>NC_090441.1:41886184-43141184 GCF_031143425.1 Pleurodeles waltl
CCCCCCCCACCTTCTCCCCCTCCCCTCTTCAGCACCTTGAGACCTTCACGGGTGAATAGTGTGCTTTACAAATCCTGTGATGGATTTTGGGTGGTTCTTTCCTTTGGACTGACTGATGGGAAAGATAGTTTTAGATGATTTATGTTTAAGTCTGCTCAAAGTGACTAAAGAAAGAAAGCAAGCATTATCCTCGCCTCTGTGTCCTTAATAGAACTGAAACTTTCCTTCATGATTACCAGGAAATTTCTCATTACCTCACACATTACGTCACTCATGACATGCTCCATCAGATCATGGATAACATCACTGCAACATCTGAAATTAAATCATTGATCACACTGTGAATGGTGTTGGCGCAAGTTATAGAAACATCAGCCAACTATAACTGGTGAATTTTGGTGGTTTAGTTTAAAATGGTATGTTTTAACTGTCATTTTTATTCAACTAAAATGTCCCTATAACAGTTTGATTTTTCAGTAAATCAATATGATATATATATATATATATATATATATATATATATCGTGAAAGGTACTTATTTATTCACAACTTTACTGGACAAATATTGAAAACCAGTTTGCTGACTAAGCACTGCATGTGGGGCTTGCAAAGTTAGCTAATGTATAGTAAAACACAGCGATTAACAGATGCCAACTCACCATACTTGGTTACAAACTGCAATTTTAATATAACCTTTAGGTTCTTTTTTTCTCAAAGTACTTTAATGTCTGAATTGATGTTCGTTGTACCCCTGTTAGGCAAGTCATACAAAACCGATGACCCTTATTGCGTTCTGGCTTAACGCTATCAACCGTATATGGCGTTAGTGAAAACAAAAGTGATTTTTAAATTACACGTTTGTATGACGAACAGGTCCAACAATGATCACTCATATGGTGAAGGATTTAGGTAGATATAATGCAAGCTGCTTTCTCTGAGACACCAAAGAACTATCTGATCACAGACTTCAAACAGGGTGAGCTCAGCAAGCACGACTCTGAAAAACTCAACCTTAAGTAAGAAAGTAGAAACACACCTTGCATATATCAAATTTACTTCTAGAATCAACATTTGGTATTGCTGCACCATCCACCATTATCACATGTAGATGCTTTACAGGAACGTCTTAGATGAGGGGGTGGAGGTGGGGGGGGGGGGGGGAGCACAAGGGATGGACAATCAAGTCTAGAGGAAGGACACTGAAATTCTCCTTCCTGCAGATATAAAAGAAACATGGGCAACTCAAGAGGCACACTTCGAAGCAAAAGTATCCCTGTTCCTTTTCTGCTAGTGAAATAGGGAAGTGCAAACCGTTGATTTGCTAATAACCCCAGCAAAAGGCTTAAGAATCTCGACGTTCTGAGATCCTCCTTTGCTCAGATAGAAGACAAGCTCTCAGGCCTCAAACAGAAAGCAAAAAATAAAAATGCTAATTATTTTGCGTCTGAGACGGATTTTTGCCGTATGCCCTCACACAAGCATAACACCAAAAAGGCCATGCACAGCAGGGAGCACAGTGCGGTTTGCATTTTTATAGCATATTGACACTAGTTAGCGTAACTTCTGGGCACTTTTTTTCCCTAATGGGACAGGAAGAGAGAAGAACAAAGAGATGGGATGGCCAGTGGAAGGGGCAAGCAGCAACTGGGGAGGAGGGGAGATGGATCTGACAAATAACAAAAGGCCGGGTTGACATCATAAGCAACAAAGTGGAGGTGCAAATAAAAGAGGGGGATGGGGGGAATATTTCTGAAAGCAGCGAGCAGTGTAAGGACAGTAGGTAATGAAAGCAGTACTTGGGACATGTTCCAGGGTAGAGACAAACACGAAGAGGAAGTAAAGCCAACAACTTGCAGACCAAAGAGAAAACGAAATGAGTGCCAATGAAGCTTATCAATGATAAGCAATGGGGGGCTTTAAGCCCTAAGTAATCAAAATGCCTTACAAGTGATAGAACATGAGCTGTTTCAAGCAAGACCTTAAGTATTTTTGGGGAGTTCAGACTGTCAGAGGTGAAGGAGACTGCCAAACTGAACAGTGTTTCCAAAATATCTGTGGCCTGCCCAAAGGGAAACAGCCTTTTTAGCTTGTAGCACTTACTATGAGGGCCTTTAGCAAGCAGTCTTTTTTTTAAATAACATACTTTTTATGTTATTAAAAAAAAGTGATGCTTTGGTTTAGGGATGGCCAGAGGTAACTTGAGGGCTATATGGTGAGTAGAGGTAAAGGGAGGTGAGTTAAGAGTGACTTGAAGGTTCGGGTGGGTAGAGGTAAGAGGGGGTTAAGGTGACTTGAGGATGCAGAGGTGGGCAAAGTAAAGGGAGGGGAGGGTGACTTGATGGTTATGGGGTGGACAGAAGTAAAGGTAGGCTAGGATGAACTGAGGGTTCAGGGGCAGGTAGAAGTAAAGGGAGTTGAGTGATCAGACTAGATAGTATGATATGGCACGGCCTGTCACTGGGATGAGTTATTGTATGCTATGTTATTTTATGGTCTGTTATTGCATAACATGGTATATGTCCTGTCACTGCATTTATGGTATGGTAAGGTTATGGTAAGGTAATGGTATGGTGTGGTCCACGAACTACTAACAACACACATACACATGTGCAGATATCACCAAATAGTACAGTTTGAAAAAACATGTAAGTTTCATCCTAAACAAACCTAGTGAACATGGAAGGCACATTTCGGAAACATACTGGTAAATTTGTGGCCATCCTGCAAGGCATACTAGATCACCCTTGAATCCAAGATGGACACAATGGTCATAGACCTGGGCCTGCTCAGAGCAGACCATCAGAAATTGAAAGACAAGGTGGACACAATGAATCCACACTGCCCACATTACGACGCAACACAAGAGAATTGTAAACACAATTGCAGGATCTTCAGAGAGAAGTCCACTCTCGGAAAACGAGGGCCAATGATGCTGAAGGTTAGCCCCGTAGGAATAATATACACATTGTGGGTCTACTGGAAAACATGGAAGGCCACAGTATGGAACTCCATCTGGAGAGGTGGCTGGAGGACACAGTACTTACGGAAAAGCGCTAGACTCTTTTCATGGTAGAAAGGTCCATAGAATCACTGGATATACACTCCCACCTGGAGCTCGATCACGTATGGTGGTGGTCCGCCTCCTCAATTACAGAAATCAGGACTAATTCCTTCAAAATGCCAGACCAAAGGACCATGGACAAAAGAAAATTAATCAGTGCATATCTACTTCAACTAAACAGAGGTACAAAAACAAAGCCTTGTTCCTTGAGGTTAACATTTGTGCTAATTGAATCTCTGCTACTCCTTGAGATACCTAGCAAAACTAATTGTCGTCAAGGATGGCAACTCACTTCTTCACAACTGTGGCTGGGGTGTATACGTGGCTAGAATCAAAAGATTACTGACTGGTCGAAGCAGAACCCTGGAACCCCACAGTGGCGTGTTTTGTAGCCATTTCAGTTATAGCTCCATGAACGTTATTGTAGCATACTAGGCCTTTAACCTAGATATATTTTATTCAGCTTCATTTATTATTTTAACAATAGGCACTTTTGGGGTCTTGTTTTATTTTACTCAATCTAGCTGTTTTTTGCCTAGGCCAGCATTGTGTTCTCAAACAAACCATTCTTGCTCACTTTGTGCTTCTTCCAAGGCTGCAGTAAGAGAGGTTGCCGGTGAACATGATATAAAGTTGTCTCTAACATTCATAGAAAACACACATCCTCACGTAGGGACATTTTCTCAGAACATCAGTTGTTTCATTATAGAAACACTTTCCTGTCCCTTACACGCTAGAGGGAGATTCCAGCCTGCATGCTGACTGTTGAATGCTTCGTTACAGCTGCTTACGCAGACTTCAGGCCTTTGCTCAGGTATGGGGGATGATGTCTTCCCAGGGGAACCTGAAGGGCAGAATTAGAGCTTAACATGCTGTGCTCCATTATAGCCTAGGTAGGAATTAGTCTATTGACTTTAGTGACACTATGGTAGCGTTATTTCTATGCCTTACTCTCCTTGTCACTATTCTAATCTTGTCATGCTGTATCATCCTGGTTATTGCAGCCCATGCTTAGCTATCTAAGATGCAGGCGTGTCATTAAAACATTACTGAAATATATACTGCCTCTGTTTGTCATTGGGATGGGGGGAATATTTCTGAAAGCAGCGAGCAGTGTAAGGACAGTAGGTAATGAAAGCAGTACTTGGGACATGTTCCAGGGTAGAGACAAACACGAAGAGGAAGTAAAGCCAACAACTTGCAGACCAAAGAGAAAACGAAATGAGTGCCAATGAAGCTTATCAATGATAAGCAATGGGGGGCTTTAAGCCCTAAGTAATCAAAATGCCTTACAAGTGATAGAACATGAGCTGTTTCAAGCAAGACCTTAAGTATTTTTGGGGAGTTCAGACTGTCAGAGGTGAAGGAGACTGCCAAACTGAACAGTGTTTCCAAAATATCTGTGGCCTGCCCAAAGGGAAACAGCCTTTTTAGCTTGTAGCACTTACTATGAGGGCCTTTAGCAAGCAGTCTTTTTTTTAAATAACATACTTTTTATGTTATTAAAAAAAAGTGATGCTTTGGTTTAGGGATGGCCAGAGGTAACTTGAGGGCTATATGGTGAGTAGAGGTAAAGGGAGGTGAGTTAAGAGTGACTTGAAGGTTCGGGTGGGTAGAGGTAAGAGGGGGTTAAGGTGACTTGAGGATGCAGAGGTGGGCAAAGTAAAGGGAGGGGAGGGTGACTTGATGGTTATGGGGTGGACAGAAGTAAAGGTAGGCTAGGATGAACTGAGGGTTCAGGGGCAGGTAGAAGTAAAGGGAGTTGAGTGATCAGACTAGATAGTATGATATGGCACGGCCTGTCACTGGGATGAGTTATTGTATGCTATGTTATTTTATGGTCTGTTATTGCATAACATGGTATATGTCCTGTCACTGCATTTATGGTATGGTAAGGTTATGGTAAGGTAATGGTATGGTGTGGTCCAAGAACTACTAACAACACACATACACATGTGCAGATATCACCAGATAGTACAGTTTGAAAAAACATGTAATTTGCATTGGCTTACGAAAATAGGGAAGGAAGGTAACATTACTTGGAATGTGACATGGAATGGAATGTGACAAAAATAAGGACAAGTCATAAAACGCACCCTTAGTGAATGCAGCAACATATACCTTTAGTAAAATTGAATAAATTGTTTTATTCAGCTCAGTCAAGACTGGCTAAAGAAAAGCGGTTTACTGGAAAGTGAAGATTTGAACTATCTGGAAAGCAAACAACGGGTTAGGGGAGCAGTGGGCCTAGGACGAAAAAGCAAAAACAGAGGAGCATAAAAACAGCTACAAAACAAGATAGAGGCACAGGAGTGTGTAAAAAAAACAAATACCTTAATAAAAAAAAAAGTGCCAGAATCTGAGCGTAAGGAATGCGGCCGAACATTAATCAATAAATCGATCAGTACCTGAACCGTGCTCCAGGGAAGAAAACAAATACAGAGAAGTGAAACCGACGAGACACGTTCACCCATAAAAAGGAATAAAATAAGTATTACAATGAAGTCCACCAGTATTAAGTAATGGGCAGGCTAAAAATCCTTTTTAGAGGGCTAATACATATTTTTTAAAGAAACAGTAGATTGTCACAAGCGCGTGCTCTCAGGAAAAACGTAAAAAGTTTAATTGAAAATGTGGAGAAAACCTAATCATACATGGATTAATTTAATAGCACTACATTAGAAGCTCCAAGCCCCTAGTCATGTTAGACATAACATTAAAAGAGGCATTTAATGGTAATGCGTGAAGGCTAGGGATAGCAAAATCTCATTCTTTTTGTGTGGTCAAAAGCACCCCAATCTTGTATAAAATGTCCATTTTAAACTTCTTAAACGACTGCAAAACACAATTTTCGATCCTCACGCTCAAATATTCATAAGACGCTGGAAAATATGATGAAGCTAAACTAAAGAGTAATTGTTTTCTAGATATACATACACAGGGAGGAGGAACCAAAAACTTCTAAACTTTCTGTCCTGCAGTGGAAGTCAAGTTAGTCTAAACTAGTATGTTAAAACCAAAAACATCAAATGCACTGCTAATACATACCAGATGTTTTGCTGCGACGAAAGGGTCCTTGACAATATATTATCGAAGAACACCACTAGACAAAGTGAACAGGTGTAAAACTGCAATCACATAAAACGGTTGCTCTACTATCTATACTACACTAATCAGTTAAACAGTTGGTGTGCGTAATTCATTGTATTTCACAGCAATCACGTTACACTACATTGTTGCGTTCAGCCAATGTCACAACACAAATGTTTCCAGTAATTGCAGTCAATTTAATCAATTGTTCAAGTTGGTTAATACTACAAAACGCGGTGCAAATTATGGCAACCTGGTTATATTATAAAATGTACATCTAACAATTAATAGCATGTTTAAAATTAAACACGTTTTACACACCAACGGGAGTCCCACTGCCTACAAACAAAAATGTAATCACCACTGCAACTTTTGCACTGGTAGTTCTACAGCCATCCTTCCCGAAAAGAGCTGATACAACTGTTGGTTACCCTCCTCTGTCAAACCCACAGTTAAACACAGTGGTGCAAGATCACAAGCCTCCACATAGCTTTGAGTGGTACCCGGCGAGGAGTAAACAGCACAGAACATTCACCCGCCGGAACATACTGAGCAAAATGACAACAATGGAATCATCCTAAACAAACCTAGTGAACATGGAAGGCACATTTCGGAAACATACTGGTAAATTTGTGGCCATCCTGCAAGGCATACTAGATCACCCTTGAATCCAAGATGGACACAATGGTCATAGACCTGGGCCTGCTCAGAGCAGACCATCAGAAATTGAAAGACAAGGTGGACACAATGAATCCACACTGCCCACATTACGACGCAACACAAGAGAATTGTAAACACAATTGCAGGATCTTCAGAGAGAAGTCCACTCTCGGAAAACGAGGGCCAATGATGCTGAAGGTTAGCCCCGTAGGAATAATATACACATTGTGGGTCTACTGGAAAACATGGAAGGCCACAGTATGGAACTCCATCTGGAGAGGTGGCTGGAGGACACAGTACTTACGGAAAAGCGCTAGACTCTTTTCATGGTAGAAAGGTCCATAGAATCACTGGATATACACTCCCACCTGGAGCTCGATCACGTATGGTGGTGGTCCGCCTCCTCAATTACAGAAATCAGGACTAATTCCTTCAAAATGCCAGACCAAAGGACCATGGACAAAAGAAAATTAATCAGTGCATATCTACTTCAACTAAACAGAGGTACAAAAACAAAGCCTTGTTCCTTGAGGTTAACATTTGTGCTAATTGAATCTCTGCTACTCCTTGAGATACCTAGCAAAACTAATTGTCGTCAAGGATGGCAACTCACTTCTTCACAACTGTGGCTGGGGTGTATACGTGGCTAGAATCAAAAGATTACTGACTGGTCGAAGCAGAACCCTGGAACCCCACAGTGGCGTGTTTTGTAGCCATTTCAGTTATAGCTCCATGAACGTTATTGTAGCATACTAGGCCTTTAACCTAGATATATTTTATTCAGCTTCATTTATTATTTTAACAATAGGCACTTTTGGGGTCTTGTTTTATTTTACTCAATCTAGCTGTTTTTTGCCTAGGCCAGCATTGTGTTCTCAAACAAACCATTCTTGCTCACTTTGTGCTTCTTCCAAGGCTGCAGTAAGAGAGGTTGCCGGTGAACATGATATAAAGTTGTCTCTAACATTCATAGAAAACACACATCCTCACGTAGGGACATTTTCTCAGAACATCAGTTGTTTCATTATAGAAACACTTTCCTGTCCCTTACACGCTAGAGGGAGATTCCAGCCTGCATGCTGACTGTTGAATGCTTCGTTACAGCTGCTTACGCAGACTTCAGGCCTTTGCTCAGGTATGGGGGATGATGTCTTCCCAGGGGAACCTGAAGGGCAGAATTAGAGCTTAACATGCTGTGCTCCATTATAGCCTAGGTAGGAATTAGTCTATTGACTTTAGTGACACTATGGTAGCGTTATTTCTATGCCTTACTCTCCTTGTCACTATTCTAATCTTGTCATGCTGTATCATCCTGGTTATTGCAGCCCATGCTTAGCTATCTAAGATGCAGGCGTGTCATTAAAACATTACTGAAATATATACTGCCTCTGTTTGTCATTGGGTATGTGAGACCAATGTAACTGAGAGAAACGAATGAGACCTTAGTGACCATGGTTTCCCTGAGAAATCAATAATGTCATGCACTCTGCTGCCCAATCATCCCACCCTTGGGTGGAGATGAGGCACTGCTAGTTAGCCGGAGCAAAACCCAGATTGGGGCGACAGGTGTCACTTGTAGTGGGTCAGACTCAGTCTCTCACACTGCAGACGATCCTGCTGGTCAAAATCCAGTAGCCTCATTAGAATAATGAGGACCTACATGACAGTTGGAAACAGCAGATTTGCGGAAAATAAAACAGTCGCCCATCAAGGAAACAGGCTGCAAGGGAAAGAGCTTTGGTGGTAGAGGATCTGAAACAATGAGCCAGCTCAGGCACTGATCAAGCATGCAGTGACACAGACTCAAGAAGATGCAGAGGAAGACGATGCAACAAAACTTAAACAGGAACTCCAGTAGGGTCCTGAGGTCACTTTTGTGGCAGCAGATTATGTGCGCTGAACCCTCCATGCTCATACCCTTACATACAGGAAATTAATGTGAGATGTTGGCTGTTGTTGGGGTGCAGGCAGAGAGAGGCGAGAGGGAACACAGTGGGGGCAGAGTGACAATGGCTTTTCACATGGACACTAGCGGCCTACAGAGGAGCACTATAAGCCACCCGTTTCCATGCTTTCCAACCCCAACTGACCTGGACTTTGCGTGTTTCACACCCTAGCGGTGATTGTTTACTGGTGAGGGAGTTCTGCAAACCTTGACATGGGAAGTGGATTTGGGTGTTGTAATGTACTGAACCCAACTTCGCACCTGTAGTTTGATACCATGGGAACTGCAGTTGCAACACATATGCCAGGGTTCATGTAGGCCCTAACACTACACAGTTCTCACATCTTAGCAGAAGACAACACGTACTACATTCACGGCCCACAAGTTTAACATCCTGGCTTGCAATGCTCAGGAAACGGCCACAACAGTGAAAGTCATTGCATACACACCTAGTTAAAACATAGGATTTTACATTTCCCATGTTTACAGGAAACACATTTAACAGTCCCTGGACTTAATGAACTGCGTAAGAAAATAAGGGGACTGGGTGTTGTAGTGGGGACAGAGTGCTTTAATGATGTTAGATGCTTCCTCATCTGGATACTCCGCCGCAGGGGCCCCTTCTATGGCCACATGCAGAAGGGTAGATCCAGAAGGAACATATGTGGTATTGAAGGACCAGCTGGATGGAGAAATGCTATCAGTTGCTGTATACATCCCAAATGTCATTGTTGCTGGTTTTCTGGTCAAACTTACAATATCTGCTCTCAACCACTGACAATCCATGCGAATGGGGGCTACTTCAATGGCTAAGCCCTTATTGTCTCCTGCCATTTAGCACAATAAGTGAGAGACTCTAGTGCCAAATACTTGGCAGAACGTACACCCTCTCAATCGTGAATATTAATTTTACTCAGGGGTTCACATCATTCACTTTTGCATAGACCTATTTTATTGAAATTCAGAAGCTGCCAAGAGGGTGGGAGATGCCAAATATCTAAAACGTACTCTGTCAAATCATAATCCCTTGAAAATAACGATACTGCAGAGCCATGACACCCCTTTTATACTCACATGGTAGAGGAGATAGCAAGCCTAATATATCAATATTGTGCTTATAATCACGAGACAGCTACTACTGTGTTAGTGGTATAGGACACATTAAAGGTGGTGGTAAGGGGTCACTTTCTACTAATTGACCACAAGATGAAATTAGCTCTACTTTGCGAATTGGAGACACTGGAGGGGGCGTATACATACCTTACAAATTAACTCTGTCACACAGGAACACTCTAGATGTGATCTGGTGTGCATTGGGGTGCGACATGGACCACGAGTGAAGCGCCTGGGCAACTTGAATTATAAGGAGACCACCACCTAACATGCTGAAGGGGATAAAGCAGGCCATGTATTAGTATGGTGCCTTAAGGCTGAGACTCCTAGAACTGGAGTGGGAGAAATAAGTGATAATATAAGAGATACTCAATACCCAAAGGGAGATCAATACGGTGTTTAGATGTTATGAAAAATTATACGAATTCCCACATGTGTCTGGTATAGAACAATATCTTGAACACCTTCCATTCCTAAGAATTAATTCCAATGACTGGACGTGAGCGAACTTTTACAACTACAATAATCCAAACTGGCAATCATAAATGGCAAGGGCCAAGAAACTAGGACCCGATGGGCTCCCAGTAGAATTCTATGCCATATATAGCTTGAGGACGGCCCACAGATTGCTGGGGGGAAACAAAGAATCTAAGAGGCTTTGGTGTTTACCCACCTCCACACAAGAAGCCTTAATTATGGCACTCCCCAAACCAGACAGGGGCTCCGTCAAAGTGGGTTCATTTGGGCTTTTGAACATAGATGATAAAATATTGAGGAAGGCACTGGCTAATCGTCTGCTCCCAGTTGTACAATCAAGCAAACAGTGACCAAAACGGTTTCCTTCCTAGTTAAAAAAAAAACAAAACAAAAAAAAAAAAAAAACACTTAGGAATCACCGCAGGCTGTTCCAAATAATGAATTGGGCCCGATGGCAAGATGCAGATTACTGGGCGGTCTCCATTAACAATGAGAAGGCTTTTGACTCCTTAAGCTGGGCCTGCCTGATGATAGTACTGTGCGGACTTTGTGTAGGTGAGGAATTCCTGGGATGGAGCCAACTATTATACTATACCCAGAGGGCTCCGGTTCAGGCTGGTCAGGAGATACTGGATCAATGATGACCACCATATCATTTCACTAGACACAGATGAAGGGTTGATATACTTAAGCAATGTTCAAATTACTGTTACTCCCCCACCCCCATAACAGTATTGTTAGATGAATGCTTGTATTTATCCGAACTGTGTTAAGAGGCCGTTGCTCTGTAATGCATTAAGTCTGGCAAAGAAGCAGAAAAAGGCCAAACACCTTTTTCATAGACAGTTTCCAAGTTGGAAGAAACACTGCCCATGTTGGAAGCTGCTATTTTGCATGTTCTTGAAGCTTCTGCAGGGTCAACTTTGCGAGAATCTCAAGATGGTTGCCGTGGTTTACAGGGAAGGACACCAGCGGTCTAGTTGTTGGAATGAATTTGAGCCAAGGTGTGCGCGAGGACTAGGAGTGACGCACCTCAACTGAAGTTTGTGAGGAGAACAGTTTTGTCTCCTTCATGCGCATGATTCCTGTGACAAAATTAGAGAAAGTCTTCCATGTGTGCATTCTCCTGTGGTGAATATGTTTAAACATAGAAGGGTCTTCAGTTTAACTCCTGTGCATATTCAAAGATCTCCCAAATGATGAAGAGCAGTGAATTGGGTTCGGCTCAAATTGAGGAGTCGCAAGTAGTGTTCTGTTGTCACGCGTGAACAGAGAAAATTGAGCAGTGAAAAATTCATTGACCTTTCAAGAGCAGGGTCTTCAGTTATTTAGACCAACTGCCGAGAGTGGTGTCTGAGGCGAAAGAACTACAGTCCGAGGCGAGTGAGGTAAGGAGTGGAGAGGGAGAGGGAGAGGGAAAGCCATGCAGTGTATATACATAGGTACAATATTTGTAAAATAATTCTACTACAACGACCACAGGCTTCCGGGGAGGAGGGAGGGAACATGTTAATCTACAGCATTACATGCCACGAACAGATGTCTACTGGGTAAGTAAAATTTTCCATTCAATGGCATGTGTGACTGTAGATACATATGCTTTGCATAGACTGTAAAGCAGTCCCCTCCAAGTAAGCGGTGGCTAGCCCGTAGGAGTTGGAGTAGCCTGAAAAAGTGCCCTGTACACTGCCTGGCTTGTTGGCGAGCTAAAACATCTACACAATAGTGTTTAGTGAATGTGTGTGGTGTAGACCATGTAGCAGCTTTACAAATATCTGCTAATGGAATGTTTCGTAAAAAGGCAATAGAAGCACCATTTTCTGGTAGAATGTGCTCTATGAGCTGTAGATAATTGCCTTTTAGCTTTCAGATAAGTTGAATACACTTGACTATCCATCTAGCTATCCCAGTTTTTGAAACCGGATTGCCTTTGTGAGATGTTGAAAATGCTACAAAAAGCTGTTTATATTTTCTACAACTTTTAGTCCTATCAATGTAATACATAAGAGCTCTTTTAACATCTAGTGTGTGCAGAGCTCTTTCAGCGACAGTCTGGCTGTGGGAAAAAAAACAGGTAACTCAACTGATTGGTTAATGTGAAATGGTGAAACTACTTTTGGTAGAAATGTAGGGTTTATCCTAAGGACTATTTTATCTTTATAAACTACGAAGAAAGGTTCTTCTAAAGTGAAAACTTGTATTTCACTTACACGTCTTAGGGAAGTGATAGCCACTAAAAAGGCAACTTTCAGTTGAAAGAAATTTCAAAGAGCAGGAGTGCATGGGTTCAAAAGGTGGACCCATGAGTCTAGTAAGGACCACATTAAGGTTCCATATTGGAGCTGGAGGAATCTTAGGTGGAATTACTTTTAAGGACTTCCATAAAGGCTTTGATTACTCGAATTCTGAACAAAGAAATAGGTTGTCTGTTTTGGAGGTAAGTAGCTGTAGCAGCTAAATGAAGTCTAATACAGGAATATGCTAAATTTGCCATTTGTAAAATGTAGCAGGTAACAAACAATGTCTTGTAATGATGCTGAGTGGATCGATGTGTTGAGGCTGACAGTAGCAAACAAAACATTTCCATTTTGCAGCATAACACTGTCTAGTTGTAGGTTTATGTGCAGGGATGTGGAATTCCTATCGCCCGACGCCCGGGACATCTTGTTTGGGGTCAAGGGCAACAAGTTTTTATATTTACTTTGTCCTTGGGACAAGTAGGCACAACCCTCTGCAGCACAAACCCTTTGGCTGCCTGTTTACAGAGAGTGGAACTCTCTGCAGTTGAGGTAATGTGTTTCCAAAAGATAATGCTGTTCGAACTTGTATTTATGGTTCATTATTTGAAAGCCTTCATTATTAGGGTGAGTGCTGTAAATAAATGTTTTAAGGTCACACTTCACTACTGACGTTGGTTCCAGTACAAAAAAAACAAACGTGTATACACATGTTTGAAAAGTTTAGGCTATGAGGCTAAGTATAATGCTCCCAGAATGCTCTCTGATTAGATGCAAATGAAGTGTCATTTAGTAAAATGTGTTGATGCATGCTAGTATTTCCCAAAAATATTTCTAATGGAAAATCAGTGTAACCATTTTCAACACGAATATGGGAAGCATGAAAATAAACAAACACTGACAAAGCCAACTGGTCTGACATATTTTTATAAGTCTTTTAGTTTCATCAATGCGTGTCTTGTTTTGACATGGCTTTTGTAACACTTTATTGTTGTGGGAGCTACCAGGCCCTCAACATTGTAACAAACACTGGCAAAAAAAAACCAAAAAGTTTTTGAACTCTAAAAGCACACGTTGCCACCAGTGGCATAACAAAGGCCCCGCAGCCGCCCTCCAGGGGGCCCCTTCAGCACAGCACCTGCGCTGAGTGAGTCTGGAGAGGGTGCTCCTCCATGTTCTTTGTAAAGGGGCACCCTCCAGTTTCGTTACGTCACTGATTGCCACTGTAGTTACTGACACTGAACAAAACTACTTTGTGTGCCAATATGCTCCTTGTGGAAGAGCAGAATGCGATCACTCACAGTAAAGCCAGCCGAAAGAGAGAAATAGAAGTTTAATAAAAACAAAATGTCTTTGTTAACACCAGACCTAATTAGGGACCAAGACCCACATGTAGGTAGCTTTTTGCATGTCGCAAACAGCGACTTTCGCTGCTTGCGACGTGCAAAAAGCACATTGCGATGCACAAACCCAGTTTTGCGATTCAGTACCCTGGTTACCGAATCGCAAAACGGGTTTGCGACTCAATTAGGAAGGGGTGTTCCCTTCTTAATTGCGACTCGCAGTGCAATGTAGGATTGCTTTGTGACCGCGGGCGCAAACCAATCGCAGTTTGCACCCATTTCAAATGGGTGCTAACACTTTCGCCATTGTGAATGTCACTGTAAAAAAAAATTCAGAGCAGGACCACTGCCTGCTCTGAAAAAATTAAACGAAAACGTTTCATTTTTTGTTTTTGTAATGCATCTCGTTTTCCTTTAAGGAAGCAGCCACAGACATGGTGGTCTGGTGTCTCCAGCAGGCCACCATCCCTGTGAGGGCCGCTATTCGCAAGGGGGTCGCAAATTGCGACCCACCTCATGATTATTCACTAGGTGGGCATTTGCGAAGCGCTTGCGAATCACAGATGGTGTCAGGGACACCACCCTACATTCGGATTTGCGACTCGCAAATTGCGAGTCACTCTGACTCGCAATTTGCGGGTCGCAAATCTGAACCTACCTACATGTGGCCCCAAATTCTTAAAGTCACAAAAGTGCACCCATGGTATATGTCGTACCCCTATAAAACATTTGTGAACTGTATTTTAGCATGGGTAAATAAGCATGTGTAGATTTGCTCATGTGAAAATCTATTGAGCATTTGCAAGTTCATTTTCCCTCCGGCCACTTTCTTCCCAACCCTGGAAGAAGTTCTAATTCTGCAATTGTCAGGAGTAAATGTCCAACCTTTCTTATTATGGGAAAATATTAGAGAGAAGCTGGTGAAAATCTTTAAAACATGCAGGTTAGTAGGTTTGCAGACTCAAAGGCATTCTAGCTCTGGAACTATTGCTTACTGCTTCCTCCAGCCCCAGTATGCAGATCTGCAGAAAGGTGGCAAAATAAGGAAACTGCTACAGAAGGGATTGAAACTGCAAGTATTCAAGCCCTACTATGGTAGTAGCCTTGGCATAATAAGAGAGGCTATTATCAGAGCTCTTACATAATGAGATTGCTGCCATAACTTGTCGCCACACTACATGGCACCAAAGGGACAAGTAGATCTATTTACAGGACAAGTAGATTTGAGAAGCAACCTGTCCCCTGGACAAGTAGATATTTTAATAAATTCCACACCCCTGATGTGCTTCTCTGAAAATGTCCATACATTCGAAGGGGAGTTGTAAATAACCAAACTCTAGGACTTCAGGAGCCATATCACAAGATTGAGTGCTTTGGGGGCTGGATGTCTGATTTGACTGATCCAACAGTGCTGTGTACCAAGGATGACATGCCTAGGTGGGAGCTACAAGAATCATGATGAGTGACGTTTGTCTCAGTTTGCGAAAGAGAAATGGAATGAGTGGGAGAGGCGGAAAAGTGTAAGCAAATATCCCTGAACAATTCATCCATAAAGCATTGCCCATGATCTGAGGGTGTGGCATCTGGATGCAAAGTTTTAGCATTTTGAATTTTCTGCGGTGGCAAGAAGGTCTACTTCTGGTGTTCCTCACAGGTATTGGTGAAGTACTTGTGGGTGAAGTTCCTATTCGTGGACTACTTGTTGCATCCTGCTTATGAGATCTGCAAACTGGTTGGCCTTCCCTGGGAGATATTCTGCTAATAAGTGAATGTGATGGTGAATTACCCATTCCCAAATTGTTTGAGCAAGAAGGGACAATTGAGACAAGTGTGCCCCCCATATCTGCAGATAATACATAGTTGTCATGTTGTCTGTACGACTAGAACCACTTTGTGGGAGAGTTGTGGCAGAAATGCTTTGAGCGATAGAAAGACTGCTACTAACTCCAAGTAATTGATGTGATAAGTTTATTGAATGGGATCACATCTGCCTTGTATTGTACAGTTGTTGAGGTGAGCTCCCCAACCTGTGATGCATCTGTAGTGAGTGATCTGAGGCAGTGGGTCTTAAAAGGGCCGCCACTTGGAAAGGTTGGTGGGATTCCACCATTGAAGAGAGCGGCGTGTCTGGCGGTCCATCAACACTAGATCCTGGAGGTAACCCTGTGACTAAGACCACTAATGAGACATACACTGCTGTAATGGAAGCATGTGTAGTATGGAATGAGGAACAATGGCAATTCAGGAAGCCACCATCCCTAATAGTCGCATCACTAGTCTCACTATGTAAGTGTGGTTTGGAAAGCTTGAATCCCGGCTGGGTTTGGATATGCCAACCCTGAGTGAGTACTGAGAATTGCTCCCAGATAAGGATGCATCTGGGAGGGTTGGAAATGGGATTTGAGAAAGAAAGAAATCTGAGAGTGTGAATAAGCTCCACTGTGTACTGAGTATGATTCTGATATTTTTGGATGGTATTGGCTTTGATGAGCCAGTCGTCCAAGTACTGGAAGACCTCAATATGTTGTCTTTTGAAGAATCGGCAACTACTGCTAGACATTTTGTGAGAACTCTGGGAGCGGTTGTAACCCCGAATAGTAAGACCTTGAATTGCTAGTGTTTCTCTCTCTCTCTCTCTCTCTCTCTCTCTCTCTCTCTCTCTCTCTCTCTCTCTCTCTCTTCCCCCCCCCCCCCCCCCCCAAATGACAAATCGGAGGTATTTGCGATGTGCTGGATGTATGGAAATGTGATAATAAGCATCTTTGAGATCTAAGGTTGTTATGAAATCACCTTGCAGTAGTAGGGGAATAACATCTTACAGAGTGACCATATGGAAGTGCTCTGAGAGGATGTATAGGTTGAGAGGTCTGAGATTCAGAATGGGTCTTAGTGATTCATCTTTCTTTGGTATAGGGAAGTATACTCAACCCTTGTTGAGACAGGGAAAATAGTTCTATAGCCCCTTTGAAAAGGGATTGTACCTTTTCTTTCAGAAGAATGAGATTGTTGTGTGTACCACAAGGCGGAATATTTGGTGGAGTGGAGATGAGTTCTAGACAGTAACCATGCTGGATAATTAATAGAACCAATTGATCTTTTGCGATATTGGACCACTGGGGATAGAAATTTGCTAGTCTACCCCCTACTGGAGAGGTGTGTGCTGGAGTAATCTAAGCAGTCACTGATGTGTTTGAGGCAGGACCTCTAGAGGTGGATGCCTTACCTCTGCATTTATTATTTGCACCCCTATAAGACCTTCTGAAGGAACCTCTGTTGTAAAAGTGTGTTTTGTTTGGTATGGGAGGTGGAAGGCTCAGTGGATGACATTTTGAAACCTCCCCTACATTGTGGCCTACAAAAATGACCCCTACCTTGTGTACTTAGTAGGGCTCCCATAGATTTAGCTGTCTCAATCTTTTTTCAGCTTGTCTATGGCGGTGTCAAACGTCTAGACAAAACAAGTGTTCTTTATCAAAAGGCATGTTGAGAACTGCCTGCTGTATTGCTGACTCGAAGTCCGAGCATCTCAGTCAAACATGCCTTCTTATAATAACACTGGTGTTTACACCACATGGTGCAGTATATCTGCTGCACCAATGGCTCATCCAACGGAGTTGTTTGAGATGGCCTGCCCTTCTTAGACTACCGCCTGTCCCATTTTCTGATGTTCCTCTGGAAGGTACTGCAAGCAGCTCCTCCATCTCGTCCCAATGGGCCCCATCATATCTTGCCAGAAGGGCTTGTAATGAGCAATTATCCATTGAGTAGCAGCTTGTGCAGCTACTCTTTTCCCTGCTGCATCAAGTTTTTTGCTCTCATTAGGGGGAGGAGCATCTCCTATGGATTGACTATCAGCATGTTTCTGTGCTGTGCTTACAACTATAGAGTCAGGAAGTACTTGTGATCTGATAAATATAGGGTCCGACACTGCTGCCTTGTACTTTGTTTACCTCTAGGGTAATAACCCTTGCCCTCACAGGTTCTTTAAAGATGTCTGTGGCATGTCCAAGCATACCTGGCAACATGGGCAGGAACTGACACTTTTTGCGAGTGCTGGTTAAAGTATCAAAGAGGATATCCCCTTCTTTAAGGTCAGGGTCAGTGTACATATGTACATTATGGTATGCAGCTACCCATGCAATAACCTGATTGTATGCTGTTGTATCTTCAGGAGCTGAAGGCCGTGCTGTATCTACAGCCATACATGCCATCAAACACACATCTCAAGTGCACTCAATATTTAAAATACTATACAGAGAGGAACTAAATAAAATACATTTAATTAAAAAAAACATATCAATTTGGAGACCTTTGAGGATATTCAATTAAAGTAGCCTTAATCCCTTAAGGGAATTTTATTGTACCAAGGGCTGTCAAAAACAAAAAGAGAGAAACAATTCCTCAAATAAGGTTCAGGTAATTGTAAAACCATTAATGTATACAAAGTGATGTAGTTAGATCAAAGGTAATTTAACTGTGTATGTGTGTCCCTATTAGTTATTGTTGGATCTGTCACAGGTACTCCTGCAGGATTTCCCCCGAAGAAAGAGGGTTGATTATAGAGAGTAGCAGTGAGAATCCTTTGAATAGTCTCTCGGTTTTTCCCCACTTCCCATTTTCCCCTCTGCTGCTGTTAGAAATAGACAATATTTGTCTGTCCTTGACGGCGGTAGTGGGGAACTGAGCACTCTCTTCTACTCCTGAGGAAATCAATACCAGGAATCTGACAAACTGCGGTTAACTGGGATAAGTACTGCTTGTTTCCACTGCTCAAATACACATGCACACACCAGCTGTAACTTCCACATACATGATCGCGACTTATGCTTGACACCATGAAATACTAAGCAGTACAGGTAAATCATGAGAAGCACACTTCCACTGTTCACAATTGGCAGAGTAGCCATTTCTGAAACGTTGATATTACTGCAACCACAGTATTTCTTCTCTGCATTACTTGTTATTTTAAAGAAGCAATTCTCTAAATACTTGCAATCTCTACTAGCCATAGTGATATGGCGCAATGGTAGATGGATGGTTGCTATTTCCCAGTGATACTCGTCACTAACGGAGTGTGGATTTGTGATATCTAATTATGAGCTGTACAGTTCGACTGTCCAGCTACAGTGACTGATGAGAAGGTTAACAAACACACAGGACCCAGAGATGTCTTGCAGAAATTGTTAGATAGCCTAATTTGATAGTGGTTGATGGCCAGGAATGAAGGACATGCATCTGACAACATCCTTTTAAGGGTTGCATGGTGCTGCTGCTGCAAAGATATAAACACAAGAAGCAGCACACCCCTCCTTCGGCCCGGCCCCTTGTAGTCACTGCCAAGTGATGCAGCATTGTCCAGGGTGCACAACGTTTATTCTTGGACCGAGGCCGACATACAGTCTGGGAAGAACATGTATGAAGATCGAACCCTACAATACTTTGATAATTTACAAAGGACATCCGGACAAGGCACTAGCCAGTTCCTGCTTTTTGCAGTGGTGGTTCAACGGGCACAAAGGCAGTGGAAGCATGGACACACAAAGCCTGCAGTGTTGCAAACACTGCAACCAACGTTGACACATGGTACTCACAGGAAAGCAGTTCGATGCCTTTACTCAGCACTGTTGCAAACGCTGGGTCTGAATACAGAAATGTTGAGGGCCTGGTGAGAGCAGCAGTTAGACAGATTTTAGCAAAGCTACGTGGGCAAAATATTTCGGATCGGTTAATCTCCATAAACTCTAGGTTTCATTATAAACAGTTTAACTACATACATCACACATACCTGACCCCAAAACAGATATGTTGAGTGTACCCTGGGGATGCCACTATCGGTCAGTGCTATTCAAGACAACATGAGACACTTAACCCCATGATCCAAGGAGAGAGACAGCCACACCACCCACTAGCTACAAGATGGCCAGGCAAGACAAACTTCAAAAGCCAAGAGTTAGGATCACCATCATCCACAAGAAAGCTATCAGCTGCACCACCTCCACAGGCCCGTCATTCTCCAAAATGAACACCGATTATTCAAGCTCCACATTACAGACAGCTTCACCCTAAGTGGCACTCATCTACAGATTCACCGACACCATCACAGGCTACGTCCCACCACTCACTTTCGACGCTAGCAATTACGTCAACTGGAAGACCATGCTGAACCAAACTAAAAAGCACTTATCTAAAGACCTTGAAAGCAGGGCCTCACCCAACATTCAATACACCTTACCCATGTCAAGGGCCACCTCCTGGACCCTATTTTCACCACCTTCAACAGCATCAGTCAACAAGCCCACACCAGTCTCCTGGACAGACCACAGCCTCGTCATGTACAGCATACCACCAGACCAGCCTGCCGAAACCAGAACAGCATCACCGACAAGAACTTGAACACCACTCTCAACACCCACAAACTGGAACACATCGATAGCCTCCCCAAAGCCATCAAGAATTTCAACAACTGAATCACCTCCTGTGCTAACCCCTCGCACCCCAAAAACACAGCAATACAAGATTTAGACCCGAGGTCATATGGTTCATGGAGGAGCTCAGACTGATAAAACGCTGCTGCAAACAAATGGAGATTGGGTCAGGGCTATGAAGCCCGGGGCCCTCGCGGTCAACTGACCACCTACGCGCCCCCTGCGCTCAAACTACTGTGGGACAAATACAGCACGTTCCCCCTCCACCTGATGAGGGGCACCTATATCAAGGAGCGCGAACACACCCCGTGCGGCTCCCCTGATCACAATCGCCTTCATTTTTTTGTCTTCTCTTGCTTTCATTTCTTCCTCTATAATTTCTCTTTTAATGCGGTTTCTAAATAATTTCAGTTGATTGTACAAGTAGCAATCACACTGCTGAATGTGCAAAAGATATGCGAGTGTATTCCGATCCGGAACACATAATAAGTACGTAACTGTTTATATCCGGATGCACAACTGTATTTTCTCAATGACTGAAAACAATAAAATAGATTTAAAAAAAAAAAAAAAAATTATGAAGACCGGGGCAAGTTCCAATCCGCCCTGAGACACTACCACCAAATGAGCTGAATCATCAAACGTGTCACTCTGGCTGACTTCACCAATGTCATTACCATCAGAAACTAAGAAATCTTTGCCACTAAAGGATTTCACCTTACCAGCGGCTGCCGGCACCTCCATCATCCCCTCACACTGCCTCTGCAACAATCTCTCAATTTTTCAGCAACAAAATCACAGCCAATTATAACATCAACCAGCAAACAGTCCAGACAGACTTTGCCAAACGCCTCCCGATCTTATACAAAGAGCCAATGTTAACCACATGGTCATTCCTCACCCCATAAGAAAACTGTCACTATAAAGTACATCCACTCATGGGCCCCATCGGACCCCTCACTCCACCATGCCTACTCCAGAGGACTGCAACCCATCAGTGCCATGCTTACACCCATTCTGAATTCCTCTTTTCAGACGCTTCAAAACAGTTCTCCCGTTGCAGAGGAAACTTTCCAAGGACCCTTTAAAGCTCGCCAAACACAAACTAATCTCCATGCTACCATTCTTGGCCAAGGTCTTAGAGTAAACCAGTAACAGACATCAATGACCAACTGAACAGGTCCTTGACACCATTCAGTCTAGTTTCAAACCCAATCACAATACAGAAACTACAGTCAACGCTGCCACAGATTATGTCTGCATGACTTTGGATGGAGTAGATATGGTGGTCTTCATCCTTAAGGACCTCTCCACAGTGTTTGACAGTCTGCCACCCTCAGCCGAATCCAACGCCTACATATCAGAATCCAAGAACAGCACCCCAATGGATCTCCTTCCTGCGCAGAAGGACCCTGTCAGTCATCTTGGCACCATACACCTTGGGTGCACATGACTTCATCTGTGGAATTCCACAAGGATCTTCCTTGAGCGCAGCCCTGTCCATTCATGATCCCTTTAGCCATCAACTGCTCACAACATCAACATCCCTCACCTAGTCATTTATATGCTACTCATTCTCTCCCTCACAGACAAGACGCTCAGAATACGGATCAAGTTCAATGCCTGCATGACTGAAAATTGCCCACCGGATGAAGATCAACTGTCTGAAGCTGAACACCTACAAGACTATAGTCCCCAGAAGCCTTTGCTGTTACTGACTGTCCCCTGCACTAACAGACCCAAAGGTGCTATGCCTAAAGCTGATTGCTTCACTCGTTGTGCTGGGGCACACTTGAAGGAGACTACTTGGACATGGGATGGGGAACAAGGACTAAAGGCCCCAGATGCCTTTCCTGTTACTGACTGCCCACTGCACAAACACACCCAAAGGGGCTATGCTTAAAGCTGGCTGCAGCTCCCGTTGCGTGGGATGCGCCTGGGCGCATGCACGGGAAAAGACCGGGCTAAGACTGGGCCAGCTGTGCCCGCCAGCAGCCGGGCAGGGATGAGCTGTACCCAGGAGTGAGGGGTGAGAGATTTTGACACCCTTAATTTTGTAGCTCCTATTGCTGCTTTCTGTATGTGCAGGTGGTGTCTTAAACTAATTGACATTTGGCAATTCATATTAGGGATTCTTCCCTTATGACCAAGGTCCCGTCAGTAGAAGGGAGTGCAGAGTTTGAACAATGGGGAAGCACAAGAGTCCAGGAAGGGCCCATTCACCGCTGCCCTTGCCCAAACCGACATCGATTGGTCTGATGCTAAAGAGGGCTATTGGGGTCATGGCCTCTGAAATAGAACTAACAGAAAGACAACTCTTATTGAGCCATGAAGCATGTAGCGCAGCACTGGGTACTCAGGCTCCTCTACCTGGTAGTCCAGAACCTCTTGAGAATGGTACCTACCCAACCTGGAGTTGATGGATTGAGGCTGATCCTTGTTAATGACCACTCCATAAACAAGGATTCCCAGCGTAGAATGTAACTTTGTGGTCAAGAGGATGTGCAAGACCCCCACTAAGCCATAAGTCCACCAGAGGGGGCAGAGACAGCCCTGTGTCACATTGCTCCGTGGATAACTATGTTGACGAGGGAAACACTCTGAAGGATCCACAGCAGAGTTAGCTGGATACAGCAGAGTCCCGTAGATAGGCCAGGTGACTGTCATTATCAAACTTAGAAATCAGCAGCTGGCTCAAAATCTCTTGTCTGGTGAATTACAAGCCCAGGAGTCCGGTTCCTCCATAACCATTCTTCCTTTGGGGTATTTTTATAGACCCCATTTAGTGGTAAATCCAGATGCGTGGCCCCTAATGTTTTGCTTAAAGTTCCTATATATAGTTATCCAAACCCCCAAGTCCAGAACGTTCCAGAATATAGGAAACCTGTATCTAACATATTTGATGCTTTGGAGGAGGTTGGCTGGCTTAAAGGAACTAGGCCTCTCCTAGTCAATACCCTGATGAAGACAATTTAGATCATTCTATAGATGGAAAGATTTGGTAAAAGGCAGCTTGGAAAAACTGTTTAGGTCAGGTTACTTCTTCCCCGAGCAGGGACCACAAGCACGCTGGAGTCCAGATGACAGTCCCCCTCGATGTAGTCTATGGTCAGGCTCTTTGTCATGGTTTGACTATGGAGTTTTGTAACACAAATCAAGCGTACATTCAAGGTGTAAGGGGTAATATCGAAGAAGGGACCGAGTCCGGCCTTGGTGTTTGGAACAATTGTACTGGGATTATTGAGACAAGGGGATCGAATCAAGAGGTCATACAACAGCACACAGCAAAGGATCAGGTTAGTGCAGTGGAAACAAAGGATCTCCGAAAATCTGTAAACACAATTAAAAGTGGATTGTTCTGATTGGGGGTCATTTACAGACCAATATGACATTTGTTTATTCCAGAAACCTGGCCGACCCAGAGAATGCAGCTCTATGATTATGCATTTTTTGTATAACAGCAGTATAGTGGGAGGAGGGGGAGAGATTGGGGTGGGGGAGGCATAAAGGGGGATGGTCATCAACTTGGGTTCCTACCCACTTGAGATGTAGGGTCAATATAGTAGAGGCACATACTGAAGCTATCTTATGCCTTAAACTCACCTTGCCTGTTAGAAAGGGGATAGGACAAGGTTGTGTGCTGGCACCATCACTATTTACCCTGTACATCAATGGTTTGGTTGATCTGCTGACCAATATAAATAATGAGGCCCCCAAGTTCGCATCAGCCAAGGTGCTAGCACTGATGTTTTCTGAGGATACCCACCTTCTTTCAAAGGCTCCCATGGGGAATTCAAAGGGTCTTGGACAGTTTTAATGCCTTTTGCATGGAGAGGAGTTGTGGGTAAAACCAAATACATGATTTTCAATCCATCGAATACCACATGATGTAATCCCATTCCGAACGGGATCCCGTTAGAGAGCGTTTTAACTTTTGAATATTTAGGGATTACCCTCAGTGAACGAATGGACTGGTTCCAAAACATGGCTAGGCAAAGACTTAGGCTGGCCCAGCACACTAGTGGGCTCTCAAAGAAGTATATAGGGGGTCCTTTTTTAAGTCCACTAGCCCCACAATTGAGATTTATAAATTACAAGCTTTGGCGGAGGCCTTGTATGGGGCCACAAGCCAGTTACAGAGTTCACGCAGACTAAGAACAGTTTTATAAGGCAGCTGCTGAATCTTTCATCTAGCACCCTGTTGATTCCCCTCATGCTAGATCTGGGTATGAGGCCCATAACCTAGGATATTGGTCTTTTGCCTCCTCTCTTTTGGAGAAGGACTTCGGCCACACCCAAACAGAGTTCTTATAGACTGGCTTTAGAGGAGATATTGGGAATAAGGGGCATGGGTAGGCTGCTTTGGTTACGATATGTTAGGGATACCCTAAAAAGTAAGGGTAAATCTAGACTCTGGGATAATCCCGTTGAGGCCCGTCAGATCATTTCTAAAGTGAAACTCAACAAGTGCTATAGGGACCACAAGTTATCATCTTTATTAATGGATACTTTATTAGGTTCTCTGACCTTAAGATTTCTGGGCCACAAGGATTTTTATAGTTTAGAATGCTTCCTGGACAAAGCCTGACTGGCCCTAGCCAGGAAGCTTTATCTACAGTTTAGGCCTCACTCCCTACCCTTGCACTCATTTACGAACAGGTGGCATAATGGTGGCCATTTATTGGATAAGGTTTGCCCCTTTTGTGGCCAAGCTGAAGAATCAGGCATCATTGTTCTTTTTTTCTGTCCCACATATAGGAAACCTAGATCACTATGGATAGTTCCAGTCAGTCAGAAAATTGGTTCATTGCACTGCGCTGAAGCTCTAAGAATTTTTAAGACTGATACCCACCAACCCATTGTTTATGCTATCTCTGGATACTTATTTAGGATTTGGTGCCTGCGGAACCGGGTCATGTGATGTTTTGTTTTAGGCTACCTACCACTTTTTATGACTGTTTTAAATTTTTGTATTTAACTTTGATGATTCTAAATGGTTTATGGTCTTAAAATATGTTTTAGAGACTATTTGAATTTCGACATGGTGCTTGCAAAATGTACAATGATCACTGAGCATTTGACATTGGTTTTAATAATGTACTTTTATGGCCTTGCTTGCAAAATATACAATGATAGACATGTTTACGAAATTGCCTTTTTGTAATGTACTTTTATGGCCTTGAGTGCAGCATTAAAGATATATTGTATCGAATAAGTGGGTAAGAACAGATGCAAACACTCAATTAACTAAAAGGACATGTTGAAGTTTTGATGTTTTTTGTGTAGTAACTGCAGTGGGCATTCCAGTTACCAGTAGGGTCAGTCACTGAGGTTTCATTTGAGTTATCCAAAAAGCAAGCTACCAAACCACTTACCTAATTAGATGAGTTCTCTTCCCACCTAACAAGGTCAGAACTGGCCCTCCCCTCCAGCTGGGATTAAATCCAAAGGGTACAGGGGGACAGAGAACACAAACGGGAGCAAACCCAGCCAAGTCTCATTTGGGGTTAGCAAGTTAAATGAAGCATTAAGGCTGCCTTTTATTCTGCCAATAGTTCTGCACATCCCCGGATGGCTACTCCCTGCCAAGTGGGCAGTAGGTAACACCACTTGGTTCTTCCAGGGCTCAGTAACAGCTTATTGTCTTCTGAGTCAGGGTTGTTACCTCTCCGAGCCAATGTTGCGTATTGTAGTTCTGGAACTGGTTTTAATCCAGTTTTGGTTTAGGGTGCCAGATCACATTTCTGCAGTTATGTTTCCAGTAAAGGTTGCAAAAATCGGATTCTATGTCAGGACCGCAGGCAAGGATTAGACTGTTCTCCCTCGCTTCTTTTTCACAGGAGCCATTCGAAGTATAACTTGAAATTAATAACATGAGGGAAAGAATTCACCGTGCTTCAGAGTCAACAATAACACTGCATCCAATCATGTGCCAGCGTTGCCCTTCAAAGACCTCAGACGACATTCCATCTCTTTCTTGCTGCTCCAGCAACCGTGCAAGGTAAGTGCTTTCCGTCTCCTTCACGTTTCAATTATTGATGTGTGCTTGACGTTGCTAATCTTTTTTCTTTCAGCGCGACCGCAGAAACTTTCTACCACTCCACCGTGGTCGCCAGCTTCTCATTGAACAACTGGACTCAGGGCGAGATTGCTGTCAGCCGGCCGCTATAGGGCCATGCACTGGGTCAATTTTGCACTCCACGTATTCCTCTCATTCCCAAGTCCGACGCACCTTCCTGTCAGTTTTCACTCAGCAGCGAAACACGTTGGACTCACACCAGACTGCGAGTTGCTACAAGCCCTGGCTTGGAGTATAAACACCTGATGCGCGTGAAGAATAATTGTATTTACCTCTGTGGGACCCAGCCCAGGCGGCAATATTGATATTTATTCACCCCGTTCAAACAAGGGGTGTAAGGGGTCCTAGGCCAATTCAGGCTGTGTGGTTATGCGCTTGACAGCGCTCACTGGCACACACCTACTTATTGTATGTGTTGGTTGATTCAGTCTATTATACCCCTCGATAAACAGACCTACCGGCCCTAATTAAAATGCAGAACCTAGAGGCCCACTCCAAATACCTGGAGGAAGAGGTCACAAACCTCCCTATTGATAGTAATTTCTGCCATATTATGGACTCCACTTTATAGAAGGCAGTCACTCAGGCCATTGCACCCCTGGAGAGGAAGATGCTATTGCTGGAGGTTCAGTGCCCATGACAAACCCCCCCCCACCCCCCTTCACCCTGCTCCCCCCATCTCACGGGGAAAGAACCCTCTGGGCCCCTGACCCACCTTACCTCCACGACAACCAAGTGCAAGTGGACGAACCGGGAGTTGATTCAGATGCCTTTGCCCTCAGCCCCCCCCTTCCCGCTTCCTCTCCAGGTTCCCACATTCTCGGCCCCTCCAGGGATTCCCCCTCCCCCAATCCTCTTGGGGGGAGGGGGACATGAGCCTCAACCTCCTCCTTCGACGAGGGTCCATGAGATCCGAAGGCCTTGTGCCCTGCTGATAAGCCCTCCACATCTGCACAGATCTACCCCATGAGGATTCACAGGGCGGTGACCCAGATGTTGGACCCAGAGGACCCCATCCACCCGCGCTCTGTGGAATGATCGCCGGCCCCGAAGGTGATGGTGTACATGGCAAAACGCCTACACAAACCTCTAGATAAGGAGGTCAGGAATCACCTCAAAGCGGAATGCCCTCACCCTACTCGAGGGAAAGGGAGCCCCGACTCCAGAGATAGAGCCCAGAAGTTCATCAGGGACCTGAAGAATAGAATCAATAGATCCTGGAGGTCATGCCAGGATAAACTGCTCAATATGACTGGCCTGTGTCAAAAATCCTGGATATGGCTGAAGACGCCAGAGCCTCGGGCACCTTGATCTCCCCTGAAGTCCTGTCAGGTTGGGCGCAGAGAGCTATCATATTCCTTGGCAATGCGAACTGTGAAATTTCTACCGAAAGACGCAGCTCTCTACTGATCAAGATAGATCCAAAACTGGGAGAGCTAGCGACTTCAGAGGCTGGTCCCATAGCATAAGGGGGGGCTCTTTGGCATCCCATGAATTTAGGAGCTAGGGAAGTCTGTAAATATGTTCCCTTCCCTAGATAAAGCTCATACCTCTATCATAAGAATTAAGAGAATATTCACCCCACATCTTTTTGCCTCAGCCAGTCGAGGAAGGGGGTGCACAGCCCGTGCTCTACAACAGCCCTCTCTGAGGTTCAGCGGTCCGCAGAGACCAGTAGCAGGACTCTACCTTCTATCCTACACAAGGCCATCCTCAGCCACAAGGCTTCAGGGGCAATTACAGAAACAACTCTTCCTTCGGTTCCCATCAAGGTGAATACCCACTCCTACTATGGGTGTAACTTGGGGGCAGGTTGGCTCAGTTCTATCACAATTGGGAATTACTGAAATCAGATGCCTGGGTACTGCAGTGGGTCCCCAGTCCAGTACACCAGGCCATGGCCCTTGATTTTGTCCGCATCACAAAGTGTTTTGGTGGACACTGAGGTTTCGGAGCAGTTAGGCAAGGGAGTGATCTCTCTGACTCACCTACTAACCTTCTTTCCCCCCCACCCCCCCCCACACCACACAGGTTTTCTCAGCAATTTGTTGTTCATGGAGAAAGAAGGAGGGCAACATCCTGTTATCAACTTGAAGAAATTCAATGAGTGGCTGGTGTTTCAACATTTCAAGATGGAGGGAACCCACCACCTGAGGGACTTAATGCAGGTAAATGATTGGATGGTGTGTCTCGATGTGAAAGCACCCATCTTACAATCCCAATCTTCCTGCCTCACAGGCGCTTCCTCAAATTCCAATGGCACTCTAAGACATTCCAATTCAACTCCCTCCCTTTCGGTCTCTCATCCACCCATGGTTCTTTACCAACGTCATGAAACCAGTGGTGGAATACCTTCGAGCAATGGGAGTTTGTCCATGGACCAAGATCCTTCACGCCTTTTGGCCCACTTGCAACAAGCAGTCACACTGCTGGAATCCTTGGGTTTCATAATCAACAAGAAGTAGTTCTCTCTTGTTCCAACACAGACCATACAATTCATGAGATTCGCCGTGGATTCTGTGAAGGCCTGTCTCCCCTCTCGGAAGTGGTCAAAAGTCAAGCACAAACTCAGGAGAACTCTAGCCAAATACCATACCTCCCTGAGACAGTTGGCTTGCATAGTGGGCCTTCTGTTGTCCTCCATTCAGGCAATTTTTCCAGGACCTCTGCATTATCGGGCCTTACGGTGCCTGAAAATCTCACCTCCGCAAAGGCCTCACCTATTCCCAGTCGATGCCTCTCTCGGACGAGGCCATGGAGAGCTTCAATGGTGGATTGCACATTTGGAAGCCTGCAATGGTGGCTGTTTTCGAAACCAAACCAGATCTAGTCATAGAATCTGACGCCAGCCTATCGGGCTGGGGAGCTTGCTGTGGGCCGTTTTACACAGGAGGAAAGTGTTTTTTCGCAGAACGTACTCACCACATAAACTGCCTGGAATTGATGCGGGGTAAAATGTTGAGCCAAACACAAAGCCCAGTGTTGTATCCTTCTCAAAATGGACAATGTAGTGGCAATCTGTTATATCAACCATCTGGGAGGAACAACCTAGCCTGGGACTTTTGGTCCTACTTCGTGGACCATCAGATCTCAGCGATTGCAGAACACCTCCCGGGATTAGACAACCAGGTGGTGGACTGGCAATCCTGACATTGGAAGGGTGCCAGCCTCTGGCAACTACACCCGTGAGTGTTTTGGGGGATTTTGAACCAGTGGGGTCCATTCACCGTGGACCTATTTGCCTTGCGTCTGGACCGTCAACTGGACAGGGACTGCATTCAGAGACCGGATCAAGGTGCGGTGGCGACGGACACCTTTCTCCAAGATTGGAGCAAGGAAAAGGGATACGCTTTTCCCCCTTTCGGGATGATGATGAGATTCAACACAGCTGAGGAGGCAGAAGGCGGACATAGTGGTAGTAACCCCGATTTGGAGATCACAGGCTTGGTTTCAGTTCTGACTGAACTTTCTTGGAATTTTCCAATCCATCTACCCTATTTCCGGATCTCCTCAAGGATCCCTTGGGGGAATCGTCACCATCTGCTGGAGCTAGTCTCTATCTTATGACATGGAACATTACCAAGAATGTTTTAAAGTCCCAGGGATTTGCGAGAAGCGGCAATATTTCTTACTATATCATGGGCGGACAGCACCTTAAGACGCTGTCGCTCATCATGGTCTCGATGGCTGGGTTGGTGCCACTTACAACAGTTGGATCCCTTGGGGCGGACGCTGTCCATAGCCTAAATTTTCTAGCCTCTTTGGCCGTTAATACATTCAGATCAGCATTTCGGCAGGCCATGTTCCCGTGGACGGGTGCCCGGTAGGGGAACATCCATTGGTCTGCAAGCTTTTAAGGGGAGTCACTGCCTTTGGGATGTTAACACAGTCCTAAGTCTTTTCAAATTGTGGCCGGCGAATAAATACCTTTCTAGAAATCAGCTGTGAGCTAAACTGACAACTCTACCCTGTCTGATATCTTGTCGGAGAGTCTCAGATGTGCGTGCCCTAGACTTAACAGGTCAAGTAATTACACCAGATGGGGTAAATTTCGACATTTCCAGGAGAACAAAATCATCTAACTCTAAGGTAGTGTCCTATCCCACTTTCCCTGAAGCTCCCAAGCTATGTGGAGGTAGGGCTCTCAAAGCCTATGAATCTATGACGGAGGAGATTCTACCTCATGGGGAAAAACAGCTCGTTATCGCTCTCACCATACCCCATACAGATGTGTCTTCCCCTACTATTGCCAGGTGGGTTAGATAGGCCATGCCAGAAGCTGGCATCGATCCGCTTAATTTTGAGGCTCATTCTGTGAGGGGAGCTATGGCCTCAAAGACATTCTCTTAAGGTGTCCAACTGGAGGACATTCTCAATGCAGCAGACTGGTCATCTGATTCTACTTTTAAAGCTTTTTACGTCAAGCCAGTCCAGCATTTAGTGTCTCTGGTAGTGGAGAAGAATTTACTAGCTATCATAATGGAAAGTTTCAATTCTATTAAGGACACGGAGGGGAGGATTAGCCCACCCTGAAGATGATTTTTCTTAAACTCCCCTACCCCCAAAATCGACAAGGGAACATGAAGTGCTTGTTAAAGATCTACAATTATCAGGGAGTACACTTATGTGCCCTCTTCACTTTGTGTTACATTGCAACATATAAAACAATTTACTTCATGATTCTTGCTGGAAAAATGTTGGTGATGTCTTAGGTTTGTGCTATAAATTAGTGATTTTATTCCAAGCTGTGCATTTCTTACAATTGGTTCTAGTAAAATGGTACATGCGTTGTACAGCAACCTTTATGAGGGCTGCAATTATATCCTTTTCTTCTTTTTCTTGTGCCTCAGGGACAGAACCTTCCTAACAGGGGTGATCGCTAAGTGGGATGGCTGTGTTAGCAGAAAGAACAAGCGTTTACAATGCAACGGGTCTCGCGTTTGCTCATGTTAGAGCTGATCGCGTTGTAAACTCCTAACCCGACTTCTCACCTATCGGGCAAAAGTGCATTTATGTACACAACCCGAAAAAGTGAAATTAACTAAGTAAAGCGCTTGACTTCTGCCAAGCGAGATTGCGCTCGTAAATTAGAGAAAAAGAAGTCAACGAGCCCGATGGAAAACAGAGAGCCTCGCATGTTTTCTGTACTTGGTCGCTGCGCTCGAGGAGGGCTAGCCACCGGAAAAGGCATGACGTATGCTTGCCTTAGACTAATGAAAGCAAGCAGATTTTATTAGGCAAGCCCACGAACCATTAAAAATCACTGACATGAAGTTGACAGGGCTCCGAGCCCTTTTCTAAATACAAAAGCGCCTCGCTGCGATACACATGCAACGCAGGCTCGACCCTAAAAAGGGAGATGGAATGTTGTTGAAGGTCTTTGAAGGGCGACTCTGGCACATGATTGGATGCAGTGTTATTGTTGATGTGACTAAAACACATGGGAAATTAATTTCTTTCCCTCATGTTATTAATTTCAAGTTATACTTCAAATGGCTGCTGTGAAAATAAAGTGAGAGCGAACAGCCTAATCCTAGCCTCCATGTCTTTAGTAGAATTGAAACTTTCCATTACAATGGCTAGGAATTTTCTCATTCCACCATCAAACACAATTTTTAAAACTAAAAGGGAAAATAACTTCCAATAACTTTTCTAGTATTTTCCCAAGCAGAGATGTAAAATAAATATTTTAATCACACCAACAAGACCAAATTTCAGCTCTGAGTTTCAACAATAGCTACTCGTCCCGATATGGCCTCAGGTTTGCGTTCCACTACTAAAACCTTGGCATCAATGCCATCCACTTTTTATGAATGCCTTCCAGGGATGCCTTCATTCAGTGTGCACTCCTGCTGCCATCATGCGTCTTTGCTTAATGCCCTAAAACTCAAATGGCTTTCTCCTTCAGCTGCACCAGAAAGCACCTCTGAGCTTGGGGAAAATAAAAAAAACGGAAATTTAAATCACAGGTAAAGGCATGAACTGCACAGCAGTCTGGAAGAAGAGGCTGACCCACATGCTTAAATACAAAATAATTCAACTAACTTTACATGCAAAACATAAACCAGCACCAAATACATAACAAGTGGAGGTTAATGTCTAAAAAGTGCTAATTGCAAGAGAAGTACTCCTTAAACGCTGACCTGTTGTACAAGTAGAAACCTAGGACTTAACATGAAGATGATAGGAGAAAGTAAGAAGGCACCTGAACAAGAAGACCCTAAAAGTGCCACCATGTTTAAGAATCTTGGCCATATAAAAGAAAATGAAACGAGACTCATACAGGCTTGCTGAGCAGGATTCTGGACTACTCACATGACTGGGCTTCAAAAGTACTCTTGTTCTATTCTTTGCAAAAAACTGCTCCAGTATTCTCCTTTCCAGAAGGCTAACCCATAACAATGAATAGAAGAATAAAGTTGTAGGAGTGAAATGGCATCCCTCTCTGTTACTGTACACTTTTGGGGACAGTATTTTGAAGAGCTTGCGCATCAAACAAAGTAAAGCTTGACTACACACCATGCACATCTGAGATTTTTTAAAGCCTTTTTAAGGCATTCAAGGTGAGTTGTTACATGTGTTCTAAGAGCAGAGCCACAAAATTATAGAAGACAGCATTCAAAAAGAGAAAGAGCAATCCTCCTGCTACAAGCCAGTGTGTTCCGGTGCTCTCCACATGGCCAGTCTGATGATCTCATGTGTTGAGACCACAATCACATTTCACACCAAATATACTCAAGTCCCACCGACTGCGAGGAGTGCCAGCTTGAAGACAGCATGGGGCTTTTAAAGTCCAGTACGTTAGAATGTTAAACTTGGACAACATCTTTGTTTATCAAACAATGCAATTACTTTCTAAAACAAGCATCAGCAAAGTCAAAAGTTTTCACCTATGCAAAATCTACTGGCTTTGTCAATGCTCATATGCTAAGATCAGCAATGTGCTTCAAACAAAGTGGGACTTGGCAACCTTTCAGTAGATATAGGAATGTAATTTGCATAAGTCATTTAAAAGACTAGAGACTTGTTCTCAGGCAATAACTATGTTGCAAGATAGAGCCACATTAGAGCAGCATCTTCCATCCTTTTAACGTTAATAACATTGGGTTGCAAGACCAACAATCCCAGCGCCATTATGGTCAATACATCACACTGTATTCATAACAGCCATACAAAACAACGCCTTCTCCTATTCAAACTCCATCTGCCTACACTGTATAGCTTCACAAATTACATCAGCCGATCCGATAGAGGGCTTAATGTATGGAAACAAAGTCATTCCATCCATGCTCCTTTTCTTCCATCTTGTTAATAAATGCTGTCTGCTGCAAGAAAATAGGGGCATGTCCCCCTCGTTTCAAGGCAATAACCATGTGACCCAGTTGTGCAACCATAAAGTATGTGTAAAGGAAAGCATATGTAGATCTCCAAGTGCAGACTCTGCTGGCAGTGCCCCTTAAAAGACACAATAAAGAATACATGCTGTGGGATATTCATACTTCGGCACCTTTACAGTGGAACATCGTTATAATAAATTTAGACTAGGGGAGAGCGTGGCCTGACGCCAGGAACTCGAGGGGCGAGGGGCCCTGAGACAGCTGAGAGCAGAGGCAACAGTAAGGAGCCAAAGAACTGGCTGAGACTCCCCAGCGAGAGAGAGATCACGCAGCACACTAGACGGCAGCCGCGGCCGATCAGCTGGGGTCGCCACCAGGGCGGAGGAAGCCATGGCCTGAAGGGGCAGCATAGCCCCGGAGACAAGGAGTGGAGCGCGGAGGGGCGTGCCCGGGGCAGAGGAGGGGGACCTAAGAAGTGGCACAATGGCAGAGGTGAACCGTGGCAGCAGCGCTGAGTGGATTTGAGGACTCCGCTCCTCGCCTCAGCTGACAGGGCACCACCTCTGGAGCAGGAATCCGCTAATGATGGCGACGGAGAGCCCGGGACAACAAAGAGGGAAGGCGCAACCGGGCCCTGAGCCTCTCTTCCCACCTGGCAAGGGAAGGGTGATGGAGGAGAGGGCCTGCCGCTACTTGCAATGAAGGTTTGGGCGGTTGAACGGGCCGCATCCCATCGACGGCAATGGGACCGATGATGCAACAGAGCGCCATGTGAAAGGGGCAGCCCTACTTGAGGACCTTGGAGCCCCAACAAGGACATTTACAGGCCTGCCCACCATGAACTCCCTCACTGGAGAGCGCTGTAGCGAACCGGCAGGCAGTAGATCCTTTGAAGTGAAAGAACCAGAGAAGAGGACCCTAAGTTCACCACCAACTATGGCTCAGTGACAGGATGGCTCAACCCAGGATTTGTAGGAGACCCATAGGTCATGGGGCCCAGGAGCAACTACAAAGAGGGGGTGGGAGGTAACCTGTCTGTTTTGGGAGGGGGGGGTAGGAGCGCAACGCCTCAATAAGAGAGCAGAGAAGGCCCAGGAATGGGGAAAATAGGGCACAAGAAAGACGCAGAGGCGCAGAAAACCAGTAATGTAAGCGACCTGCCTGGCTCGCTAGGAGCTACCAGATCTCACACTATGGAAGGGATGTAAGACCCAACCCTACAGGACATTATGTAAGCTATCAACGCTTCCCAAGAAGCGCTGAAAGGGAAAATGGACACCCTGGCGACCAATTTAACTATTCTCAAAGATGATCAGCGCCGCCTGGGGGAAAAAGTCACTACAGTGGAGAAGCTAATTGAGGAAATCCTCCTGTCGGTAAGCGAAGCCACCAAGACAATATTGCAGGATGGAGAAGCAAATTCATGAACTAGAATTATGAGCTGAAGATGCAGAAAACCGATCAAGAAGAAAAAATATTTGCGGGATAGGTTTACCAGAGAAAATTGAAAAGAATAATATGGTGGAGTTTCTGGAGCAAAGGCTTAGGGAGGAAGTGGCAGGAGATGGACTTCCCCCTTTTTTGTGCTTGAGAGGGTGCGCAGGATCCCGGCACAGCTCCCACCTCTAAGGTCCCCAACCACGGTCAATTGTGGCACGCCTACTGCATTATAGAGACATGGGTTACCTGCTGGGACAAGGGAGGAAAAACAGACAGCAAGATAGACAATGTTACAGTTTGCATTTTGACAAACTTTTCACAAGAAGTGCAAAAGCAGAGAGCCACCTTTAGAGAAGCTAAACAAAAACTTTGGCAAATGGGGATCCAATACGGAATGATGTTCCCGGCAAGACTGGGGTGATGGCCAAAGGAGGTATGCAATTTGTTCCCACACCGGAGGAACTAGGGCAGTGGATAGACACTATCTCCCTCACATGAGGCCTGTCCCCCAGGTGATCGCCAGCAGCGTCATAATAGGGGTTCACGGCAGAGACTAACCCGCAAGATATCGGTCACCTCTGACAGAGAAGTGCAACAAGAACGTCAGAAGGTAATGGAGGCAGTGGCCTCCCTGCGCAGACCAGATACCTGCCTATCTCAAACACCAAGCGAGGAAATTGAACACTCTGGATCAGACAGAGAAACAGATATAACAAACTCTTTGGAGGAGGCAGCACCTGCGCTGACACCTTGAACATCGGACTAGATCCTCTAATTCTCTTCCTCCATTAACTAGATAAGAGACCCATATCTGCAACATATCCCCGATGGCCCCGTGGAGAGAACTGACCCCTTCTGCCTGGAGTGGAAGGAGCGAAAGAACCTGGATGGGAGGGGCTGGGCATTCCAACACCAATAAGAATGTAATGAGGAAGGGGGTGGGAGATCAGGCAACACAGCAAATTCCTCTGAACAAGCTAGAGGACTGCTGTAAGGAAATGCCTCCTTGGCATGGTTATCCCCTGACTTTTTGCCTTTTGTTGATGCCAGTTATGACTGAATGTGTTGGGGCCCTGCTAACCAGTCCCCAGCACCAGTGTTCTTTCCCTAAACTGTACCTTTGTTCCCACAATTGGCACAGCCCTGGCACAAAGCTAAGTCCCTTGTAAATGAAATATTAGACCTAAAAGAAAAAGTGGCTGGACACGTTGAACGCCTTCACTGCTCTGACTACAGAAATGACATAGCACAAGCGCATGTGGAGGGAGATAAGGCAAGCCGCATGTTAGCATGGGTGGCATCACAGACCAAGAGAGGCTCGATCATCATGGAAATGAGGACAGAAGCGGGAAATAGCCTCAGGGATGTGGAATTCCTATCGCCCGACGCCAGGGACATCTTGTTTGGGGTCAAGGGCAACAAGTTTTTATGTTCACTTTGTCCTTGGGACAAGTAGGCCCAACCCTCTGCAGCACAAACCCTTTGGCTGCCTGTTTACAGAGAGTGGAACTCTCTGCAGTTGAGGTAATGTGTTTCCAAAAGATAATGCTGTTCGAACTTGTATTTATGGTTCATTATTTGAAAACCTTAATTATTAGGGTGAGTGCTGTAAATAAATGTTTTAAGGTCACACTTCACTACTGACGTTGGTTCCAGTACAAAAAAAAAAAAACGTGTATACACATGTTTGAAAAGTTTAGGCTATGAGGCTAAGTATAATGCTCCCAGAATGCTCTCTGATTAGATGCAAATGAAGTGTCAATTAGTAAAATGTTTTGATGCATGCTAGTATTTCCCAAAAATATTTAGAATGGAAAATCAGTGTAACCATTTTCAACACGATTATGGGAAGCATGAAAATAAACAAACACTGACAAAGCCAACTGATCTGACATATTTTTATAAGTCTTTTAGTTTCATCAATGCGTGTCTTGTTTTGACATGGCTTTTGTAACACTTTATTGTTGTGGGAGCTACCAGGCCCTCAACATTGTAACAAACACTGGCAAAAAAAAAAAAAAAAACGTTTTTGAACTCTAAAAGCACACGTTGCCACCAGTGGCATAACAAAGGCCCCGCAGCCACCCTCCAGGGGGCCCCTTCAGCACAGCACCTGCCCTGAGTGAGTCTGGAGAGGGGGCTCCTCCATGTTCTTTGCAAAGGGGCACCCTCCAGTTTCGTTACGTCACCGATTGCCACTGTTGTTCCTGACACTGAACAAAACTACTTTGTGTGCCAATATGCTCCTTGTGGAAGAGAAAAGAGAAGAATGCGATCACTCACAGTAAAGCCAGCCGAAAGAGAGAGAAATAGAAGTTTAATAAAAACAAAATGTCTTTGTTAACACCAGACCTAATTAGGGACCAAGACCCACATGTAGGTAGCTTTTTGCATGTCGCAAACAGCGACTTTCGCTGTTTGCGACGTGCAAAAAGCACATTGCGATGCACAAACCCAGTTTTGCGATTCGGTAACCTGGTTACCGAATCGCAAAACGGGTTTGCGACTCGCAATTAGGAAGGGGTGTTCCCTTCCTAATTGCGACTCGCAGTGCAATATAGGATTGTTTTGCGAACGCGGGCGCAAACCAATCGCAGTTTGCACCCATTTCAAATGGGTGCTAACACTTTCACAAAAGGGAAGGGGTCCCCCTGGGACCCCTTCCCCATTGTGTTTTCGTTTTTGTAATGCATCTCGTTTTCCTTTAACCCCTTAGCTGCTGGGCCTTTTCCCCTTCAGTGCTGAGCCCTTTTTTGGCTATTTGGGGTAGTTCGCGCTTAGGGCTTCATAACTTTTTGTCCACATAAGCTAACCACGCCAAATTTGCGTCCTTTTTTTCCAACATCCTAGGGATTCTAATGGTACCCAGAGTTTGTGGTTTACCCTGGAGGAGACCAAGAAAATAGCCAAAATACAGTGAAAATTTAGTTGTTTCCAAAAAAATGGGGAAAAAGGGCCGCCGAAGAAGGCTTGTGGTTTTTTCCCTGAAAATGCCATCAACAAAGGGTTTCTGGTGCTGAAATCACTATCTTCCCACCTTTCAGGAACGGGCAGACTTGAATCAGAAAACCACATTTTCCAACACAAATTTGGCATTTTACTGGGACATACCCCATTTTTACTATTTTTGGTGCTTTCAACCTCCTTCCAGTTAGTGACAGGAATGGGTGTGAAACCAATGCTGGATCCCGGAAAGCTAAACATTTCTGAAAACTAGACAAAATTCTGAATTCAGCAAGGGGTCATTTGTGTAGATCCTACAAGGTTTTCCTACAGAAAATAACAGCTGAAATAAAAAAATATTGAAATTGAGCTGAAAACAACAGCCATTTTTCTTTATGTTTTACTCTGTAACTTTTTCCTGCGATGTCAGATTTCTGAAAGCAATATACCGTTTTGTCTGCTGGACTCTTCTGGTTGCGGGGATATAAAGGGCTTATAGGTTCATCAAGAACCCTAGGTACCCAGAGCCAATAAATGAGGTGCACCCTGCAGTTGGTTTTCATTCTATACTGGGTATACAGCAATTCATTTGCTGAAATATGAGGAGTGAAAAAGAGGTATCAAGAAAACCTTTGCATTTCCAAAATGGGATCAAGATAAGGTTTTGAGGAGCAGTGGTTATTTGCACATCTTTGAATTCCGAGGTGCCCATACTAGCATGTGAATTGCAGGGCATTTCTCAAATAGACGTCTTTTTTTACACACTCTTATATTTGGAAGGAAAAAATGTAGAGAAAGATAAGGGGCAATAACACTTGTTTTGCTATTCTATGTTCCCCCAAGTCTCCCGATAAAAATGATACCTCACTTGTGTGGGTAGGCCTAGCGCCCGCGACAGGAAATGCCCCAAAACACAACGTGGACACATCCCATTTTTTCACAAAATACAGAGCTGTTTTTTTGCAAAGTGCCTACCTGTAGATTATGGCTTCTAGCTCAGCCGGCACCTAGGGAAACCTACCAAACCTGTACATTTTTGAAAACTAGAGACCTAGGGGAATCCAAGATGGGGTGACTCGCGGGGCTCTGACCAGGTTCTGTTACCCAGAATCCTTTGCAAACCTCAAAAAGTGGCTAAAAAAACAAGTTTTCCTCACATTTCGGTGACAGAAAGTTCTGGAATCTGAGAGGAGCCTCAAATTTCCTTCCACCCAGCGTCCCCCCAAGTATCCCGATAAAAATGATACCTCACTTGTGTGGGTAGGCCTAGCGCCCGTGACAGGAAATGCCCCAAAACACAACGTGGACACATCACAGAAAACAGAGCTGTTTTTTGCAAAGTGCCTACCTGTAGATTTTGGCCTCTAGCTCAGCCGGCACCTAGGGAAACCTACCAAACCTGTGCATTTCTGAAAACTAGAGACCTAGGGGAATCCAAGGAGGGGTGACTTGCGGGGCTCGGACCAGGTTCTGTTACCCAGAATCCTTTGCAAACCTCAAAAAGTGGCTAAAAAAACAAGTTTTCCTCACATTTCGGTGACAGAAAGTTCTGGAATCTGAGAGGAGCCACAAATTTCCTTCCACCCAGCGTTCCCCCAAGCCTCCCGATAAAAATGATACCTCACTTGTGTGGTTAGGCCTGGTGCCTGCGACAGGAATAGATCACACAATGGTCAATGTTGGTCCTTACGTGAGGCAGCTATTGACCCTGGGGTGATCCATTCCTGACACAGACACTAGGTGTAGGCACTCAAGTGGGGTAGTGTTTTTATCAGGACAGGTGAGGAGTCACTGGGTGGTAGGAATATTGTGGATCCCAGCATATTCCTGTAGTTTGTGTGACAGAAATGCGAGAAAAATTGAGTTTTTTTTCAACATTTCAGCTTTGCAAGGTATTCTGGGTAAGAAAACTTTGGGGAAGCCACACAAGTCACACCTCTGTGGACTCCCCCGAATGTCTAGTTTCCAGAAATGTTTGGGTTTAGTGTGTTTCTCTATATGGCCGCCGAATCCAGGACCAAAAACACAGGTGCCTGCTTTACAAAACCAGTTTGTTTTGCCATGGATAATTTTGATGTCTCCACAATATGATTTGGGTGGTGGAATTTGGGGCTGAACTAAATTGGGGAGCTCCCAAGAGAGCACTCTCTCTCTGCTTGCCGCCGCATTCACCTGCTCTCTGGGTTGGCCTAACCCACTATTACCCAGTTGCACAAACAGCTTGCGAAGGGACAGCAGGACTGTCCTCATCACCTCCCTCATAATGTACTGGAAGAGGAGTTATCGAATGGGACTCCTCTGACTGAAAAATCACTCCCAGAGTCTGCGCCATTGTCCTATCCCTCAGATGCTGTCTCAGTATCTGATGTCTCAGTCTCTGATCCTATGTCAGAGCGGTCCTCTATAACCCGAGTGCAGGCAGCAGTCATCCATCAAGATGCCATCTCTGCTATTGGCTAAACTGTTGCTCTAAAACACTAGCCTACGTAGACAGTCACAAAATCGATGGTGTGTGAGATACGTGCAACAGTAGAGGCCACCTTACCTGCGCTTCTTCCCTCAATCAGCACGTACTTTCAAGACACTCAAAAAACACCTTGTCACATACCATTCGTCACAGTCTTTAGCACCTCCTGCGCCCAGTCCAACAATCATTATTGGTGCTCCCACTCCCTCCTCCTCGGATTCCCTCATTACCACCCAGCAAAAGTGCCCTTCATCTCTCCATAGACTTTGCTAATGTACTCAGCTATTTACATAAAATACAGATTTGCTCTTTGCAGTAGGCATATAAACCTTCTGCGCTTCTTTATGGCACTAAAACTGCCACTAGACAAGTCGGACCCTTTTCCCCCCAGGGAAACCACACACATATTGACAAAAGTGATATATATATGACAGCCAATCACCTGAAACTCAACTCAAGCAAAACCGAAATAATCCTCTTTGGCTCACACAAACACCTGGGACCCCTCATGGTGGCCCACCACGCTAGGCCCTGCACCCACCCCCGCCAACCACGCACGCAACCTCAGCATCATCCTAGACTCCTCCCTCTCGATGACCCAACAAATCAACGCTCTCACCTCCTCATGCTTCAACACACTCCATATACTGAAAAACATTCAAATGGATCCCCACAGAGACCAGAAAAACTGTCACTCACGCACACATCAGCAGCAGGCTTGATTACGGAAACGCCCTCTACGCCGGCACCACTCTAAAACTCAAGCGCAAACTACACGCATCTAGAACTCAGCAGCACGACTCATCCTCGACCTCCGCCGACACGAACACATCTCTCCACACCTCAAATCCCTCCACTGGCTCCCCATTGACAAAAGGATCACCTTCAAGATCCTCATCCTCGCACACAAATCACTCCACAACACAGGCCCTGCCTACCTCAACGAGAGTCACCTTCCACACCCCCACACGAAACGTCCGCTCAGTTGACCTCTCTCTCGCCTCTGTCCCCCGCATCAAACACACCACCACCGGGGGCAGATCCTTCTCCTACCTTGCACCCAAAACCTGGAACGCCCTCACAACCCACCTTCGCAAGACCCAAAACCTACTTCTTTTCAGGAAGGGCCTCAAAACCTGGCTTTTCGAACAGTGAACCTCCCAGCCCCTTTCCCTCCCCCCACCCCCCCCCAAGCGCCTTGAGACCCTCACAGGTGAGTAGCACACTTTATAAATCTCTTTGGTATATATAGATCTACCTCTATATATATATATATATCTATGTACATAGATATATCTATAGATATATCCATGTACATAGATATATCTATCTACATAGATATATAAATATAGATCTATATATAGATCTATTTATTTTTAGTTGTTGTATGGTTTCCTTGGGGGCCAAAATGGCCCCCAGGGAAACCCTAGAACATCTAAAAAAAAAATTGCCCCCACAGGGGGTCACCCTGCCCACGGGCGACCCCCTGTCATTTTATTTATTTTTATTTTTTATGAGAAAAAAACCATTCCCGGGGGGGGGGGGGGGGTCACCTACCTTTTTTTTTTTTAAATTAATTATGCCCCCGGGGGGGGGGGCGGCCCGTTTTCCGAGGGGGCCGCCCCCCCAAAGTGAAATCCCTGGCGTCTAGTGGTGTTTCCTGGCCCCCGATCGCAGCTGTGCACAGCTGCGATCGGGGGCCAGAAACAGTTTGAGAAGGCCTCGTAAGAAAGGGGAGAGTCTCCCCTTTCTTACGAGGCCTTTTCAAAGTGTTTCCTGGCCCCCCGATCGCAGCACAGCTGCGATCGGGGGGCCAGGAAACCTGAAAGTGTTTCCTGGCCCCCGATCGCAGCACAGCTGCGACCGGGGGCCAGGAAACACTTTCAGGAAGGCCTCGTAAGAAAGGGGAGACACTCCCCTTTCTTACGAGGCCTTCCCGAACGTGGGAAAGGCCGTTTTCCCCATCAAAGCAGGAAGCGGCCGCAAGGCTGCTTCCTGCTTTGATGGGGAAAACACCTTTGCAACGTCAGCGCGCCGCGAGGCGCGCTGACGTCACAAAGGGGCGGGGGGGGGGCGGGGGGAGACACGGAAGCTTCCGTGTCTCCCGGGGGGGGGGGGGGGGGGGGGGGGTTTAAAAAAAAATAATAAATCCGCACCCGAGGATTTATTGATACCCTTCCTGGTGTCGGCCACTGGTCGTGACCCGCACCAGGGAGGGTGTGTGGGCGTCGGCCAGTGGCCGACGCCCGCAACGAAGAGGTTAAGGAAAACGGGCTGCATTACAAAAAAAAAAAAAAAAAAAAAAAAAAAAAAACGGCTTTATTGAAAAGCAGTCACAGACATGGTGGTCTGCTGTCTCCAGCAGGCCACCATTCGCAAGGGGGTCGCAAATTGCGACCCACCTCATGATTATTCATGAGGTGTGCATTTGCGAAGCCCTTGCGAATCACAGATGGTGTCAGGGACACCATCCTACATTCGGATTTGCGACTCGCAATTTGCGGGTCGCAAATCTGAACCTACCTACATGTGGCCCCAAATTCTTAAAGAAAGTCACAAAAGTGCACCCATGGTATATGTCGTACCCTTATAAAATATTTGTGAACTGTATTTTAGCATGGGTAAATACGCATGTGTAGATTTTCTCATGTGAAAATCTATTGAGCATTTGCAAGTTAATTTTCCCTCCAGCCACTTTCTTCCCAACCCTGGAAGAAGTTCTAATTCTGCCATTGTCAGGAGTAAATGTCCAACCTTTCTTATTATGGGAAAATATTAGAGAGAAGCTTGTGAAAATCTTTAAAACATGCAGGTTAGTAGGTTTGCAGACTCAAAGGCATTCCAGCCCTGGAACTATTGCTTACTGCTTCCTCCAGCCCCAGTATGCAGATCTGCAGAAAGGTGGAAAAATAAGGAAATAGCTACAGTAGGGATTGAAACTGCAAGTATTCAAGCCCTACTATGGTAGTAGCCCTGGCATAATCAGAGAGGCTATTATCAGAGCTCTTACATAATGAGATTGCTGCCATAATTTGGCACCACACTACATGGCACCAAAGGGACAAGTAGATCTTTTTACAGGACAAGTAGATTTGAGAAGCAGCCTGTCCCGTGGACAAGTAGATATTTTAATAAATTCCACACCCCTGAGCCTTTATAAGCAAGAGGAAATTAACACTCACTTCCTTCACCCTGATGGGGAAACCGCTGAAATATATCTAGAGAGGATGGCACTTACAAACCTCACACCAGAGACAGCGGAGCACTTGGGTGGGAACATTACACTGCACGAAATAAAAGGGGCCATTAAGGAGTTAACCAGAGGCAAGACACCAGGGTCAGGTGGCTTTCCAGTAGAGTTTTACACCATGTATGTAGATATATTGGCCCCACAACTGAAGACCCTCTATAGAGCCACAAAGGAGACGGGCATACTACCAGTGACAACCAGGGAGGCAATAGTGGTGCCCCTGCTGAAACCCATTAAGGTTCCGACAGACCATAACTATGTTAAACGTAGAGTACAAGCTCCTTAGTAAGATCCTAGCAATGCGATTGCTCCCTCACATGATGAAACTGGTACACCCAGATCAGGTGGGTTTTATCCCAGGGCGAAATACAGCAGATAATATACGTCGACTGCTGGCAGTCATGAGAGACACCTCCTATGACACGGAGACAGCAGGGGTATTGGCAGTGGACATCGAGAAGGCCTTTGACAGTCTGGAGTGGAGTTTTCTTTACGCAGTAATGGCGAAGATGGGACTGGGGCCTGGTTACATCGCATGGGTAAAGCTGCTGTATACCGAACCAACAGCTAGGGTCCGCACTGCCTGGACAATCTCAGATAGCTACACAGTAGAACGAGGTACCAGGCAGGGCAGCCCGTCACCGTTGCTATTCGCGTTATCAATGGAACCCTTGGCAGCCGCAGCTCAAAAAGGAATTGGAGGTCAGGGGATAAGAGCTGCCAGGGAGAACCATTGTATCGCCCTATTTGCAGATGACTTATCTTTTTAAAACCCATGCAGAGAGATCTACTGAAGGCTCAGGAAATGCTGGCCGAGTTTGGGGACACTTCGGGGCTCAGAGTTAACTGGGACAAGACACGGCTCTTCCCCCTGGGATCAACCGGGACACCACCCCAGGATCGAGGTGCCATGGTGTGGGAACCACACTGTAGTTCATACTTGGGGGTCCGAATATATCACAACCCGCAAGACCTCCTACAGGGAAATGTTGGGAAGGCCTTCAGATCCATACTGACTTGCATGGACGTCTGGGAGACATTGCAGTTGTCAGTAGCAGGAAGGGTAGCACTCCTTAAAATGATAGTTATGCCCCGGCTACTGTACTACTTTACAGTCCTGCTGATGTTGATTCCCAGAGCAACCTTTAGGGATATGGATGCACTGGTGGTGTCCTTTGTTTGGGGTAGTGGGCGGCGATGGGTGGCTCGGACTACTCTTCAGCGATTGTCATCAGAGGGAGGCCTGGTGGTGCCTAATTTTGAGGCTTACTACCTGGCAGCACAACTCCAGCGACTTGCACAAGCATTCGAGGTCTGGGGGAGTTAGCGGGGCAGAGGACTCCCCTGAACTGAAAACAATCACACAATGCTGCGCCAAATACCTGCATAGGATTAGGTCCACGGCTCCCTACTCCTGGATCTCCCCCTGCTGTTCCTAATGGCGCTGCCGCACAAGGGCGACTGGGAAGGGTTGCATACTTGGGGGCATATTTATACTCCGTTTGCGCCGAATTTGCGTCGTTTTTTCCGACGCAAATTCGACGCAAAACTAACTCCATATTTATACTTTGGCATTAGACGCGTCTAGCGCCAAAGTTCATGGAGTTAGCGTAATTTTTTTGCGTGAACACCTTCCTTGCGTTAATGATATGCAAGGTAGGCGTTCCCGTCTTAAAAAATGACTGCGATGCATATGCGTCGTATTTATACTCCCGGACAAAAATGACGCCCGGGAGTGGGCGGGTCTAAAAAACCCGCATTTGCGCCGGATTTTAGCGCCTGGGTCAGGGCAGGCGTTAAGGGACCTGTGGGCTCAGAATGAGCCCAGAGGTGCCCTCCCCTGCCCCCAGGGACACCCCCTGCCACCCTTGCCCACCCCAGGAGGACACCCAAGGATGGAGGGACCCACCCCAGGGACATTAAGGTAAGTCCAGGTAAGTATTTATTTTTGTGGCATAGGGGGGCCTGATTTGTGCCCCCCTACATGCCACTATGCCCAATGACCATGCCCAGGGGACAGAAGTCCCCTGGGCATGGCCATTGGGCAAGGGGGCATGACTCCTGTCTTTGCTAAGACAGGAGTCATTTCAATGGGGGATGGGCGTCGTTAAAAAATGGCGCAAAGCGGGTTGTGGCGATTTTTTTTGCCTCAGCCTGACTTGCACCATTTGTGGACGCCCATACGCCATTTTCCCCCTACGCCGGCGCTGCCTGGTGTACGTCGTTTTTTTTTTAACGCACACCAGACAGCGCCGGCGGCTAACGCCGGCTAACGTCATTAAATAAATACGGCGCCCGCATGGTGCTTCAGAATGGCGTTAGCCGGCGCTAATTTTTTTGACGCAAAACTGCGTTGGCGCAGTTTTGCGTCAAAAAGTATAAATATGGGCCTTGGTGTGCAGCAGACTCACTCTTCCCAGTACACATTAGTTTGTGTACGGTTTCAAAGTAGGTTCCTATTTTGCAAGAGAAATTCAGTACACGTTACAGAGTTTTGTTGCAGATTGGCACTTTGGAAATGCAAACACAGAATCTGTCCTTTTCTTAGGGTATCATCGACATCATCTTTATTATAACGTGTAATGTGCTTACTGTAACCATTTCTTTAAAAAAAGAAGAAAAAAAATGACGTAGAACATGCCGTGAAACGTTGAGGCTCCTGTTAAATAAATCCATATGCAAGATAAAAATAAATAAGGTACAATTGAAAGACCAGGAACTAGTGACTTAAGAAAATGCATTCATCAAATCGTTGTAGGTATGCATAATATTTAACAAAGCACTTATTTTATGGGGATGTAAATAATTCACACTGGACTGATATGCAGCTATTCTGTTGCTGTATTACAGCACTGGAATTAAGGCTGCTCTTCTCTGAACAGGATCCATTTCTCCCACAGACTCTCTCCCACCCCACCTCTTCGTTTGTCCTTCTGATAAGGCTGGCTTTTCCACAGTCATGTTATGTTTGAATTCAGAGCCACTTCAAAACTTTCTACCCAACCATGTCTTACTTTTCTTTTGGAGGAACCTTGTGTGTTCATGTGCTTAAGAAAAACTATTCCAGTCAGAAAATGGTACTATGGATGACATTCAAAGCTTGTGGTCACACTGAAGCTCTTTAAACCTAAACTATTGAAGGGCACCTATGGTTTTGAACTCTAAAGCCTTCAAGGGAGTTCATCTCAAGTGTGTCTACCAGTCCTTTTAAAGGATTATTTCGGTTTAACAGTCCAGAACAAAATCACAGCCATTTGTAACAACTTCAACCAGCAAACAGTCCAGACAGACTTTGCCAAATACCTCCTGATCTTATTCAAAGAGCCAATGCTAACCACATGACCATTCATCACCCCAGAAGAAAACTGTCAGTCATGACTACATAGGGCAAATGCTCCAGAAAACATAGTACTAAGCATTTCTACCACTCTTGTGGAAACTGGGAACCACGTAAAACGTGCAATTATTCAGGTGTGCTTTGTCTGTGTAAACACCGCTATCAATATTTAAAGTAACTTTGATGAAGTGACTCAAGCAACTTCTCATATAAAATATAAATTGGAGTCAAAGGAGCACAACTGATTCCCTGTTAAGAGCAACAGAAGACCTATTTAACTCTACCAACACTTCTTAGAAATGAATAATAAATCAGCACGCATTCTATTGCTACACACACAAACAAATACACAGAACTACTTCATGCTACGATTCTACTGAGGTTTTTATTGAGATAAATAACTGGAAAGATAGGCTTTGCTTTGAGAAAATTTCATCAAAACATTAGAAAGAAATGGAAATTAAACAAATGTGCCCCAATTGTTGCAAGGGGGAGCCCACCCTGCTGAGCCTATAAAATTCTGCACGAGTTTCCCCAGGTCAAAAGTTAAACGGTCTGTTTTAAAACAGAAACTTAATAATGTTGAATGGGTGATTTGTGACAGACCAGTTCCTTCCCAATTTTCAAAACTGAACAATAAATTAACTTATACAACAGAATACGTGCCTTAGAAAAGCAACGCATTTTTGAAGGACACAGCGAACTTTTAGTTTGATTCAGATTTCTAGTAAAATTGGTAACTAAACACTTGTGTGGCAGAAATACAGAGTCTGGGGAATGTTACTTTACCCATAAAACAGGAAATAAAATAAACCTACTAGACCAAAACACAAAAGATATTGGGTGAAAAAAGTACTTACAAGGATGCTAAACTTTAAAGTTGAATGTAGGATACCTACAACTGTAGACATTCCCATTTTGCTTTTTGGGCTCCTAGTCTTTTATGGCATGCGATGTGGTCCAATCCTGTGCTAAGCTTACAACGACAGGTCTTTCACTTTCAATTAAGTCTCTGATGGTGAAGGTCTGTTCTGACAGAGCAGAAAGACTAAACTGGCAATGTCAGTACCACATATACTCAAGGGTAAGGGAGAATGTGCACATCGTACAGTTATATATAATGGCTATTAGGGTGGCCAGTCTAGTTCAATTAATTATAAATAATACTGACAAACCACAAATGCCTCAGACTCAAATGTCACAAGGAAACCTTTCTATTGTACAAATGGGTAGTTTCACTTATGGACAAAGATGTTGCTTGGATACACTCACATTTGCGCTGCGAGGCCCGTTGGGTAGTCATGCGCTATGTAGGACCTCTTAACCTAACCTAACATAACATTTTGAATAAAAACTGAGAAACTGACATTTGTGCGAAAAACAGTTGGTTTATCAACACCTCGCTGTAATATCTTGTGAGTTAGCAATGACAGGACCCTTTTAGTTTCTGATGGACTCTGTAGAACTGTGATGTGAGCGTTTGCATGTGGTGAATAGATTTTAAGTTTAGAACGTTAAGTTTGCAGAGCAACAAAGATGTTTAAGACCAAGCTCTGTTTGTGGCGCAGTCATTTAAGAGTACCCGGCTGGGGAGGACACTACAACTGGCGACAAGATGGGAGATACGTAATTCGAAGATAAACAGTGCTCTCCCCAAAGAGTAGCCGTAGTCCAGCAAACTGCTCTTGCGTGCCACACATGCCTCAGCTGAAGTGAAAAATTGAAGGCTGGCGTATGTGGAGTCAAACCGTCATTCCAGCCAGTGTGAAGCGTTGAAGACAACAATAGCCTCATTGAGAAGTTTACTCATCACTGCCCAGAAACTTGCTAGTAAGGTCGTGAAAGAGGTTCTGTGCCACTATGCCACACTAAGCTATACATTATACAGTACAACTACGCTAAAGACAGTAACAACCAAGTACAGAAAATATGAGCAGCGACAGCCTGGTGCAAGATAACACTGAGTAGGAGCAGCTAAATACAGAGAAACAGTAGAGGTGGTGATAATTCAATATACAAAAACAATCACGTTTACCAAAACCTGAGGGTAAAGAGCCATCCGATATCAGCACCAGGCGCTGCAACCCATGAAGAAGCATGGAGTTATGCTTACGAGGCTGGTGAATCACGTTGAACCAACTGAAAAGACGTTAGTGGCTGTCGGAATAGTGAACTTTTTACAATGGCTGCTGAAAAGAGCTCAAAATATGGCTCCACCGCATTCTTGAAAGCGCCTCCTCCGCCAAACAGCAAAATATTGGTGGCAGATGGACTGCGTGGTTCAAAATGTTTGATTATTTCATTGATACACTGGAAAAAACAACAAAACAATAGTCAAGTTCCTGCTGGTGAAGGAGTAAAAGAGGTAATAAATAAACTGCTGGGAACTGAAGAAGTTGCATACATTCAAATCGAAGAAGCGTTAAATTTCAAGTTCAATCCAATGGCGAATGTCGATTAGAAAAGCTATATTTTCAGTCAGGAACGACAAAGTAGGTGAAACAATTGTCTATACTGTTGAGACTTGATACGCTCAAACACTAAGTTCAATTAATTTAATGACAAAAAAGTCATAAGTCTCCGAATTATTGACGGATGTCTGCTTGATTCAGATAACAAATGCGGAGGGAAGCCCTTAGTTTGGAGCAAGTTCTCATGGCTGCCTGCGCTGAGGAAAGTGTTGGTCGACAAGTTGCTGACATGGATGCTGGGGGTGCCCAGAATGAGTCAGTCATGAACGTGAAAGTAAGCAGAAACACAAAGCTGAAAGGGACAAAATAAGATTTCCAAAGTGAAAGAAACTGTGCTTAGAGGTTGCTTTTTGTTTCCATATGAAAATAAATGTCCCATCACTGGACATGTATACAAAGTCTGTGGGAAGGAAAACCATTTCGTAACAGTTTGCAAGGTGATGGAAAAGCTACGTGCGTCACCCGAATGTTCTAAAAGCAACACTCTATGCACGCCTAGAAGGCCAAGCGGCAACAACAACTGAAGCAAATGGACACTAAACGACGTTGAGCATGATCTAAATCTTCGTCACAGAGTTCTGCCGTTTCATTGTCAAGTGACAGTGAGGAAGACAGATGTGCCATGTCAATGTTTACATCAGAAAAACATGCACATGTCGGACTGGCCACATGCAAAGATCCAACTGGCCGCATACAAACAAGAATTTGAGTCAAACATTTGACAAGTGAAATCCCAAAAGTCATTCAAACATTGCCCAAAGATTACTCTAAAGGTAAACAGTTGCTCTATATATTTTATTACTGACAGTGGTGCGTCGATTAACATTATACCGGAGGAGAAATACAATTAACGGTCTCCACTTCCCCAGTCTTACACCGAAGACTAAAGTGTATACACTGGCTGCATCAATACCATTAAAGCATCAAGGTTCCTTCGTAACTAACTATGTTACACAAAAAGACAAAAGTACAAGCACCCATTCACGTACATCAAGGTACTACGTCAAGAGCCGGTTTATTCAGTTTCAATAATGCTGCTGATATGGGACTGATTTCTGTGAAATATAACATGAATGCTCATCACGAAATAGTGGGTCAATTTCCGTCACTGTTTCATGGATTGGAAAAACTTAAGACTATGAATCAATCAGGATGTCCAGCCTGTTGCTCAAAGACATAGATTAATTGCATTTTGTCTACAAGAAGCTGCTGAGACAGAGCTTGAGACATTACTAAAGCATGATATCACTGAGAAATCTACTGGTCCAACTGCGTGGGTTTCGCCCATAGTGGCAATGTCCAAAAGGGACAAGGAAGGAGCTGTACACATCTGTGTTGATATGAATCAAGATGTTAATGCAATCGAAAAAGAACGACATCCCCATCTGCACATTGCCGACCTGACCACACAGCTAAATGGTGCCAAAGTTCTCTAACCTTGATCTGAACAAATTATATCAGTTGGAATTCGAAGAAAACTGCAGGTACATTATCATCTTTTCTACTCATGTTGGTTTGTTCAGATATAAATGCTTAAATTTCAGTGTGTCATCAGCTGCAGAATTTTTTCAAGGTGTCATTCAACATATCATACAACCTGTTCTATTCTATTCTTCTGGATTTTTAAAGCGCATACACCCAGAGGGCTTACCAGCGCTAAATCAGCTGACATACAAGGCTACTTTCCAGAGTTACAAAAAGCTGTGTTTAACACCTTTCTAAATTTGGGTTCAGGTTCAATTTTCCTTACTGACTCGGGTAGAGCATTTCACAATTTGGGGGACCAAAAACACAAAGGAGTGATCCCCATTTCTGGATCTCCTGATCTTAGAACTTTAAACAATAACTGGTTAGTAGTCTGCAATGATCTTTTAGGATTATAAGAAGTTAAAAGCCTGGGACATATTTTGTACATCACTCGGTGGGCCATACACAGTATCTTAAAATGCATCCGTTTAAGATCGGTAACCATTGTAAACAGGCCCGTGCTGTAGATACAGAAGGGTGTTGGGGTATTTTCATTAATATCCGGGTTGCAGCATTTTGGAACACTTGCAGTCTTTTTATAACTAATTTCGGGCTACCCAGGTACAGGGAGTTACCATAACCCAGTTGCAATATGGCTAGTCCCTGCACTATTGTTCTTTTTGTAGGTTCTGGCAGTCACTTCAGAGGTCTTCTTCAAAGTCCTTATTATTCCAAAACAGAGGCTTATTGTTTTACTTCAGACTTTGGCCATATGTTTTCTGATGGGGGTATGATGCCAGATCCAGCTGACGTACAAGTTTTGTCAGCCACCACACCTCCACAAAATATTACCACATTATGTTCATTCCTTGGCAAAGCCAATTTCTGTTTCAGATACATACATGACTGCCACAATAAGTGCTCACTTCAGAGACTTAGAAATGCTTAATTTTACTGGTCACACAAATGTGAACAAAATTAAGAAAATCAAGCATGTAATTAGGATCGCCACTGAAGCAAGCCCGGTTGGGAGCGATCCTTGTCCAACACAATGGACACCCAAAAAGGCATATTGTTGTATATGCACGCAGACGTTTGTCACAAAATGAACACGTCTATTCACAGCCTGAGAAGAAACGTTTAGCAGTGGTGTTTGCTTGTGAACATTTTCACATATTGTTATGTGGAAAACCTTTCACTCTTGTAACCGACCATCAAGCATTGCCTAAAGGAATGACTATGCTACTGTGCACAGACCAGGGAAAGATCAAAACCCCATTGACTACTTTTCAGAAGTGCCAGTACAGTGTCATGGTACCCCTTCCCTGCAACAAATAAAGATATTGACATGCTGATGCTAAAAGACAATGGACACATCAGTCCTGGAAACAGCACACTACATATGACAGTGACTATCAGAAGATCAAAAATGTGAACGACGATATGAGCTGTTCGTTACTCAAGAAGGCACTGTCTTTCAAGGTTCGTGAACTGTCATACCAAAGAGTCTGTGACAACCAATAATTGAAGTTGCCCATGAAGGACATTGTGGAATTGTTGTTACCTGATGGTGATTATTGAGGAATACTCCAGTTTTCCACTGGTAGAAAATCTCTCATCCATTACTCAAGGAAGAGTCATTGAGAGGATAGATGGCATTTTTTGCAATATGGGGTGCTCATTCTATTCTAAAGAATGACAATGGCCCACCTTTCAACAGTCGAGAATTCAGAAACCTTCTTGATCATCTCAGTGAGAAACATCAGAAAAGCACACCTCTTTGGCCGCAAGCAAATGTGTTCTCAAACCTACTCAAGACTGTCAAGGGTGCTAAATTGTAGAAGCTTGATCTGAAGTGAGCTCTCCATGTTACCCTTCATGCTTATTGGTCAGCTCCTCATTCAGTGACAGGTAAAAGTCCTGGCACTCTGATGTTCGGAAGAGCCATTACAGCGAAGTTAACACAATGGACCAACAAAAGATCTACACAGTTTGTGAACTCTGTCAAAAAGACTTGCGTTGTAAACAAAAGATGAAAGTATATGCCTACAAGCATCAATGTACTAAGAACATTGTTTTCAATGAAGATTAAGTATTAGTGGGACAACAGAGAAAATGCAAATCTGATGCTCCCTTTGATGCTGAACCTTTAGAAGTTGTAACTAGCAAGGGACAAATGGAGACTGCTCACCGACCTGTACATTAGGCAAGAGTCATTACATTTCAGGCATCTGCCTGTCAGAGATGAGGCTGGTTTGAGTGAGACTGTAGAGAGCTGCTTGGCTGCATTTGTCCCTCCATCACCAGTTATGGGCGCTTCTTTTCTCTCTTCACAGCCACACGATCTAGGCATTTGCTCTGAGCTTCACAATGACTTGGAGGAGTTGAATATATATATATATATATATATATATATATATACACACACACACACACACACACACACCTGTAAAAGAATTATGTTTTTACATTTAACAATGGTGCCGGGTAAGATTTAGTGTCTTGTGGGTTAGTGATGACGGGACCCTTTTGGTTCCTGATGGACAGCGTTGAACAGTGATGTAAGTGTTTAGGTGTGGAGAATAGATTATATGTTCAGAACGTTGAATTCGCAGTTATATGCAGAGCAATAAATACGTTCAAGATCAAGCTCAGTCTGTGGTGTAGTCATTCACAAGTAATCCGAATGGGGAGGACGCTACACCCACTTTTGATCTCTAAATTGTGGCATGCCCTAGATCTTCCCTTAACATTATTATGTGGCCATTTACCAAACTCTTTTTGCACTTGTTAGGTAGCAAGGGAGCAGTCTAATGTAGCACCCAAATGTACATGGGCCCTACAATTACACATTGTGTTCTTTTGCACACAGACTTACACCGGTTTGGATTTGTGGCTAAACTTAATCACTGCTACCAGTTGTGAAGTTGTACCATTTTGTTGCTGTGAGAGGTTTTAGTTTGGAGAGAGATATTTACTAGACAGAAAGCTTATTGTTTGAAAAATGTTCTAGACAAATCTGCTGAAACCAGCTCCACCAGGACTTGTCTTACATCATTTTCATGTAATACAGCTATGTTATTTGTGAGGAATATTTAAGATAAGCTAGATACTTTTCCTGCAAAGGTATAGCTGGACTTTCCCTTGAACAAACATTTTTCTAGAAGCTCACGACTTGAAGAGGAGAACAGGTGATGACACACTCTTGCCGCACCGGTGGAGGAAATAACTGAAAAGCTGATCAAACCTAGCTATAATCTCCTGCTAGAAAGGGATCTACAGCAAGATTATAACTAGTGAACCTCTTGAACTGAATTTCTGTGGTCAGAGGTTTGTGTCGACTATAGACGATGTTTACCCTAGAGTGAGCACTCAGCTTTTGGAAGCTAATGTGACATGGGGGTCCTACAATTCCAGACAGAACTACTAGCCTGTGTCTAATTTCTCAGCGACATGGGCTTTAGGTATGGTGAGTGAATCTGAACCTGTTTTGCCTAGTGAAGTGGACATTAATATAAGGTGTGTATAGTAAGGGATATCAAACAAGATTTTTCCCCCAAGTGGAGTGGAACATAGGACAGAGTCCTGAATATTATTTAAACTTGGTAGAAGGAAAACAACAATTGCATTACCTACTTTGACATGAACCACCAATCTCAAACCAGTAAGTGTCATGATATTTGAGCCACTGAGTGTTATTAAATCATAGCCACACAATTGGCTTAGTCCACTCTGTGCTTTGGAAAACTCAAAAAAAGAACATTCACTGCGACATCAAAACAAGTGCATCCAACATCAAACCAGCCTCTCCTAGAAGCTAGGCATGGCTCGATCAGCTTGACAGAAATATATAAGCATCTGGAATATTGTACTGCAGAACTTGACTGGGGGAAGAAAACAACTTACAACAATGTAAACTAGTGGTCTTTGAGCTCATTCAAACAGAAGCTTATTGACTGAAGGCTCCCACTAGATAGAACTAATTACACTAGAGCCTTTTCCTGGAACAGAATCAAAGTTGTTCTAGATAAGAAAACTGTTTACATTGATAAAGAGTTAAGGTAATATTCACTGGCTCAAACCACTCTACCACAATCTTACTTTCACAATTGTTTTGTCTTTTTCCAATAACTGCTGAAAACTTTTTCAATTTTTGTCTCCTCCCCCCCCCCCCCCCCCAAATTAATGTCCTTAATTTTAATCAACCTTTATGTGGATACTGAGAATCTGGATTTCTTACTGTATTGGTTTATTGGCTGGTTTGTGAAGCACAATATATAAGTGCACTTTTTCAGAGTTGCCTAGATAAGGTAGACTATTCGATACGAAAAGGAAACCAGGGTGGTTTGTATCCAGTGAAATTCTGCCTCTACCCGTTTCCCAAGGTGTAGAACTAAACTGACTTCAATTCAACATATGTTTACTTCTTAGAAGCATTCCTGGTTCACGGGTGGACAGGAGAGTCATTTGTACTTATTAAAAATGGGACACAATTTCTAGAATGCAAAACCAGCTCATCACAAAAGCAGCGTTTCGGGTATTTTTGTGCATTAAAACTGAGCAAATACAATTTACTTTATTACAGGTATAATCAGCATTACACTTAAGGAACTTTTTACATGTGTACAGTGTTAACAGGTAGGCTGTTTTTACAGTTTTACACTTCATTTAATTAGGAATGCTTTGTGGTACCTGTGAGAAAGGTTTTCCATTAGTATATGCATATTCACTCTAGTTGCAGTTAATTTGTTAGCTATTATCTGGAAGATATGGCAAAGCAGGCAGATCCTGTGCATTCAAAACTATCATAGGTGGCAATGAAAATCCAAACAGATCAGAATAAATTAAATGAAGCGTGTGTGACTAAATGAATGAGTACCAGACAATGAGGAAAAATGCTTTAATTTGTTATGTCCTTATGATACAGAAACTACTGTAAACGATACACCCGTTAACCAGCCAAAAACAGCACCAAACAGGATTTAGAACAGACCCAATCAAGGCCGTTTCAACAAGAAAAAAAAACCTTCACTAATCTATGAAGTGTAAGCCGAAATGTGCAAACACTATTGTAATGATTGTACTACAAAAGTTCCACCTAAATCAGTTGCCAATGTTGGTCTAGGAGCGAGGGATTTATTTTGAGAATTTCACATATCAAAAGTCACATACATTGAATTTGGACAGAACGTATTTGCACAGTCAGAAGCAAAAAGGAGAATGAATAGATATGGGCGTTGAGAAGCTAACCTGAACACAGAGGACCTAAATACTGACAACCGTATCAGGCCTATTTTCTTTTAATAAATCACGCAAATTTCCATCTATAATATTTCAAAGGAATATTCAAATATTGTCGTTACAGAACGCTACTTTCGAAAATCCCAGCCAATTTATGCACATTTTATTAGCTAGCATAATCCATATTTAAAACATTTTGAATTTCATTAAATAGTGCCCCAGTATAGCAAGAGCTCTGTTAGATGGTCTAAGACTGCAAAACTGAAGACCAGAAGATATTTTTTTTTCAATCAGCACCTTTAACAAAAAAGCAAGTGGGGGGACGCGGTCTGGCCACGAGCACCGATGGCCGCTCGAAAGGAGGGCTCCGCGAGGCGGCGGGCCGCAAGTTGGGGCGCTGCGGGGGCAAGGAGCCTCATTACGCTGCAGAGGACTGATCGGGGGCACCGCTGCAAGGGGGGGAGAGGGGGAAGGTGGACCCCTGAATATGGAGCGTGCCTGTGGGCCCCAGCCAACGAGAGCCGCTCGGATGTGGCCTGTGACTCCCGCATCACTTCAGCCTGCCACCACCCACAGAGGGAACGAGCCGGCACCGGGCAATTTTGCGGATGAAGTACACAGCGGTTGAGACTCAGAGGGGAGTTGCTCTTACCGCCTGGGGTCCTGTTCCCCCCCCTCCCACCCCCCCAACCGGGGGGTCCCAGGAACTCCTGTACCTCCGCAGCAAGATAATAGACTTAGAAGACAGGAGCCGGAGAGACAACGTCCGATTTCTAGGATTCCCTGAAACCATGGAGGGCGCTAATATCCACTCCTTTTTGCGGGAGACCTTCTTCAAGCCCACTGGCATGACTTCCAACCCTCCCCTGGAGTGTCAGAGCGCACAGACTAGGCCCGAAGTAACCCGATACAGCCACCCGCCCTGGCCGATCATAGCCTGCCTCCTGCGACACATGGAGGCCCGCCAACTCCTACTAAGAGCCTGCACCCATGGGCCCTGTTGGTTGGACGGACAGGAGATCCGGATGTCAGCAGACTTTTCTAAAGAGACCACTGAGCGTAGGAGGGCATGCCTGGCCCTCCGACCCAGGCTACATCAGATGGAGGTGAAATATGGCCTGTTTGAACCAGCGAGAATGTGGATCACAAAAAAATGGTGTGTCTAAAGACTTCTATGACCCTGGGGACTCAAACTCTTTTCTGGACGGCCTCCTGCCCATGGACATCACCACTCCGACCCCACCTCGGGATCTACCTGTAACAGCCCAGAATGCTTCGCCACAGGGCCCCGCTCCCGGAAGGTCAGACCGGCATCCTGTAGACCTTCATCCCAGGGGGAGGCATCTGGAGAGACTCATGAAAAACCACGATGATGGGGGACAGGTGCTACGCGCTGTGGCGGTTCACACGCAAGTGACAGACAGGGACAAGTCTTGTTCCTCCTGAAGCCTACCTCGGCACCCACCTGAACTCAAATCTTAACACTGCGCCGCAGGAAGTCGAGCAGCTGGTGACCCTGGCCCCCCGGGTTTGGACCTACCGACCCCCCACCGTTTTGCTGGCTGAGTATTAATCAACATCAATGCATTGTACTCGTTGTTTCATTGTTGTACTGTAGTGGACTCCTACAGGTTTGAAGGGGATGATGGGCAGTCCATTGGGTTGTTCAGCACCCATTGGGACTGTTGGGAGTCCTGGACCTCACGTGCCTCATGCCTTTTGACTTTTGTAGCACCACAGTTTGTCATCACTCTGAAGATAATTGTTTTCTGTCTTAAGGCATCTAGGTTATAATGTTCACCTGGTCACACTTTGCACTTCTCTCACCTCCTTTCCCTGTCTACTCTGCCCCCCCCCCCTTGCAAGCGTGCAGCCGTATTGACACTACAATGGACCCCGCTTCCCCACCCCCCACCCAGCTCGTGGGCGGCCTGCTGTGATCGCCATGGCGCTCTCCGTCATGTTGGTCCCATTAGGTGCTAACTCACTGAGTTATTACAGCTCGACGACCATGGGGCGTTTGTATCGATGAGTCTGGACAGCTCCGCGCCGCCTCTCCCGGCCAGGGGCCTGCTGGCTGAGCACTGGGGCTCCCTGGGTTCAGGCTTAGACCCGCAGATTACAGTTTAGGACTCTTGTACTTCTTGGGTTCGCTTCAACCACTCTTCTCCCGAACCTCTCTTCTTTTTCTCCCTTCTCTTTCTCTTCCTTCCCTGTTCTTCCCCCCCCCCCCCCCACTTCCCACTTCCTTGCCTCCTTCCCTTCTGGTGTCTTTCTATATTTCTCTTCTCTTCCTACCCCTGCTCCCCCCCTCTCTCCCATACACCCCTCCTCCTTCCCCCCACCTCTCCACGTCAGCCCCCCTTCTCAGCAGCTGGGATCTCTTGGGCACTCCATCCCCCCCCCCGCACCTCCATCCATCCACCGCACCCGCAGCCTTTACGCCTTTCTACCAAATAGTTCTCTATCCTCCCCTGCACATTTGTTCCGTTCCCCAACCTTACCCACCCTCGCTGTCACCTCTGGACCTCCCTCATGGCTAGTCCATCATCACCACCCACCCCGCTACGGGTCATATCCTGGAATGTTAATGGCCTCACCCATTTCTTTAAACAGAAGAAAATCCTCTCATATCTCAACTCTAAACGGACTTCTCCAAGAGACACCTTTACAGGGCCGAATCCGACAAACTACGTCAGGACTGGGTAGGGACGGCGTTTTTTAGTTGCAACCCTTCCTCGCAGGATACAGGTGGTGGCGTTCCACGAAAGTGCGGGGTTGCGATCTTACTACGAAAGAGTCTAGCTCTCACTGTCACCAAGTCATGGGTTGACCCGGAGGGGCGATACATGTTTGCCAAGCTGAAATTAGGAGGCTGTTCGCTATGTGTGGGCTCCATCTACGCCCCAATCGGTTCAAAACGCCAGTTCTTTTGGCGCATCAACCGCCTTCTGACAGAAATCGTGGCCACCCGATACATAATTGGGGGGGGGGGGGGATATACTGGAACCTGGCCAGAAACGCGATACTGAACAGGACCGGGCCTCTGGACATAACTAATAATGGCGACAGGGCTCTACTATCTGATATAATGCAGGACAACGGTCTGGTAGTCCCCTGGAGACAGACACACCCGGCTGATAGGGAATATACTTTTTTGTCACCAGTTCATGGCACTCAATCCCGCTTAGACTACTTTCTTATCTGCACACACAGGGCGCTCGCATACTAGATGGAGGTTTGTCGGACCACTCTCCGATTCTTTTGGCCGTCCAGTTGGGCCTAGTGTCCCTGGGCCACAAGCCATGGCGATTTGGTGTCCAACGTTACCGAACCCCACGCGGGAAGGGACAATTGCAAGCACATGCATCGACCTATGTCCGAAACAACCACGCGGGCGGCGGCCAAGGCGACTATACGCAGGTACATGATGCGTGACGCCGCACTGGAAAAGACAGGAAGGCACGACAAGTGACCCTGGAAACCGACATCAGACGCCTAACCCGACAATATACAGACCAACCCTCCCTCTCCACCTGTAGACGTTTGGAGCGCGCCCGCATGGCCTTGAACGAGCTATACACTTCTCAGGCCGAATATGCGCTGCAGCGCTTGCAAGGACGACACTACGAACAGGGGGAGAAGGCTAGCTGCCTGTTAGCAGCACAACTCCGCCAGAGAGGCGACCCTAGCTATACCGGCCATCAAAGCTTGTACGGGACAGACACTCACGCAACCACAGGAGATAGTCAATTAATTTGCGACCTTTTACCGACGCCTCTACACTCCAGAGTCGCAGTCCTCTCCTGCCCAGTTCGAGGCCTTTCTTAACATTGCTTTACCCTCACTCTCTGACGAGGGTCGCAACTTACTGGAGGGGGACATCACACAGCAGGAACTCATGCAGATTGTCTCTGATCTCCTCTACCACAAATTGCCTGGAGAAGACAGATTCCCTGCGGAATTCGACAAATGGGCGGGGGAAGAAACGCTAGATGTCCTGCACGAAGCACTGACAGAGGCATGTCAAACGGCCTCTTTAGGCGCGATCTACAACAACGCCATAATTGCAGTTATACCGAAACCAGGTTGTGACCCCCTACTTTGCAGTATCCCTCCTGAACAGCGATGTTAAGATACTGCCCAGCGTCCTAGCGAACTGCCGGCATAAGGTGATACCATCTTTAATACATCAGACTTAGGTGGGTTTTGTGCCGAGCCGAACCTCAAGAAATCACCTTCATACCCTTTGGGAGGCTAGGAATGCACCGGATGCCACGCTGGCACTGCACTTGGACGCCGAGAAAGCGTATGATCGCATAGAATGGCCATACTTATTTGCAACGTTGGCGAAATTCGGATTAGGGGACCAGTTTTTCTCCAAAGTTAGTCTGCTCTACGAGCACCCTATGGCACAAGTCAACTGTGGGGCTTTCCTTTCGGACCCCTTTCCCGTTTGCAGAAGGACCCAACAGGGATGTCCCTTATTGCCCCTTTTGTTCCTATTGGCGTTAAGAGCTGCTGGCGGCTGCCATACGTGCCTCCCCCTTGATAGCGGGTCTCCCTCTACCGGGCTGCACCTCTAAACTATCTATGCGCTGACTACATGGTCACGGTGCCGCACTTCACCTATGTTTTGGGTCTCGTACCCCTTCAGACGCTTCTCTCCACACGGAGATAGATTGATGCAGCAAGTAGAGCTTGTGTGTGGAGCTCTGCACGCCCACGACTGGCATCAGCCAACTACAGCACACCGATCCCATGGGGGAATGGGGCTCCCGTCGGTGGAGCATTACACTCTTGCCCTTCACCTATCACCGCTGGCTGTCACCCTGTCCGGCCTCACAGAATCACCGCAGTGGGTATCTGTGAAGAAAGCACTGCTTTTCCATAGTGGGGGCCTCGATGGACTCTATTGCACAATTCCCTCATCCTCTAGTGATCTGAATCAGATTCTGAAGGTGACTCGTGCAGCATGTCAGGGGGCCTACCGCCTTCTGGGAGTACATCCCTTCCTACACGTCCAGGCCCCCGTATGGCATGACAGTTTGCGGATAGGCTCTTAACTGGTCACAGTGGAAGGAGGCCAGCTTCGATCATCTAGCCCAGGTACTAGAGAATGTCAAGCTCAAATCCTTCGCCAGGCTACAGGAGGAATTCCACCTCCATCCTAGACAGGAATGAAGATACCTGCAGCTCCAACACTGTATGCACCAGCACACTGACATTACCCGATTGGGGCTACAATTCTTGCCCGTGGTGGCTTACCTGAAGACATGGGGGAAACACAAAGGCGTAATGGCTGGCCTATATGAGCTCATCACAAGTCACCTATACTCGCAACCTATCCTGGACAAATTACACCTACAATGGCAAACCCGTCTGCGGCGGACCTTTGATTTGGAGGATTGGATAAACATGGTGAACGCGTTGGACAGAGGCACGCGCGAAGCCCACTTAAAATTCTGTCTTTTCAAGATACTCCACGACTGGTACTGGACACCGGTGAAATTGCACAGGATCGGCCTTCTTCCACATGCAGACTACTAGCACTGCACAGAGAAACACTGATTTGTTTCATATCCTCAGTGGCTGTTCGTCCGTTCTGCCTTTATGGAATGCTGTGGAACGCACCCTGGCAGACTCCATATCACTCCCAACCCAACTACCCCCCTCTCTTATACTGCACGACATGGACTCTCCAACGGCCTTGTCACAACCGCAACGAAGACTGCTACATACAGCACTAGCAACAGCGAAAATATGTATCCTCCGACACTGGAGATCTGTTAATCCTCCCCCCCCCCGACCCCGAAGGAATGGGTGGTGGCAAGGACTTATATAGCTGCACAAGAGAGAATCATTTACAACCTCCAAGATCAGGCTGCCCTCTTTGCTCAGATATGGGCCCCCTTCCTTTCGGACGCCCCACCACTTCCGGCCTATCGTTAGCTTCTTCCATCGTGAACCCCCTCTCCCCCACATTCCAGCTACCTCCCTCCCTTTCTCTCTCTCTATTGTCCCTCCTCTTCTTTCTCAGTCTTGGGGCCCAACTCAGCTTCTTCCATCTTTCCCTCCCATCCCCCCCTTATCCCCTTCACCCAGTAGGCAGAGTTACTTAGGGTTTACATAGTGCTGATACCTAGGGGACCCCGCCACCACCAACTTAGTCCACCTCCCTCCTTCCTCCCCCCCCTACTCCTCCTCCCCTATTTCGCTCTCTGTTTCTCCGACACCAGCCCACGTCTTCTCTCCGTGTCTCTATCTTACCTCCCTCCTTTTTCTTCTTCTCTTCTCCCCCCCTTCTCCACTTCTATCCCCCTTCTCTCCCGGCAAAAAAAGTTGTCCCACTTGTCACCACAAAGACCTTCCTGAGTATCTCTCCAGGGGTGACGCAGAGCTACAGTACTGCTTCATTTTCCTTCAGTTTGCCTCATGAGATAGTGTCTGGTTTGGGACCAATCCTTCCTGCGCACGTCCCCACCTTACCTTCTCACTCACAACACCTGCTCAGTGACCTACCCACCCTCCCTTCGTCCAGACCCTTCTCAGGTTCCTGCACCCCCTCCCCCCACCTTTTCTGGAGCGCCACCCAAGTGATACAACCATACGTGGTCTTCCCAGACGTCCTTTGCAGTTGACCACCCACCCCAGTCTCCTCTTCCCCCCTTTTTTATGCAAACCCATACCTTTCAGCGTGGGTCCCTGTGAGACGCAATCGTAATACCAAAGGAAATCTCCTACCGCCATACTGCTTGCAGGCGCACAGCGGACCCTTCAAATACACTGAAAGTCACTGGAATAGCAAACCATGAACGACCAGGGAAGCAGGGGCTTAAAATGTGAGCCTCATGAGTATAGGAACTGCCTATTTGCTGCAGAAAAAATATGTTACTGATTTTAACTTATACAGAGGTATCCATTCCTCCACCCCAGCCTTGGAGGTTCTGGCCCACTCTGAAAAGACATAAATATCTCTGTCCCACTAAGACAGGGTCTCTGCTTGAAAAGGTAAAGCAGTCTCCAATAGGTGGATAAATCCATTTTGTACTAAGGACTGCTTCTTACTAACAGACTAGAAGGGTGTGTATGGTTAACTGGTCAAAACTACACAAGCAAATTACTAAGGTAAAATTACGCTGCCCGCCTCCCCTCCTTCGGAGCTCAAGGGCCCCGCTCCCTTGGCACAGTTGCCTGGCCTGAGAGCTCTTGAGTCCAGAGCCCCCCCCCATCACGTTTCGCTACACCAGTCGATAGGTGACTGCGACAATGTGGCCCTACAGAGTCATTTAACCTCGTTCCTCACTCCTAACACCTCAATCCATATAAACAGCCCTGCAGTTTAGGCACATTACTTTGAGAAGTGGATGCAGGACACCTGTATGACCATCCGGGATCTTTGGCTAAGGGTCTTTCAAATGCTTCTAGACCTGCAAGGAAGAGTACAGGGTGGCAAAGTATAGGCTCCAGTACTGGCAAGTTGGTCACACGGGGTTACACTCACCAAATAAAGCAGTGGCTGTCAGACCACTAGGAGCCTTTAAAAATATTTCAAAAATATGATAAACGCCCTGCGTCAGCAATTTATAGATTTTGGGCATGCCACATTGCCCAAGGATGGGCTTATGAGATATGGGAAATATCCCAAAGGAAGATCAAAGATGAACAGGGATGGAGGCAAGATGGAGTGATATGGCAAGGTTTTACAGGCAGATTTAACAGTGTACCCTAAATGGCAGCAGCCCATAAGGTTTTGGTACCAGCATTACCAAAAACCCTAGTGTCACAAGTCGATTTCCTCCAACATCTGTTCAAGTTGTGGCCGGGAGGTGGGGGCCTTGCACGTACATCTGGTGGGAATGCCTTGAGATTGCTTGCTACCAGATAAAAGGTTTAAGCCATATTAAGGGAATAGTATGGTTCTCAGTTCTCAAGGACCCAGTCTATCCCTGTTGGCTCTTAGTCACCAAATAGCTAGGAGATCAGAGTAACCAGCTTGCATATCTTACTAATGTTTTTTGTGTGTCTAAAATATTGCTAACACCTTACTGGAAAAAGACCCCTGCCAGCATTGCCCTCACAACCTTTGGCACTTAATGGCCATAAGCTGTTCCACTACTTGAAGTGGGGAAAGGTTTTTTTTTTTTTTTTTTTTTTTTTTTTTTTTTAAAGATTATGGGGACCTCTAACCACCTGTAATATCTGTGTTTCTATCACACTAGACTGAAAGAACAAAAACCCCACCAGTACTGAATCTGCCTCGCGGTGGTATAGCACAGCAGTCTGTGGAGGAACAGAGACTTACATATCTAATTGATGGACCATGCTTCACAATGATGCTGTGACTAATACGTAAAACACATTTGGTAAAAAGCATAGATTTCCATTATGGCAGCAGGGGTGTGGAATTTAAACTTAGCCCTGGGACAGGTTGCTTTATAAATCTACTTGCCCTGTAACAAAATCTGCTTATTTGGTTCCATGTAATGTGGCGACAAACCATGGCAGCAATCTCAATATGCAAGGGCTCTGATAATAGCCTCTCTGAGTATGCCAGGGCCCATACTATAGTAGTATTGAATACAAGCAAATTCCTTATTTTGCCACCTGACCACAGATGTATATACAGAGGTTGTAGGTAGCAGTAAGCCATGAATCCAGGTTTGGAATGCCCTTTTGAATCTGCGCAAACCTATGAACTTGCATGTTTTAGGTGTTTTTACCAGATATTCTCTAACGGTTTTCCATACTGGGAAAGCTCGGACATGTATTCCAGGCAGTTGCGGAAAAAAGTAATTGGAGGGAAAGTGAACTTGTAAATGCTCAACAGATTGACATGAGCAATTCTAGGCGTACATATTTGCCTGAGCTAAAATGTAGTTCACAAATATTTTCTAGGAATACCATTTACTGGACTACTTCTGTAACTTCATGCTAATTCATGAGTTGTAACTCTGCTCTAATGTAAGGACATATACCATGGGTGCACTTTTGTGACTTCCTTTAAGTATTGGACCCCCAATTAGGTCTGGTATTAACTGAAACCTTTTGTTTTTATTACAATTCTGTCTCTTTCAGTCTATTGGCTGGCTTCACTATTAGTGACAGCATTATGCTCTTTTACAAGGAGTATATTGGCACACAAAGAAGTTTTGTTAAATACAAGGAACTACTGTAGCAATGTGTGCTTTTTTAGATCAAAAAATCGTTTTGCTTTTGCTGTTTGTTTTAATAGTAAGAACCTGGCAACTCCCACAACAATAAAGTTTTAGAAAAACCATATCAAAACAAGACACACATTGACAAAACCAAAAGTCTGAGGACCAATGTCGAACCTACTGACTTTGACAATGCTTGTTTATTTTCATGTTTCCCCAATATCTTGTTGAAACTGGTTGCACTTATTTTTCCTCATGGACATTTTTTTTTTTTTTTTTTTTTTTTTAAGAAATACTACCATGCATCAACACATTTTCCTAAATGATGCTTCAAAGAAATAACACCTAAAATTTCACAGCAGTTTTGCTAAACTGTTTTTTCCTCATTACATTTTTTAATTAACATTTTGATTATGACAAAGAATCCTCAATATCACTTTCAAGCTTCTGCAAATATTTGCATCTACTCAGAGCATACTGAGAGCATTATACGTAGCCTAATATTGCTCAACTTTGCAAACGTGTACACATTTTAATACTGGAACTATCATTAGTGCAGTCTGTGCTTACTACATTTCCTTAGAGCGCACTCTCCTTAATGATAGAGCTTATATTTATGGTTCATTAATGCAAAGCCTTTAACAGCATTTACATATGGACACAAATGTTACCTTTACTATAGACAATGCCCTTTCCTGATCCATAATATGGTACAGTAAACTGGCAGCCACAGGGCTTGTGCTGCAGGGGGTTGGGCATACTTGTCGGAAGGACAAAATGAATATGAAAACTTGTTGCCCTTGACCCCAAACAATATGCCCTGGGTGTCTGGTGATAGGAATTCCACACCCCTGTGGCAGCAAGGAAATATAACCGGTCCGACTGAGGCTTTGGCCTCTACTAAACCTTTGAACAGTGCCACTACAGTAGTACCTACACGAATAGAAGTAGGTGGATCGGTCTCTTGTACAAGTACTATACAAGGACGAGTAGGAGTCATGAAAAAGCAGACATGCCTACCAATGTACGTGATCTTCCACTCCATTCGAGCACTAGTCAAGAGAAAAGGCAAGTTCTAGTATTCTTCTGCAACGTTTTAAGCCAAACTCCTCAAAAAGCGCGCTATAATCAATCAATCAATAGTTTTAGAAAGCGCGCTATGTACCCGTTAGGGGTTCGAGGCGCTGGGGAGGGGGGGGGGGAGGGTGCTGCTGCTATCATTCGAAGAGCCATGTCTTGAGGAGTCTCCTAAAGGTGAGGAGGTCCTGGGTCTGGCGTTAGTGAGGTGGGGAGAGAGTTCCAGGTCCTGGCGGCGAGGTAGGAGAAGGATCTGCCGCCAGAGGTCTTGCGCTGGATTCGGGGGGCGATGGCAAGGGCAAGGTTGGCAGAGCATAGTTGACGTGAGGGAACGTAGAAGTTGAGTCTGGAGTTCAGGTAGGTGGGTCCGGTGTTGTGTAGTGCCTTGTGTGCGTGGGTGAGGAGTTTAAAGGTGATCCTCTTGTCCACGGGGAGCCAGTGGAGGTCCTCCAGGTGGGGGGAGATGTGACACCGGCGGGGTATGTCGAGGATCAGGCGGGCGGATGCGTTCTGGATGCGTTGGAGTCGTTTGATGTCTTTTGTTGGGATGCCTGTGTAGAGTGCGTTGCCGTAGTCGAGTCTGCTACTGACGAGGGCTTGGGTCACCGTCTTTCTGGTTCCTGTTGGAATCCACTTGAAGATCCTGCGGAGCATGCAGAGGGTGTTAAAACAGGAAGAGGAGACAGCGTTGACCTGTTTGGACATGGTGAGAGCGGAGTCGAGGATGAAGCCGAGGTTTCGTGCGTGGCTGGCTGGGGTGGGTGGGGGGCAGAGGGTGGTGGGCCACCAAGAGTCGTTCCAGGCCGAGGGGGTGCGCCCGACGAGGAGGACTTCCGTCTTGTTGGAGTTAAGTTTCAGGCGGCTGTTGCTCATCCACTCGGTGATGGATTTCAGTCCTTCGTGGAGGTTGGTTTTGGCGGTGAGAGGATCTTTGGTCAGGGAGAGGACGAGCTGGGTGTCGTCGGCGTAGGAGATGATGCGGAGGTTGTGTTGGCGGGCCAGTTGTGCGAGGGGGGCCATGTAGACGTTGAACAACGTTGGGCTAAGTGAGGAGCCTTGGGGGACGCAGCAGATGAGGTTGGTGGCTTTGGAGCGGAAAGGTGAAAGTCGGACTCTCTGGGTTCTGCCGGAGAGAAAGGATGAGATACAGTTGAGGGCTTTGTCTTGGATGCCGGCTTCGTGGAGACGGGTTAGTAGGGTGCGGTGGCAGACTGTATCGAAAGCGGCTGATAGGTCTAAGAGGATCAGGGCTGAGGTTTCGCCGTTGTCCATTTGTTGTCTGATGTCATCTGTGGCGGCGAGGAGTGCGGTCTCAGTGCTGTGGTTTCGTCTGAAACCAGATTGAGAGGGGTCTAGGATGGAGTTGTCTTCTAGGAAGTGGGCGAGCTGTGCGTTGACGATCTTTTCGATGACTTTCGCTGGGAAAGGGAGGAGGGAGATCGGTCAGAAGTTTTTGAGATCGTTGAGGTCAGCCTTAGGTTTCTTGAGGAGGGGTTGGATTTCTGCGTGCTTCCAGCTGTCCGGGAAGGTAGCGGTGTTGAAGGAGAGGTTGATGATCTTGCGGAGTTTGGGGGCGATGGTGGCGTCGGCTTTGTTGAATACGTGATGTGGGCAGGGGTCAGCGGGAGATCCTGAGTGAATGGAGTTCATGGTCTTTCGGGTTTCGGCGTCGTCTACTTGAGTCCAGGAGGTGATGCGGTAGGCGTGGGAGGAGTTGTTGGGGGTGGGGTCTGGCGGAGGTGAGGTGTTGAAGCTGTCGTGGATGGCTGCGATTTTCTGGTAGAAGAAGGTGGAGAGATCGTCACAGAGTTCCTGGGAAGGAGGGACGTCGTTGGCGTTGGAAAGTTCCTTCACTATGCAGAAGAGTTCTTTGCAGTCGTGAGCGTTGTTGAGGCGTTCTGTGAAGTGGGAGTGCTTGGCGAGTCGGATCAGTTGATGGTGTTCGCGGTTGGCTTCCTTGAGGGTAGCAAGGTTGTCGGGTGTGCGCTCGAGGATCAATTTTTTCTTGAGTTTCTGGCAGGTGCGTTTGGAGGTGGTCAGTTATTCTGTGAACCAGGCTGGTTTTTTTCTTTTCTTGGTTGGCGGTGGGTCTCTTGAGTGGAGCTAGGATGTTGGCGCAGTTGAGGATCCATTGATGGAGGTTGATGGCGGCGGAGTCCGGGTCGGTGGGGTCGGGTGGTGGGTTTTTGGCGAGGGTGCTGGCTAGTTGATCTTCTGTGACTTTTCCCCAGCGGCGGTGAGGCGGTAGAGGGGTGCAGTGGTGTTCGGTGTTTTTCTTGAAGGTGAAATGTACGCTGTGATGGTTGGTCCAGTGGAGTTCGGAGGTGTGGCTGAATGAGATGTGGTTGCTTGAAGTGAAGAGTGGGTCAAGGGTGTGTCCGGCGATGTGGGTGGGAGTGTTGACCAGTTGACGGAGTCCAAGGTTGGTGGTCAGTGATGCGGTGTTGGCGTCATTGGTGTTCTCCAGGTGGAAGTTTAGATCTCCCAGGAGGATGTAGTCTGGAGAGGCGAGGGCGTGGGTGCTTGCGAGGTCGGAGACGGTGTCGCTGAAGGGGGCTCTTGGTCCTGGAGGGCGGTATATGAGGGTTCCTCTGAGCGTAGTGTTGGGGTCCGTGTGAATCTGGAAGTGGAGGTGTTTGGCTGTCTTGAGGGTGTCATCCGTGTGGGTGTGGATCTTGAGGGTAGATTTGTGGGCGATGGCTATTCCTCCGCCGATTCCGTTGGTGCGATCTCTTCTGATGATCTTGTATCCGTCAGGGATGACGATGGCGATGTAAGGGGCCGAGGAGTCGTTCCACCAGCTATACCTCAGTGTGAGCATCAAGAGAGTAGAACCAGAGAAATGTGCTTAACAGCACTGGTAGGCAAAAAACACATTCAGCATGCACAGGTCAATCTATTTTTTTTTATAATCGAGTATATGTAAATATATTAAACAAAAAAAGGTAGTCTCCTGACAAGGTTACACCGTCAAGGGGTCACTGAAAACACATTTTGTGAAACTGCAACAAAATCATTTAGGGCTACTAAAATTAATAAGGCTGTGAAAAAAAATGATTTAAAGAGCATATCCTTAAATGTGAAATCAAATGTCAGTGTAGCACAATGAGCTAATTGGACTGCATAGCTAAACGTAAATAAGAATGTTTTTTTTTTTTTTTTTTAAAGAAAAGGTGAGGAAATTTTGCCAGCCTAAAACTGACTTCAGTTTGCGGACGTTTGCGATATTGTTGGAGTAACATTCTGAGCGGCGAGAAGAAACCTTCAGGATCTGTGTGTTTTTTTACATTGTAGGATTATGCCAATTTTACATTTACAGTCTACAAACACTCAACTATCCTGAAATTTAGTTGCTTAAATTTTCTTCTCTTACGTAATGCTGAATATCCTTTGGTGACTTCCAGACTGGTGTCTGAAGTTCCCAGATGTCAAAAATACTCTTGCTCCTCGATAAAACCGAGATTAAAATATACTCCTTTATACTGTAAATGCGCCCCCCCCACACTTTGCTTTCCATCGTTTGTTTGTTGTCTACTATTATTCTTTTCATCACTCTCTCTTAGCCTAGAATGAATGTCCCCGTCTCCGTCCTCTTTTCTGTTCTATTTCACTCTCCTTTCTTGCTCTCTATTTTTTCTGCTTCCTAAACAACTGCTCTGAAATAAACTCCTTTCAATTCCTCTTCGTTGAAGAGGAAGCAATGCAATAGACAATGTAAAAACTTTCAAACAACTTAGGGGTGCGTGTTTTGGAGCTTGGCTTTGCAAGCCTCTTGTTTCTTGTGCACGCTCTTGTCCTTTCTTGTGGACGCCCAACTTTGGAAATGGAAGGGTGGGATGGGTAAAGAGAAATTACGCCCAACACCTTTATCACATAGCTTCATGAAATAGATGGGAAGAGGAGCACAACAGAATTAACATAGCCATTTCTTTATCGGCACTGCACATCAATACCAGGGTCTGGAATCTTTTGAACTGTGTAGTGAAGAAAGGCTGCAGCAGTACTTAGTTGTGAATATGCATCACAAGTGATACGAGTTAAAGAAAAAACGATCTGCTCGAGCAGCAGAGGCAGTCATAGAATGGGTGGTAGCGTATCCTGACACAGCTCTCCTCAGGAAGCAGGGCAGGAAGTAGGCCTCTCAGCCCTAATTTCTGTGAGGGGAAGAGTTCTCAGGGTATGAGACGTCTCCCGGGGATCATTGTTCAGATACAGAGAAAGTCACTCACTTGATACCAGACTGCCACTTCGTCTCTATATTTCACACTATAGCACCATCTATAACTGCATAGAATCGATAAATCAGGAGATTTAATGGAAGACGATCCTCCACAAAAAATTGATTTCTTTACTGGCAGGTCTCTAGACACTGCGTTTAGGGTAAACTCGAGGTGCGGTTCACCTCCAGTGGAGGGAGATTACTACCCTCACTTCATGCCAAGGGAGACCGAAAGTTGGTGATAGTGAGCATGTTTTCTGTATTTCACATGTTTAACATAAACTATGCCACTACTAAGTATTAAAAAAACAACAACAAAAAACGAACAAAAACTAGCAGGGGTGTTCCCTTAAAAATTTTCCAAGGCTTTTTGTTGATGCTGTTCAGAGAAACAGTGCTCGTTTGCAGATTTGCTACAGCAGCAGCAAAAACTAAAAAATAACGCTGCAACGTGATGACATACCTGCATGTGACACTACACATGCACACAAAAGCCTTTTTACAACTTTGTATTTACAGCACCGTTATGTCATATGTCTATCTTGAAGCCGATTTTTTTTTTTTTTTATGTGCAAAAGAGGAGAGAAGCATTGGACAAGCTGCGTGGGGAAGACAGGGGCCAAAATGTAAAGTGCAGAGGTGGGGATTTGAGTGGGGAAGCAGCACACGAGGGAGAGTACAAGAAAACATGTACTTCCACTGAGTGCTGAAAAACTGTGGTTCTATGAATATAAGAGGAGAAAAAAATACAATTCATCCAACCCCAAAAATGGTAACAAAGCTAATGTAATGTAGAAAATACATATTTTCTGCTTGGTCATCCTGGATTTCTGGCCCTTTGATGGATCCTGTATTTTTGCTGGCTTTTGAACTCTGAACTCTGTGCATTTTACCCGTGCTTGCCAGCAGTAAAGTACCTATGCATGCTTCTCCCCTTTCGCCATGGTTAAATTAGCTTATCCCTGATGGCCCACTTACCTACACTGTAGTCCCTAGCATGTGGTGTAAAAATGCACTCGGGGCCTAGAAGTTTAATACCACTTGTGAACTGCAGCACCTCTTATGCTATCCTCTATAGCAGCAGTGCAATCATTTTATGCTTACACCATGTGTATCCTGACTACTGTAGTGTGACCTGTTAAAATAACCATTTTTGAGAGATAAACACTTCTCTTTTAAACATTAGTAAGTCATCTCTATGTAGGCATTGTAGCCCACTTGCATAGTGTATTTCAAAGTGGGACGAGAAGAAAATGATTAACTTTTAAGGCCTTGTCATGTAGGAACATAGTATTTTCACACTGGGAGGCCTAGGTGTCCTACACAGAAATCTAGAGTAGAGAGTAAAATACTAATACTGCATTATGGGAATGGGGCCAACAAGAAAAACAAATTAATAGTCATTAAAAATCCTATTCAATGGTGAAGTCGGATTTGTAAGAAATACTAAGGAAAAGTAGATTTAAGAAAGTTACCCTTTACCTGACTGAACTGTGAAAAGGCATTAGCATAAGCTTTTGCCGGATCTCAACCTGTGCTCAGCCTTACGTGGGTTTGAAATTCCTCCCAGAAGCAAACAGTAGGCTGACCTTAATGGGCACAGATGACGCCTCTGAACGCCACAGAAGAACGAGTTACTTACCTTCGGTAGCGACTTTTCTGGTGGATACATTAGCTACCTGTGGATTCCTCACCTCATGAATACTCCCATGGCGCCAGCATTCTACGGAAATCTTCTTACTAGTCTCTGCACGTCGACGAGGACGTCACTGTCTCGCACGCGACGCCGTCTGACGTCATACAGGCAATAAGAGGTCCTCGACGACGTGCGGACGTCAGTACCAATCATTTTTTACGTGCATGAGAACAACCAGGCAATGCAATGAAAGAACAAAGCAACATCCATTATATTGTAAAAATACACCACATTGTATGAATAACTGTAAATCTTTTTTATGTACATATATATATATATATAAAACTCTTTCTTTTAAAAATATATACACACACCAAGTATATACATAAAGATATATACACATATACCCATATATATATATAAATATATTATATATATACATCTATTGCACCCTCAAAGATCAAGAGGAGCGCACTCAAGGATTACTTGGCAAGACCATAAAGGCAACGGGGAGGCGGGTGGGACCGTGAGGAATCCACAGGTAGCTAATGTATCCACCAGAAAAGTCGCTACCGAAGGTAAGTAACTCGTTCTTCTGATGGATACAACTACCTGTGGATTCCTCACCTCATGAATAGAGTCCCAAAGCAGTACCACGCCCGGCGGTGGGTGCCTAAATGGTCAAACCAAGAAATCCTGCAGCACTGACCGTGCAAAATGGCCGTCCCTTCTAACCTCAGAATCTAAACAGTAATGTTTTGCAAAAGTGTGAAGGGACGACCAAGTTGCGGCCTTGCAGATGTCGACCACAGGAACACCTCTGGCTAAGGCCGAAGTGGCCGACTTAGCTCTGGTGGAATGAGCTCTAATGCCCTCAGGAGAATCCTTCTTTGCCAAAGAGTAACATATTTTAATGCAAAGAACAACCCACCTGGATAGTGTTCTCTTGTGGACTGCCTTTCCTCTCCTCTTGCCCACGTATCCAATAAACAGCTGATCCTCCAGCCTGAAATCCTTTGTTCTATTGATAAAGAAGCTCAACGCTCTCTTTGGATCCAGACGGTGCAGTCTTTCTTCCTCTTTGGAAGGATGAGGCGGAGGATAGAACGTGGACAAAGTAATTGCCTGAGCCAAATGGAAGGGTGAAACAACCTTCGGGAGGAAAGCAGCCTTGGTCCTCAACACCACCTTATCCCCATAAAAAGTTGTATAAGGGGGTTTTACTGATAAGGCCTGCAACTCACTCACTCTCCTTGCTGATGTTATAGCTATCAGGAAGACTGTTTTTAAAAACAAATACCTTAAGGGGCAAGAATGCATAGGTTCAAAAGGGGACCCCATAAGGAAAGTCAGGACTAAGGACAAATCCCATTGCGGCATAACGAATGGCTTTGGAGGATATTGATTTAGAAGACCTTTCAAGAATCTGATAACAATAGGGGATTTAAATAAAGATGGTTGGTCTGGAAGACATATGAAGGCTGACAAGGCCGATAAATAACCTTTAATGGTAGCCACTGCACAACCTTTCTGCGCCAGAGATAGAGCAAAAGACAAAACGTCCGATAGATGAGCTTGTAAAGGATCAATCTGCCTCTCTCCACACCACGCAACAAATTTAGACCACCTATTAGCGTAGATAGATTTAGTGGAGTGTCGCCTGGCCGCTAATATAACATCCACTACCTCAGGCGGGAGAGAGAAGGAACTCAGGTTGCCCCGTTCAATCTCCAGGCATGTAGGTGCAGACTCTGGAGGTTGGGGTGTAGAACCTGCCCCTGCGACTGCGAGAGGAGGTCTGCCCTGAAAGGGAGACGGAGCGGCGGGCACGTTGAGAGTTGGAGAAGGTCGGAGTACCACACCCTCCTTGGCCAATCCAGAGCTATTACGATTACTAGAGCCCGGTCTTGGCGAATCTTCCTCAATACTCGAGGAATCAAGGGTATGGGAGGAAACGCGTAAAGCAACTGGCCGCACCAGGTCATTTGAAACGCGTCCCCCAATGCTTCCTGCATCGGATACTGAAGGCTGCAGAACAACGGACAATGCGCGTTCTCTCGAGTGGCGAACAGATCTACCCGAGGAAACCCCCACTTCTGGAAGATTAAACGGACTTGATCTGGATGGAGACGCCACTCGTGGTCTGCCGAGAAGTGGCGACTGAGACTGTCCGCACGCACGTTCAAGACTCCGGCCAGATGGTTTGCTATCAAGCAAATCCGATGGTCCTTTGCCCAGGACCATAGTCGAAGAGCTTCTCTGCAGAGAAGGTACGACCCCACTCCTCCCTGCTTGTTTATGTACCACATCGTGGTAGTATTGTCCGTTAGGACCTGTACCGACTGACCACGAAGGGAAGGGAGGAAGGCCTTGAGAGCCAGACGTACAGCCCGTAACTCTAATAGATTGATGTGAAAAATCTGTTCCTCTGGAGACCAAAGACCTTTGATCTCCAGATCCCCCAGATGAGCTCCCCACCCTAGAGTGGAAGCATCCGTTATGACTGTGGCCACTGGTGGCGACTGCTGGAACGGTTTTCCTTGTGAAAGATTGTTGCTTGCAATCCACCACTTCAAATCCACAGCAGCATCTCTGGAGATCTTGACAGTACCCTCTAGATCCCCTCTGTGTTGAGACCACTGCCTTCGGAGGCACCACTGAAGAGCCCTCATGTGCCAGCGAGCATGCGTGACCAACAGAATGCAGGAGGCAAAAAGACCGAGCAGACGAAGGACCTTGAGGACTGGAACTACCGCTCCGTTTCGAAACATTGGAACCAAATCCTGAATATCTTGAATCCGCTGAGGCGGAGGAAAGGCCCGACCCAATGTCGTATCCAGTACTGCCCCTATGAACAGGAGGCGCTGAGAGGGCTCCAGGTGAGATTTGGGCTCGTTCACCGAAAAGCCCAGGTCGAACAACAACTGGGTTGTTGACTGCAGATGACGCAACACAAGCTCCGGGGACTTGGCTTTGATCAACCAATCGTCCAAGTAAGGGAATACTGCTATCCCCTTCCTTCTGAGCTCTGCCGCAACCACCGACATCACCTTCGTGAAGACTCGAGGTGCTGAAGTAAGACCAAACGGAAGGACCGCAAACTGGTAGTGTTGCGATCCCACCACAAACCGGAGATACTTCCTGTGTGACTTGAGTATCGGGATATGAAAGTAAGCATCCTGCAAGTCGACAGACACCATCCAGTCTTCCATGTTCAACGCCAAAAGCACCTGTGCTAGGGTCAGCATCTTGAACTTTTCCTGCTTGAGGAACCAATTCAAGATCCTCAGGTCCAGAATTGGTCTCAAACGACCATCCTTCTTGGGAATCAGGAAATACCTTGAGTAAACTCCTTGACCCCTTTCCTGCTCCGGGACCAACTCCACCGCGCCCTTTAAAAGGAGGACTTCCACCTCCTGTTCTAGCAACAGGAGGTGTTCTTGTGAACAATACGAAGGGCGGGGCGGGATGAGGGGCGGAAACTCCCGAAAGGGAAGGGTGTAGCCTTTTCCCACAACACTGAGAACCCAAGTGTCCGACGTAACAGTCTCCCATTTGGTGAGAAAATGCTGTAATCTTCCCCCTACAGGAGAGGAGTGAGTGGGAAATGGTGGAAGCCTAAGGCTGCTTCCCCTGCTGCACCCCGCCAGAGGATGAGGAAGAGGCAGAGTGCTGCTGAGAGGCTCCCCTGGTGCGGACCCTACCCCTCCCCCTAAAAGATCTATAGGGGTGGGAAGAGGCAGGTTGCTGATATCTTCCCCGAAAGGAAGAGGAGGAAGAGCCACGCCCAAATCCACGAAACCTCCTGAAGAATCTGGAAGAGGCCGTGGAAGAAGGAGCTTGGAGTCCCAACGACTTAGCCGTGGCCCTGCTCTCCTTAAAACGTTCCAAGGCCGAATCAGCCTTAGCCCCAAACAGTTTGTCCCCATCAAACGGGAGATCCAACAATGTGGACTGTACATCTGCCGAAAAGCCCGAGTTACGTAGCCAGGCCTGTCTCCTTTCCACCACAGTTGTGCCCATTGCTCTGGCTACCGAGTCGGTGGTATCCAGTCCCGTCTGGATAATTTGGGTCGCAGCAGCCTGGGCATCAGAGACAAGATCCAAAAGACCCTGGGGAAGCTCTGTAAACGAAGAGGAGATGTCATCCATCAGAGCATGAATATACCTCCCCAGGATACAGGTCGCATTAGTGGCTTTTAACGCCAGACTGCAGGACGAAAAAAATCATCTTCGACTGCGCCTCTAGCTTTTTTGAGTCTCTGTCCCCAGGCACCGTCGGGAAAGAACCAGGCGCTGATTTGGACGAACAGGAGGCCTGCACAACCAAGCTCTCCGGCGTAGGGTGCCTAGATAGGAAACCAGGATCAGTTGGAGCCGTCCGATACCTCCTGGCCACGGCTCTGTGAACTGCTGGGGAAGATGCCGGCTTCTTCCACACCTCTAAAACCGGATCCAGCAGAGCGTCATTAAAAGGTAATAGAGGCTCCGCCGCGGCTGAGGCCGGATGCAACACCTCTGTCAAAAGGTTTTGTTTCGCCTCCACCACCGGCAAAGGCAGGTCCAAAAAACTAGCTGCCTTCCGTAGCACTGTATGAAAGGAAGCAGCTTCCTCGGTATATTCCCCCGGGGACGAAAGGTCCCACTCAGGGGAAGTGTCCAGCCCACTGGCCGACTCCAGTCCACGCAGCCCATCACCCGAGTCCTCTAGCTCTCCTTCCTCTAGGGCTCGTTGGTACTCCTGCTCCTCTAGTACCCGGAGAGCACGCCTCCTTGAATGCAGTCGTTGCTCAATACGCGGAGTCGACAACACCTCCGCCGAAGTCGGAGATCGGCGCCGATCTTCCGAAGCCACCGACGCCGCATCCGGCGCCACAGGTAACTTCGGCGCCGACTGAAGAGCAGATGAAACGGATGGACCCACCGGAGTCACAGGCCGAAATCTCGACGTCGACGGGATGGAAATCCCTGGGGCCAATCCCTCCGAAGCCATCGGAGCGGCCACCGGCGCCGACACTGGCGCCGAGCCCACGTTCCCAAACGGGAGAAAGGGCATAAAGGGTGCCGGCCGAAGAGGCGCAGGATCACCCAAAGAAAAGGCCAAAGGCCCAGCCGGAGCACCCCCTGGAGCCATCTGTTGGAAGATGGCATACATCGCATTCAAGAATGCGGAACTATCGGCTCCAGGGGTGGGAAAAGCCGGATACTGGGGTGCCTGACTCGGAGGCGACCCCGACGCCGGCCTCGGCGTCTGCGCCGGAGAAAACACCTGAGGCTCCAATACCTCAATCACCGACGCCTGTCCAGGCGAAGTTGGAGACGTCGGAGAGAGCAACGGCGTCGAAGGATGCGGCGTCACCGTGGGGCTGACCTCCCATGTCCTCCGGCGCCGATCCGGAGACCTGGAACGAGCCTCCCTTGAATGACGCCGAGATTCTCTACGGCGCCGGGAGTCTCGATGACGCCGATGTCTTGGAGAAGACTTTTTCTTGTGATGCTTCTCCTTTGACTTGGCCATAAACAGCTTCGCCTCGCGTTCTTTAATGGCCTTCGGATTCATGTGCTGACACGAATCACAAGTCGAGACGTCGTGGTCGGAGCTCAAACACCAAAGGCAATCGGAATGAGGATCCGTCACCGACATCTTGCCTCCACACTCACGACAAGGCTTAAATCCAGACTTTCTCTGCGACATTATTTCCACAGAGAAAGAGTACGCAGCAAGATATACACTGTAACCGCAAGAGTAACAGTTGCTCCCTCGAAGATAACCGTTTCGAATGCACGGAAAAAAGGGAACTGACGTCCGCACGTCGTCGAGGACCTCTTATTGCCTGTATGACGTCAGACGGCGTCGCGTGCGAGACAGTGACGTCCTCGTCGACGTGCAGAGACTAGTAAGAAGATTTCCGTAGAATGCTGGCGCCATGGGAGTATTCATGAGGTGAGGAATCCACAGGTAGTTGTATCCATCAGAACTGTTGCTGCTCAATCCCCGAGCATGGAGGTGTGAATTGTGCAGGACCTTGCCCTGCAATTACGACACGAGGTTCTCCCAAAGGGGCAGCCATATATATTAGAGGGCAGATGCTCATGGCCAGCAGTTCTGTGTACCACACGTTCCTGGTCCATCCCAGAGCCACTAGGACGACAGATACTTGTGACTAGCAGTTCTGGGTATCACTCTCTCCTGGTCCAATCCAGAGCCACTTGGATAACTTGGGCCTGGTTGTTCATGATCTTTATAATTTTGGGCAGTAGAGGTAGGGAGGCATAAAGAAGTCCTGAGTTCCATTTGAGGAAGAAGGAATCCTAACTAAGAACTGTAGTTGCAAAAGTCTGCACACTGTGCATTCTCTGTGGTGGCAAAAAGATCTTGTTCGGGTTCTCCTCATTGATAGTAAAATGCCCTGAGCTGCCTTTCAGTGCAGCCAACAGTCGTGATCAGGTAGGAAACTCTAGCTGAGTTTGTCCACCCTGACGTTTAAAGATCTTGGCAGGCATACTACAACCTTGGAAATGCCCCGGCAATTCAAGCAGTTCGAGAGGCACAAAGCACTCCATTTCTTCCGCTTTGTTGCAACAGCACATGGCAGTACTGTTGTCCTTGAGAACCTGTAATAAAAGGCTTGTAGTGCCAAGAAAATCGCCAACAGGTTGAAGTGGAAGCGAGTCTCTACTGCAGACCAGAATCCCCTGATCGCCCCCACTCCAAGATGAATTCCCCAACCCAGCAAAGATATATATGTCCCAACAGTTAGCCCTGGGTGGATTAGGGAGAAAGGTCTACGACTGGTCCAGCAGTCACCACTGCAGATCCTTAGAAGTCTTCTGACACCTGGACGGAAGACAAAAGGTTCCTTTGAAGTTGGTGAGCGGTCAACAAGCAGGAGGCCATATAGTCTTTGAGCAGCTCTCACTGAGACCAGATCGAGGGCTGGAACATTAGGTCATAGCTCAAATGTCCTGGACTCATTGAAGCAGATGGAAGGTTTGGAACATCACAATGTCCAAACTTTTTGCAATGAAAACTAGCCTCTGCAGGAGTCCGCTGAAACTTCAAAAAACTGATGGAAAACTCCAGAGATGTCAACAAGTCAGACGCTGTGTGGGGTGGATTATGTCTGTTTGGGGGGAGCTCACCTCCAACAACCAGCCATCGAGGTATGGCAAGATTGGTATCCCAACCTCCTTAAATGGGCAGCACTGGTAAAGACACAGAGAGGCATTGATAAAGTATTTGTGACCCACATGAAACCACAGGTAGAGACTGTGGAATTGCAGGGTATCTTTTAAATCCAATGCCATCATCCAGTCTTCTGGATCTAGGACAAAGAGAACTAAGGGCACAGTGAGCATTTTCAAGAGGACTGGGTACTTTATTGTACCTAGGTGCCTTAATGCTGGTAGCTGAATACCTGATAGCTGCATCAAAAGGCCTGAAATGTGTGTTGTTGGTGAGGTGGGTTTGTCACGAAGTTAGCTGAAACCCCCCTTCTAAGGCCTTGAAAGGTGCAAAATTGTTGAGACCTGCTCCATGGGCAGTGCTAGGCTAAAGGAGCACACTGTCACTTTGCTCTCTTTAAAATGTTCTAAATCCATCTAGTCTATGATGAAACAGGCATCAAAGAGCAATTTTAAGGTTGACATCAAAGTATCATGGTGATACCAACTGCCCTATCCAAGCAAGTCCGTAGGGTCCAGACCTGAGCTTATCACTTATATCGCTGCACCCTGGATAATTTGTTTAGGTTGGGCCAAAGGTCGTCATGGATCACTGGCAAGATGTCAGCCACCATGACTCATAACACGCGATTAACCCCAGAAGACAACCAGAATGGACAGACCCAAAGACAAGGTTGGAGGGCAAGAACATGTTCCTACCAAGAGCTTTCTTGCCTGCCAGGGTGGTCAGAGGGGCAGCAGTTGAAATGTATACCCTGTGCAATACAAAATATTGAATCAGTATGATTTTCGCATTGCAGGATATTAAATCAAGCATTTCAACGGCTTAGGTCCATTCCTTATCATGGAAGGCTCTGCTGGAATCTATTTCCTACTTATAGGTGAGACTGACAATATTAATGATTTTTAAAACCAGGAGCTACCTTGATGTCTATGGTCCATTGTGTAAAGCACCTGAATACAGGGGGTGGGCGGTTGGCTTCGGGGGATCAAATATGGAAGGGTGCAGAACTTGTGTAAAATATGACAAACAATATACAGCAGGGATTGGCCTCAGTGGAGGGCAAATTATTTGACCAGATTCTCAAAGCACAAGAGGCGGTGGTCTATGGAAAAAATTAATTAAAAAAAAAATAAAATAAAATAAAATAACACAACACTCACCATTGAGAGGTTGGCTTTGTGCCAGGGATCGAGCTTTCTACTAAGACAGTGCTTTACTAAAGGGCAAGAGAGGCTCTCGGGAGGTTGCCCCTAGTTGTAGAACTGCTGTCAGCACATCGTTTTCGACTTTTGATAGGGAGAAAATAAAGATCTAGCACTTCAGCTGCTCTCGCTCTCCTTATCACCATGGGGGAGGAGCAAGCTCCTCTGTAGGAGGACCAGAAGTATCAGAATTTAGGCCAGCGTCTGGTAACGCATCAAGAACACCTATCTTCTGTAGGTCTATGAAAAGGTTCTAGTCATTATAGAGTTCAGAGTTGTCAACTTCATCATCCTCCTATGGCCCTGGGTCAGAAAATCTGCAATGTAGGGGAGGCTTACCTGAGTCCAAATGAGGCTGAGGTCGAGGTGAAGATGGAAGCGACTTCGAATGAGGTCGCTGCAGATGGTTGTATAATTAAAACAAGCATTTACAACAAGTTAGAGCAACTGGCATTGTAAATTCCTAACTGGACTTTTCTTGCCACATAAACTGAAAATTAAGTGTAAAACAGTTGACAGAAGCAAGCCAGTTCAAAGCACCACCGCTGGCATGAGCACAAGAGTTATTAGCTCCCCGCCTGAATATCTAGAAAGGATCACAGCTGCGATGTAAGGCAAACCGAAACCGGAGGAGGGGGCCATCACAAGCTGTAACAGAAGGAAGCGCGACGTAGTGTGATGGCCAACACAAATGTTCAGGAATGTTCACTTAGTTCAGATGCCAGGGAAGGGAACTCAGCACACTAAGGAGACACATTTCACAAAATGCACCAGAAGCGAGCCAATTCAAAGCACCGCCATCATGAGTGCAAGAGTTATTAGCTCCTTGCCTGAACATCTAGAGAGGATCACAGCTGCGATGTAAGGCAAACCGGAGGAGGGGCCATTGGACGCTGTAACAGGAGGAGGCGTGACATGGTGTGATGGCCAACACAAATCTTCAGGAATGTTCACTTAGTTCATATGCCAGGGGAGGGAACTCAGCACACAAAGGAGGGACATTTCACAAAATGCACCAATAAAAATGACGCATTTAAGACATGCACAACAAAGAATGAATACCAAGAATGGGTGTGGTTAAAAGCCCACAGAGAGATTACAACAGCCTCTAGAGCACTTACGCGCTCGACCCTAAAAAGGACTATCTTTTCCGACGACACTGGAGGGCCAAGCACCAAACTTTGTGCATTAAAAGGTGTTGGAACAAGTGTCTGCCACGGAGTTGGGGATGGATATGCCAGTGGTAAATTGACTTAGGCCCTACGGATTAGAGGAGGCCTCCAAAGGTCCTGGGGTACCAAAAATTTGTAGCATTGCCACTTTAAAGGCATGTATCTGCTGTGGCATCACCAATGGACCCAGAAACGCTAGTTGGATCGGGACTAAAGCCGGAAACAGTTCTGAGGCCAGCAACCGTGACTTCAAGGCACCGCAACATCTACATGGCTTCTCTTAATGAGTGAAGAGATGAAGGAGAGTCGTCTTTGGACATCATATGCTCTTTCATGAACTTATCCAATTACTTCAAATGCAACAATGACCCCTTTCAGTACTGGCCTCAGGAACTGAAACACATCTGCGACCCTGACAAGCCGTTGCAGCCTTTCTGCATTGCTACACAATGTAGAGCTTCGCCTTGGTCTCAGATGGCCTATGAGTAGAGTTACCGCACAACTTTGAATTGCGTGTGGAGTCTACAGTCCTTTGTACACTGGAAAATTCTTAATCATTTCAAAATGTTTGTATGTCTGGCCAGGAGGGGGCGTGGTTTAAAATCAAAGGAGCAAGCTCCGGATCCACACAAAGTCTTATAAAAGAAGGAACTGAAGTCAGTCAGTGGAGGTGGCAGCTCTTCAGGGTCCGACATTTCCAGGGCAGGAGGAACGTGACGTCAACCCATGTGATGCCGATGTCAATGTGCAAGGGAATTGAAGAAAAGAAAAGAAAAATCAATCGCTGGATCCAGTCTGCTGCATCAGCTATTTACAAGTTGAGGAATATGCAAAAGGAATTATCGATTGGAATTTGGAGTTAGAAGGGTTACCATAGTTCACTCCCACAAACACATAAAGCCAGCCCTCAGAGCCAATTTTAGTGTGCCCGAGGACTTTTGCCATCTTGAAAATGCACTGTCACATGGTACTTTGGGCCTGTTTGCAGTAAGGCAAACAGGAACTACTGAAAATGTGGGTAGAAAAGCTCTGGGAACATTTACCCTCACTGGTTAGGGATTGGTCAGGAGTCACCCTCACTCACTAGAGCTAGGCTGAATTGTGGCATTCCCATGCACCCTTCTCAGAACACTTTCTGGATCTGCAGAAGATCAGAAGAGGACTGGGCCTGCTGTGTGTGACCTGTCAGGAGCCCTGAAGGACTAGAGCTGCTCTCTTTTGTACTCAGGAAAAAGAAATAGCCACACAGGAATTCAGCCAACAGACCCTTGAAGTCCACGGGGAGATAAGCTGCAAGAGGACTTTTCCAGAAGGGACCCAGCTGGGCAGTGGCAACTGGACCAGTACTGGACCCTCTGAGTCTCTAATCAACGTCTCCAAGGTCCTCAGGGGCTTAAGTGGTGTACTCCTGTGGTGGAATGGAACATAAAAAGACCAAAGTCAAAAGGTAAAACCGACCAGGATGGATCCGGTTGGCATATCTGACCAGCTCTCCACTGTGGTCAGCCTCAAACTGTGCTGAATTAACAGTCTACCACAGCCATAGACTTTTGGGACCAATCCTTTTTTTGAAGCTAGTATTTTTTTTTAAAAAAAATTAAAGTGAAACAGTACTATAAAACTTCACAAAATTCAAGTCTCTGGTTTCCTTTATCACATTTTGGTGTCATTTTACTTATTAAATGTTACTCTATTTTTTAGTTCTGTTTGGGATTTTTATTGTTTGGCATTTTGATTTTATTGTTGTTTTAGTACTGCATAAATACTTTAAACACTGTCCTAAATTAAGTCTGCTTTGTGCCACTGCTGCCAGGGGGTTGAGGTCAGGATAATTTAGTGACTTGCAGGGTCCACTCTGACAATGGCCGTGATTATTCCCTGAAGAGGGCAGTCACCCACCCCAAATAACTCAATGTCTTACTAGAAAGGAAACACATACAGTAAGAAGCAAGCAAATGAGCTTGTCACAAGATATCCAATGGTAAGCAATGTGCTGATCCAAAGGTCACTAATTATAGGTCAAGAGAAAAACAGGTCACCTCCAAATGCAGCTAAAAGCGGTCTGTATTCCAGAACTAAAAACAGTAAGAGCCAATGAGATGTACCTGAAGAAGTTTCCAAAATGTTCTGTTGAACATCCCAGTAAAAAAGGTATTTAGTTCCAAAGAAAAATATAGGTAGTCATGATATTTTCAGTAATTGGTACAATAAAAAGCTTAGGTTTCTTAAAATAATTAAATTCAGAGCTTGCCTAAACAGTCATAATTGAACAGTATTACATTCCAAACATAAATCGATCACGCCTGTACATAACCCAATTCTGATTCCTACTTCTAACTGAAGATTCCTCACCTAGTAAATATCCTCCAGGCACCAGACTGTATCCAGAAATTTCTCAGCATTTCCTTCATGTGCAGATAACTGGTGTCATGTGGGTGCGCTTCAACTCCGTCCTGCCCAGAAATGACATTGGAGCCACAATAGCAGCTACCACTATGCACTGGTCAGTTCCTTTCTTTCTGTGCCTTCGGACTTGGATCAGGAGCTAGGATCATCATTTTTCCCTTTTTTAAAGTGTGCAAGGGATCTCTCTCCCCTCAAAACTACAAGATTCAAACCAGCAGCAACGGTCACAAACAGATGCCGTAACAGACCTTCATCACCTTTGTCTCTGTTGTTTGGGTTTGTTGCACAGGCTGCCTTGGTCCCAGTCCCCCACCATGGAACCTATATCTTAGCTGATCTTGATCTGGGTCCACTGGTGACAGACACCGCAACAGGTTGAAGTGTTCACAGAGGCCATGTTATGCATACTGGCAACCCTTCCGATTCCCTTTCGAGCACTTATCGGCCCAAAGAATCCAATCAGCACACGTTCTTTGCCTAGTGACTCCTACCCAGACTCCAAACTTGGCACAGAAATCCTTGTCAGTTCTTCCCCACACTGACACCGGCATGGACACCACCAACACTAGAGGAAGAAGAGATTGTCTTTTCGGACTAGGAAGCGAATCCACCAAGACTGAAGTGCAATCCAATTCAGCTTCAAGTACAACCAATTCAACCCCTTTCGCATTCAGAGGCAATGCTACCTTTACCTATTCAAATGCCTTTGACTTCAGATTCAAAGTGTCATGATGAGGAGAATGAGAGAGAAGGAAAATCTCAATACTACAAAGAGGAAAACGTATTTCTGGATTTTCAGCATCCTGTGCTGAACAGGACACCGAATTACTTTGTCCACATGCCCCTATAAAGAAGAATCAGCCTAATTTGCTGTGATCATCAAAAGAGCAGCAGACGTTCTTGACCTCGAATTCCCGTTGGTTGAGGTTAAAGCAAATGTACTTACACAGGTCCTACAACCAAAACAGACATCTACGGAAGTACTGCTTCTGTTCAATGATGCCCTCAAAAGATACCCTTCATAATGGGCACGTAGGCCAGACCTGGATCTTGCACACCAGTCAACAGACTAGTCATCAGCCAAGAGACTTCTAGTCCAAGCATTCACAAGCAGACTAGTTCCAAATTCATTCCCTTCAACGCCCCTGGATAGGAGTCCAAGAGTATGGAAGCATTTGAAAAGCACATTTTCCCTCCACCAGTATCATCCTCAGCTCCATAAATACCAGTTACCTCTTGGGGCTATATTGCATGTGTTATGGGACATGGCGGGTGAGATTTTCCACACAGTTCCTGAAGAATTTCAACCTAATGTGGGGTAAATCATTTAAGACGGACAAGGGTTGCAAAGTAAGTCACCCTTTCTGGGTTAGACACCACTGACTGTTTACGTAAAGAAGTTGCGACCAGTGGTGTTTCAGCACCATACGTGGATAAGAGCAACAAGCTTTTCCAGCGATATCCAGGCATCACTTGTGGACACATCCTTCAACTGCACTCATCTCTTCCGACACAAGGCAAACTCGGAGCTGGACGGCTTTAAACAGAGGAGAGCCACAGCATGCTCCCCCAAACTTTCAGTATACATATGGTAGTCCCTCACTCACCATGACTTTGGAAGAGGCTTCTAACAGAGATGACACCAAGATCCACCTCCACAGCAGCAGATCTCCCAGTCATTTCAAAGACAAGGTCAGGGATCTGCCCCTGAGGGCCTGGATGCTGTTGGCCAATGTGCTAACTAGTCCCCAACACTTCTGCTTCAAAACCCCTTTAGCTTACCATCAGCCGCACATGGCCATTCCAGTGGGATAGTACAAGGCTTTAACTCCACCGGTGGCAGAGCATCCCTTCAGACACATAGGTGCTGCCAATCGTTCTAAATTGATAAGCTCTACCTTTTCAATGCCCCCCACCACATAAACCACCTACACCACAGTGACGTCCATCCTAAAGATGAATTTTTCAGGCTCTTTGGGACAAGGGGCCAGCAAAGAAGGTCGGGTATGGGGGCTGGATGGTACTCCTGTTATTTGGTGATGCCAAAGGAGGACAGAGGCCTTCATGCTACATTAGGTGTTTGCCCTCTGAACTTTATTAAAAAAAAAATAATAATAATTAAAAAAAAAGACGATTTACAGGATGCCTATTTCCATATAACCAGTTTAGCAGTCTCACATGCATAACCTGTGGTTCCTGGTGAGCTACAAGCCTTTCCAGTTTTCCATGCTCCCCTTCAGCCTCACTAGCATTCACAAAAGTGATGGTGGTCGCTGCCCATCTTTGAAGGTTGGACATACCATTTGTCCCATTCCTAGATGGCGGGTTGCTGAAGACATCACCTCAGTCAGTAGTGGACCACCTCCAGATAACAGCAAACAACCTCAGATCTTTTCGATCAATATGCTAAAAGTCAGACCACACTTCCTCACAGAAGCTCATTCATCTGAGGCATTCTTGATACAATGCAATTTTGAGAATTTTCTCCAGCTCAGCAAGTCCAAGACATTCAGATTATGATTCCAATGTTTCAGCCTTGGTCATGGGTCTCCGCAAGAGTGCCTCAGACTTCTGGGTCTCTCAGCCCCCTACTAGTGGATTACACCAGGAGGCACATGTGTGCTCTGTAGTGGGATCTCAAGTCTCAGTGAGCTCAGCACCAAGGGAACTTCTTGGACTCCAGCCAGTTGCCAGAGGAGACTGCAAAACATCTGCAGTAGGGACTGTTCGACTGCAATTGGACAGGTGGTAGACCCCTCTTTCTACCACATCCAGATTGGACGGTTGCGATGGATGCATCGTTGCCGTTTTGAGGAAGGTAATCTGTGAAGGGTGAAGATCAGAGGACTCTGGTCTCCAACAGCGACCGTTCTTTACATCAATCTATTGAATAGTTGGTGATTTGTATAGTACCAAGAGCCTTCCTCTCACCCATTAAGAGAACTGGTAAGTGTTCTCAGAGAAAAACCACTGCCATTTGGCATGGCAAACAGGGCGAAATAGAGTTGTGGATTCAGTGCCAAGAGGCTCTGCAATTTTGGAATTGGTTGAGCCATCAAGGCATCCCCCCATAGTCAACCACCGGGATGGATTTTTTTCCACACCAGGGCGGATGAACTCAGCAGGCGTTGCTTATCAGATCACAAAAGGCATTTATACTCAGAGGTAAAAAAAACTGTGTGTATTCAGGCAGTAGGGAGAATCCTGGCTCGAGCTTTTTGCCACGGCTGAGAATGCAGTGTTCAAACATTTGCACAGGAGGGTTCCTATGGTGTTTCTTGAACTGTGAAGCTTTCCACGCAGACTGAGGCACAGGACTTCTGTATGCCTTCCCACCCTTCTTCCCAAAGTTCTGAAAAAGATCAGGAATGGCCTAGACCAAGTCATTTTAGTGGCTCCAGATTGGTCCAGGAGAGTGTTACCAGGATCTTCTGGCCATAACCACCTGTCCTCCCAATTGGCTGCCACTTCAGAAAACTTGTCACACCAACAGAGCAGAGATCTGCATCGAAGCCTGCACAATTGCATGTGTGGGGGCTGAGCAAAACAGTTTACTTTCTTTGATATCCTTCCCCCAGCTTTGTGATGTTCATAGGGGCAAAGAAAGTCAAAGCTCTGCAGAACATGGATGATTCTCTGCATCTAAAGTACTACACACTGGCAAAGAAGGCCCCCTCAAGGCTTGAGGGCTTATTCGACCAGGGCCAAGACTGCTACCACTTGAGTACACAGTGTCCCAGTCCTGGACATATGTCATACTGCAAAGCTGGCATCAGTTCAAACAGTTCCAAAGCACTACTGCCTTGATGGCCAGGTCTGGCAGGAGCAACACTTTGCCTGCTCCGTCCTACAGGACTTTTTGATCTGAGCCATTTCACTGACCCATCACCTCGAGAGGTACCGCTTTGGTATCTTTTCACAGGTGAGCAATCTGGGCTTAGTTCGAGTACAAAAAGAACAAAGGTTACACAAGGTAAGCAACTTTCTTCTCACCCCTAACTTTTACTTGTTCTTTAGTTGGTAAAAAGGACTGGAACTACAAGTGAATCTATACAGCTGTACACTTTACACTGGGGACCGAAACCAGAATTCGGAAAGGTTTCAAAAACAGCTCCTTCATGACATTACCTAAATTAACAAAATTTAGAACATAAAGGGGAAAGGGTATGATGTAAAATGAGTGCACCTTTAATTTAATGCTGCATCAGTACACTTCAGCTCGGTGGCATGTTAGACCTGATGAGCCTGTGGGACAAGGAGGGAAGCTCAAGATGAACCAGCAGAAAATAAATAGGCAACGATCTATAGACCGATTTTGTGAACCACTTATGGGCATGGTCATCACCCACTGTTTCAAGCATTCCTCGGTGGGGCAATGTTTGCTATAACACGTTACAATGACACAGTATTAAGATATGGCAAGGAGTTCAAAAGGCACACTCTGCCATTGTTACCTCACACGCAGAAAAGATAGTACCAAACCAAAAACCTCCACTCATTTGCAGTGCCCAAAAACATGGAAAAAGATATTACTCAAAACAAATATTGCTCAATACAATACACCAAAACACTCAGAATTCAAGGGAGAAGCTTCAGACTGGTTGTTTGAGGGGCTAACCCCCCCACCCCACCCCCCCTCAAAATGAATGTATTGTCTGGAAAATAGTTGGGTACAGATGCTTTTCCTCGGGTATAGTGACGTGTCTGTGTGTGCATTTTCATCTGTATTTAACAATTTCTTGTGAAATCTGACGCTGCTTTGAAAGTCTTCAAAAATGTTTGTTATTTTACAAAATAGTGTTTTTACTAGGTACCCCTGCTAATCCACCTTCGTCTCCCTTTTCACTGCTCCTTTATTCTCTCTCATGTGCCCTGCTTGTCGTAGAACAGAGGTGTCTCCAACAGGTCAATCGTGAGCTACCAGCAGCTCACCAACACTTTGAGCAGCATGTGGTCTTGGTATTTTTTGGGGGGGCGGGGGCGGAGTTTGAGGTAAATAAATGGTTTGTTTTAAATTTCAAAGTGTTGCGTTTTTAGTTCCATTATAGGAATGGGTATATCCTTTAATTTTGTGAGCAGGTCTCTTCATTATTTATTTTAGGTCCGCAGCACCAAAATTCTGCCATGACGTAATGATGGGAGCTGCTCCAACTAGCATACGGTACACAGAACTCCGCTTAAGGACATTGCACTTCCATGCAGCAACAGCTGCTTCCGGGCTCTCGCTTGCGGCTTTTACAGCGCCCGAGCAAGTCTAGCACAGGGCTGCCCTCGCAGCAGGCTAGCAACGGAGTCTTGGCCTAGGGCAGTGGCTGTGGGGTTATTGCTGTGTTTATTAGCAGCGCCCAGGACACAGTGTAAGTCCTGGCATCAGACTCCAGAGAGCAGGGCATGCCTTCGATCGAGCAGCGTCTCTGCATGGTACAATACTTGAGGGATTATTCTATCTTCTTTGTGTTTAAAAAGCTGGATCTCACTTAGGCCTCTTTATAAGTGCGGTGATGGAAGGCTGATTTTACCTGAATTCCGTCTCTGTAAACACGCTTGAATTACCAGCAAGGTTATCTCCTGAGATGTATAGAAACAAGAGACTCTACAATGCTATGACTCTCGCCAAAAAAATACCACTCTCTTCCCAGCAATTGCACTAACTGGGAGAAATATACAACTGAAATTATTATGCTTAGAGCTGGTTCAATGATCACTGAGCCTGATGTATGAAAAATGTTCATGTTTTAAAACGGCTCTACTTTAGGAAACATAATTATTAACTGTTTATTGTGGAACAGAACTTCTGCTAGGCCCTTCAGTCTCAAGACAACTGTTCTATAATGTACCAGCCACTTCAGATGGGAAACGTGAGATCGTAGGTGAAAATGGAAGATGGGAAATATCCCAGTTAAACTGTTAAAACGTGGGCGTTATTCCTCTGCATGGTGAAGAGGAATAATTCTTGTTGGTAGGCACCTCACTTGCAAAATACGTTTAAGTCGCAGTACCTTAATGAAACAGGAGCTAAATGGGTGGGTAAGCATAATAATGAACACAAAAAGCAGTGATAGTCTATTATGGTACTGTGATAGCACAATGCTGTGCGAGAATGCTTTAAATGGAAGAAAATTAAAAAGAAAAAGCTAGCTGTTAAGGCGTTCTGCTTCCAGTGGCTAGGAGGTATTGTGCCATTTCTAAGAGAAAAATGCAATATAATATTTGGTTCAAACATAGTGTCTGGCGCCATTGAAATTAGACTTAAAGTAAACGGGTGTGGGGGTGGTGGTCCTCTGGGAGAAAAATGCAAGAGTAACTCACAATGATTTCCACTGGTCAGAAGTAGCGGTCACTACAGATAATGTTGGAGATCTCCGTTGTAGAATGTATTTTGACATTGTACGCCAGAGTGATTGTTGGCAAACCTGAAGTTCCCCGCACCCCCACCCCCAGTTTGTGGATTCATACGTTGTGTGACCCTCGTATGCTTAATTCCTACAGTTTCGCAATCGAACACAAACCATAACTTTAGGTGTCTGCAAAAAAGTCTCTGAAAAATAAATGTTTTAGCTTTTCCTTACCCACAGTTACCAGAATAAAAAATGTCCCATTTTAGGGAGACACGAGTGGCTGAAACACAAATGTAAATTTTTCGTCCACTCTTTCAAACGTGGACAGGATGTGACGTAACAGAAAGCACTGCCGACTTTGGGGTCTTGTCATCCAAACAACAATCTCTGCGTGCCTAAAAACAAAAATATCGATGTGTTCTTGTGTAATATAACTGTTGCTTATGTAAAGCGCTCCAAAACCACCTGGTCGAGTTCTCGTTATATAAAACTAGAAACAAAATGTAAAGTTGTTTTAGAAAAACACAAGCGCATACACTTCTGTTGAAACTGTGTAGAGGTTTGAAGCGCATCTTAAATTTGCCACTAAAAAGTACTATTGAACAGTTCTACTGTTTGTTATTTTTCAAATGTCATTCTATTACAAAGTCTGAGCAAGCACAGAATATCTGACGCGTATACAAAGCATCTGGTTAACAGTGGATTGGCACAAACTTGTCAGCAGGAAAATCCTGAGACTCGTGGGTTGCAGAAAGCCTGGTCTACTGCACAAAATGACTGGTAGAGGCAGGTGCAGTATGAAGCTGATTTCTGTTTTTTTATCCAAGTAACAAAGACATTGCACGGGCGACGAAGCCCTTCTTAATAAAGGAGGCGCGCGCTCGCATAGTCCCTGCCCCCTCCCAGGGAGCAGACCTGTTTGGAAAGATGATTTCACTGTGAAGCCCCGAGGGGGGTTGCTCTGGAAACATGCCCAGTGGAGGGTAAGAGAAAATGCTGCTGCTTCATTTCTCTTTAAATCCGACAGCACATGGAGCTGCAACGAAGAGCAGCGTGCAGACCACGGTGGTGGGAAGAGGTGGTTATAGAGAGTTTCCCAGCACCCAGTAAAAACGGAGGAGGGGTCTGGGGTGGAAGGGGGGTGTTGTATAGTATGACTAACAAAGAGCACCCCCATTCCAAGTACAGCCAAAAGGAGAGAGACTAAACATGTCTGCTGTCAAAAACAACACGAGGAATTGAGAGGACATCTCGTCTACCCTCCCACTTGTCACCGGCCTTTACAGGTCTTTCTTTACCAAACAGCACTCAAAAACAGGCACTGGCAAAGCCGATAGGTTTCGCCTTTGTTTTTTCTTTTGCATTCTATCTCATTAGATAACTGGATTATAAAAATGAGAAAACGGTTACAATAATGTTTGTTTTAAATTTGATAAACCGTTAATAGTTGCTTATGGTGTGACACAAGTTGAATTAATAAACAACCTAAAAAGTAATCTGGGAATAGCAAAAATTAGGGCAGCAGACAGTGGAAGTCACAAAGTGCAACATTCAGTGGTCGAAGTACAAAAAAAAAAAAAAAGTATGAGGACTACAATGCTGTGTGCAAATGAGTGTGGGGTGAAAGGGCGGGGCAGGGTCAAAGGTAAGGCTAAAAAACAATATTCTGTACATTGTTCAGTCTTTCACCTTCAGGTAACTACATATAAAATAATGCACAACTTAAATGAAAAACAATGCAAGTTAAGTTAATCAGTAGAAACGCACTAATGTACATTATGAAACCTCCATTAGTTAATTTACTTCAGAGATCTGGGTCCCTAACCAGGGAGCTACAGAACTGAATCCAGGTTGGTGCAATGGTATAGAATAGTGACTTGTGTGTGTTTAGTGCTAAGAGGGCCCAGTTTATGACATAACGTACTGGGAATATGCAAGTCATTTTAAACTTACATCACACACAGTATAAGAGGCTGCTACAAAACCTGCAAAAAGGTTATCAAAGGGTGCTTCCAAAATAGAGATTTAAAACTTCCCAGACTGTAAAGATAGCCATTTTTTAAAAATTTAACCATTCCTTAAAAGCATGCACTTCACAACTCACCTGGTAACTCCCTTGCAATACTACTCAAAAAGAATAAAAGTGCGTCATCAGGAAGCTTCAAGTGATTCCAACAATTGAAGCCAGTACCAGCTTCCAAGCACCCTTTAAATTTGAGGATTTCAGGCAGACATCACACACCCTGGCACAAAGGCTTGATTACCTGTCTGCCCATCCCTCGTTTTCACAGCACAGGAGATCCCTGCCTTACATTTCAGCTGTCAGAATTAACAGTCCCGGGGCTGAGTTTTCATAAAAAAAGGTAAATTAAAAAAAAGGTATGGGCACATCATGCCCCTCAGATCCAGCCCACTTCGACCACTGCTCATATTATAAATTTGTAGAAACTCTGCTGTGAAGAATTTGACAACAAGGGCAAATATTAAAGTACATCTGTTCCGACTTACTAAAGTGGTCACAAATAGAATGCATTTTAACACTTCTTACAGGCTAAGGCACTTGCTGCAGAAATGATTTTGTGCCCATCAATTTTCAGGGCATAACGGTAAGTTACCTATTACAGTTAACATACTTGCTGGTGAAATCTGTGTGCAGTCTAATTGCAGATCCGACTTGTGCACAGTCTAACTTGTTGTCTAAATTATCATAAAAGAGCACACAGAATTAATGTGCATGTTACAAGGCAATGTGCAACAAGGATGTCACAGATTTCGGTTTTAAGTAGCCAGTTCAATGGATAATAGCTGTTGCTTACTAATAATCCTTATAAGATAGGTCATGGAGTTATGAACCTGTATCAAAGAGCTGCGTACAATCTGCAATGCATAAATGTACAGCTTCCCCCACCCTCAATCTTTCATTGTTTTAAGTTTGATAAAAATAATTCCCTTTAATAGTAACTGTAGTAAATAAGCCTTTGTCCGGCAAGGTTATCCAGGATCTTTTGCCTTGCTGCACCCTAATCTTGCTGTGTTAGAACTCTGCACACTTTACCCCTGCTAAGCAGTAGTAAACCACCTGTTCTCTTTTTAAACATAGTTGAATTGCTATACTCTCAACTGGCATATCGAGCTTACCCAAGGTCCCTAATATTTTGTACTATGTGAAGCCAGGGCCTGGAAGGTACATGCCACCAGTGGTCTACAGCACATTATGCGTGCTGCCCACAACAGCCAAAGAGCAAACAAGGCTTCACGCCTAAACTGAAGCCTGACTGCAGCAGTGCAAAAACTGCAACTCAACCTGTCGAAAAACACTCAACAGACCAAAACCTGCCTTTCAAATGTTAGTAAGACAACCCTATGTAAATCTTGTAGCACACAATGCAGGGTGCATGGTCTATAAACATGTAGGATATGTATAAATTTAGTGTCCTTACAGTGATTTGCACCCATTTTCACTGTAGGAAGCCTGGCTGACTCAGAGAAACACCGAGAAGTGATATTAAATACCAGTACTCTATCTTGAAATTGGGACTCGCAAGAACAATAATCAGAATGGACAGAGGTGATTCCTTTGAACACTACATACTATTAAGGGTGAGTGCTGTAGGTATCCTTTGACATTAGTTTGTCAAATTCCTGCTTAAGGACAATAGCTTTACCACAGTACACCCCCAGCCAGCTCTCAGAGCCCAAGTTTAGAGTGGCTGAAGACTTTTGCCATTGTGAAAATCACCATGACAACGTATTTTGGGCACGTTTGCAGGAAGGCAAATAAGAACGACTCAAAAGTGGGTAGGGCTGGCCCGAGGAACTTTTACACCATTAGATAGGGAGGGGCTTGTTAGAAGTAAGCTTAGTGAAACAATGTATGTCATATTAACTACTGTTAGTGTCTGTTGATCGATTCTTGAGTTCTGAGCTCTTGAAACTTGCAGTAGCTACCCGAGAAGTGTGTTTGCTCGCCCTCAGTGAGTGAGTGCGGAAAGAGTTGTAGTTGGCCCAGTTTGCAGAGTCATAATGCACAGGAACTAAGAACACCAGTGGGGAAACTACCTCAACCACCACTGTTTCAGCTTGGTAGTTTCTGTCTGCCCCATTGCCCCAAATGGGATCTGAAACCAATTCATAAATTAAGTTGGCTTGTATGATTATGTTCCTGGAAAGCAGTCTGAAAGAAAATGACATCACAATTGGTGCCATGAAATCCTCTAATACACTCACTGCCTATATTCAGGTTTATGTATTCTCTATGATGTCTTTACATGCATGTATAGTGTCCAAAAAGTGACACAGGCTTTTTTCTAAAACAAGTTGTCACTTTGGGGTTACTTTACACAAGGGGCACCCCTGAAACGTGGCAGTCTACTTTTCTTGCAGATATCCGTAAATACATTTAGTTTTGTTTGTGGGAGTGTTATAGGCAGAAGTGAGCTATGGAAAGGGGGAATTCTAACTTCATATGCAGTTTGGCATTGCTGGTCACCCTTTTTATCTGAAATGTAATGTTTCTTTTTTATGTTTATAGCCTAGAGTAGCTGATATCCTGGAATATGCTTATCTTTATATATAAGAGAGCAGTAGGAAGACGCAAGGTACTGAAATGGGACATTTCAACTCCATATGCAATTTGGCATTGCTAGGTGTTGGGTATACCTGAAAATAAAGGTTATCTTTACACAGATTGGTACATCATTTTTTTCCCATTAGCAGGCTCTCGTAGCGGTCATGATTGGGTATCTTTATGTACTTGTCTCAAATTCATTTTCAGCATTTTTTTTTTATTTTTTTAAATAGTGTTATCAGAATTGGTGCTGTATCATGCATATATGCTTCATTATGCGCATGAGCGGTGGTGTTTGTAGTTGCACTCTTGACCAGTTTGGGTAGATGCCATGTGAAAGATCAGGAGGACCACTGTGCAACTTGGGCATCAGCACTTTAAAATGTGTACTAAGGCAGCGTTAATGATCCCTCGACTGATGATTAAACAGAAGACCAGTTACAAATGAATACAGACAATTTTCTATAAAGTCCTATTTAAGTATCTCATGGTCTGATCTTAAAACGTGAACAAATGTTCTCTATTTTTCTCTGTGAAATATGACAATCCCATCTGCACTGTCTGGTTGGACATAAGCCTCCAGAGCCCCAACCCAGCAATGCAATTTGGTGGTGGTGGTGGTGGGGGGGGAGGGGGGGGGGCTATAGGGGTAAATCCAGATTCATGAGCCCGCATCAATCATTAAGTCTGCCTCAGTGGAAGGTGGCAACTTTGTTCTGCTACAGTTTACAGACACAGGGCATAGTCCGTGTCACCTGACCTTTGCCTGCATAGGGTTCAGGTAATATGCAACAGGGCAGACGAAAACCAGACATACAGAGAGCTACGGTAGATGGATTACCTGCTTGTTTCTAGCAGCAGTCTGGGCTGTGCAGCGATGAAGGTTGCACGCCTGACCTCACAGCTCGACTATTGCTAGGGAATCGCAGTGGCAGCGGAACTTAGGTCAAGGCTCAAAGCAGTCTATAAGGAAAGCATCTATAAGGCACCACCCGACTCCAGCAGCAGTGGCCCTGTGGGTCTGCTGCAGACAGCAAAAGTAGTTGCAGTCTCTGGGTAGAGTTTTTCGGGATTATGTTCTCAGTGACAGTTGTGACCTACAAACCAATCAGGGTTCTCCGCTTTGGCTTTCAAACCCCAACCCCCCCCCCAACATCCTTTTCGTCAGCACCACCAGTCTTTCATGCCTACAACAGACTGGTGGGATCCACAGGAATACACATCTGATACAATCTTCTATAACTTACTGGAGAACTGTGCCAAGAGACAGATGTCCACATTTACAGCACAATCATTCCTGGCTTGCCCTCTTGGGTCACCAGATGTCCCATGGGTACTCCATGCCAAGATCATGCTGGGCTTATCCTCCTAGACAGTCTCTCCACCTGCAGGAACAGGTAGACTTCATTTCTCTTCTAGCAGGCAGGCTTCGTGGCACTTTCGACAGGCCCTCAGTTAATGTCCCCTCATTCCTGGGAGACTAGCTGTCAGGCAGGCACCAGCGCTGGTTGCACAGCATTTCTTGAAAACTCTGAAGTAACACCTATCTTGGTCAAGTAAAACTTGGGACTAGAACAAAGTAGGGCGGTTTGGATCTCTCTTTGTTGAATATTTTCCAGACAAGGGATGTGGCTCCAATGTCTGCTGTTTCAGAACTGGTTTGAGCTGGTTCTACATCAAAAGTCATTTTCCAACCGATCTCCAAACACAGCCTTTGTGCAAAGTCAGGTCTCTCACAGAGGGTACCAACGGGGCTGGCTTCAAGCAGAAGTATCCAAAGCACAGGCACAATGAAGTGTGACTTCTCTGCACCTGCCTGATATAAGCCTTCCAGGATCCGTAATCACACATACAAGAAGCACTGGCAAAGCCAATAGGTTTCACTCACCTATGTGAAATCTATTAGCTTTGCCAATATTTTTTTACATGTTGCAAAGTAGTGCAAACAGCAGGCTTAAAGTAATAAAAGCACTATGAAGTGGCCAGCATTGACTGCATCATAGCGGTTTTAAATTTTACTTTAAGCCATGTTGCACAGACGGCCGAGATGCTGTGCAACATGTAAAAAACAATAGGGGAGGGTGAAGCTACAAGAGGGAGGAGGGTAGGAAAGACATCTGAGTGAGAGGAGAGCATGGTGGTTGGGTGAAACCACAGGGAGGATGACAAACGTGAAACAAGATAGATGTGGGCTAACGGCCAGTGCTGCTGACTTTGGAACTGGGGCGAGTCCCGGCACCTGCTCAACGTCCTGTGATTCTGGGCAAATAGCTTGATCTCACCCTTAAAATACTATATTTAGGTTTTTAAAGAGGAAGAGCTAGCAGCAAATGATAATCAAACCAGCCTTCTGTCTATTTTGCCAAGCCCTCGTACAGCCCGGCTGTGTATGGGAGGGGAGGGATTAGCAGCAAGTGTGAAAGGAACTAGCTTTTTGGAGTGAGTTGGAGTTAAATGTCAAAATAAAATAAAAGAACGACCAGAGGGAGGGGGTTAGTAACGAGAGAGTGGGAAATAGCAGGGGGATATCGCAACACTTATACAAATGTGTGGTGGGAGCTTTTTTCACAAGCACACACACGAGTGAGAGGTGTTAAATAAAACAAGAAAACAGGAGGGCAATAATATGAAGCACTGCTTATGAAAAATGTCTGAACACGAAAATAACAAAAGTCTAACTTGCACTTTTTAGAATCTGTGCGCATGAGGGCCTTTCAGTCACCCAAGAGTCTGAAGCACATTTGTGAAGGTGATCTTTTTACAGTAACCTACTAAATACCACAGCCTTTGCGTGGATTCCATGGGGGCCAGAATGACAATATTGCAGGTTGTAGTAGAGCAGATATACCTTCAGCAGCCCTAGAGACACAGGACAGTGTAAAGACAGACATCTGCTCGCATGGAGCACGGGCATGGAATATGGGGAGAGGGGGGTGGAGGGGTACTTCAGAAGCACAATGCTAGTGGAAGGACAATGGTTCCAAGTCACTCATTGCCAACCAGAAAGGATACTTTGTCCAAACTCCAAGGAGCCAACAAAGTTGAGGAAAAAAGAGAGGAAGTGCAGGCAGACAACATCAGAGGCTGTTGCTGACCAATTAGAAGCAAGAAAAAGAGTTACCATTGGTAAGCTTCCCCGGTAAGTAATAGGAAGGATAGGGCCCCTTTTAGGATATATTTTTTTAAATTAACAGAAAAGATTTCAAAGATTTCGCCACAGCACAAGTGCTATGCAGGTGAAACCTGCAAAGGCTGACCCTGCCTGGAAACGTCCTCAACCTGATCAACAAACTGCAGTGACAGCCCTTACCCATACAATCTACCAAACTGCAGTGCTCTAGAAGACCTTACCAGCAGTCCTTTGCTAACAGACATTTACTACACACTTACTATAAGTGCACTGTAGACCACACTGACAGAAAAAAAAGATGTGGTCACACAAGATTCAAATCATGTATGCTGCCACCACTGCTTAATGTGATACTTCACTTCCTACTAGGATGATGTACTTGCGGCTCCGCTGCGGGTCACAGGAGAGGCAGGGATGAGGAATTCCTATAGCCAGACGCCCAGGACATATTGTTTGGGTGTCCAGGATAAAATGTTTTCATATTTATTTTGCCCTCGTGACAAGAAGCCCCAACCCCCTGCAACACAAACCCTTTGGCTGCCAGTTTACAGTACCATATTATGGAGCAGGGAAGGGAACGGTCAGCAGTTGAAGTAATATTTGTGTCCATGATAATGGTTTTCAAACTTGTATTTATGGTTCATTCACACAAAGCCTTTATTATTAGGATGAGGGCTATAAATAACTAAGCTCGGACAACAATACTGACCATGGTCCCAGTAAAAACAGGGAAAGACACAAAAAGAAAAACGTTCCCTTGCAGTCAAACTTATCGGCAAAAGTGCAATTAGACATGTAACAGGGCGATGGCCAAGGCGGTAACAAAACCTCTCTTAAGGAGGGACAAACAAATCATTTACCAATGTCAAAGGATTTTTAAAGGCCAAGTCCACGAACAAGTGGTAGTGATGGGTATGGCTAAAAGGCCAGATACATAGCAACATATGCTCAACCTAAAATGCGTACACAGGTCTGCAAAGTTTCCCAATAAATGACTAAGTCTAATGCTCCCAGAATGCGCTCAGATTACATGCAGATATTTGCAGAATCTTGGAAGCAAGATTGATGATCATTTACTTTGAAAATAAAACATTCACAAAAAATGCAAATAGGAAAAAATGTTTTGCTAAACTACTGAGAAAGTTTAGGTACCATTTCTCAGAAGCATCTTTTAGTAAAATGTGGCGACGCATGCTAGTATTTCCCAAAAAATATTCATGATAGAAAAATCAGCGTAATCAGTTTAAACAAGATTATGGGAAGCATTAAAATAAAGACGCATAGGCAAAGCCAATAGGTCCGACACAGGTGGTCATTTTTTTGGTTTTGTCTAAGCGCGTCTTGTTTTGACATGGTTTTGTAAACCTTTATTGTTCTGGGAGCTGCCTGGCCCTCACCACTGTAACAAACCTTGGTAAAAAGCTAAAATATTTTTTAGTCTCAAAAAGCACACATTGCAACAGTAGTTCGTGGCGCTGAACAAACTACTTTGTGTGCCGACATGCTCCTTGTGAATGGAAGCCAGGCAATAAATGGATAGAGAGAATGTTAATAGAAAATAGAAGGTTTTGGTTAACGCCAGACCTAATTAGGGCCCAATTCTTAAAGAAAGTCACAAAAGTGCTCCTGTAGTGTCTGTCTGTACTTTAGTGCACATTTACGTATGAATCTACAAGCATTTACAGAAGTAGATCAGGAAATCATACTCCAAGGAAATATTTGTGAGCACTATCAAATTTGCATGTGTTGATTTGCTCATGTAAAAATCTGTTGAGCGTTTACAAATTCACTTCCCTTCCAACCACTTTTTTCCCCCCAACACTGTAAGAAGATTTTCTTCTGCCCTTGTCAGAAGCAAATTTCCAACCGTTCTCATTATGGGAAAACATTAGTGAAGATCTGGTGAAATCCTTGAAAACATGCAAGTTTGTAGGTTTGCACAGACCCAAAAGAGCATTCCAACTCTTGAACAATTGCTTACTGCTTTCTCCAGCCCCCCAGTATGTAGCGCTGCGGGAAAGTGGCAAAACAAGGAAATTGCCAGTATTCTAGCCTGTGCCTAATTTGTGCTTGTTGTTTCCGGTGCAGGGCACCAGCACTTATTTTTTTGCCTTTGGCATTTACTGCGAGGAAAAGACACATATGGGAAAGAGGGAGGAGGGGAAAAACGAAAAAGCGTCACAAAGGGGCAGTGAGTGTATTTAAATGAATTGAAGAGGCCCCCAATGGCTTTAGGACTGTGCTGCCTCAGTATTCTGTAGTTGCACCTATAATTGCAGTAGCCGTATATTTAAGAGGAGGGCTTTGGGCACTGCCACGTTTTTTGTTTACAAATTAAGCACTGAATCTAGCCCTACTATAGCATTAGCCCAGGCATATTCCACAGAGGCCATTATCTTGTTGCTACAATACACAGCATGAAAGTGACAAGTAGGTTTTATTTTGTTTTTACAGGACAAGTAGATTTATGAAGCAAACTGCTGTAGATATTTTGTTACATTTCACACACTTGACAGGTCCTGCACATTACATTATCGAGAAAAGACAGCGACCTTTACTCACACTTGGGACAAAATAATAGCTAGGATGAAACCTGATCTATACTCTGATAGCCACCGTATTGTGTCAGTGTGATGACGCATATCGTCACACTCCAGATCATAACATAGTTGCCATCTTTAAAGTATAGAAAACAACCTTTGTGCTATACCTTCAGCATGGTTGGTCATTACTATTGGCTTTGCCAATGCCTGCACATTATAAAAGCATCAAGAATAGGGGCTGACCTGTGTAGCGATCAATAGTGATCTGAGACGCCAGCAGCCTGACCCACCTTGGCCGAATGTCAGAGCAGACCCATACTTATTACTGAGCTCTGAAGCCCTGTAGTCCCTGCTAGCGTGGAGGACGGATCGCCCACGATTTCGACCTGGCCGCATGACTGGAGCAGGAATAGCACTGGGTACAGAATTGTGAACGGACTCCTGATCCCACCCTCAGTAAGTGACACCGACTGGAGGGAGGCCGATGCCCTAGGTTCCAATGCAGAGCTGGCACAGAGTGTGGTAAACTATTAGATTCTGTCAAGGGGAGGCTTGGTAGCCCCCAACCAACTATCGCCCTGAATGGACCACTGCCGCAGCACGTTCAAGCGTAAGGTGCTTAGTCTGGGCACCATGGGGACACACTGTGCAGGAAGATCTCCCTAACAGTATATAATGAATCGGAGAAGCAACTGACGGTGGCCCTTCCGGTTGCAGGTGAGCGAACACTGGAACGAACACCTGCTCCTCCCTCTAGCGGCACCCAGCGGCAGAGGGGGAAGCGGTCCTCCTGAAACTGGGCTGCCCACCTCCTGACCCTAACCTCAGGAGCTGTGGCGGGGGAGTGCCCTATTCAAACAATAAATACCAACACATTTTATAAAGTGTTGCATACCTAAACTCTGCAACCCCATAATATGACAATACACTGATCCTTGCTTGCTTCCACAACTCAAGGCAGCATAGACTGGGGCCCTTAGGGCTAAACTACTAGGAGGCCACACCTGATCTCCAGAGAACTCACACACAGACGGACACTGCCTCTCCTCCCTCCTCGACTATTTATAAAGAGAGTATCCACATCCACCTGGTGACATCCGGACTTCTTCTGTTGTGTTCTGGGTGGGCAAGCAGGTCGGAGCTTGACCTATTATCACCCTCTCGTAATCGACCCATAACCACAAACTTGACCACGCAGAACCCACTGGGACCAGTGTTCTCCCATGCATTTCCACAGAGACACAATGGGTGGGGGGGGATGGGGGGGCGGGGGGGGGGCAAGCACTCAGCGGCACATACCCAACAATCAACAAATATGAAGTTCCCGACACTGGAGACTAATGACGTGCACACTATATTTCAAGCCATAAGTTTGTCTTGAGAAGCAGTGAAATTCAAGAGCGGAGGGTAGATGTTTTGTCCTCAGACAAGAACTAGAAAACATAGCTACCCGAGTGGCTGAAGCAGAGAGCTGAATCTCAACACTGGAAGGCAATGTGGCCCATCTGAAGGCTAGCGTTCCTAAACTCCTCTCAGCAATGACCTTCCTTGAATCCTGTGCTGAAGATGCTGAAAACAGATCTCGTCGCAATCTACGCCCAGTGGGATTCCTGAAAGGGGTGGAATCCATTGCTCTACAGAAATTCTGGGAGACATGGCTGTTCCTTCAACATCCCTGAGGGCCTGCTCTCTCCCTGGTTCTTAGTGGAGAGAGCTCAAATTCTTAGCACAGCATCTGCAAACAGGACCCCATCACAACCACTGATCGGCCGGAAGCTCAACCACAGAGACAGGTACAATTCTCCGATATGAAGTGCCAGTCCTCCTACATGGACTACTACAGATTTGATTCTCAGCCCACCAGATGATCCCCATCAAATCCGATTGTGTACATCCTCCTCAAAGGTATTTCAAATCACTCACCACTAAACCTCATAACTGGGACGCCAGATTTGACCCAACAGCCGATTTGGAGCCTCAGCACATGGCATCTTATGGATGAACAATGTACTGTCTACTTACATACAGAAATCACCACCTACTTCAAGACTAATCAGTGTATAGCAGACCCTCCCAGAATATTGTGGGCTGCTAGTAAAGCCACTATTAGAGTTAAACAATACATAGCTAAATAATAAATACATCGGATTGAGCGAGCTAAACTGCCCCAAATCACAAAGCTTGGATCCCGAATTCAAGACCTAGAACACAGCCCCCGGAACCCAATCTGGAGACCCATCACCAGCATCTCACCCTGGCCAGAGCCACACTACACCAGTTAGCTCTGGAAGAAGCCTGACAACACAGGAGGGCATTGATCCGAAATGTTCATGGTTACAGAGACAAACATGGAAATTACGTTATTAGTTGACCACTGAAGACATGCCATCCTTGGAATCCATGACTCTTCGGGTCGGAGGAAACATGCTCCAGAGAAGAGAAGACAGAAATTTTCACTACACATTACTGTCAGATTACAGCTCACAACCGCACCCCAAGGCAGACAACACTTGACACATGCTAAGACATTCCACATACCTTTACTCTCACCACACAGGAGATTCAATTTCTCAATACCGGGCCCAAAATGCTGTCCCTTTGAACACTATAGCCCATTCCAAGACACACTTACCCCCCCCCCAATTTCCTCAATCTTCACTCTGATGCAGTTGATAAGGGAGTCTTTCCCCAGCACTGGATACGGTAGTGGTTATTCGTAAGTCAGACTGGCCTGCTACCCATTGTGAGGCACATAGACTCGCCTCCCTCAAACACAGAGATCAAAATATTCACTAAGATCCTCGAAAACAGGCTGCAAAAGGTCATCCCAGTTTTAATTCATCCACAACAATGCAGTTTCCTGCTAGGCTGTAGCATCTGCCATTTTACCCTATTTGCTTCACATGGCGCTCGCTTGTTTACGGGAGCTTTGAGATCCTTGAGCCCTCCTGCTGTTGGACTTTGAGAAAACCTTTGATTCAACTGAATTGCCATTCTTATGGTCCTTAAGATCATAGGTTTTGTTCCGCGATTCTGTAGATACACCAAGCTCCTTTACTCTGAACCCTCAGCACGGGTAATGGTGAACAGAGACATCTTCCCCATTTGTAGAGAAACCCAGAAGGGAAGCCCCTTTTTGCTCTAGACATTGAACCCCTGGCATTTTTTTTAGGCGATGCAACACACAAATATCCGGCTGGAGATAGTAAACAAGGCCAGATAAGATAACTGCTCTCTATGCTGATAAATGCGCCTTTTCCTTGCAACCCTTCAACTTTTGGTGCTCTTATGCATAGGATGCCTCCAACCTCAAACGGGACAAGTCTTTATTGGTCTCCTGCCAAGAAGATAACAGCACTACTTCCTGGCAGATAATTTATACAACATGACTGCTCAGTTTCCAATACATCAGAGTCTACATTGTGCTAGAGATGACCCTTGCGTGGAACCTAAACCTATCTTCCCTTGTGACCAAGATGAAACGGGACAAAGGGGGACACAACTCCAACTTAATGTGTTGGGAAGAGTGGCCCTCTTCAAAATGATGGTGCTTTCCCTGCTTCTTCTACACCTTCCAGAATTTTATGTCTAACTTACTTGATTTGCTCCCGTTCATGGAAGCACCCCAACCCCACGCACACCACAGGACAAATGAGTGAAATCAGTTTATGATGGAGATTTGGGGAAGGCCGACCTACAGGTGTTACAGAGCGACTCAAACCCTGGTGATTAATGATTAACTGAGTGGAGCGTGTCATGACCTAACCTACCAAGCAAGCTCTTACTATAAAGGAACTCCATTCCCCAATCCCTCCCAGATATCACTAAAGCAGTTCTTCTGAACAGTCCTTCTGAACTGGAGACACGCTTTGCTTACAAAGGGTTGGGACCAAAGACTGACCGGACAGACTTCCCTATGGCAGGCACACTACCTACACCACACAGTGAAACTCGAGGGTTTTTCTGAATGGGATCTAATAAGGAGCACTACAGTGGGAGATGTATGTCTGTCAGGATCTGCAGACCCAATATAGCATATTGCAGACCCAATTCCACAAATACCACTAACTCAGACATACCCTCTCCAAATATAAGGGCGACATGGAGGACCTACCTGAATTTAATCTCCTTGAAGCAAAGCTCACCATTAGAAACTGGGTTTCTGGTTGACAGAGGTATGTACCCTGATCAAGAAAGAAGCACAATCCTACAGGGTGGTGGAATTTAATTAAATATCTACTTGCCCTTGTGACAGGTTGCTTCATAAATCTACCTGTGCCGTAAGAAAACTATACTTGCCCCTTTGGTGCCATGTAGTTCGGCTACAAATTATGGCAGCTATCTCTTTATGTAAGAGCTCTGATAAGAGTCTCCCTAAATATGCCAATGCTAATACTATAGTAGGGGTTGAACACTAGCAATTTCAAGCCTTGCTATAGCAATTTCCTTATTTGTTCACCTTTCCATAGATCTACATACTGGGGCTGGAGAAAGCAGTAAGCAATAGTTTGAGGGCTGGAATGGCTTCAGGTCTGTCCAAACCTACTAAAATGCATGTTCTAAGGATTTTCACCAACTCTTCCCTAATCTTTTCCCCTACTAAGTAAGGTTGGAAATTAACTCCTGACAAGGGAAGAAGTAGAAGTTCTTCCAGGGATGGGGAAAAAAGTGTTTGGAGGGTAAGTGAACTTGTAAACGCTCAATATATCTTCATGTGAGCAAATCTACACATCCATTTTTGCTTGTGCTAAAATACAGTTCACAAATATGTTCTAGATGTACAGTTTCCTGGTCTACGTCTGTAAATTCATGAAAGCCACTAATGTAAATTCATTTATCATGGATTCACTTCTGTCACTTTATTTAAGAATTGTGCCCCCAATTAGTTCTGAGGTTAACCCAGACATTTTGTTTTGATTACATTTCAATTTCTCCCTCTATCCATTGGCTGGGCTTACTGTAAGTGGTAGCATTCTGCTCTTCTACAAGGAGAATATACTGGCACACAAAGTAGTTTTGTTTAGTGCCAGGAACTACAGTGGCAAAGTGTGTTTTTAAGACCAAATTTGTTTTGTTTGTTTTGCTTTTTGCCAATGTTTGTTACAATGGTGAGGCCCTGGCAGCTCCTACAACAATAAAGTGTTACAAAAACCATGTAAAAACAAGACATACATGGACAAAATCAAAAGATTGACCACCAATGACGATCAGTTGGCTTTGCCAGTTCTTGTTTTTTTCATGTTTCCCATGATCATGTTGAAAATGGTTACACTGCTTTTCCATTCTGAATATGTTTTTGGAAATACTAGGATGTCATCAACACAGTTTACTAAATGATGATTCAATGAAATAGTATCTAGAAGTTCACAGTAATTTAGCAAAAAAATTTTTTTTGCTACTTGCATTTTTTTTTGTACATTTTATTTTGAAAGCAAGGAATCAGCAATTTTGTTACAACATTCTGCAAACATTTGCATCTAGTCCGAGAGCATTCTATGAGCATTATACATAGCTTCATAATATGTCAGGCAGCTGGCTATCGGAATTCCTCACCCCTGCCTGTCCTGATCCTAGACAGGGTGAGTCACAAACACACCCTAAAATAACATGTGTTCAACCCTCTGGTAGTATGGCACAGATCAGTCAAGCTTAACTTAAGAGGCAATGTGTAAATTATTCATACAACACTTCAAACAGGAAAACAGTGAAGACACCACACAAAGAGATACGACAAAAATAGAACTTAATAATTTAATAAATAAAACAAGACCAAAAACCTAATAAGAACATAAGTTATTATTTTTTTATATATTTTTTTAAAGATTAAACTAAAATGGCGCTCAGAAGGAAGATGCATCAAACAAACAGAAATATCTGGTTGCACCGGGCTAAGACAAAGTCAAAAGTTCAGGACGACCGCAATGGAGCATGGGCGGGGTAGAAGGACCCAGTGAGGCCAGCTGAACGAAAAGTAGCTTAATCCTGGTGAGGTCAACACGGAAGGTAAAGGGTACAGCAGAAACGATGTGCCAGTGTCAATCCCCGCAGCAGAGGAGATGCGCCGATTTTCTCCACGCAGAGGTGACAATATGTCAGTTCCGAGATGTTGCAGGTCGGAGGCGATGAGCTGGGTCTGTTCCTGCAACAGCAGTGATGCGTCAGAGTCAAGACTCATAGTACAGACGAGGCACAGGTTCCTTTACACCCAACACGAAGGATGCGCCAGTTCCGATCCCAGCCTGATGAAAAATGAGCTGCTTCCAATCCACACAGCGGTGGCAATGCGGTGGGTTGACAGAGGAAGTGTTGGTTCTGCTGGAGCACGCACCTTAGGCCCACTTCCGAGATTCCAGGACTGGGGTGGCAATACTTGGCAGGGCACACTCACAGGTGGCAGAGTCCAGGAGCAGGGTGAAGTCTTATGCCCTTAAGATTTCAGACCAGGAGCCCAGTCAGCTAGCCCTTGGAGTCACTCTGGGTTCAAGTGATGCAGGTCCAGTCCTTCTAGAGGCACAGCAGGAAGTTCAGGAAGGCAGGAGTTCACAGAGTAGCAGTCCTTCAGCAGCACAGCAGACCTTTTTCATGGCAGAGTGGTCATAGGTCCAGAAGATTACCAATTGGCGGTGTCAGAGGTGCAGCACTTATACCCAGTTTGGCATATGAAATGGGGGAAGACTTCAAAGACAGGCCTTTAAAGTGCACAGAGGTCCTGTTCTGGTTCCAGACTCACTACAGACGGTTATGCAGCCCTTTATGTGGGGACAGGACACATCCTACTCAGGTGCGAGGCTGTGGCGTGCTCCTCTCTCCCATCCTGCCAGGATGGCCCATCAAGTCACTGCTAAGCTCCCATTGTGTGTTTCTCCCAGGTATATAGTATTCTCATTGCGCATGCTTGCAAACTCTGGAGGATGTGGACTGGAGCGAGATCTGCAAGCAACACACAGCCTCCCCAGCCCCACCAACACCCCCCCCACCACCCTTTGCCCCACCCCCTGGCTTCTGCCCCAATCAACCAGGCTTCTGCCAGGATAATGGGAACTATGTAATATTTTAATAATGGTGGCCACAGCACTAAATGTTTGCTGGCCTGTTAGAACTGTTAATGGCCTTCCACACAAAAGATCTTGCAATAATTATCATGATTTTAGAAGGCTTCCATAGCGCCTACCACTGCCTTGCAGTTAATATGCATTTTCTTTTTTAGGGTCGAGCTTGCAAGTGAATGTGCTAGCGAGGCTCTGTTGTATACAAAAAAAAAAAAGAAATCGGGCATGGGGCCTGTGTCGCTGATCATTTGTTGGCTTCCCATCAGTCTTCTTTAATGTCTCCTGAACTGGCCAGTGCAGACATAATGTAAGTTCCAGTCCCTACTGTGGAGCAGGGACCAAGCACAGATTAATTCAAGTCAATTCTGTGCCCGTCTGCTGCTCCAGACATGATTGACGTAGTATTTCTCACCTACTCTCGCTGCTTGCATTTTTCTTGTTAATTAAATGCTTTGCTCAAGCTATGACCCTTACTTTAGAACTCTTCAGTTTGCATGAGGAGCTAACAAAAAGAATGTATGCTTATATAGAGCTTCATGCACCCCTGCCTTTCTAAGCGCTGTAAATAGCATGTTTCTATAACACATTTTAATGACACTTGATTTGGTATAAAGTCTACGCTTACTCTGCCTTAAACAAATTTGCTGCCGTGCCCGTAGTAGTTTCAATCTGCCAGACTACTGGGCATGCCTGCAATTTCATTTCAAAATATATATATATATATATATATATATATATATTTATAAAAACACGAACAGGGTACAAGGACGATACAATTTTTTTGCTCAATGTTTGAGAGTGGTTATTGGATTTTGTGGCAACCCAACTGTTAACACAGATGCTTCCTTTTTCTCAAATTGTTGTGTCAAATATTAGTTTGAATATCTTACCAAATGATAAACACACCGACCCACAAAGGTCAGTACTAATCATTAACACATGTGTTTCTATTATATTTGTCCCATTGCTTATTTTATTGAAATGCGTAAATTGACTGTTGTTCTAGCGCATACAAATATACCAAAGAGTGTCTTGGCAGTTGAGCCTCATCAAATATGCAGAGCAGGATAACCTCAAAACCTTCTCAACCTCCCTTTTGCCTCACACACCACTGTAGATCAAGGCTGGTGTATCCCTAACCCCCTCCCCCCCCACCCAACTAAAAAATAAGGTTATCCTTGCCTTAAAATACAGGGGTGTGGAATTTTATAAAAATATCTACTTGTCCATGGGACTGGTTGCTTTATGAATCTACTTGTCCTGCAAAAATATCTATTTGTCCCTTTGGTGGCATGTAATGTGGCAAATTATGGTAGCAATCTCATTAGGTAAGAGTGCTGATAACAGCCTCTCTGATTGAACCAGGGATAATATTATAGTAGAGATTGAATATTGGCAATTTCAAGCCCTACTATAGCAATTTCATTATTTTGCCACCTTTCTGTAAATCTACATACTAGGGCTGGAATGCCTTTGGGTCCGTGCAAACCTACTAAAAAGCATGTTTTAAGGATTTTCACCTGCACTTTTCTAATCCTTTCCCCATTGAGAAAGGTTGGAAATGTACTCCTGACAAGGGCAGACATAGAAGTTCTTCCAGGATTGGGAAAAAAGTGGTTGCATCAAAAATTAACTTGAAAATGCGCAATAGATTTTCACATGAGCAAATCTACACATGCATATTTGCTCATGCTAAAATACAGTTCACAAATATGTTCTAGGAGTAAGATTTCCTGGTCTATTTCTGTAAATTCTTGTGAATTCATGAAGGCCACTAATGCAAAGACATACCATGGGTGCACTTTAGTGACTTTCTTTAAGAATTGGGCCCCTAATTAGGTCTGGCGTTAACCAAGACATTTTGTTATTATTAAAATTATATTTCTCTCTCTAGCCATCTATATGCTAGCTTTACTGCGAGTGACACCATTCTGCTTTTCCACAAGGAGCATATTTACATACAAAGTAGTTTTGTTCAGTGCCAGGAACTACTGTGGCAATGTGTGCGTTTTTGTGGCCAAACTTATTTTTTTCTTTTTGTCAATGTGTTGCCATGGTGAGGGCCTGGCAGCTCCCACAACAATAAAGTGTTATAAAAGCCATGTCACAACAAGACACGCATTGACAAAACCAAAAGACTGACCCATCAATGTAGGATCGGTTGGCTTTGCCAGTGCTTGCTTTTTATGTTTCCCATAATCTTGTTGAAAATGGTTACATTTATTTTCCATTATGAATATTTTTAGGAAACACTAGCATGAATCACCGTTTTCTAAATAATGACTCGAATAAATAGTGCGTAAACTTTCACAGTAATTTAACAAAACAGTTTTTTCCTACATGCATTGTTTTCCTGAAAATTTTATTTTGAAAGCAATCAATCAATAAACTTGGTTACAAGCTTCTGCAAGCATTTGCATCTAATCCGAAAGCATTCTGTGAGCGTTATACATAGCCTCATACTGTTAAACTTTTCAAATGTGTACACACTTTTTTACTGGAACCGTTGTCAGTAATGCAGTGAGACCTTATGTTTATTTTGAGTGATCACCCTAATAATAAAGGCTTTCCATTAGTGAACCACCATGAATACAAGTTTCAACAGCATTAACAGACATACACATGACCTTTCCTTCAGACAGTTCCCCTTCCCTGTAAACTTGTTGTCCTTGACCCCAAACAATATCTCCTGGGTGTCGGGCTTTATGAATTCTACACCCCCGATATTTATTTTGAGTTTCTGGATTTACTGGGTATGAGGTTTTCAAACATTCCCAGACACAAAGTTACAATGGTGCTGATCACACTGTACATAATGAGTGTCCAGCATCTGTTTTCATTAGCAATTGACAGAAATGCAAGCATTTTTCCTTTGCTTTCCTTATTTTAACCCAATGTTAGAAAGAGTCTACAAGCACACATAGGAGCAATATGTGCTATACAAATGCTGCAATACAATGCAATACTTCGGCTTACGTTCGCTCAACATATGGTCATGTCTCTTTAGAGCGAGTGTACCTTTAATAAAAACAGTTTTGAGCTATGTACGCACGCCCTACTTTGGGTTAATCAGACACAGAAATTTCCCTGTAAAGAGAGCTCTGTGGAAGCTGCCATTTTACACTGGAAGCGCTGGATGACTGTTCTATTGTATCCACAGGGTGGAGTTTCTGATCTGTGTTACTGTTCAGATTTACTAAGGGCTGCCGAGGAACCAACAGGTGCTCTTGGAAAGGCACCCCCTCCAACTCTAAGTCACGGGACTGCCCACTTAGCCTGGGTCAGATTCGCCATCTCACAGGAAATCACAAGACGGCACAGTAGAGATTTTTTAGGTCCAGCCTCACTTAGAGGCCTGTTGTGTATGCTATATGGGGGTTCAACTCCACCCATTGCTTGTCACTGATCTATGTCCTTTAAAAAATACTTGCTTGCTAATGGTCAATCATTCCTCTTTGTCCCTGCTTTTTTGACTTTCATTTACACCCAGGGAGCAGGGGCCAACTTCTGTATCTTTGCGTTTGGAATCAGTTTCTTTGAGGGGCTATTTTATTATTTCTTCCCTGCTCGTTTAGGATGAGCATTTCCCGCTCAGCGCAGCACCCAGTTCAGGGCCACGGGCTTCATTTTAACCGCACACTTCCCTCAAGTGTTTGTGTATTTTGGGATGATTTGGCGTGGCACCAGATTCATGGATGCCATGCTTTGCAAGACTTTCTTTTGTTTTATGCTTGGCTGCCGCAAAATCTTTTTTTTTTTTTTTTAAACACATTATGGATGGCTGCCGCACTCCCACCGTGCAGCCAACATTCTGCCTCTGGGGGGTGGGGAGAGAACACTTTCTATGTGTCTTTATGCTGTTTTTTGAGCACGTCTATTTTCTTTCTCGGATATCAAATGTAAGATTTCCCGGTTTTGCTTGAATGTCCCCAAACCCCCTCCCCCTTCACTGCTTGTTATATTATGAGAGACAGCTGCTTTTTTTGTTCGGGTTCCTGAAGCATCTCCAGAAGCCACCTGACATAATCTTACTATTCCTGGTGCACTTTGTGAAATCTGATACAGCTACGTCACTGTTGCCAATATCAGAGGACTCCTCCCAACACTAACAGGGCACACAAATAATACATCACCATCTTGCTTCTCTCTGGATTCGATTTGGGCACAAAGTTGGTCTTTTGACCATATTTTCTACTGACAAATAGCAATCTGGCACTCTAAAACGTATAGAGAAATAAGGCTGAAAGTGACAATTGGGAAGGTTGCAGGTCTTCGATTTTCAACAAAAAAAGCCATTCCCCAGTAGCAAACGACAAAGCGATTGAATTATTTTGGTAAATACTCCACTGCACCACATGATTCAATAAATTAAAATAATCAAGTTTGACTCTTCGGTTCTATGTATACTAAAAACGACCGCAGCAATATGACCATCCATGTCGGGGGAACATTAAGGCACTTTTCTACAGATAAATCATACCACTACAAAATGCTCTGGATTGAAATGCAAAGTAATGCAATTAGAGATCTTCACTGCCTGCATTTTACTCAAGGTGCTGTACCAACAGGAGTTGTCCAACTGCAGTAATACTCAAAAGTGCAGGCGGTAACTGTGAGCCCTAGTTTCGAACAGTGGCGAGGTTGTTTTTAACACACCAATGCTTGGGCTTCTTCTGATGACATGATTGCCATGTGAATAGCCCCCCATCACCACCCTCGGCTGTGACATGAAGTGGCGGCCCACCGCTCATCTCGCATCAGAGACCCACGCCCATTCAGAGCTCCTGTTGACCAATTCATTTTTTAAAGTTTAATTTCGGAACCAGTTGTGCTGAGGTTGTGTACAACAGATTTGTGAAAGATCACTGAGCTGCTTCTGTGCACAATGTTCACCCTACTTTCAAATAATTCTATTTTCTCTAATCTACAGAGGTATAATCTGGCCATTATTCCCAGGAACCCTATTAGGATTTGTGTTAAATGCACTGATATTCAACAGGGACAGGAATGTTTCTCATTGAATGTGTGAAACTCACTTTTAATAGATACTTCTCAATGCAGTGGTATTAATTGAAATGCTATTGTGTAACACTTTAAATGTTAAGAAAAAATATTTATTTTGAATTGTGAAGATATAATGTCATATTTTAACATGATCTTTGTGTCATGAAGTACATGTCAAATATTTTCATGGCTTGGCTGAACCACTGGCTTTTGGAGCCAGAGCCAATCTAGCTCTGTTCATTTGTTGCCTTGCCCACCTCCGCTGTATTACATAAATTCAACTTCACAACATGCCACTTAATTCCACACAAAAATACTACTCAACACCATGCCACATAATAACACCCTAAACCTTCCTACAAACTACCTATCCATCTCCTTCTTCCTTTATATCTATTTTGTGCAGCTCTATGCATTCACCATGCCACATAATTCCACTACACAAACACACTACACAATTCGACCCCACACAATTGCAATCCAACCCACAAAATTCCACTCCACACACATTGACTCCAAACCAAAATACATGGGTAAAAGACATGGTCATTTACAGTGCCAATAGCTTTAACTCTCACAAACGTGAGACCCATTGCATTGCAAATGTTTGAAGAATGGGACTTAGCCAGCAATGCCATGAAGCATTGTACTGTAATTTGTCAAAGTACCTGTGGAGTTCCAAAGAGCTAACCTTTCTCACCCATCTTCTTTAGCATTTATGTTACCCAGCCACCCTCCTCACAGCTCTACCCATGTAGTTTGCCCTACCATTCAAACACTTAGGATATCTAGATTTATACTGTGGTGGATGCAGGCAACAACAATACACCATGGGAAGAGGTCCATAAAATAACAAATTTCGGACAAGCTTCCTATCTCAACTTTTGCAAAACAGATCATTCATTTTCACCTACACCTCCTCTATAAACAACCAGCATAAAAAATGGTGTTTAAAACACAAAATTATAGACACAATAAGGGGACTCCGAGAGATAATCAACTATGCCAGCATATCAGAAACTGTAAAAATACATGTTTGTCTCACACATATTCATCACATCCTAAGCTCTGCTTCCCAAGACACAATAACGACATCACTTCCCACAAGGGCGTAAAGCAAAGACAACACACTTTCAATCATGCACCCACATGGTGTAGGGTGCTTTCTATGTGGATAAGAACTTTAGTGGCCCACACAGGGGTAGTAAGCACTACACACGCTACAATATACTATCTGACATGTCAAAAACTTTCTACAACTCTACATACATAAACCGCTGCATGAAAAAGTGTCCTCGACTTAAAATTGATTGTTTCCCTCTCTTTTCTATTGAATGATAAACTATATCCTCTGCATACCTCCTCTGTCAGAGCATAGCTTACTCCATGTCGAACAAGTGTCTACCTTATGCTCTATAATTACATTTCTGCAAATAGAACAGAGCTCATTTCATGGACGGTAGCTTTCTTTAAAAACATACCTGCAATCCAACAATATCCTCTATCTTATCAATTTACTGCACCAAGCTTTTCACGTACCTCCGCACTAATAATCATACCCAACTCGTATTGAATTAATATACCACAAATAATGGAGTAAATGCATGGACCGGTTTCCTTGAGAGCATAAGACTAACACCAAGAACCCATCAACGTTGGATTAACCACTAACCTTGGGTTCCCTGGTAGCATGTGACTTGCCAGAAAGTGCTGCAACAGCTCCCGAGGAGTAGCAAGCGCTACGCTCTACCAGTCTTAAAGTCAAGGTCTGGTTGGAAAGTAAGCTTTCTTTAAAAGAGAAAGGGGTTGGATTTGTTTTTTTTTTACACTACATTGGCCAAAGCAAGCTCTAAAGAGAGCAGGCAATGCTTTAATTAGCCCAAAAAAATTGTGGCTAGATTTAGGACTGTTTTCAAGGATGGAAAAAACATTCCAATAATTAATGTGTACTGGAATCAAAACCAGGAACTTAGTCTTTCTTTATTGAAAAACAAAAACTTTCTGTAGAAGGTGAGGTGCAACCAAAGGTTTTTATGCCAATACCAAGTAACTAACTGTTTTGCACATTAAGGCCCTGATTACCAAAGAGCTGGTGATATAATTTTGAGTCAAACTTCTGTTTGCACCAAATCGTGATTAAAATTTAGGTGATAATCGCAGATGTCTGCGACCATGACTCACAGGAGGTTAGAAACTCTCCAAGAAGTGCTCAGAGGTCCTTGGCTTACTGAAGAGCACAAGTTACTTAGAACTAGAAAAATTAAGTCTCTCAGTACAAGAGTCATGTTCAGAAACCTGCTATTCTCCTCCCTCTACCTCAAAACGATCCAAACCTCGTGGTTTTCAGGTGGGGCTAAACAGAGATATGATTTGCCCAGCTGTTTGATCATGTTCCTTCATGGTTGCTAAGGATTAGCATCTAAAGGATATTCTGTCTACATGAGTACTGTTCATTTCTTTTTGTTAATTCACAAAATTATAGATTGAGGACCAATGGTAGGCTCTTCTCCCCTACAAGTATGGTATGAGCAAGTGTGCATTGGGGCAACAGAGGGCTTTGCTATCCAAGTACTACATAAGTTATGTTTCCTGAAGCCTGAAAGGAAGCCAACTACATTATTCCTCCACGAAAAAAGGACGACGTAAGAGATAATTAATTACCGGTTTCTTGGATGACCGGGGTTGCAGAGGCCCGGTGGGGAATCATCTGACTGGCTGGTCCTTGGAGTATGACGGTACAGTTGGTTGTGGATTTTTCTAGAGGCTCTTACTCACTGGGTTTGTGAAGTGAAGTGGGATTTCATCGCAGAGGAAGTTCTCATAGGCACTTTAGGAGGGCAGACTAACTGGACCGGACCTGTAATCACCTCTAACAAAAAGGGACCCCGAAAATCAGGGCCAACAGCATGAGTAGAAAGAATGGACGCAACGGAACCTAACACCAGAACACACAGGCACAAGGCACCAGGCACCAGGCCTTCTCTCACACCCTATCCTTGTGAGAAGCATCAAGGTGTGAAAAATGGAGAGAAGACACTCGACACAGATTTCCTGGTGGGCAGTAAAAGGGAAACATTCAACAAGTCAACACTGAGGGAGGGCTAGGGTTACGAACAGTGTGGGAAAGTTACAGGGGACTGGTAGGAGCTTCAATCCCTGAAGGGGTTGTTCCATCACATACTAGTCATTAGCCATTGTTATATTCTTCTAATCTACTATCCAGGCTCACATTTAAAGCCTTATATTTTGTTACAAATGAGAGGGAGCAAAGTGATGCTGATTTCGGTTACAAAAAGGCATTCTATAGTTAGCAGCCAAAAGCAACTTCAGGAATAGGACAAACAAGAGCGCTGCTTACTCGAAGAGTAATGTTTTCTGAAAAGAAGGTGCTGATCTGAATGTTTGAGAAAATGTGGGCGATCATTCCAGAGTTTAGCAGTGAGCCAGCCAGCACACTGTGCTTTCTTGAAGGAAGGCAAAGTGAGATTGTTATTAGAAAAGTGAGCAGAGGACACAAGAAGGAGTGCACATATGGAAGTTTTTGTGTCAAGTGCAATGGGATTGATTTGAAGTGTATCTGCTTTTCCATTGGAAGCTGATAGAGTGTCTGCATTTAAGGAGTAATCTGAGTCCTTCTGGTCCATAGGTTAGATGTGCAGCCTATTTCTGAAGTGACTGCACCTTAGGAATGAGAGTTTGGGTCACCAACCAAAGAATAATTTGCTTTAGGGTCTTAAACTGGAAAAAATGAGAAGATGGCCTTATTAACTTGAGTAGTAAAGGAAAGCGTATCAAGATGAAAGCCAAAGTTTTTCAAGACTGTCATAAGGCAGGAGCGGGCCTGAATATGAGGATCGCAAACAAACTGTTTATGTGGTGCTGAAATGCCCTACGATACGGATCTCTGCCTTATTAGTGTTCCTTTTAAGAGCATTAGGATCCATCTAGTCAGCCGCTGCTGAAATTCATCTGAATATCTAGATTTATCAAGGCAGATAGCTAGCTAGGTGTTACCAACAGAATGAAGAAAATGGCCAAAAGAGCATAGAAGATGTCCCAAGAGGGCCACGCAGATGTTAAAAAAGTGGGCCTCAATGAGGAACTCTTACTAACTCCACAAGGAACTGGAAAGATCTTAGACATCGATTTTCGAATTCTTGACCACCTTAGAAAGTGTGCAAAGGTAGGAAGTAAGCCAGGTTAAGGCTCATCTACTGACTCTTATCTCACTGGTCCTGTTTAAAAAGGATCTTTGTGAAATGGTGTCAAATGCGGCACAGAGATTTAAGAATCAGTACTGCACTATTCCCTTCATCATGTTCCAGGTGAAGTTCATCCACTACCAGGACAAGTGCTGACTCAGTGCTGAGTAAAGGTCTAAAACTCGATTTAACAGGGTCCAACAGAGCAGGCTTATAGGTAGGATGTCTGAATGTTAACATACGTTTCCAAGATCACAGTAAGGACTAGGGGAGAATGGTCTGTAGTTGTCTTTTTAAGGATTCAGGAAACTAGCTAGGACGACTGAAGTCTCAGATGAGTTGTATAAGTCTGTGAAAGCAGGGAGAACAGTTGATGCTTAAAATTAACAGGCAAGCTGGACAGGTCTGTCAGGCAGATCTTGATTTGTTGGAAAGTAGAAGAGAATGAAGAGATGTGGAAAGAGGTTTAACTGGGGCAATATGAGTGGAAACCGGAGGTTGGCTCAGAAAGCTCAAAATTGGTGGAAATGTTGGTGGCATCTTCTGAGCGTTGTGTCAAGTTTAGGACATTTGGTCCTGAAAAGGAATGGTCAGTCGATTATGTTAGAAGTAATTAAAGAAAAAATAAAAACAATAACCAAGTGTGTTCCTAGATACATGTAGGACCTCGAACGAACAGTTCAAGACCAAGGAAGAGGCACTGGTCGAGCAGTTCTGTTGAGCTAAGAGGAGCAGCCCACCCAGAACCTTAAGTTCCCAGTAAAAGAAGATTAGAACTAGATAAAAATCAGAGAACAAAATAAATCAAGTACATTAACAATGAAATTATGATCAGGATGAGGAGGACGAATCAGAATTTCAGGGAATAACATTACCTTAAAGCCATGTAATTCCACCCAGACAAAGAAGTCTAGCTGCAAAGAGGAAACAGAGTATACTTCTTTAAAAACACCAGCCATCCCACCACCTCTACCCAGTGGTCTATCAAATCTAAATATCTTAAACCAGGGGTGTGGAATTTATTAAAATATCTACTTGTCCAGGGGACAGGTTGCTTCTCAAATCTACTTGTCCTGTAAAATGATCTACTTGTCCCTTTGGTGTCATGTAGTGTGGCGCCAAATTACGGCAGCAATCTCATTATATAAGAGCTCTGATAATAACCTCTCTGATTATGCCAGGGCTACTACCATAGTAGGGCTTGAATACTTGCAGTTTCAATCCCTACTGTAGCAATTTCCTTATTTTGCCACCTTTCTGAAGATCTGCATACTGGGGCTGGAGGAAGCAGTAAGCAATAGTTCCAGGGCTGGAATGCCTTTGAGTCTGCAAACCTACTAACCTGCATGTTTTAAAGATTTTCACCAGCTTCTCTCTAATATTTTCCCATAATAAGAAAGGTTGGACATTTACTCCTGACAATGGCAGAATTAGAACTTCTTCCAGGGTTGGGAAGAAAGTGGCCGGAGGGAAAATGAACTTGCAAATGCTCAATAGATTTTCACATGAGCAAATCTACACATGCGTATTTACCCATGCTAAAATACAGTTCACAAATATTTTATAGGGGTACGACATATACCATGGGTGCACTTTTGTGACTTTCTTTAAGAATCTGGGGCCACATTTAGGTAGGTTCAGATTTGCGACCCGCAAATTGTGAGTCAGAGCGAGTTGCAATTTGCGAATCGCAAATCCGAATGTAGGATGGTGACCCCTTCCCTTTTGCGAAAGTGTTAGCACCCATTTGAAATGGGTGCAAACTGCGATTGGTTTGCGCCCGCGTTCGCAGAACAATCCTACGTTGCACTGCAAGTCGCAATTAGGAAGGGAACACCCCTTCCTAATTGCGAGTCGCAAACCCGTTTTGCGATTCGGTAACCAGGTTACCGAATCGCAAAACTGGGTTTGTGCATCGCAATGTGCTTTTTGCATGTCGCACACAGCGAAAGTCGCTGTTTGCGACATGCAAAAAGCTACCTACACGTGGGTCTTGGTCCCTAATTAGGTCTGGTGTTAACAAAGACATTTCGTTTTTATTAAACTTCGATTTCTCTCTCTTTTGGCTGGCTTTACTGTGAGTGATTGCATTCTGCTCTTCCACAAGGAGCATATTGGCACACACAGTAGTTTTGTTCAGTGCCAGGAACTACAGTGGCAATCAGTGACGTAACGAAACTGGAGGGTGCCCCTTTGCAAAGAACATGGAGGAGCCCCCTATCCAGACTCACTCAGGGCAGGTGCTGTGCTGAAGGGGCCCCCTGGAGGGCGGCTGAGGGGCCTTTGTTATGCCACTGGTGGCAACGTGTGCTTTTAGAGTTCAAAAACGTTTTGGGTTTTTTTTGCCAGTGTTTGTTACAATGTTGAGGGCCTGGTAGCTCCCACAACAATAAAGTGTTACAAAAGCCATGTCAAAACAAGACACGCATTGATGAAACTAAAAGACTTTTAAAAATATGTCAGATCAGTTGGCTTTGTCAGTGTTTGTTTATTTTCATGCTTCCCATAATCGTGTTGAAAATGGTTACACTGATTTTCCATTAGAAATATTTTTGGGTAATACTAGCATGCATCAAAACATTTTACTAAATGACACTTCATTTGCCTCTAATCAGAGAGCATTCTGGGAGCATTATACTTAGCATCATAGCCTAAACTTTTCAAACATGTGTATACACGTTTTTTTTTTGTACTGGAACCAACGTCAGTAGTGAAGTGTGACCTTAAAACATTTATTTACAGCACTCACCCTAATAATGAAGGCTTTCAAATAATGAACCATAAATACAAGTTCGAACAGCATTATCTATTGGAAACACATTACCTCAACTGCAGAGAGTTCCACTCTCTGTAAACAGGCAACCAAAGGGTTTGTGCTGCAGAGGGTTGGGCCTACTTGTCCCAAGGACAAAGTAAACATAAAAACTTGTTACCCTTGACCCCAAACAAGAGGTCCCGGGCGTCGGGCGATAGGAATTCCACATCCCTGTTAAACCCATTGGGAATAGCTAGAGCAATGATCAGACTGCTGCTTCGTGAAGCCAGGCTTCGATTTAAACTACAAAATCAAAGTCAGAGTGAGAAATAAATTACATTATTGTGGAGTATTTCGGAAGAGATGGTAGATTGAGAACTCTGCATCATGCCTCAAAGCAATAGATAGTAATGTATTTATGACCTTGTTGGTAACTCAAGATTGTAATTAGCTGTTACAAGTAGATTGAGGCGTAAATGTAAAATTATGGGATATGCTGGTAGCCAAAGTAAACTAATTGCACCTCATCTGGGGGAGCTCGGGCAGCATGACTGGCGATGGTCGCTGAGCAGACCTGACTGGCGTGCCTTCAACACGCTCACCCACCAACCCACCTTAAATAGGGGAAGCCAGTGCCTCTGCACATGATGGGCCACCAAAGAAAAGAGTATCCAAAAAAGGTTACAATACCTCCAACGCCCCCGACCCCTCTCCCACTGCATCCCCAAAATGGCTAGTGCTGGTTAATGGCACCAAAATGATGAAAGAAGTTTCAGCAAAATAAAAAGTACCCTACATATATGCTATTATAAAATACCATCAGCCACACAGAGACAACTAGATAACAAGAGCAGGCTAAGCCAATAGGACACACCTATGCAAGAGCTATTGGTTTTGAATATGTCTCTTACCCGTGCTGTACAGCAACGTGGCTGTACAGCATGGCTAAAAAGAAGAAATAAAGTGCTATGACTCAGCCAGAGCTAACCACATCATATCACTTTTTTTTTCTTCTTATGGCAGGTGGAGGGACAACAAACAAGTTATTTACCTTCGGTAACACCTTTTCTGGTGGATACACTAGCTACCTGTGGATTCCTCACCTAATGAATTCTCCCAATGCGCCAGCATTCGACGGAAATTTTCTTCCCAGCTCTGCAAGGTGACGAGGACGTCACTATTGCCCAACTCCCACGCGGCTCTGTCTGACGTCATCGTGGCAATAAGAGGACCTCGCCGGCGTGCTGACGTCAGGTTTCATCATTTTTTTATGTGCCTCTGAGGCGAACAGGTGATCACCTGACTTCACATACTTGACATATAATACGTAATATTTAAATAAAAGCAGCAAAATATAAACATCTTTATATATACCACATGTGTACATATACAATCAAATTTACATTCACTCTAGGAAATCTTGGTATGACCAACTAGGCAACAGGGAGGCGGGTGGGACCGTGAGGAATCCACAGATAGCTAGTGTATCCACCAGAAAAGGCGTTACCGAAGGTAAGTAACTTGTTCTTCTGATGGATACAACTACCTGTGGATTCCTCACCTAATGAATAGAGTCCTAAAGCAGTACCGCACTCGGTGGCGGGTGCCTGAATGGTCAAACCAAGAAATCCTGCATCACGGACCGTGCAAAATGGCCATCCCTCCTAACCTCTAAGTCCAAGCAATAAATCTTTGCAAACTTATGGAGGGAAGCCCAAGTCACGGCCTTACAAATTTAATCCACAGGTACGCCTCTAGCCAAGGCCGAAGAGGCCGACTTAGCCCTGGTGGAATGGGCTCTAATTCCAACAGGAGGAACCTTCTTTGCTTTCGTGGACCACCTTGCCTTTCCTCTTCCCCACGTAGCCAATGAAGAGCTGATCGTCCACCTGGAACCCTCTCGTTCTCTCGATGTAGAAATTTAAAGCTCTCCTCGGGTCAAGCCGATGCAGTCTCTCCTCCTCTTTTGATGGATGGGGAGGAGGGTAGAAAAAGACGAGAGCATTATAGATTGTCCCACATGGAAGGGTGTAACAACCTTTGGTAGGAAAGCCGCCCTGGTCCTCAGCACCTACTTGTCTGCATAAAAAGAAGTAAAAGGGGGTTTAAACACTAGGCACTTAATGTTTACTCACTCGCCTAGCCGACGTGATAGCTATGAGAAAAACAGTCTTTAATACTAACAACCTTAACAGATATGAATGTAAAGGTTCAAACGGTGAACCCATCTGGAATGTAAGAACTAAATTCAAATCCCACTGAGGCATAATAAACGGAGTGGGAGGAAACCTATTAGTAAGACCCTTTAAGAACCTTATAACTATAGGGGACTTCAATAAAGAGGGTTGATCGGGAAGGCACAGAAAGGCCGACAGATAACCCTTAACAGTCGCAAATGCACAACCCCTCTGCTCCAAGGACAACGCAAATAATAAAATGGCCGACAAATGGGCCCGTAAAGGATTAATATGCTTCTCTGCAAACCAAGCAACACATTTTGCCCATCTACCAGCATAGATGGGTTTGGTGGAATGTCGCCTGGCCGATAAAATAATGTCCACCACTTCTGGCAGGAGAGAAAAGGAACTCAGATTGCCCTGTTCAATCTCCAAGCATGAAGGTGCAGGCTCTGGAGGTGTAGAACCTGTCCCTGTGACTGCGAGAGGAGATCTGCCCTGTGAGGGAAACTGAGCGGAGGGCACAGTGAGAGTTGGAGAAGGTCAGAGTACCACACCCTTTTTGGCCAATCCAGAGCTATTAAAATGAATTGGGCCCGGTCTTGGCGAATCTTCCTCAGAACCCGAGGAATCAAGGGTATGGGAGGGGGGGGCGGGGAGAGAAATGCGTAACGCAACTGCCCATAACAGGACATCTGAAATGCATCGCCCAATGCCCCTCGCACCGGATACTGGAGACTGCAGAACAACTGGCAGTGCGCGTTCTCCCGAGTGGCAAAGAGGTCTACCTGAGGGAATTACCACATCCGGAAGATGTGAAGGACCAGGTCTGGATGGAGACGCCACTCGTGATTGATCGAGAAGTGTCGACAGACTGTCCACACGTATGTTCAGAACTCCGGCCAGATGGTTTGCTACTACGCTAACCTGATGGTCCTGTGCCCAAGACCAGAGCCGCAGAGTCTCTCTGCAAAGAAGGTACGACCCTACTCCTCCCTGCTTGTTGATGTACCACAACGCGGTAGTGTTGTCCGTCAGGACCTGAACCGACTGACTGAAAAGGGAAGGGAGGAAGGCCTTGAGAGCCAAACATATCGCCCGCAATTCTACCAGACTGATATGAAACATCTGTTTCACTGGAGACCAATGACCTTTGACCTCCAAGTTCCCCAGATGAGCTCCCCACCCTAGAGTGGAGGCATCCATTATAACCGTGGCCACTGGTGGTGGTAGCAAAAACAGCCTTCCTTGGGAAAGATTGCCGTCCACAGCCCACCATCGTAGATCCGCTGCCGTGTCTCTGGAGATCTTTGACTCCTCAAGATCCCTTCTGTGCTGAAACCACTGCCTGCGGAGGCACCACTGAAGAGCCCTCATAGGCCAGCGTGCATGAGTGTCCAACATAATGCAAGAAGCGAACAGACCGAGCAGACGAAGGACCTTGAGGACTGGAACAACCACTCCACTTTGAAACATTGGAATCAACGCCTGAATGTCCTGAATCCGCTGAGGCGGAGGATAGGCCCAGTTCAATGTTGTGTCCAGTACTGCCCCTATGAACAAGAGGCGTTGAGAGGGCTCCATGTGAGATTTGGGCATGTTTACCGAAAACCCCAGATCGAACAACAACTGGGTTGTTATTTGCAGGTGATGCAGCACGAGCTCCGGAGACTTTGCTTTGATCAACCAATCGTCCAGGTAAGGGAACACCGATATTCCCTTCCTCCTGAGATTTGCTGAAACCACCGCCATCACCTTCGTGAAGACTCGAGGTGCTGAAGTAAGACCAAAAGGAAGGACCGCAAACTGGTAGTGTTGCAACCCTACCACAAACCGGAAATACTTCCTGTGCAACTGCAGAATAGGGATATGAAAGTAAGCATCCTGTAAGTCGACAGACACCATCCAATCTTCTTTGTTAAACGCCAGAAGCACCTGCGCTAAAGTTAGCATTTTGAATTTCTCCTGTTTGAGGAACCAATTCAAAACCCCCAGGTCCAGGACCAGCCTCAAACAACCATCCTTCTTGGGGATCAGGAAATATCTTGAGTAACAACCCTGACCCCTTTCCTGCTCTGGAACCAACTCCACTGCACCTTTCGATAAAAGGACTAGAACTCATGCTGCAACAACAGGAGATGGTCTTCTATGCAAAAGGATGGACAGGGAGGGATGGGAGGGGAAAACTCCTGAAAAAGGAAGGGCATAACCTTTCCCCACAATATTGAGGACCCTGGAGTCCGATGTGATCAACTCCTGCATGCGGAGAAAATAAAACAACCTTTCCCCTATAGGAGAAGCATGGGATGCAATGGATGAGGACTAAGGCTGCTTTCCCTGTTGCACCCCCCCCCCCAGAGAAAGAGGCAGGGTGCTGCTGGGTGGCTACTCTCGTTCTAACCCTACCCCACCCTCTATAGGACCTATAGGGAAGACAAGACGGTTGTTGGCGTGCTGGTAGGGGTCTCCCCAGAAAGAAAACTCCTCTTCCAAACCCCCTGAACCTTCTAAAAGACTTGAACTGGGTGGTCGTAGAAGTCTGGAAGCCTAGGGACTTGGCAGTAGCCCTGCTCTCCTTAACGCGCTCTAAGGCAGAGTCAGCTTTGGAACCAAACAACTTGTCCCCATCAAACGGCAAGTCCAACAGGGTCGTCTGTACATTTCTTGGAAATCCAGAAGACCTCAACCATGTATGTCTCCCAGTGACCACACATGTGCCCATTGCCCTGGCCACCGAGTCCCACGTATCCAGCCCCGACTGAATAACCTGATTCGCTGCCGCTTGCGCATCAGACAGGAGACCCCGCATATCCGGAGGCAAATCAGGTAGCACAGCCTTGGCCGCATCCATCAGGGCATGAATATACCTGCCCAAAACACAAGTGGCATTTGCAGACGTAAGGGCCATACTGCATGAAGAAAAACTCTTCTTGGCAGATTGCTCCATCCTTTTCAACTCCCTGGCCGATGGAGCCCCAGGGAAGGAACCAGGAGCCGAACGTGAGGAGCACGAGGCCTGAACCACCAGACTCTCCAGTCAGATGCCGAGAGAGGAATCCTGGGTCCCAGGAGCCACTCTATATATTCTCGCCACAGATCTGCTTACAGTAGTCGAAGATATAGGCTTCCTCCATACTTCCAGGATTGGTTCTGTAAGAGCCTCATTGAACGGAAGGAGTGGTTCCGCAGCAGCCGAAGCAGGATGCAAGACTTCCATCAGAATGTTAGTCTTTACCTCAGCTGCCGGCAGTGGAAGGTCCAGAAAGTCTGCCGCCTTCCTTATCACCGTATGGAACGAGGCAGCCTCCTCAGTAAATTCCCCAGGAGAGGCTAGATCCCACTCAGGGGAAGTATTGAGACCACTCGCGGAGTCCAAACCCTGAAAGTCTCCCAGGGGCTCAGCGATCTCTCCTTCCTCCAGGAGCTGCCTTCTATACTCTTGCTCCTCCAAAAGCCTCAGAGCCTTTCTTCTTGAACGCAGCCTGGCCTCTATCCTCAGCGTCGACATAGAATTGGCCGACGCCGATGACCTCGGCTGACGAGGGCCAGGAGACACACTCTGGTCTCCGGATTCATCCGATACCGGATCCATCGGCATCATGGATAAACGGGCTCTTGTCCCCGGCGTTGAAGGGATTCGTGGCGAAGTCATCGGCACCACCGGCCTCGAAGGTCTCCTCGGCGATGCCAACAGCAACGGCGCCAGACCAGCACCCTCTGCTGGACAGAAGGGCATGACTGGTGTTGGCTTGTATGAAGCCGGAACGCCCACTCCAAAAGCCAACGGACCTGAGGGACCAGCCGGTGCACCGCCAGGGGCCATGGAGTTAAAAATATTAAACATACCATTCAAGAATGCTGTCGGATCTGCTTCTGGAGCCGGGAATGGTGGATACTCCTGCAGCGTCGGATCAGGCACCTCCGACTGCGCTGCAGGCGAGAAGCCAGGACTCTGAGACGGCTCGACCACCTTAAACACCGCCAACGAAGCCTGAGGAGTCACCGTCGGACTGACATCCCACGCCGGACGCCGCCGAATAGATGGTGACCTCGACCGGGATCGGTCCCTCTCCGAACGGCGTCAGGAATAATGTTGACGCTGGGAATCATGTTGATGCCGTCTCCTATGCGACCTCGAGGACTTCCCTGAAGATGACCTCCGATGTCCATGCTGCTCTTTTTTTTTTTTAGCCTTGGCCAAAAACAGCTTGGCCTCTCGCTCCTTGAGCTCCTTTGGGTTAATTTTTTGACACAAACCACACTCCTCCACGTCATGCTTGGAGCTCAAACACCACAAGCAGTCATTATGCGTGCCCATCACCAACATATGACCCCCACACTCTCTACAAGGCTTGAACCCTGATTTACAAGGTGGAGACATTTTAACAAATTAACACCTTCGAGAAACAGTAGCTTCCCAAGAGCCAGGAGAAAAACCATTATGATTTGAAGGCACGGAAAAAAGGGAACAGACGTCAGCGAGGACTTCTTTTTGCCACGATGACGTCAGACGGAGTCGGTGGGAGTCGGGCAATAGTGACATCCTCGTCGATGTGCAGAGCTGGGAAGAAAATTTCCATTGAATGCTGGCGCATTGGGAGAATTCATTAGGTGAGGAATCCACAGGTAGTTGTATCCATCAGAAACAGACAACTTCAATGTGGAAGGTGGGAGAAAAGAAGCAAAAAGGCCAATGACAGAAGTAGAAAAGAAAAAAAAGTGTACCTCAATCACAGAACGAGCAGCAGAAGGACACTAATCAAAATGAAGCAATCAGTATTTGGTCAATGCTCCAAACAAAATAAGAGGAAGTGGAACCGGCACACGCTTGCCAATCAGGTGCCAGCAAATAGGAGTGACAATACAGGCAACAAATGGTAAGCAATGGGAATGATTCAAGCGCCTTTTAATAAACAAAATGTATGTGCTGTTTCGGTGAGACCTAAAAACAGTTAGCGGCAGGAAGCATGTAGAAATACTCCTAACAGCATAACTTGCTGTATGTTCCAATGCCTGTTTGAAAAAGGGCTGCAGAGACATGCTTCAACCTGTTTAAAAGTACCTGTGGCCATTTATTGGTTTTTTTTAGATTTATGCTCTCCTGCTAAACTTTGAGTGTGGAACCTAGCCAGCTTGTGAGTGTGTTTTACTGGAAAGATAGACAACAGAGGTTTTTCTGGACTCTCAACTAGAACTGAGGCACTTGGAACTTTGTACTGAACATGATCGGCCGCTATATTTCACACACGGACTAGGAAGTGTGCTAGCACCTGTAAGGGTTAGCACCAACAATACCCACATATAAAGGAGAGCTACCTAGGAGGGGGTAAAGATTGTATAAGTGAGGAAAGAAGGTCTGCAACAAGGTATGTAATTATTAGAGGTATATTTAATAAACACCTTGTCAACAATTACATCAAACAGCAAGTAGGCAAGATCCAAAATGACAACAAGGACACAAAAATCTAAAAACCTTGCAGTCTGATATTTTAGTAGGTCTAGAGTGCCATTTATCACTGGCATCTGTGCTCAGAACGCTGAGAAAGCTGTTTGGGAGCCATACGACGAATAAAGGGCTGCAAATCATAAAAACGTCTAAGAACAACAACCTTAATTAACTTATGAACGAGACAGAATTTTAATGTACTAGAAGATGAATTTTTATTTAATGAAGACCGTCTGCTCATATTCAATCATAAAAAAATGCAGTAACATGCAAGGGCATAAGAAGTCAATTGAGGCCTGCCATGGGGAGGGATTAGACACTGGGCTTGGACACAAATGTTGGGGCCTGGAATGCCACCTCTCTTTTTTGTGTGAGCTGGGAATGGATATCGTCCACGGAATCCTAGGAAACGTTTCTTCTAAAGAGGAGATGGTCCCATTCTAGCCTAAAACCATGGTTGAATCACTAGGATAGAAAAAGAGTGATCTGTGCATCTCTGTTTACGAAACGTATGGCTCTGCAGCAACATACCAATGACAGACTATATAGTGTGGAGTACATAACTTCAATGTATATTAAAGACGGGTATGACTGAATCCCTTAATGGGCGAGTAGCACACTGAAATCAGTGGCAGAGGGGACATGGCCCCTGAGCCATAGAGCACAAGTTGAAAGGGTAGAAGTATTGTATTAGCAGCAGTGTATCCAGAACATGGTCTAGGGTACCCAGGTAAGCACTGCATAATTTAACCTTGAGGTCACAAGATACAACAACAATGACTACACTTTCGGGAAGGAGAACTCATTTAATTCGATTTTAAACAGAAGCCAATTTCAGTTGTATTATGGATTTAATGGGTATCAAAAACATGGGGGCCTATTTAAAACTACTAAATTATTGACTAAATGTACTGGGCTTGAACAAGGAACAAGCACCTCTGAGCCGAGGCACACTGTTTCCCACGGACATGATCTCCAGTTTTGTCCCAGTGAGCTTCTTTGATGCCTTCCCTTGGTCGACTGCTTTAGTCCGGTTGGTGACATTTTGTCTTCACTTCAGTGACTGTAGCTTCAATTTAAAAAGTCTTTACGTCCTCTCATTGTAAATGCACAACAATGAATCTGAGTCAATCAATTCACGGAAGTATAGCAGACAGAGAACAGAACAATTGTGCTGATTGCTGTAGGGGGCTCGTATGAAAAGGCAACACAAGGGGAGGAGACTGTTGGCATTCACGTCAGAGTAAGTTCATTTTACAAACACCCTGGAGTTTCAGGACAGGCATCGCAGAGTACCAGGTGTCAAAATCTATCCTTGTCAGGGTAAGAGACATTAGGTGTCGCATTCAATGATCACACCTGCTTGGCTACAGAATACTAAATTTACCATTAGTAAGGCACTCGAATATTTGCCATATTTAACAACGTGTCACTGTAAAGGACACTTGGTGTCAAGTGTAAAACTTTGCCGGGACAGTCTATACTGGGTATCGTGTTTAAAGAAGCGTCGTTGTCGGAGAAAGGGATACTTACTGGCTGTCACATTAAACGATTGTCACGTGATGCATAAAGGCGAACATTTTCGAACACCAGAGTGAATAAAAGTTTATGCATCTTGAATTAGGGCGTTAAGAGGTATAAAATTAACAAAAAAAATGACAAACACGTTAGGCAAAAAAAAAAGGGCCTCCTTCCTAAACATGTTGTGCATGAATTAATACTGAATATCACACGTAATATGTCAGAACACCTGCCTTGCGTGTTATATTCCACTCTAGTTGAAGTTATATAGCGCATTAGCCCAGTGGTATTAAGTGCGTGAATCTGTCATGTTATCTATGTGGGTAGTGTTTAATGTTGTGCTTGAGGACCAGAGTTGGGGACCTTCTTTGCTGCTGCACCTGGGAGAGAAGCTGAAGCAAACAGGAGTGAGAGGTAGGGATATGAGGAGGAGTACTGACGGGTACAGTGAGTAAGAGAGCTTGTGATCAAGCTGGGCCCATGTGCTTGGCAGATAAAGCTCAACCTGTGTCGTCACTAGCGTGAAGGTGTGCATGCGCAATATTTGAGAAACGTGAGACAACGGGCACAGTCACGCAATCATAGGACCCAGGGCGCTCACGATGCATTACAAGTACCCTGCCAATACAGAAATGCCAAATGTCACATTTGCCGGCTAGTAGAGTACAGGGCAAAGGGTGTTATACTTAATGCTGCCTTGGAGACACATGAAACTACTTAACACTCCTCTTAGAGCAGAGACCATTTAATAGTTTTATCATATAATAGGGCGTTGGGTGCTGCATTTAACAGTCCTGTATGGAAAGAAGATACCAGAAACCGTATGTAACAGTCCTGCCAGGGAAGGGGACAGGGGTGACCACATTTATCAACATCCCGATCTGGATAGCGGACACAAATATTACTCCCCTTCCCGACTTTTCAGGCCACAGGATGACAAACTAAAGTGTTGTAAGTGTTGTATGGAGGTGAACTGGAGAGTGCGTGTGAGGGAGCGGGTCGCAGACCTCACTTTTCTACCTGCCACTTTGCCGTCACCACGACTGTCACTGCTCCCTTTCATTCTCGCCCCTTACCTGCCAACTGCCTCCGCAGCAGTAGCGCTGACTGAGGCTCGGTCATGCTTCACTCGGGAAAGGGGAAGCGGACGGGCTTCGGGTGTGTAAACTCTGGGCAGCCCGTGCCCCACGCAACGCCGCAGAGAGAGTAAGTGGTAAGTGTACGCGAGCCCCTCACACCGCCTCAGCCCCGCTCGCCGCACTCCAGGCCACCGCCGGCAACTGCGCAGGCGCACTCGGACTTGTTAAAATCCATTCTGAGAAACACGGCTTTCCAGACAGGGGCCTCCATGGCTACGTCATTAGCGAGGCTCAGGCGCGCGGCCATGTTGGTGAGGTCAACTGAGAGATGAGAACATATTGAGATGTGTTTTTGAATATATGGGACATTTTGAGGTTGGCTCCGCGCGGTGTCAACAGCCATATTGTGGTTTCTTCTAGCTTAGGGTGCTCGCTATTGGAACGTCACCTTACTCCTTGTGCCGTCTTTAGCATAACTGAAAATGGTATCACAAGCAGCAACAATGCAAAGGTCTATTTACCGCAGCCATCTTTGAAAGAGTTGTGTTATGCTAATATGTTTTGTATTATTTTTAACCGCACACGCAGGGACGGTTCTAGGGTTTTGGGGCCTCGGGCAGAAAGGGAATGTGCAAGGTTACTGTAACTGGCATACGAGTGACGCATTCAGGGCTGTTTGCATCTCAGTAGATGGCCCTGAAGCTGCTTTATGCAGCCTCCTCCTGGGCTGCAGCACCACCCTCGTAAAGGACTGGAGGTGTGAGGGTTGCTTATCTTCTGAGAGGGTACAGTGCTGGTGCATTAAAGTGCGTGAAAATGGACAACATCCCATGGTGCCTCTATATGGGCACCACGGCAGGACAAACCTGCAGAATGTGTTTTCTTGCAACTAGGCCATTTCAGGAGAACTCCTTCCGTGGGCACAGTTGCAATGAGAAGGCTCTCTCTTAATTGCACTGTCATGGGTCACAAGATGCTCAGTGTGTCATGTACTGGCTGTGTCACACTTTTGCGGGCCCCATGTTGGTAGTCTAAGTGAGGGGCTCTCGGCAGTTGCCCACATTGCCCATGCCTAGCACCGGCCTTGCGCACATACCTGCCAATTACTTAACATTTCAGCACTTTGGTGTAGACATTGCGGTTGTAGGTTGCTCTCAGAGTGAGTTGTTTTGCAGGTGATGCCAATGACCAGATGAGTAAGTTTGGTGTGACGTGTAGTGTTTTGACATACCAGTAGAGAGATGATTGCAATCAACAGCAAACACCGAAGCATTTAAAAGACATGCTTGTACTCTTTTCCCTACAGTTGTGTTTCGGTGGGAGTGCAGGAGGGTGGATCCTTCCATCATACGTCAAAACCTGTGAAAGACAGGTTTGTGTTCACACCTGCCAACTCACCTGCATTTGGAGGGTGTTATCTTTTTTACTCATATTCATCCACTTGATGAATAAAATGGCTCCACAGAATTTAATGGAGTCCCTCACTTTTCGAACCTCACACTCCAAAAACGTTCATTCCACATTCACCTTAATGGGGGTCACCCTCTTAAATGCCTGATATATTTTTGAGTCAAGAGTTTGACAGGAATGTGTATTTGGGTTGTTTCTGCGTAGTGTGTCTCATTGTGATGGATGGTCTTCTTCTGGACTTTCACCAAACCTGATTCGGGTGTAAAAGTGTAGTTCATAAGAACAAGTTACTTACCTCCAGTAACGCTTTTTCTGGTGGATACAATAGCTACCTGTGGATTCCTCACCTTATGAATTCATCCTTGCGCAAGCATCCGACGGAAAGTTCTCTTCCTAGCTCTCCACGTCGACAAGGACGTCAAAATTGCACGGCTCCACGCGACTCCGATACACATATCTATATAACCACATTTCCTAGTGCAATCAGACAGGCAACAGGGAGGCGGGTGGGACTGTAAGGAATCCACAGGTAGCTATTGTATCCACCAGAAAAAGCGTTACCGAAGGTAAGTAACTTGTTCTTCTAATGGATACAAACTATCTGTGGATTCTTCACCTTATGAATAGAGTCCCAAAGCAGTACCGCACTCGGAGGTGGGTGCCCGTCTGATTACACCAAGAAATCCTGTAAAACAGATTGCGCAAAATGGCCGTCCCTCCGAACCTCAACATCCAAGCAGTAATGCTTAGCGAAAGTGTGGAGGGACGCCCAAGTTGCTGCCTTACAAATGTCCACCATCAGGACTCCCCTTGCCAGGGCCGAAGTGGCCGACTTAGCCCTGGTGGAGTGAGTCCTGATACCCTCAGGAGGAACTTTCTTTGCCGGTGAGTAGCAAACTTTTATACAAAGAATGACCCACCTGGAGATTGTTCTTTCTTTTATGAACTGCTCTGCCCTTCCGCTGACCAACATACCCCACGAACAGCTGATCCTCTAGGCGAAAGTCTTCCGTCCTCTCAATATAAAAACTGAGAGCCCTTCTAGGGTCCAATCGATGGAGTCTCTCTTCCTCTTTAGAGGGGTGGGGAGGAGGGTAGAAAGAGGGAAGGGTAATAGTCTGCCCCCTATGAAAAGGAGTGACAACTTTTGTCAGGAAAGCCGCCCTGGTTTTCAGTACCACTTTATCAGAAAAAAACAAGGTAAAGGGGGGTTTTACGGAAAGGGCTTGAAGCTCCCCAACCCTCATAGCAGAAGTTATAGCAATAAGGAATACAGCCTTCAGAACCAAATACCTTAAAGGACATGAATGCATGGGCTCGAACGGTGAACCCATCAGAAATGTTAAAACAAGATTTAAATCCCACTGAGGCATGTGAAAGGGCGTGGGGGGAAACTTATTAAGCAAGATCTTAATAAACCTATTTACAATCGGAGATTTAAATAAAGAGGGCTGATCCAGGAGACAAAGAAAAGCCGACAGAGCGGCCAAATAACCTTTCACTGTAGCTACTGGACAGCCTTTCTTTGCTAAATCAAGAGCAAATAACAAAACATCAGAAAGGTGGGCTTTCAAGGGATCTTTCTGCTTCTCTCGACACCAAATAACAAATTTAGCCCACCTACTGGCATAAATGGATTCAGTGGAGTGTTGCCAGGACGATAGAATAACATCCACTACATCCGGTGGGAGAGAAAAAGAACTCAGGTTGCCCTGTTCAATCTCCAGGCATGAAGGTGCAGAATCTGGAGGTGGGGGTGTAGAACCTGCCCCTGCGACTGCCAGAGGAGGTCTGCCCTGAGCGGGAGACAGAGCGGAGGGCACTTTGATTGTTGTAGAAGGTCTGTGTACCACACCCTTCTCGGCCAATCCGGTGCCTCCAAGATGACTTGGGCCCTGTCTTGGCGAATCTTTCTCAGGACCCGAGGAATCAAGGGTATGGGGGGAAACGCGTAAAGCAACTGCCTGTCCCAGGGTATTTGAAACATGTCCCCCAACGCTCCTTGCAACGGATACGGGAGACTGCAGAACGACGGGCAGTGCACATTCTCCAGAGTGGCGAATAGATCTACCTGCGGAGACCCCTACATCTCGAAGATGTAACGGACTAGGTCTGGATGGAGACGCCACTCGTGATCGGCCAAGAAGTGCCGACTGAGTCTGTCCACACGTACGTTCAGAACCCTGGCCAAATTATTTTCTATCAAGTAAATCTGATGGTCCTGAACCCAGGACCAGAGCAGCAGAGCCTCTCTGCAGAGAAGGTACAACCCTACTCCTCCCTGGTTGTTTACGTACCACATCGCTGTAGTGTTGTCCGTGAGGACTTGAACCGACTGACCGCGAAGGGAAGGAAGGAAGGCCTTGAGAGCCAGACGTATCGTCCACAGCTCCAACAGATTGATATGAAACATCTATTCCACCGGAGACCAGTGACCCTTGATCTCCAGATCACCCAGATGAGCCCCCCACCCTAGAGTGGAGGCATCCGTAACAACTGTGGCCACTGGAGGTGGCAGTGAGAACGGCCTTCCTTGGGAAAGGTTGCTGTCCACTGCCCACCACTGAAGATTCGCTGCAGTGTCCCTGGAAATCCTTATTGAATCCTCGAGATTCCCTTTGTGCTGAAGCCACTGCATGCGGAGGCACCGCTGAAGAGCCCTCATATGCCAGCGTGCATGAGTGACCAACAGAATGCAAGAAGCAAACAGACTAAGCAGGCGTAAGACCTTGAGGACCGGAACAACTGATCCATTTCAAAACATTGGAATCAGCGCCTGAATGTCCCGAGTCCGCTGAGGCGGAGGGTAGGCCCGATACAATGTTGTATCCAGTACTGCCCCTATGAACAGGAGGCATTGAGAGGGCTCCAGGTGAGACTTGGGCACGTTTACTGAAAACCCCAGATCAAACAACAACTGGGTTGTCACCTGCAGGTGATGCAGCACCAGCTCTGGAGACTTGGCTTTGACCAACCAATCATCCAGGTAAGGGAATACCGCTATTCCCTTCCGCCTGAGATGTGCTGCAACCACCGACATCACCTTTGTGAAGACTCGAGGTGCTGAAGTAAGCCCAAATGGAAGGACTGCAAACTGGGAGCTTTGCAACCCCACCACAAACCTGAGATACTTCCTGTGCGACTTGAGTATAGGAATATGAAAATATGCATCCTGCAAGTCGACAGACACCATCCAATCCTCTTTGTTCAACACCATAAGTACCTGCGCTAGAGTCAGCATTTTGAATTTCTCCTGCTTGAGGAACCAATTCAAAATCCTCAGGTCTAGGATCGGCCTCAGGCGACCGTCCTTCTTGGGGATCAGGAAATATCTTGAATAACAACCCTGACCCCTTTCCTGCTCCGGAACCAACTCTATTGCACCCTTTGATAACATGGGCAGAACCTCCTGTTGCAACAACAGAAGATGGTCCTCTGAACAAAACGAGGGACGAGGGGGGAGGGAGGAGGGAACTCCTGAAAGGGGAGAGCATATCCTTTTTTCACATTATTCAACACCCAGGAGTCTGCTGTTATCAACTCACACTTGCGGAGAAAAAGACTAAGCCTACCCCCTACAGGAGAGGCATGTTCTATAAAGTGGGGAAAACTAGGGCTGCTTCCCCTGCTGTTGGCCACCAGAGGAAAAGGATAACGAAGAAGGGTGCTGCTCGACTGCCCCTCTAGCTCTAGCCCTCCCACATCCTCTAAAGGGTCGATAATATGGATTGACAGGCTGTTGGGCCTAGTACTGGGGCCTCCGAAAAACCGCCCCACGACCAAAACCTCTGAACCTGCGAAAAGACCTATAAGGGGTAGCTAATGACTTTGTTGTAGCTCAGCTCTCCTTAAAACGTTCAAGGGCAAAGTCAGGTTTCTCCCCAAACAGCTGTTCACCATCGAAGGGCAAGTCTAGTAAGGTGGTCTGTACATCCGAGGAGAATCCGGAGGGCCTCAGCCACGCGTGCCTCCTTGTAGCAACAGATGTCCCCATCTCCCTAATACTGAGTCTGTGGTATCAAGGCCAGATTGTAAAACGGTAAACTTTGCACTTGTATAGCGCACTACTCACCCGTTAGGGTCTCAAGGCACTGTACGCATACCGCAGTGGAACCCCTCCTGGCTTTTCCCTGTGAGGCACCCACTCCTGGGCAACCCCCAGGGTGAAACCAGGCATCCAAGCGCTGTTGGGGCCGTTGTGGAGATTAAGCAAGCTATTGCCCAGAGTTACAGAGTGGGACCCATTAGATTAGGCACCGAGGCAAGAATTATCTGGCCAAGGGAATGGAGTCCAAGACCCCCCAAAGCAGGAATTGAACCCTGGTCTCTGCATCAGGGTCTGCCGCTCTAACCTTTGTGCCACACTTCTCCACATAGTATAATCTGCTGCGCCGCAGCCTGTGCATCCAAAAAGAGTGTTCCAAAAGGCCTCTGTGCCTCCTGTGGCAGATCCCCGACCATAGCCTTAGCTGAATCCATAAGGGCATGGACATACCTGCCCAGCACACAGGTAGCGTTCGCAGCCTTAAGCGCCATGTTGCAAGACTAAAAGATATTTTTTGAAGTCTGCTACATTCGTTTGGACTCCCTATCAGACGGGGCCACAGGGAACGAACCAGGAGTAGACTTTGTGGAGCAAGACGCTTGAACCACTAAACTCTCCGGGGTTGGATGACGTGAGAAGAACCCAGGATCCCCGGTTGCTTACCTATGCCTACTTGCCACAGCTCTATTAACAGCTGGAGACGAAACTGTTTTTCTCCACCAGTCCATAATAGGCTCCAACAATGCCTCGTTGAAGGGCAGCAAAGGATCAGCTGAGGATGCACCTCAGTTAGCAGATTTGTCTTTACCTCTGCTGCAGATAAAGGCAGGTCTAAATAGTCCGCTGCCTTTCTAATGACCGAGTGGAATGACGCTGCTTCCTCCATAAACTCCCCCGGAGATGAAATGTCCCATTCCGGGGAAGTATCCAGCCCCCTGGCTGACCCCGATCCTTGGTATTCCTCCGAAGGCTCCATAAGCTTACCCTCTTCCAACTGCCGGTATTCTTCTTCATCAAAAAGACGCAAAGCCTTTCTCCGAGATCTCAAGTGGGATTCTAACCTCGGCGTCGACATCGAATCCACCAACGCCGAATCCCGACCAGGCACAGAAGAAGATGTATGGATCCGAGCATCACTCAGACCCGGCGCCGACACGGCCTCCAATGGCGCCTTCTTCGGAGTCAGCTGGCACGCAGGTAATGGAGCTGGCTGGCCAGGGGACAGCATCGGCGTCGGCTGATGCGGAGATGGCAACGGCACCACAGATCTAGATCGGGACGCCATACCTTGAGGAGACATCATCGACGTCGACCCGGCACCCTCAACCGGGCACAACGGCATAAACGGCTTCATCAGATATGGAGCCGGGGAGCTCAATGAAAAAGCTAATGACCCCGTTGGACCGTCCGGTGCACCAGCAGGGGCCATAGCTTGGAAAACAGCATACATGCATTTAAAAATGCCGCCGGATCCGCTCCCGGAGCCGGAAAGGCAGGATATCTCTGATCTTGATCCTGCTGCTGCACATCAGGCTCTTGCGGTGCCAGAGAAAACTGAGGGTTATGAGGAGCCACCTCATAGACTGACGGCGTCGGAGATACTCCTGGACTCTGGGGCTGCGGAGTCACAGTAGGGCTCACCTCCCAATTACTTCGACATCGAGTTGATGGAGACCTCGATCGGTTTGTGTCAATCGGCGCTGTGACGACGCCTCTTCTTGTGCCTCCTGGTAGAAGCGTCAGATGAAGCCCTCTTGTGGCCCTTCTTCTTAGCCTTCGCTAAGAAAAGCTTGGCCTCTCTTTCTTTAAGTGCCTTAGGATTCATACTCTAACACGATCCACACCCTTCGACATTGTGCTCAGAGCTAAGACACCAAAGGCAGTTCTCATGCGGATCAGTGACCGACATCCTACCGCCACATTCATTACAAGGCTTGAAACCCGATTTTCTCGGGGGAGACATTGTAACTACCAAAGATACACACTATCCAACGAGCCAGGAAAAAAACGTTGGTGTCGAAGGCACAGAAAAAAAGAAACTGACGTCAGCACGCCGGCAAGGACCTCTTATTGGCACGGTGATGTCAGACGGAGTCGCGTGGAGCCATGCAATTGTGACGTCCTCGTCGACGTGGAGAGCTAGGAAGAGAACTTTCCGTCGGATGCTGGCGCAAGGATGAATTCATAAGGTGAGGAATCCACAGGTAGTTTGTATCCATCAGAATTTAGGTTCTTGGTAGGCTCTGTGCTGCACTGGCTGCCTTTCTTATAAGGACAACAACTTTCCCATATCTTTTCACTGGACACTTTATGAGCGCAGGGACACCTTGTGCACACAGAGACAATCTGTTCAAATGGAGGAGACACTACAATACATTTGTTGGGGAAGTGGTGGGCAGTACATTCAGAAGACAGTCTAAGGGCCATATGTACGAACACTTTTTCCCATAGACACAGAATGGGTAAAAACCTTTGCTACATCTGGCCCTAAGAGTTTAGGGCCAGATATATGAAACTTTTTTGCACTCACAAACGGTGCGAATCGCAAAATTCGGCCGTTTGCAAGTGCAAAAAAGTGTTCTGCGATGCATGAAAGGCATTCGCAGACTAAAAATAAGAAATCGCAAAAATTGCTATTTTTTGCGTTGCGACCTGGTTTTGCGACTCGTATTTTGCGATTCGGTATTTCCAGTAGGAAATTGCGAGGCTCAAATTGCGAGTCGCAAAATCCAAGTTGCAAAGAGATGCATCAAAAAATCGCAAACTGCGTTTTTTCGCAGAATGGCCTTTTGCACATGCAAAATACCACTAAGTGAAACCAGGTGGTAACCAGGTGCAACCTATATAAAGAGGCCCAGAATGCCTCAGACTCTTTTCCACAATGGCTGCATTCTACGTCATGGCAAGGAGGATGAGGATCTTGGCAGGTTTGAGGAGAGGGAGGAGGAGGAGATAGGAGCGCATTTTCAGAGTGCGCTTTACACTTTTTAACCTGACAGAGAAGGAAATATATGAGAGTTATAGGTTGAACTCAGTCATGATACTTGATCTGATAGCTGAGCTACAACCCATACTGCAGCGCAGAACACTAAGGACTCACAGCATACCCACCCATGTGCAGGTATTATGCTCCCTCCACCTACTCGCCTCAGGGAGCTATCAAGGGGTCATAGCAGCAGCTGGAGGGGTCTCACAGAGTACCCTCTCCAGATTTTTCAATGCATTTATCAACGCCATGCTGAGTAAACTACACCAGTACATCAGATTCCCCCACACCCCACAGGAAATACAGCAGACAAAAATTGAATTTTACCAGATAGCACAGTTCCCCCACGTCGTAGGTGCCATAGATGGGAAACATGTGGCAATCTGTCTACCATCAGCCACTGAGTATGTGTACCGCAACCGTAAATACCAACATTCAATCAAATCAAATCAAATCATTAACATTTATAAAGCGCGCTACTCACCCGTGCGGGTCTCAAGGCGCTAGGGGGGAAAGGGGGGGTTATCGCTGCTCGAACAGCCAAGTCTTTAGGAGTCTCCGGAAAGCGGAGTGGTCCTGGGTGGTCCTGAGGCTGGTGGGGAGGGAGTTCCAGGTCTTGGCCGCCAGGGAGGAGAAAGATCTCCCACCCGCCGTGGAGCGGCGGGTGCGAGGGACGGCAGCAAGTGCGAGGCCAGCGGAGCGGAGGGGGCGGGTGGGGACGTAGAAGCTGAGGCGTCTGTTGAGGTATTCCGGTCCCTTGTTGTGGAGGGCTTTGTGTGCGTGGGTGAGAAGACGGAAGGTGATCCTTTTGCTGACTGGGAGCCAATGCAGGTGTCTCAGGTGTGCGGAGATGTGGCTGTTGCGGGGTACGTCGAGGATGAGGCGGGCCGAGGCGTTTTGGATGCGTTGCAGGCGGTTCTGGAGTTTGGCTGTGGTCCCGGCGTAGAGGGTGTTGCCGTAGTCCAGGCGGCTCGTGACGAGGGCGTGGGTCACGGTTTTTCTGGTGTCGGCGGGGATCCAGCGGAAGATCTTACGGAGCATGCGGAGAGTGAGGAAGCAGGCGGAGGACACGGCGTTGACTTGCTTGGTCATGGTGAGAAGAGGGTCCAAGATGAAGCCGAGGTTGCGGGCGTGGTCTGCGGGGGTCGGTGCGGTGCCGAGGGCCGTGGGCCACCAGGAGTCGTCCCAGGCGGACGGGGTGTTGCCGAGGATGAGGACTTCCGTTTTTTCAGAGTTCAGCTTTAGGCGGCTGAGCCTCATCCAATCTGCGACGTCCTTCATACCCTCTTGTAGGTTGGTCTTGGCGCTGGCGGGGTCCTTGGTGAGGGAGAGTACAAGTTGGGTGTCGTCGGCGTAGGAGGTGATGATGATGTCGTGCTTGCGTACGATGTCGGCGAGGGGGCTCATGTAGACATTGAAGAGTGTCGGGCTGAGCGATGAGCCTTGAGGTACGCCGCAGATGATCTTGGTGGGTTCTGAGCGAAACGGAGGGAGGTAAACTCTTTGGGAGCGGTTAGCGAGGAAGGAGGCGATCCAGTCCAGGGCCTGGCCTTGGATCCCGGTGGAGCGTAGGCGGGTGATTAGGGTGCGGTGACAGACGGTGTCAAAGGCAGCCGAGAGGTCGAGGAGAATGAGGGCGACTGTTTCACCGTTGTCCATCAGGGTTCTGATGTCGTCTGTGACTGAGATGAGGGCGGTTTCCGTGCTGTGGTTGGTTCGGAATCCGGTTTGTGAAGGGTCGAGCAGGTTGTTGTCTTCCAGGAAGGTGGTCAGCTGTTTGTTGACGGTCTTTTCTATTACCTTGGCTGGGAAAGGTAGAAGAGAGATGGGGCGGAAGTTTTTCAGGTCGCTTGGGTCAGCCGTAGGTTTCTTTAGTAGGGCGTTGACTTCAGCGTGCTTCCAGCATTCGGGGAAGGTAGCAGAAGAAAAAGAAGAGTTGATGACGGTCTGGAGGTGCGGGGCGATGATGTCGTCGGCTTTGTTAAAGATGAAGTGCGGGCAGGGGTCCGAAGGGGCGCCGGAGTGGATAGAGTTCATGATGGATTTGGTTTCTTCCGTGTTGATGTGGGTCCAGTTGTTGAGGGTGATGTCCGGGGAAGCGGGTTCAGTGGTGTATGGTTGGGTCTGGTGTCCGAAGCTGTCGTGGAGGTCGCTGATCTTGCGATGGAAGAAAGTGGCGAGGGATTCGCACAAATCCTGTGAGGGCGTGACGGCGTTGGCGCTGGCGCTGGGGTTGGAGAACTCTTTGACGATGCTGAAGAGTTCTCTGCTGTTGTGGCTGTTTTTGTCTAGTCTGTCGGTGAAAAAGTTCCTTTTGGCAGTGCGGATCAGGTGGTGGTGTTCGCGTGTAGCGTTCTTGAGGGCGGTCATGTTGTCCACGGTGTGGTCCTTGCGCCAGGCCTTCTCAAGGGCACGACAAGTTTTCCTTGATTCTTTGAGGGTGTCAGAGAACCAGAGAGGTTTTTTGGTGTTGGTCTGTCGATGCGTGCGTTTGAGGGGAGCAAGGTTGTCAGCGCAGTTGGAGATCCAGTTTGTGAGGTTGAGAGCTGCGTCGTTGGGGTCGGTGGTGAGGGTGGGTTGGTTGGCGGCGAGAGCGGAGAAGAGTTGCTCTTCAGGGATCTTGTTCCACTGTCGACGAGGGGTGGGTTGAGTGCGGAGGTGGGAGGTCTCGCGTCGGAATGTGAAGTGGACGCAGCTGTGGTCGGTCCAGTGTAGGGCAGAGGTGTGGCTGAAGAAGATGTGTTTGCTGGCGGAGAAGATAGGGTCGAGCGTGTGTCCGGCGATGTGGGTGGCGGTGTTCACCAGTTGTTTGAGGCCGAGGTTGGCGAGGTTGTCGAGCAGGGTGGTGGTGTTGGGGTCGTTGTTTTGTTCCAGATGGAAGTTGAGGTCGCCTAGGAGGATGTAGTCCGGTGAGGCGAGGGCGTGCGGGGAGATGAAGTCGGCGATGGCGTCGCTGAAAGAGGCGCGAGGTCCGGGAGGACGGTAGACGAGGGATCCTCTGAGGGTGGTCCTTGGGTCGGTGCGAATCTGAAAATGCAGGTGTTCAGCGGCGAGAGGGGAGTCTTCAGTGGAGGTGGTGACGCTGATGGAGTCTTTGAAGACGATGGCGACACCTCCTCCTACTTGGTTGGTGCGGTCTTTTCTGGAGATCTTGTAGCCTTCGGGGATGGCGGGTAGCGATGTCTGGAGCAGAGGAGGCGTTCATCCATGTCTCCGTGATGAAGGCGACGTCCGGGGCTGTGGAGTCCAGGAGGTCCCAAAGTTCAACGGCGTGCTTGTGGACGGAACGAGCGTTGATCAGGATGCACTTGAGGTGGTTGATGGCGCGTGGGCTTGTGGTCGTGGTAGTTGCGTGGTGGAAGATGCGTTTGCAGGAGTTGCAGGCGAAGGGTCCATGGGTGCGTTTGGGGTGAGCTAGGAAGCAGGTTTTGGAGCGCCCTGGGTTGAGGGCGTGGTGGGTGGTGGGGTCGTAGCGGATCAGCGGGGCTTGGGGGAGCTGGGGACCAGGGGTCGTGGCGCTGGGCGCGGGCCAGGCGCAGACGGGCGCAGACGGGCTTGCCTCTGGTGCGCCTCCGGCGCGCCAGCGGCATGCCCGCTGCGCGCGCCCGCTGCGCAGTCGCGCAGCGGCCGCCATAAGAGGTAGGAGGGGGGGGGAGGGGTCAGCTGGGGGCGAATGGGAGCTGGGGGGCGGGGGCGTGCAGGAGGTCGCGGCGGGAAAGCGCGAGGGAGGGGGGGGGACAGGTAGAGTGAGAGGAGCTGGGGGAGGGGGTTTAGGGTGGAGGAGGGTGAGTGTTAGGAGGTTTGGAGATTAGGGAGAGAGATAGGAGTAGGGTTGTGAAGATAGGGGAGGGGGGGTTGTAGAGGTGGGTGAGGGAGAGAGGTAGAGTGAGAGGATAGGGAGATAGGTAGTAGAGGGGGTGGCGGGAGGGGGGGAGAGATAGAGAAATAGATAGAGAAAATAGATAGAGAAGTCGATAGATAGGGAAATAGATAGATAGACAGATAGGTAGGTAGGAGGAGGTGGAGAGTGGGGGAGTTAGATAGTGAGATAGGGAGCTAGAGAGATAGGAAGATAGGAGGAGTGAGGGAGGTAGATAGCGAACGGGTTAGCTAGGGGTGAGAGAGGGGGAGGCGAGTGAGGGAGGGGGATGAGGAGGGAGCAGGAGGGCAGGCTCGGGGGAAGAAGACGGAGGAGGTAGAAGAGCCGAAGACAGGAGAACAGAAGACAGAAGAACAGAAGACAGAAGAACAGAAGACCGGAAGAGCAGAAGACAGAAGAACAGAAGAACAGAAGCACAGAAGATCGGAAGAGCAGAAGAACAGAGAAGAACAGAGAAGAACAGAGAAGAACACAGAAGAACACAGAAGAACCGAGAAGAAGAACACAGAAGCACCGAGAAGAACAGAGAAGAAGAACACAGAAGACCGGAAGAACACAGAAGAACAGAAGGGAAGAACAGAAGAACAGAAGAGAAGAACAGAAGAACACAGAAGAAGATTGCAGAGGGGGAGCGAGGAGGAAGAGACAGAGAGGAGGAAAAGAAGCAGGAGCAGGAGAGAAGGTGAGTGGCGCGGGGCAGGGCGAGGGGCTGGGAGGAGGGGGGTACTTACAGTTAGGTGGGTCTCAGGAACACAGGAACTCGGGAACTTGGAGGAGCTGCAGCGGCAGGGGGAGCGACCTACCCTTGGGTCAAGGGTCGCTACCACTGTCGCGCAGCGGCCGCCATAAGAGGTAGGAGGGGGGGGGAGGGGTCAGCTGGGGGCGAATGGGAGCTGGGGGGCGGGGCGTGCAGGAGGTCGCGGCGGGAAAGCGCGAGGGAGAGGGGGGGACAGGTAGAGTGAGAGGAGCTGGGGGAGGGGGTTTAGGGTGGAGGAGGGTGAGTGTTAGGAGGTTTGGAGATTAGGGAGAGAGATAGGAGTAGGGTTGTGAAGATAGGGGAGGGGGGGTTGTAGAGGTGGGTGAGGGAGAGAGGTAGAGTGAGAGGATAGGGAGATAGGTAGTAGAGGGGGTGGCGGGAGGGGGGGAGAGATAGAGAAATAGATAGAGAAAATAGATAGAGAAGTCGATAGATAGGGAAATAGATAGATAGACAGATAGGTAGGTAGGAGGAGGTGGAGAGTGGGGGAGTTAGATAGTGAGATAGGGAGCTAGAGAGATAGGAAGATAGGAGGAGTGAGGGAGGTAGATAGCGAACGGGTTAGCTAGGGGTGAGAGAGGGGGAGGCGAGTGAGGGAGGGGGATGAGGAGGGAGCAGGAGGGCAGGCTCGGGGGAAGAAGACGGAGGAGGTAGAAGAGCCGAAGACAGGAGAACAGAAGACAGAAGAACAGAAGACAGAAGAACAGAAGACCGGAAGAGCAGAAGACAGAAGAACAGAAGCACAGAAGATCGGAAGAGCAGAAGAACAGACAAGAACAGAGAAGAACAGAGAAGAACACAGAAGAACCGAGAAGAAGAACACAGAAGCACCGAGAAGAACAGAGAAGAAGAACACAGAAGACCGGAAGAACACAGAAGAACAGAAGGGAAGAACAGAAGAACAGAAGAGAAGAACAGAAGAACACAGAAGAAGATTGCAGAGGGGGAGCGAGGAGGAAGAGACAGAGAGGAGGAAAAGAAGCAGGAGCAGGAGAGAAGGTGAGTGGCGCGGGGCAGGGCGAGGGGCTGGGAGGAGGGGGGTACTTACAGTTAGGTGGGTCTCAGGAACACAGGAACTCGGGAACTTGGAGGAGCTGCAGCGGCAGGGGGAGCGACCTACCCTTGGGTCAAGGGTCGCTACCACTGTCGCGCAGCGGCCGCCATAAGAGGTAGGAGGGGGGGGGAGGGGTCAGCTGGGGGCGAATGGGAGCTGGGGGGCGGGGGCGTGCAGGAGGTCGCGGCGGGAAAGCGCAAAGGAGGGGGGGGGACAGGTAGAGTGAGAGGAGCTGGGGGAGGGGGTTTAGGGTGGAGGAGGGTGAGTGTTAGGAGGTTTGGAGATTAGGGAGAGAGATAGGAGTAGGGTTGTGAAGATAGGGGAGGGGGGGTTGTAGAGGTGGGTGAGGGAGAGAGGTAGAGTGAGAGGATAGGGAGATAGGTAGTAGAGGGGGTGGCGGGAGGGGGGGAGAGATAGAGAAATAGATAGAGAAAATAGATAGAGAAGTCGATAGATAGGGAAATAGATAGATAGACAGATAGGTAGGTAGGAGGAGGTGGAGAGTGGGGGAGTTAGATAGTGAGATAGGGAGCTAGAGAGATAGGAAGATAGGAGGAGTAAGGGAGGTAGATAGCGAACGGGTTAGCTAGGGGTGAGAGAGGGGGAGGCGAGTGAGGGAGGGGGATGAGGAGGGAGCAGGAGGGCAGGCTCGGGGGAAGAAGACGGAGGAGGTAGAAGAGCCGAAGACAGGAGAACAGAAGACAGAAGAACAGAAGACCGGAAGAGCAGAAGACAGAAGAACAGAAGAACAGAAGCACAGAAGATCGGAAGAGCAGAAGAACAGAGAAGAACAGAGAAGAACAGAGAAGAACACAGAAGAACCGAGAAGAAGAACACAGAAGCACCGAGAAGAACAGAGAAGAAGAACACAGAAGACCGGAAGAACACAGAAGAACAGAAGGGAAGAACAGAAGAACAGAAGAGAAGAACAGAAGAACACAGAAGAAGATTGCAGAGGGGGAGCGAGGAGGAAGAGACAGAGAGGAGGAAAAGAAGCAGGAGCAGGAGAGAAGGTGAGTGGCGCGGGGCAGGGCGAGGGGCTGGGAGGAGGGGGGTACTTACAGTTAGGTGGGTCTCAGGAACACAGGAACTCGGGAACTTGGAGGAGCTGCAGCGGCAGGGGGAGCGACCTACCCTTGAACATACAGGTGATATGCAATGCCTTCTACATCATAACTGATCTCGTGGCCAGGCACCCAGGGAGCACACATGATTCGTACATCTTTCGCCATAGCGGCATACACACAAGACTGCTAGCTGGGGAATTTGGTGAAGAATACCTACTAGGTATTGTCCCTCTATACAATGGCGCATTGATGGCATGCTGATGTCAGATGGCCCACTTCTTATCATACCCTCTGTCCCTTCCAGGAGACAGTGCCTACGCAGTGCGCACCTACATGATGCCGCCCTACCTCAATCATGCAACACCTGCTGAACGGAGATACAATGCAGCCCACAGGGCAACCCGCAATGTGGTGGAGCGCACATTTGGACTGCTGAAGAGTTGCTTCCGGTGCCTCCACAAAAGTGGAGGGGCACTACAGTACAGTCCAGAGACGACATGTAGAATAGTGGCTACTTGTGCTATCTTGCACAATATAGCTACCACCAGGGGCATACCTGTAGAAGTATGTGATACTGAATCTGATGAGGATGATGATCCCATACTACCCATACAGCCAGCAGACAGGACCAGTGCAGCAGAGGGAAGGCAAAGGCGTGCTGACATCACACACAACCATTTCAGACGTAAGTATAAATGACACAAATCCTCTGACAACTGTACCTGTAGTGAAATAAATGTATTACCTTAAGTCAGGTAATGTTTGTTTGAGGAATTACAAAAAAAGGTTAAGTGATAAACTAGAAACAATGAAGGACCTGAGTAAAGCACTATTGGACATAGTGAAAACATAAGTCCAATGGCAGCTACAGTCATTTTTTGCGGCCACGCACACCACTCGGGTGCCCAGTTACCTCACTGGCACCTCTATTGTCCACCTCAGTGGCAGTGCTGTGCCTGGCACTGCGCCGTCTTGTGTCCAATGCTGGTACAGCTAAACTGCTGAGGCTGGAACTGTCCCCAGTGTCCCCCAGTGCAAGCTCACTCGGTGTGGCTGACCTCTGTCCCATTATGCTGTTGATCACATTGGTGATCTGTACCAGTCCGTTTGCAACATCCCTGCTGCTGTGTGCTGCCTCCACTTGTGCAGCCACTGCACGACGGGCAATCAGTGACGTTGCATTTGCCACATTGTTCACAGAACGACAGAAGCCGTCAAACATGTTCATAAATCTACGCTCCTGTCTGCGCTGGCTCATCCTCTCATGGCGCAGCTCCTGGCATAGTTCACGGACAGCACTTGTGAGGTCTCTGGTGTCCTGTGATGCCTGCACCTGTCCCTCATGCAGCAGTTCTATGTTAGAATTGAGGGACTCAAGCTGGCGATGCAGGCCCACCATGTTGCTGTTATGTTGGCGCAAATTCTTTTGTAATCCCAGGATCCTCTTGTTTTGTAGGCGCTGCTGCTGCAACATAGCAGCTTCCAGCCCACCAAATAAGGAGGGACCCTCACCTGCCTCATGCTGCTGTGCCCCGGAATTTGTTGCCATCCTGAAGGGGTGCTGTGGTCTGCTGACACCAGACCTCCTGCACCTGGCTGCACCTGCCTGTTGGTGATGGGGAAATTGGCACTTCCTGCTGCTCATCTGCGTCTTGGCTGAGCACTGGCAGTGGTAGTGCCCTGGGCCTGCGTCGGACATGCGCAATGGTGAGAGACCCACTGGTGTTGGAATCAGAGGCCGGATGGGTGTCAGTCTCGCCTACGCGTGCTGATGCTGTGGCTGCTGGGCCTGGCCCACCTGCAATGACAATATGCAGCATGTCAGTTATGTTTGTTACAATTATGGTCACACAATGGTAATAAAGGTACAGGTACTTCTCTACACTGTGTTGTGTGTGTTGTGTTCCTCTGGGTGTCGCTCTACTTAAATACATTGTATGTGCTACTTTTATCTCTGGGTTGTGGACTGCCACTCCCATAATGCATTGTTGTGCTGCTTCTAAGATGTGGACTGGACTAATTCTCACAATGTTTAACATTACTTGCTAATTCCTAAGGGGATTTTGTGCATACACATATGGGGTTACAAATCAATATTGCACTTACCTTGGCTGGTACTTGGTGTGCCGGAGGTGTCTATCTCTGTGACCCCTGTCACAGCTTCAGGGAGGAGTGTGGACTCGACGAGGTCCTCTAATGGGGTGGATGGTGCCTCTGTGGGTGGACCGCCTCCTGTGCCCCTGGCCTCCTGCAATCTCCTTGCCACCCTCTCCTTCGCACGGGACCGCAGGTCATACAACCTCTTCTTAATTTCTTCTACGGAGCGCTGTTCCACTCCAATTGCGCAGATTTTTGTTTGGATATCTGCCCATAGTCTCCTTTTCTCACTCTCAGGCACCTGGAGTGAGCTTTTGCCAAAAAGGCGGTCAGGGCTCCTGACCACCTCCTCTGTCAGCACCTCAAGCTCTTGCTCGCTGAATTTGAGCTTGCGCTTTCTTTCTCCCTTCTCCTGTCCTTGGGCTGAGGTGTCCATCCTTGCTCAGGTGTGCTGCCTCCTTCAGAGTGTGGCTCTGTGTGGCTGGGCTGCTCTCTCTCAGGATGCTGGTTTGGGTGTGGCACCTGAAACTGCCTGGGATGACTCACTTCCTGCTTGTGATGTCATCAGGCTCCTCCAGGTATGCTTTCTCGAAACTTCTCGAAATCTGCAATTTTTTACTGAATTGCTAAAAAAATCACAATTTGAGAAAATGCAAATTGCGATTCGGTAAATGGGCCTCGCAAACAACAAATAGCGATTTTTAAGAAATCGCTAATTCCAAATCGCAATTTTGTTACATGGCCAATTGCGACTCGGAAATAGTGATTTCTCAAAAATCGCTATTTGCGATTCGCAAGTCCATTTTTTCATACATATGGCCCTTAATTCTTTATCACCTTTTTCTAAATCAGGCAATTAGTCCCTTCAAAATATTAAACTTGACATTGAGCATAACAAGTGTGGTTACTGTGTCATACTATTGTTGAGTTCTAATCGTGCTACAACCTCTTGAAGTAAACTTTGTCTGCTTGCTGTTTCTACCCTTGGAGAGAGAAGTGTGCACAATTAGCGCCAATGTTATCTTATTTTAATGGACTAGTATCTTAGGTCCTAACAATGGTAAACAACAATATCCCTCATGGATACTGCCCAGTAACCAACAACTGCCACAGGACCTAAATTAAAGTTCACCCAATATACATTTATTCCCATATCTGCAATCTTTGGGAGTGAGTAGAAAAAGGGTAATTTCAGGTAGTGAGTGGCAGGCAGAGTCAGCCCCGGAGCAATGGCAATATTTTGGCAGTGATCTCCCCTCTGGCAATCCACACAATTGTCCATAACCAGTGAAATACTTTGACTTTTTTACCTCAGGACTTGGAAAGAAGCAGCTAAGGAGCCTCAGAAGTGAGGAAAAATAGAGTTCAGAGAAGCAATTTCTCTGATGCACTGTTACACAGGCTATCTTGGGCCCACTGCAAAGACATGAAGGGGAGGCGCTAGTACCCTTGTGCACCTGCAAGAGCTGGAGGCCACAAATCAGAAACTGGCTGCACTCCATAAAGCGATACCTCCCTCCTTGAAGAGTGGTGTGTGGGATGCGTTCGAACACCATACATTGCAACACACAGAGCACTTTGGCTTAGGAGTGAAAAGAAGGTAGGGAACCAAATCATATTTGTCTGGGTGGCACAATCAGGCATGCATTGCCTATGACGATACCCCACAGCGCCTTGAGATACTTATGGGTGAATAGTGCACTCTACAAACTCTGATTGATTGATTAACAATGCAGTTGAGGGTTCCCAGAAAGGGCACTGTCAAAAATGAAATGTAACTGCTTGACCCTGAAAAGCGGGAGAGCAATCCATAAAGAATAGGAAAATAGTGGTTGTTCCTCACTCAGCCACGATACCAAGCCACCCTCTGGAGTTTATCCCATAGAAAACTAATGATCTCCATTGGTACTGTACTGTATAGACACAGGGATGACCAGTTGCTGGTGTATCCCTTAAGAGTATGATTTAAGTATTATTTCTGGATCTCCCCTACATTAGAATATCTCACATTTGGAGGAGGTCATGACTCGATAAAAACGAAATTGGGAAAACCATTATTTGATCTCCGCTGGTCTATGCCAGTGAAAAACAGGCACCCAAAAAGAATATACGAATCAAAATAGTGGGAGAAACCCAAACACATTAGGACAACCTAATGGTAACTAACAAAATGAGTCAAATCTCGCTAGGACACACAAAGCAATGTCTTGCAGATCTATATGATAAACCAAGCAAATCCTTTGTATGCCAGCTACATGCTATGAAAATTAAATGAAATTCACAATGTTTGACATTTCAAAATATATTTACATTCAATAGGCTAAAGAGAGGGCAAGAACGAAGAAGCCATAAAGGCATGAATACAAGCCTGGATGAAATAGACACCGCTCCATAACCTGCGACTAATGAACTTCATGACCTGATAGAAAAATGTGATGATTTGGATGATACATTCAGAGGGGACAATATGTTTATTTATTAATTTGTATGTAGACAATGCCCATCAATTGGAGCTTAAAGGTGCACATAAAACAACAGCAAGCACACATGACTAAATATCACTTACAATGGACAACATACAATAAAATATCATATATATAGGTGGTTATTATGACTTTGGCAGTCTTCTTTGAAGACCGCCAAAGCCACTGACGCCAGAAGACCACCAGTGCTGGCGGTCTTCCGCCCACCATAACATGGCTACTGATGGATTTCTGCCATACTTGGGGCAGAAATCCAGCAGTAGTTTTGCTGGCAGGCGGAGGCACTGATGCAGTTCCACCACCGGCCCCGCCCCGCCAGAAGGACACCGCCCGCTGTATTATGTGCAATAATATGGCCTGCTGGTGTCCTGCTGGAGGGGCACTGTCGGCGGTGGAAGTGACCCTTCCCTGCCGGAAGACCTCCTCCCCGGACCAGGTAGGTTGATCGTCCGACAGGGGAGCGGGGTAGGAGGGTGGGGTGTGTTGAGTGTGAGTGTCTGTTGTCTGCGTGTGTGCATGAATGTGTGTATGCATGTCTGAATGTAGAAGTGAGTGTGTGTATGCATGTAAGTGTGTATGCATGTGTGTATGCAAGTATGAGTGTTGTGGTGAATGCGTGTTTGGATGGTTGTGAGTATGTGTGTTTGGATGGATGTGAGTATGCATGTTTGGATGGATGTGAGTATGCATGTTTGGATGGGCGTGAGTATGCTTGCTTGGATAGGTGTGAGTATTAGTGTTTGGATGGGTGTGAGTATGGGTGTTTGGATGGGTGTGAGTATGCGTGTCTGAATACGTGTATGAGTGCTGAGGTGAATGCGAGTATGGACGCGTGTGAGTGAATGCGTGTATGTAAGTGTAGGTGAATGAGTGTATGAGTGGTGCATGTGGGTGTCTGTGTGCATGTATGGGGGAGGGGGTGCTCTGTCTGGAGGGGGTGTGGGGGGGTTTAGTGCTTGGGGGGGGTGTCGGGGGTCATCTACTGGTGTCAGGGAAGAAACTCCCTCTGACCGGTAGCCTTTCCACCAGGGTTTTCGTGGTGGCGCTACCGTCGCAGAAACCCTGGTGGAAAGGCGTCTCCTAATACCGCCGGCGGTTTTCTGTGGACCGCAGGCTCAGAGATGCACATCTCCGGCCCAGCGGCACCACAAGTGGAGATGTGGTGGGATGGCAGAGGCCAACTTGCCACACTCATAATGTGGCGGTCTTCACCGCCAGCCTGTTGATGGTGAAACTGCCATCTTTGCCCTGGCGGTCAGAAGACCGTCAGGGTCATAATGAACCCCAAGCGCAATACTGTTCTCTCAGCTGGATTTTAAAAGCACAGTGTGAAGTACTGTGGGGTAAGTTAGGAAACAAGGTGTTCCTGAGTTTGGAACTGGCCCAGCAATTTCCAGTCAAATGTGGCACATTCCAAAATGGTGTGATCAGTTTTGGGTTACTAGAGGAATGCATCTCTCGTGAACAGTTTGAAAATTTCTAACATGCTTTTAAATGGTTTTCCAAATTAGGTCCAAAACTTTAAAGTGAATTCTTCTGCTTGAAAGGAAGCCAGACAATAATTGAACACAACTCTGACAAATGTTCATATTTGTTAAACCTGCGGCAGTCTATATTTCACAGATCTGAACTGTTTGTAAATTAAGCTAGTTAAATTAAGGCACATTCACATATATTGTTGAGCAGTACAGTGACTTTGAGGAGACCAGTGCCTGAATTACGCATGCAAGATGAATACCTTCAAGAAAACTGCATATTAATGAAATATTATGAAAATAGAAATGCTTTATTTTGGTGAATCAACCATTACTCCCAGATTGCTTACTGTTTGCATTGGGGAAGCCAGGTCACACAGGGCGTGATGTACAAAGATAACGTTTGACAAAAATTTGTGGTTGCAAATTGTACACCGACTTTGTGCAAATGCCGTCTAATTTTGCAAACCAACCTATGCACTTATAGCTTGTTTTACAAAATACCGTGGGTAGCAAAAAGACCTGCCTAATTAATATCTATTAGGCAGGTCACAACTTGTGACCTCTTGTGATTGGTTCCAGTCACAGGAATGGTGGCCTGCAATTGGCAGCAGATTACCAACCCTATTACTGCTTTCCAAAATGAAAAACCTTTTATTTTAAAGCTGACTTTGTGACTTAAAGGAATGGGGACTGCTTTAAAAAAGTTTTCCACTTTGAAAAACTCAGTGAGGACAGGCAGTGGTCTCCACCATCACTGATTACCTCCCCCGTCCCTTAAAGCTGCCACCATGATTCCAAAAGGGAGGGACTTCAAAGGGCACCCATTCCCCTTTGCAAATCAGTTACCACCCCACCTTGTGAGTCAGTAACAGGTAAATGGTTTGCAAGGAGAAATACTGTTGCAAACCATTAATACACCAGTGTTAAAACTGCTATTTGGAAAGGATGACCAAAACACATCACCTGTGAATGGTGAGTCAGAAACCATTTCTAAACCAATTTAGAGATTCAGAAAAGCTTATCTGAATCATTAAATGGTTTTAATACATTAGAAAATGCTTTTTACCAGACACAAACCATTTGTGTTAGCGTAAGAGAAGGTTTGTGCTCAGTAAAAAGACTTGTACATCAAGCCCCAGTTTGAGTTCTACAACAACTAGGATCTAACTGAACATTATTCGATACCAAAATCTTAGTTCTATTACAATTAGACAGAGAGCATTGGTAGACATCCATCGTCTAAGGTATTTTAAATGAGTAGTCACATTTGAAGCAGTGACAGGATCTGCATAGAGATCCCAAAATATCTGTGTATCACCTGCATACATCTGAAACGGCTAACCGTGGGTTACAATCAGCAGAAGGAGGGGAATCATGTAATGTTAGACAAGAGAGATGGGAGAGCGAATCTAAGGAGCATGCCACAGATAAGAGCACAACCTCCAGGACTAAACTGGCTATGATGAAGCCACTCTGTCCAGAGCTCTGCCTCTTACTCCCACCTTCTAATCTAACCTTCAACATAGCAGCCCATGGTTTATGGTATAAAATGCCACAGAGAAGCTGAGTAGGAACAATGTTACAGAATAGCCCTGGTCAAAACACCTGTTCTCGGCTATCAAAAATACTGTTTTCTGTACCTCCTCCCTCCCCAATTGACAATCATCGAACATCAAGTTCAGCTCAACATATTTTTGTATTTGACTTGTCACAATTGTTTCTGCTATTTTGCATTACAATGGGAAATTAAATATAGGCCCGTACTTCCTTGTCACCTTAGAGTCAAGTGTTGTCTTTTTTTTCCAAAAGGTGTTATTGTAGCCTTTTTTAGTTGCACAGGATAGACTCATTGTTAAAAAAAAGCCTCCATAAAAACAGAGAGCTTGTGAAAAATCGATCTATTATGTTTTTGGGATTAAATCTGAATGGGGAACATTTTTTTGAGACTTTTACCTTTAACCAAGTTACCACAATTCCCTCCTTAGTTGAGGAAACAAAATCAAAATTACAAAAAACTAAAACAGAAAGTTTGGAGAATTTGAAAATCAGGCCACTAGCCCCCAAGTATTGGCTTTCTGATTTTTTTTCGTATTTTAATCATTACTATTTTGATTGAAAAATACTTAACCTATTACAAAACTCCTAGGAAAGTACGTGATGATAAGTATTGGCAGTTGGAAAATTCATCAACCCTCAATAAATTCTGAAATGATTTTGACTCCGATAATTGCTTTGTTTTGATAATGTAATTGCTTTTTATATGTTTAATGGTGCTCTTTACAAAGTAGTTTCTGGGATTCTAATTTTGACATTCTCCACCTTATTTCTAATTAGCAATCTTTTGCTTTAATAAAAACAAACCCTTTTAAAACGATGCATTGTAATGTTTCCAATGTCGCAGTGTTTCAGGCACTAATACATCCTGGATCACTTTAAATTTAGCATGTTCAAGAGATCCGCAGTCTTTAGCACACTCCGCAGACATGCCCCCTTAATAGTATTACTACAAGAGACCCACTTAATGGGCTATAAATGCCCCATGCTGGCACGTGGAGGGTACGATAGAGTCTATCACTCGGGATTCTCGAGGGGCTCCAGGGGAACGGCCATCCTGCTCCATCGCTCACTACCCATGGCAGTTACTGCCACCCACACTGACCCCCAGGGGAGAGTGACCGCTGTGACCGGTTCACTCTGCGGTAGGTCGATCAACTTAGTGAGCGCCTATGCCCCCCGGCGGCCTTTGACAACTTTCTACTTGTACTCCGTGGGATACTGTCGGGACTCCCCCAGGGGACAACCCTAATCGGTAGGGACTTTAACTCTGTTCTAGATCCCAGACTAGACGTATCTGGCGCCATATCTGCTATCTGCTCATCTCGAGCAGCAAGCCTAAATAACTGGGCTGAGAGTCTTGGCCTGTGTGAGGTATGGCGGGTCTGGCACCCTAGGACGCGGCAATACACACACACCTCAGCAGCCTACCAAACACACGCTAGAATCGACATGGTGTTCATGCCGGCATTAGACATGGCCGGAGTCGCTGGGGCTGAAATACTACCACAGGGGGGTCTCCGACCACGCTCCAATACAAATTTGTCTGGGAGGTGCAGAACCCACACAGCGCCCGACCAAGCGCTTGAACGCATGGCACTTACAAGATGGCAAATACACACTGGCGATCCGGAACCATCTAAACCAATACTATGAACAAAACATGGGGTTGGTGCGATCGCCGGGCACGGTCTGGGCTGCGTGCAAAGCTACCCTACGGGGATACGCCAAACACCACCTCCGTATGCAAGAACGCACTCGCAACGCACGGGTGTCGGACCTCGAGGCCAGGGTGCTGCGACTCGAGCGCCAACAGGCAGTCTCTGCCTCAGCTCCTACTCTGAGGCAGCTCACTGCGGTCAGAGACGAGATTAAACAATTATTGCTGGAAACAGCAAAGTATCTCTGGCGGGCATCAGGCACCCGAATATACGGTTGGGGGGACAAAAACGGGAAGCTCTTGCACTGGCTGGCCACTCAACCACTAGCAAATAGAGTTATCCCTGAAGTGGTCGACGAATCAGGGGCTTTGTCCAGGAAACCAAGTGACATCGCACAATGTTTTGCCTCCTACTATACTCGACTCTACGCGGAGCGCCCCCGGCCTGAGGCTGAAAGAGAATCCCCCCTCCTGAATGAAATCACTCTCCCAAAGATTTAGCAAACGACCAGGGAAAACCTAGACGAAGCCCTAAGACTCGAAGAGATCAATAAGGCGATAGTCGCGTTGGCGCCGGGAAAGACGCCTGGACGGGTTCCTGGCGGAACTGTACAGTAATGCGGAGACATTCTGGGCCCTCATTTGCTAAACATGTACGAAGAAGCCGAAAAAACTGGCTGCTTCCCATCAGGAATTGACCAGGCAACAATCGTGGTTATCCCTAAGACCCAACCACCATCACAGCACTGCTCAGCGTACCGTCACATCTCTCTTTTAAACACTGAGATCAAAATACTGTCCACAATCCTGGCTGCCAGACTGAAAGAAGTGCTCCCTTTACTGGTGCACCCTGACCAGTGTGGGTTTATGCCCACGCGTAGCACAAGACACTGCATTAGACGCCTACACGTGGCCCTGGCCCACCGTGAAAGCCTCACCCAATCACCCCTAGCTCTCCTTTTACTAAACTTCGAGAAGGCCTTCGATACTGGAGACTGGTCCTACCTGGAACACATCCTGCTGAGCAACGGTTTCAGGCCCAGGTTTCGCGGCCTGGTGAAGCTCCTTTACACTAACCCGACCACCCGCGTCTTGGTGAATGGGGTGATCTCAGACCAGTTCCCCATATGTCGGGGTACCCACCAGGGATGTCCGCTGTCCCCATTGCTCTTCGCGCTTGCGATAGAGCCCCTGGCGAAACTGCTGAGGGAGGGCCCCTTGATTGAGGGCTGGTCATGGCCCGCCGGACCTGAGGACCGCGTAGCGTTATATGCAGATGATGTGCTCGTACATCTTTTCAACCCCGTCAAAAGCGGTCCCCGAGTTCTGCGGCTCTTGAGTCTCTTCTTCGATGCATCGGGCATGGCACTTAACCCCGGCAAGTCCCTGTTGGTCCCCCTGCATCCCTCTAGAGAATGCACTGACTGGCAGCAAGGCATCCCAATCAGGTGCAATTGTTTTAGATACCTTGGAATACGGGTGTCTCTGCTGCCGGAACTGGCGTGGGCGCTTAACGTCACCCCACTTACCCGACGCATTAAAGACGATCTCCACCGTTGGCGTGCCCTGCCCCTCAACCTGCTCGGCAGAATAGCACTTTATAAAATGATGATCCTCCCCAGGCTCCTCTACCTATTGCAGAACTTCCCACACCCAATTCCTCGAAGATGGTTCAAAGATATAGACACGGTGGCGCGTCATTTCCTAATGGGCGACTCTCGCCCCAAATTAGCTCTAGCTACCTCTCAGAGAGACGTCTTCGATGGAGGCCTGGGAATGTCCAAAGTTTACTATTACCATCTGGCAATGCATTTACTTGTGATAAACGACTGGTGGGGGGGTGGTTGGTTGGACCCAGCATATCGACTGGAACTTCAAACACTGGGATATCCTGCGATCCTTGACGTTTTATACGGCTGCCCAGTCCCCCGATCATTGCCCTGAAGTGACTAGAGTGGTCTTGCTCGGCTGGCGGGAGGCCCAGAAGGTCTCGGGTTGGTGGGGCCGCCTCACCCAGCAAACCCCATTGTGGAACGGGAAATGGTTGGTAGAATCCTCAGCGCTGAAGGGATTCCAGAATTGGGATAACATAGGAATTTCCGCACTGGGAGATGTTTGGGGCGGGTCACATTTACGATCCTTTGAAGATCTCCAGCAACTCTTCTCCTTGAATAAAACCCAATTCTATAGATACCTACAACTCCGTCATGCATTACTGACACACGTCCAAGTAGGAGACTCTCTACCTGAATACAGCCCCATGGAGGCAAAGGTGCTGATGGGGATCCTGGGTAGGGGAGGGATCGCACAGATATACCACTCCCTGATAGCTAACACAACCTGCCCACTCGAGGGGCCTTGCCGGAAGTGGGATGACTGGTTGGGCCCCATAGCAGAAGAAGATTGGAGAGAAGCATTAATGTCCCCCGCACCCTGACTATGGCCCCCCGTTTCCGATTAATACAATCCCAATATCTCCACATAACATACCTCACGCCCGTTAGATTGTTTAGGGCTGGCCTCAGGGCCCGGGCTGACTGCCCTCAATGCTTGGGCCCGAATGCCGACTTTTATCACATGGTGTGGTCTTGTCCATCCATAGCGGCCTGCTGGAGGGCGGTCCTTCGGGAGATTTCTGGTGTCCTGGGCTGTGAACTTGAAATGGCACCAGAAGCGTTTTTGTTGGGAATAATGGGGGACATAGGGTTAAGAAGAGCGGAGAGAATTTTCCTGGGAATGGCATGCCTGGTGGCTAAGAGAGACATAGTGGCGAACTGGAAGGCTTGAGTAGCGCCGGTCTTGACCAAGAGGAGGCGAGGCATGGACTGGTGTGCCCGACGTGAAAAATTGGTATATGAAGCCAGAGGCTGCCAAAATAAGTACTATAAGGTGTGGGGGGGATGGGTGGCAACGGTGTGCACTTAAACTGACTAAGATCTCCAGGTACTACATGAGGAGCCTTCCACCATTACTGGAAATCTGGGAGGGGGGGGCTGCTCCTCCTGTTCACCCATTGAATGGTCTTATCAAATTTCTCCCAAGAAATACAACACCTGTTAAGATTGTCTACGAGGACTTGTCCTGGGGTTGGGGTAGCAGCCATCTCTTGTCACGGTTTCGGGCGGGTCTGATCAGGATTATGGTTGGGACACCCCTTGAGGTCACCGAATATCCTAGAGAGGTAGTGTGCTGGGGCAGAAGAGCAGCTAAAGGCATACACGGAAAGGACAGCTATGGACAGGCACAGGAAACAGGAAAGTAAAAGCAGAGCAACCCTTGTGTGAACAAACAGGAAACGGATTACCAGTGGACAAACACGCTGGGGTTGTACACAGAGTAAGCTGCAGAACCTCCCACAGTGACAGGGAATCTCAATGCCTCTGTGCAGTTTGCTCTTACAGATAGTCACCCTGCCAGCCCCATAGAAAGGAGGCAGCATAAGTGATTCTGTCTCTGGACCCTAGCGCACAAACAAGGATAGTACTTACATACACAGGACACGCTCTTGTGGGTCCAGCTGGAAACACAGTGCCGATTCCTGAGAAAACAGCACTAGCACACTGTCACTGTTAGGCACGAAATACAACGTATAACACTGGACAAGGATGGGGGCTGGAATTGCCTCCTGGAAACCAAGAGCCAACCCCAGTACACAGGAGGACACGTATACACTGGTGAAGACTGATAGAACACTTACCAGACACAAAGAACCAAGAAGAAACAGAAGGGAACAAACAAAGAGGCAGAGGCAAGAACTAGGAACAGGCTCAGGCTGAAGCAAAGGCAGGACTAGGACTGGAAAACAGGGCGCAAACTTCTGGCTGGGACAAACAGAGACAGGACTGGGAAACTGAGAACAGGCTCTGGCTGGAACAGGCAAGGACAGGACTGGAATACAGGGAGTAGGAAATGAGCAGTAAACAGGACTGGGAAACAGAGAGAAGGTTCAGGCTGAAACAAGGCAGGAGCAGGGCAGAGAAACAGGGAGCAGGCTTTGGAAGAAACAAACAGATACAAGGCTAAGAGATAGGGAGCAGACTCTGGCTGGAACAATCAGGAGCAGGGCAGAGAAACAGGAAACAGGATCAGGCTGGAACAGAACAGGAACAAAACTGGAACACCATCCGACAAGGGGTCTGTAACACAAAGGAAATGAAGTCCAATGCACGACGGGGATCTTGAGGAAATGGCTGCTTATAAGCAGTTCCAAGCTGGGCTGCACAGGAGAGGTCTCAGGTGTGTGTAGTTTCAGACACTTGCAAGTCCTGGAGGAGAGGATCCAGTGAAAAGGAGCAACTGAACTTCTCCCATTGAAAACAATTTGAAACAGAATCCGGGCTTTCCTGACCACCAGGCTGTGCATTATGGGATTTGCAGTCCCAGGAAGCAAATGTAGTACTACACAAATGTACCATGGAGAAAAGAGAAACAAACCGGAGTCAGCAAGGGACTTTAGAGAACTGTTCAAGGTGATTCCCAGGCTTCCGACAGCCCCCGTACAGCGCCCCCTAGAGATGGGACGACCGAGTCGTAACATCTCTAAGCACAGATCGGTGTCACACATTAACCCTTTTATGTTTGTATTACTCTACTCTCCTTTTCTGAAAAACCAATAAAGTTCTTTATTAAAAATTTTTTTTGCATAGCATCTGTGGAGCATACATGATGGGTTGTTTTGTACATCCAGAATAATGTTAAAGGAATGAAAAAGGAATGATAAGTATGAGCAGAACTTTAATCCGTGATGTCTATAATACTACATCTTGAAAAATTTTGTTGTTTAGGTTGAGGTAGTTTACATTGATTAGATATTGAGGTTAAAATAGAAAAACGGATACGTGCATGGTCCATCCAGGATAAGGACTTAATTGGACAACAATTACAATCTAGCACTGAATCTAAAAATGTGCCTAATTTATGTGTAGGGCCATCCATTCATTGGCCAATGCCCAGTGTATCCAGTAGTTCTGAAAATCCCTACCTACACCCACAATGCACAAAAAGTCAATCCTTGTAGTGCATTTAGCAGTTAAATGCTGAATATGTACCCTGATTTAGTTGTCTACATGGAGTATTTTTCAAGTAAGACAACAAAACTCCCATGTTTGTTTGGTATGATGTAGGTAGTATATTATTTAAAACTAACTGATAATGCTCAGTGAAACATTTCTTATTTATTTCCATAAATTGGATACTTTTTTCCTCTACCACATCTGAGAAAGGTACTGCCTGTTTAACAGCTGATCTTATGTTTGAAAGTGCAAATCAGGAGACTGTACCAAACAGGTGCTCACTCCTTGGTTGTAGGATAATGTTTTTTTTATGCACAGCATTTCAATTTTAACACAAGAAGGTTAATGGATAAAACATTGATAAGAAACTGTTCTGTGCAAGCAGATGACACTGAGCTATGCTAACCTGTTAAGACACATCCTGCACATGGGAAGAATGAGACAATGAGCATTGTGAGACCACCTTGTAGGGGCACACAATCCTTGCCTGGTCTCAAATGAGAGGCATTTTAGCAATATTATCTTCCTCAACACTCAAAAAGGAAAACTTCAAGAGGCCCGGCAATTGGATGCAGTCGGCTTTGAGGTTGAGAAAGCCAGCTGTATCTGATATGTCACAGTACAAAACTGATCTCAGAAATCAAATTAAAGAATGATTCAATCTCACTGATAATAAAGAGATACAAATAAAACAGCATGGGGCATCTTGAAGGCTGTCATAAGAAGGAAATGTGTAGCAGCCAGGGAAGACCAGAGACTCATTAGGATGCTGGTGAAGCAGAAAGTGAAGGAGGAATTAGAGAAGGCTGAGTAGCATTACAAAGCGACTAGGTCATAAAAATCTCAGAGAGAAGGGACACTTGGAAAGAGCCAGGTTCAGATATAAGCAGCATTTTTGTGAACAAGCCAATAAAGCAGGTAAATTACTACCTACCAGACTGTGCATAGTTAGAAAGAAAACTACAATTCCAGATGTTTGAAATTAGAATGGATCAGTGACAAACTCTGGAAAAGCTACATGCATAAAAATGGGTTATTAGTTGAGAAAGGCAAGTACCCACCTCAAGTAATAATCAGTCCTTTTCAGGGTGAACCACTAAACTTACTAAATAAGCCTGAGCTCAACACCCTAGTAGCTATGGCACAGAGAACAAAGTGCTTAATTTAGAGGCAGTGTGTAAAGTATTTGTGCAGTACCAAAACAGTAATAAAGCTGAAATGCAAAACAATACAAACCCCAAAATGAACTAGAAAAATAGGGTAAAATGTAATAAACAAAATGATATAAAAAAAAAACCCAATTGCTTGCAAGGTTTGCGGGAAGAGAGTGGTTATGTAGGGCCACAATACGTGCTCTCTCTATAAACCCTTAAAAAAAAAAAAACATTCCCTTATAATTACCCTAATTCAGGTTTGTGCCTATACTCCGTTATAAGGAAATTCTCTATTGTGGGTAGGTCCTTAGTCACAACGTTCTACCAATAAGGTCAGTAAGGCATTTCCTAAAAAGGAACGGATGGCCTCACCCCCCCGATGTCATGCTTCATTATCGGCCATCCTTCGCTCGCCAAAACATACTCTAATGGCGAGCGGGCCCTGATTATGCAACTGAGAGAGGAGTTTGAGTATTCTAGGGAAAAGAGGGAAAGGGAGGGACTATGTGCAATAAAAATCTCTATCACCTGCCAAGAAACAATTAAACTTTATTGAGAGGTGGTGCAGGGATCATTAAAAAGGAGAACAAGACAGGTGAGGTTGTATTATGATGCTCATGTCCTATTTAGGTCGACATGTTTCAGCCCTTCAAATGGCCCACGCCGGGGTCTGGGTATTTCTTCAGGAACAAACACCCTACGTTGCTCTATTCGTTTCCCTAACTAATAACAAGTGTTCATACACTCCACAGGTACACTTGTATACAATACCAGATAATTAATGTCTGGTCACACCAAACAGGAAAGTTTGCCTTTTGTATTGATCCTGTGAGGTAAAACATAGAAAAACCTTTATAACGTTACTGCTGTTACTGAAAAAACACACACAAATCATAAATCATAATGAAAAGGAGACAAACACTTGTGACCACTGAGACAAATTACACACATTGTCTATAAATATAGGGTAGGCCGTACTAGGCTATCTCCATGTAGATAAATTGTGACGCCTCAGTGAATGTACAGCACACTTAACACATTTCATGCTGGTGTTGACCCCAACAACTGAAAACATGTATAGATCACATTGGTGTCAACGTGAAATTAAATGCAATTTTCTCAATTACTTTCCCTTACCCTGACTAAAGGGTACTTCTACTTCATGGAGGAACGGGGAGGGGGAGCACTGTAGTCACACATTAGATAAATGAAGGTAAAAAAGGTTATGTGAGCTAGAGGACACTCAGTATCCTTGTCTGGTTCTCCTATCTCAAAGTCACAAGTTACTATTTTTTGCGCCATACGCCTCTTGTCGATATTCACCTGACCTCCAACATGAGAATTTAAAGACGCCGGGCGCAAGGACCTATACTGCACAAGTTTTAGTTACTTGAAATACCCATAACAGCTGAATTTCAAGGTTTCGTGCATGTACAATCTAAACCTAACTATAACATCCATGTAACCTCTCTTTTTTTATTGAATTTCTAAGGTTTTTTAAATTCTATTTCCTAAATATAACATCCCTGTAACCTTTGTTTTTTTCACTGAATTTCTAGTTTTTTTTTTACGTTAAGTAAGATGCCCATCGCCAAGCACAGTGTGGGGGTTGGACACAGGGCCTGGCCTGGCATTGTGCTGCCTCACACAAGCTTGCTTAATCTGCTCCTGTTCCTTGTCATCCCATGTCTAAGTTCATGCCCCTGGTCCCTCATTACAGCCCTGTGTCACTGTTGTTCTGCCTCTGCCCTTCCTGCTGCTCTTAAAGGTTAGCTTGCTGCCCCATCTACCACCTCCCTACTCTCTGTTGTCAGAGTCCATGCACCAGCTCCTGCCTCCTGCCCTGCATTTTCCAAAGTGCTGCCACTGCTCTCCATTTAGCATGCTGCTCTTAAACGTTTAGCTTGCTGCCCCATTCACCTCCTCCCTACTCTCTGTTGTCCGATCCATGCACCAGCTCCTCCCGCCTGCCCTGCATTTTCCAATTTGCTGCCACTGCTCGCCATTTAGCATGAAGTCCCGCCCACTCCTCCTGCCCTCCATTGCACAATTCTATGCACCATCATTGCCCTCCTGCTTAGCCTCTGTGCTTAGCTTGCTGCCCCAATCCTCCTTCCCCTTGCCCTCTGATGTCTGTGTGCATGTCCCTGCTCCCTCTTCACTGCTCACCAAGTTCCATGGACTTGCCACTGCCCCTCCTTTCTACTTTGAGTGTTCTGTTGAGCTGCCATTGCCCCTTCCACCTGCCCAGCACGGTCAGACAGCTGCCGCCTGTCCCTGCCACCTCCATCCTGCCTGTCTGGGTTCAATTACCCTATCCCCTCCCTCCTGCCCTCCATGGTCCATTTTGCTGCCACTCCCTTAAGCCCTCCATGCTCTTTTGTGCTACAATTGCTCCTCCTGCCCAGCGTGATTTGTTGTGAAGTGCCTTCCCTTCTTCTCCCCTCCCCTCTCCTCTCCTCTCCAGCTCTACCTCCCCATCTGTCCTCCAGGGCCCTTTGTACATGCCCCCTCCCTCTTGTGCGCCATGGCGGTTGTGCTACTTCTAACCATCTCAGTTGCGGTGCATGATCTTCCGTGCTGCCACAGCCCCTACCACCTGCCCTGTGTGGTCTGATTTCTGCCCCTGACCCCCTCCCACCTTCCCTCCATTGTCTGTGTGTATGCTATTATAGTCTCACTGCTGCACTCCATGATGTGTTGTGCTTCCAGTGCCCATCCCGCCTGCCCTCCATGATCAACTTGCTGCTTCTGCCCTGCCTCCTTGCCCCCTTCCTTCCATTTTCCATGTGCAGGCCTCTATCTCCTCCCTACTGCCTTGTCTGGTCTGTTGTCGTGCCCCTGCCCCTTCCCTCCTGTCCTTCATGATCCATTATGCTGTAACTCTCCCTCCTCTCTGTCCTGCCCTTTGTTATCCGAGTCCATGTCCCTACCCCATTCCTCCTGCCCTCTGTAATCCAATGTACCATAGTTGCCAACATTTTGAACTTGGTAAGAGGGAGATTTTGGAGAGAGAAAAAAAACTTTGGAACTGATTTTCCCCATTGACCTATATTGAAAAAGAGGAGATTTTAGGCAGGAGATAGATAAAATAAAGCCCTTTTGGGCTTAAAAACATCAGGAGTCTCCTGCTTGAATCAGGTCTGTTGCCACGCATGGTTATAGTGCCACTGCGTCTTCCTTCTGCCCTGAATGGCCTGTTAAATTGCCACAGCCTCTCTTGCCTGTCCTGTATGGTTGATTTTTTTGCTCTTACCCCCCTTTTCCCTGCCCTCCATGGTCCGTTGTGCTCCCACTGCCCCTCCCGCCTGCTCAGCGTGCTCAACTTGTTGCCTTTGCACCCATCTCCCTGCCCTCAATTATCCAAGTCCTTGCCCCTGACCTGTGCATCCCCACAGTAGTCTAATAAGCAACTAGGTTCTGACATCATCTTGATGTAATAAAAACTGTAATACCTAAAGCATTTGCTTTAGAAATTATAAAAATGAGAGGGTCGTATTCCCATAGAAGTTACGGTTAGTGCTCTAAAAAACTAAAATGAGGACATATTTTCGGAGTTCTTGAATAACGACAAAGCACTTTAAAATATTTTGCTATATTTAAGTTTTTTAATCCAGTTTATCACTTGATTATTTGTTACACTAAGAGGAGAGGATGTGGCGTTATGCCAGAGCTGCAGACTTTGCAAGTGGGGAACCAGGTTCGAGTTTCGGCGTCAGCTCGTCATCCTGTAATTCTGGCCAAATCAATTAGAGGCTCATTATGAACAGGGTGGGAAACCCCGCCGTGTTCATACTGGCGGTCTTTTCATAGACCGCCAGCCTCCTTGAGACCCCCGCCAACCGCACTACGAAAATTCTGTTAGGCCGGGACATTGCAGATGGCTCCACATGAACCGCACCCATCAGGCAGATCACTGCCCGTAAATCGGGCAGTGACCTGTACAATGGGGCACTGCACGGGGGCCCCAGAGCACCCCTTCCATCAGCCTTTGCCTGGCAGGGGAACCTGCCAGGGAAAGGCTGGGTGAAACAGGGTTCATTATTCGGAGGGCAGTGCTACTTGCAGCGCTGCCCTGTCGGATAATGATATCCGCCATCGTCAGGCTGCCTGTCGGTGGTAGCCTGGCAGTGGCGGAGAGCTGCAACAGGCGGCCCTCCCTGTGTGCCGGTGGCGGTCTTTTCTGCCACCGCCGGCATGGTGGTCTGAATCGGCGTGTTCATAATGAGCCCCTTAAGCTCCCCATGCATAAAACCAAAATGAATGTGTCCTGGTGTAATATAAAGCACTACAATACCTTAAGGTCAAGTCTGCACTTCATAAAACTAAAAAAAAAAAAAAAAATTAAGTGTTTTGTACATTACTGCCATTGGGCTACACTTGGACTAGCGTTGGATGGGTGATATTTGTGCTGCATTTGGACTCCTCTTTTTTCTCTGGTGGCAATCTTGGGAGACCTATTTGTTATGAAGCTCCCTATTTTCCTCATTTACTGCAGTATCCTCAGTAGAGAATGCTTTCAGTTTTCCAGTTCGATTCTATCAAGGTGGCGTTCAGATGTGCCACTCATTTGGCATAAATTCAAAATGTTAGTACTGTAGTTGCTCATTAGAACACTGAAGTAAAGCTGCAGATCACCAGGGAGTTAATTGGCAGTCTGCTGCTTGTATTGAAAGTGCATGTTTCAGTCTGTATGGCAGAATGTTTTAATAAATTAAAAGAGGAGGACATTTGAAAACTCACTTAAAAAGTGTCCTCACCATAATTTCTATGACAAAATGAACCCCCTCATTTTGTTTTTTTCTAAAAGAAATGTTATAAGTTTTACAAGTTTGATTCAATCAAGATGGCTTCAGGTATGCCACATTTTGTCATACGTAAGACTGCTAGTGGGGTTGCTTCTATTCCCGTTGAGAGGGGCCCTGGCCTGGCAGGGTGGGCTGGACTGCTCCTACTGGAGCAGGGTGTAATATCCATGTGGCAACCTGTAGAATCTTGACAGGTAGTTCCAGATTGGAACTGGTTAAGAAAAAGATTACAGACACAGCAGTTACAATACTTACAGTGTGAAGAATATTCATTTGGGAATACAGCATTGGCAATGAGCGGGAACACAGAAGGGAAGTCTGGAGCTCGTCTGGATTAAATGTCAAATATATGCATACGTAAGGTGCTGCCATTGGAGCTGCTGGCCGGATAGAAGCCCACAGTGAGGTCAACCATTACTTTCAGCGAAGCCCCAAAGGTGAGAAGAAACAGCGTGCGCAGGCCAGTGATAAGTGCAAGTTTTCCAGGAGCAGTGGTTTCTTTAAACTGATTACATGCCGAGTGCAAGCCGAAAAGCAGCGCAGGCCTATCCGAAATACTTTTGAGTGCGCACAGTGATTCTAGGGAATGCACAGTGTGAAACTGATGAGGAGCTGAACATCTGAAACGTGACGCGTGCATGTGCTGCGATGCCAATTTGGATGTATTCACTATTGAATGGTTACAAGCAGTGTCAAAAACAAGTGTGTGAACATCAGTGATTCACACACTAAGCAATGGTGACAATTTGTTTATGAGCATCAGTGATTCCCACACTAACTGCTGTGGCAGGTGACTATATAAATATATATTTTCATCAGTACTGGTTACACATCTGCCATCCATCCCAGCACATGCCAGTGATTTGCACACTAAGAGTAAAAATCTGCGTGCACTGAACTTGATTTGAGCAAATATTAAAGTCTGAAAGATGAGTCAGTGATTTGCACACTGTAAATATTAGCGCGAGTACCAAAGGATCAGTGATTTACACACTTCACGAAAATTAGATATATACATGTATGCGGTTTTTGTGTTTTAGTTGTTTTCTTCCATATTCTTAGGTCAAAACTTGATGAAGTTTGTATGTTATGACTGATAATAAAATGTATCATTTTAAGTAGAATGTGGAGGGAATTAGTGCTTCTGCACTTTTCTTATCCAGTCCAGGGGAGCCAACTCTCGAGTTGGAAGAATGGAATTAGATGCCTATTTCCAAGCCATTGACGGTGAAATGTTTACAGAAAAAAGAAAATTAGCAAGTTTAAAACATTGTTTAGAGTCTGAAGGAAGAAGAGTTTTACTCTGTTTGCCAAAAGAAGTACACAGTGAAGAAGTGAAGACGACGAAGATGAAATTGATGTGTATGAAGCGGCAATGAGGCAGTTGGAGCTACACTATAAAAAATAAATTAAAAAAAGAATGTGGTTGGTGCTAGCATAAATTGTTAGGAAGAAGTCAATTACCCAACGAATCGATAGATTCAGTTGTCACTGATCTGAGATTACTAGCTGCTAAGTGTAATGAGGCATCTTTTAGGGATCAGATGATATCTAATCAAGGTATGTAATGTTAAACCGCAAGAGAAATTGTTCTTGGTGGAGGATTTAACATTGAGCAAAGCAATAGATATAGCTCATCAATTTGAGGAAATGAAAGTGGGAATGAAAGAGTTAACACAAGACGCTACAGAAGGCATAAATATGGTAAATAAGAATGAAGCAGCTAAATCTAATAAAGTCTCAGATAATAAAGTATCAAACCCAGGATAATGGAATGTAGTAGTGTAGCAAGGGAGAAAAAGGGAAATGTATGTTTCAATTGTGGTCAAACAGGTCATTATGCTAATGATAAAACATGTCCGGCAATTGGGCACATTTTCAGATATTGTAGAGTTAAAGGTCATTATGCCAGAGTATGCAAAAGAAGAAGTCCATCTAGTTGTAACAAAGAACAATACGGGAAGCAAGGTCAAACAGGAAGAAGAAACAATGCTAGAGGAGTACATTCTTGGAGTCCATGAGGTGATAGACAACAAGAAAGATGCACCATTTTGTGTGCTAGACATTGGAGAGGTGGAAGTAAAAGTAAATGCGGATTCTGAAGCAAGGCGTACTTTAATTGGTGATGATCTGTGCATTGTTTTCCCAATGTAAAGATGTCACCACCGGACATCAAATTGGTAGTACATGGAAACGAACCCATAGATGTGATTGGATATTTTCCATCTTCATTGGCGAACAAAGGAAAAACAATTGATACCAAGATATATGTAGCCAAAGAAAGGTCACGCTTACTGGGTTGGCCACAGCAAAAGGATCTGATGATTAAGCTTGATCCCAATCATCCTGTCCAAGTTTTGGGATATGAAGACCTGATTGCTCAGGTGAGGGAGGACAGTTTCATAGAGTGGGTAATATGTTTCCTAAAGTGTTTTCATCTTAATTAGATTTATTAAAACAATTTGTGCACACAATTATTCTTAAAGAAGTAACAGAAGCAAAAGTTCATAAAGTTTGTAATGTGCTCATTTCAATGACAGGCACTGAAGGAAGAATTAGAAAGATAGTGCAAGCTGGGTATAATTGAAGAAAGGACAGTAAACCGTATACATCATTCATTATACCAGGGGGGCGTGTCGCTATTTGAGCATGCCATTTAGTTTAATTTCTGCAGCAGCGGTATTTCAGCTGATGATGCACAAATATTGAAGAATTTTTATAAGGTAATGTATTTTCAGAATGATTTTTTGGTGTGGGGTAAATCAAAACAAGAGCATGCAGAGACCTTGGTAAAAGTTTTGACCATTCTGGAAAATAGTGGATTGACTTTAACTAAAGAGAACTGAAAATTTGAAAGAGATCCTGTTGATTACACAGGTCACAATATTGCTAAACAGTGTACTGCATCTAAGGAAAGTTTGGTGAAAGCTACTGAAGATGCAAGGTGCCTAATAACAAGGATCAGTTAAGATCATTTATAGGTTTGGCAGAATACTATGCCAAATGTATTCCATAGTTTTCAAATAAAACAGTACTTACGAGAGAATTATTGAAGATGAATCAGAAGTTTGATTGGAATGATGATTACAGGTGTGAGTTCAGCAATTTGAAAAATGGTATTGCTAGAGCACTGGAGTTACCACCTTTTGACACCAAATGTAAATCAGTCATAACGACGAATGCCAGCAATGAAGGACTAGGTGTAGTATTAGTGCAAGAACAGGATGGAAGTACTGTAAAACATTGCTTTTGCATCAAGGCCATTGAGGGGGGCAGAGCTTATTCTACACCGGAAAAAGAAACATTGCCATGCTGGTGGGGAATCAAATACTGTAAGAAATATGTATATAACACAGAATTTTAGATTAGAACAGATCATCATTTTTAAGACTGATTTATTTACAAGTGGTTGTTGGAGAACTACACCTTGAGTAGCAAGATGGCAGTATAAGTTGCAGGATTTCCATTCTCATGTGAAATAAATTCCTGGTGCTAGTAATGTCATAGCTGATTGTCCAGACTACCTGTATCTGAGATGGATGAGCTACAGATAATTAATGCTGACACCGAAAAGGTGGTATCTATATGTGAAATATCTGAAAGGTGTTTAACGGAAGACCAATAGAGAGAAGAAAGTGCCAGTGACACAGAAATAGAATTAGTTTTGAAGTACATTAAATCCTGTTGACCAAGGAAAAATGTTTTTACATGAAAATTTATTATCATACAGACATCTGGAGCACTAATTGTCTGAACAAAATGGTATTTCGTTACATAGTGGACAATTAGTTGTACCAAAGAGTTTGAGACATAATATTTTAGAAATGGGTCACGGAGGACACCCAGGTATGAGCAGTATGAAGAGGAGAATAACATGTGATTTGTGGTGGAACAGTGTAGACACGGAGATTGAAGAGAAAGTGAGATTGTGTATAGAACATACAACAAGTAATAAATATCAGAAAGTATGATAAAGGACCTATGTCAAGGCCTAGTAGTGTGTGGGAGAGATATTGCAGGACCTATTTGGCCAAAAGTCATGCATTTTTTTTGGTTTTGATTGATCAGTTGTCCCAATGACCTGAGGTGAACTGTGTTAACCAAGTTACAACTAGAAATATAATTCTATTTTTAAAGGATGTCTTTGAAAGAAAAGGGTTCCCCAAGAGTATTGTGACAATCAATGGTGTCCAATTGATATCCGAAGAGATTAAGGCCCTCATTACAACCCTGGTGGTAAATCCCACTTTCTGCTGTGCAGAAGACCGCCAACATACCGCTGCAGCCGTGGAATTCCGGCAGTGGTTCCCAAACTGGGAGGCGCGGCTCCCTGGTGCGCCATCAAAACTAGCCAGGGGCGCCGCACACAGTTTGGGAACCACTTAGCTATTTCCAGTTCAGACACAATAAAACTACAGCCAGTGGTTCCCAAACTGTGTGCGGCACCTCTGGCTAGTTTTGATGGTGCAACAGGGAGCTGCGCCTCCCAGTTTGGGAACCACAGCGCTACAGGTATTGCAACCCACAGCTCGGAATCCGCCACAATACAGACACCCACACAAGTCCGCCTCACCAAAGGTCAGTGATAAACTGGCGATACCAAAACCTCCACGGTCACGCCGACAGGAATGCGCCCACACTATCACCACCCACAAATCAACGTGGTGGTTATTCAACCGCAGTAAACCATTGGCGGTACACACCGCCGCGCTCAAAATATACACACACTTACAAAACATAACCACATTGGACAAATCGAAATACACACACCTGATACACATACACACACCACACCCACACACCCAATCCAATATAAAGCACACATCCACATCACCCACAAACCCCTTACAACCTAAATTTTGAAAGAAGGCCAGAGAGAGAGACTGCCTAAAACAACACCAGCATCCACAGACACACAACACCATCACTTACACAACATCCACGCACCTCAAACAACACACACCAACACATCCCCTCACACATCACAACAGACACGACCTCACACATCACCCAAACCACATCTGGCACCTCAACGACATCCCAGATTCTCTAAGGAGGAGCTCAGGGTCATGGTGGAGGAAATCGTCCGGGTAGAGCCACAGCTATTCGTATCACAGGTGCAGCAGACAACCATTGCAAGGAAGATGGAGCTATGGCGCAGAATTGTCGACAGGATTAACGCAGTGGGACAGCATCCAAAAACACGGGATGACATCAGGAAGAGGTGGAACGACCTACGGGGGAAGGTACATTCCGTGGTATCCAGACACCAGATTACTGTACAGAGGACTGGCGGTGGACCCCAACCTCCTCCCCCACAACTAACAACATGGGAGGAGCAAGTCTTGGCGATCATACATCCTGAGGGCCTCGCAGGAGTATCAGGAGGACTGGATTCTGGTAAGTCATATCTTAACTAGTTTATCCCCCCACCCCACCTGCATGCCACCACATTCCGCCACCCTTACCCTCACACCCATCACCCCAACAACCCACAGATACCCAACTACCACAACCCACACATCCCAAAACCAAGCCCTGCATGTAACACCAATGCATGGACACCCATCACCAAAGCATGTCCAGTAGAGATACTCACTCATGCCCCAAAATCACCAATCACACAAGGGCCACAGCAATAATGCAAGCACAGGAGTAGAGGGTCACTCACCCATTGCACAAGATGGCACACACAGATACAATAACTATGCATTTACACCCCAACAGGACCCCTACCCAATGTCACCAAATAGGAGGTTCCAGACATATCCAGTTCCCCCACAGAAGAGGCCCACAGTGACGACAGCAGCTCTGCACGCCTGGATCAAGATGACCAGCCCGGCCCATCAGGGACCTCGGGACAGTCGGTTCCCCTGACACAGTCACAAACCACCACTGAACCTCCCCCCTCAGGAAACAACACCACAGCACCCATCCAGCTGGCCCATCCCTCTGTCCCCAGGACACGTCAATCAGCAGTGTGTCCACCACTAAAGGGAATCTAGGCAACCCCACTAACACAGGACTATCAGGGACCTGGGGGCAGTGGCACACGGCTCAGGGGACAGAGGCACAGGATAGCAGGAAAGCTGGGAGGACTGCTGTGCGACAGGGGGAGGACAGGCCCAGGGAACCAACACTCCATGAGGCACTCTCCAACATCATGGGAGCTTACCACCATTCCCAGGAGACCATGGGCACGGTACTGGCCAAGTTTCAGGAGACCCAGCGGCTGCAGGAGGAACACTACCTGGTGATCAGGGAGGACTTTAGGTTCATCAACACCACCCTGGTCCCCATTGCAGGTGTGCTGGCAGACCTTGTCAACACCATGAGGGACACAGTGGCACACAAACGAGCCTCTGACACTAGCCTGGACGATGAACAGCCCTCCACCTACGCCGGCGCTAGTGGACAGGCGGCACCGCCACAGGACCAACCCGCCACTAGCACCCCACTCCCTGCAGATGGAGAACCACCCCGCAAACGGTCCCTGAGATCCAGGAACATGACAGAGAACACTGCTAAGACCCTGCCAGGAAATAAGACCCCCCTGAATGTCACCCTTCTGTCCCACTTTGTCACCCTGTCCACCTTCAACTGCCATTACTTCACTTCCTATGCCCCTTTGGACAATGTACCTGTGAAACAAATAGACTGGACTCTGCCATGGACATTTTTCCACCATCACCCCTGCCCATTTTACAACCCCCTCCACTTATTTGCACAGGAATAAACAAACTTCAATCACAAAACAATCTGGAGTCAGTCTGTGCTTTCACAAATTGGTAATTACAATATCTATGGAATATAGCAATATCAATGTACTTGTTCACATACCAATATAACACAGCTGTAGGCCAGCAATAAGCATAGCAGAGGGCACAAAGTGGGAGCCAGATCTGTGAAATGGAAAGTCAAAGTGACAAGTCAGCGCCATACACTGAGTGAAAATGACAGACTTATGCTAGCTCCAACAATAGTATGAGATGTGGGAAACAGTTACATCTTCTTACCTGTTTCTCACTGCAAGTATTGCATGATGATGTTGTTTCGGTTGTCGACATCTTCTTCTTCTGCCTCCTCTTCTTCACTGTCCACAGGCTCCACAGCTGCCACAAGACTGCCATCAGGCCCATCCTCCTGCAGAAAAGGCACCCGCCGTCGCAAAGCCAGGTTGTGCAGCATACAGCAGGCCACGATGATCTGGCACTCCTTCTTCGGTGAGTAGCATAGGGATCCACCTGTCAGATGGAGGCACCGGAATCTGGCCTTCAGGAGGCCAAAGGTGCATTCTATAATCCTCCTAGTTCGCCCAGGTGCCTCATTGTAGTGCTCCTCTGCCCTTGTCCTGGGATTTCTCACTGGGGTCAGTAGCCATGACAGGTTGGGGTAATCAGAGTCACCTGCAAATGTCGGGGTGGAGTGGGGGAGGGGTGACAAATGCCACATGTGTCCCATCAATGGCACCAATAATGTTGGGGATATGTCACAGGGCATAGAAGTCACCTTTCACTGTGGGCAAATCCTCCACCTAAGGGAAAACAATGTAGCTGCGCATGTGTTTCAGCAGGGCAGATAACACTCTGGACAACACATTTGAGAACATTGGCTGGGACATCCCTGATGCCATGGCCACTGTTGTTTGAAAAGACCCACTGGCCAGGAAATGGAGTACAGACAGGACCTGCAGTAGAAGGGGGATTCCTGTGGGATGGCGGATAGCTGAAATCAGGTCTGGCTCCAACTGGGCACACAGTTCCAGGATTGTTGCACGATCAAGTCTGTATGTGATTATGATGTGTCTCTCTTCCATTGTCGACAGGTCCACCAGGGGTCTGTACACTGGAGGATGCCTCCATCTCATCACCTGGCCCAGCAGACGTGCCCTATGGAGGAGAACAGCGAGCAGAGAGTCATCCAACACTGAGGTATCACAATGTGTTATTTGCAGGAAAGTTTGTAATTCACAATGTGCCGGTATCTGTCTGTATTCCCAGCCTAGATAAGTGTGACGCAGTTTTGATCCATGCCATGTGGCCCCCTGAAATGGCGGCTGCCTGACCTGTAAAGTGGGACAAGGGGAAATGAGGTAACTGCGCTAGCGTTGTACACTGTCGTGGTGGGCGGTCGAAGACTGCGGCGCAATTAAGCATTGGTTAACATTGGGCACTATGGGACCCAGGAGCCAATGATGATGTACGCCATCGGCGGTCACCGCCGTGGACGTGACCGCCATTTTCTGTCTGTTCACTCACTTGATACCTGACCTTTAACCGGAGAGGACCTACACTGCAAGTGCTGCTGTGACCTGTGTCTGGAAGCGATGATGGCTACAGTGTCTGAGGAAAGGGCCCCTGCCTTCACATCAGAGGAGTTGGAGAAACTAGTGGATGGGGTCCTCCCCCAGTACACACAACTGTACGGTCCTCCAGACAAACAGGTGAGGACACTGAGCATGCTGCGTGGGCAATGCCTGTTTTGAGTGGGGTGGATGGAAGATACATGGGGGGGCTGAGGTCTGCATGTGCGGATGTTATGTGTATGTGCGTCAGGTCATGGGTGGGAACTGGTGGGCAATGACTACGACGGTCTGGACGGGTGAGTAATTTCCTTTCCCCCTGTACCATTCTTCTAGGTCAGCGCCCACCAGAAGAAGGGTATTTGGCATGCCATCGCCAAGGACGTCCGGGCCCCGGGGGTCAACCACAGACAGAGCACCCACTGCCATAAAAGACGGGAGGACCTGCGCCGCTGGATCAAGAAGAAAGGCGGAGGCCCAGCTGGGGATGGCCTCCCAACGTGGAAGGGGTGCCTGTCGCACCATGACCACCCGATGTACCTGATCCTGGCGGTGGCCTAGCCGGAGTTGGATGGGCGCTTGAGGGCATCACAGCAGCCACAAGGGGGTGAGTACACTCTCATTCAGCTGACTCTGCACGCGCTACGAAGTGTCTGGGTGGGGGAGGTGGGCAGTGGGTTCCCCTACGCCAGGGCGTACTTGGTAGGCAAGGTCCCTTGTGAGGCAGGCTCTGTGGCACCCCAACCCCACTAGTGGTAAGAGCCATCTACACCTAGTCAGGCTCCTGTGACTTCCACGTGTGCAGCCATTGGGCTTAGGCCTCGTACCCCATGGGCATGTGAATTTTCTAGGAACTGTTAGTGCATGGCGTAGTGTATGTATGTATGTATGTATGTATGTATGTATGTATATCGTATTTGTAAAGCGCATTCCGACTCACAAAGACTGCTCCCTGTGTGTTGTGTCCGCCAAAGGTAGTGGTGTTGCATGCACTGAACATGTTTTTCTTCTGTCTCCCCCCTCCCCCATTTTGTTGTCTCCATGTTCTTGTGTGCAATAGCATCATCAGGCGGAGGAGCAGGAGGGAGCTGCAACCCACTTGGCCCTGGAGGGTGAAGCAAAGGAGTCTGAAGCCACCAGTGGGACAGAGGGCGAGGGGAGCTCCATGACGGGGACAGGAGCATACACCAGCGACAGCGACTCCTCCTCTGATGGGAGCTCCCTTGCGGTGGCGGGCACCTCTGTGCCCACCGCATCAACAGGTACAGCCGCCACCCCCCTACCAGCACCGCCCTCCCAGTGGCCCCTCAGCATGTGTCCTGTGCCCGCTCACCCAAGAGGGTGGGCATCTCCTTCGCCCCAGTCACCTCAGGCCCTGCCCCAGTCAGCCCTGCTGCCCTCAGTAAGGAGGCTATTGACCTCCTGAAGATCCCTCACTGTTGGGCAATCTACCATTTTGAATGCCATCCAGGGTGTTGAGAGGCATTCGCAACAAACAAATGCATACCTGGAGGGCATTCATTTTGGGCAGGCGGCCCAACGGAGAGCATTTCAGGCTCTGGCCTCAGCACTGATGGCAGCCATTGTCCCTGTGTCCAGCCTCCCCACTCCAACTTCCACTACCCAGACCCAATCCCCTGTACCTCAGCCTATCCCAAGCACACCATCACACCATCATGCACACTCATCAACACACAAGAGTAAGCAAACATAAGCACCACACATCTCACAAGCACTCACACAAGCACCATACCAATGCAGACACAACAACATCCACTGCCTCCACTGTGTCTCCCTCCTCCATGTCCTCCTCCTCCCTCCCTGTCTCGTCTCCACTCACACCTGCATGCACTACATCCTCAGCCACTACCTCCATCACCAGCACGCTCATCACCACACACCGCTCACGTGCACTCACCACCCCCACTACAAGGCACACATCCTGTGTCCTCTCCCAGTGTGTCTGTGAGCCCTCCTCCCAAAGTACACAAACGCAGGCACACACCCACCCAACAGCCATCCACCTCACAACAGCCTCCGGCCCATGCACCTTCACTCAAATTCAGCAAACGTACACCTCCTACAACCACTACCTCTTCCTCCACTCCCAAACCCCCTCCATCTTCCCATCCCAGTGTGTCGAAAAACCTTTCCTAGCAAACATTGACCTCTTCCCTTCACCTCCTCCCCCCAGTCCTTCCCCTAGGGCCATGCTTTCCAGGTCCCAGCCCAGCACCCAGTCACCAAATCCTCAGGCACAATGGTGCCAGCAACTGCGGGGTCATCGAGTGCACCACCCATCAGTGCTGCCAGTGTGCCACGTAGCGAGGGCAAGGACATTCCGCCACCTGCCAAGGTGAAGAAGATACCTGCATCCCGGAGGGAGAAGCTGCACCTACCAGCCACCAAGGGCTCTGCAAAAACAAAAGGGGATAGTGGCAATACACCTGCGGCACCATCAAAGGTGGGGAAAGGACAAAAGTAGAAGAGCAGGTCAGGACAGGGCACGGTGGCACCGACTGAGGGACCAGTGTCATCCCTTCTGTCCACAACAACACCAACCTGTATGGCTGCGAACACCGCTAGCTGCACCGCCACCAGCACTGCCACCTGCACCGCCACATGCACAGCCACCGGCACGTCTGCAGCCTCAGCGACAGACCTCAGCATCTTCCCCAGTGGGCAGCTGTCCGGGGCTGCAGGAGACGTCCTGCTGTGTCCCTCAGCAGGTGCTGACCCATGCACCACTGCCAGCACCGCCCGCCACAGACACCGCCGCAAACACCGCCACCGGCCCCATGACGTGGCACCACCGCTGACATGGCTACCATCCCCAGTGGTCAGTCGTCCGAGGCTGGAGGAGAGTTCCTGGACCCTGGCCAGCTTCCATGAGGCATGACTTCCATCACTGTTTGCACCTGCAGCTGGAAGGCGAAGCCGCAGCAGTGTGGGGTGTGTCTCTGCCTCCATGGCGTATCATGCTAACTGTTCCTCAGCCATCTCGTGGCACACACACCCAGGTTAGGGAATGGTACCGGCCACACTGCACCTGGAGCACTCTGGGCACCATGCCCCCTCCAGAACCAGTGGAGAATGACATCCACTACCTCAGTCCTTGGCAGGATGAAGCACTCTGGGCACTATGCCCCCTCCAGAAACAGTGGAGAATGACATCCACTTGAGAGACTGTGGCTTTGCACTCCCCAGGATAAAGCTGTGGGCAACCTACCCACTTGAGAGACTGTGGCATTGCACTCCCCAGGATAAAGCAGTGGGCAAACCACCCACTGGAGAGACTTGAGAGACTGTGGCGTTGCACTCCCCAGGATAAAGCAGTGGGCAAACCACCCACTTGAGAGACTTGAGAGACTGTGGCTTTGCACTCCCCAGGATTAAGCAGTGGACAGTGAACCCACTTGAGAGACTGTGGCTTTGCACTCCCCAGGACCAAGCAGTGGGCAAGCCACCCACTGGAGAGACTGTAGCTTTGCACTCCCCAGGATGCAGCAATGGGCATAGAGCCCCCCTGTGCAGCAGTGGCATTGTTTGTTCATCTGGCTGAGGTGCCCCCCTCCCCCTGAGATGCCTGTTTATTTTCGATCTGATGCCCCAGCAGAGCTCTCTCCGTTTCCAGTCAGATATCTTGTGTGGGCTTTGCCCATGCATTTTGGAACCAGTGGTCCACAGACAATGATTGGTACACTATCCGGACTTGTGTAGTTGGTGTACATATTTGTATATACTGGATTTTGAACTCTGACTATCAGATTTTTCATGATTACAATCATTAAAATCATTAGATTTTGTCCTTGCGTTCTTCCGGGGAGTGGGGTGGGGTGTATATGTAATGTTGCTGCATGTATTTGTGTGTATGTTGTTGTGGGTGAGGGTGGGAGTGGGGTATTGGGTATTGCGTGTTGCGTGTGTGTGTCACTCTCTTCCCCCCCCCCTGTGTTGTAGGTGCAGTACTCACTGTGGTCGTCAACGACGTCTGTCCTGCTCCTGATAGAGCAGGAGGAAGAGCAGCAGAGGCAGGACCTGTAGTTCGGGCTCCATGGCGTCCTGGATCCTCGTTGGGTGTCGAGAGGTGAGTGTTTTCCCTTCTGTGTACTGTTTCTGCCGTGCTTTTGGTCATGTTGGTTCCGCCCTGGAAAAGGTGGCAGATGGGCCTGTTGTGATAGGGTGGGCGGTACTTTGTCTTCCGCACGTCTGCTGGCGGTTACCGCTGCGGTGTTTGTTTCTACCGCCGTGGCGGTCTGAGTGTTAAAGTGGCTGTCTATGTTGGCGGTTTCCGCCATGGTCGTGAATCAATTTTTTTTTTCCGCCGGCCTGTTGCCGGTATTACCGCCGCTTTAACACTGACCGTCAGGGTTGTAATGAAGGCCTAAATCTTTTTTTTTTATCAGGACATGGGATTGAACATATTCATACATCAGTATATCATCCACAAAGTAATAGCATTGCAGAAAGGTGGATAAAAGCAGTAAAAGAAGGTTAGAATTGGCTGTATGCATGTGGGAAAGATTGTCATCAAACTGTTAAGGAAGTGCTGTCGAGTTATTGTAATATCCCTAGAGATGTGGGTAAGAAGTCTCCTTTTGAAAAGATGTGAGGAAGAGCAGCAGGTTGTAATTTGAAACAGATTTGGATGATGCATGTACCTGATAAGATTAAAAGGGAATATAAGGCGGAGAGCAACAGTAACCAATGGTGTAATGAAGTAAGTACTAATCAGAAAGTCAGAAACGGGATGCGCTCTCAAAATAGGCGATTGGATGCGAGTGAAAAGAGGAAGGTATGTAAGAGTTGGGAAATCCAAATTTTCTGATCCCATGAAAGTAATCACAGTAGGAAACAGTGTGGTGGAATTATCTGATAGAAATGTGTGGAGTATGAGCAATGTGTATAAATTAAAACATTGTGTATGGCTCAAAGAAGATGTGACAAAGAACGAAGTATTAATTATAAAGGCTGAGGAAACAAGAATAAGACCTAATATTAATGTTGAACATAGAAACAAGAGAATAAAGTCATGATCGAGGTGTTCTCCTTTTTAGAGATAAGATTATATGATGTGTTAAAAGTTACATGGGTGGATTACCTATATAAATTACAATTGCAGCAGCTGAACATAAGAAAATTATTATTTATATAAGATATGCTCAGTTTTACAAGGAAATTATTGTACATATGTTTTACAAAATCTCAAAGCATTGGTTATGTGGTGTATGTAATTATATTGGTTTACGGAAGAGAATGGTAATATCCATGTGGCAACTTGTAGAATCTTGACATGTAGATCCAGATTGGAAATGGTTAAGAAAAAGACAAGTCAAGATTCCAGATGAGACAGTTAGTCCAGGTTGTCCGTTCTGTGAGGAGTGGACTTGTGAAGAATATTCATTTGGGAATACGGCAGAGGGCCAAGACTGATTTGCATAAGGTGGGTCTCTGTCTGGTGTGAAAAATGATAGTAGTCAGAGGTCTCCATCTGCCTTAATGGGTGAGAAGAAGGCTATTTTGGTCATGTCTCAGATTTGAGATTTCATTCATAAGTTGCCATTGAGAAGGAATCCTCGATTTTAGCATTCCTAGCAAAGAAGAGATGATGCAGCACCTCAGGCTTTCCCTCAATAAAATCAACACCATTTAAACGTGTTTATTTATCCACACATCTTAAGGCATCTGAGGTGGTGTTTTGTCTACGGAGCAGATGTCTAACTCTAAATAGGGCTGCATAGTTAAAGACGTATTGCAAAGATGGATTACCCTAATTGTCACTTCACTCATAATGTACAAACTAACCCTGAAAAATATTTAGGAACAGTTCCTCTGGAATATAAAATTGAACTCTACAAGCTACTGGAACAAATGCTTCTTATATTACTGTATCTGTGTGGGGTACTAAGTAATAGCTGAAAGGACTGAGCAGCAAAGAAGCTCACAGAGGAGAGCTGAATGAGAAGTGAGCACCGACCAAAAGAAAACGTACCAGAGAGGACCACATAGGAGTCTTGTATAGAAACAGAACAACAGAGTGGAACAGGCATACAAACTGGATGTCTCACACATTTATGTTTTATTTATTTGAGAGAATAACAGTAGCAGTAAAAATAACAGCAAGTAACAGATAACGCATATAAGGAAGGGGGAATAAATTCAGAAAGAAAAATATAGGGGGTCATTCTGACTTTGGCAGGCGGCGGAGGCCGCCCGCCAAAGTCCCACCGGCAGAATACCGCTGCGCGGTCAAAAGACCGCAGCGGTAATTCTGAGTTTCCCGCTGGGCTGGCGGGCGACCGCCAGAAGGCCGCCCGCCAGCCCAGCGGGAAACCCCCTTCCATGAGGATGCCGGCTCCGAATGGAGCCGGCGGAGTGGAAGGGGTGCGACGGGTGCAGTTGCACCCGTTGCGATTTTCAGTGTCTGCGTGGCAGACACTGAAAATCTTGGTGGGCCCTGTTAGGGGGCCCCTGCAGTGCCCATGCCATTGGCATGGGCACTGCAGGGGCCCCCAGGGGCCCCACGACACCCGTTACCGCCAGCCAGGTTCTGGCGGTCAAAACCGTCAGAACAAGGCTGGCGGTAAGGGCGTCGGAATCCCCATGGCGGCGCTGCTTGCAGCGCCGCCATGGAGGATTCCCTTGGGCAGCGGGAAACCGGCGGTACACCGCCGGTTTCCCGTATCTGACCGCGGCTGTACCGCCGCGGTCAGAATGCCATGGGAGCACCGCCAGCCTGTTGGCGGTGCTCCCGCGGTCGTTGGCCCTGGCGGTCCATGACCGCCAGGGTCAGAATGACCCCCATAATTCTTTATCTTAATAGAAAAAGAGCCAAAGGTGTCAGATGGGGCATGGTCTTACACATTAGGGGCCATATGTACGAACGCTTTCTCCCATAGACACAGAATGGGTAAAAACCTTTGCTACATCTGGCCCTAGGTGTCAGACGTGCATATTGTTTAGAAGTCTCTCTTCTTAGAGCACAGACTCATTCATGTGGCCTGAGTTCTATACCTCGGTTTGCAGTCTCATTATTTGGGAGTCAGTTTCAATTCTTGGTGGACAATGCACTCACTGAGATAAGTCTTATGTTTTAGAGTATAGTCTTAAGGTGTCAGTCTCATGTCTTGGATCACAGTCTTACACATTAATATATCATATGTATTTGTAGAGCACACATGCACCCTGAAGAGTATCTTGGTGCTGAATAACAGATATTTATTGTTACCCAACTGAATGGTATTCATTTTATCGACCTCAGAAAGATGAAAGGCTGAGTGGACCTGCCAGGATTTGAACCTGTGACCAGGCGTTCAAACACAGGCCCCTACAGTCGACGAATTAGTCATCTAAGCCACCAGCCCCGGCACTGTTGCAAGTCTTACTTCTCAGAGCATAGTCTCATTCATTGGTGAGAGTCCCACATCTTAATGCACCACTTTACAAATTCGGTGTAAATTACACACCCTTAACCACAGCCTTATTTACTGTGTCTGAGTTACACACCTTGGTGCACAGTTCCGCTCCTAGGTGTGAGTCGACATCTTGGAGCACGTCAAGCTCAATGCATTCAAGTTTAATGTTCTGGAGCACAACTTCCATCACAAAGAATATGTCTTAAGTCTTCGGGCACAATCACATTCATTGGGTGCGAGTACAACTTGGTGCACATGATCACCGCATTCTGTGGTGTCAGTGCTTACTATGTTTTGTAAATATCTGACCTTTTTACAGCCCACTTGAAATCAGGACCTTAGATTGGAAGGTCACTGGCACTTTGATTCCAGGGACATTAACACAATCAGGGCTTTATTCCCAACTAAACAATACATTTTCTCAGTGGCCTGATTCCGCATTAGGAGGGCATAGCATTGGTAGATGCTACTCTTTAAATCAACCACACATTTATTCTTTAAAGCCCTGAGGTGACTGACTGTGCTTGTAAGGAGAGGTCCTATTGTTTGGTATTGCTTCCAATACATGTTTGCCTTTCTCTCTCTCTTGTTATGATCATACACCTACTACACTGTATCTCTGCACCCAATTAGGAAAGAAACGTACGTGTAGATTTTTTTTAAGTACATCCAGCACACTGAAACACAACAGGCAGAATCCAGGATTTTTTTAGTTCATGCACCGCATCCACAGAGCCGGACAGTAGGGATTTACATTACTTTATGGACACTGCTGTTCTAGAAGGAATAGATTACTTACCCTGTAAGCATCTATTCGTAGCATGTAATGCCGTAGATTCATATGCTTAGCATATCCCTGCCACCTAGGTTAGGCTTGAATGTTTGCAACTTGTTTTCTTCAAAGAAGTCTTTCGAGGTATAGTGATTCCTCCATAGTCTGTATTGTACATGGTCATCGGCTCCTTTATTATATTGTTTTTAGGCTCATTGGGTGAGTTTAGGATAGGAGCAATAGGGTGACGGTAAAGATGAACATGCAGATAAGGTTTTGATAAGGGTGACTGTTTTAGTAGAGATGTGTGTATGTCAGCCATTGGCGTCTAGAGAAGAGGCTTTGGTGCATATGGGTCTACAGCACCACACACTATAAAAAAAAAGCTTACAGGGTAAGTAACATATCACATTCGTAGCATGTGTTGGCCATAGATACATATGCTATGTATCGAAAGTAAAGCAGGGCTCCCCAAGAACGGTGGCTAGCCAGTGTTTGAGATAGAAGTCTGAAAAAGTACACGTAATACAGCTTGACCTACTCTTGCTTATTGGTTAGCTATGACACCAACACAGTAGTGTTTTGTGAATGTTTGTGGGTTATTCCATGTTTCTGCTTTACAGATATCTGCTATTGGAATGTTTCCTAGGAAAGCCATAGTGGCTCCCTTTTTACGTGTAAAGTGAGCTCTTGGAGCTGTGAGTAGCAATGCCTTAGCTTTGTGGTAGCAAGTTATATCTTACTATCTATCTTGCAATTCCTGCTTTAGAAATAGGTGAGCCCTTTTGTGGGTTTGATAAAGCAACATAAAGTGGTTGTGTTTTGCAAAAGGGTTTTGTTCTCTCGATGTATTACATTAGTGTTAGTTTAACACCGAGGATGTGTAGAGCTCTTTCCGCTCCCAAGTCTGATTTAGGAAAGAACACTGGTAGCTCAGTGGTCTGGTTTACATGAAAGGTAGAAATCACTTTAGGGAGAAATTTGGGGTTTGTTCTTAGTGCTTATTTATTTGGATATATTTAGAAGAAAAGTTCTCCCAGAGTGAGAGCTTGGAGTTCACTTATTGGTCTAAGAGATGTTATAGCCACCAAGAAAGCTACCTTTCATGTGATCAACTGTAGATCATATGAATGTAGTGGTTCAAAAGGTGGACCCATAAGCCTGGTGAGAACTATGTTAAGGGTCCAGACTGGTACTGGCGAGATGAAGGGAGGAATTACCCTTTTTAATCCTTCCATAAAGGCTTTAATTTCTGAGATTTTAAACCAAGACATGTGTTGTCTGTTTTGCATGAACTCAGCAAGTGCTGCTAAGTGTAGTATAATAGAGGTAAATGCAAGACCTGCTTGTTGTAAATGGAGTAGGTAACAAACAAGTGGCCTCATTATGAACATGGCGGTCCGGACCACCATGCCGGCGGTGGCTGAAATTACCGCCACCAGCATGGTGGTTCGGACCGCAACAGGTGGAACTCCGCCACCGCCAGGCTCTTGCCGCCAGGCAGTCCGACGATGGCAGAGTTCCTTATCCGACTGTGCAAGCAGCATCGTCCGCCGGATAGTGAACTTGTTTTCCCCAAGCCTTTCCCGGGCGGTTTAGGCCACCAGGGAAAGGCTGGCGGAATGGGGACCCCTGCACTTGGCATGGGCAGTGCAGGGGCCCCCATGCACAGCCCCGTCGCGCATGTCACTGCCCGATTTATGGGGAGTGATATGCGCACCGGGGCCTGCAGCACCCGCCGCACTGCGGAGCCGTCGGCAATGTACAAGCCCAGCATTCCGCTGGGCCGGCTGGCGGAAACACTGTTTCCGCCCGTCGGCCCAGCGGAATGTTGTTTATTGGGCCGGCGGGGTCTTCGAAGTGCTGGCGGTTGTTGTTTCAACCGCCAGCCCCAAACGCTGGGGGATTTCCCGCCAAGATCGTAATGAGGGCCAAGGTCTTGTACTGTGGGAGAAAGTGGCTAGATTAGTTTAGCTACACAGTAGTGTACAAACCTTTTTCATTTGACTGGCTGACATGCTTGTGTGGTAGGCCTGCAAGCTTGTTTTAGAATGGTCATACATTCTTGTGGAAGACTGAGGTATCCAAATTCAAAGACTTCAGGAGCTATATCCAGCTACTTAAGGTTGTGGTGTTTGACCCTTCTCTGCTAGTGAATCAGAAGGTATGGCCAAAGTGGAAGCTTCTTGTGTGGCACAAGCGATAGTTGTAGTATGGCAGGGAACCATGTTTGCAGAGCCCTTGTTGAGGCTAATAGGATTAGAATGAGGTATGTTTAAGTGAGCTTCGTAAGGAATGAGTGGGAGAGGAAAAGCAGAAGCACATATCCCAGACTAGTAGATCCATTGGGCATTGCCTCTGGACTATGAGTGAGGAAACCTGGAGGTGAAGCTAGGGATTTTGAGTTCTGTTGTTTGGGGAAGAGGTAGATCTCTGGGGTTCCTCATCGCTGGAAATATGAATAGAGCAGTGTTGGGTCCATTTCCCACTCGTGTACCTGCTGTTGCATTCTGCTGAGCATGCCTAAGAAGTGGTTGTCCACCTCTGGTAAGTTTTCTATTGAGCCTTTGTTGGGACTTTTAGGATTAGAGTGGGAGATGTTTGCGTGAGCTTTGTAAGGAATGAGTGGGAGGAGGTGACGCATAAGCAAATATCCCTGACCAGTTGATCCATCGGGTATTGCCTCTGGACTGTGAGTGATGAAACCTGAAGGCGAAGCTTTGGCATTTTGCATTCTGTTGTGTGGGGCAAGAGGTCTATAACAGGGATTCCCCACTGCTGGAAATATGAGTAAAGTGTGTGCACCCTTGTTTTTTAATGTAATACATGCTGATTGTGTTGTCGGTGCAGACTAGAACCAACTTGTGTTAAAGATGTTGTTGAAAAGCTTTGAGAGCTAACTGAATCCCAAAAAGCTCAAGGGGTTTGATGTGTAGGTGTTTCTGAGTTGAAATCATTGACCACGCAGTGTGAGATCTTGCATATGTGCCCCCCCAACCGTGTAGGGATGCATCTGTTGTAATGGTGACCTGCTGGAGTGGGGCTTTGAAGGGCTTGCCCTACAACACATTGTTATTGTCCCACCACTACTGTAGGAGTGACAGATGTTCTTCTGACATAGCTTGTGTTCGAGGTGGGTTAGTAAGAGGTGGGCGTGTGAGCTCAAGACAATATCCGTCTTTTATGATAGAAAGGACCCACTGGTCTGATGCAATTTGTACCCAATCTGGTGGTGTTACGTGCTAGAGCGGGGAGGCATAGAGAGTCACTATCTGCTGGAGGTGGTCCCTTTGGAAGCGGATCCACGACCTCGACCTCTATTGCCTTTGTACTGGGACATATAGTATGCCCCTTGGGAGTACTGAGACTGATAGGAGCTCTGTGGTTTTTGAGCAGTGACTGCGTCTATGAAGGTGCCTGACTCAGTGTGGGAGTCTTTCTTAATTTTTTCTAGCATTCATCTACCTATGGTCCAAACAGATGTTCCCCATCGAATAGCAACTTTAGTAGATGCTGCCATACATAAGGCTTGAAGCCAGAAACTCTAATCCATGAGTAGTACATGATAATGATGATGGTGTTAACCTCCCTTGCTTTTGTGTCTGGTGCATCTAAGGCACATTAAACGGTGGCATTAGATATTATCCTCCCTTCCTCTACCAGTTCTGCCCCTCTCTCCTTGTATTGATGTTCTGCTTTCCCTCTTATCTCATAACCGAGCTTACAGAATCTCTTTGGAATGCACTTCTGAGTTTAAAGAAGACATTTATTGTTATTAATTCTCCACCACGAGCTTCCTGAGAGATGAAATTACTAGATTGGAAGCACAGTTTCAAAAGTAGTCGCAGCAATGAAAGCAAAATATATCAAATTACTTCTCAGTTGCAATGTACACAGCAAATAGATGTGATTATATTTTAGCAGAACTTCAAAGCAAAGCATAAAAGTCAAAATTCATCACCGTAGGGCCTATAACTCAGCTTCATCTTTCTGGGGTCTGCAAGTTGATGACTCCGGTCAACTGCGAGAAAGAGATTCTCTACCCAAACGGGAGACAGGCAACTGACGTCTAGCTCCTGTCTGAAGTCAAAGCAGATTCAATCTACCCCGCTGTAGCCCAGAGTCATCCTTAAAAGCAAACTCAGTGTGAGAACTGAAGAACCCTGGAGAGTGGCCAATTCTCCCGAGCCCCCGAGCTCTCAGACTGGATTGCGAGGTAAACACAAAATCTACGTGCTCTTATCAGCTAAGGTCTGGTGTGAACAAAACAGCTTGGTCCATCTTGTGGAAAAACACAGCTTGGAAAAACACAGCTCATCTGCAATGTCTCAACTGCAATGTCTAACCCCACGTTAAAGCCAATAGGCAGCTAACCTAAATAGCAAATGTAATGTCTAATGTCAAGTCAAAGCCAATAGGCAGCTAAACTGAATACAGAATGTAATGGCTAATGCCATGTCGAAGCCAATAGGCAGCTAAACTGAATACAGAATGTAATGTCTAAGGTCATGTCAAAACTAATATGCAGCTAAACTGAATACAGAATGTAATGGCTAATGCCATTTCAAAGCCAATAGGCAGCTAAACTGAACAAAACATATAGGGGGTCATTCTGACCCTGGCGGTAGACTACCGCCAGGCCAACGACCGCGGATGCACCGCCAACAGGCTGGCGGTGCATCCATGGGCATTCTGACCGCGGCGGTCCCGCCGCGGTCAGAAACGGAAAACCGGCGGTGTCCCGCCGGTTTCCCGCTGCCCTGGGGAATCCTCCATGGCGGCGCTGCAGGCAGCGCCGCTATGGGGATTCCGACCCCCTTACCGCCAGCCTGGCTCTGGCGGTTTTGACCGCCAGAACCTGGCTGGCGGTAACGGGTGTCGCGGGGCCCCTGGGGGCACCTGCAGTGCCCATGCCACTGGCATGGGCACTGCAGGGGCCCACTAACAGGGCCCCACCAAGATTTTCAGTGTCTGCCAAGCAGACACTGACAATCGCGACGGGTGCAACTGCACCCGTCGCACCCCTTCCACTCCGCCGGCTCCATTCGGAGCCGGCATCCTCATGGAAGGGGGTTTCCCGCTGGGCTGGCGGGCGGCCTTCTGGCGGTCGCCCGCCAGCCCAGCGGGAAACTCAGAATTACCGCGGCGGTCTTTTGACCGCGCAGCGGTATTCTGACGGCGGTACTTTGGAGGGCCGCCCGCCAAAGTCAGAATGAGGCCCATAATGTGCTACTGGTGAACATTGAGCAACTAATATGCGCAGTGGTGAAACACAAAGTCATTGGTCAAACACAATTAATAGCATCACATTCCACCCTATGACCAATGAATTTTTGTTTCATACCTCTTATTTCAAACAAAAACAAAAAATAACTAATATCAACAAAAAAACATTATAAGCAAATCAGATTTGAATGATAAAAGCAATCACTGTAAAGCAATGGAAGTGGATTAACATATTGATCTCATAACCTTTCACATCAGATACGTCTACACAGAAAAGACTGAAACTCATATACTCTGATTGGGATAATAGGGTCTCTAAAATAGCCATTTGATGTAGCATGAGTTCTACTCATGTAAAGGTGCACGGTCCACCTGAAAGGTTTGCTGGCGAAAGTCAGAGTTCCATACGAAAAAACACAGACAGTTAAATGTTAAGGTTGCTTAGTTCCAGTGGAAGAACATAATCAAACAAGTTGAACTTGAACTGAAGGCGCCAGTTGCGCAAAATGGATCCATGGGGCTTGTACTTTACTCAATCAGGTTCAGGGTTGGGGTTAGGTCCCTCCCCCGACCCCACACTCACACACCCGAAGAGAGACCACACAGCACACTCATGGTCAGTGGCGAAACGTGGTAGGATCTGCAAAAGAAAAAAGTATGACTTTTCTTGTAAATAACATTTGTCATCTGAAATGTGCCCTTCCTCTACCTTTCCTTGTTTTATAATCAGCAGGACGTTTTTGGGGCCCTTTGTTATGATTTCTGCAGGTTCTGGAGGGTCATTTGGGGCTTCAACCCATACCTCAGCACTGAGGTTTTTGTCTGTTGCGCCACAGCTTCCCTTTCCTTGCACTGTCAGAAGGGCTGGGGCAGACTCCTTCTTTACCAAACCTCCATTCACTGCACTTTTGACAAGTTGGGCCATTCTGTCTTCAATTTGTATGAATGAATCAGATTATTTTCCATTTATCAGCATAATTTTGATTTCTCCTTGGTAATCTGCAGCAATCACTCCCCCTAAAACCTTATCAATTTGCCATATCTGTTCTGGTAACTTTCCTCTCTCCAACTGATCTTTGGCTGTTTGTGGGGCAGATTGCTCTTGTGCGTGCTGCACAGTTTTTATTAAATCTAGGGGAATGTGCATCTCTCTCATCTCTGTCCACCTGTAAGTGGCTTTTTCTCCCAGCTGTCCACATTTCTGACGCACCCACTTAGCCATCCCCACTAAGTCAGAATTCTGGGTGTACACTTCTCTCTCTGAATTTTTCTCTTTAACATCTGCAAGGCAATTGAACCAGTTATGTACAAGCCATGTGGAAAACCAAACAGCTAAACCATTGGCAGTGAACCAAGAATCACTTTAAAAATTACACATCTCAAGCAGCTCTTGCTTTAAAGTCTGACACACATTGTACAACACTGTTCCTTCCCTTGTGCTAGACAACAACTCTTCAGTTAATGAATCATTAGTCAAACATGCTTTGTATCCTCAGGGGACACAAATTAAAATGGTGCACTCAATTTCACTGGTGACTCTTTTACCTGTGGTACTCCCTGCACCCTCTCCTCATCCTGAAAAGGGGCTTGTGACACCTGTTCATGTAGGGCTGCAGTGACTCTAGCCCTGTCTTGCATGTACCAGATCCAGTGTATGATACTAACTTCCTGTGCTTTTCCTAAACTGTGAGATTTAGGTGAATTCATCACCCACTGCATGCTTGATATTTCAGGTTTCGTACTCCAAAGTTCCAGCGGCACTCTTGTATTCCCCTGTTCCTGATTTACATGTAAATCAGTGTTTCCCTCTTGCACTGCGCAGAAACCAACCTAAAGTCTGAATTATTTCATTTGCCAAATTAAAAGCGCGCAGCTGCTTATATTTTTTCCTAGTGACTTTATACCAAAGTGTTAAGATTTCACTCAGATGAGGGCTATACTGCTTCCAAAAATCAAACAAGCTCATGAAACTCGGTGTCTCTTGCTTAGTGCAAAAAGTAAGAAACTCTAAAATCCTTTGTTTTACTTGTGCCAGTAACTGCACATTTTGCGATGGTACTTCTGCCATGTAATTAATTTTTATTTGCAGAAGCGGTCTGTAAATAACATTCTGAGCTGTGTTCTCAGTGTTATCAGTTAAGGAATGCGGGGTGTTTTGCTCTATGCTCTGCTGACACGGAGGCTCAGACTGGCTCACAGCTGTCTTAACCCCCCTCATTACTGTACTGGGAAAAGCCAGATTCTTCTATAACAGCAGTTTTATAGATTTCAGCATTATCTTGCAATAATGTGTTCTGGCTAATTTGCTCACGTAAATTCTTATGTTCATGTTCTAACTGCCTACATCTCTCCTGCATTTTTCTGTAAGCAGATAAAAGTATCCAAACGCTTCTGTCAAGAACAAAAGGAACATCATTTCTTTCAAAAGGCAAATTTTCTAAATATGCTTTATCACAGCACTCATCCAGTCCTGATTAATAAGAAACCATGTTTCTCACAGCACCATAAGGCAGTTTAACTTCACATGCATTTTCAAACATGGTCTGCCGTGCTTCTGTAATCCTCTAAACAACAACAACAAAATTACACTTTTAAATAGTACACTTCGAAATTCCAATTTCCGACTGAAAACTGACGACTAAGCCAAAATGTTCTGCTTTCCCTCTTATCTCATAACCGAGCTTACAGAACCTCTCTGGAATGCACTTCTGAGTTTAAAGAAGACATTTATTGTTATTAATTATCCACCACGAGGTTCCTGAGAGACGAAATTAGTAGATTGGAAGCACACGTTCAAAAGTAGTCGCAGCAATGAAAGCAAAATATATCAAAGTACTTCTCAGTTGCAATGTACACAGCAAATAGATGTGATTATATTATAGCATAACTTCAAAGCAAAGCATAAAAGTCAAAATTCATCACCGTAGGGCCTTTAGTTCAGCTTCATCTTTCTGGGGTCTGCAAGTTGATGACTCCGGTCAACTGCGAGAAAGAGATTCTCTACCCAAATGGGAGACAGGCAACTGACGTCTAGCTCCTGTCTGAAGTCAAAGCAGATTCAATCTACCCCGCTGTAGCCCAGAGTCATCCTTAAAATCAAACTCAGTGTGAGAACCGAAGAACCCTGGAGAGTGCCCAATTCTCCCGAGCCCCCGAGCTCTCAGACTGGATTGCGAGGTAAACCCAAAATCTACGTGCTCTTATCAGCTAAGGTCTGGTGTGAAGAAAACAGCTTGGTCCATATTGTGGAAAAACACAGCTTGGAAAAACACAGCTCATCTGCAATGTCTCAACTGCAACGTCTAGCCCCACATTAAAGCCCATAGGCAGCTAACCTAAATAGCAAATGTAATGTCTAATGTCATGTCAAAGCCAATAGGCAACTAAACTGATGTAGGAGGCTGGACTGGCTTGTAGTGGGTACCAAGGGGTACTTACACCTTGCACCAGGCCCAGGTATCCCTTATTAGTGTAGAGGGGTGTCTAGCAGCTTAGGCTGATAGAAAAGGTAGCTTAGCAGAGCAGCTTAGGCTGAACTAGGAGACGAGTGAAGCTCCTACAGTACCACTAGTGTCATATGCACAATATCATAAGAAAACACAATACACAGATATACTAAAAATAAAGGTACTTTATTTTTATGACAATATGCCAAAAGTATCTTAGTGAGTACCCTCAGTATGAGGATAGCAAATATACACAAGATATATGTACACAATACCAAAATATGCAGTAATAGCAATAGAAAACAGTGCAAACAATGTATAGTCACAATAGAATGCAATGGGGGCACATAGGGATAGGGGCAACACAAACCATATACTCTAGAAGTGGAATGCGAACCACGAATGGACCCCAAACCTATGTGACCTTGCAGAGGGTTGCTGGGACTGTAAGAAAACAGTGAGGGTTAGAAAAATAGCCCACCCCAAGACCCTGACAAGTGGGTGCAAAGTGCACCTAAGTTCCCCAAAGAGCACAGAAGTCGTGATAGGGGAATTCTGCAAGGAAGACCAACACCAGCAATGCAACAACGATGGATTTCCTGACGAGAGTACCTGTGGAACAAGGGGACTAAGTCCAAGAGTCACGATCAAGTCGGGAGTGGGCAGATGCCCAGGAAATGCCAGCTGTGGGTGCAAAGAAGCTGCCACCGGATGGTAGAAGCTGGGGATTCTGCAAGAACGACAATGGCTAGAAACTTCCCCTTTGGAGGATGGATGTCCCACGTCATGAAGAGTCATGCAGAGGTGTTTCCGTGCAGAAAGACCGCAAACAAGCCTTGCTAGCTGCAAGGGTCGCGGTTAGGGTTTTTGGATGCTGCTGTGGCCCAGGAGGGACCAGGATGTCGCCAATTGTGTGAGGAGACAGAGGGGGCGTCCAGCAAGACAAAGAGCCACTCAGAAGCAAGCAGCACCCGCAGAAGTGCCGGAACAGGCACTACGAAGTGGAATGATCCGGAGCTCACCCGAAGTCACGAAAGAGGGTCCCACGACACCGGAGGACAACTCAGGAGGTCGTGCACTGCAGGTTAGAGTGCCGGGGACCCAGGCTTGGCTGTGCACAAAGGAAATCCTGGAAGAGTGCACAGGAGCCGGAGTAGCTGCAAAACACGCGGTTCCCAGCAATGCAGTCTAGCGTGGGGGGGCAAGGATTTACCGCCACCAAACTTGGACTGAAGAGTCACTGGACTGTGGGAGTCACTTGGACAGAGTTGCTGAGTTCAAGGGACCTCGCTCGTCGTGCTGAGAGGAGACCCAGAGGACCGGTGATGCAGTTCTTTGGTGCCTGCGGTTGCAGGGGGAAGATTCCGTCGACCCACGGGAGATTTCTTCAGAGCTTCTAGTGCAGAGAGGAGGCAGACTACCCCCACAGCATGCACGACCAGGAAAACAGTTGAGAAGGCGGCAGGATCAGCGTTACAAGGTCGCAGTAGTCGTCTTTGCTACTTTGTTGCAGTTTTGCAGGCTTCCAGCGTGGTCAGCAGTCGATTCCTTGGCAGAAGGTGAAGAGAGAGATGCAGAGGAACTCTGATGAGCTCTTGCATTCGTTATCTAAGGAATTCCCCAAAGCAGAGACCCTAAATAGCCAGAAAAGGAGGTTTGGCTACCTAGGAGAGAGGATAGGCTAGCAACACCTGAAGGAGCCTATCAGAAGGAGTCTCTGACGTCACCTGCTGGCACTGGCCACTCAGAGCAGTCCAGTGTGCCAGCAGCACCTCTGTTTCCAAGATGGCAGAGGTCTGGAGTATACTGGAGGAGCTCTGGGCAGCTCCCAGGGGAGGTGCAGGTCAGGGGAGTGGTCACTCCCCTTTCCTTTGTCCAGTTTAGCGCCAGAGGATCCCTGAACCGGTGTAGACTGGCTTATGCAGAGATGGGCACCATCTGTGTCCATCAAAGCATTTCCAGAGGCTGGCGGAGGCTACTCCTCCCCAGCCCTGACACCTTTTTCCAAAGGGAGAGGGTGTAACACCCTCTCTCTGAGGAAGTCCTTTGTTCTGCCTTCCTGGGCCAAGCCTGGCTGGACCCCAGGAGGGCAGAAACCTGTCTGAGGGGTTGGCAGCAGCTGCAGTGAAACCCTGGGAAAGGTAGTTTGGCAGTACCCGGCTCTGAGCTAGAGACTCGGGGGATCATGGAATTGTCTCCCCAATGCCAGAATGGCATTGGGGTGACAATTCCATGATCTTAGACATGTTACATGGCCATGTTCGGAGTTACCATTGTGACGCTATACATATGTCGTGACATATGTATAGTGCACGCGTGTAATGGTGTCCCCGCACTCACAAAGTCTGGGGAATTTGCCCTGAACAATGTGGGAGCACCTTGGCTAGTGCCAGGTTGCCCACACACTAAGTAACTTAGCACCCAACCTTTACCAGGTAAAGGTTAGACATATAGGTGACTTATAAGTTACTTAAGTGCAGTGGTAAATGGCTGTGAAATAACGTGGACGTTATTTCACTCAGGCTGCAGTAGCAGGCCAGTGTAAGAATTGTCAGAGCTCCCTATGGGTGGCACAAGAAATGCTGCAGCCCATAGGGATCTCCTGGAACCCCAATACCCTGGGTACCTCAGTACCATATACTAGGGAATTATAAGGGTGTTCCAGTATGCCAATGTAAATTGGTGAAATTGGTCACTAGCCTGTTAGTGACAATTTGGAAAGAAAATGAGAGAGCATAACCACTGAGGTTCTGGATAGCAGAGCCTCAGTGAGACAGTTAGTCATAACACAGGTAACACATACAGGGCACACTTATGAGCACTGGGGCCCTGGCTGGCAGGGTCCCAGTGACACATACAACTAAAACAACATATATACAGTGAAATATGGGGGTAACATGCCAGGCAAGATGGTACTTTCCTACACAACCCCCCCCCCCAAACGAAGGACAATAAGACTAGCCATGACCTGATGAGTCTTCATTGTCTAAGTGGAAATATCTGGAGAGTCCATCTGCATTGGAGTGGGTACTCCCATGTCTATGTTCCACTGTATAGTCCATTCCCTGTAGAGATATGGACCACCTCAACAATTTAGGGTTTTCACCTTTCATTTGTTTTAGCCAAAGTAGAGGTTTGTGTTATGTCTGAACAATGAAGTGAGTGCCAAACAGGTATGGCCTCAACTTCTTCAGTGCCCAGACCACTCCCTCTCTATGGCAGACCAACGCTTTTCTCTAGGGGTCAACCTCCTGCTGATAAAAGCAACAGGTTGATCCTGGCCCTCAGAATTAAGTTGTGATAAGACTGACCCTACCCCTAATTCAGATGCATCAGTTTGGACAATGAATTTTTTGGAGTAACAGGGGCTTTTCAGGACAGGTGCAGAGCATATGGCCTGCTTCAGCTCCGCAAAAGCTTTCTGACAGTTTGCTGTCCATAATACCTTTTTAGGCAGATGTGAGGTCATTAAGAGGGGCTGCAATGGAGCCATAGTTCTTTATGAACCTCCTGTAGTACCCAGTGAGGCCTAAAAAGGCTCTCACTTGAGTCTGAGTTGTTGGGGGAACCCAATCTATTCTAGTTTGGATTTTCCCCTGAAGTGGTGCAATCTGTTCTCCACCTACCAGGTGTCCCAGATAAACCACTTTCCCCTGCCCTATCTGGCACTTTGAAGCCTTGATAGTGAGGCCTGCCTTTTGCAGGGCCTCCAACAGTTTCCATAGGTGGATCAGGTGATCATCCCAGCTGGAGCTAAAGACAGCTATATCATCTAGATATGCTGCACTAAAAGCTTCCAGCCCTTGCAGGACTGTATTCACCAACCTTTGAAAAGTGGCAGGTGCATTTTTCAATCCAAAAGGCATTACTGTGAATTGGTAGTGCCCTCCAATGGTTGAAAATGCAGTTTTTGCTTTAGCATACTCTGATAACTTGATCTGCCAATACCCTGCAGTCAAATCAAAGGTGCTTAGATACTTGGCAGATGCCAGTGTATCTATTAGCTCATCTGCCCTGGGTATAGGGTGAGCATCAGTTTTGGTTACCTGGTTGAGACCTCTGTAGTCAACACAAAATCTCATTTCCCTTTTACCATCTTTGGAATGAGGTTTTGGTACAAGTACCACAGGAGAGGCCCATGGACTTTCAGAGTGCTCAACCACTCCCAGTTCAAGCATTTTCTGAACCTCTTGTTTTATGCAGTCTCTGACATGGTCAGGCTGCCTATAGATCTTACTTTTGACAGGCAAGCTGTCTCCAGTATCTATAGTGTGCTCACACCAAGAAGTGGTGCCTGCACAGTAGAAAAGAGTTCAGAAAACTGACCCAGGAGATTTATGCAGTGGTCTTTCTGCTCAGCAGTAAGACAATCTGCCAAAACTACACCTTCCACTAGAGCATCTTGTTCTGTGGAAGAGAAGAGATCAGGGAGAGGGTCACTCTCTTCTTCCTGTCCCTCATCTGTTGCCATGAGCAGGGTGAGATCAGCCCTGTCATAGTAGGGTTTCAGGCGATTGACATGGAGCACCCTAAGGGGACTCCTGGCAGTGCCTAAGTCAACTAAGTAGGTGACTTCACCCTTTTTCTCAACAATAATGTGAGGTCCACTCCATTTGTCTTGGAGTGCTCTTGGGGCCACAGGCTCCAAGACCCACACTTTCTGCCCTGGTTGGTACTGAATCAGAACAGCCTTCTGGTCATGCCATTGCTTTTGGAGCTCTTGGCTGGCCTGAAGGTTTTTACTGGCCTTTTTCATGTACTCAGCCATCCTAGATCTTAGGCCAAGTACATAGTCCACTATGTCTTGCTTAGGAGCTTTTAAAGGTTGTTCCCAACCCTCCTTCACAAGTGTTAGAGGACCTCTTACAGGGTGTCCAAATAGGAGTTCAAAGGGGCTGAAGCCCACTCCTTTCTGGGGTACCTTCCTGTAAGCAAAAAGGAGGCAAGGTAACAGGACATCCCATCTCCTGCAGAGTTTTTCAGGGAGTCCCATTATCATTCCTTTGAGAGCTTTATTAAACCTCCCAACCAGTCCATTTGTTTGTGGATGATAGGGTGTAGTGAACTTGTATGTCACACCACATTCCTTCCACATGGCCTTTAAGTAAGCAGACATGAAATTGCTTCCCCTGTCTGATACCACCTCTTTTCTGAAGCCCACCCTGGAAAAGATTCCCAGGAGGGCCTTTGCCACTGCAGGAGCTGTAGTGGTCCTTAGAGGAATTGCCTCAGGATATCTGGTGGCATGGTCCACTACCACCAAGATAAACCTATTGCCTGAAGCAGTAGGAGGGTCAAGGGGGCCAACTATGTCAACCCCTACCCTTTCAAAGGGAACCTCAACCACGGGCAGTGGAATAAGGGGTGCCTTTGGAGTGCCACCTGTCTTGCCACTGGCTTGCCAGGTTTCACAGGACTTACAAAATTCCTTTGTGTCCTCTGACATTCTAGGCCAATGAAACAAGGGGACAAGCCTGTCCCAAGTTTTCATTTGCCCCAAATGTCCAGCTAAGGGAATGTCGTGGGCTAGAGTTAGGAGGAACTTTCTGTATTGCTGAGGAATCACCAATCTCCTGGCAGCTCCAGGTTTTGGATCCCTTGCCTCAGTATACAAGAGGTTGTCCTCCCAGTAAACTCTGTGAGAGTCACTGACATCCCCATTTGCTTGTTTGACAGCTTGCTGCCTTAGACCCTCTAGTGTGGGACAGGTATGCTGTGCCACACTCAGCTCCTCCCTGGCAGGCCCCCCTTCACCCAAAAGCTCAGCAGTGTCTGCTTCCAGCTCCTCTGGTGTAGGTTCTGCACAGGGTGGAAATTCTTCTTCCTCAGAAGTTGAATCCACTGTAGAGGGAGGAATAGTAGGTAGTGTTTTACCCTTACTAACCCTAGCTTTAGGGAGCACTTGGTCCATTCTTCCAGGATCCAAGTCACCCTGTCCTTTTTGCTTTTTGGCCTGAGCCCTTGTCAAAGCAAAAATATGCCCTGGAATGTCCTGCATTGCTGCATGAGCCTCCAACTCCACTTCTGCACAAGCTGATGTCTCTAAATCGTTCCCTAGTAGACAGTCTACAGGTAAATCTGTGGCAACCACAACTTTCTTTGGACCAGTAACCCCCCCCAGTTGAGATTCACAACAGCCATGGGGTGGCTAAGAGTGTTGTTATAAGCATCAGTCACTTGGTACTGGTGACCAAGTAGGTGTTGTTCTGGGTGGACCAGTTTCTCTATTACCATTGTAACACTGGCACCTGTGTCCCTGTAGGCCTGAACCTCAACACCATTTATTAGGGGAAGTTGCTTGTACTTATCCATGTTAAGGGGACAAGCAACCAAGGTGGCCAAATCAATGGCCCCCTCAGAGACTAACACAGCCTCTGTGGTCTCCCTAACAAGACCAACCCCAACTAAATTACCAAAAGTGAGCCCAGCTACTCCCTTGGATTGGCTATTAATAGGCTTGCTCCCACCACCACTGCTATTACTAGGGGCACTAGGTGTAGCAGCAGGGGTTGTAGTGATAGGAGGCTTGGTGCTTTTCTTTGGGCAACTGGGATCAGTTGTCCAATGGCCTTTTATTTTACATAAATAGCACCATGGTTTCTTTTCTTTGTTTTGATTTGAAGAGGATTTGGGCCCACCACCCCCCCACCAGAGTGCTTTTGTGGGCCTGATGAAGACTCATTTTTAGATTTGTCCCCACCCTTGTCAGAAGATTTACCATCCTTCTTCTTGCCATCCTTGTCACCCCCTGTATGAACTTTTCTGTTCACCCTTGTTCTGACCCATTTGTATGCCTTCTTTCCCAATTCTTGGGAGAGGTCAGATCAAAGTCTACCAGGTACTGGTGTAACAAATCAGACACACAATTATTAAGAATATGCTCTCTCAGGATTAAGTTATACAGGCTTTCATAGTCTGAAACTTTACTGCCATGTAACCACCCCTCCAAGGCCTTCACTGAATGGTCAACAAAGTCTACCCAGTCTTGTGAAGACTCCTTTTTGGTTTCTCTGAACTTGATCCTGTACTGTTCAGTGGTTAAGCCATAACCATCAAGGAGTGCATTCTTAAGAACTGTAAAATTATTGGCATCACTTTCCTTGACAGTAAGGAGCCTATCCCTACCCTGTCCACTGAAAGATAGCCATAGGATAGCAGCCCACTGCCTTTGAGGGACCTCCTGTACAACACAGGCCCTCTCAAGTGCAGCAAACCACTTGTTAATGTCATCCCCCTCCTTGTAAGGGGGAACTATCTTGTGCAGATTCCTGGAATCATGCTCTTTTGCAGGATGACTATTTGGAATACTGCTGCTGCCACCATGGGGTCCAAACCCCAACCTCTGTCTTACTTTTTCTAAGTCAAATGCTTCCCTGTCTAGATCCAGCTGTTGCTTCTTGAGCTTCAGCCTGGATTCTTCCACTCTCAATCTATTGAGTTCCCTTTCTAACACTGTCTTCAGGGAGGGTGGGTTGGGCATGCCTTGACACAGAAGAATGGTGTGAATGAACAGAGGGAGACCTGTCCCTAACAGATGGCACTCTAACATTCTGGCCTACAGAAGTAACACTCCTACTGTGATGGGAACTCACATTAGTACCAGCCATGCTAGGTGGCTTCCTAGGGGGCAGGCTGGGAAGGTTCCCTTCTAACTCTCTTACTGGGGGTGCCCCAGAGTCAGAGTGTGAACCATCAGCTAACTTCTCAACAGATGTGCCAACTAAGGTCTTATCCTGTTCAATGAGCATATTAACTAACAGTTCTCTTGAGGGATTCTTCCCTACCCCTAAACCTCTTTCAATGCAGAGACTCCTTGCTCCTTTCCAGCTAAGGTGATCATAAGCAAGTTTGGTCAGATCAACAGTTTGGCCTGTACCAGACATTATAGAAAAGGTTTAAGGGACAGAAAAAGAAAGAAAAAGTTTTCAGAACTTTTTAAGGAACAGAAAAAAACTTTTAAAGAACTTTTTGAAAGTTTTAGAGGTACTTTTCAGCACTTAGTAAGAGGAGAAAAGCAAAACTTTTTGGTTAGGTGTACATACACTGAACTTGTTTTGTATATTTTTCTCTAATGAAAAGTACAAAATGACAAAGTGGTAAGTACTTATCCCACCGCTGCACAACCAATGTAGGAGGCTGGACTGGCTTGTAGTGGGTACCAAGGGGTACTTACACCTTGCACCAGTCCCAGGTATCCCTTATTAGTATAGAGAGGTGTCTAGCAGCTTAGGCTGAGGGAAAAGGTAGCTTAGCAGAGCAGCTTAGGCTGAACTAGGAGACGAGTGAAGCTCCTACAGTACCACTAGTGTCATATGCACAATATCATAAGAAAACACAATACACAGATATACTAAAAATAAAGGTACTTTATTTTTATGACAATATGCCAAAAGTATCTTAGTGAGTACCCTCAGTATGAGGATAGCAAATATACACAAGATATATGTACACAATACCAAAATATGCAGTAATAGCAATAGAAAACAGTGCAAACAATGTATAGTCACAATAGAATGCAATGGGGGCACATAGGGATAGGGGCAACACAAACCATATACTCTAGAAGTGGAATGCGAACCACGAATGGACCCCAAACCTATGTGACCTCGCAGAGGGTCGCTGAGACTGTAAGAAAACAGTGAGGGTTAGAAAAATAGCCCACCCCAAGACCCTGAAAAGTGGGTGCAAAGTGCACCTAAGTTCCCCAAAGAGCACAGAAGTCGTGATAGGGGAATTCTGCAAGGAAGACCAACACCAGCAATGCAACAACAATGGATTTCCTGACGAGAGTACCTGTGGAACAAGGGGACCAAGTCCAAGAGTCACGATCAAGTCGGGAGTAGGCAGATGCCCAGGAAAGGCCAGCTGTGGGTGCAAAGAAGCTGCCACCGGATGGTAGAAGCTGTGGATTCTGCAAGAACGACAAGGGCTAGAAACTTCCCCTTTGGAGGATGGATGTCCCACGTCGTGAAGAGTCGTGCAGAGGTGTTTCCGTGCAGAAAGACCACAAACAAGCCTTGCTAGCTGCAAGGGTCGCGGTTAGGGTTTTTGGATGCTGCTGTGGCCCAGGAGGGACCAGGATGTCGCCAATTGCGTGAGGAGACAGAGGGGGCGTCCAGCAAGACAAAGAGCCACTCAGAAGCAAGCAGCACCTGCAGAAGTGCCGGAACAGGCACTACGAAGTGGAGTGATCCGGAGCTCACCCGAAGTCACGAAAGAGGGTCCCACGACGCCGGAGGACAACTCAGGAGGTCGTGCACTGCAGGTTAGAGTGCCGGGGACCCAGGCTTGGCTGTGCTCAAAGGAAATCCTGGAAGAGTGCACAGGAGCTGGAGTAGCTGCAAAACACGCGGTTCCCAGCAATGCAGTCTAGCGTGGGGGGGCAAGGACTTACCTCCACCAAACTTGGACTGAAGAGTCACTGGACTGTGGGAGTCACTTGGACAGAGTTGCTGAGTTCAAGGGACCTCGCTCGTCGTGCTGAGAGGAGACCCAGATGACCGGTGATGCAGTTCTTTGGTGCCTGCGGTTGCAGAGGGAAGATTCCGTCGACCCACGGGAGATTTCTTCGGAGCTTCTAGTGCAGAGAGGAGGCAGACTACCCCCACAGCATGCACCACCAGGAAAACAGTCGAGAAGGCGGCAGGATCAGCGTTACAAGGTCGCAGTAGTCGTCTTTGCTACTTTGTTGCAGTTTTGCAGGCTTCCAGCGCGGTCACCAGTCGATTCCTTGGCAGAAGGTGAAGAGAGAGATGCAGAGGAACTCTGATGAGCTCTTGCATTCGTTATCTAAGGAATTCCCCAAAGCAGAGACCCTAAATAGCCAGAAAAGGAGGTTTGGCTACCTAGGAGAGAGGATAGGCTAGCAACACCTGAAGGAGCCTATCAGAAGGAGTCTCTGACGTCACCTGCTGGCACTGGCCACTCAGAGCAGTCCAGTGTGCCAGCAGCACCTCTGTTTCCAAGATGGCAGAGGTCTGGAGCACACTGGAGGAGCTCTGGGCACCTCCCAGGGGAGGTGCAGGTCAGAGGAGTGGTCACTCCCCTTTCCTTTGTCCAGTTTAGCACCAGAGCAGGGCTGGGGGATCCCTGAACCGGTGTAGACTGGCTTATGCAGAGATGGGCACCATCTGTGTCCATCAAAGCATTTCCAGAGGCTGGGGGAGGCTACTCCTCCCCAGCCCTGACACCTTTTTCCAAAGGGAGAGGGTGTAACACCCTCTCTCTGAGGAAGTCCTTTGTTCTGCCTTCCTGGGCCAAGCCTGGCTGGACCCCAGGAGGGCAGAAACCTGTCTGAGGGGTTGGCAGCAGCAGCAGCTGCAGTGAAACCCCGGGAAAGGTAGTTTGGCAGTACCCGGGTCTGAGCTAGAGACTCGGGAGATCATGGAACTGTCTCCGCAATGCCAGAATGGCATTGGGGTGACAATTCCATGATCTTAGACATGTTACATGGCCATGTTCGGAGTTACCATTGTGACGCTATACATATGTCGTGACATATGTATAGTGCACACGTGTAATGGTGTCCCCGCACTCACAAAGTCCGGGGAATTTGCCCTGAACAATGTGGGAGCACCTTGGCTAGTGCCAGGGTGCCCACACACTAAGTAACTTAGCACCCAACCTTTACCAGGTAAAGGTTAGACATATAGGTGACTTATAAGTTACTTAAGTGCAGTGGTAAATGGCTGTGAAATAACGTGGACGTTATTTCACTCAGGCTGCAGTAGCAGGCCTGTGTAAGAATTGTCAGAGCTCCCTATGGGTGGCACAAGAAATGCTGCAACCCATAGGGATCTCCTGGAACCCCAATACCCTGGGTACCTCAGTACCATATACTAGGGAATTATAAGGGTGTTCCAGTATGCCAATGTAAATTGGTGAAATTGGTCACTAGCCTGTTAGTGACTATTTGGAAAGAAAATGAGAGAGCATAACCACTGAGGTTGTGGATAGCAGAGCCTCAGTGAGAGAGTTAGTCATAACACAGGTAACACATACAGGGCACACTTATGAGCACAGGGGCCCTGGCTGGCAGGGTCCCAGTGACACATACAACTAAAACAACATATATACAGTGAAATATGGGGGTAACATGCCAGGCAAGATGGTACTTTCCTACAACTGAATACAGAATGTAATGGCTAATGCCATGTCGAAGCCAATAGGCAGCTAAACTGAATACAGAATGTAATGTCTAATGCCATGTCAAAACCAATAGGCAGCTAAACTGAATACAGAATGTAATGGCTAATGCCATGTCAAAGCCAATAGGCAGCTAAACTGAACAAAACATATAGGGGGTCATTCCGACCCTGGCGGTCCATGACCGCCAGGGCCGGGGACCGTGGAAGCACCGCCAACAGCACCGCCAACTGGCTGGCCAATTCAGCCGCGGTCAGAAAAGGGGAACCAGCGGTTTCCCGCCGGTTTTCCCCTGGCCAAAGGAATCCTCCATGGCGGCGATGCAAGCAGCGCCGCCATGGGGATTCCGACCCCCTTCCTGCCAGCCTGTTCCTGGCGGTTTACACCGCCAGGAAGAGGCTGGCGGGAACGGGTGTTGTGGGGCCCCTGGGGGCCCCTGCACTGCCCATGCCACTGGCATGGGCAGTGCAGGGGCCCCCTAACAGGGCCCCATAAAGATTTTCAGTGTCTGCTTGGCAGACACTGAAAATCGCGACGGGTGCTACTGCACCCGTCGCACCGCAGCAAATCCGCCGGCTCCATTCGGAGCCGGCTTCATCTTTGCTGGGGCTTTCCAGCTGGGCCGGTGGGCGATCTTTTGCAGATCGCCTGCCGGCCCAGCGGGAAAGTCGGAATGTCCCCCGCGGTCATCTGACCGCAGGGCGGTGTTTGGGCGGTTTCCGCCCGGCGGGCGCCGCCCGCCGGGGTAGGAATGACCCCCATAATGTGCTACTGGTGAACATTGAACAACTAATATGCGCAAGGTGAAACACAAAGTCATTGGTCAAACACAATTAATTGCATCAAAATTGATCAGGAAGATGCTGGAGTAAATCGTGCATCTCATCCCATTGTGCCCTGTTGTACCTAGAGAGGAGGCCTACTGAATTTCCCACCCGAAGATGATTGGCTGCTTGTGCTGCCACATGCTTTTCTGCCGTGTCACACTTCTTGCTCTCTTTGTCAGTAGCGGTGGGGAATATCACCAGCCCCTTGCGAATTGACACATTTTCTGGCAGTATGTATCATCACAGAATCAGGAAGAACATGTCCCTTGATATATGTTGGATCAGATAGTGAAGGCTAATATTTTTTGTCAACACTTGGGGTTAGGACCCTTGATTTTACAGGTTGCTTAAATATTTCTGCAGGGGGCTTAAGCATTGACAAGAATTGTACTGTACGCTGCGATCTGGATAGCGTTTCTATGAGGAAATCATCCTCATCTTCTAGTATGTCCATACCTACCTTATGGTAGTGTGCAGCCCTGCGGACGACTTCATGGTAAGTTGTTGTGTCATCTGGTGGGAGGGTTTAGAGGGGTAAAGGTCAGGGCCATTATCATCTTGAGGGTCTATATCATGGCTATCCCGTGCTTCCTCAATATCATCAGGGTCACCATGACGATCTGGAACACATGGTGCGTCAGAGGGGTCAATATTATCACCTATGCTAAGCTCCCTGAAATACGATGGTGCAGGTGATCCCCGTGGGTAAGGGGAGTGTTGTAGTGATGATGGATGAACAGCAGAGGAAGAACAGGAGGTGGAGGACAGGGTAGAGGTAATGGTGGAGTAGGAGGAGGTTGAAGTTGAGGAAACAGTATGGGACTAGTACCCCTGTCTTTAAGTTTTTTGTGGGGTCTATTGTGGCTCAGGGCCCATGATCTCCTCCTCAAATGTCTTCTTCCTCTTAGGGAGCGTGTCTGTTGGTGCTGGAGTGTTTTTTAAACTACTCTTCCAGTGTCTAGGTTAATATATATATATAGAGTAATTTGTTTGGGGTCAAGGTTCTTGCAGTTTGGCGAGTAAAGGCTCAACTGGACTCTCCTTCGCCTCTGTGGAGGTTTTAAATATTTTTTGCCGCAGAGTGTGGTTTCGAGGCCAATAGTTTGGGTGGCAAAGGTGTTTCCATGTGCTTGGCATGGAGAGATACCTTTGATGCCAAGGGCCCTTTCTGTTCCAAAGGACTAACTGTTGGCTCCAAGAGCCTCGTAGGCTTTTCCGGCTTCGAGGTTTGAGTTTTAGAGCTGGCACTGAAGTTTGCTTTGACTCCGAGATGGTCAGTGCCTTTGGTTTTTCAGTGCCTTTTGGTGCTTGTGAAGGCAGACTAATGGGTGTCTGCTCCTTTGCCTTATGCTGGACACCGTCATGGCCCAAGGGCAGTGGGGTTCCATGAGTTGTTTGATCTGTTTTTGTGTGGACCGCTTTTGCTGGGGTATTTGCGTACTATTTCAAGATTGTAGGCTTGTTCTCCGAGTTGGACCCTTCCCCAAAGCTGGCAAGTAGGATGAGGATGTCCAGGGGCGCATCTTGGGCTTTAGATTTTCTCTCAATGTCCTATTTGATTTGAAGATTGAGTGGTTGGTCCCCAAGATATTGGGCACATCTTCGGCTCGGTGTGCTTGCCACGTGGTATGGGCCCAGCGGCGCTCTCCCCGTTGGCGAAGTGTCATTTTCGACTGGCAAGCCAGGCAAACTTCACATAACATCTCGTGTTCTGGAGACAGGCACGGGTTGCAGACCTTGTGTTGATCAGGCCTGGAATATTTAGCGTGGCACTTGGCAGAAACTGAAGGGAGTCTTTAACATCACTTTGTGTGGATCGAGAGGAAGAAGATGATAGTAAAGTTGGAAGGAAAATTTGAACCAAGCACGAGCGAGCACAATGAAGTATATGGAGAAAAACAGTTGTTAGTTGTCTTCAAATGATATTCGTTGAAGGGTTACGAATCAGGGTGCTGAAAAGGCTTCATGGAAGGTGTTGAAGTTTCAGTCCTGGAGCTCCAACATAGATGCTCGAACACGATGGCAGAGAAAAACAATCTAACAATGGAGCCGATGACCATGCGCAATACAGACTATGGGAGGAGTCACTATACCTTGTGACTCGAAAGACTTCTTCAAAGAAAAACAAGTTGCAAACGTTTGAATCCAACACTAGATGGCAGGAGTATGCTAAGCATATATATATCGACGGCCAACACATGCTGCAAATTTAATGTATACTCTCCATCCTACCCAAAGGTGAAAGTGGCTATCTGCTTTAAGGGTCAACCCAAGCAGTCACAGTTCCTAGTCAACAAAAGTTTAAATAGTTGGGAAGGTAGGTCCAAACATATAATGGGACGGTATTTCACCCCTACTGGGAAGTTGTGTCACTGTTCAATTAACTTACGGCAGCTCGGCTTACGGGTGATGACACTATCTTGAGAGGTATGGAAATCAAGTTGAGAAGTCTTGGTACTGAATGCCAACTCTGCTGAGAAGTGCTCGTGGTGCCCCATCAAAAGGTAGCAAGTCTTCTTTTAAATCTCTTTATTATTTCAACAGTAACACACAAGGTGGAACACTCCTGGAGCGACTGTTTAGGTGCACGGGAATAAAGGCATTACATATATCACATAAACAGAGATACAATTTAAACATCAACAGTAAACTATGCCACTTGTCGAGAATTTCGCCACCACTCTACAGAATGGAGGCGGTGGTAGGCTAGGAACTTAAGGAAGAGGGGGGACGCAGGGCACCCAAGTGCATCATAAGGGCATGGTATGTTTGTGGAGTGGCGTCGAGCAATATTAATATGAACTGAAGAGTGGGATGGGCCAAGTCTCAATGGAGAGGACGATGAGGGTGTCAAGTACTCCCACGCGCCACCCCCCTGTTAGCGCCCTAACTGGCACGATGTGGCAGACCTAGCAAACAGGACTCAGGCGTCGACTGCTGGGCGTGGGCAGTGATGTCAGATACCACAACAGTAATGCGCTGCCAAGCCATGGATAATGGAGGGCAACTCCACACCCTATGATATAAATCTGCTACAGGGTCCACGCAGCAGGGGCACACTGGGTCTGACGAAGGAAACATACGCTTTATACGAGAGGGGGACAGTTAAGAGTGGTGTAGATAATTAAATTGGGTGTAGCGGAGTCTAGCATTCCGAGAGACTTTCCTAACAGAAGAGAGCGCAGACGACCACGCCGCCGATGACAGAGGCGTGGATAACACCTCATCCCAACGATATTTTACGTGGTCCAAGCCCTGGAGCGCTCCGGGCAACAGCAAGGACTACAACCTTGATACCGCTCTTCTTGCACCACCCAACAAAAGGAACACTGTAAGGATCTGTGACATTAAAGGCTCATCATCGCCCATGCCCCATGTGATATGAAGTAGGTGTTGTATAGTGCAATATGCTAAAAAGTTACCAGACGGTATCTTCGCACTCACCAATAGTTCATCAAAAGTCAATAATGTGTTGTCCGAATAAAAGTCCCCAACAGTAACAAGGCCCGCTTCCCTCCATGGAGACATATTATGATGTGTCAGCAAAGTCCGCGCTGCAGGCAGAAGCGTCAGAGGATATAGAGGGGAATATCTACCATGAACATACCGTAGCCAGCATGACTTCGCGGTGACTAATATGACATTGCCATGTGGTGAGGGGAGAGATTTATCTGACAACCAAGTCAACAGTGGCAACAGTGCCAGAGAGTCACTTAGGACTGCTTTTTCTGCTGTGCGACGATCGTTCAGCCAATCGGCTGGCCATTGTAGTTGGGCAGCTGCATAATACATTTCAAAATTTGGAACACAACAAACCGCCCTCGATCAATGGATATTGTGTCGTGGACGGGGCCGCTCGTCGTCTATCTTTACCCCACAAGAAATCTGTCACCATGCCCTGTAGTGTCTTAAAGAATCTGCGTGACAAGACAATCGGGAGTGCTGCAAAGTAATAAAGTAGGTGAGGCAGGATGAGCATCTTAGTGATGGGGACTCTTCCCATGGGAGACAAGGGGAGTGCCCCCCAGAAGGGCAGAGAGCCCCTCATGGAGCAAAGAACTCTGCCCAAATTGCCCTCTCTAAGGTCCTCCAAAAAGTGGTATATCTGTATGCCCAGGTATTTAAAGGCGGTATGGCACCATGGCAGGTGATACTCCGGCAGTGCCGATTGGAGCTCCAGAGGGACAGGAGATGGGGAAAATGCAAGATTTAGACCTAGTTACACGCAGACTCAAGATGTCAGCATAAGAGTCCAAGGACTTTAAAACTCGACACACGGACGTCGTGTGGTCCCCTAATTAGATCTGCGTACAGAGAGATTGTGTTATGAGTGTGTAATTCTGGTATATCCCACTGCTGTGCATATGTTCTGAGGTGGGCGGCTAAGGGCTCCATAGCTATGGCAAACAACAAAGGGGACAGCGGACATCCCTGTCTAGTGCCCCGGGAGATGGGGAATGGGTTAGAGACAATCTGCCCCGTCTTGACACGGGCCGACGGGCTAGAGTATAATGTTCTAATCCATGTGATGAATCCGTCACCCAAGCCCATCGCAGCAAGCGACTGAAAAAGAAAGTCCCAACTCAACGTGTTCAACGCCTTTTCTATATCTAACGACAAGACAACTCCATTATGGTTTGGCACGGATGCGGTATTATGTAGTAAGCGGATCAATCTCCTAATGTTCAGGAAAGTATTCCTACCGGGTATGAAGCCTGATTGATCCTCGTGTATCAAATGAGGAATATACATGAGGAGCCTATTGGCTAATATTTTCCTGAGCAGTTTACAATCTGTGTTTAACAGTGAAAGAGGGCGGTATGAGCGTACATCCAGGGGGGTCGCAGCCAGGTTTTGGGAGTACCGCTATGAGGGTCTCGTGCATCGTAGCCGGCAGCTGCTTACAGGTCTGCGCTTCATTAAACACCTGAAGCATGGGTTGTAGGAGATGGGGTGCCAGAGATACAAAGTACTCAACTGGGAGACCATCTGAACCAGGGGCCTTGTTCCGGGATATTTGGGAGAGCGCAATGCGTATCTCTTCCAGAACGATAGGGCCTTCCAATGTGACCGCCTGTTCTGGGAGCAGGTGGCTTAGCTGTAGAGAGCTCAAGAAGCCAGCCACACGTCCCGTGGAGGGAGGGGGGGGGGCACGTATAAGTCATGATAGTAGGCAAAAAAAAAGCTTTGTTAATCGCCTCTTGGGTGTTTATTATCTCTCCAGTGTCCAATCGGATCACCCCAATGGACAAGGATTGGGGATTATCCCTTAATAACCAAGCCAGTAAACGTCCTGCTCTGTCCCCCTCTGCGTATTGTTGTGTAATATAATGCCGATAATCGTGTCTACTCAGCCTATCATCGGCTTCCCTATGGCTTGCGCGCAAGGGTGCAAGCACGGCCACTGACTTTACCTCTAGCCACTACAACCTCTACCATGCGCAGTTTAGATTCCAGCTTCGATAGCTCCCTGACCAGTACACGACGGACCCCAATGGAAGCAGCCATGTAGTGGCCCCGTATCACTACTTTGTAAGCATCCCACTCTGTTGCCCTATGTAGTGTTGAGTTGTGATTTTGTGAGAAGGAAAAGGCTAGGCATTGAGCGAGTTCCGCGTGGAAAGGGGGATCCGCCAAGGACTCCGGCTGCAAGCACCAGGTAGGTATCAGAGCTCTCGGGCGGCCACAGTCCAGAACTACCCCAGGGGACAGTGATCTGACTCGGTACGGGCCAGATAATCGGAGGCGCGAATCCTGTGTATCAACGAGGGCGAAGTAAAATTCACGTCTATTCTGGTGTGACGGTCATGCACCTGGGAGTAGAATGAGTATTCAAGGTACGCCGGGTGCCGCAAGCGCCAAACATCACACAAGCCATTCTTCACTCTCCATGCTTCAAACTCATGCAAAATCTGCCTGCTCAGCCTGCTCAGGGCAGAAGGTAGGAGGGGAAAGGAGCGATCTAAATGGACATCCAAAACACAGTTGAAGTCTCTTCCTCAAATACTCTCCACAAAAGGTTCCCTAAATAATCCAGCCGACTTTGCAAGTAGAAATCTTTTTTGGGTGGAATTGGGTGTGTAAAGCGCCACAAGAGCCAAGGGTGCACCGTCCAGGGAGCCCTCGATCACCACATGGCGACCATCAGGGTCTATCCATGTGTGGGAAGTCATACACGGTACCCTCAGCGCAATCCAAATTGGTACACCCCGAGCAAAGGATGAGGAAGTAGTACCCACCAATTGACCCCTTCAGCTGACACGCATTTTCTCTAACATGGTTGAGGATAAGTGCGTTTAGCAGCATTGCAATATGGATCAGGTGACGCCTCAGGAAAGCATGAATGCATTGCTGCCTGCGCGGAGTGGACATGCCCCTTACGTTCCATGTGGCCAGGTTGTAACGAGGAATATGTGCCTGAGATTGTACAACCATTACTATAAGGTGATGTATGGCAGTGGGGGAGCCCCAGAGTTCCTCCCCCCTATGCTTCGGGCAATCACAGCAAGCCCTCGCCCTGAGATATATGTCTCAGCCCATCGACACCAGCACGACCTCACCCCTCCTCCCCGACTACAAACCGTGGCAATAACAAAATGAACCAATGGGGGTATAAGAAGAGAAGCAGTCCCCAGTGAGATAGGCCTAGAAACAACAAATGTCATGAGTAAACAACACAATGAAATAGAACAAAGCCTGCGAGCAGGCATAAGAGAGAACTGGTCCATATGGAGTGCGGTGCAGTGTTAGGTATCAGACTGCAAGAGTCTCGCTCCCGGCCACCCAAACAGCACCGCAGGCCACTCCGCTCCAAAGCCCTGCCGGGGTACTCCAGTGGTGTGACCCGCACCCAGGCACACAAACTCCATGGTTCATCAAGTCACTCACTGAGCAGGCGAGAGCAAAAAGAGTGCAGGGGGCCGCTCCCAATGAGAGAGTGGTAGTTTAGAGTATGTGAGTCATATGTCATCTGCAGAACGCAGGGTAACGGGCCCCGATGGGAGTCCCCAGCGTCAGAGGAGTCTGCATGGTCGGCTTCGGCATCAGCTAGTTCACTCAAGGCCGAGTAAGGGTTGGATACAAACTGCGTGGCATCGGCGGGTGCGCTCCGCCACCAACTGCGCCTTGGTAGGTTTAATCTCAGAGCGAGCCCAGCACCCGCATCTCCCCTTAGGGGGAGACCATGACTCCTCTGCGTCCCTCTGTTCCGCTGGCTGGGCAAACCCCTTAGCATGCAGCCAGGTCCAAGCATCGTCCGAAGCGGAGAAAACGTGCACTGCCAAACCATCCTGTACTCACAGTTTCGCAGGGAAGAGAAAGGCATATTTGATACTATGCTCGCGGAGGCGTTGTTTCGCTGTGTAGAAGGAACTATGCCTTTTTTGGACTTCGGCAGTGAAGTCTCAATAGGCAGATATTGATGCGTTCTCAAACTTTTGCGGGCCCTCCTTACGGAACAGCTGCAGCACCAAGTCTCTGTGCCACAGTAGTTGAGGAAGCGGGCTATCAATGGTCGGGGATGAGCACTCGCTGGCGGAGGCCTGCCCAGCACTCTATGAGCACGTTCTACCGAAAGGAATTTTGGAACTTTGTTCCATAGAATGGTGTTTGTCAGCCAACCCTCCATGAACAATTCCACGCTAGGGCCCTCGGCCCTCTCCGGGAATCCCACTAGGTGTATATTATTTCGCCTCGATCTCCCATCCGCATCTTCGGCCCTGTGTCTGAGCTCGTCCACCTCCGTGGTTAAATGGGTCATCTTCTCCTGAAGGGCCTTAACACTGGGGGACAGCATCGCCATATCACTCTCTATTTCCCTCACTCTCTAATGCCCGGTGGTCGGTACGCAGGAGGTTGACGTCAAGCGGAACGGCATCAATCTTTGTCTCAAGAGTGGTTTTGGTGTCTAGTATGGCCTGTAGCACCCTCTCAAATTGTGATGCGATTATGTAGGGTGACTTCCTTCTGGCGCAACGCTTGGGAGGTCGAGTCCGGATTCACAGTCGCCGTCCCCGCCGTCTCCATGGTCGTCGCAGGAGTCTTGGCGGGTCCTGGTTTATCCATCCGGCCGCCCAGGCCTCGGGAGGACCCCCGACAAGAGCACCTAATCAGGCATGCACCGACCAGGTCAACCCCGGCGGTGAGTGCCCAGGGGGGAGGAGGCAGACGCTATAATGAGCAGCTAAAAGGCCTCCAGTAAGTGAACCCCAATGCACGGCGCCAGTGCACTGGTATGAATAATATGATGTCCCCGTGAAGTAGCACAATGTGAATTTGGGGGCAGCTCAGGTGCAACCAGCTCAGCGTGGTATGGAGGCAAATCAAGGCAATGCTGGAAGGAGAAATTGGGCTACTGAGTCAGCGCTGCATGAGTATTTCCAAGTAGCTTGTTTACAGACTGTCACGATCCGGGGGGGGGGGGGGGCGCAGTCCCAGTGTCCCCCCGAGCCTGGCAACTGCTAGTGGTTCCAAGAAGGTGGTCTGTGACGAATAGCGCAATGTGGCTGGCAAATCAGGGCCCCAAGGTGACGAGATTAGGTCAAAAGTCGCCAGCCCGGTCTCATATCTGCTATAATAGGATGCTAGAGCATCAGGAGAATGGATGGCGTCCTCACTCACGCGGGCTGGAGCTCGTGTGCAGCTATGGATTAAGTAGGAGCCTCACGGGTCGTGCGCGGTCCGAGTTGCAGCTCGAAAAGTGCCGCCGAGTCACTGCCTCACCGTATCAGAGCCCTCGTGCTCCCAGTTGCAAGTTCACGCCGCACCCCCGGCTTCTCCCGCCACGGGGTCGCAGCACTCGTGGCTCGACACCGTAAGGTGGAGGGGGGCGCCCGGGTATCAGCGACGCGCTCACCCCTCGCGTCTAGTAGGGCGTAGGCCCTTGAAAAGGCCGCGCTGGCTGGGACAACACTCTTTTTGCGGCGAGGGCGCCGCCCAAACAGTGTGGTTTCGCAGCTCACGTCCAACGCCGAATCATTCCCTGGGGCTTTGCTGGAACAGCAGGGCACACAGCAATCCACCAGTTGCTCGGGGGATGCCTGGATGAAGGATGATTAGGTGGCCGGGAGCGGAGCCGCAGATTATGCTGCCGCTCCGGTCGCCATCTTGGACACGCCTCCCAGTAGCAAGTCTTCTTAGATGTATGTGTGTTGTCAATAATAGTACAGTAGCTCTACTATTAAATATATGCCTCCACTGTTATGTGCTGGAATTATCTCATTAAAAATAGACAAGCCTTGCTTATCAGTGTTCAGACTGTCCTGTTAACACCCTCTGTGGTAAGTGAGAAGCAGTCCAGTTCAAATACGTCTTGTCACTGCAGTGAATGTTAGAAGGGATTTAATTACATCACACCAGAAATTTTGATTACATAGTTGGCAATGCGATTTGGACTAAAAATAGGGATTTTACAATGAAGGCTGCCTAATAACACATATAATACCTTTTGTAATACTTTTAAAGATATTTGCTTTGGCTTGAATTTTGTGTTGACAAATAATACTGCAGCCTCTTGAAAAGCCAATGTGGCAATACAGATGCACCTTAGATGCCTTTACAAATAAGTTAACATATTTAAAATTGAAGTTATTTTTAGTACAAACATTAGTATGCATGTGTGTTGACAATCAGGTATGGATTTTAAAGACATAATTTCAAAGCTCTGCTAAAATGAAACTTGTAGTTGGGGTACACATTTAAGCAACACTGGAAAAAGATAAACAAATATGCATGGTTAAATATGTTAGTATAGTGACACTAACAGAAACAGCTAAGAGACAAAGAATTACACACAAGTTAATAAATTATGAGGATATGAAGGTTAGACCTCGGGTGGCAAAGCATATGGAAAGATAGATGATGAACTATGAATGGTACAAAAGTGTTTCAATTAGTTTAGAGCTGTAATAAAGCACTGATGGGATGCAAAAAGTACATTTCAACACACTACAAAATTGGAAATGAAAGTGGATAGATAACTGGAAAAGACACCCAAATCTATCAATGCATATGTATTTTAAAAATAAGAAATCATAACAAAACTTAGTGCAGCAGGTTTTAACTTGTGTGGGGGGGGACTATAACAAATAAATGAGCTAAAAAATGGCTTGAATCAGGCTGTATCTCAAAAGGTAAAACAAAAACTGCAGTAAAGGAGAAAATACAACTAATGTAGTTCACACATTTCAAAGTAGATTCTGTTTTGGCAAGTAGACAAATGAAAGCAGAACACAGAGGAAAAAGCATTGCAATTTTTTCACAGAGAAAACTCTGGAACCAACACAACACATTGTAGGATCCAAATCCAGACTCCAAGTCCCTCATTTAGAGCCTGGAGAGAGTTGAAAAGTCTACAGTTCCTGGTAGATACTGTAACCATGGAGTAGAGTCCACCGGCAGATATTCTTCCGCAATAATATCTTTGGGCATTGAACTCTGCACTTAAGAGTTTTCTCATGAAATTCGCTATATAAGACCCTAAGGGGGTCATTCTGACCCTGGCGGCCGGTGGCCGCGCCAACAGGCTGGCGGTGCTCCCGAGGGCATTCTGACCGCGGCGGTTCAGCCGCGGTCAGAAAGGGTAAACCGGCGGTCTCCCGCCGGTTTACCACTGCCCGTTGGAATCCTCCAAGGCGGCGCAGCTTGCTGCGCCACCGAGGGGATTCTGACACCCCCTACCGCCATCCTGTTCCTGGCGGTACGCCCGCCAGGAACAGGATGGCGGTAGGGGGTGTCGCGGGGCCCCTGGGTGCCCCTGCAGTGCCCATGCCAATGGCATGGGCACTGCAGGGGCCCCTGTAAGAGGGCCCGCTTGTATTTCACTGTCTGCTTAGCAGACAGTGAAATATGCGACGGGTGAAGTAGCACCCGTCGCACCTTCCTACTCCGCCGGCTCGATTACGAGCCGGCTTCATCGTGGGAAGGACTTTTTCCCCTGGGCTGGCGGGCGGCCTTTTGGAGGCCGCCCGCCAGCCCAGGGGAAACCTCAAAATACCCACCGCGGTCTTCCGACCGCGGTACGGTATTTTGGCAGCTCCCACCGGGCGCGCGGTGACCGCGCCCGGCGGGAGTCAGAATGACCCCCTAAATCCCTTATGCTTAGGTGGTTAGAATTTTCAACCTTGTGAGGAAACGAAAATGTTTCTTACCCAGTAGACATCTGTTCGTGGCATGTAGTGCTGTAGATTTACGTGCTTTGCATAAGTCCGCTATCTAGTGTTAAGCTCAGAGTATTACCAGTTGTTTTTCTTCGAAGAATCTTTTCGAGTAACGAGATCAAGTGACTCCGCCTCTTGGTGATATTGCACATGGCAGCGAGTCTTTTGTTAGATTGTTTTCCAGGCGGGTGAGGTAAGGAGTGTATATGTATATATATATATATATATATATATATATATATATATATATATATATATATATATATAATAATAATAAATGAAAAATATGTCCATGCCATGTATGTACATATTTACAATATTTCATACTACAATGACTACAGGCTTCTGGGGAGGAGGGAGGGCCCATGTGAATCTACAGCACTATATGCCAAGAAAGATGTCTACTGGGTAAAGTAACATTTTCCGTTTGATGGCATGTGTAGCTGTAGATACACATGCTTTGTGTAGACGGTAAAGCAGACCCCTCCAAACAAGCCGTGGCTAGCCTGGAAGAGTTGGAGTAGCTTGAAGAATTGTCCCAAGGACCTGTTGACAAGCTAAAACATCTACACAATAGGGTCTAGTAAATGTGTGTGGTGTAGACTAAATAGCAGCTTTACAAATATCTGCTATAGGAATGTTTCCTAAAAAGGCCATAGAAGCACCTTTTTCTGGTAGAGTGTGCCTTAGGAGTTGTTGGTAATTGTCTTTTAGCTTTAAGATAACAAGTTTGAATACACGACTATCCATCTAGCTAATCAATTCTTTAAAATTGGATTACCTTTGTGAGGCATTGAAAAAGCTACAAAAAGTTGTTTGGATTTTTTAAAACTTTTTGTACTGTCAATGCAATACATAAGAGCTCTTTTAACATCTAGTGTTTGAACAGCTCTGTCAGCAACTGAATCTGTTTGTGGGAAAACAACAGGTAACTGAACTGATTGATTAATGTGAAATGGTGAAACTGCTTTAGGTAGGAATTTAGGGTTTGTCTTAAGAACTATTTCATCTTTATGTTCTTGGAAAAATCGTTCCTCTAAAGTGACCAATTCATCCATACAGCATTGCCCTTGGACTGAGGGTGTGGCTAGCTGAACACAAAGTTTTGGCATTTTGAGTCTTCCACAGGGGCAAAGAGATCTATTTCTAGTGTTTCCACACAGGCAAAAGTATTGGTGAAGTACTTGTGGATGAATTTCCCATTTGTGGACTTGTTGCAACATCCTGTTTAATAGGTCCACTAACTGATTGTCCATTCCTGGGAGATATTCTGCCAGTAATTGAATGTGATTATGAATCACCCACTTCTAAACTGTCTCAGCTGGAAGGGACAACTGAGATGAGTGTGCTCCCCGTTTCTGCACATAATACATTGTTGTCATATTGTCGGTACAGACTAACACCACTTTGTGAGAGATTTGTGTCAGGAATGCTTTGAGTACTAGGAAGACTGCGATCAACTCCAAATAGCTGATGTGATAAGTCTGTTGAAATGGATTCCATTTCCCTTGTATGGTAAGGTTGTGTAGGTGGGCTCCCCAACCCATCTGTGATGCATCTGTTGTGAACGTGATCGGAGGCACAGGGTCCTCAAAAGGCTTGCCCTTTTGAGAGGTTGGTGAGATTCCACCATTGCAGAGAGCGGTGAGTTTGGCGCTACAACAACACTAGGTCCTGAAGATGACCTTGTGACTGAGACCACTGACGAGAGAGGCACTGCTGCAGTGGACGCATATGTAGTCTTGCATTGGGAACAATAGCAATGCAGGTGGCCATCATCCCCAGTAGTTGCATCACTAGTTTTACTGTGTAAGTATAATTCTCCCATAATTGAAGCAGGAGATTTTGAAAAGCCTGAATTCTTACTGGATTTTGGTATGTCAATGCTGAATGAGTATTGAGAATTGCTCCCAGATAAGGCTGTATTTGTGAAGGATGGAGATGGGATTTTAGAAAGTTTATTGTAAATCCCAAAATGTGTAAAAGATTTACTGTGTCTGGAGTATGCTGCTAGCATTTTTGGATGGTATTGGCTTTTATGAGGCAATCATTCAAGTATGTGAAGGCATGAATGTGTTGCCTTCTGAGAAATGCAGCTACTACAGCTAAGCATTTTGTGAATATCCTTGTGGCTGTTGTGATTCCGAATGGTAGTACTTTGAATTGATAATGTTTTCCGGCAGTGACAAATGTTAAATATTTGCGATGTGCCAGATGTATGGGAATGTGGAAATAAGCATCTTTGAGATCTTATGCTGTCATGTAATCTCCTTTTTGTAATAGAGAAATAACATCATACAGACTGACCATGTGGAAATGCTCTGAAAGTATGTATAGGTTGAGAGGCCTGAGATCGAGGATTGGTCTTAAAGACCCATCTTTCTTTGGTATGAGGAAATATAGTGAATACACTCCTACCCCTTGTTGTGATAGGGGAACTCGTTCTATAACTCCTTTGAGAAGAAGAGACTGCATCTCTTCTTTTGAGAGAATGAGATGGTCATGTGAGAGTTTGTGAAAACGAGGAGGTACATTTGGTGGAGTGGAGAGGAGTTCTAGACGGTAACCATGTTGAATAACTGGTCTGTGGTGATATTGTACCATTGTGGATAAAAATATGCAAGCCTTCCTCCTACAGGAGATGTATGTGCAGTGGGGATTTGTAGAAAGTCACTGTTTTGTATTAGAGGGCAAGCCTCTCTAGGCAGATGTCTTGCTTCTCCACCTATTATCTGTGCCTCTATAAGATCCCCTAAAGGAACCTCTGTTATAGAAATGTGTTCCTTGCTTTTGTTGTGAGGTAGAAGGTTTGGTGGTTGATGTTTTAAAACCACCCCTAAATTGCAGCCTATAAAAATTACCCCTCCTGGGTGTAGTTAACAAGGTGCCCATGGCTTTAGCCTTTTTTATTTTTTCTGTAGTTGTATCTACCTCTGGGCCAAATAAATGCTCTTTGTTAAAAGGCATGTTCAAGACTACTTGTTGTAACTCTGGTTTAAATCCTGAACACCTTAACCATGCATGCCTTCTTATTAGAACGTTAGTGTTTACACCACGTGATGCTGTGTAAGCAGCATCAATGGCACATCTGATGGAATTATTGGAGATGGCTTGTCCTTCTGCAACTACCTCTTGTCCTCTTTTTTGATACTCCGGTGGAAGATTTTGCAATGACTCCTCCATCTCATCCCAATGGGCCCTGTCATACCTCGCCATGAGTGCTTGAGAATTTGCAATTCTCCAATGATTTGCAGCTAGAGCAGCTACTCTTTAGCCCGCTGCATCCAGGTTTTTGCTCTCCTTATCTGGAGGAGGAGCATCCCCTATGGACTGACTTACAGCCCTCTTTTGTGCTGCACTTATCACTATTGAGTTTGGTGGGAGTTGAGTTTTTATGAAAGTTGGATCTGAGGATGCAGTTTTAGATTTCTTGTCTACCCTTGGTGTCATTATTCTTGCCCTGAAAGGTTCTTTAAATAGGTCATTAGCATGTATGAGCATGCCTGGTATCATGGGTAGAAACTGAGACTCTAACAGTTGGTTAGTGTGTTGAAGAGAAAATCCTCTTTTATTCGATCTGTATGCATTTGCACATTATGATACGCTACTGCTCTTGCTATAACTTGATTGCATGCAGTCGTATGCTCAGGGGGAGAAGGCCTTTATGGAGAAAGGTCAGGATCATTAGGGAGAATGGGATCTAGATTGTATAGATCCAATGGATACACATCTTTTGGAACATCACTTAGATCATCTCCATGAGGTGATGATGATGATGCTTGTGGAGAAAATTGTGGGTGAATAAAGGATGTAGGTGATTGTGGTGGTGGAGTAGAGGGAAGTGCAGGAGAATGAGATGGTGAAGGCGGGGTATGTTCTGGAGCCTTGTCTTGTTCTTTGGAGACTTTCTTAGGAGGAGGCACAGTGTCCAATGTTTCTTGGAATGCAAGTCTCCTTTTGATTGGAATAGGAGGAGAAGCCATGATTCTTCGTGGTTTTTTTTGTATGTGAATTTTGCATTGTCTAGCGTCGATCCCTTTGAGGATAGGCTCTACAGAAGATGTCACCTCTGAGGAAACTGTAGAATCTTTAGCCACTATAGTTTCCGTGAACGAATGCTTTTTTCGAAACAAAAATGTTGGCTCCTAAGTAGATGGCAAAAGTTTCTTCTGCTCCGAAATGGTTGTTTTCAATTTTTGACTCAATCCCAAAACAGACTGGGATGCCGATTCCTGTTTGGTCAATGCAGAAGGCATTTTGGTCTTTGTTAATTTCGGTGCCAAAGGGGAGGGTGGGGAATCCGAATGCGTTTTTCAGATCCTACCATGGCCCGAGTGCAGTGGAGGACCGACAGCCAATTTAGAAGTCTTTTTTAGAAACTTTACTTGTTGAGATGTTGCTGGTGTAGTCACATGCTGTGCCACTCGGAAGGATTGACTGTTAATGGCTGAATCTTGGTCCAACTTGGAGTCTCTAATCAAAAGGGCTGCCTGGTGTCCAACTTCTTCCTGTGCGTGCTCTTCTCTGAAGATGTCTGGTGTGTCATCTGTTGTTTTCAACGCCATTTCTAAGCGATGCGCTCTTCAGTCCTGGAGGGTCTTCTTGGATTGAAAAGACCTACAGGTGTTGCAGGGCTCCTCTTTGTGTTCTGGGGACAGACACAAATTACACACCAAGTGCTGATCTGTGTATGGAAACCTGGAGTGACACTCAAAGCAGAACTGAAATTGGGAATGTTCCATTAGCCTATTATTCTCCAACTACAGTTGTCGAAGTAGGCCGAAGAAAGGTGTGGATGTCCCTGAGGGCGTTAAATCGGCCCCAACAATAAAATTCAGATCGACTAATAAAAGTATGGAATAAGCAGGAGAAAATTATACCAACGTTGACAGAAAGATGGAATTTAAAGTTAGAAAGATACCGAACTGAGATTCACCAGACCGAGAGCAAACACATCAAAACCTGACACCGGAGAGAAAAATATCTAAGAAAGGACTTGATGCCCATGCACACTATCACCGAGAGGAGGAGTCACTCGATTTCGTGACTCGAAAAAATTATTCGAAGAAAAACAACTTTTATTACTCCAAGTCAAACACTAGATGGCGGACTTAATCAAAGCATGTATATCTACAGCTACACATGCCATTGAACATATCATTACTCCACGCAGTCACTGCAGTACCCTGTCTGGTTTTACCCCCCTGCTCCCAGTTTCCTAGCTTGGAATGAAGGTTAACACATGGTTTCAGGTTTACCAGCTCATAAAATGACACACTATTCTCCTTCAAAAACTGTTACCCCAGCACAATTTTGTACAGCCTGAATTTTGTGTCAAGAAACACCCCAGTCCATGCCCAATCTTCATTTAACCGGTCATGTGAAATCAGGTATAAGCAGCATTTGAGGCTGATTTCAGAATGAGTCTGTAAATCTAAACCTATATTTAAATCTCAGATTTGCCAATTTAATACCTATGAAATGAAATCAATCAAATAAGTGTATATTATATGATGTTGATTGGCAGTCACATACTTCGACCAACATTTCCTTTAAACTTCTATTCATTTTTCCATCAATGCTGACAATATTAATTTTGGAAGTTTCCTCTCTGAGACAGTTTAGCTATCAATTCGACATAGTGGTTGGTCTTAGAAGCAAACTATAATTCCTGCTTTTAAAACAGATGGCATGGTTTTAGCAAAAAGTTATCTGAATAATAAATATGAAGGAACAAACAATTGATTAAGCAGTACTTCAGGAAATGTATTATGCGTTAAGGCAATTTTGATTTAGGATGTCTTCAGTATGAACACTAGACTATACCAATAAGAACATGGATGGAATATTCAACAGGTGAGCAGCAATTAATTCCTTTGCAAAACAACTTGCAGAGTGAATGTTTTATATAAATCTACAGTATCAGCATATAGCATGTGTTCTCCCAAATATTGAATTCCTGCTGTTGATTATCTCTAAGAAACTCATACGGAGATTTCATTTTACACTATGATCTAGGAGGACAACTTCATGGTCCAATATGCACCACAAGTTTGTTGTCATTCGTTTAATAGCGCTCCTGCAATATCTATGCATAATGTATATAATTCCAAGGAAAACTGGCTCAAATGTTAATTCCTCCAAGTTTATATTATATAAACAAGGGGAAAACCCAAAGCGTGCTATGTGATGTATAATTGTAATTGTATTTGTATAGCATGTGTGAATGTCGGCACTTCATGCTTGAACTGATGCTTATAGGTAACATTTTCCATCTGTAGCATGTGTGATTGCAGACACACATGCTATGCATAGACTCTAAAAGTTGTGGCTAGCGTGTGGATGATGCAGATGCCTGCAACTAAGTTTTTAAAACTGTCTGGCCAACTAAAGCCTGTGCTCCCTAGGGACGAACACAGGGCTATTTTAGCTGTTTGATAGCAAGTTTGGATGCTCTAAGCTATCCATCTGTCTATACCAGCCTTTGAGATGGGATGACCTTTATGTGGCCTTGCAAGGGTTACGAAGAGCTGGTCAATCTTGCGGAAGTGGTTAGTCCTGTCACTGTAGTACATGAAAGCCTGTGGACTTCAAAACTGTGTGATAAGCTCTCAGCGCTACAGAGTCTGGCTGTGGATTGAAGACTATAAGCTCTATGATCTGACTGAGATGGAAAGGTGATATCACCTTGGTGAGAAACCTAGGGTTAGTTCTGAGAACAACCTTATGCTTGAGAACCCGAATGAAAGTCTCTTGCAGGGGAAACACACGTAGTAAGTTATGGCTATCAAGGAACCACTTTTCAGGAAACAAACTGTGAAGGACAAGAGTGTAAGGGTTTAAAGGGAAGACCAATTAATGTGGTAAGGACTACACGGGGGTGCCACAAAGGGACAGGAAGCACTCTGGGATATATGACACAACTGAGACCCTCCATGAATGCTTTGAACTCTGGGATCATAAACAAGCATGAACATGCCCTGTTATGCTATAAGGCCACCTTGGCAATATGAGTAACCCTATGGAAGTCTAGGCGAGGCCTGATTTCTGCAGATGCAAGAGGTAGCAAAAGATGTCATCTAGTTTCAGAGGGTCAAAGTTCTGCAAAATGCAATAGTGGAGAAACGCATTCCACTTTGCAACATAGCAGGCCCTTACAGTAGGCCTGCATGCTTCATGCAGAATAGCCATGCATTTCTGTGGGAAAAGAAGATAACCAAATTCTAGGACATCAGGTGCCAGATCTCTAGGTTTTGCTGTCTGGGATATGGTCTGACCTTAGGTCTACATTAGAAGGTCTGGCCTGATTCAGGATTTCTTGTAGGGGCTAATGGACCTCTTGATTAATCTTCCTTGCCATTTATGGAAGGAGAGGGAGAGGGAGAGGAGGAAAATACAAAGGAACCCTGAGCAGTACATCCATAGTGCATTGCTCATGTATTGTGGGTACCTGCAGATGACGTTTGGGTATACTGTGTTTTTAGTGTAGATGAAGAAGTCTGTGTGTGTGGAGCACCAGCAACAGAAGTACCTCTGTTCTTGCAGTGGAGTTCTTACTTACGGACTTGTTGACTCATCCTGCTGAGCTGGAATGCAAAGTTACTGTCCAGCCTTGAAAAGTTTCTCTGCCAGAAGGTGTATGTTGTAGAGGATGGTCCAGTGCCAGACCTCTTACACGAATGAGGAGAGCAGCGGGAGAGCAAGTGCTACTCTGTTTCTGCAGGTAATACACAGTGGTCATGTTGTCAGTTTTGATGAGAACTACCTTGCCCCGAAGGACCTGAAAAAAGGCTTTGAGAACTAGGTGTATGGCCAGCAGATTGCAGTAGTCAGTAGTTAATGTGCTGCTCCTAGTATATCTGGACTGTCAAACTGTGGAGATGTACCCCTCACCCTGTGAATGAGGCACCCGTGACAATGGTCACTTGTGGGATGGGGTCTGAGAAACACCTGATCTGCAAAAGACTGCAGATGTTTCACCACTACAGAGAGCGGTGAATGCTGGCTTTTATCAACACTAGACATTCTCAGTGGCCTTCTGCTTTGACTATCGCACCAAAAGGCATTCATGCAACAGGTACATGTGGAGCCTGGTATGGGCTACAATCTTAATGCAGGAGCCTATTATTCCTAGGAGATGTATCATGGTCCTGGCTGTAAGTTGAAGACAGAGATGAAAAAGAGGACGTATTTGCTGAAATAGCACATTTTATGTTGGTTGGGGCAGGCTTTCCCTGTGTCTGCGTTTAGGTCAGACTCTAGGAAGGGCTGGACCTGTAAAGGTTGAAGGTAGGGCTTGGTGGCATGTATTGTGAGCCCCTGGTTGTGTAGTAGGAAGATGCAGCATAAGTGTAGGTTAGGCAATGCAACCTGCCAGCACACTTGATCACTCAATTGTCAGTGTAAGAGAAGACCTGAATGCTACTGCTTTGTAAATGAGCAGCTACCACTGCTAGGCACTTCATAAACACCCATGGAGCTGTGGTGATCCCGAAAGGAAGTACTTTGAATTGATACTGATGTTCACTTACCACAAAGCAAGGGTACCGTTGGTGGGCAGGGAAGATGGGTATTGGAAGCAGGCAGTCTTGAGATCTAACAATGTAATGCAGTCACCTTGTTGGCGCACAGTAATGCCATACTGCAGATTTGTCATCTTCAAATGATCTGACAGAAGGTATGTGTTAAGAGGGCTGATGTCCAGAATAAACATGATGGAACCTCCCGTTTTGGGAATTAAGAAGTAAGTAGAGTAGGCACCTTTGCCCTGGTGTAATGGAGGCACTCTCTCTACTGAAACTTTCAGTAGGAGCAGTTCGACCTCTTTCTCTAGGCGGCAGAGATGTTCTCTGCTGAGGATGTATTTGGGTAAATACATTCTCTTGCCAGCTGCGTCTCTGTCTTTTTGTGCTCCTTGTCAGGTTGCAGGACATTGCCTGTAGCCTGAGAGGAGGCCATTTTGTGAGCAGTATGAACTACTAAGGAATCAGGGCTAGGGAAATTAGTCCTTGATGTAGACAGGGCTTTTCGGTGAGAGTTTGTACTTCTCCGCCTTCAGTGTTCCTACCCTTGTACTTACGGGCTCTGTAAGGGTCTCAGGGTCAGTTTTAAGCATGTTTGTGTGCACTGGCAGGAACTGGACTGTTTGCTCTGAGTTGGAGAGCATCCCCACAAGGAAGTCCTTTTCCTCTGGAGAATGTGCATGTTGACCTTGAGGAAGGCCATGGCCCACTGTATGACCTTATGTTAGGCCATAGTATCATTAGGCAGAGGATGCCCTGATGGGACAGTGGTCCATCCCTGGGTCACATTGTCAACACAGTAGTCGTCCCAGGGGTTACCTGTGGGGCTTGGATCGAAGGTCTGGGCATAAAGACTCAGCATGATCATAGCGGCTGCTTGGGTCAGAAAAGTTGCAAGGGAAATCCTTGAGTGACTCTGGCAGAGGCAGAGAGACAGTTCTATTCTTGTAGTCTTATATAGCGCATGGCTACCCACTCGAAGGCCTCCCAGTGCTGCCAAAACAATGAAAGGTCAGAGAAGGATACAGGATGAAAAGGGAAGTTCATGCTCTAAAAGGCACAGTTCCAGTGACAGAGAGTTCCACAGTCTGGGTGGCAGGTAAGAAGTGGATCGACCACCCCTGCGCGCCCTATAGACTCTGGGGACCTTCAGTAGGTGGGTAGATGAAAAGCAAAGCATTCTCTCCAGAAGGTATGGACAAGCTAAAGAATGTAACAGGGAGGGGCCTTTGTTATTGGCTACCCTGTGCATGATGCAGAAAGTCTTGAACTGTACTCGGTGTTCTAAAGGGAGCCAATGTTAGTCTCTCAGGGCCTTAGAGACTGGCATGTGTTTAGGGATGTTCATCAGCAGGTGGGTGGCAGCATTTTGTACCATCTGTAGTCTCCCTGAGTACCTCTAAACACAAGAGGAAGAGGACATCAAGCTGGCTCCAAAGACCAGTGGCCCCCGAACAATGGCCAAGTTTAGGGTTTTAAGTATTCCACTTTGCTCCAACACTGAAGACTTCAGCAGATCTGTTCCCAGTTGAGTCTGGCAGTGGAGGTGGTGGTAGAGATCAGAATGGTGATGAAGGAGAAGGAGGTGGAACATAGAGGAGAGGCTAGCGCCCCAGCCTCTTTGTTGCTGCTGATGGGGCAGGAAGGTGGAGGGCTAAGAGGGGGTCCAGTTTGTCCGGGGGGTGTTGGTAATGGATGGTTGCTTGAAGGCAAGCCTCCTTTTGCAAGGCAGAATCGCTGTTGGCTTTGCTGAGATTTTCCTATGGGTGGGATGCATGAATAGGTGCTTCTACCTAGTGTTGAGCTCCTCTTGGAGCCTTGGCTGCATGCTCAACTCAGCTTGTGCTTTCGAAGTCAACTGGATCTTCGGCATCCATGGGGTCTTTGGTGCCAGTTTTAGTGGAGCCTACAGTGTCAGCTAGGCTGTTCAACACAATTGGGCCATGCAGTACTTGACACCTGTTGAGGGTCAGTGCCCAAAGTCAGACGTACTTTGGTTTCAAAGTCTTTTCTCGGAGCCAGCCAGAGGCCGAAGGTGGTAGAGGCTATGGAAGCTGTAGTCTCTTGTGCACCAACAACAAACTCCTGCAGACTGGTGCTCTTGCTTTGCATGAGATCTACTGAAGTCTTGAGTGAGTGTCAGAGCAAAGTGACATACTAAAAACCCTGGACATGGCTACTGGTCTCTGGAACTGGCTTGATGTCCTCTTCCACATGTGTTTGGAGGCACTCAAGGAGACAGACTGTGAACTGGGTGTGATGTAACAGGTAAGGATTCTGGAGAGGTCAGAAGGTGAGGCAGGAGTCAAAGGAAGCGTTGTTGTGGTCCGGAGAAAGGCACAAGTTGCAGAGATCGTGATAGTCTGACTAGAGGCACTTAAAAGGTTTTATAAGGGTAAGCATTCCACCACGCCATTATCATCTGCATTCTCCAGTGCTGAATCTCAATGGGGCACATGCTGTCCTCGAATGGTCCAGGCCCCCATTGTACAGGGATTGGAGCGCTGATTGTCGGTCCTTGGAGGTTGTCCACCAAAGAACGCAGTGGAAGTTGTCAGGTGCAGACTGGTTCTTTTGAATCATTTGTGTCAAATTATAACCGCGTGGGCCCACAAGAACATGAGGAAATTTGGATTTCCATTGGTGCATGTCAGGACCCGATGGTGGAAATAAATAATCTGATAAGTTGGTGCCAATGTTCATTGTTCATTAAGAGTCTAATCACAGCACATTCCACGACTCGAAAGACCTCTTAAAAAAAAACAACCTGCAAACATCCGAGCCACAACACTAGATAGCAGGAGTATGCAGAGCATGTGTATCTATAGCAACATGCTACAAACATATACACTTTGATATACATATGTATACTTGACTTAAATGTTTTGATGGAAATTAGAAGCCTGATGCTGTTTTTTACCATCTTGCGTTCACTACCACAAACGGGCAGAGCACTATAAATCAAAACTGTATTCCATGCAAGGAAATGAAAATGTCACTTACCCAGTGTACATCTGTTCGTGGCATCAGTCGCAGTAGATTCGCATGTTCTGCAATAGCTCGCCATCTGGTGTTGGGCCGGAGTGTTACAAGTTGTTTTTCTTCGAAGAAGTCTTTCGAGTCACGGGACCGAGTGACTCCTCCTTTTGTCTCCATTGCGCATGGGCGTCGACTCCATCTTCGATTGTTTTTCCCCGCAGAGGGTGAGGTAGGAGTTGAATTGTAGTAATAGTGCCCATGCAATGGAGTGACTAAGTATGCACTTATTTAAGGTTGAGATGATACATATATAAATAATTGAAGGTAACTTCCAAACTGCTACAGGCTCCCGGGGAGGCGGGTGGGCACATGCGAATCTACTGCGACTGATGCCACGAACAGATGTACACTGGGTAAGTGACATTTTCAGTTCGATGGCATCTGTCGCTGTAGATACGCATGTTCTGCAATAGACTAGTAAGCAGTTATTTCCCCAAAAGCGGTGGATCAGCCTGTAGGAGTGGAAGTAGTCTGAAATAATGTCCTTAATACAGCTTGACCTACTGTGGCTTGTTGTGCGGATAACACGTCTACACAGTAGTGCTTGGTGAATGTGTGAGGCGTAGACCATGTGGCTGCCTTACATATTTCTTGCATTGGGATGTTTCCTAGAAAGGCCATGGTAGCACCTTTCTTTCTGGTTGAGTGTGCCCTTGGTGTAATGGGCAGCTGTCGTTTAGCTTTAAGGTAGCAGATTTGGATGCATTTAACTATCCATCTGGCTATACCTTGTTTTGAAATTGGGTTTCCTGCATGAGGTTTTTGAAATGCAATAAAGAGTTGTTTAGTCTTTCTGATGTTCTTTGTTCTGTCAATGTAATACATTAATGCTCTTTTGACATCTAATGTATGTAGTGCCCTTTCAGCTACGGTATCTGGCTGTGGAAAGAACACCGGAAGTTCCACTGTTTGATTTAGATGGAACGGTGAAATAACTTTTGGCAAAAATTTAGGATTGGTCCTTAGGACGACTTTATTTTTGTGTAGTTGTATAAAAGGTTCCTGTATAGTAAACGCCTGAATCTCGCTTACTCTTCTCAGGGAAGTAATGGCGATGAGAAATGCCACCTTCCAGGTTAGGAACTGTATGTCGCAGGAGTGCATGGGTTCAAAAGGTGGACCCATAAGTCTAGTTAGGACAACATTTAGGTTCCATGAAGGAACAGGTAGTGTTCTTGGTGGTATAATTCTCCTAAGGCCCTCCATGAATGCTTTAATGACTGGTATTTTATATAGGGAAGTTGAATAGGTAGTCTGCAGGTATGCAGATATTGCTGCAAGGTGAATCTTAATGGAAGAGAAAGCTAGGTTAGATTTTTGTAAGTGAAGCAAGTAACCCACTACATGTTCTGGAGTTGTGTGTAATGGTTGTATTTGATTAATATGGCAGTAGCAAACAAACCTCTTCCATTTACTTGCATAGCAGTGCCTGGTGGATGGCCTTCTTGCTTGTTTTATGACTTCCATACATTCTTGGGTAAGTTGTAAGTGCCCGAATTCTAGGATTTCAGGAGCCAGATTGCTAGATTCAGCGATGCTGGATCTGGGTGTCTGATCTTTTGGTTGTGTTGTGACAACAGATCTGGCCTGTTGGGCAATTTGATGCAGGGTACCACTGATAGGTCTAGCAGCGTTGTGTACCAGGGTTGCCTTGCCCAAGTTGGTGCTATCAATATGAGTTTGAGTTTGCTTTGACTGAGTTTGTTTACCAGGTAAGGAAGGAGAGGGAGAGGAGGAAAAGCGTAAGCAAATATCCCTGACCAGTTCATCCATAGGGCATTGCCTTGGGATTGTTTGTGTGGGTATCTGGATGCGAAGTTTTGGCATTTTGCGTTCTCCCTTGTCGCAAACAAGTCTATCTGAGGTGTTCCCCAGAGTTTGAAATAAGTGTTCAGTATTTGGGGGTGAATTTCCCATTCGTGGACCTGTTGGTGATCTCGAGAGAGATTGTCTGCGAGTTGATTTTGTATCCCTGGTATAAACTGTGCAATTAGGCGAATTTGGTTGTGAATTGCCCAATGCCAAATTTTTTGTGCTAACAGGCTTAACTGCGTGGAGTGCGTCCCTCCCTGCTTGTTTAGATAATACATTGTTGTCATGTTGTCTGTTTTGACGAGAATGTATTTGTGAACTATTATTGGTTGGAAAGCTTTTAGTGCTTGAAAAACTGCAAGGAGTTCTAGGTGATTGATATGCAGTTTTGTTTGATGTACGTTCCATTGTCCTTGTATGCTGTGTTGATCGAGGTGTGCTCCCCACCCTGTCATGGAAGCATCTGTTGTTATTACGTATTGTGGCACTGGGTCTTGGAAAGGCCGCCCCTTGTTTAAATTTATGTTGTTCCACCACAGAAGCGAGAGGTAAGTTTGGCGGTCTATTAACACCAGATCTAGAAGGTGACCCTGTGCTTGAGACCACTGTGATGCTAGGCATTGTTGTAAGGGCCTCATGTGCAGTCTTGCGTTTGGGACAATGGCTATGCATGATGACATCATGCCTAGGAGTTGTAATACCATCTTTGCTTGTATCTTTTGTGTTGGATACATGCGTTGTATGATGGTGTTGAAATTTTGAATTCTTTGTGGACTTGGAGTGGCTACTCCTTTTGATGTGTTTATTATGGCTCCCAGGTATTGTTGTACCTTGCGTGGCAGAATTTTGGATTTTGTGAAATTGACGGTGAACCCTAGTTTGAAGAGGGTTTGTATGATATGATTTGTGTGATTTGAGCACTCTATTAACGAATGGGCCTTGATTAGCCAGTCGTCTAGATATGGGAACACATGTATTTGCTGCCTTCTGATGTGTGCAGCGACTACCGCTAGACATTTGGTAAAGACTCTTGGTGCGGTTGTTAATCTGAAAGGCAGTACCTTGAATTGGTAATGTATTCCTTTGAATACAAACCTTAGGTATTTCCTGTGCGATGGGTGTATTGGTATATGGAAATAAGCATCCTTGAGGTCTAAAGTTGCCATGTAGTCGTGCAGCTTTAGCAATGGCAATACTTCTTGTAGTGTGACCATGTGGAAGTGGTCTGATTTGATGAAAGTGTTGACTACTCTGAGGTCTAGGATTGGTCTCAGTGTTTTGTCCTTCTTTGGTATCAGAAAGTACAGTGAGTAAACTCCTGTGTTTATTTGTGTGTTTGGCACTAATTCGATTGCATTCTTTTGCAATAGTGCCTGCACTTCTATCTCTAGGAGATTGGAATGGTGTGTTGTTAAATTTTGTGCTTTTGGTGGTATGTTTGGAGGGAACTGTAGAAATTCTATGCAGTAACCATGTTGGATAATTGCTAGAACCCAAGTGTCTGTAGTGATTTTCTCCCATGCTCTGTAATAATGACGTATTCGTCCCCCCACTGGTGTTGTGTGGAGGGGGTGAGTGACATGTGAGTCACTGTTTAGTAGTAGGGGTTTTGGGGCTTTGGAATCTTCCTCTATTTCTAGGGAATTGCCCTCCTCTATATTGTCCCCGAAAACCTCCTCTATACTGTCCTTGGTAACTGGACGGTGTGGCTTGTGAGGTGCTGGCTTGTGTGCTTTGACCCCGAAACCCCCCTCGAAAGGGCGTTTTACGGAATGAGCTGTAATTCCCTCTGCTCTGCGGGGAGTAGAGTGCGCCCATGGCTTTGGCAGTGTCCGTATCTTTTTTGAGTTTCTCAATCGCTGTGTCCACTTCTGGACCGAACAGTTCTTTTTCATTAAAAGGCATATTGAGAACTGCTTGTTGAATCTCTGGTTTAAATCCAGACGTTCGGAGCCATGCATGCCTTCTGATAGTTACAGATGTATTAATTGTCCGTGCAGCTGTATCTGCAGCGTCCATGGAGGAGCGGATCTGGTTGTTGGAGATGGCCTGTCCCTCCTCAACCACTTGTTTTGCCCTATTTTGGAAGTCTTTGGGCAGATGTTCAATGAGATGTTGCATCTCATCCCAGTGGGCTCTGTCATAGCGCGCAAGTAGTGCCTGGGAGTTCGCGATGCGCCACTGGTTTGCAGCTTGTGCTGCGACTCTCTTACCAGCTGCATCAAACTTGCGGCTTTCTTTATCTGGGGGTGGTGCATCTCCAGATGTGTGAGAGTTGGCCCTTTTCCTAGCTGCTCCTACAACAACAGAGTCTGGTGGCAGCTGTGTTGTGATGAAAGCCGGGTCCGTAGGAGGCGGCTTATACTTTTTTTCCACCCTTGGTGTGATTGCCCTACTTTTGACCGGGTCCTTAAATATGTCCTTTGCGTGCCGGAGCATACCAGGGAGCATAGGCAGGCTTTGGTAGGAGCTGTGGGTGGAGGAGAGTGTGTTGAACAAGAAATCATCCTCGACCTGTTCTGAGTGGAGGCTTACGTTGTGAAATTGTGCTGCTCTAGCCACCACCTGAGAGTACGCGGTGCTGTCTTCTGGTGGAGATGGTTTTGTAGGGTATGCCTCTGGGCTGTTATCTGACACTGGGGCGTCGTATAGGTCCCATGCGTCCTGGTCTTGGTCACCCTGGCTCATGGTGGTGTGAGCTGGGGAGTGTGATGGCGTTTGTGCTGGTGAAACGTTAATCACGGGCGGAGGAGAGGGTGGTGGTGTAACTCTTTTCACCACTTTTGGTTGTGGTGCTTGTTCCGTCTGGAACTCCAACCTTCTCTTTCTCCTAATGGGGGGAAGGGTGCTTATTTTTCCTGTCCCCTGCTGAATGAAGATACGCTTTTGCGTATGGTCCGCATCAGTTGCTTGTAGCTCTTCCTCAAACCTATGCTTCTGCATTTGGGAGGTTAGCGAGTGCTCTTCTGTATAAGAGCCTGAAGCTGGGTCGCTTGCAGTTTGTTTCGGCATCGAAACTTTGTCTGCGTGTTTTTTCGGCTCCGAGGTGACTTTTTTCCTTTTCGGGGCCGAAACCTCTCGGCGTCGATCTGTTTCGGTGCCGCTGTCTCGGCGTCGAGCCGTGTCCACACCGGCATCTCGGTGTCGAGGCTTGTCTCCAGCACTTTCTCGGTCCCGAGAAGGCTGCGTGCCGGTGTCTCGACCGGAGTCGGACGATCTCGGCACTGTTTGGGCCTTTTTCGGTGCCGACGGTCGGTCACCGATTTTATGGGTTGAGCCATGGCCTGGTGGCAGTGGCGTCCCCTGGGCCTTGTAAATGTTTCTTTGTGTGGTTTTCGACGTCTTACTCACGGTTTGTGTATCGTCGAATCCTTCGGAGTCTGAGTCTTGGATCGAGAAGGTACCTTCCTCTTCCTGTTCCTCGAACTCCCGTCGGGCTGTCGGTGCGGACGCCATTTGAAGTCTTCTGGCTCGACGGTCTCGGAGTGTTTTTCGGGACCGGAACGCACGACAGGCCTCGCAGGTGTCTTCGCTGTGCTCAGGTGACAGGCACAGGTTGCAGACCAAGTGTTGGTCTGTGTAGGGGTATTTATTGTGGCATTTGGGGCAGAAACGGAACGGGGTCCGTTCCATCGGCGTTCCTCAGCACGCGGTCGGGCCGACCAGGCCCCGACGGAGGATCGAAAAACTACCCCGAAGGGTACCGGAGCTCTTCGATCTTCGATGCGGTGTTGAATCTAAGTACGCCGATCCCGAACGCAACAATACCGACGAAAATCTTCCGAAATTAACTATTTTTTCTGCTCCGAAACTCGGAGCGACAGGAACACGTCCGAACCCGATGGCGGAAAAAAAACAATCGAAGATGGAGTCGACGCCCATGCGCAATGGAGACAAAAGGAGGAGTCACTCGGTCCCGTGACTCGAAAGACTTCTTCGAAGAAAAACAACTTGTAACACTCCGGCCCAACACCAGATGGCGAGCTATTGCAGAACATGCGTATCTACAGCGACAGATGCCATCGAACATTATTTTTCTCAACATGCCCTTTAAACTCTGCTATTTTCAATGTCTGGCATTCAGAGGGGTGAACTATCATCTTTCTGGCCACTAGCTTTCACTTTTGGCATGCATTCAGATGGACACATTTGGATCTTTCTAGACATGACATACCTTGTGATGCACATCAGTTTGAAGCAGAAACATTTTTAAACATACAAGAAGCTCGCAGGAGCAGTTCTGCTGCACCAACAAATGAAGGAGAATGAACTACAAGACTTGTGTACTACAAAAGTCACAAAGCAGTGTATGATGCCAGATTTTGTGGAGCATTACAATATGGTTAGTGTCTCCAAGTTGGCTTCTATTCTGCAAGTTTGCTTTGGCAAGGATGAACTTAACTTTAGAGCACGCACATGCCTGGAAAATGTTACTTTTTACCTTCCATTGTGCAGTGCATAGTTGCTAGCCCCGGATTAACTTTGCACCAGAGCAGTGGTTCCAAACCTGTGGTCCAGGAACTCCTGGGGATCAATGGAGCCTCCTCAGGGGGTCCGCAACTGCTTAGAACATTAAATAATATTACCAGATTAGGTCCCCAGCTTTCAGTAATGACTCAGTTGGGGATCCCCAGATTCCAATAATTATTCAGTGGGGGTTCTCGGGTTCCAGTAATGATAAAGTGGGGGTCAGCATAAGTCAAAAGGTTGGGAACCACTGCTCTAGAGCCACAAGATGCTGGGAAAATTATACTTTTTACCTTCCATTGTCCAGTGCACACTTGCTAGCCCCGAGCCTATAGTGACTTTTGTCTATGTTTCCTGTTGAAGGACCATCAAGAGAGCGGGCATGGCCTAACATCAGTAATGTTATCAACTTTCAAAAATACCACACACGTTTTCAACTTCCCACTACCTACCACAGGACCAAACTTGACAGTGAGCACCTCTTTATAATGGTGAAGGTTCTCCATTGATGTTCCTTGCTCAGATTTGCTAAATGTGTTTTACAATGAATCCAACCGCATAAAGTTATTCAACTCAGTCTTGACAGGGGAGATATTACTTATCTTTTCTTCCTCCTTTATCGTAGGATTAACATTCATATGTGTCCTCTGGTGTCTTATAAGACCTTCTCTCCGACTAAACCTTTTATTACACGTAGTGCACTGAAATGGCCTTTCTCCTGTATGTGTTTTATAATGTCTATGAAGGCTTTCCTTCCAGCTGAATCTTTTCTTACATTTGGCACACTGAAAAGGCCTCTCTCCTAAATGCGTTCTCTGGTGTCCTAAAAGGCGATGCTTTTGACTAAAACTTTTCTCACATTCAGTACAATGATAAGGTCTTTTTTTGGAATGTATTCTCTTGTGATAAATGAGCTGACCCTTTTGGCTGAAGCTTCTGTCGCATTCTTTGCATTGATAGTTACTGCTTTCAAGAGATAACGTTGTGTGAAGGTTGTGCTGTTCAGTAATATTTACGTTCTGCATAAAACCTTTCTCAGATTCAGGCAAGGTATAGAATTCCCAACTTTTTGGTTCATCTGCATGACCTTCAAATATCTGTGCATTACACAAGTTACTCTCATATGCATTACATTTCTTAGTTTCCTCCATATTTAGGTTTTCATGAAATGAGTTGGAATGACTTTTGTTATCATAAATACTTTCATAGGTATTGCCTTTCTGTCTTCCTAGGCTTCTATTACTTTTTGAAAACAGCTGAAATCTAGAGCCGGTCTCCTTAATAAATCTTTCTTTGACTTCCACTTTGTCCTTTTCTGCTGAAGCTTTGTATGGAATGTTATTTTCATCGTATCTGATAGACTTTCCATCCTCACATGTTGTTTTCGAAGCCCAATCATCTGTGAATTGAAATGAGTCACAATATTAGATTTCTACATACAATAGTGAAATGCTACAATTTATACTCATCCAGAGGCAATCTGAAATTAGCCCACAGTTAACAAGTGTCTATCAGTGCATTCCAAACAAATCTTGAGAAAAAGAAAAAGTTCGAAAGGTAGGTAGGATATGCTAACATTTTTCTAAAATGCATATTTTTTTTTCAGCGCTCACATTCTCTTCTCTTCGTTAAATCTTTACAAGCTTAAAAGGGTTTTTTGACTATTATTTCTCATGACCCATAATTATTTGTGTATTAACTGAAAAACAATTACTTGAGTTTACTTCCACATTCAATAGCAAGCCCAAGACTGTTATGTGATAATAATAATATCCTTCCAAAGTTTCCAAAAAGCTTCAGTTGAAGGAATTACAGATTATTGTGCAAATGTTAGACAGTCCATACATTCTAGTGAGGCTGGCTATATGCCAGGCTCCCCTAGGGAAACTCATTACTCCCACAGATGAAACCACAAATGACACAACCGTCACAATTCCAACATCAACTACATTTTTTTCTTTCTTTTAAGGTATTTGAAATAAGTCTGACGTAACTCGGAGTAATAGTGGAGTGCTTTACAGAGGACATTTACATTAATGAATTAGCAACTTGAACATGAGGTGCTCTACACAGGGGAGTATGGGTTGTTGGGGGATCTGTTGCAATAAAATTACAGAAATCAATGTGAAGGCGAAAAAGGCTGGAAGCATATAATTGGGACACCATTAGCGAGCACATTGTAAGTTAGTTTGCACATATTTATATGTGACATATTTGGAGTGTGGGGGGAAAGGGGTAAATAGAGAGGTGACTGATGTATGTCATTGAAAAGGATAATGATTATTAAGAGGGCATGCCAGAGGGAAATCAAAAGGCAGAGAGTAAGGTCCAGGGGGACAAGCAAGCAAAGATATGGGGAGGTGTGGGGGGCTTGTCATGAATAAATTGTTTACTGGAACTGGCCGAGTGGGGACCCAGTTGATGCCAGTTGGTGTGGTTTGAGTAGGTAAGGGGAGGGGGTACACACCTCTTCCTTGTGGGGGTGAGGAGGGTGCATCATCTCTACAAGTTGCAAACAGACGTTATCCAAGCACTGTGCTCTCTGATCTCTCTACAGGGCCGCCGGAGAATGGTGGCATTGAAGGCTAGAAGAGAATGCCCCAGGAAACATGCCATTGAGTCAGGAAAGGGAGAGATATGTTCAACGGAGCATATAGAATTGACTTCATTAAAATTGTGAATTGTACAAGTAGGAGTGTGGGTATTTGAGGGCCGATGTCCATTCCTTGTCATTCCAGGTGCACTGAAATTCAGTGTCCACCATCTCTTGAGGATGCTGTAGTGGGCGTTGTGGGCTAGAGTATTGCGTTCCATACTGCCAAGTCACACAATGTCTAATAACGCTCCTGTACAGGGTGTGGGCTGACTGCTGGGTGGCTGACTCTTCAGTATTGACCACTCATATGGTCAAAAGCGTTGGTCAGAGATTGGCATACATTACGAATTGTACTTCGTGAAGTAAATGATTTTGGGTGGGTTTCTGGAAAGACTGAAATGGACTGCTTTCAAACTGGTCTCTGCCTGTGCTTATCCTGTTGTGTAGCCATTTTAGTTATAGCTCCATGCACGTTACTTTAGCACACGGGGCCTGCTGCTGTGCACTTTAACCTAGATATATTTTATTCAGCTTTGTTTATTATTTTAACAATAGCCACAAATGCAGTCTTGATTTATTTCTCTCTATCTAGCTGTACTTTGCCTAGGCCAGCACTGTGCTCTCAGACAAAACATTTTTCACTTTGTGTTTCTCTCAAGGCTACAGTAGGATAGGTTGCCGGTAAACGTTTTGCCTCTGGTATTCATAGAAAAACACACATCCTTACGTAGGGACATTTTCTCAGAACATCAGTTTTTTTATTATAAAAACACTTCCCTGTCCCATACACGTTAGAGGGAGATTCCAGCCAGATGACGACGACTGTAAGCTGACTGCTGAACGCTTCGCTACAGCTGCTTATGCAAACTTCAGGCCTTTGCTCAGTATGGGGGATGATGACTTCCCAGGGGAACCTGAAGGGCAGAACTAGAGCTTATCATGTTGTGACTCTAGTGACAATATGGTAGCATTATTTCTATGCTTTACTCTTCTTGTCACAATTTTAATCCCGTTATGCCTTATTGTCCTGGTTATTGCAGTACATGCTTTATTGTCAAAGATGCAGTTGCTTCATTAAAACCTTTTTGAAACATATACTGCCTCTGCTTGTCATTGTATCTGTGAGACTAATGTAACTGAGAGAAATGGATGAGATCTGAGTAACCATGATTTCCTTGAGGAGTCAACTGTGTCATGCGCTCGGGTGCCCAATCATCCCTGCTCTTGGGTAGAGATGAGGCAATGCTAGTTAGCCGGAGGAAAACCCGGGGCGACAGGTGTCACCTGTAGTGGGTTAGACTCAGTCTCCCACACCGCAGGTGATTCTGCAGCTCAAATCCAGTAGTCTCATTAGAATAATGAGAGCCTACGTGACATGGTGCTGGCAACGTTTGGTCAGGCTCTAATTTCTGGGTCCTCCTGAATATCTCAGTCTCACTATATACAAAGACACCTCAGTATTATATAAGGAGACGTCCGTGGAATTGAGGATTTCCTCCTCAGCTAAGTAGGGAACACCCATCTGACGCTGGAGGTTGTTCAAGCTTGAACTCTAAAAGGATAATCCCCCTCTGAACATATTTCCCATTCATTATGGCGAATCCACCTAGGTAGCAATTACAGTCAATATGAGACCACCCCTTACTGCACATTTGTTGGCACATGGCCAAACGGCCCAGGGGGGTTCAGTCACATTTGTTGTTTACGCACACACAGCCTATAGAACACAACTTATTTATTCTTGGGTCACATTTCCAGCAGTTGATGGGAACACAAATATATTTAATCACTGTACACCTTCAAACGTACGTGCACAATACACAGCATTTGGATATTTAGAAATACCTCTATCTTATCAAGAACATAATAATTGGCTTGATGGCACCCTACCCCACACAATTTTACACGTTAGGTTAGGTCCTCTAAGTAATGATGGTCATACCTGGCCCTTACTGGCCACTTATACAGCTCATCCTGCTGCAGCAAACCTAACGGTAGCTGAAGTCCTTCGCTTATATTCTGATCTGACGGCAATATACAGACGGTTAGTACAGCTCCTGATGCAAGCATTAAACACAAACCCAGCACGTGCTGCACCAGTGCAATCACATGCAGTAATGCCAGGCATTAACCCTGCGACTGTACATTCGATCATGGGTAAAGTACCAGCCAAATGAGAAGAAATTCAGTTTTGGTTACCTCAAAAAATAAAACAACTGGAAGCAGTATTTCCCCATATGGGACCTCAGTATAAACATAGAATATTAACAATGTGCTTGCCATTTGGGATGGTTCCCACAGTAGATAACTGTAATACACAGGGCACGGTACTTGCCTCACTTATACTATACAACCGCACACGGTACACCAACACTTGCCAATTTACCGGAAGTGTTGAAACAAATTCAAGATGAATACGGGCTGCCCTGGCCCTGGACTTAGGGATGCAATTAATGGGCAATTTTGCCACGGTAATCTCAATTATATTAAGTAACCTTAAAGGGGAAGCGGTTGCACTAGCGGTGCACATGCAGCTCTGGGACGTTCCTCCACAGGATCAAGAACGTCAGCTGCCAAAGATTATCACGGAGACCTACTCTAGCATTGGTCAAAATAGTCTGGGGGCCAGACCAACACAACCAAAATTTCAGGGTAAATCTAATAAAGATTCTGCCACGTAAGCTTCTGAGGCTAATAAGAAACGCTGGGATAAAAAGCAACAAATGCCCAAAAAAGAAAGGGGAGAATCTCCGCACCCGGAGACCCAACAAAATAGATATAATCTCAGAAATAGAGATAATATAAAAACACTTGACAGATCTCAATATACTGATACACGCCAATCTCGTTCCTTTCAGAACTCACTGGAAAAATGCAGTGAGAGTGGTGGGCGGTCAGAGCGAAGAACTGAGTATGTGATACTGAGACAGGAATCACAACGCTCAACAGAAGATTCTGTTAAAAAAAGAAGAGAACTTCCACAACAAAAAACACAATTCAAAAAGAAAAAGGTGGCAGCAGCTGCAGTTCAACATGCCACTCAAGAACAGGGCTCCTTTGAAGAACAAGGAGTGGGCACTAGCACTATTAGACAGCGCGGCAGAGGTCACAATAGTTTGCCGGAATCTACTAGAGCATCTGGAGGTGAAAGCAACTGATGACAAGTAGAGACTGCGGACATGCGCGTCTCCACGCCGGATAGGGTGTATAAAGTAACGCTACAGTTAGGAGACATTGAGCGCACAATAGGCGTGATCTTTTGGGATCGCGTCGTAAACATATATGATATTTTGCTGCCCGAAAAAGATTGACCACCTGAATTTGTTCGTACTTGCCCATACGTGAAAGATGTTATTAAACCTTCTTTCTCGACCCTTGTTCCTGAGTCGCTCGCTGAATCCTACGGCATCGATTGGGCATTGGAGCTGGCACCTGCGTTATATCGCAACCACATATGATGGGCTAAAGATTCCCCCTACCATGTAATCCCTATTAAAAATCAACCCCAACCTTAACACCAATATCCAATAAAACATGATGTTTAAACACCCTTGAGGGAAATCCTCACACAACTGGAGTACCAGGGCATAATCAAACCCTGTGTCTCACCAATGAATAATCCCTTTTTCCCAGTAGCTAAACCGGACCAATCGTATAGATTAGTCTTAGACTACAGACATTTAAACAGTCATACATGCACATATGCTATACAAAACTCACATAGCACAGCACTGATGAACAACATAGTGCACAAAAAATACAAAACAACACTGGACATTTCCAATGGGGTTTTCTGCCAAAAATATAGCACCTGAGAGTTTACTCGAAGGGTTCAAGAACAGTCGAGGATTCTTCGCAGCTCCTGTGACCTCAATATTACACGGCATAGACCCTGAAGCATTGTCCTATGTAGATTAGATTTATATCACAGATGATGAATTACTGCAACATTTAAGACAGGTAGCCCGCATTGTTGTGGGATTTGACGAGTTCAGCTACGAATTAAATTAAAAAAAAAACAAAAATAGCCTTCCTTAGCGTCCTGTTTCTGGGATATGAGCTATCAAGTGAAGGAAAGAGCCTAGCGCCCCAATTCTTGGAAAAATGGGCAGTTACAACCCCCAAATAACATTAAAAAACTCCAATCTCTATTGGGATTCCTAAGTTTTGGCAGTACTTACATTCCTGATTATGCATCACGACTAAAGCCTTTATGTGACTTAATACATCCTGACTTTTCAAGTAAATTCTGGACAGTCGAACACACACGCATACTCAGAGCTTTGCAAACAGACATGCTTGCAGCACATCATTTACACACGAGGGACAACAAAACACATCTGGTCATCAGAGTAATTGCTGGTACCATTGGTTTCACCTATGTAACTTTCAACGAGAGTGAGACAGTCCAAATGGCATACAAATCACAGAACAACACTTTGCTCCTGTTGGGAAAATTCTCACTGCTGTTCAGATGGCTGTCAATAAAGAAAGACCTCTAGCCCAGGGCAAACGCATTAATGTAATTTCTCCAATTCCAGCCCCTGATGCTGTTACCAAAGCCAGCGTTCTAAATGCTAAAGTATTACATCCACGTTGGATTCCATGGGCAACGTCTTTGACAGCCACTGATGTAGACTAAATTTTTCACCCAAAATTACAAACTCAAGAATTTTTGCAATATGAATTAGAATACCCAGTTCCAGCAAATACACTTTCTACTGATCACTATCAAAGAGTCATGTACACCGACTGCTCAGCACAACCTGCAATTGGCACAATAGAACAAATTACTTACCTTCGGTAACGCTTTTTCTGGTGGATACACTGACTACCTGTGGATTCCTCACCTTATGAATTCGATCCTTGCGCCAGCATCCGACGGAATGTCTTCTTCCTAGCTGTCTACATCGACGAGGACGTCATAATGGCACGGCTCCGCGTGACTCCGTCTGACGTCAGCGTGCCAATAAGAGGTCCCCGTCGGCGTACTAACGTCAGTTTCACCTCACTTTTTTCGTGCCTTTAAAGCAAATAGGAGTAAACCGACCATGAAAATTGATAAATAATATAGAAAGATATACACACACAAAAACCTTGATCATTTAAATAATCCATTCTTATTGAGAGCTGGAATACATAAGTATACAAAATAAATAGATAAATATCACTATATACATATAAATATACATATATATGCGCTTTCATATATATAAATATAAATATAAATACTGCAAGATAAGAGTGTAACCAGGCAGGCAACGGGGAGGCGGGAGGGACCGTGAGGAATCCACAGGTAGTCAGTGAATCCACCAGAAAAATCGTTACCTAAGGTAAGTAACTTGTTCTTCTGATGGATACAAGTACCTGTGGATTCCTCACCTTATGAATAGAGTCCCAAGCAGTACCGCACTCAGTGGTGGGTGCCCACCTGATTACACTAAGAAATCTTGCAATACCGAGCGAGCAAAGTGACCGTCCCTCCTCATCTCGGAGTCTAAACAGTAATGTTTCACGAAAGTATGGAGGGACGCCCAAGTTGCCGCTTTACATATGTCTATCAATGGAACTCCCCTCGCCAAAGCCAAGGATGCGGATTTAGCCCTAGTAGAGTGGGCCCTCATACCTTCAGGAGGGACCTTTTTTGCCAAAGAGTAACAGATCTTTATACACAAGATGACCCACCTGGAGAGTGTCCTTTTCTGTACAGCTCTGCCCTTTTGTTGACCAGCATACCCAACAAACAGTTGTTCATCCAAACGAAAGTCTTTAGTTCTTTCGAGATAAAAACTCTGGGCCCCCTTAGGATCCAACCTATGGAGTCTCTCTTCTTTAGACGGGTGGGGAGGAGGGTAAAAAGCAGGAAGAGTGATATTCTGCCCTAAATGAAAAGGGGTGACAACTTTCAGCAGAAAAGCAGCCCTGGTTTTTAGAACCACTTTATCAGGGAAAAACACAGTGAAAGGAGGCTTAACGGAGAGCGCCTGAAGCTCTCCAATCCTCCTAGCTGAAATAATTGCGATCAAGAAAACAGTCTTGAAGGCTAAATATCTCAATGGACATGAATGCATGGGCTCGAAAGGCAAACCCATTAGGAATGTTAAAACAAGATTTAAGTCCCACTGAGGCATGTGAAAAGGAGTAGGAGGAAAGCTATTCACCAAACTCTTAAGGAACCTATGTACAATGGGAGACTTGAATAAAGACGGCTGATCCGGAAGGCAAAGAAACGGCGACAGAGCTGCCAAATAACCCTTAACTGTAGCCATAGCACAGCCTTTCTTCGCCAAACTGAGAACAAACAAAAGTACATCTGAAAGATGGGCCTTTAAAGGATCTTTTTGGTTCTCTCCACACCACAACACAAATTTTGCCCACCTTCCGGCATAAATAGACTTAGTGGAGTGTCGCCTGGACGATAGTATAACATCCACTACATCCGGTGGGAGAGAAAAAGAACTCAGGTTGCCCCGTTCAATCTCCAGGCATGACGGTGCAGGCTCTGGAGGTGGGGGTGTAGAACCTGCCCCTGCGATTGAGAGAGGAGATCTGCCCTGAGCGGGAGACGGAGCGGAGGGCACTGAGAGAGTTGAAGTAGGTCTGTATACCATACCCTTCTCGGCCAGTCAGGTGCTACCAATATGACTTGGGCCCGGTCTTGACGAACCTTCCTCAAAACCCGAGGAATCAAGGGGTTGGGGGGAAACGCGTAAAGCAACTGGCCGTTCCAGGACATCTGAAACGCGTCCCCCAACGCCCCTTGCATCGGATACTGGAGGCTGCCGAATAACGGGCAATGCGCGTTCTCCCGAGGGGCAAATAAATCCACCTGAGGAGTACCCCACATCTCGAAGATGTGGAGAACTAAATCCGGATGGAGACGCCACTCGTGATCTAATGAGAAGTGACGACTGAGAACGTCCGCACGTACATTCAACACTCCGGCCAAATGATTTGCCATCAAGCAAATCCGATGGTCCTGAGCCCAGGACCAGAGTCATAGGGCTTCTCGGCAAAGAAGATACGACCCCACTCCTCCCTGCTTGTTTATATACCACATTGCGGTAGTGTTGTCCGTCAGGATCTGAACTGACTGACCGCGAAGGGAAGGGAGGAAGGCCTTGAGCGCCAAACGTACAGCCCGCAATTCCAACAGATTGATATGTAACATCTGTTCTGCTGGAGACCAACGACCCTTGATCTTCAGGTCCCCCAGATGAGCTCCCCACCCTAGAGTGGAAGCATCCGATATCACTGTGGCCACCGGAGGTGGTAATAAACACGGTTTCCCTTGGGAAAGGTTGCCGTTCACTGTCCACCCATCAAGATCCACTACAGCGTCCCTGGAGATCTTTATTGAATCCCTGAGATCCCCCTTGTGCTGGAACCACTGTCTGCGGAGACACCACTGAAGAGCCCTCATATGCCAGCGAGCATGAGTGACCAACAGAATGCAAGAAGCAAACAGACCTAGCAGGCCTAAGACTTTGAGGACTGGAACTGCCGCTCCTCTTTGAAACAAAGGAATCAGTGCCTGAATGTCCCGTACCCGCTGAGGCGGGGGGTAGGCCCGAAACCTTGTCGTGTCCAATACTGCCCCTATGAACAGGAGGCGTTGAGAGGGCTCCAAGTGAGATTTGGGTACGTTCACCTAAAAACCCAGATCGAACAACAACTGCGTTGTCATTCGCAGATGAGACAACACAATCTCTGGAGACTTGGCTTTGATCAACCAATCGTCCAGGTAGGGAAAAACCGCTACCTCCCTCTTTCTGAGATGTGCTGCAACAACTGCAATCACCTTTGTGAAGACCCGGGGTGCTGAAGTAAGACCAAACGGGAGGACCGCAAACTGGTAATGTTGCGATCCAACCACAAAACGGAGATACTTCCTGTGCGACTTGACTATGGGAACATGAAAGTATGCGTCCTGCAAGTCGACAGACACCATCCAGTCTCCTTCGTTCAATGCCAACAGCACCTGCGCTAGGGTCAGCATTTTCAATTTTTCCTGCTTGAGGAACAAATTCAAAATCTTCAAGTCTAGGATTGGCCTTAGACGACCGTCCACTTTGGGAATCAGGAAATACCTTGAATAACACCCCTGACCCCTTTCCTGCAACGGTACCAACTCTATAGCGCCCTTTGCCAACATGACTACAACCTCCTGTTGCAACAACAGAAGATGTTCTTCTGAACAAAAGGAGGGACGGGGAGGGAAGGGAGGAGGAAACTACTGAAAGGGGAGAGCATAGCCCTTTTCCACAATTCCTAGCACCCACGAGTCTGTTGTAATTGACCTCCATTGCTGCAGAAAAAGCCTCAATCTTCCTCCTACAGGAGAAGTGTGACTGATAAAGTTGGGAAAACCAGGGCTGCTTCTGCTGCTGTCCACCAGAGGAGGATGAAGAAGAAGAGAGCTGCTGGGCTGGACCTCTAGCCCTACCCCTACCTCGCCCTCTGAAGGCACGATAGGGCGGGTTGGCAGGTTGTTGGGCCTAAGATTGAGACCTACGAAAGGCAGAACCTCTGGCAAACCCTCGAAACCTACGAAAAGGCCTGTACAATGTAGCAGAAGGGGTCTGCAAACCCAGGGACTTAGCTGTAGCCCGACAGTCCTTAAACTGTTCAAGGGCAGAGTCTGCCTTGTCCCCAAACAGCTTTTCCCCATCAAATGGAAGGTCCATTAAAGTGGATTGTACATCCGACGAGAAACCCGAAGACCTTAGCCAGGCATGCCTTCTCGTAGCCACCGATGTTCCCATGGCCCTGGCTATAGAATCCGTAGTATAGAAATATAAGTATAGAGATAGAAAAACTGGATCTCCTGGGGCACTCTTATGCCTTCTCGCCACTGCCCTATTCACCGCAGGAGATGTCACCGGCTTTTTCCACAGGTACATAATAGGCTCACTCAACGCCTCATTAAAAGGCAACAAGGGGTCAGCACTGGAGGAAGAAGGATGAAGAACCTTTGTGAGCAGGTTAGTCTTGACTTCTGCCGTGGACAAAGGCAAATCCAGATAGTCAGCCACCTTCCTCACCACAGCATGGAAAGAGGAGGCCTCCTCAGTAAACTCCCCCGGAGAAGCAATGTCCCACTCCGGGGAAGTATCCAAACCACTTGCAGTGGCAAGTCCTTGGAAATCATCAGAAGGCTCTATCTCACCTTCCTCAAGCCTTCTGTATTCCTCTTCCTCCAGAAGCCTCAACGCCTTCCTTCGAGATCTTAAATGCGTTTCCAGAGCCGGTGTCGACAAGGACTCCATCGACGCCGATGATCTCAGACCTTGAATTGGTTCCGGAAGGCTCCCGGATTCAACCGGCGCCGGCCCGAAGTCAGCAGATGACCTCCTCAACGCCGAATGTGCAGAAGGAGATGGAGCCGGTCTGGATGAGGCCACCAATGACGCCGGATGGCGGTCGGACGAGAAGCCGACGGATCCACGGTCCCAGGCGAAGGACTCCTGCCAGGGGAAACCCCCCGCGCCGGACCACCAGGCTCTGAAGGGCAGAAGGGCATGAATGGAGCAGCCCTGCACGACGGCGGCGAGCCCAAATTGAATGCCAATGGCCCCGTGGGACCCGCTGGTGCACCAGCAGGGGCCATGGATTGAAAAACAGCATACATCGCATTCAAAAATGCGGCCGGATCCGTTCCTGGAGTCGGGAACGCGGGGTACGGCTGTGTAGACGTCTGGGGAACATCAGGATCCCTCGGCGCCGGTGAGAAGCGAGGATTACCTTGAGTGACCTCATAGACTGAAGGCGCCGGTGACAACACTGGACTCTCCGGCTGAGGCGTGACAGTAGGACTCATCTCCCACGTCTTCTGGCGCCCTAACGAAAGAGACCTCGAACGACTCCTCGATCGGCTCCGCTCCGAATGGCGCCGAGAGTCATGACGGCGCCGAGAGTCATGATGACGCCGCTTTTTATGTTTTTTGGGAGAAGCATGGGAAGAAACCTTCTTGTGTTCCTTCTTCTTTGCCTTGGCCAAGAAGAGCTTCGCTTCTCGTTCCTTCAGAGCTTTTGGATTCATGCTCTGGCACGAAGAACAGCCTTCCACATCATGCTCTGAGCTCAAACACCAAATACAATCCGTATGGGGGTCGGTCACTGACATCCAACCCCCGCATTCCCTACACGGCTTAAACCCGGACTTCTTCGGAGGTGACATTGTAACTTCAAGAGATCGCTACAGTAACCAACGTGCCAGGAAGAAAAAAACCGTTGGAGTCCAATGCACGGAAAAAGGAAAAACTGACGTTAGTATGCCGACGGGGACCTCTTATTGGCACGCTGACGTCAGACGGAGTCACGCAGAGCCATGTCATTATGACGTCCTTGTCGACGTAGACAGCTAGGAAAAAGACTTTCCGTCGGATGCTGCCGCAAGGATCGAATTCATAAGTTGAGGAATCCACAGGTAGTTATATCCATCAGAACATCTATACTCCGCTGCTTGCGCAGTCGTGAGCAGCTATATGGAGGATAATAAATTTTGTCCCCAGCATACATTCACGCAAACCCTAGGGGATTGCACAGCACAACTAGCAGAGCTAAGGGTTCTGGTGACGGCACTGGAACATACGGATCCTGAACAGCTAACACTGATTGTCTGTGATTTGGACTATTGTGCCCAGTCCCTCAATGAATACCTGCATTACCGGTGCCAGAATGGGTTCAGAGATTCAAAAGGCAACACCATTAAACACAGACTCCTGTGGGGGAAAGTAGCGGATCTGAAGGAGACGCTACCAAATGTCCATGTTGTACATACACTTGGACACCAGCACGTTGGAATACACGTTGCTGGATATACACTGGCTGATGAAGTTGCCAAATCAGCAGTAGCTACAGCCACTGTTGCTGCATTAACCCGCTCAGGAGCAAAACCGAACAATGACATATGAGCTGCTGTGAAAGCCACGGCTGAAAGCACGCCCTATCCAAAAGCGTTTCCTGCTAAATATTCATACCTAATGGGAGGCTGCCCAGACGCTGAAGTAAAAATACCAGGCGAGGGGATTAGAGTGATTCCCAACAAAGACATAAGATCAGAGTTGATTAAAGCAGCGCATGAGGGGGTAGCATCTGCCCATGCTGGTGTGGCGACTACAATATCATTGTTTGCAAGCACGTTATTGGTGGCCAGGTCTATACAAACAGGCAGAGCAGTATGTCCTTTGCTGTGACATCTGGCAACAATTTAAGGTTTCCACTGCTAAACGCCCAACGCAGACACCCCTCCTAATTTCCAACAAACCATTACAATGTGTGTACTTAGGCCATTGTGGTCCCCTAACACCAGACAGTGCATACACATACATTTTAGTCGCTGTTAGCACTTGCTTCAGATGTCTATGGGTGTGGCCACAGCGCTCAGCTGACGCTCGGACTGTTATTAAAGATTTGCAAATCTTTATCGGTACATATACAGTTGCGGCTTTCCACTCGGACCAGGGCCCTGCTTTCACATTAAGGGCATTCAGGGACGCCATGGCTTCTTTAGGGGTCCAACTCCATTACTCGTCTCCATTTCATCCCGAGGAAAATAGTGTTGTGGAGCGACTAAACCTTGATTTAAAGCAGACCTAAACAGCCAGAGTTTTAGGTACGGGTCATAGTTAGCCTAATCACCTGTATGGAGTCCAGAGAGCACTTAATCTGCCTAGAAGGTCCCTGAGGGGGTCGTACTTCATGTGAGTGCTGATTCAAATGTATGTTCAAGATCTTGATGGTCCTGGCGTGGAGGTGGCAGAAACACCCTTTGACATAAAAGAACATGTCACTATCTTACAGGAATTACAACAGTTCCGTGACAACAACGCTTCTGCCAGTGCTGCCTCCACAGGAATTAAGGATGTACCAGTAACACCTAAGGGCAGGCTTCCTAAAGTCGGGGATCTAGTGCGTGAAAAGGTAGCTGTGAAAAAGGAGTTCGGTCCTTCTTATCGTGCACCGGTCCCAGTCTTGGGAATACCCGGTACCAGAACTGTCATTCTACCACCGCTGGCTGGTGCTAAAGTAAATTGTTTTGTATCTATTGGTAATGTCAAGTTATACCATGTGGCCGATCCTGCACAGCAGACCAAGAGAAACAGCCAGTAGTTCCCGAATTCCTCTCACTACTGGTCAAGAATTCCCTCTACAAGTTGTGAGCAGCAACACTGACACCTCTCCAAGCTTGGGCAGGGTGGAAAATGATCTAGCATTGGTTCCACTGTCATCTGTTTCAAAATACAATACAGAAATAATTGATCGATTTGACACAACTTAAACACAGATGGATGGCGTCATTTATTCTGAACCACCGCAGGAAACATCCACTGGTTCTCCACCTACAAACACAGCTCCACCTTTTGCACAAACTGCTTTTGGATACTTTGCTGACATCAATGACACTGTTTCGGACTCATTCGCTTCTTCTATATCGGAACTGTTAAAAACACGTAAGCTGACAAATTGGCTTAATGCAACTTACTTTATTCTCCCATGGAACTATATGTGGCTTTCTTTGACTATTCTGGCTTTCCTCCTTTGGAATGGTTTTGTTATAACATTCTTTTTATTCATACATGGTCATTTTCATCCTGAAAGATCAACAGTTGAACTGGTGGATGAGGTCCTGAAACCTCATTTTTCTTCTCACAAGGTCAACAGAGACTTGTCTTTTGTGAACATTTCTGCTATACCAATTCCTGATGGGATTATTTAGGATACAGTAACATTTGATACATACAGCCCGAAAGAGGTCATTCAAATACCATACGTGTTTAAACTTTCAATGACTGATGAGAAAACAGCTGATTCTATGATGACTGAATTGCAGTATTCTGCTGTATTTGAAAGTGAAGATGTTTATCAGTCTAAAGAGAATTATGGTGATATGCTTTGGTATAATTATTATGGGAACCATTTCATTCCTAGAGCAAATACCACAAAGACTATTTTAATTACACACAATGGGAACATTGTCCAACTCCACCACAAGGGAGTTCTAAAACATACTCTGCAAAGTTTCCATATTTGTCTGGGCACAATATTAAGAATGTTGAGTCGTATTATTTTAAATTGCCATCAATGGAAAATGTACACATATTAACAGATACAAAATATATTTATTTAGATTCCTTTGTTTCCCAGTTGGCTATAGAAGGCTATGAATATTGGCTGAAGTCGATTGACTTAAAAAGTGTGTAGGGAACACAAAATTGGTAAATAAGGGGGAAGGAAGCTTTGTTTAGAGCATGCATGTTCAAATGATATTTTTAAATGAAACTGTACAACAAACAAGATGTTTAGGCTTCGCAAAAATTAAGGAATTGAACGTGCCCAGTAATCCAGCCCTTGCAAAATTTCACAAATGGCAAATATATATAAATACAACTGAAGATCAGCTCGATAAATGGGTCCAGAATTACACATTTAATGCTTCAGTGTCACGTCCTGGCGGGTGGTTATTGTGGCCAATAGATACCAATGGGTGTCATGAACGTTTTATAAACTCTACGTGGGTTTTAGAACTAATAGGCCGGACCCTTGCTATGTGTCATCCAAACATGCAGGTATAGTAACAACAAACAGTGTAGGGAAACTATGCCAGCAATGGTTGAAGAGTTCCTCACTAGATGCTGTTAGAGAACACCTCAGTCTCCTGTCTAATAACACTGATTTACAGGACTTCCTGTAAGCCCCCTAGAAAACAACGCAGAATGCGATTTTTATACGAAGTATATAACTAAATTTGGACGCTTTCCCAACAAGAAGCTGCTGCCCGGTTAAGGCAAACAGACCAGGAAATTTGCAGAAGGTATTAGCTGTTGTAGATAATGGGATTAATACCCTGTCCAACCACATATACACATTGAAACAACATTGTTTCTTCTGCAATAGACATAATACAAACTGATATGTCTTCTTTGCACCATGGACAGAGTTCACTAAGGTCCATTATGCAGTTGGGTTGGACACTTGAAACACTGAATGCCGGTCGCGTTCCATGGTGAAACGTTAGCGCAAGGGACATATTTTCTACATTTAACTTAACGCGACAACAACAACTAATGGCTAAGAAAAAAGCACCTAATGTCATGCTAAACATCGAAAAGTTGCCTTTTACTGTGGCTGAAATACCATCTGCTGAATGGTTAATACACGGGGTCATTAATCTGCCTATTTCAACACTTCAATTCACATCCTGTTTAAAAACACATTCCAGTAGGCAGATATGAAAGGCTGGGAGATAGTTACATCCATGAGGTGTGGGAGCTGCCCTTCTCGTACAAATGTCTTAGTAGCCGTAGTGAATGCAAGACTTCTGTCAGCCATTCAATGGTTTGTAAACAGCTATCCTTGCACGGAGCGTGTAACGCTTCGGCAGCGAACTTGGCTTGTTATCTGAACGGAGTTCCAGCCCCCTTGAGTAGACCTGCGTTCCAGGTGCTTTCAAATGGCAGCTATGATCTCCTCAATAGTGAAGACTGTTGTGAGATGCGAGCCGGAATAGTTTATGTTGTTTCCGGTCTCTAAGATTGTTACTTGCTGCATGAACGTACTTTTTCCTCCCACTAGACAAAAAGAGGTAGCTGACATTTGGCCCTATATTGCTACTTCAAATGAGAATTTTGACAAGTTGAGCAGACTCAAGGCTTTATTGTTCCAAAAACATGTGGCACTCACATCTGCATGCGAGACCTACGCACTTCAGGTGGCAAGGTCATCAGCTGAGATACAGTCCCTTTTAAATACCAACTTTCCAAGACACTTTGGTGAACTTGTGGGACAAATATTTAATGGGTCCAGTACTACTGGAATCGCAAATTTCTTTAAGGCTGTTGGTTCTGCTTTCGTTCACACCTCCTCCTCCACATTCGGTTTAATGCCATCAGCCATCCACTCAATATTCTCCAGTATTTTCTGGGGATTTCCAATAACTTTCGCTATAATAGGTGGCATTTTGCTATTGCTACTTTTTTTGTGCGATGGCTGTCCCGCCGCAATAAGGAGGAATGAAAACACCCCCACCAGCACAGCTGTGTCGTGAAGGAATGATGCAGCACTTCGGATCAACACTCCTGGAGGAATCGGAGTGAGACTGTTCTCTGTCATTCAGACCGGTTTTCCATGGTGTGCAGCCCATGTTTTGGTGCCTCTGGTGCTCATTCGATCATGCACTGATAATTTGTCTTTCTACACAGCAAATGCTTACATTGGATGCATAACTGTTGAGGATATCGCTGAGGGCTCATTGCTGGACATGCGCGTTGAGGGTGCTTATGAAAACGGGAAGCTGCTTGTGTATTGCAATTCCAAGAGGATGCAGCATTGAACTCATTACTGGGCACACCACGGACTGCTGCTGCCTTGGCTGAAGCTCAGGCTATGGAACACGAATGCTCCTTGGTCCTTCTTGACGATGCATTTCCAACTCTAACACCTGCCGAAGTGGAAGATTTCCTGTCTTCAACTGTCCTGGATTCTATTGGCAACTTCCAAAATTACTCTGACTCTTGAAATTCGGCCTTTTTACGCCACAAGTTAACATTTTTAAATAGTCCTTTTACATATGCTCAAGTGTCCTTTTTAACTTTTCATTGTTGAATTTTTTTTATATGTATATCTTAGGTTGAGTTTTAGTACCTTTTCTACATAAATAGGCTTTGAACCACCTTCAACCGGCAAAGGGAGGGTGTTGTGTAGCTATTTTAGTTATAGCTTCATGCACGTTATTTTAGCACACTAGGCCTGCCGCTGAGCTCTTTAACCTGGATATATTTTATTCAGCTTTGTTTATTATTTTAACAATAGCCACAATTATGGTCTTGTTTTATTTCTCTCTATCTAGCTGTACTTTGCCTAGGCCAGCACTGTGTTCTCAGACAAAACATTTCTTTCACTTTGTGCTTCTCTCAAGGCTACAGTAGGATAGGTTGCCGGTAAACGTGGTAAATGTTTTGTCTCTGGTATTCATAGAAAAACACACATCCTTATGTAGGGACATTTTCTCAGAACATCAGTTGTTTTATTATAAAAACACTTCCCTGTCACATACACGTTAGAGGGAGATTCCAGCCAGATGGCCACGACTGTATGCTGATTGCTAAACGCTTCGCTACAGCTGCTTATGCAAATTCAGGCCTTTGCTCAGGTATGGGGGATGATGTCTTCCCAGGGGACACTGAAGGGCAGAACTAGAGCTTATCATGTTGTGCTCTACTATAGGTAGGAATTAGTCTATTGACTCTAGTGACAACATGGTAGCATTTTTTCTATGCTTTACTCTCCTTGTCACAATTTTAATCCTGTTATGTCTTATCGTCCTGGTTATTGCAGTACATGCTTTATTGTCAAAGATGCAGTTGCTTCATTAAAACCTTATTGAAACATATACTGCCTCTGCTTGTCCTTGTATATGTGAGACTAATGTAACTGAGAGAAATGGATGAGATCTGAGTAACCACGATTTCCTTGAGGAGTCAATTGCGTCATGCACTCTGCTGCCCAATCATCCCTGCTCTTGGGTAGAGATGAGGCACTGCTAGTTAGCCGGAGCAAAACCCGGATTGGGGCGACAGGTGTCACCTGTAGTGGGTTAGACTCAGTCTCCCACACCGCTGGCAATTCTGCCGCTCAAATCCAGTAGTCTCATTAGAATAATGAGAGCCTCTGTTTAGGGCGTCAGGAGTCGAGAATGTAAGTGTGTTGACACGGGAGGCCCAGAAGCGGGCTGTTAGGAACATATAGGGCTTTAGATTATGTGAGGGGCAGAGAGTGACAAGCCACTTCGACTAATTGAGGGTAACCTCTGGTGATACATACTCCTCTGGAGAGTTAGGTTGTGTATGGCACCCTGGGTTCGTAGAGATAGATGGATTCCAGACTCCTCCAATCCTTTTCCAGCAAGCAACCAAGAGAGCCATCGCAGCTGGGCCTCCATATAGTAGGCTGCCCTGCTTAGAGAGGAGCCGCAAAAGTGATGGGGCTAAGAGATGGCAGCCTGTCACCCATATGAGTTCTGTCAGCAATGAGCCCAAAGAAAGAATCAGTGTGAAGGAAGTAGGGGAAGGTTGACAAAGTAATATAGAAGTCGTGGGATCACCACCATTTTAGAAATGCCAACCTGGCCTTTAACCAAGAGTGGAAGCGTTTCCAAAAGTTCACCTGGGAATGCAGTGAAGTCACTGCCTGTAGGAAAGTCCTCCTTTTTGCCCTGGTCACCCCCACACTTTTTGGACAGGTACTGGTGGTTACTGACTCTTGGCTGTGCCCTGGGTACTGCTTACCAGTCCCAGGGCCAGTGCTCTGTGTAAAGTGGATATGCAAATTAGGCTAATTATAATTGGCTACGTTAACCTACCTATAAGTCCCTAGTATATGGTAGGGCATGTAGGTTTAGGGACCACAGCATAGGTAGTGCACCCATAGGTGCACTGCTGAGGTGCCCAGTGTCATTTTAAAGGCAGGCCTGCCTTGCTGGCTGCTTTTAAATTAAAGTTATATGCAAATTCGACTTTGGAATTAAAAGTAGTTTCAAAGTCTTAAACTACCTTATTTTTACATATAAGTCACCCATAAGGTGTACCCTACGTGCTCCTAGGGCTGGGAGCCATGTAACTATAAGCAGGGACCTTATAAAAATAGTTTTATAAGCCCTGGTGAGGTAAAAACAGCCAAATTTGTTTTTCCCTCATTGTAGTGAATGGCCTCCATAGGCTAAAATGGGGAGACTTTATTTTAATTTTAGAAGTCCCCTTACGTAATGGATGCCAAGAGTTTGGTATTAATTATTTGTTATAAGAAATCCCACAGCTTCCAGTTGTTGGATTTAATCTAACTTGTTCAGGTAAAGAGTTTTAAACTTTACCTGAAAAGTTGCCAATTTCAGCCCTGCATTGTTTTTGCTGCTGTGCTGTGATTGGCCGGCCTCTGGCAGCCTGGCCAGGCTGCCTTGATGAGGTGTGAAGTGGCCTGCAGATGGTGAGGCAGGAAGGGGGAGGGCTGCCAAACTGGTCTTCAAAGGCAGAGAAGGACATTTGGAACAACCCAGCAACACCCCCATATCCTGCAACCCCAGACAACTAGGTGCCCCCTTGATTAGATTAGGAGAGGGAAGGAGAGGAGTGTGTTTATGATTTTTAGCCACACCAGTGGGTGGGCTCAGCCAGCTGTAACCTCCAAAAATCAGATTCAGCCATGATGGATTTTTGAAGAATGTTGCCTCCTGGGATTGATTTTTGCCACACTTCCCAGAAAGTGGTCATCACAGGGGGAAGGACCCTGCACCTGATTGGAGAATCAGGACCCCCCTGTTTTTCACCCAGGAGCAAGGATAAAACAGGCAGACCTGCACCCACACCTCAGATCCCCATCAGATTCCAACAAGGAAGAACCAAAGGAGAAGAAGGACTGCCCTGCTGGACCCCTGGCCTGCACCTGGAACCTGCACTCAGAAGGACTGCACCAGCTGCACACTTGGGCTTCACCACAAAAAGGACTTTGCCTGGCTTCAACTGGTTCAAGGAGGGACTTCCTGTTTGCTACAGGTGAAAAATTGCTAACCAGAGTCCCCTGCACCAACTCCTGAAGAAATAAACCAGCTGACCACTGCCCAATGGCCAAAAGGGAGTTTGCGCCAGGTGCATTCTGGGAGTTGTAGTCCGCACCCCCAAGGATCATCTCAGAGCTTCTGGACCCTTGGGGTGAGCTGTGGACCCCAAAAGAACCTTAAAAGAACATCTGGGAGAAGCCCCAGAAGTTTGGAGAACTTTTGAAAAAAAAGCTCCACAGAGGGACCGACCAGCCGCAGAAACTCTAGCCGGCTTGCCTCAACCGGGACCCGGCCTGATTTGCAGGTTCGTCCCGGTAAAGAAAATCTCCAAAAAAGAGACTAAGGGCCAGATGTAGCAAGCAGTTTTGCCCATTCTGTGTCTATGGGAAAATGTGTTCGTACTTATGGGCCTAAGTCCAAAGGCAAAAAGTTGACCGGGACCTCCCAGGCAGTGTATCCAAAGAGGGCTCCAGGGACGTCGGATCAAGATCCAGGTTTACCCCGGTCGAAGGATTTTCACCTCGAAAAAAGGACTAAGTCCGAAGGCAAAAATATCCACCGAGGATTCCCGCAATGCGTTTCCGGAGAAGGGCTCCAGGAGGTCGGGATCGGACTGGCAGATTCGTCCCGCTGAAGAAAATCTTCAGAAAAATGACTAAGTGCGAAGGTAAACTTTTGACTGAGGCCTCCCGCGGCCTGTAGCCGAGCAGGGCTCCATCGCGGTCAGCCTTAAACTTTGACTCTGGCCTGGTCGAGGTGCAACCAGATGACCCGATTGGCGCTTTTTGTTTCTAATAATTCTTAAAAATTAATAACTCTGGTTCCCCTTATCCGATTCTATTCGTCTTTGTGTCATTTTAAAGATAAAAATATAATTATTGGATTTTTAAACTGTTTCCTGTGTTTTATTTCATTACTGTTTTGTGATATTTGAATGCTTTACACTCCGTCTCCTAAGTTAAGCCTTGTCGCTCGTTGCCAAGCTACCAAGGGTTGAGCTGGGTTTAATTTACTGAGACCTAACTGGACCTAAGTGGACTTTAGTGGCCTATTGCTAAGTGTAGGTACTTACCTGCCCTTGCCAATAACCCATTTTCCAACACTGCCCTAGCAAGGTTGCCATCCCAGAGATTGTTTATGTCATGAAACACATTAATATCAAGGTATTGGAAGGCACAACTCTCTCATCTGACCTGGTCCCCTCCCCCCAAGGTAACATAGAAAGTGGGAGGAGGGAGGTGTCCCTACACATGGGGGATGAGACAAGATTTGACAAGGAGACCAGAGGCCTGAACAAATGTCTCTAGGGCTTGGGCAACTGTGTCAAGACCGTCCCCAATGTCAAAGATGTATAGGATGACATCATCAATGCACAAGAATGTGGCATTACAGGCCGAGAGGAGGATTCCCTATGTTTGACCTCTCGTCTATGCATTTGAACTGCCAGGAGTTTAATCGCCAGGGCGAATAATAGGGGAGAGAGGTGGCAGTCGTGATGGGTCCCCCTGCAAATCTTCACTGATGGGGAAACACAAGTTCGAGCTTGATCCGTGCCTGTGGACAGGAGCCTTAAAAAAATAGGCAGCCATTTGTATAAACGGGTCTGAATCCAAATCTTCGAAGGACTGTAAACAAATATGCCCAATTAAGAGTATTGAAGGCTTTTTCTAGATTGTGAATTAAGGCTGTGGGAAATGGCCATGGGCCTAGGGCAGGCTTCATGAGTCTAAACAGTGTCGGAAAGTTAAGGGAAGTCGACCTAGTTGGTATAAAACCTTTCTAGTCCGACACAGTTTGTGCTTTAAGAAATGTAAACACTGTTCAGCCCGCACTACAAGCAGCACTACATGTAAAAAAGAAAAAACCTGTTCTCAGCAGCCTCAGTTCTCATGATTGCAGATCACATATTCTATTATTAAACAGAACAATCTGAAACAATTATTGAAAGTGTGCATGCATTAGTTTGCCCCATGTTTACAAGGCTTACAATCCAGAAAGGTGTCCCACAATACAATTTTGAAATAGTGGGCTATAATGCAGAACACCTATTCAACAGGAGGCTACAGTTACCTAGATTAGTAATTAGAAGCACAGCTTTCCTACCACAAACCTAAACACAGTATATATGTTTAATGTGAGGTGTTGCTTTACATCACAATGCTTGGGCCAGTAAGATGTGTGTAAATCAAGGACAGTTACACACAGTCATATGTCTAAATATGTATACATCTCTGAGACTTGTGTAACCTCACATACAGGTGCTGGCACAGACTTGCGCCTACTTGAGTCCAAGAGAGCTGTGTATCCTTGAGGGACACCTGCTGGCATATACTCAAGCCTGAGACAGCTGTGTAACCAGCAGGGAGTTTTGCTGTCACATGCCCAAGGCTGTAAGATCTGTGTAACGTAAGCTACAGATTTGCTATTTTTGCATATTTGTAAGTACGGTGTCAGAAGCATTTGGTTTTGAGATTTTACTCAGCTACATGAACACTGAGCCTGTAATAGCTCTACAAGCACATACAGTGCTGGAGGCCTGATCCTGTAAAATATATGTAGCATGTGGAATAGATTTGCTGGAAGATGCCTGATTCAGTAATACGTAGGTGACCCTAGAGAAAGTCTTGTTGTCAGACTAGAACCTGCAAAATCATGTAAGCTGACAAACTAAGGTATGGGCAAATGTGATTTCTCGCAAGGCCGCTTCTGCAATATGTGTGGATTTTACTGCTGCTCAGAAATCATGCTCCAAGGTTTTAGAACAGGCTTATGAGTAAAAATGTAGTGCAAGTTACCCCTTTTCACAATGTGCTTGTGGGTAGAACCTCCATACCAGTAGCAACTGGTTAACGTTGAAAGGTGTAGAGCAAAAACACCCTCCCTGGGTTGGACTAAGCAAGTGAGCAGGGATTTGAGCAGTTTCTCCCTAACCTTTTTTATTTTTCGTACAATAGCTCCATAGGATGGATTTTCACATAAATTTGTGAAACATCCAAAGAACTGGAATGGGAACTAATGAAATATTCTAATAATTTCATGGAAAGTAAGCATTACTGTCTCCAAGGGTTTGGGGATTCACCATTCCCAAGAACGGTTTGAAAAAAATGGTCTAGAAATCAGTGCTACCAGGGTCCATTATGCAACAAACAAATACACATTTCTGTTACCACCCCACCAAATACTATTGGTGCTGCAAGAGGTCCTCTGATCCCAACTTATGTCCTGGACACACATAGAATCATTGTAGTGACATGGAGAGGCAGAAGCTCTCATAACTGAAACATCTATACCTCTGTGCATGGCTGAGAATGACTGGTGCTCTCAGCCAAGCAGCAGAAGAGGGAGGGCTCTATGGAAGGTCTTTGCCGCTATATATAGAGCCATTCTTTCTTGTGGGCACATTGCATGAGAAAGGAAGGCTACGTCACATACACTGTCCAGCCATATACAGTGCACATTTCAGAGACATCTATTAGCTAAGATCACGGACGCAGATAATGACATCAGTTTAGCTAATGACAGCTGATTATTGACAAAGAGAAAGTGATTTGGGCGGGCCTTCCACAAATGTTTCCCATTCATCCAGCTAGTCAGACTTGCTCTTTGTGTGTAACATGCAGCTATTACTCCATTTTTCAGTGCAGCTTTTGGTTCCCATTACGACTCTGCTGACAGACACCAGACAGTTCTCTTGTCCAAAGTCTCCCTATTAAATAAAAGCTTTGCACACTGAAGTATAATAATACTTATGCATAATACTTTATCTTGCAAGGTATTTATATGATGAGGGTTAGATTTGACATTCAAGGTCTGTACATTTAAGATCTGTGAACATGGATGAATATTGCTGTAATCAGATACCTGCATCTGTAAGGTCTAAGTAACCTTCCGAGGAAAAGCTCTGTTTTCATAAGCCTGAGCTTGTACAATCTGTGAAGATTTAGGCAGATCGAAAATGTATCCCTACTGAATCTAGACTAACCCAATACTCTTGTTGTTTGTTGGGCTTCTAATTTCAACTGTGTAGTTACAAATGTTTCACTAACGTACATTAGGCAATACATTCAGGAAAGACATAACTGTGAAAGTATCTGGTGTATGGATAATGTAATTTGGAATTATATTGCATGTCTATCAATTACAAAATGTTTTGTGAAACAGTCAACAAAATACAGATTATTTCATTATGAAATGTTTGGTTGCTTTATATAACTCAATTTCATGAACGTAGGAAACATTTGTTTACCATTTAATTGTTGCACCACGATTCTTGAAAGAAGTTCTAAATGTATCATAATATCGTTTATTCTACAAAGATTTGAATTCTCGAAACAGAAACAAATGTGTTTCAACTGGATCTAACTAAAATGGAGTGCCTTTCATTTTAGGTAGGATACTTAAAGACAGAGATGAATTCCAGACATGACAATTCTCAAGGTACATTTTGTTGCTAAGACATGCACAACATTTACACTAATGCATTGCTATTCACACTATAATTTCATTTATTAATGTAACTTGATTACTAAAACCTGCAAAGTTTGTATTTTGTTACTCACAGACAAAAAATTACCTCACTGCTATCGCCTCAGGGCTCTTGACTGACTTAAGGGAACTGAATATCAAAAGCTTTACTAAGATCTACATGCAGCACTGAAATTAGAAAGAACTCCTATATGTGTACTTGATCATTTTCACTTATAAGATTCTCACCAAAGTAAAGTTCACTTACCTGCAGGCTTGCAAATGCTTCCTATTGTCTTAAAGTCCTGGAAGCTCAGAGGATAGGTCTCTCCCTCCTCGTTAATGCCAATGGATGCAGCTGAAGGTTTAACACCAGGGCCTGTTATGTATACACATATACAAGTTTGGTACATGCTTGCAAGGTGAAATAACCCTTTCACAGTGATGACAATAAAACATTTAGTTTTTCTGTTATTTGGTTGTATTCAAAAGTAAAAAATAAGATCGTGCTTAGCAGGATGTCCAATCATTACTTTGTCTGACCATTATTTATTTTCCATGAAACTAAACAACTACTTGAACTGTTAAATACCCTCATTTCGAAAAAGAATAACAGCTTTCACTTGCTGGAACCGGAGTGTTAGCTCTAACTTGGCAGGAGTTGTCAAAGCTCACGCCAAGTCAGAGCAAAGAGCTATGTCCCAGAAGTGGTGTCGGTCCCCAGGGCCATTTAGCCATAATTGGCTGGGTAGCCCCCCTACATTGTATTTAATTGAAGCCCTGGGCAGGTGGCAGTCCCTGGGGCAGCCAGTGGGGGGGGGGATTGGGGATTATGGGGGGGATTGTGGGCCAGATGGGTGGCCCCCTGCATTCAAAATTGTAATGCTCCCGGGACCTTCCCCATCCAGGGTCTGAATTTAGGAGTGAGGGAGCCCGCTCTTGTTTTTTTTATTTTTTAAGTTTCGGCGGATCCACGGATCGTCCAACAACATGCTTTTTTGCTCTCAGGGATTCCCTCTGGCACTAGAGCTAAGGGGGCAGGGTGTACCTACCTTGGCCCCTTTTCTTTTTTTTATCTTTTGTTTGGGACTTGGCAACATGGCTGCCAACACTTCCTTGCTGAAGTGTTGTCAGCCTACTTGATCTCAGCACGAGATTGGTAGGGTGTGTGGAGTTTTGGCATCCCTATATATGCAAATTTGTTTTTTCTTTAGTTGCTCAAAAACTACTGAACGGATCTACACCACATAACAAAAAAGTCGCTTTCTAGACCAAGAGCTGCCTTTCTGCCAAATTTGGTGCAATTATGTCCAATGGTTTGGGCGCTATTCCTGTTCAAAATCCTGATGGAAAAATGAATGGGAAAAACAGTTTTGGGACCTCCCCCTTCTTCTCGGCCCCCGCTTCACGAATCACCCCAAAACGTTCCAGACAGACACTGAAGTGGGCTTCGGATTTTAAAAAACAAATGTCTTGAAGATTCATCAAGCTGCACCAAAGTTATTAGCAAAACAAAAATATTGTTTTTTCCATAGAAACTAGGAACCGTAACTACCTAGTGTGTGTGTGTGTGTGTGTGTGTGTATATATATATATATATATATATATATATATATATATATATATATAAAAAACACCAACATTGCCAGACATCCGAGGCTGCTACTTCAGTAGCGGTCCAGGCGTGGACCTAGCCCAGGGGTGTGGAATTTATTAAAATATCTACTTGTCCAGTGGACAGGTTGCTTCTCAAATCTACTTGTCCTGTAAAAAGATCTACTTGTCCCTTTGGTGCCATGTAGTGTGGCGACAAATTATGGCAGCAATCTCATTATGTAAGTGCTCTGATAATAGCCTCCCTGATTATGCCAGGGCTACTACCATAGTAGGGCTTAAATACTTGCAGTTTCAATCCCTACTGTAACAATTTCCTTATTTTGCCACCTTTCTGCAGATCTGCATACTGGGGCTGGAGGAAGCAGTAAGCAATAGTTCTAGGGCTGGAATGCCTTTGAGTCTGCAAACCTACTAACCTGCATGTTTTAAAGATTTTTACCAGCTTCTCTCTAATATTTTCCCATAATAAGAAAGGTTGGACATTTACTCCTGACAATGGCAGAATTAGAACTTCTTCCAGGGTTGGGAAGAAAGTGGCTGGAGGGAAAATGAACTTGCAAATGCTCAATAGATTTTTACATGAGCAAATCTACACATCGTATTTACCCATGCTAAAATACAGTTCACAGATATTTTATAGGGTACAACATATACCATGGGTGCACTTTTGTGACTTTCTTTAAGAATTTGGGGCCACATGTAGGTAGGTTCAGATTTGCGACCTGCAAATTGCGAGTCGCAAATCCGAATGTAGGATGGTGTCCCTGACACCATCTGTGATTCGCAAGGGCTTCGCAAATGCCCACCTCATGAATAATCATGAGGTGGGTCGCAATTTGCGACCCCCTCGCGAATGGCGGCCCTCACAGGGATGGTGGCCTGCTGGAGACAGCAGACCACCATGTCTGTGACTGCTTTTCAATAAAGCAGTTTTTTTTTTTGTAATGCAGCCCGTTTTCCTTAAAGGAAAACGAGATGCATAACAAAAATGAAACATGAAACGTTTTCGTTTCATTTTTTCAGAGCAGGCAGTGGTCCACAAGAAAAATGAAAAAATGAAAAAATGTTTACAGTGACATTCACAATGGGGAAGGGGTCCCTTCCCTTTTGTGAAAGTGTTAGCACCCATTTGAAATGGGTGCAAACTGAGATTGGTTTGCACCCGCGTTCGCGGTCACAAAACAATCCTACATTGCACTGCGAGTCGCAATTAGGAAGGGAACACCCCTTACTAATTGCGAGTCGCAAACCCGTTTTGCGATTCGGTAACCAGGTTACTGAATTGCAAAACTGGGTTTGTGCATCACAGTGTGCTTTTTGCATGTCGCAAACAGCGAAAGTCGCTGTTTGCGACATGCAAAAAGCTACCTACATGTGGGTCTTGGTCCCTAATTAGGTCTGGTGTTAACAAAGACATTTTGTTTTTATTAAACTTCTATTTCTCTCTCTTTCGGCCGGCTTTACTGTGAGTGATCGCATTCTGCTCTTCCACAAGGAGCATATTGCCACACAAAGTAGTTTTGTTCAGTGTCAGGAACTACAGTGGCAATCAGTGACGTAACTAAACTGGAGGGTGCCCCTTTGTAAAGAACATGGAGGAGCCCCCTCTCCAGACTCACTCCGGGCAGGTGCTGTGCTGAAGGGGCCCCCTGGAGGGCGGCTGCGGGGCCTTTGTTATGCCGCTGGTGTGCTTTTAGAGAGTTCAAAAACTTTTTTGGGGGGGTTTGCCAGTGTTTGTTACAATGTTGAGGGCCTGGTAGCTCCCACAACAATAAAGTGTTACAAAAGCCATGTCAAAACAAGACACGCATTGATGAAACTAAAAGACTTATAAAAATATGTCAGATCAGTTGGCTTTGTCAGTGTTTGTTTATTTTCATGCTTCCCATAATCGTGTTGAAAATGGTTACACTGATTTTCCATTAGAAATATTTTTGGGAAATACTAGCATGCATCAACACATTTTACTAAATGACACTTCATTTGCATATAATCAGAGAGCATTCTGGGAGCATTAAACTTAGCCTCATAGCCTAAACTTTTCAAACATGTGTATACACGTTTTTTTTTTTTTGTACTGGAACCAACGTCAGTAGTGAAGTGTGACCTTAAAACATTTATTTACAGCACTCACCCTAATAATGAAGACTTTCAAATAATGAACCATAAATACAAGTTCGAACAGCATTATCTTTTGGAAACACATTAACTCAACTGCAGAGAGTTCCACTCTCTGTAATCAGGCAGCCAAAGGGTTTGTGCTGCAGGGGGTTGGGCCTACTTGTCCCAAGGACAAAGTAAACATAAAAACTTGTAGCCCTTGACCCCAAACAAGATGTCCCGGGCGTCGGGCGATAGGAATTCCACAGCCCTGTAGCCATCCACATATATTACTAACAATCCTCCTGTTGCATGCAGAGAGTTCCCGGACACCAAGTGGAGGTCCAAAAAACTTTATTCACCAATGCTTCCTCCCAGAACAACGCGTTTCAGCCGTAGCCTTGATCACGTAATGTGTCTATTCCCTCTGCACACTACTCCAGATTGCAGTCGGAGTTCATATCACATCATCAATCAGGCTTATGGCTTATATTTATAAATGATAATGAAGTTCTTCAGCACCATTAAGGCCTCTCAGGGCCTTTGTTTTAAGCTGTATAATTATTCTGGATTCTAAACGTCTCAGCCTAAGCTCCTGGTTCCCTCCTCTCTCGCCATTCTCAACAGTCGCAATACCGAAATATTTCAGATTTGTCTAATTTATATCTTTATGCATACACAGATGTTTCGCAATAGCATAATTTGCATCTTTATTCTGCACCGCTCTGATGTGTTCCAGTATCCGTTCCTTTAAAGGACATATTGTTCTTCCCACATAGCGTAACCCACAGTCACATTCAATGATATATACTACATGGGTAGTTTTGATATAATTCTCTTCGTAATACTTATTGGATTGTCTTTGGAGACTAGATACACTCTTTTATTTACTCCTATCTGACACGCCTTACATTTTCCACAACATGAGTAGCCAATTGTCTGAGTTTGTAGCCAATTCTGAGTTTTTGTCAGTTGAAAGTGACTATTCACCAGGATATCTTGTAAAGATGATACTTTTTTATATGTCATCATGGGTCTGTCCCCAACAAATTTTCCTATATCGGGATCTTTTTTTATAATATCCCAATATTTGCTGAGTATGTTCAAGATCAGATGGTTTTCCTTGCTGAATGTCATGACCATTCTTATAACTGAACTTTTGTTGCCCTTATACGGTGTGGGTTTATACAATATTTCTTCTCTCATTCTAGATCTCACTTTCCTCTCTCCCAGGTTTCTATCTCTGGATAAATCTTTGTCGAGTTTCTCTGAATTTTAGTTCCATTTCACATTCTGTGGAGCAGTTCAGTTTCATCCTGATAAATTCCCCATATGGTATGCTTTTCTTCAAGGATGTCGGGTGGAAGCTATCGCCATGTAGTATACTGTTTGTTGAAGTGGCTTTTCGATGTACAGTGGTTTCAATCTTGTTGTTTTCAATATATACTTGAACACCCAAATACTGAACGGATTGAGGGCTAATATTGTAATTAAATTGTAAGCCCACTTCATTTTTATTCAAGAGTTCAAGATATTGTACAAACTCCTTCTCTGTTCCATTCCAAATGGCAAATAAATCATCTATATACCTCAACTACAGGATGGCTTTCTTTGCAAATTCTTCATACTCTTCACTCCATGCCACATGTTTTTCCCACCATCCCATCATCAAATTCGCATAACTAGACAAGAAAGAAACTCCCATTGCTGTTCCACAGATTTGGGCATATATCTGATGATTAAAGAGAAAAATATTGTTCCTTAAACACAGGTCAATCATCTTCATCAGCATTTTCGAATGGTTCAAATATTTGATATCCCGTTGTTGTAAAAAATAACGTACTGCCATTAGTCCGGTTTCATGATTTATTGATGTGTACAAGGATACCACATCTATAGTTGATAATTTATATTCTGGTTCCCATTCAATTCCCGACAGTGCTCTTAGAAAGTCGCCAGTATCTTTAATGTAGGAACTTAAGCTTGTTACCATCGGAGCTAGAAAGAAATCTACACATGTTGACAAATTCTCATATAGTGAACCACAGCTGGAGATTATCGGACGACCGAACTGTGAACAAGACCGAGAGGTTGAAACGCGTTGGTGGTGTTATTTCATATTCCTTGGGTAAAGTAATTAACTCTCCTGGAGTGCAACAAATCAATTGTTTGACAATTGCTTGGGTTGGAGATTGTGGAGGAATGGTCCTTTCCTCACGTATGCACCCGTAAGTTTGCACGCCACAAGGTGGACCGGTTGATGGAGGATATATATATATATAGTTATATACACATACTGAAAAAACACACAGGTTACAGGGACGTTACAGTTCAGCTCACATTTCAAACATACAAACCCAAGGAAATGCAGCAGTTATAGAGTTATTACAAGTAATTTTATCTCGTGTCCCCGCCATGCACAGTTTCTTCAATAACTTTATTGGAAATGTTGCAGTGATGCCATAGAAGATGTCATGACTGATGTAATGTATGGGGTGCTCAGCAAATTATAGTTACCTTAGTGCATGAGTTATAGTTACTTGAAATAACTAACTACTGAATTTCTATGGTTTTGTACATTTGAAAGGTGAGCCTATCTATAACTGTTTTTTCAGTGAATTTTTAAGTTTTTTTTTTTTTTTAATTCTATTTTCCAAACTATAAGGTCACTGTTACATTTGTTTTTTCAAGAATTTCTAAGGTTTTTTTAAAGTCAATTTTTAACTATCACATCCCTGTAACCTTTGTTTTTTCTGTGAATTTATAAGGTTTTTTTAAATGTTAATTCCTAATTATAAACATCCCTCTAACCTTTGATGTTGTTTTTTCAGTGAATTTCTGTGGGTTTTTTTTAACGCGGGGGAGAGGGGTTGGCCACATGCATCTAACTGTGCCTTGCATGTGGCCATGCCTTGCTGCAAACTCCCCATAGGCATTCAACCCTGTGCCAAGCACAGCCTTTAGCCGCGCTTGGAGGGTTTTGGCCACAGGCATCCAACCCCCTGCAGGCATCCAACCCCGTACCATGAACAGCCTTCGGCTGTGCTTGGCAGGGGCTGGCCAGATGGTCTGGTCTGCGGCCAACCCCCCCCCTCCCACCACCACCACTACGCAGTGGGGGTGGGATGCAGGGCATGGCCACTGACCAGGCTCTGTGGCCTACCCCTCTAAGCACCCAATCCCATGCCACGCTTTGTGCAGCAGGTACCAGGGCTAACCCCTATAAGCACCCAACCCCATGCCAGACGCGATGTTCGGCCGTGCGCTGCTCGAGTGGGGCGCAGGACCTGGCCTGCGGCTAGGCCCCTATGTTTACCCTTGTAAGAACCCAACCTCATGCCATTGGCTGTGCACATCAGCGAGGTTGGCTTCAGGGCCTGGCCTCACTGAGCCCTGGGAGCCACCATCGCCCCGGGACTTTGTTTAAGGAGGAGAGGGGAAGGGGGGGGGGGGGGCTGCGCGGACCTCCCTCCTGGGGCTTTTCTATGTCCTGGGGCCACTACTTCCCCGGAGCCAAATATATATTTTAAACTGGGAGGGGGCCCACACCACTTTATGGGCTGATTTCGTCCTCATGGACCACATCCAACGGAGCCCAGCCACATCCATCTGGGTTCCTTGGCCCCGTTGAGGGCACCCACTTTCCACTAGGGCGGACCGTTAGATGCCTCAAGGCCTCTGTGGCCCCAGTCGGCTCCCCACCTGCTGTGTGAGCCAGCACTGCAGCACAACAAACACTAACTCTGCTCCCTTCGTGCAGGAGCAACCTTCCATGTTTCCCTGCTTGCATGACAGCATTGGGCAGGGAAAACGGATGAAAAGTCCACATCCAGCAAGGGGGAGCAGTTTGACATCTCCAGCTCACTGGGAGCGGAGTTAGTTCTTGCTCACAGTGGGCGAGAGCAGCAAACAGAAAACAGCAAATGCAAACAGCCCCATCCCATTTCTTACTAAAGCCCAGGACCGTTATGAACTCTGGGGCTAAAAAGAGCCCTTTGAGAGGTGGCCTGTGCTCTCCCCTGCACCATTTTGAGAATGACCCTCTAGCCCCTAGCCCATCTGGAGACTTTTTAGTATATAAGCTATTTTTTTTTTTTTTGCAGCAGTGGTGCAAATCTGCTGCAATTTTGCACAAAAAAGTACAATGCTTTTTCACCCTGACAGGGTCCCAGGTGTACCCAGAACCAAGGCTACAGGGTCAGGGTATTCCTACCCAGCCCACTTTTCTTTTTTTCATCTTTTTGTTTGGGACTTGGCTGAGTCTGAGTCCAAAAATGGCTGCCAACACTTGCTGGTCAGATCAGGGGAAATTCACGAAGGGTTTGTGCCTCTAGATATACACATTTGGTTTTATTTTATTATCACAAAAACTACTGAATGGATTTACACCAAATAAAAAAGGGTGCTTTCAGGACCAAGATTTTCTTCCAAATTTGTTTAACTCCGTTCAGTGGTCCAGGCTGTAGGCATGTCTAAAATCCCTGTAGGAAACTGCAAGGGGAAAAAGCATTTTGGGCCCCCCCCCCTTTTTTTTTTTGGTCCACACGAATCATCCTGAAACTTTCAAGACAGCAGCTTAACTGAGTATCGTAACTCATAAACCCATATACAGAAAGAGAAGGATCAAAATTTGATTATCACTAAAGATCGCGACAACCATCAATGATGGAGATGAATATTAATTTCCTCATCCATGTTTAAACCCCCCGGACTCAAGGTCAATGATTAGTTCCGATCCTCTTTGTTTCAATCGCAAAGTCAAGACAAGCAAAGACAAGACGGAGGTCCTCATCCTCGGACACTCCCCGTCCGCCTGGAACGACTTTTGGTGGCCCACTGCCCTGGGCACCGCACCAACCCCCTCAGACCACGCACGCAACCTCGGATTCATCCTGGACCTCCTCCTCACCATGACCAAGCAAGTCAATGCTGTCTCGTCTTCTTGCTTCCACACCCTTCGCATGCTCCGAAAAATCTTCCGCTGGATCCCCGCCGAAACTAGAAAAACTGTTACCCACGCCCTCGTCACAAGCCGCCTGGACTACGGAAACACCCTAAACGCAGGAACCACCGCAAAGCTACAGAATCGTCTTCAGCGCATACAGAACGCCTCCACCTGCCTCATCCTCGACATATCGCGCCACAGCCACATATCCGCCCACCTGAAACACCTGCACTGGCTCCCCGTCAATAAAAGGATCACCTTTTTTTTTTGCAGCAGTGGCGCAAATCTGCTGCAATTTTGCACAAAAAAGTACAATGCTTTTTCACCCTGACAGGGTCCCAGGTGTACCCAGAACCAAGGCTACAGGGTCAGGGTATTCCTACCCAGCCCACTTTTCTTTTTTTCATCTTTTTGTTTGGGACTTGGCTGAGTCTGAGTCCAAAAATGGCTGCCAACACTTCCTGGTCAGATCAGGGGAAATTCACGAAGGGTTTGTGCCTCTAGATATACATTTGGTTTTATTTTATTATCACAAAAATTATTGAATGGATTTACACCAAATAAAAAAGGGTGCTTTCAGGACCAAGATTTTCTGCCAAATTTGTTTAACTCCGTTCAGTGGTCCAGGCTGTAGGCATGTCTAAAATCCCTGTGGGAAACTGCAAGGGGAAAAAGCATTTTGTGCCCCCCCCCTTTTTTTTTTTGGTCCACACGAATCATCCTGAAACTTTCAAGACAGCAGCTTAACTGAGTATCGTACTAATTCAGGAATTTTGTGAAGATTCGTCAAATGGTGCCTAAGGTATTTGCAAAACAAAAAACACTTTTCCTATAGAAAGTAGGTCCTAACTATAACAACCTACTGGCAAGAGCCAGTAAGTGTTATATGTATGCATATGTGTGTGTATATATAGAAGAATTTAATCCACAAGACGCATTTCGGCAGTCACTGCGGCCTTGATCACATGACCCATGTGTACTTTGCAATCCATCAAATACTCATAATAAACATAAAAAAACAAACAGTACATATGTGCATCATCGCCATCTTTGAGTGCTCCTGTTGACACAAACTATACACCAAACGAAAAGCAAAACGTGTGCACTAAAATACTTCAGACCGTGTCTCAAAATTACAACGTAGTCCTATATATAAACATATTGAATGACATGATATAACTTATAAAGGCAATTATCATTAAAAAGCAACCAGTATTATTTGTCATTGTTTGAACCCGCTTGTTACATCCATACTGAGTGACTAATTTGACATCATACTACCAGAACTGCTATTCCAAATCAAATGCATTACCAATACCCCAAATCGAGTCATATTAGATCATCATATCAATCAATCTAAAACGTGTAATACCATCCCACAATCAAGCTCAAAGTGGGCAAATGTCATCTGTTGTTAATTGTACAACATTGTTACTAACAGTAATGTATGCAAACAAATATAAGGGCCCGATATAATGTAACTTAAAAAAAAATTGTTATTGAATAACCAATATCTTTATCATTGTTTAAATCCACTAGTGCATGTATGAAAAATAACCATTATACATAAATAATTAGTCGGTCTCAAATCTAAATTAGCATCTCTCAATCAAGCCTAAAATAGGCAAAATTTATTTGGATCAAATCATACCATGATGTTAATGATGGTCATATATTCAAAGTAAGTGGCACTGTGTGACGTATAAGCAATGAATATTTGGTAACACCCAATGTTGTGATTACGGTCTCTAATTTAATTCAAATGTTCATCAAAAATCATCACCCAGGTTCCAAAAGAACTCATTGTTGACACCTCAAACAATGTCACGATTAATCACCTATATGTATATAGTATAATCCGCTTTGATGTCTGTCTACCTCTGATTCTGGTCCAAATGGGCACATTTCATCAAAATGTGCATACCACTCAATTGTGTCACATTTACTAAATGCTCACAACCCCTGTTCATAATTTCATTTAAAAATGTTTGTTTGTGTTCCTAATTCAAAAGAAGGAAAAAGAAAAAAAAATGAAATACAAAATATCCTAGAGATGCAAATTCAAGAAACCCTTTAAATTCTTCCAATATAGGGAGAAGAAAGAGTGAAACCGAAGGACAAATAGTAATATGGTGTCTTCAAAATATGTATACCTTAGAATTCTTTCAACACCAATAGCAGAGTACAGGAATCTGTATATCCAGAAAACTCATAAACCCATATACAGAAAGAGAAGGATCAAAATTTGATTATCACTAAAGATCGCGACAACCATCAATGATGGAGATGAATATTAATTTCCTCATCCATGTTTAAACCCCCCGGACTCAAGGTCAATGATTAGTTCCGATCCTCTTTGTTTCAATCGCAAAGTCAAGACAAGCAAAGACAAGACGGAGGTCCTCATCCTCGGACACCCCCCGTCCGCCTGGAACGACTTTTGGTGGCCCACTGCCCTGGGCACCGCACCAACCCCCTCAGACCACGCACGCAACCTCGGATTCATCCTGGACCCCCTCCTCACCATGACCAAGCAAGTCAATGCTGTCTCGTCTTCTTGCTTCCACACCCTTCGCATGCTCCGAAAAATCTTCCGCTGGATCCCCGCCGAAACTAGAAAAACTGTTACCCACGCCCTCGTCACAAGCCGCCTGGACTACGGAAACACCCTATACGCAGGAACCACCGCAAAGCTACAGAATCGTCTTCAGCGCATACAGAACGCCTCCACCTGCCTCATCCTCGACATATCGCGCCACAGCCACATATCCGCCCACCTGAAACACCTGCACTGGCTCCCCGTCAATAAAAGGATCACCTTCAGGCTCCTCACCGACACACACAAAGCCCTCCACAAAAAGGGCCCGAATACCTCAACAGACGCCTCTTCGCTCAGCCAGCCTTGCTCTCGCCACCATCCCTCGTATCCCCAGAACCACCACTGGAGGTAAATCCTTCTCTTACCTGGCAGCCAAGACATGGAACTCCCTTCCCGCTCACCTAAGAACCACCCAGGACCACCTCGCCTTCAGGAAGCGCCTCAAGACTTGGCTCTTTGAGCAGCAGTACCCCCCCCAGAGCCTTGAGACCCTCACGGGTGAGTAGCGCGCTCTATAAATGCCTTGATTGATTGATTGTCTCCTTTTGGATTACATGCACTCTGTTCTATGGCAAAAAAAGAGAGTTTACTACGGTCGCCACCATGTTTCTCCTGAAAATGTCTAGCCACTGTGTATTTCGCATCCCCATGATCAATGGCTCTCTGATGTTGCTGTACTCTCTTTCAAAGTGCACATACAGTACTCCCAACATATCTAAGAGAACAAGGACATAGGAGAATATATATCACCTATTGGGAACTACAAGTAAGAAATTGCCTTTTCTTACTTTTTTTCTCCCTCACTACAGTATATACTATCCAAACTGGATTATGCCAATGGCCTCTACCATGGATCATCTCTATCTATTATGAAAAAACTACAACGTATTCAGCACTCCGCAGCCAGGCTATTATTACATGTAAAGCCGCAAGCCCACATCTCATTGCCCTGAGAGCATTACACTGGTTACCCATTGCCAGAAGATCCACTTTCAAGCTGCTTTGTATCATCCACAAAGCTATAAATGGAACAGGACCACTTTTTATCAGAAACAAAATAACCAAATACATCCAACAAAGAAACCTCTGCTCAAGATTGGCACCCCTCCTTAGAACACCGCCATACAAGAAAAAGACTATTGTTGGTACATCCTTCTCCATTCAAGCAGCCAAACTATGGAATTCATTACCCCCAACTAAAAGAGCCACAGATAACTTTCTTGTCTTTAGAAAACTACTCAAGAGTTGGTTCTTTCCTTCATAACCACCATATTCAAACAACTATGGACTGCATAGGTCTATGTTGATAAATTCTTTTTCTGATGTGTCTATTTCTAGTTATGTATAGTTCTTTAGAAAATATGCATTGCTACTATGTCATAATAAAATACACACACACTCTTTAAACCTGTTTGACTAAGTATATTTACCCATGGTTCTAATTATGTATTGTATGTACATCTATGTGTGCATATGTGTGTGTATTCATGTGTGTATGTGTATGTTGTTCTGTGCTTGGCATGTTCGTGGGTCATTGCATGGCTCCTGGGTGGGTTGTTATACTAGATAACTATGAATCCCTGCTCTCATCTTATCACACTTATCTACCCATCATCATATGTCATGTCTCTATCAATCTATCCTCCATTCCCACTCTGACTCATCCCAAATCCATGCTACTACTTTCATCTCCTAAATAACTCTGCCTAAGCTCTTCCCTCCGCTTCCACATCTAACTCACCAAACCTCACTCTACTACCATGACCTCCCAAACAACCCTACTAAACTCTCCCTCATTTATCTCACCCTGCTACTATGATCTCCCTAACCCTTCCACAGACTCTTGAATGAGGGATATACTCCCAAATAACACTTCTGGATTTCTTTCCTTCTCCACACCTCCATTACTCCAGTCAATCTAACTATCAAACTCTCATATCTGCGTCTCAAATTAACTCATAATAACACTAAAACTGTACTCACATTTCCCGATACTAATCCATTACTAATTCTTGTTGGGTTCCGAAGTAGCGTGCTACTCGGCGAAAAGTGCTTTTGCGCCTCGTCAGGGGTAGTAAGCGTTATATAAATACTATTACAATACAATTCCAATAGAATACAATATTCACTCATACTGGAACTGTTTCTACAAGCCTTGCAAAATCCACAAGGTAAATAATCCTTAGAGGTCAAAATTACCAATCTCCTTAGTCAGGGTAATTTCATTCTGTATCAAGAAATCTCTCAAAGATCTAGTTTTCTTGTATGTAATAGATGGTCTAACCCTTATTTCCCTTCCAATGATAGTGTCATTTCTGAGTATCCCCCAATGTCTGTTTAGTATCTGGCTAATTTCCCTAGAGTTAGTATTGTTTCCAAAGATGACTCTTTTAGTGGTTTCTATAGTAGATGATTTTTTGCTGTCAAAAGGTATAGTGTCTCAGCAAATTTGGGAGGCACGTTTTACAGCTTTCTCCAACACCTACATCGGATAACCTCGTTCTCTGAACCTATCATGTTTTCTTGTTCTTCCTTGAATGTGGTTTTAGTGCTACAATTTCATTTTGCCCTAAAGAGTTCACCATATGGAATACTCCACTTTAAATTATCCGGATTACCACTTTCTGCATGTAGAATACTGTTCTCTTCTGTGGGCTTTCTGAAAAGGCAGGTATGTACCTCCCCATCAATAGCCTCAACCGTGATATCAAGATACTCAATCTTAGTTTTACTTAAATTATGTGTGAATACCAAATTCCACAGATTTCTATTTAAACAGTCAACAAAATCCTTAGCACTGTTTTCAGGACCGTTCCAGATTATAAAGAGGTCATCCATATATCTGAGCCATAGAACTACTTGTTCTATGTAGTTCGTAAGGTTATCATCAGTGAACATCTGTTCCTCCCACCAGCCTAAGAAAAGATTTGTAAAGCTGGGGGGAAAACAAGTGCCCATCGCGGTCCCGCGGATCTGTTGATATAACTCGCATTGAACAGAAAAATATTATTTTTCAAACAATGCATCATCATATCAATTATCATGGTGGTATGGTCCCAAAATCTAACTGGTCTCGCTACCAAAAAGTGTTTAACAGCAGATAAACCTAGTTCATGGTCAATAATCACATATAAAGAGCTAACATCTAGGGTCATAAAGGAAAAACCTTGTTCCCAAGAATCCCATTTAGCTTGCTCAGCAAATCCTTAGTATCTTTAACATATGATGGAAGATCTTGTACGAAGTCTCTCAATATCTCGTCAACATACTTAGACAAATTTTCTGTGGTACTCTCCCTGGAAGAGACTATAGGTCTTCTTGGAAGATTTTTGGAATCTTTGTGTACCTTTGGGAGTAAATATAAGGTTGGTAAATTGGGATATTAGTTCTTCAAGACATAGTACTCCTCCCAACTGATTATTCCTTTGTCTTTCCAAGTTGTCAGTTTATCCCAAAGAGAAACAATGCTGTCAATATAGGTAGATTTGTTCACCTTATAATAAAAAGTATTGACCATTAGTTTTTCTCTGAGCCTCCTTGATATACATCTCTCTGTTTAGATCTACAACACTGCCATCCTTATCTGAGGGACAGATAATTACACCTGCATCTTTGGCTAGGAACTCAATAGCTTCAAATTGTAACAGAGTCAAATGTGTGTTCTCATATTTATACAATGTTTTTCTTCTCAACTTTTTAAGGCCCCTGGTCACAATTTCATGAAAAATGTCTATCTTGTCATGTGGCATATTTGGACAGAAAGTGGAAGAGGGGGAAATGGATCATCATGTGTAATATCTAAGATATTAAGTAACTCATTAATATTCCTTGAAACCGTCACTGTTCCTTCAGACTCGTTTTCTAAATCATATAAGGTTAACAAAACCTCAAAATCCCTAACTGCCAAATTATCTGCCACTGAATCTGTCCAGGTAATCCTTCCCTTATTAGTTGGAGTAGTTTTCAAATGATGCCATTTGGACAATTTAAATTTTTTAATGTACATGAACAAATCGATCCTAGTACCAGCATAGTTGAACCCACATAAGGGACAGAAAGACAATCCTAAACATAAGACAAGTTTTCCCCAATTCATAAGTTGTCTGTTGGATAAATTCACAATTGTTCTATCCATCATTTCAGGATCCATCATGGTTGCACCAGGGGGCTTCTGTTTACATCTGCCACTTGCCCCAATGGTCTTGTGCCACTGTTTCCATTTCCTTTGTCTGATCCTCTGTCTCCTCTGTTTACTCCTTGTTGTCCTCTTCCTTTTTTTTTATTGAAACCCATGCCTCTGTTTTTTGATATGGAGAATTCCCGTATCACTCGTCAAATCCTCCTCAACCATCTGTATTGATTTAAAAAAAAAAAGTGTTTGACTTTTGACTGTTATCACTTCCAGAAGTGTCCGAGGTTGCCAACGTATCCGTATCAGTCCCAGTGTTGTTGTCTTTTTCATGTATTAGTGCACTGTTTTGAGCCAAGTCTGAGTTACTTGTAATTTCCCAATCTCTACATCAAATTTACGATTATATGTTAGAGTTCTGCCACTGGCATAATCGTCACAGTCTCTTTGAAACTTGTATTGTTTCCTCCTCTTTATATCTTCCTCATGTTTCATTAATCTGTTTGACATTTCATTTTTAAATTTTCCAATATCATCTTGTTCCGGTCTATCCTCTAATTCTTTGTTTATAGATACAATGTCATATATATATATATATATATATATATATATATATGGAAAATGTCACTTACCCAGTGTACATCTGTTCGTGGCATGTTCCGCTGCAGATTCACATGCTATGCATAGTCCTGCCATCTAGTGTTGGGCTCGGAGTGTTACAAGTTGTTTTTCTTCGAAGAAGTATTTTCGAGTTACGGGATAGAGTAACTCCTCCTCTTCGGCTCTATTGCGCATGGGCATCGACTCCATGTTAGATTGCTTTCCCGCAGAGGGTAAGGTAGGAGTGACAGAGTATAAAGAAAAGAGATGTGCATGCAAATGGACTAGAGATATATTTACATATGTACAAATGAATGTTTTCACTTAAACGGCTACAAGCTCCCGGGGAGGAGAGAGGGTGCAAGTGAATCTGCAGCGGAACATGCCACGAACAGATGTACACTGAGTGACATTTTCCGTTCAATGGCATGTGTAGCTGCAGATACACATGCTATGCATAGACTACAAAGCAGTTTTACCTACCATAAGCGGTGGTCAGCCTGTAGGAGTTCAAGTTGTTTGAAATAGTGCTCTTAGTACAGCCTGTCCTACTGTGGCCTGTTGTGTTGCTAACACATTTATACAGTAATGCTTGGTAAATGTATGGGGAGTTGACCAAGTGGCTGCTTTACAGATTTCTGTCATTGGTATATTTCCTAAAAATGCCACTGTTGCTCCTTTTTTCCTGGTGGAATGTGTTTTTGGTGTTACTAATAGCTGCCTTTTAGCTTCTAGGTAACATGTTTGAATGCATTTTACTATCCACATAGCTAGTCCTTGTTTTGAGATAGGATTACCAGTATGTCGTTTCTGGAACGCCACAAATAACTGTTTGGTTTTCCTAAATGATTTAGTTCTATCAATGTAATACATTATAGCTCTTTCAATGTCCAATGTATGCAGCGCTCTTTCTGCTACTGAGTTTGGCTGTGGGAAGAAGACTGGGATTTCCACTGTTTGATTGATATGAAACGGTGATATCACCTTTGGTAGAAACGTTGGGTTTGTCCGAAGTACCACTTTATGTTTGTGTACTTGTATGAAGGGTTGTTCAATAGTGAAAGCTTGGATTTCACTAACTCTCCTTAATGAAGTAATTGCAACTAGGAATGCAACTTTCCATGTTCCATGTTCCATGTTGAATCTGACATGAATGCATAGGTTCAAATGGTGGACCCATGAGTCGCGTGAGTACAATATTTAGATTCCACGAAGGCACTGGGGGTGTCTTGGTGGTATGATGCGTTTTAGTCCTTCCATGAAGGAAATAACTGGGACTCTAAATAGAGAGGTGTGTTGTATATTTTGCAAATACGCTGAAATAGCAGTGAGATGTATTTTGATGGACGAGAAGGCTAAATTTGCTTTTTGCAGATGAAGCAAGTAACCTACAATGTCTTGTAATGATGCTGAAAGAGGGGCAATCTGTTTAGACTGACAGTAAAACACAAACCTTTTCCATTTGTTCGCATAACACTGCCTGGTAGTGGGTTTTCTAGCTTGTTTAATTACTTCCATACACTCTGTTGGAAGATATAGATATCCAAACTCTAAGGGGGTCATTCTGACTTTGGCGGGCGGCGGAGGCCGCCCGCCAAAGTCCCGCCGGCAGAATACCGCTGCGCGGTCAAAAGACCGTCGCGGTAATTCTGAGTTTCCCGCTGGGCTGGCGGGCGACCGCCAGAAGGCCGCCCGCCAGCCCAGCGGGAAACACCCTTCCATGAGGATGCCGGCTCCGAATGGAGCTGGCGGAGTGGAAGGGGTGCGACGGGTGCAGTTGCACCCGTCGCGATTTTCAGTGTCTGCATGGCAGACACTGAAAATCTTTGTGGGGCCCTGTTACGGGGGCCCCTGCAGTGCCCATGCCATTGGCATGGGCACTGCAGGGGCCCCACGACACCCCATACCGCCATTCTCTTCCTGGCGGCCAAAACCGCCAGGAACAGGATGGCGGTATGGGGGTCGGAATCCCCATGGTGGCGCAGCAAGCTGCGCCGCTATGGAGGATTCCCCAGGGCAGCGGAAAACCGGCGGTACACCGCCAGTTTTCCGTTTCTGACCGCGGCTGTACCGCCGCGGTCAGAATGCCCAAGGGAGCACCGCCAGCCTGTTGGCGGTGCTCCCGCGGTCGTTGGCCCTGGTGGATTTTACCGCCAGGGTCAGAATGACCCCCTAAGACTTCAGGAGCCAAATCGCTAGATTGAGTATTGCTGGATTTGGATGCCTGATTTGTTGTTTGTTTTGTATTAACAGATCTGGTCTGTTGGGGAGTTTGATGTGTGGTACTACTGACAGATCTAACAGTGTTGTGTACCAGGGTTGACGTGCCCACATAGGTGCTATAAGTATGAGTTTGTGTTTGTTTTGACGCAGTTTGTTGACTAGAAATGGAATGAGCAGGAGAGGGGGGAAAAGCGTAAGCAAATATCCCTGACCAGTTGATCCATAGAGCATTGCCCTTGGATAGAGGGTGTGGGAACCTGGATGCGAAGTTTCAGCATTTTGCGTTTTAGCTGGTGGCGAATAGGTCTATGGCCCTCATTCGGACCTTGGCGGGCGGCGGAGGCCGCCCGCCAAAGTCCCGCCGTCAAAATACCGTACCGCGGTCGCAAGATCGCGGCAGGTATTTTGACTTTTCCCCTGGGCTGGCGGGCGGCCGCCGAAAGGCCGCCCGCCAGCCCAGGGGAAAACGACCTTCCCACCATGAAGCCGGCTCGTAATCGAGCCGGCGGAGTGGGAAGGTGCGACGGGTGCTACTGCACCCGTCGCGTATTTCACTGTCTGCTATGCAGACAGTGAAATACTAGCGGGCCCTCTTACGGGGGCCCCTGCAGTGCCCATGCCATTGGCATGGGCACTGCAGGGGCCCCCAGGGGCCCCGCAACACCCCCTACCGCCATCCTGTTCCTGGCGGGCGAACCGCCAGGAACAGGATGGCGGTAGGGGGTGTCAGAATCCCCCATGGCGGCGCAGCGAGCTGCGCCGCCATGGGGGATTCAAATGGGCAACGGAAAACCGGCGGGAGACCGCCGGTTTTCCATTTCTGACCGCGGCCAAAGCGCCACGGTCAGAATGCCCAAGGGAGCACCGCCGGCCTGTCGGCGGTGCTCCCGCCCCCGTTGGCCCTGGCGGTGCAACACCGCCAGGGTCATAATGAGGGCCAATGTCTGGCGTTCCCCAGTGATGAAAGTATGTCTGAAGCACTTGGGGATGAATTTCCCACTCGTGTGTTTGTTGATGATCTCGGCTGAGAACATCTGCTAATTGGTTGTGTATCCCTGGAATGTATTGTGCTACCAGGTGTTCTGCTTTCCCACTTATCTCATATCCGAACTTACAGAACCTCTCTGGAATGCACTTCTGAGTTTAAAGAAGACATTTATTGTTGTTAATTCTCCCCCACCCACACGTTCCTGAGAGACGAAATTAGTAGATTGGAAGCACAGGTTTAAATGTAGTTGCAGCAATGAAAGTAAAATGTATCAAAGTACTTCTCAGTTGCAATGTACACAGCAAATATAGGTGAAGACATTTATAGCATAACTGCACAGCAAAGCATAAAAGTCAAAATTCATCACCGTATGGGCAAGTAGGGCCTATATTCAGCTTCATCTTTCTGGGGTCTGCAAGTTGATGACTCTGGTCAACTGCGAGAAAGAGATTCTCTAACCTAACGGGAGACGGGCAACTGACGTCTAGTTCCAGTCTGAAGTCAAGCAGATTCAAATCTAACTCACCATAGCCCAGAGTCATCCTTAAAAGCAAACTCAGTGTGAGAGCCAAAGAACCTTGGACAGCGGCCAATTCTCCTTAGCTCACTCGCTCTCAGACTGGATTGCGAGGTAAACACAAAATCTACGTGCTCTTATCAGCTAAGGTCTGGTGTGAAGAAAACAGCTTGGTCCATCTTGTGGAAAAACACAGCTTGGAAAAACACAGACATCTGTAATGTCTCAACTGCAATGCCTAACCCTACGTTAAAGCCAATAGGCACCTAATCTAAATATCAAATGTAATGTCTAATGTCATGTCAAAGCCAATAGGCAGCTAAACTGAATACAGAATGTGATGTCTAATGCCATGTCAAAGCCAATAGGCAGCTGAGCTGAATACAAAATGTAATAGCTAATGTCATGTCAAAGCCAATAGGCAGCTGAACTGAATACAGAATGCAATGGCTAATGCCATGTCAAAGCCAATAGGCGGCTAAACTGAATACAGAATGTAATGGCTAACTCAATGTTAAAGCCAATAGGAAGCTAAACTGAACAAAACATTTAGGGGGTCATTACAACCCTGGCGGAAGGAGGAGAACCGGCGGTAAGACCGCCAACAGGCTGGCGGTCTCACTCTGTGGAATTATGACCATGGCGGTTACCGCCATGGTCATCCGCCGGATCTCCGTTCAGCCCGCCAGGGCGGAGACGACTGCCGGGCTGGAGACCTGGGTCTCCAGCCCGGCGGCCGTCACTATACCGCCAGCGGTATTTGGACCCGGCTTACCGCCGTGGATTTCCAGCAGTTTGAACCGCCATGAAATCCATGGCGGTAAGCACTATCAGTGCCAGGGAATACCTTCCCTGGCACTGATAGGGGTCTCTCCCACCCCGACTCCCTCCCCTACCCCCCCACCACCGCCCAAAGGTGGCAGGGCCCCCCTCCCCACCCCGACCCCCAACATCACTTCACCCATACCCACACGACACACACGCAGGCACCACCTACATACTTACACGCACACACACCGACATACATGCCTACATCCACACACACAGTCAGACACGCACACCCACATTCAAACATACACGCACACATCCATACAGACATACCCACAGACATACACGCACTCATTCCCATACACACAACACCCCCGCAGGCATACCCGCACTCACACATCCCCTCTACATACACACACGCACACCCCCATGCAACCACACAACACCCGCTCACCCCCCTCCCCTCACGGACGATCAACTTACCTGGTCTAACGATCCTCTGGGAGGGGACGGGAGCCATGGGGGCAGCTCCACCGACACCACACCGCCAACAGAACACCGCCACGGCGAATCACAGGACGTGATTCGCTGGGCGGTGTTCTGTTGGCGTGGCGGTGGAGGTGGGTCAACCTCCACTTCCCCGCCTCCCGCCAGTATGGCTGTTGTCGGCTCTCCGTCCGTAAAAGGACGGAGAGCTGCCAACGGTCATAATAGGCCGAGCGGCAAACCGCCACCAATGGCGGTCTTTCGCACGTCGGTCCCTCTGCGGTCTTCAAAAAAGACCGCTGAGGTCAAAATGACCCCCATAATGTGCTACTGGTGAACATTGAGCAACTAATATGCGAAGTGGTGAAACACAAAGTCATTGGTCAAACACAATTAATAGCATCACACCAGGTGAATGTTGTTGTGTATTGCCCAATGCCAAATCTTTTGTGCTAGAAGGGACAGTTGCGATGAGTGGGTCCCTCTTTGTTTTTTAGGTAATACATTGTAGTCATGTTGTCTGTTTTGATAAGAATGTGTTTGTGAACGAGAAGAGGTTGAAAGGCTCCGAGTGCTAGCAATTCTAGGTGATTTATGTGAAGTTGTTTGTGTTTGGTGTCCCATTGTCCTTGAATGTTGTGATTGTTGAGGTGTGCTCCCCATCCAATCACTGATGCATCTATTGTAAGTGTGGTTTGAGGCACAGGGTCTTGAAATGGCCGCCCTTTGTTTAAATTTGTGCAATTCCCCCACTGAAGTGATATGCGTGTTTGGGGGTCTATCAACACTAGATCTTGAAGTTGACCGTGTGCCTGTGACCATTGTTTTGCAAGGCACTGTTGGAAGGGCTGTATGTTTAATCTTGCATTTGGGACAATGACGATGCATGATGCCATCATGCCCAACAGTTTAATTACAAATTTGACTGTGTACTGTTGGTATGACTGAATTTGTGCTAATACATTGTGGAATGTTTGTACCCTTTGTGGACTTGGGCTTGCAAGTGCTGTTTGCGTATTTAGTGTGGCTCCTAAATACTGTTGAATTTGCGCAGGTTGCAAGTTAGAATTTTGGTAGTTTATAGAGAACCCTAGAGTGTGTAGGGTTTGTATTACATAATGTGTATGGTTTTGACACTGTGTATGACAGTTGGATTTTATTAGCCAATCATCCAGATATGGAAAGACATGGATGTGTTGCCTTCTTAGGTAGGCTGCAACTACCGCAAGGCATTTTGTAAATACTGTGGGAGCTGTTGTTATCCCGAAGGGTAACACTTTGAACTGGTAATGTTTTCCCTGTATTACAAACCTGTTCTGTGCGCTGGATGGAAGGGTATGTGAAAATATGCATCCTTGAGGTCTAATGTCGCCATTAAATCTTGTTGTTGTAGCAGTGGGACTACATCCTGTAGTGTTACCATGTGAAAGTGTTCTGATAGGATGTAAAGATTGAGAGTCCTGAGATCTAGTATTGGCTTCAAGGTTCCATCTTTTTTGGGAATAAGGAAGTACAGGGAGTAAACCCCTGTTGCAATCTGATATTGTGGTACAAGCTCTATGGCTTGTTTGAGTAATAGTGACTGTACTTCTTCTTGCAGTATGGAGATGTGTTGGAAGGAGAGTTTGTGTGGTTTTGCAGGTATATCTGGGGGAATTTGTGCCAATTCTATGCAGTAACCATTGCAGATAATAGACAATACCCAGTTATCTGTTGTAATGGGTAACCAAATTTGTGGAACATTTGCAGTCTTTCTCCCACAGATGAAGTGTGATGAGGGAAGAGGTAGAGCGAGTCACTGTTTTGGCTGTGAGGCTTGTTTTGCTGGCTGATATTTTCCCCTACCTCTGGGGAATTGGCCTTTATAAGTTCCTCGAAACCCACCTCGTTGGTATTGAGGCTGGTAAGATGATTTGGATTGTGAGGTGGATGCCTCAGGTGTTTGTGCTCTAAAACCACCCCTGTATTGAGGTTTCCGAAATGAACCTCTGTATTGTGTAGTATACAGAGCACCCATGGCTTTAGCGGTGTCTAAGTCTTTCTTTATCTTTTCAATGGCCCTATCAACTTCAGGGCCAAAAAGCTGTTTCTCATTGAATGGCATATTAAGGACAGCCTGCTGGCTTTCAGGCTTAAACCCTGACGACCGAAGCCATGCGTGTCTCCGAATAGTAACAGCAGTATTGATTGTCCTAGCTGCTGTGTCTGCTGAGTCTTGGGCTGATCTAATCTGGTTGTTACTAATAGTCTGTCCTTCCTTGACTATTTGCTGTGCCCTCTTTTGTTGGTCTTTGGGGAGATGCTGGATAATATCTTTCATCTTGTCCCAGTGGGCCTTATCATACCTAGCCAGTAGTGCTTGGGAGTTGGCTATTCTCCATTGATTGGGTGCTTGCGATGCTAGTCTTTTGCCAGCAGCATCACATTTTCTGCTCTCCTTGTCTGGTGGTGGTGCATCACCAGATGACTGAGAGTTGGCCATTTTCCTTGCTGCACACACAACTACTGAATCAGGAGGCAGTTGTTGAGTAATAAATGCCGGGTCATAGGGAGGCGGTATATTTTTTCTCCACTCTGGGAGTGATGATCCTGGCCTTGACTGGCTCTTGAAATATTTGATGTGTGTGCTTTAACATGCCTGGAAGCATGGGAAGGGACTGGTAAGTAGTGTGAGTGGAGGATAATGTATTAAAGAGAAAATCATCCTCAAAAGGCTCAGTGTGCATGGCGACATTGTGGTATGATGCCGCCCTAGCCAGAACTTGAGTGTATGCAGTGCTATCTTCTGGTGGTGATGGTTTGGAAGGATCGCAATCTGGGCTGTTATCCGGAATGGGATCTGGATCATAGATATCCCATGGATCGACATTGTCCTGTTGTGAATCTACAGAATGTACAGGAGACTGTGCAGGTGTAGGAGTAGTAGGTGGAGAGACAAGCAGGTGATGACAATGAGGAGGAGACTGATGAGGTGGAAAATTGTGGAGGTGGAGATTTTTGCTTAGGCCTTCACACTTTAGCTGGTGGCTGATCAGTGTCCAATTGTCCTTGAAAGGCTAGCTTCCTCTTAGTCTTCAGAGGAGGTGCAGTTATAATCTTGCCAGTGTCTTTATGAATATGAATTCTGGCCTGCCTTTCATCAATGTCCTCCATTTGTGGGAGTTCCTCCGAAAATCTATGGCTTTCTTTAAGTTGTTTCGAAAGTCCATGCTCTTCTGTGTAGCTGCTTCTTTTCGGCTCTGAAGCTGGTTTTCTCGGAATTGAAAGCCCGGGAGTGGATGTTGGCCTCGGCTCCGAAAGCAATTTTTGAGGCTTTTACTCGATGGGTCAGTGTTTGCCTGTTTCGGAGCCAGTGCTTTGGCTCGAGTCCGAAGGCTTCGGTGGCGTGGCCTTTCTCTGTGCCGAAGTTGTTGCTTGGTCACCGGAGGTCTTTTTGCGGGTCGAGCCATGGCCTTCTAGCAGACACACACACAGTACTCTAAATTGAATGCCTAACATAATCTCTCTATAGCCCCTGCAACCCAACGATATATATTCTTACCATCAACCGTTTACTTCCCACAGAATCCTCTCTAATGATCATACCTAAGAAACTAGAGTAAATACATGGAATAATTTCTTTGAGAGCACAAGACTAAATCCATTTAGCAATGCTTGACCCCAACGTTGGGCTCCTGAGTGCTGTGCTACTCACCGTAAATCACTTCATCTTGTAAGGGGCAGTAAGTGCTACATAAATGCAATTCCAATTTCCAAATTTAGGAGATTAATGGGGCAGGCAGTGAAGAGGAGCCTGTATGAATTCCATTTTGAAATGGTATCACTAATTTGTGTTCATTGAGAGATATGTGATATAGAGTGTAAATCAAAGGTAGACGAGAAGTATACAGGGGAAATTTGTGTTTTAGCAAACAGAGTTGTGTGGGGTATGTACAACTGATACCTGGGGAGATGCTTTTGAAAACGGAGTGTTTTGAGTACTAGAGGTAATGCAAAAAGATAGAGTTGATATACATTTCAGTTAAGAGTGAGCTCAGGCTATTGCAGCCATTTCCAAAGAAGGGATGCACAACAGCTTTATTTGTAAGGAAGCTATTAGTGTTCAAACACAGGACTAATTTGTTTTTTGTTGACTGGTTGATCTCCAGAAATCAGTAAGTAGTTTGATAAGTGTTTTTAGATGGAAAGCATCATAATGGATACAGTAAGGTGTGAAAAAAATAGAATGACTAGGAGGTGATGTGATCAAATCTTGTGGCTACAGTGACAAGGGGAGCCTCAGCTGCACTCATGTTGCCTAGTAGTGGGAGTAGGAAAGACCTGGGGAAAACAGTGAGTAGTGCAATTCCATATGATTCACTTAACTAAACTAAGGCCTGGTCAGTGAATCTGTAATGTTGTTAATAAATTGTGGATTTTCTTTAGAGGTTTTAGCTGGTTATTTCAAAGGTCTAGCTTGACCTATGATGCAAATAAAAAGGAATGAATGAGAACTACATGAGAGGTTGGGAAATTTAATAAAGAACTGTGATTTCCAGATTTGGACAAGCAAAATGCTATTTTTGGAAAATGTCTGTGAGAAATTGTACAATGTGCACTTGTGCCAGGCATCTTGTATCCATGATGAACAGGCAAGTCTTATCTAACTGGCTCTGCTTAACCTTATACTACTGGCATTTTAGTTTGCTTGACTCATGCGTGGCTTACTCGTAGTGAGATAAAGTAGCAAAAATGGTCATGGGAGGCTGTAATTAACAGAAAAAGCCTGGTGAATGGAAGTACCAAGACAGAACCCATGGAACTTTGTATGATTCAGGAACTGGTCCGGGTATGGCTTTTACTTGGGGATAAACTGTGTACTGATAGGAATAATACACACAATCCATCCTGTAGCCTTACCCCATCATGCAATCGCCTAACGGCCTTTTTATGTATCTGGTTCAAAATGTTGACATGGCGAAAAGACCATGAGTGTGCATACAGAAAGACAAAAAAGCAATAAAATGCAGGAGGTGGACATAAAGAAAAGGTCGGGCTACCATGAATGTAACAATAGATCAGAGGACCTCAACTTGGGAAACAGTGTTCTGACTGCATGCTCCTGAAAGCACACAGCGGGTCACTATGACCCCGGTAGTCGGTGGAAATGTAGCGGTAGTACACATACCACCACATTATGACATTGGCTGGTTAGCCGAAGCCAACCCGCCAATGTACCACACGGACCGACATGGCAGTAGCAGCCGCTGGGCTGGAGATAACTATCTCCAACCTGGCGACCCCTACTGTCCCACCGGCGGAATTATGACCCTGCCTACCGCCATGGTTTTTGTGGCGTTACGTTCATAACGCCACGAAAACCATGGCGGTAGGTGGTAGGCCTGTCACTGGTAGGAGGCCCACCCCCCAACACTCCCCATACTACCCCCACCCCCCACCCATTCCCCCCATACACGCACACTCGCAGGCACACACCACGCATTCACACACTCACTCACACAGGCATACACGCATTCATACACGTATGCATCCATTCATTCACGCCCACATCCGTACATACATCCCAACTTACACGCAGACATGCATTGACATTTGCATTCATACACGCAGTCTCACACGTACACACACACAAGCAAGCAACACTACACACTCATGCGCATGCACGCACACACACACACAACACATTCATGCACAGTCAACACCCCCCACCTCCCTCCCCTGTCGGAAACCCAACTTACCTGAATCCAGGGGGTCTTCCCGCAGGGGACGAGAAGGGACGCTGCTACTGCCAGCAGTACACAGCCAGGCTGTATTATTTTTCATAATACCGCTGACAGCGGTCTACTGGCGTGGTGCTGCTGGTGGTAGCAGCGCCACCTTAACACCGTTCGCCAGCATGGCCACAGCCGGATTTCCGCCCTTCTTGTGGCTGAAATCCGTCTGTGGTCATATTATGGCAGACAGATGCTAGCTGGGGCGACGGTCTTTTCGCGTCCGTCACCGCGGTGGTAGGCGGAATTTACCGCCAAAGTTAAAGTTGTGGGCCATAGTGTTGTGCCAACGTGTCTTGTCCACTGGTCAAGGAGGACAAACCAACTCCTTCCCCGTCATAGCACACTGACACCCAGGATCATAGAGGTGGCCTTCCAATAAGAGAAACCTAAAGGCTTCCCTTGATTATGTTGATGGATTGCAAATTCATATCTTCATAGATAGGCACTGCACAGCACAGGGGCAATGAGGACCAGAAAACACACCAAAGTGAAGCTGTGGAGAAAGAATTGGAAATATACTATTCCTGGCACCACCACGTTAAAAACAATAACAGTTAACAGAAAACAGAAAACATAGAATGACAGTCACAATGAGCTAAAAAGATTAATTTACTTGGCACTCCAAGAGGGACTGGAACCAATATGAAACACATGACAACAGGGGCTTCCACCAACAGGGAACACAGATAAGAGAACCAGCTGTTGTAGAAGGCTCAATAAACAAGACACCTACCCAACTCCCACTAGCCCAACACAAACGTAAAATAACACTGCTTTCAACACATCATGCTGAGCAACAAGCAGTATTCCACACAGAACGACACTTGCTTGTAAAGCCTACTCCTCGCCACATCACTGGAAATGAGCCAGATGGTCTTCATAATGAAAAGGTGCAATACTGAAAAACAGCATATGACTGCCCATGCTTCTATTGTGCTCTCAGATACATAATCTACATGAGGGACGCTCAGGATGATTTTCAATTTCGTAACTACAGAACAAAAAACTTAACTCCCTCATAAGATACGAGAAGTGATGGAGAGATGCACACAAACACACAAACACACAAACACGACTATGCAAGGCTCCCCTAAATGCGCATGGATGAATACATATAGGTGGTGCCATAAACACACCATTCATCTAGTAAACCAAAATATATTTACATTACATATATGTTTACATTAAAAAGAACACACAGAATAAGTGGGCACAGACTCGTGCATTTCCACACACAAACTAAATTAAATTACTACCATACACACATGGTAATGGGATCAGGATAAAGCATATATACACTTCACAACCTAAACCATGATCATGGAACAAGAGCACACACACACACACATACACACACCTCCACTCCTCCCCAAACCTCCTCCCCGTACAACCAAAAGTAAGACTCATTCTCCTTCAATGCACAGACTGATGAAGCATGTCACAGTATTGATCTAGCAACATTCGGTCACCACTCTGGAGGTCAGGAGAAAGCAAAATCATGATATCAGCTCTGAGTTAGCTAGTAATAAAAGTGAGAAATAAAGAGAGAGTTTTCTCAGCCAGAGTGACAATAGCCAAAGGGGAGAAGGCCATCCATGCAAGAGGACAGTCTTCTCTCTGCATTTTGTAGATGCAACATTAACACTGATTCCTTGAAGTGAGGGTAGCCAGCATCATCTTCCCAGGGTAAACACCCAGTAAAATCTATAAGGAATCAAATATACAGTATGGCTGATCATGGGGTCCAGTATGTGGCAGGACAAAGTAAATCAAGATGCGGTGTCTGGAAGTCTTTGAGAGTTTAGTTGTGGACGCTCTACTGTTGATCTCTCCAATATTAGGACATCAAAGAAGGTACACTTGCACTTTAAAATGTTGATTTTGTGTGCAACTAGATTATTGTGTCTTTGGGAGTTCCAGCGAGATGGGGACGAGAAAGGAAGAAACATTTGTCTCACCTCTATTAATGTGAAGGGATAATTTGTGAGAAATCACAGTCCTAGGACCTTATTTAGAGTTTGACAGACCGGTTCCTCTGTCAAATAATGGAAGATATCCCGTCCAAAGTATTAAAAACGCCATTGGCTAAAATTAGCTTGTAATACAGAGGAACATATTGAATATGTTTATGACTGTCCTTCCACCAAATTCTAAATAAAGTCCTCAGCAGCTTCTAGTTGCGAGAGTGTGCATAATTACCAATGTGATGTGACAATTATTACTTGAGCTGTCTTTCTTTATCTATTCAATGGATCTAAAGATCAGCTGCAACATATGGCATGGGTTCCCTCAATTCCAGCGGTACTTCCTTGATTTGTTGTTTGGCATTTTAACTCACTTAATTTGTGTCCACAAGTGTTCAACATACTTCATTCCAAAACTTGTGCATGTAAATTTCCAATCAATTTTCCTATAAGAAGAGTCTCTAGTGGAAAAGGTGAAAAACTGAGGGTGGGCAGGAATCTGAAAAGGGGTAATGGGTTGAAATATCATGCAGAGGATCACAAAATGCTTTAATGGGGAGTCACATTACTGGAAGGATTATGGAACTAAATGAAATTATTCAATCACAGGTGGCCATCAGCATGAAACCAAAAATGGAGTCAATTACAAGTAATGGGGAATTTCATGAGGAGACCTGGGGCAGCCACAATTACCAATGCCAGCCAGAATCTCCACATGGAACTCCTGCAATTTTGAGTTAAACCATCTGGGAATGAGGAATAAAAGCATGAAACCGTTTTTCCCAGATTCTCTTCTGAGTAGGTGGTAAATGTCTGTGATGTCTACGGAGTCAGGTGTGGTAAAGGCGGGAGAGTAGGAGAGAGACTGTATTGAGGAGGAGAAGATGTTTTCAGGCAGCCTCCCTCTGTCTTGGCTGAAGGTCAGGTGGGGGTCGGGATACAGGTGGGGGATGTCATGCAGCCCTTTCCCAATTGGATTTTACTGGCCAGAATTTCCATTTAGTGAAGTAGGGTCCAATGTTCCTCCACTGGGATATCTGAATGTAGGAACCACTGGACCACTTACAATTGTGTGGAATTGAATTCCACACAGGAATTCCTTTCAGCTCAACTTTTAATCAGGGCCATAGAAACTCAGTAAGAGTTACCGGCTACCTAATACAAACAAGTTTACCATGGAGGAAAACCTATAAAAAACATTATCCGAGAAGTAAAACCTGTGTGTGTGCTTCAATGGACCACTTTGGAATTCTTTAATTGTACCTTGGTTTAGATAGATGCTTCTATCCTCGTTTTCCACATCATGGATGTTCCTCAAATGTGTCTCTTCCTCAGTGTTCTGAAATAGACTTTCTGGTGTAAAAGATGAAAAGACATTTTTACTGTATATTGTATTTTATGCGTAGGAAACAAAACACTGAAGCACAACTAAAATGAAGTTCCAAATGTAGGAAACTGTGAGGGGATATTCATAAGTATTTGAAAGAATCAATCTGAACCCTAGATTGTAACTGATTTTTCAATATAAATTACCTAACATCATTCCAAACTGCTTAGAGATGTCTGACAGAGGAACAATAGAACAACAGACACGGAACCAATAGATAGATGGATAGCCCTAGTATATAAATATAATCAAATGATATTGCATGGAGTGGGTGACCTTTACACAGGAAAGAAAACACAAGAGGGCTCCCAGCTATGAATCAGTCACTTAAATCTCTGCACAACAAAAGGAATACAGAAAGATATATTTAGAGAGGGTGGGGGAATTGCAGACCCCAAATGGCTCCTCAGCTACTGACATACTACAGTAAATAAATGATAACAGAAATTCAGTGTGTCAGTTCTTTTCTCCATCTCCATGGATGGGTCAGATCTTCGCCAGTGCCCACTAAACCATTATGATTAGTTCAGCTGTGGTTAAGTGTGTGAAACTTGATCATGTATGTATGTCAGTATACAGTATTTCTATAGTGCAGACCTAGCCAAAAGGCAGAGGAGTGGTGTACATGGTCAAAGGCATGCTTAAAGTCAACGAGAATAGGATAGGAAACTGAATTATTGACACAATGTATTGTGATATAGGGGGGTCATTATGACCCAGGCGGACCTGCACAACCACGCCGGTGGTGGCGGCCAGACTGCCAACAGCGTGGCGGTGCAAGACCGCCAAATTTTGACAATGGTAGTAAACTGGCTGTATTGCAGCCAGTTCGCCACCTGTACCGCCAGGGTGGTAGGACCGCCTGGCCGAAGGTAGACCACCTTCGACCCGGCAGTCCACCTAACACCGCCCAAGGTATTTTGTGCATCCTTAACACCAAGGATTCTGTGGCGGTAGCACCGCCACGGAATCCCTGGTGGTAACGATACAGGCGACAGGAATGCTCATTCCTGTTCCTGTCGCCACTACAGGACTACCCAACCCCCCTGCCATGTAGGCCCCTCCTCTCAACTCATCTGAAGCCCCCCACCACACCAAGCCGTGACACCCCCACCCCGATCCCCATTCCAAACCCCCACCCTGTACATCCACGCAGGCACACATCACACATACCGACATACACGCACACATACATGCACACTCATTCACACACACATGCACACACGGCCACAACACCCTCCCACCCCCTGCATACATGCATTCACACATGCACACATACACTTGCATACACAGACACACAAACACACACAACATCCCCTACCCCCTCCATTCACACACACACACACCCATTCACGCACACAACACTCAACACCCCCCCTCCCCCTCCCCTGTCAGTCGATCACCTTACCTGGTGGTCACGGTGGTCGTCCAGGAGGAACAGGGTCCATGGCGCTTGCTCTGCTGCCAGAGCCCCGCCAACACGCCGCCACACCTACTACTTAGTCGTAATAGGGGTGGCAGTGTTATGTTGACGTGTGACGTGGCGGTGCCAGCGGAGCAACCTCCACTGCACCGCCAACTGCTAGTATGGCTGCTGGGAGCTCTCTGCCCAAATTAGCAGTCCTAATATGGCAGTCGGATGACTGCCACCACTGGCAGTCTTGTGGCTGACGGGACTTCGGCGGTCTACAAGTCAAAATCAGGGCCACAGTGTTCTTTAAAGAGGTGAGTCTTTGATTCCTTCCTAATTTGGAGCACCACTTGAGCATCCCAGGCGATAAAGGGATGTTGTTTCAGATGCTGGGAGAATCTTTGGAAGAGGCATATTGTCCTGTATTTTATCTATACTTCTTAGTCTGCAGTCTGATGGTGTCTGCGGGTGTGCTGAGAACCACCAGAGATGGCAATCTTGTCTGCAAAATAAGCGAGGGTACTGGTTGTGATGACTTTGGAAATTATGCAGATAATTTTGAAGATAGTGCAGGCCGGCAAGGGGGACTGGGGGGGGGAATGAAGTTCCATCAGAGTGGAGGTTGTATGACCAGTACTGAATGTGACCAAATTTCTTCAGGATCTGGGTAAGATGTGCTGTGGAGTGTAGGATTCCCATAACAGGTTTGAATGTGGAGTCGAGTAGGGCATTACCACCATCTAGATTCAAGAATAAAAGGGCTTAATCAACAGTATTGAAGTCATTTTCTGGAATAAACAGTTTGACGTTCTATACAAAGGAGAGCTGGTACCAGGCCATCTTTGTTTTTGTGGCAATGTGTTCCCTGAAAGAGAGGTTGGTGTCCAGGATGAATCCAAATGGTTTGGCATTCGATGAGGGTTCAGGTTCGAAGCCGTCAAGGTTCATGCCACTCACTCAGGTTTGTACTGTATCTTGTTTCTTGTTCATGGCAAATAACAGGAATTCTGTGTTGCCTGGGTTGAGATTCGGGTAGATGGTGGACATCCAGGTCTGTATGATAGGCAAGCAGTGTTTGAGGCATTGGATGTCTAAAACAGTGGAGACTTTCAAACAGAAGTGTGTATCATCGGTATATTGGTGAACCTTGATGCTGTTTTCTGCAAGCAGAGCACCAAGTGGCTCTAGGAAAAGGTTGAAGATAATAAGGGCCAGTATGGATCTCTGTGGGGCTCCTTATAGGGATCTTTTGTGGCCTGGAGGTGCCCAAATGAACAAACTGATGTCGGATGGATAAGTAGGAGGAGAACCATTAAATGACACCACCAGTAAATACCATTTGCGATTTGAGGGTGCATAAGATGATAGGATGGTCGACTACGTCAAAGGCAGCTAAGAGGCCCAGCAATATCAGGAAGCAAGGGTCATCTTTATCTACAGTGTCAAGAAGGCATAGTCTATGATGTGTAGGGTGGCGGTTGCTGTGCTGCAGTTTGATCTAAAGCCAGACAGGTAGTCATGCAGGTGATAGTACGGATGGGATCTTTAAGTTGAACAGAGACTGCTTTTTCAAAGACCTTGCTGAACAATCGTAGGTGAGCGATGGGCCAGTCATCAGTGTCTAGTTTAGTTTTCATTAGGATTGTGGTGGTCAGGCCTAACATGAGAGCTTCTGGGAAGATGCCTTAAGTGATAGAGGCACTGACAACGCTAAATAGGGGTAAGAGGGCATCCCCAGAGAAAACTCTCATGAAAAACAGTTGTAAGACATCATCTTCATAAGAAGTGGCTTTGAGGGACTGGAGTATATCGGGCAGATCTGGGAGAGCAAGTGCTTTGAATGCTGACCATTGCGAGATTCTACGGAAGAGATGGTTGTTAGAGATGAAGCAAGCGTGGAATCGTCGCTGTGCTTGTGAATCTTCTGTATTTATTCACAGATGAAGAGGCTGATGGCATTGCACTTTCCTGTGGAAGGAGGAATTAGTGATCGGGCAGGGGTTTGATGCAGTGCTTGATTGTCTTGAACAGCTTTCTGCTTCCATTGGTGGCTTGACTGTTGATGATGATAATATAGTACTAAATTCTGGCTGATGTGATGAGCCGTCTGCAAGTTGCGCTGAGGCCTTCATTATGAAAAGTCCTCCGGAGTTCGGTTTTGCTTCCATTTTCTTTCCTATCTGCAAATGAACCACGTATTGCTTGCAAAATCTTTAGAATACCAGAGTGACGAAGGCTCTGGCTTGAACTTGCATGTTGTAATTGGGACATGGACATTCACATAGAATTACTACAAGTTGCTGAAGTTGTTTAGAAGGTTGTCGACATCGAACATGGAGCTGATGGGTTAAGAGATGAGCAATATGTTGTCTATGGAGAAGTCTTTGAACTATCAGAAGGTCTGGACTTCTCTTTTTGTGCTGACCTTATACTGTTGGTAGCACACTGAGCCGAGAGAAAGACTACAGAGTGTCGGTCCAATCCAAGGGTATCAGTGGTGTGCAAAGGCTTTTTTGTGATGTTGAGAAGACAAGTTCAAGGATGTGGCCTTTAGAGTCTGTTGGTTGTGTTACATGCGGTACCATGTTGAGTGAGGTTGAAGAGGGTGTCTCTTGTTTTTTATGAGCTAGCAATGTCTGGGAGGCTGAAGTCACCCAAAAGAGTGGTGTAGGGGTGAGGGCATGTCAGGACAATTTATTCCCGAAGTAGCTATTTAGCACTATACAAATAGTTATTTATATTTTCATTTTTTAAATACCTTCAAAAGAGGAGTTCCTAAGGCCCAGGGCCATGGATCTGGAGTCTATCGCTATTGGATGAACTAGAGTTTTTTATTTTACTCAGAATCTCATTCCCATAGAGGCCTCGAAACATCTACTCCCCCACTCGCTATTTTTAGGATATACTGGTCCATTCTGGTGAGGGAACTTGAGCTGGAAAGGAACAGGTGTTCTGTTCATTCATATTAAAATGTCTTTAAATCTTATTTTATCTTGACATATTTGCTGTCTGTTCAAGGAGAGAGGTCAAATATCAGTTCGTCTTTTTACTTAGTGCTGCTTATCCAGAAATGGTGTCTACTTCTTTCTCTTAATACATTTTGTAAAGTAAGCTGTCTGACAAGCTTTGTGAAACAAAGGCCTATAGGATGTCAGTTTTTTCTAGCACACAACACGTAAATAGCTTCTAAATAAATAGTACAAATATCTCAAAATATATCAGGAATTACAAATGCATTTTTTTGTAAATCAGAAGTGTGATGAAAAGATTTAAATAGGAGCAAAACAAAATCAGAACACTTTACTTGATGATGTTCAAATGACACATATTTGCAGAAACTCGATTTCCAAACACTACTGTTTGTACACTAATAGTTTTAATCAGTAAAACCGCATGTTTCTTGGAAAATGTGTGGCTATTTTTAAAATGTGCTGATTGGAAATGACATTACGCTACTACTTCGTGCTTTAGTTACATATTCATTAAAAGTGCTAGTTTTGAACCATGATTAGAGAAACATTCTTGCTCCGCCCTGATGACAATCCTGTTAATGAACTGAGAGCAGGGCCACTGGAATCATGCAGCAGGAGAGGTCCAAATTATGTGGTAGGGTTAAGTCAATTATGTGGCAAGAAAAGGTAAATTATGCGGTATAATGTAGCACATTTTGAAATAATATTACTTCATTATTTTGTCATTTTAAAACTTTGTAGCTCTCTCTGGGTATTGGGTGCACCTCATTAGTACCAATTTAACACTCAAATGAAGCAATAAGCAACAGAAAGGTGACCAGTTCAGTTTGCAAAGGGCCTTCGACTGTGCAGCAACAAGTGTTGTTGCATATTTAGTAACTTTTGAACCATTTGAATTAGAAACAATTTATTTTGTTAAAATTTGCAGAATATGAGGCAGATGATAGATTACGCGACAAATCTATAATTATGCAAAAATGGTCATGTGTACCCTATATGCGGCTAGATTTGTATTATATATGGAGCAAACACTGAGCTTATTAAACAAGAGTTTTTTTGTACAGCTGGCATGCTGCACTAACATATTTAAAGCTGCTATCATATGTGATACGAAGAAAATGATGGCTCAGTGAATTAAAATATTTGCCTAGGATTAGATAATTTGAAACCAGTGTATGGATCAAGAGCATTACAGTTAGGTTGAGTAGATTATTTAAGTCACTAGACCTGCAGGTCTGGTAACATTTGTATGATTTTTCTGAGGCCTGGTATAGTGCTAAAACTTGACTCAAAACCATGTGACACCAAAAAAAAAAAAAAAAAAAAAAAAAAACTCACAACCCTTCCTGCACTGGTCAGATAACGTAGGGCAATTCAAGCATACTGTGGTAGATGTGTGTTACGAATGCATCACAGTTTTACAGGCCTCCATATTTTGAACAAAAGTGGCACTTTTTAGTATGTGCGCCTAATAGCTTCTTTCTCACTAGGATCATAAAGTTAATATCTGTTAAATTAATTATTCAGATTAATCAGAGTACCACTGAAGACTAGGTCAAGTATGTCCCTCTCTGGGACTGGCTCCTCTTTCTACCTCTCACAGGTTTCGATCTCTAGTTTTGACAGTATTTCCTGAGAGTTTCTAATTCATACCTCAGCTCAACCTCACCTCAGCTCTTCCTACAGAGTTCTAGTCATGCAGCGTTTTGAGTTCATTTAGCAGTACACAGAAAAGGAAAAAGGGTATGTGCATAGCCCTTCTTTTCTGTGAGGTGGTCTGGGGAACATCCTGATGAACTTGCACTTCTGTCCCAATGCAGAATAGAGGCGACTTTTTCCTCACTGCCTTAATGATTCTACGTTACAGTTGAAAGGAGGATAATTTAATGAAGTAGGTCGTTTGTCCCCTCACTGCTGTTTGCTTAGGGCCTGGTGACCATATTTGGACAGCCCCACAACTAATGAGAAGCAATACCAAATGGTGCACGAGCCAAGAATGGGAATTCCCAGGTGCTGGCCTCTCAGCTATCTTAAACGTTGACGAGCTTCACTGATCCACGCTGCCATCAACCTTCCCAGATTGTCTGGTAGGTAGGCAGGTTTTCTCCCACTATCTTTCTATTTTGCTGGTGACAGGTTTTTTCATCCAGACCAGCTGAGTCTTCGTTGGTTGAAATGTGTCTATTGTAGTGACATTCAGGGCATATTTCCCAGAGAATGACAGACCCAGCTTGAGCACAGTGGGGGCACGTTTATATCCTCAGCTGTGTGCGACACCTTACTTCTTCCTACATTGAAACAGGAAATGAACAGAGCCTTGACTTTCAGGCCAGAAGCCTTTAACACCACATAATATAGATCAGTGGTAAAATAAGAACATAGCCTCATTTTACTTATCAAACAGCTGCACAAACGTGAGAACTGTGAAAGATCACACTGCTAACTTTAATTTGGGATTTCAGGCCAATTGTATAGTCAGTTTAGAAAAAGCAACATTTCTTTTTTGAAAATCTGCCCTCAGAAAACTGCTCTATCGTACTTCAGCTGAACTCTCAGTCTGATGCTAAACCGTCAGGAGCAAGGTCTACGTTTGTATAAAGCCATACCAACGAACCCTTCTACTTCGGGTTCAGTTGCCTCCTCCATACTCTCTTTTCACCCCACGCCTTTGGCGCACGTTTGCTGGTCATGATTGCTGTTAATAATGCCTTGCTGTTCTATGCTGTTATTGACATGGGCAATGTCATATAAATTGTTTACTTCTCTTGTCATGGACTTCAGTGCTCCTACTCCTCTAGCATGTGTACATCCATTGTGTGTTCCACTTTTTGGTCTATTTTTTTCCTTCTCTTTTGAAAATAATAAATATACATTTTATAAAAAGAATCTGTCCTCCCGGTATCAAGCCAAGCTTAGGGGAAATTCAGCCAACTCTGTATTTGCCTCAAATGTTGATGGGGTCTCTCGTAATTTGGATTCAAGTCTTTACAGGGGTACATGGCTCTCATTTCATTTTACCATGTTTATAATTCTCAGAAATGTCTCTATTTTTGTTTTATACAACTACAAACTCCTATGTCTTTCTGTGAATATTCTATATAACACAAAACATCAGGAAGAACCCCACTGTTCATAAATCATGTGTTCGATTGCAGACATGTCTAAGCATTGTCCTTCTCAACTTTGTGGATAAATGTTTATTGATACATGGTGCTCTTTGTGCAGGGATGATATAATCGACCCTGGCTTTCTTTTTCTTTTTTTTCCATTTAACGATAACCCTTGCTCATCACACTTGTTATCATGAACCTGGTCAGCAATAATATTTGAAATGTTCTTGTTCAAAATACATAAATAGCATAACATGTTTTTTCAGGCAAAAGAACATAAATCATTGATGCTCTTGCAATACCTGTGTCTTAAAGAATTGTAAAGAACAAAAGGTTTGTGCAAGGCAGCTTCTGTGGGAATACCATTCAAATGATCAAATTCAGATCTTCTGAGTTGAGTCAAACTTGAAGTTGTTTCAAAACACGTGTGCTCTGTACTCACTTGCAGCACTGTCTTTGCTTTCTCTTTTCTCAGAGTCGAGATAGTCAGCAGAATACATCTCTACATCTTCCTTAATCTTGAATGGAACTGGCAATATATCAGCATGCCCTGTTACAAAAGCAATCCATTAAAAATCAAATGGTACACTATTGTTATTGCATGCAAAAATTCAAAGTTACTCATCCATGCTAAAGGTCAGACACAATAATGGCGGTAAAGACTAGACAGTTTAAGGAGTTGGCCCCTTTGCCCGTGCCACAACCCATTGTTCCTCCTGACCTCTGCAATAATTTTAGTCTACTTACAAGTAACTTCAAGCAAGTCTTGGAGGTATGAACACTTTTACAAAAGCATCTCATAACTACATGGGGCAACAGAATCCATACCCTTCTTATGGTCCTGTCAATGCCACAGAACATTGAAACTTGCTTTTGCTGTTAAGAAACTATCAGATCCCTCAACCTCATCCTGCAGCTCTCACATTCTACTGCAGTACAATGTGTGAAGGGTTTGTGATAAAGAGGCAATGGTCACATCAGGAAGTGAAAAGAATCAAATAATTACAATTCTCTGATGAAGGCGTTTATCATTGTAAAGCGATATGGATATGGCACTTATAGGGAACATGTATTGCTTGTCATTTACCAAGCTTTATCTAGATTAAATTGGTGCACATTCAGCACAAGGGGTCTCTTTGTGCTATATAACATGCTTATTGATTTCAGTATAATGGTACTTAATTTATCAACTCGGGAGGATGCAAGGCTGAGTAAACCAGCAGGAATTAAAATAGGTGGCCATGGGGTCAAACACAGATATTTCAGAGGGTGCATTAGTCTGCTGTGCCATCAGAGTGAGAGTCAGACTCTCGTACTTTCGAGTTAGATTTGAAAATACACAATCAAGATAATGGTGATTTGTAGTGCTAGAAGAGTACAGAAATGTGTTACTCGACATTCAATAAAAAACAGTAATTAACATTATTATTTCTATTTGTATTATTTAGGGAGCCTCAACTCTGACACATATATAGTTCATCCACAACTTCAAGGGGTTGGAATATTCCAAAGTCCAAAAGAACTCTTAAAAAGACTGCACTTGATATAAACTCACCAGCCTAGAAGGAGCAAATGGGATTTTGCTGAAGACATTTAGTTGTCTACTGTGTCCAAGATTTGATAAGGAACAGAAGAATACCAGTAAATAAAATCTTGGTGAGACACTGTTTCAGTAACTTGGCATACTGCATAAGGTTCAAGGTCTTCTGAAGAGGATAATGGTTGGGTATGCTATGGGAACATTCTGTAGTGTTATACACTGTGGTTGTGCAGTGGAATGTGCCCTAATACTGCCATCTTTTGCAGCATGTTTCTTCTGCTTCAGTGAATCGTTACACATGTCTTTTCATCTACAGAAACCCTCTATTGGGTAATGTTCTACTGGCCATTTTCATCGCTTTGAACTAAGTAATGATCAACTTTTGGAACTATTACTCTGGATTTTACTCTGAGGATGCCTTGGAATCACATCCTCGTGTGTTCAGAGACAGAAATGAAGGATAATATTTCAGAACGTAGGCTACTACCCCATACCATCATTGTCCGCAACATGATGTAGCTATGTGTTGTCCTGGTGAAGGTGTCAAGACTGGTGGGAAAGAAGGGGGAATTCGCTTGATTCTGAAGGAGAAAAACACTAAGAATGGGGTTGCGGCACCCAGAGGATCACATACACATCTACCATCTCACCCACTTTTGAATTGCTGCTTCCCTACAAGAATATGGGTGTGATTTGATTTGCTTCGTACATATATAGCTTCACACTCACAGGTATAACCTCAGTCATCGAGAATACACTGCAGCAAAGGGAACACTCATTACACATTCTAGAAATCCACCAAACTAGGATCATAAGCAGGTTACCTAAACTCAGGTGACTGCTGCTCTCATGTTCGTCTGCACCATACTGAGCCATTAGACCCAAATCCAGCTCATGTTCCATCTTCAAAACATCCTCAGAAGTGCGAAGAGTATAACCTTTGAGACAAACAGACAATTAATGGGGTGTAGGATGAACAAAACAGGTGAATAAATGGACTTTAGTCGGACTTAACTATTCAGAGAGATTAAAGATCTCTTGAAGTATTGGAAATTAGAATGACTCGATGCGGACGGACCACACTGCTTGTTTCCTAATAAGCAACAATCGGTGGACAGTGCTGTGGCTCCTGAAGAAGATGCACCAAATCAATAAGTGCCAGACTCCCTCAGCCTCCAAATAAAGCACACTTTACGATTACGGCTTCCAGATTGTTTCTGTTTCTTCACATTTTCAAATACTACTACAAATAGTAGGCAATCTTTTTTCCCTTTCAGTTTTTATTTGTAAAAACAGAAAATGCAAACGTTTGGTTTTTATCTGAGTGTCTCTCCATGCTGTGTCATGGCTGTCAGTCGATTAGTTACGAATATGGGCAACAGAGGGAATCAAAGCAGGATCGGATTCCCTAATGAAGCCTAAATCAGCTTTGGTTCTTAACATGTGCTTGCATTACAATGTTAATATTTTTAGGAAAGTGTGATGTGTATGAACCCTTAGCACACTAAAATCCTACAGACATCACTTAAGGATATACCTTTGTCAGTTAAATACATGTGGAAATCTACAAGCTAAAACGTCAACCCCTCGTCCACTACAAAATAATTATTGACAAATAGCAATAGGATGAGAAGGAAAAATAACTAAACATGGATGACTATAATAGCCAAGTCAAGGACCAAGTGTCAACGAGATACATCACTGTCAGTCAATACAAATGGAGAAAAAGGGACTCTCACAGAGGCTGTGACAGGTCTGCCCATGCACCTCTGCTTACAGAAGAACAATCTAATTGGAATGTCATTCATGTCAACCACCTTTACTCTGGACATCTGAGGAATGAGATGGTGAGCCGTCAGAGGAGGCCCAAGCATACATCTACTATCTATGTAGAATCAGACAAGAATAATCTGACAAGAGGGGGTGTCTCTACCCAGTTCTTATACTCATCTGGCCAGGTGATAGCAAGATAAACTCTGCTAATCAGACTAACAGTCTATATAGCTGTGTCTCTCACCTTGAAAATTCCCAACAAGGAAGGGTTTTTGACACACTGCAGCAAACAGTTTGAATGTTTTTGATTGTAGTTCTCCATGTCTCAGTTACATCAACAGCTTTATTTTTCTGTGTATAAATGGTGCTGCAACAATTTTAGAAACAACTAAAGACTAATTGCATAAGCAGTTAAATAAACATGACTTAGGCGGTTCTGATAAATGAGCTTCTTTTTTTCAAAATAAAATCTTGTTGCAGAGATTTTGCTGTACTGTAGGAATAGGCCTGGCCCATTTGGAATATATCAAACCCCTCTGTCATTGTTATAATGCACTCCTCATGGTAGAGGTCACCCAGAGTAGTGCAGCCTCCATCCTTCTATCTTTGGACTGCCATGGAATCTGCTATTTTGTGAAATGGTTGGAGAACCCAAAGGGGTATGTCAGGGGCAAATGGAACCCGTCAGATAACCCTTTTAACAGCACCCTCTCAGACGTCCGCCACCTGTCTTATCAGATAGGGAGTGCCCGTAGGGGGGGAGGGGGGGCTGGAACCCCGCATTAGAAGCACTGGAAGCTCACCCACCAGGTAGCAACCTCTCAACAAGGCTTTCTCCCTGGAATCCTCCGGATCAAGCCAAGGGATAGCATGTTGTAAATGTGCGGCCATATAACATAACTCCAGTTTAGGAACCTCCAGTCCTCCCCTTCACCACGTCCGTTGCAGTATGGGGAGACTTGCGCATTTGGGTTTATCCACCCATAGTAGATTTATGATGATACTGCTAATCATCTTAAAATACTATCTGGGGATAATATAAAAGGATTTCTGGAGTGTATATGCAGTCTCATTTTAGCCACAGCAATCTTCCCCATAAGGGATAGGGGAAATTCTCACCACAACTTTACAGAAGCTTGAAGTCCTGGCACCACCCTAACTATATTAAGGTCTAGTTAAGATTTTTCAGTGGGTACCAACCGGATCCCTAGGTATAGGACATTGCTAAATTCCCAGGGGACCACCAGGTGGGGGAGAACTTCTTGCGGTTGTCCAGACAGAGATCCCAGAGGATGCAATTTGGACTTAGAAGGGTCTACTCTTTGTCCTGACACTTTCTCAAATTCCCGCAACACAGACATGAGAATAGGCACTAATGCTAATGGTCTGCTAAGGAATATTAATGCATTATCGATGTATAGGGAGACCACATGAGTGGTCTCTTGAATTGTAATGCACCAGGGGCTCAATGTCTGTCGAAGGCTCTCCACCAGAGGCTCCATAGTCAACGTAAAAAGAAGTGGCGAAAGAGGGCACACCTGGCGCATTCCCCTACTGAGGGAAAATTATGTGGACACCTCCCTACCAGTTCTCACCCAGGCACATAGGTCAGTATATAGCAGATAGACCCATTTCATAAATCTGGGGCCAATCCAGAACTTCTGCAAAACTTGCCAATTCAGGGAATCAAAATCTTGTTCGATATCCAATAACGCAGGGCCAAAGCCACAGTAAGCAATTGTAAGGAGTGATAAATATGGGCGAGCTGTTGTATATTATTTAGGGTACTACGTTTAGGGATAAACCCAGACTGGTCGGAATGCACAAGGGAAGGAAGGCTTGGAAGGGGACGTGAAGCAAACACACAGCTCAGCAGCTTAACATCTAAGTTTAAAAGGGAAATAAATCTATATGCCAAGGGTATGGTGGTGTCTTTATCTCGTTTATGAACTATTATTATTATAGCTTCCTGCAAAGTGGGGGGTAGACGTCCCTGCCATAGTGACACTTCATACACCTCCAGTAATTTATCCGCCAGCATATCTACAGGAAAACCGTCACTCCCCAGAGCCTTTGACGTTTTAGGGAACAGATCACTGCTACGATCTCTTTTCTGGTTATAGGCTGATCTAGGCCTTCCCGGGTATTGAGGGTGGTAGTGGGAAAAGACACCCGGGACAGGTAGTCCTCGATAATACTCGTGCTTATTAGAGGTGGGGGAGCGTAGCTGTGACTGAGATATGAGCGGAACACCTCATTAATGGCCCTCTGCGGGTAGACTTAATGTCTACTGTCATCAGTCATCATGAGGATAGGGGAGTGGGATTCCTCCTGCTTAACGAATCAGGGTAACATGGCCCCTGTTTTATCACCATCCACATGCAGCTGTTGGCATTAAGCTGTATAAAGGTGTTTTTCCAAACAACACCAGTTATCAAGTAAGGATTTACGGGCACTGCGTTACTCCCCTAGTCATTCAGGCTTGGACGGGAGGTCCTTTTCAGTGTCCCCCAGATCTCTTTCGAGGAACTGGAAGTCTCTTTTCAGTTGCTGGCAAACCCCATATGTCATCTTAAAACAGACTTCACTAACGGCTGACTTAATCGCCTCCCAATCCGTTATCTTGCTATTCGATGTTGCCCAATTTTCTTGGAAAAAAGGGCCAATGAATTTGCAACTGTGTGCTCAAAAGGGGGTCCAACAGTGCCTCTGCCTGTAGGCACCATAATGGGATCAGCAGCCTCCCAATAGTGTTCAGGAGAGTCAAAAGCACGGGGAGTGATTTGAGAGGAACCGCGGCAAGTATGCAACACTCAACACACTGGGACCTAGGTCCTCCAAATTAATTAATAAACCAATTGGTGCCAACGGCGGGGTGTAGCATGAAAATTGTAGGGTTTGTGGATTACATGCCCTCCAGATGTCCCTAAGCCGCAATTTACACATCACATTGCTCATGGCCTCAGTCATATGGGATTTGGTGTGTTGGTGGGGAGTAGACCGGTCCACGTTGTCATCTAGACCAGAGGTACAATCTCCCGCTAAAAGAGTAAGGAAGGGGTCTGCTGCCTGGGCTACAGCAATGTAAAACGTGGGACTGTGTGTTAGGTGCGTATACATTAATCAAGCATACCTCACACCCTTCTAGCAATCCAAGTTGGATCACATATCGAACCTCTGAATCCAACACATGGTCTCTAAGTAGGAAAGGTACCCCGCCGTGCTACTCAAATTAACACTCCGCTGATGTGTCCCGCGTAAGAGTGGTGTATATTTGTCTCCTTCATCTCCGTCTCAGAAATCGGATACAGTCCCCTCAGACGTGTCTCCTGCAAAAATGCTATTGAGGTCTTATAGCGTTTAGGATAGGCGTGCACCCTTCTACGTTTTACTGCAGACATTCCATGTTATACATTTAATCGTGGGGTCCATTAGCTTCCAGGGTTAGAAGTACTTCCCCCTCACCTCCCACCTCCCTGGAGCCTCCCGGTCAGCTGATCCTGAAACTGCAAGTAGATCTACTTTACACAAGTGCAATAAGCGTAATTATAATCCCACAAATTAACATCTTCAAACCAAACGCTGGCACCCAACTCCTCCCACTCCTTGGGTAGCCGTGCCATGTCCTCCCACCCAGCTCCAAGTCAGCTGTAGACCTGTCCAGACCACCCCGTTATACCAACTGAAAAAAACAAATAATTCAAAATCTACACTAGAGGTGAAGATACCGGAGACGGTGCGAGGAAAATTTCACTCAAGCCCCCTCTGCATTTCCCAACTCACTGTTAGAGACTCCCATCCTTAAAGTATAAGCCTTAAGTAAAAAGGTCAAAAGATCAACAATGTGGTCCACTCCTACCCGCCTCCCCGCAGCCCGCCTGTCAGGAGTTGCACTCCCCCGGCTGTCGTGTGGGCATCCCCCTAGAGAAATACCCCCTAGACGTTTACAGTGCCAGACCACATTCAGAAAATGGCATCCCCTCCCAGGGTGCCCAGAAGTCCCAGAGCAAAGCCTTGACTTAGTGATTAGGATCAATCCATGCCAGTGCTATCACTAGAGGACTCAGGAGCACTGTGCCACTGCCGGAAGAACTCCTCCATATCAAGCACATCAGCAGTCGCACTCAAGGTACTATCTGAACAAGCTTTTATTCTACTCAGTGATTGGCTGCCATCCTGACTCCTCCGTCTACCTTTCCGTCTCCCAGGGTGGGCAGACCAGTGCTGGGTAGCATGGGCATCCCAATCCTGGTGGCCCGGACTCTGTCTTGCAGGATGCAGGAGAGCACCCAGCCAGTCACTAGCCTTCGCCGGGCTAATGAAGAAGGGTACCGAGCCTCCATGTTGCACTTGGAGCTTGGCAGGGAATAGTAGGCTGTATTTTAAGTTTATGTCTCTCATCCTTTTTTTGCCAGCCAAAAATGTCTTTCTCTGGTCTTTTACCCGTTGGATATAATCTCAGAAATTTATATCAGCCGCCCTTGGAACCTCGGAGGACCCTGCACTGTGACCTACTGCAGAATAGCATTGCTATCCCAGAGATTAACGTCGTGCTATAATGGCCCTCAGCGGGGCTCCAAGCTTTGGCAGAGGTGCCAGTGCTCCGTGGGCCCGCTCTATCGTGAGCATTTAGAGAGCTTCTTGGGCATGAGAGATGTGGTTATCCACTCCTCCAGAATAGTTCAGCGGATGGTCCTCCTGCCTTCTCATGAAAACCAACAAACGGAGGTTGTTCCCCCCGAGCGTGACTCTCAGAGTCCTAAATTCACTCATCCAGATGTGCCGTTCATTTCTGGAGGTCAGTCACTGTCAATCAGAGGTCATGGACCTCCTGCTGGAGGGAGTCTACACTCTGTTCAGTCACCTCCAGGCCCTCAGACACTTTACATATGTTGGCGCAATGGCAACCGCCTCAATTTTGTTAACCACCTCCGTCTTCGAGCCTTGGATTGCTGCCATTAGGTCAGTCACTGAGGGGGCAGCGTCGTCGCTCAACTCTGCCCCCCGCCCCCACGGAAGAGGCGGAGGCAGCAGGACCTGTGCATAATTGACAATCTTGTTTACCTGTTGCATCCTGGAACATTTATCTTTGACCATGGTGGCCTGCACTGACCAGGAGCTCCTGAGGGCTACTTACCTTTCCAGGGGCTATGTCCAAGGTGTAGTCCACGAGCTCCAATCTGCAGGATCCTTGAAAACGTCTCGTGGGATTCCCGCCAGCACCCCCTCTCCTCCGCCCACACTGTGCTCTAGGCTTCCCGAGCTCATCGCACACTTGCGACCGACATCACCACTAGCCTCGCAGCCCCCAGTCACCTCCACCAGTGCTGCCCGGGAGGAGGCCGCTGCTCACGGGCCCTGGAGAATCCACACTGCAGTTTTATCGGTGAGGGGGCCACGCCGTACAGTCTAGTCCCAGCGAGCAGGGGACTCCTCTTCTCTGCCACCCTGAGCGACCCTCGAGACTGCCTCCACTCACCAGCCCTTGATGTACGCAGCCAGGCAGCGCAGCTAGGCGACTCAATGAAGTCCCCTGGCTCCCAGGCGGACAGCGGGGGGCTCAGAAGATACAACAGTGGGTGGATGTCCACCTCAGGAAAGGATTTAATAAGGATATTAGATGGAGACAGGGCTTGGGGAGAGACGTCTAGCTGGCCATCTTGCTTGGCCACACCCCCCCCTGATAAATTAGATTCTTGTATACTACTGATGTAATGGAACCGGTGACATACAATTATCTTCCCCCACTTTTTGCTCAAGTGGGGAAGAAGTCAAGTATCCTTGTTCCACAACAGGCTGCTTAACCTCCTGACCATATCATCTCTCTACAGGGGTGGTTTAGCAAGCCTTTCCTCTTATTATAGTTTACAGCAGTGAAGAGAGTACTTCAGCATCATTATAAAGTTGATTAGGTTCAGCTTTTTTTTGCTTTATTTACAAATTGCATTGGAGTCTGCTGCACCTTGTGACTGACACGGTTTTTCCCAAACCAGCCAGGGGAGTAAATGGAGTTTAATTTGATGTGATATCACAACGAGCGTCTGTGCAGTGACAAGCTGGTCTCAAGTTGACAGATCAAAAAATATCTGTGTGAGGACAAGGGTGCTTAGGTATCTATACAGTTTGTAATACAAGTGCATCTGCAATCCTTGGATAAAAGCCCTTCTCTAATTTATTTAAGTCGAGCTGTGAAGTTTTTAGTTGCCTGTAGTAACGAAATATCATAGGTGCTGAACTGTAATAAAGTTATTACAGTTGACCTGTGATATCCAAATGCCTGCTGACAGAGCCATCGCCAAGATAAAAGGAAGGTCACAAAGCATAATTATTGCTGCACTTTAAACAATGACAAAGGGAGCTGGCATTCCATTCTTCTGAAACTCTTTTTCTAAAACTAACAACGATCAGCAGAAAGAAGATATTTATGGCAATGTTTATTTTTCCACGCTAAAAGTTATTACAGGAAACACAATCCCTCGGCATGTTTCTACACATTCTGAGAAAAATATTTCTTAATCTAACTTGTATTAAATTGATATGAATATCTTATTTCAACAAATTACCAACTGCTTTTGAGATTTCCATTTTGTAATACAGATTCTACTTTTATTCTGCTTATCTGCACCACGGTTTGAGTGGTTTGTGAGAAGGGTGATAGTGTTCCCATGTCTTATGAAGAATAAAACACCCTCTGCCATTCGTTAAAAGAATATTGCAAGTCACCTTGGAATTCCATGACCTTACAAAGGAACTCCTAGGTGACTTGCAATACTCTTATAATGTATGACAGGAGGCACTTTATCCCATATATATTGGATGTAAGGCGCAGCTGTTGTGACAAATGACCTTGGATCTGAAACATTCACCCAGAATTAGTTTACATGAGTAAAGAACAAAATGCAGGACAACAGAAGAAATAAAGACAGAGCTTATGCTTTCATAAATACATTGAAATTGTGTATTAATAAATCATGTGGCAGAGTTTCTCACTTGTGCAGCAAAGAAAGGCAATTTAAGTGGCATATTATGTGATTAAATGCTTTGAATTGCAAAATAACCCTTTAGCAGCCAGAAAAAAATAGGATTTTCATATTTGCTTTTCTTCCTCATTTTTGTTTTCTCACCTAAAATTCCTCTTATTCAGACAACGCCTGATTTAGGGCTAAACTGCAATGAAAAATCTGCTGATCCTTTATATACAATAAATAAATATGCCATTATAAGGAATAGCGCTTGTGGAATGACAATTAGTGATCAGACTGTTACAAAACAACATCATGGGCCCCTATTACGAGTTGAGTGGAGTGGTATTCAAGGGTGGAAATCTGCTGCTCTCAATTATAGGTGGGCAGGTGTTCTCGCACCTGGATTTTCTCGATGTAAGAACACCGAAAAAGATTTTAAGGTGCAAGCAATTGGCTAAAATCTCCATAAGAATAGGTTGCAATGTCCGTGCCTGCCGGACCCCTTCCAAGACACGAATGAGCATTACATCCTCCCCTTCCCTCCGCTACCTTCCTCACAAAAATCTGCCTGGGCTGGGTTCTTTGTGAAAACAACAAATGATGGACGGAATGCTGAACATTGTCAAACACTCACCCCCAGTCACAGATCTGGGTTTAATCCATCGTTCTTTTGCTCACCATGCCACCCCAGTTTGGACCCAGCCATATGCAAATCAGTCTTGATCCTGTTCCTCATGGGAACAGTCAGCCCGAACTGCCAAGCCAGGTCCTCACTGGACCGGAAACAAGCATCCTGGGACCGGTTTCGGGGTTTCACCCCTCATCAGCCAGGCTAGCTTGAATCCAGTGGCATGGGAAGCACGGGACCCACGTCTGGGCATACCCTTCCCACTTAGGGCGACAAAGCAAAAACAACAAATGATGGACGGAATGCTGAACATTGTCAAACACTCACCCCCAGTCACAGATCTGGGTTTAATCCATCGTTCTTTTGCTCACCATGCCACCCCAGTTTGGACCCAGCCATATGCAAATCAGTCTTGATCCTGTTCCTCATGGGAACAGTCAGCCCGAACTGCCAAGCCAGGTCCTCACTGGACCGGAAACAAGCATCCTGGGACCGGTTTCGGGGTTTCACCCCTCATCAGCCAGGCTAGCTTGAATCCAGTGGCATGGGAAGCACGGGACCCACGTCTGGGCATACCCTTCCCACTTAGGGCGACAAAGCAAAAACAACAAATGATGGACGGAATGCTGAACATTGTCAAACACTCACCCCCAGTCACAGATCTGGGTTTAATCCATCGTTCTTTTGCTCACCATGCCACCCCAGTTTGGACCCAGCCATATGCAAATCAGTCTTGATCCTGTTCCTCATGGGAACAGTCAGCCCGAACTGCCAAGCCAGGTCCTCACTGGACCGGAAACAAGCATCCTGGGACCGGTTTCGGGGTTTCACCCCTCATCAGCCAGGCTAGCTTGAATCCAGTGGCATGGGAAGCACGGATCCCACCTGCTCGGAGTCAGTAGTAAATGTGAGTGTTAAACTGCACTCTAGAACGCCACTTGGTAAATCTGGATCTGTACACTTATTCTCCAGTCTGGGGGTCTAACTCGTAATTGCATAGTACTGGTGTGGTGTTACTGTATGGTACTGGTGTCCATATGTGCATAATTTCCACCCCCAAGTATCGTGCAACTCTTTACTGGGCCATTGTGTCAATAATTCTGCCATTTGCCGACTCACTGCATCCATCAAGAATCTGTAGATTTTACTAAACACACTCCCTCAAGACCGAGCATGGTAATAACGGCAGCCACTTGCATAGAGCAGGTTTGAACTAAGAACCTGTAAAAATTTCAAAACATGACAAGACAGAGAATGTACTGATTGACAGAACTAAACTTCTCTGAAAGGACGGTAGTATGTATGCCGTAGGCTTGAATTATTTAGGGAGTGAAGCAGGCATAAATGTTAAAACAAAAAGGTGATTGTGGTAAGCCGTACCACAGGAGTGACTGGTGATGCAAACCGTCCCTGAAATATTGGTGGGATTGCTAGAAAGGAGATTATCTTACCCAAATTTCCCTGGTTCATACTCTCAGGATGCCCCATGCATGCCCCCAGTGACTGTAAAGCTCAGCTAGCGTTCAGACATTCCTCTTTATTTAACTACCTCAGCCGGTCCTCAGCCCACCTTCAAACATTCAGACGATTAGATAATTAGATCCCATCAGAAATTATTCGGGGTCTGAAGCTTGCTGCCAGGCTTACCCAGCAGATCTGCTCTAAAAACCACTTGGTGGGCACTCAGACACCATCGGCATGCCCTCAGAGTCCATGTGCCTGCTTCCAGAGACACTAAACAGCTGACCTTCCTATGCCCCCACAGCTGGTCCTCATCCAGTCCTGATTAGCGCTCGCTGACCTTAAACCTGCTCTCTGGTACCTCCAACACGCCGCGTATACTGCCTTCAATCGCCGCAACTGCTCTTCACACTGTTCCAATCTGCCCTAAAAACACTGAGTCGGTGTTCAGGTATTTCCTTCAGCCCCTCAAACGTACCTTGCTGCACCCTGAGAGTCTTCGATCTCACCTCCAGGCAGTCACCGAACTTCAGAAAGTGTCACTTACCTTCAAGACACCCCAACTGAGCACTAGACACCCCTACAACTGCCTGTCAAACTCTCAGAGAACCTAACCTGAACTTGAGCAAAATGTCCGCAACTTCACTGACTGGGGACACAGTAACCCAACCCTTAGCTATTCCACTGCTTCTGAGCCACATAGCCTTCAATATTCTCAGAATGGCTGCTATACAGGCAGTGGGATAGTGCTACACTTTCAACAAGAACGCTGCACTTCACGGTACTCCAGATAACAAGCTGGAAGTGACAGAGTATCCACAGTAAGAACATTTCGGTTACACCTGGTTTTGTGCAAAACTGACAGTCGGTCACAACCATGCCGGAAACCTATACCCAACCAAACATTCCTCACAGGTGGGGCAGTGCCTATTCCAGTATAAATGAACTACCTTGGAAGAGAGCAGACAGAACTTCACTACACTTGTGCCCTGACTACTGTGTTCTGCCCCTACCAAATAACAACCTCCCATGTGCAGTTGCTATTTATTATTGTAGATGCACCACATGATACCAAGAGCTGTTAGGCAAACCGCTGAAAACTGCAAAGTTGGCATTGTCTAGACCCTATTAGCAGACAAGTTACTTTAATACCAAGTTGTCCAGTTCAAACCAAGACATCTTCAAAGCATATAGATGTGAGCCAAACTTTGATAAACAGCAGTCAAGTGCAATGAGGGCTCATAATCTAGAACAGAGGGGACACCAAGGTGTCATCTGAAACAGACAAGAATCACATCTTCCCTTAATTGGGGCAATAGATATATACCAGAGTGCGATGTTTATCTTGAGAGATAAGGGAGGTTTCGACATAAAATGCGAGTTTCTCCCTCATTACTGCACCCAGAATTCTCACTATCACGGGCTGCTTAATTATTGTGTGAAGCATTACAATATCATTAAATGTTTTGCCCCGGAATGTGAAATAACCTCAGAAATCAGTTTATACTAACCAGTGTCTATGTTTTCTCCTCATTCCTTGGATTTTTTCTTTGATAGAGTCTGCCTTATTTTGCAGAGTCAAACGCATATGTGAAAAATCTCAAAGGTGCAGATTCACTGCACAGCTTCTAATATTGATTCCACAAGAAACTCCCGTTTTCCCTTGAACTGTTATTACAATGAAACTAGCACAGTTAATGGTATATTTTATAATCAGTGGTAATATACCAGAGGGATGGAAAATTGAGAAATATTGAGTCTTAAAAAAATGAATACGTTCAGAAGTGTGGTACAGACAACAAAGATCTTTGAAAATGGAGGTAGTCTTGGATGAGGTGAAGCATGAATATTCTGAAAGAGTCGGCCAGTGGAGAATAATGCCCTAAGAGCAAAGTGGTGGTTCTGGTTTGTTGCAAATTTCAAATCCAATTGTTCAGGAACGTTGCTTTATTCTTATAGCAGAACAGGTTAACCTCTCAGGTTGATGATAACTATTCCTTTTCTGAGCAGTATGAAGGTTCTTAAGAGCAGAGGGTTCTACCTTTTTAATATCTTTAAGTACAATATATGAATCCTAATGTAATCACTTTAGCTCAAGTACCCCACACGTTCTTCCTCACCTGCAATTGTACCATCACAGCTTTCACTTTGACCTGTGTCTTCAGGGTCCATCTGGACTTGTTTTATTTGTCGTGTTTTGCTGAGCAACACATCAGACTCATCAGAAGTACCTATTAATAAATAAACAAATAATTATGAAGTTTAGAATTTAGTTTATGTGAATTTCTGTGTTTTCTCGACTTCTTAAAATCTGTGTTTATGGCACCCAAAAACATTGCCAGAAATCGTGTATTTTCAGTTTCTCCAAATTACAATGTAGATAACATTACCAATAGTATTTTTATTGCAGCAGGACCATCTCAAACATGATTAATTTTATTTGTATTTAGTTTTGCTAAACGAGCTGGTATCCAAGGGTGTCCAAGCACTATAAACTGTGAGACAGTGCATGCAGCAGAACAGAAGTGACACAGTAGAAAAGCTCGAATTGTTGTTTTAAACTGGTGAGTTTTTAAAAGTTTACAAGAAAACATTTAAGAAATGGGACTCTATGTGGATTGTAAAGGACAAGCTGTTCCGAGCAAGGTCAGTCGGCACTGGAAAAGAATGTCCTCCTAAGCGTGTACTACAGAACCTGGGGATGGAGACCAAAGTGGCAGCTAAAGAACAAAGCTTTCAGGATGGTTTGTAACTAATGAACAGCTGGGTCATTTAGTTAGAAGAAGAAAAGGGGTTAAAATGGCCTTGCGGCAGAAGCATAGTGCCCTTAAAAGCATCACTTCTGAATATGAAGCCAATCAAGATGTGAGGAAACTGTAGTATGTTTAAGGATCTCCATTACAAGGCTAGATGACACATTTTGTACAAGATGAAGTTTGTGTAACAGAAAAGATCAAGCCTGCTTATGATCAAGGCCTGGATAAGAAGCTGCCTCGAGGTACGTGGAATAAGAGGTAAGACTTTCCTTAGGACTCTCATCAGAAAAAAAACAGATGATGGTAAGTGAACTGGCCTCAAAAGAAATCTTATTGTCAACAATGACACCCAGATTACAAGTGTTAGCAACTGGAGAGGGACAGGAGACTGGAAACTCAAGCCACCATACTGGAGATCAAACCAAAGAGGTGCCAAACCCCAGTACTTCGGTTTTATCCGAGTTCACTCTTAGGAGTTTATGTTCAGCAAATTGCTAAACGCAACAAGGCAGCTTTTAAATTGCTCCTGAGTGAATTAAGGTCTCCATCAAATCTCCAAATAATCTGCACCTCATTTGCATAGCACAAAATTGAAAGCCACAGAAGGCAATAAGGTCAGCAAGGGGAGCAACATATAGGTTAAAAAGTGTAGTGCTTTAGGCTGCGCCCCGTGTTACTCTGGGTGAATGTTTAAAAACTGACCGAAAAGATGAGAACTGAACTGCCTGTGATCGTTATCTGGAGGTTACAGGCAGTAAAACAGGCCACAAAAAAAATACAACCATAATGGCCAGCAGATGAGTCTGTCCAGTAAAATGTTTATGAGAGACCATGTCAGAAGCAGCTAATAAGTCAAGGAGTACCAAGTCTGATGAACCTCCAGCATCTATATCATTTAAATGCCATTAGCTGCAGGAATTAACACAGTCTCCGTGGTCTGGACAGGATCAAAAACTGTAAAGGAAAGAATTATTTCCAACGTAATGCGATAGTTGGGAAATAACACAACTGTCAAGAATTTTGGTGATGAAAGGAAGAAGAGAAATAGGCTGATAATTTGAGAGGATCTCCAGATCCAAGTACATTTCTTCAAAAGCTTGATCACTAAAGCGGCTTTGCAACATTCTGATACCAGGCACCTTACTAGTGACTGACTACATATGGATGGAATCGCTGGCACTACTGCTGAGGGAATGGTCTTGAAAATGTTGGCCGGGCTGGGATTTAAAGGGGAGCCTGAACTAATATATTGCAACTTACCTGAAAATAGAGTTGTGTGAAACAGATCCAAAATCTTACCAGGTGCATGATAGAGTTTTAGTGATATAATGTGAAGAAAAGCATGTCTAAGAGGCTGGAGCGAAAGACGTTATAAGGTGAGCAATTCTGCTGTTAAAAAAACTCAGCCATAGCAGACTTTTTCAGTGTGTGATACAGGGTGGGTTGAGGTGCTTACCTCACATGTGGCCAGAGAGCTTTAGACTGCAAACAGTTCTTTCGAATGTTTTTTAACACACAAAATGTGATTTTGTTAATAGCTACAGCGTCCATTCTGAACAAGATCTTTATAGCTCTTACGTTCTCTTTTGTAGTGAGATTTGGCCACATGATCATATGATTGTCTCCACATTCTTTCCAGTTTTTTCCACCGACTTTCAGCTAAAATGAGGAGCCCCGAATACTGGGGGCTGGGGAGCTGAAGGACTGGTATGATGAGAATAGACATTTAAAGGACTAGTAGCATCTAATGCATTGTGCAATGTATGCATAGCGTTGCCTTAAGGTATGCACTTAACAGGCAGAATAGAACAAAATTTCAAATGGTTCTCAAAATATGGACGGCCACATAAGACCCATAAAAATGTAGAAGCGTTAGTAAATGAAATATTTCTATAAAAGGCATATGTAACACACTAGTGTTATAGATGCAGATAGGAGAAAATGGAGAAGACAATGAAGTGGACACTTGGAGTGACTTTACAGGACTAGCCACACCTAAGGTCATGGAGACATTCCCATTTATACTCCCCTTGACTACTGTGATCAATGACTGGAGAATGGTAACTGGGAAAGATTTCCCATCACTTGTTCTCCTATGCATAGATATTAATTACCATAGAAAACCTGAGAGTTACTCTTTACTGTACATGTGCCTTGCTGAGTTTACTTGCAGTATCTGCAAGAATTTGAAAGTCTGTGACTTTGGGAGTGCACGCAGCTCCGAGGAAAAACTCTATTTCCTTCTGATCAATGGTAATTCAGGTGGGTCATAATGCACATGGATTATGTGTGCAGATCATACATTTGTCTTCTGCTGGGGAGAGTAAGCATGTCTGTGACTTGGTATAAAATGACTCAAATGTTTCTCTTGGATCCATACAAATCATGTCTGCTTTTCACACTCACCCTCAGAAATGTTCATACTGCAACCTATCAGAACATCCCCGTGGTCCATCAGATGGTGATCTTCTGTTCCTTTAGGTCTTAGAGAAAAGACAGATGTGGCAATTACAGGACCTGTTATTAAATAAAGAAGGAATTAGGATAAAAATAACAAGAGTGAGAAAACTATGGAAAACGTGAAAGAAGGAAAGTAAGGGGTCACTTGGACATGTGCCTAAATTGGTTAAACTGCTGCAAAATGTAATAATTTCTTCCTACGCATATCATATATTGCTTTATATTTGTGAACCAGGTCGCAATTTGGCACCAATGCTTCGGGAGGTGACACTGTTTGGGAGCCACTCAGGGCTACATATCAATTGGGATAAATCTACTATCATGCAACTTACTCCAGCAATAACTCGGGTGGCCGCGGAATACCCTCTGCAGTGGACTACTGAGCTCATTCGTTATTCGGGGATTAAGGTACATACCGACCTTGACACTGTGCTTCGAGAAAATTATGGGGTGGCAGAGCGAAAATTTGCTGGAACAGTGGAGTGTTGGATTAAATTACCGCTCTCAATAGCTAGTCGGGTGGCACTTATGACAATGATTGCGCTCCTCCGCCAACTGTTTTTGTTTATAAATATACCGCTGCTTTTGCCGCAAACATTCTGGGCAATGCTGCGGGCAATGATGATCAGACTGGCTTGGGGGGGCAGCCTAAGGGGCGCTGGGACACTCTTACGCTGCCCTACGATCATGGGCGTAGGAAGTGTGGGGGATGTATCCCCCCCAGATTTTGGAGGGTCGGGGACAAAATAATTTCCCCCTTTACATCTATTATTCAGAGGGCCATTAGTGCACAAGAGCGCTACTTATGATAGCCCTATACCGACCATCGTCCAATCTGATGGTAACAGAATGAAGGTGAGTCAGGAGGCCCCCTGCGCCCTCTGCCCTTTTGTTTGTCCTGTTTACAGCTGTGGGCATTAAGGGTGCTCATAAGAACAAAGGGCACGAGGAGGAGAAAAGAGTTTTGGATGATTACTGTCTGCATCACCTGCTGCCTTGAAGAGGAGCACTGCAGGACACCTTCAAGAGGAGCTGCAACACAATGAGGAAGATCTAAAGAGGAAACAGAGTCCCACTCAGCCTGGTGCCCGTAGGCTAGAAAGGAGACTCTGTGAAACACAATATTTGTATTTGCCTAAGATCACACCAGTTGGTGAAACAGTAAAGTTGAGATTGGGCCCAGATTTTACCTTTTCACACAACAATTTAGCTATTAGAAGGGTATATTTTTCTAAGATTTATGTTTAATGTTTTGTTATCTAGGTAATGAAGGGCTTGATTATAGCGTGGCTAACAGGGAGAAGCCATATTTCATTTTGGGCCGTTATGCCTAGTGTTATTATTTATGTTGTTGTTATCGTTACATACTTCAGCATATTTAAGTATATTATCTTTTCTCTATCTTTTCTTCACTGTACTCTGAAACAATCTACCCTATGCCACTGCACCCTACACTACTTTTCTCCACTCTGTGCTACTCTACGCCACTGCAATCTATGCTGTACCACTCCACTCTACACCACTCTACTCTGCAGCACTCTACACTATGCCACTGCAATCTATGCTATTCTACTCTAACCATTGTACACTACACCCCTGCACTCTGCCAGTGCACCCTTCACCACTTTACTCAAAACCAATGCACTCTATGCCACTGCACTCTATGCCAATCTACTCTTCACCACAGCACTCTATTCCGCTGCTTTCAATGCCACTGTACTCTGCGCCACAGCACTCTAGGCGACTGCACTCTATGCCACTCTACAATACACCACTGTACTCTGCGATACTCTTATCTGCAACATTGCACTCTGCCACTGAACTCCACGCCACTCTACTCTGCACCACTGCATTCAATTCCACTGTACTCTGTCCCACTGCACTCATTTCTGCACCACAGCAGTCTAATCTACTCTACACCACTCCACTGTAGGCACTTCACTCTACTTTGAAATCATCTCCTCTATGCCACTGCAATCTACGCAACTCCACTCTATGCTATGCCAGTCTAATCTACCCTGCACCACTCCAATCTGCTCTGCACCGCTCTATGCTACTGCACTCTACATCACTATGCTCAACTCTGCAACAATCTACTCTTTACCACTATACTGTACTCTGCAGCAATCTACTCTATGCCACGGCACTCTATGCAGCTCTATTCTACTCTGCACCACTGTACTCTAAGCCACTCTTCTCTACATCACTCTACATCACTGCACTCTACACCAATGCATTCTATGCCACTCTACTCTACACCACTACCCTTTATGACACTCTACTCTGCAACACTGCACTCTGCCACTGAACTATACTCCTCTTTACTCTGCACCACGGGACTCTACTCTGCACCGCTCAACTATATGCCACTCTACTGCACTCTACACCAATGTACTATATGCCACTACACTCTATGCCACTCTACTCTGCATCACTGCACTCCACCACTGCACTCTACACCAGTCTACTCTACCTTGCACCACTCCACTCTACCATGCACTGCATCACTTTATGATACATCACTCTGAACCACTGCAATCTATGCCGTGCCACTCCACTCTGCTCCCCTCTACTCTTCACCACTCTACGCTACTGCACTGTATGCTAAACCAGTGCAGTCTTCGTCAATGCACTCTACACCACTTTACTCAAAACTAACGCACTCTATACCACCACACTCTACAGTATACCTATCTACTTTGTACCACTGTACTCTATGCCACTTCTCTCTAGACCACCCAACTCCACTCAGACTTCACTCTGACATTATACTCCATGATACTAGACTCTGGCACTCTATTCCATTAAACTCTAACACTTTCTCCACTCTGTAACTCCCTACACAACTCCCTACACACCACTCCATTCCACTTTACTCCACTCTATGCCACTCCACACCAATCTATGCCACTTCAATCTACGATACTCTACTCAACGCCACTGCACAACCCTCTATGCCACTCCACTATACAACAATGTACTATGCTCAACAACACCCAACTTTCTCTATGCTAGTTCACGTTACTTTACTTCACTCTACTCCAGTTCACTCTTATTTATGCCTTTGCACTCTACGACACTCTGCCACTCCACTCTCTGACACTATTACACTGTGACACTACTCCACTCTACTACTACTTTATGGCATTGGCACTTGATTAGAGATTCAGATCTCTATTGATTGCCTTGTCACTCATATGAGACGTGAGTCAGATTTATCTTCGCCGTTTTGGTTACAAGCACTCTGTAACCCTTTTAACTCAAGCTTAACAAAGGCTTAGGATGATCCTGATACTTGTCTGGGGGATCAAAATATCGTCAGCCAAAGTACCATGACTTGAGTTTGTGATATTGTACATAAGTTGGCATAAGCATAGGTACTATGAGCTAATGACTTCTTGATTCACTATTTGAGTCATTCATGTAAAAGTGGGTGTATAAAAGCTTGTAAATCATTATTGTGGATGCTAACCTTGTAGGAAAGTAGCCTCTTTCTAGCTTGGTTACCCCCACATTTGGCCTGTTTGCCAGTGTGTTTGAGTGTGTCTACTGGGATCCTGCTAATCAGGACCTTAGTAGTTATGCTCTCTCCCTTAAATTATGGTTGTTGCATACTGGTAACCCAGTATTTCACCCAAGATTGGCATACTGGTGCCCCCTTATAAGTCCTTAGTATATGGTGCTTAGGTACCCAGAGCATTGGGGTTCCAGGAGATCCCTATGGGCTGCAGCATTTCTTTTGCCACCCATAGGGAGCCCATGCAAAAGCTTCTGCAGGACTGAGGGCAGGGTGCAGAGTACCTGTGTATGAGGGCACCCCTGCACTAGCAGAGGTGCCCCCACGACCTCCAGGAACATTTTCCCAGACTTCAGGAGTGCGGGGATGCCATTTTACACGTGTACTAGAAATAGGTCACTCCCTATTCCCAGCTACATAATGTTAACGCCGAAAATAGGTATGTTTGGTATCAAACATGTTGGAATCATACCCCAAGGCTTTTGCAAGCATTGGTTGTATGATTTCATGCATTCTGGGGGCTCCTTAGAGGACCCCCAGTATTGCCATTCCAGCCTTCTGAGGTTTTCCAGGCAGCCCCAGCTGCTGCCACCTCTCAGACAGGTTTCTGCCCTCCTGTTGCTTGAGAAGCTTAAGTCCAGGAAGGCTGAACAAAGGATTTCCTTTGGGAGAGGGGTGTTATACCCTCTCCCTTTGGAAATAGGTTTGGAAGGGGTAGCTTCCTTCCCCAGGCCACTGGAAATGCTTTGAAGGGCACATTTGGTGCCCTCCTTACATAATCCAGTCTACACCGGTTCAGGTACCCCCAGCCCCTGCTCTGGCATGAAACTGGACAAAGGAAAGGGGAGTGACCACTCCCCTGTCCATCACCACCCCAGGTGTGGTGCTCAGAGCTCCTCCAGAGGGTCCCTGGGTTTTGCCATCTTGGATTCCAAGTTGGCAGTGAACTATGGGAGCATCTGAGTGGCCAGTGCCAGCAGGTGGTGTCAGAGCCGTCCCCTGATAGGCGCTTACCTGTTTAGCTGACCAATCCCCCTTTCAGGGCTATTTAGGGTCTCTCATTTGGGAGGTTCTTCAGAATCAGATTGCAAGACTCCAGCAGGAATCCTCTGAACCCTTTACTTCACCGTCTCACAGAAGAAACTGCATCTGGACCCTCCAGGAACTCCACAAACTGCAACAACGAAGCAAAGACTACTTCTGCAACATTGTATCTTCAGCTCTTGCCAGCAAATGCAACTGTTTCCCGGTCGTGCATCCTCAGAGGACAGCCTGTCTTCAGTCTGCACCAGAAGAATGAACGAATCTCCTTTGGAATGAAGGTGTCACTCCCCTGCTTCAGCAGGCACGTCGCTGCAACGATGACCATCTGCATGGGTCCCCTCTCCTGACGAGTTGCATGGATCCTGCATCACAGGTGGTAGACTGAAGTGGTCCCGATGGTCCTGACGTCCTACTGTCCAACTTTGGTAGAGGTAAGAGCTTGCCTTCTCACGCAAGACAGTACCCCATGCACCACGTGTTTTTCAGTTGCCAAGGCGTGTGGCATCCTTCTATGAAATTCTTTGTGCACAATGTAGCTCCGGCCCCCAGCACTCCTTCCTGAGATGCACAGCTTCTTGAGTGGTTCTCTGGCGGCGAGGGATCCTTTGTTTTTGTGCTGCGTGGGCCTCCTTTTGCAACTCCTTTGTCCCCCCGCTGGGGAACTTCTGTGTGCGCTGGCTGGTATTCTGTGGGCTCTCTCAGTTGCTGAGAGCCCCCTCTGACTCCTCCTCCTGGGTAGAGTCCACCAGGTCCCTCCTGGTCCTGGGCAGTGCCATTTTCCGCTAACCATGAGCTTTGCCTGTGCCAAGGCTTGTTGGTGGAATCCAGCGATGCAAACCAGACTGCAATCATCCATCCGGTGTGAGATATCATCTGCACCAACCACGAACCCGCATCCATCTTCTTGGGTGCAGTACTGACTGTTATTCTTCACCAGTGGTTTTTCTTTTGCACCTTGATTCGGGTTAGCAGGGGCTCCTGTCCTCCCTGGACTCTTCTGTGGTTCTTGGACTTAGTCCCATTCTTCCACAGGTCTTTAGGTCCAGGAATCCACCCTTTGTGTCTTGAAGTATCTTCTGGTTCTTGCATTATCTTCTTTCTTGTGTTCTTGTGTATTCTAGGAAAGTTACTGTGATTTACTCCTGTTTTTCTGGGCTCTGAGGTGGGTTTTATTACTTACCTTTGGTGTTTTCTAATACTCCCAGCACCCCTCTACACACCACACTTGCCTAGGTGGAAAACCGACATTCGCATTCCACTTTCTTAGTACATGGTTTGTGTTTCCACTAGGCCCATTGCTAACCATTGTGATTTTCACTAATTGCACTGTTTTCTAACTGTTTTTATTGCTATTGCTGCATACTAGTGTATATAATTGGTGTATTACTTACCTCCTAAGGGAGTATAGTCTCTATGGTATTTTTGGCATTTGTGTCACTAAAATAAAGTACCTTTATTTTTGTAACACCGAGTATTTTCTTTCATGTGCGTGAGTACTGTGTCACTACAGTGGTACTGCATGAGCTTTGCATGTCTCCTAGATAAGCCTTGGTTACAGCCAGCCCTAGAGAGCCTGGCGTCTAGACACTGCCTACATTTCACTAATAAGGGATAACTGGACGTGGTATAAGGTGTAAGTACCATAGGTACCCACTACAAACCAGGCCAGCCTCCTCCAAACCACTGTACTATATAGGTTACGTTTTACATTTTTCTTGTAATTGGCGACATTGGGTCATCCAGATAACTTGTGTAATGCCCGAATACCAGTCTTTCTCGATTTCCCCCTGTTGATGTTTTCCCACTACATTTGATCTTTTATATTTTGATTGAATAAATGCTTAAAACATTCCATTTGCATACTACTTTAATTTCATTGTTTTTGGGAGTGGTGTTGCATTTTTTTCAAGAGACCCCTGTTTCTTTAAAGTTAGTTTACTGCTCCATTCTAGGACACTCTACTTACTCCATGATACTACGCCACACCAGTCGATGACACATCATTCTCCTTTATGCCATTAACTCTGAGCCATGCTTAATAGTAGTCTCACTAGTGTACAGTATGGCTAAAACACATTGGCAAAGGCAATAGAACTTGCATAGGCGAGACCTATTGGCTTTGCCAATGCTTGTTTATAAGGTATGAACTTTAAGGTGACTTGCAATATCCTTATGTACACAGGGGGTATTTTACCCCATATAATACATGGTGACACCACCAACTTTCCCACAAACCACTTAAAACCTTAGTACATAGCTTCTGTCATTCCAAGCTATTAAATTGGAGCAGAAGAAAGAAAAGCAACATTCAATATTTTGCTTTAAACAGCTGCATTAATTATGCTCTGTGACCTGATCTGCCTTTTACCTTGGCTGCTAGCTCTGGCAGGAGGCATTGTAATGTCAGAACTCGACTGTAATAACCCTATCATGTCCTTTTCTGGTGTCTTTTCTTTATAATCAGTGAATGTCTTTTCTTTACACGCTGTGACTTGGTGCATCACAAACAGCCGTCTCTAAAGAGACTAGTGACTGCAGTTTATACAGAGATTAGAGAATCCATGTTCATATAGCCTGTAACTCCAAGAGCTTCTTCAGTTGAAATGCTCCCAGTTATGACTGATGTGGAGCTGAGCTGCCCAAGATCACACACAGGAGTAGAAGTGTTATTAGAACTATGGTTTCCGAGCATAGTTTACAACTATTGTACCTAATCGCTTTTGATATCTCCAGTGCGGTTCCAATAGACATGAGGCGAAGGGCATGATTGGTGTGGGGCGCAAAGGGTATGTTCTTCCTTTTTTACCCTCCTACCTTGATTTGCTTGGTGCATGAAGATGCAAGGTTAATCAACATGTTATTTTCACATTTGAGCTAATTACTTTGTGAATGTAAATAACAATAAAAGATACTTTCAGACTGTGAAAACATGCCTTCCTTTCTCCCTATTTCACTTCCAATATATATGATTGTGTATATTTATCGGAGCCTGTAGTTCGTAAACAACGAGCGATCTGTATAGGGTTGATTGAAAGTCCCCAAGGCTGTCACTGTCCCCTCCAGAAATATATTGTCGCCTACGATATGAGGGGATTGGGTGCGCCAGACTTGGAGGCCTACTACCTCACAGTGCAGAGTAGTTTTGTGTATTATTGGCTGCATGGCACCCAGGACCTTCCCCACCAACATCTTGAGCGCATGTTGGCGGGCCGTCCCTCCTGCTGTCTCAGGCCCTGTTTTGCAGGCCGACTAGGCGGTATGGGGTTTTAGATTCCTTAAATAGCACAATTTGTTCATGGTTTCATATAATAGATAGGCAAGGGGATGCACTACTATATACATCACACACTCCAGTGGCCTGGTGTTTGTGGTTTCCGCTGGGACAGAAATGAGGTGCGAGGCAGGCCTTCGACTTGCTTGGGACAATGAAGGAGTGGACCCAGATCGCAGAGCACGTGGAAGCGCCCACTGCTTTGGTGACGTTTAGAGCCCGGAAGGCTATGTGCAAATTGCTGGGTGACGACCTCACAGAATCTCATGAGTTGCCAAATTTAACATATTTGTTATAGGATACCTCGTCTGCCAGCCTAGTAGCTCGACTCTATACGTACTTACAAGTGGATCCAAACCCCGCGTTATCTGCATCTAGGCTGGAATGGCAAAGGGAACTACAAATTACTATAACGGACACTCAGTGGCAATATTGTTGTTCGCTTATGCAGTAAATTTCCCTTAGTGGCAGGCACCAATTGATCCACTTTAAATATATCAGTAGGTTGTATTAAACCCCGTCCCGGCTTGCCAGAAATGGCCTTTGGGAAAATGCTACGTGCTGGTGATGTCAGGAGGACGATGCAGGATTTGCGCATATAGCCTGGTACTGTTCGAGAATACAGGGCTACTGGGAATAGGCATTTCTTGCCTTGGAGGTCATTACAAATGGCACCCTGAGTAGGGATCTGCTGCTCGCTTTATTAGGATATGATAAAATAGTGTCAAGAGCAAATAGGAAGATAGCTATTGGCCTATTGTTAGCGAGGCGCAGGATCACTATCCAATGGGCCAAAGGTCCGGTGCCACAGATTAAGGATTGGCATAGTGATATGGTATATTGCAGCACACAGTCTGATGTCAATAGAGAGCTCCAGACCAGTTGTTGAAAACCACATGACATATGGGGAGCCATGTAGGGTCTACCTACACAGAGAGGGCAATACTGCTGTTGACAGTTCGAGACCAGCAGGGGACAGGGAGTAACCGTAGCCTTGGAGGAGTGCAGAGGACAAAGATCTGGTCAGGGGGAATGACGGATTCCTGTGGGCGAGATGAATGGGTAATGTTTTTGATAAATAGTGAGCTATTGTCTCTATAAATATGGACTGTTACATGTTGGATAATGCATATGGGGATTCCAGCTGTTATAACAAATGCAATGTTCAATATGTCAATGTAGATTGGCCGTCGCTATTGTACATGTCTGGAGGAAAGGGGAGCGGGTTATTTGGGGCCTTTCCAATGTATTTCTGTAATCGCTTTCTCTCTTAATTTGCACCTACTCTGCCACATTGGCTCTCTTTTTGTCCTATGAACAGATGCAATGGTTATAACATTAATAAAGTTAAAAAAAGTGTTTTAAAAACTGTTGCAAGATAGCAAGTGGGCCCACTTAAGTACTTGCTCCAATTCCATGGAAAGCTCAAACAGTACTTGCTAAGGTTTTTGCAAAGACTGCTATCACCAGTGGGTGGAAGGTGATAATTTCACTGTGCAAAATATGGTGAATTTGTAAACACAGGGGCACAACAAACCCCATTCAGAGAGTACCCTAAAACTACAATTGTTGCAAATGTTTCATTTTACAAATCAGCGAGTCTTTGCAGTATCTAAAGCATGGCACCTATACATGAGACCTTCAGTAACAGAGAGAAGAGTGTTGTACATAGATATACACAGAAAGCGATATACACAAAAAAAAATTGATGTGCTGCATATTTGCTCCACATATGAGCACCACAGATTTGTTGACAGTCTCTGCTATTTTTTTGCAGTTTTTTTGCTGTTTTAATCTCAAGAAGAATCTTATCTTTCTTATCTCTTAAGAAGGTTGAGACATCTTGACCCATGTCAACTATCAAAGAGTCAATTCATATTAAGCAAGGACTGAGGTCTGCAGCTCTTTTAAGTGACATCTTGTAGGAAGAGGGTTCTTTGTGTACTCAAACAAAACAGGCAAATAATGAGAGTCTGCCATTAACCATACTGTATTATGACATAGCTTAGCAGGTCTGCGCTCATGAACCTGAACCACAAGCTGCACGGTCTCCGGCAGTGGAGAGAGATTTCCCTAGCCTGGAGGTTCGGCAGAAGTGTTCACTCTAGCATGAGTGTGCAGTCATATAGAGGGCTAGAAAAATCATTAAAATGTCACTAGACCTGCAGGTTGAGTAACTTAAATAATCTACTCGACCTAACTGTAATGTACTTGACCCGTAAACGGGTCTCAAATTGTGGGATCCTAGGCAACTAGTTTACAGAGTCGCCTTTTTCTTAATTCTCACATATGATTGCACCTTCAAATATGTGAGCTCAGCATTTCTGCAGTACAAAAAAACCTCTTTTGTTTGATTAAGTAGACTAAAGTTTGCTGCATGCATCACAAGAATCTAGCCCACATACCCACGAGGTCTAGCCCACATAACCTAGGACTTTTTTAGTATACTAACAACATTGCCATCAGGGCAGGAGTGTTTCTCATTTTGTTTAAACACTTTTTTAAAGATTTTTAAATGATTCATCATGTTTTCAGTGACATTCTGAGCCAATAGGTAGCCGAATAACGAATAGGATGTCTGCCTAAGTACAAGTGAAAATAAGATATGTGTAAATTAAGTTTTTTCACAATCTTGAGATAACAAATAACAGGAAAAACAAGAACTGGACTTTTGATCATAATGCATGATTACTTGAAGCTAAAAATGCACTGGGATGTTTTTCGATTATGAAAGAGTATCTCATATGGTACTTCAAATCTACTTAAATGGGCAGTAGACTATCAGAATTTACCGCATCATACAGCCACTTCAAAGACCCTGATTTTTAAAAGGGTTGAACAGTTATTTTTGGGCTCTGTATTAGTGTACTGATTTAAGCCTCCAACCAGGTTTAAGTCTGCAAGGTGCATGTATGTGTTGCTATGAAGTTTGCATTTAATTTAGAAAAAGCCCTTGCATGAATGCTGAGCTTTGCTGGATGCACCCTAAAGATGCTGAGCTCTATAACACTGGCTGTTAATGTCTGCTCTGTATCAGAATACCACTAGCAAAAATATAATCTGACAGAAATATTGTGTCCTAAACTTTTATACAAAAATATCAGTCCATTGGGTGTAGATTTCCTTTTATTACTTTTATTATTTATGTAAACGATATTTAGGATGACATGTCATCCATACTGATATATTATAATAATAATACTATACCCTTATGGTTAGTTATTCTGAGCAGAAGTACCAAGCAGGCCGAGGAGTGATGGAGATAGCCTGCAGGAGCAACATAAGCGCTTCACAGCCTCATCAGTGTTATAAAGCACTATACGAAATGTGCAGGTCAATACAACAAAGCAAACACCGGTAGTATAGTGTCCGTTTAAGATGCATGTGGTAGTCAGCCTTGGACAGGGGATCCATGAGCCAAGGTTTTACATTACATACATATTTTAAGGACAGCTCAGATTGAAGTACCAAGGCTAAATGATGTGACATATTCACATTTTTCAACCACACCACTGCTCTGTGAGTGGATGTGTTTTAGCCTTCTTGGAATGCCTCATAAACAGAAAACAGATTTTAATTCAGTGAGGATTTCTGAAGGTATTTTCCAACCACACACTAGCTATAAAATCCACTTCAAAACAGGCCTTTTATACTCTGAGAACTGACTTTACCTACAGTGCAGATGAGACAATGGTAGCTACCACTGAAGTATAGGAAACATTCATTAACCAATAAGTCATTTATTGGTCTTAGCAAGTTAATTCCTACGAAAGACACAGTGACAACATGCATTTCAAGCATAGTGCACAACTGATTGGGAAGTTGGTCTTGTTGAAGATTAGGAAAAAATCTTCAGTTAAAAGAACTGTCTTCTCTAAGCACGTCCTTGATGCAACACTGTTGATTTCTTGAAGGGACAGAAGAACAGCTATTACACTGGACTGATACTAGACCTGAGAACAGCTATATCATGAGGTCTAGCAATGGTGATGGGTAACACCAGTAAAGAGGTAATACTATAAGACACAAGAAGATCTAAGCATTGAATAAATTGACCTTCCATAAAATGCAAGAACTTTTACATCTAGCTGTGGAGTTTAACGGCGTTTCTCACTAATGTATTGTACAGACCATTAGCAAAATAAACGGTAGTACAACTTCACCCAGAGAAAGCAAGGCTTGCTGAATTTCATTCATCACGTTCTTATACAGTTCTTTCTGCCAGTCGTGTAAAAGTTTCCATTCTTCTTCGGAGAAACAAGCAGCAACGTCACAAAATGTAACTGGTATCTGGAATGTTAATAGGACACAATAAGAAACACGGAAAACGAAAACGTAAAAAGCACAATGATAAATTAATGTGCAACAAAGAGAGGTTTTTACATGCGTTTAAATTCAAGCAACTTCCTCTTAAATTGCCTTTCTACATTAACCATCAGTTAATGTAGAGCAAGCTAGAAATGTAAATGTGCCACAGTAAGTTAAGAGAAAATGAATGCCCTTATATCGCTACATTTTCATTTCATCATATGGTACATTTATTTATTTTAGGAGCCACAGCTGCATACAAAGATTATTTAAAATGAGTTTACATATTGAAAAATAAATGCAAAGAAAGTACTGATTTTTTAAAAAAAAAATTTTACCAGGGTTGCAATCCTGGTAAAAAACTCAGTATTTCCTTTTACCCAAGCTGAAAACGCTCTAAGGAGCACAAGGAAGAGGTATAGAAGACTTTGAGGCAGCGGCTTGTGGATCCAAACTCACCACGCCATTCCAGCTGGGTCAAGACTGATTAGAATATATATGGCTTGGTCCAAACTGAGGTGGCATGGTAGGTGAAAACGATGGATTGGGATGTAGCCCGAGAGATCGCCAGCGGCTGAGATTAATTCAAGCATTCCATCCATCACTGTGTTATTTTTGCACTTGATGCCCTAAGTGCACTGGGTAAGCCCAGAGTGGGTCCCGGGCTCACTGTGCCACCGGAACTAAGCTATACCTGGCTGAAGAGCACTATCTAGGGCAAAATTGGGTTGCTTGCCTTTCGGTTTAGGAAGGACCTGGCCTGGAAGTTTGTGCTGGAATGTTCCCATGAGGAGCAGGGTCAAGACTGATTTGTATAGCGCTGGGTCCAAACTGAGGCGGCATGGTGGGCGAAAAACAACGGATTGGGATACAGCCTGAGCAATCACCAGTGGCTGAGATTAATTTAGGCTTTCCATCCATCACCCTGTTGCTTTACATATTACAATAGTAATTATGACACTGGCAGACTATTAGGCCGGTATCATAACTCAGGTACGCTGAAGTGTTTTTTTAATGAATATAAGAACTTTACCTTGAAATTGTTATTTGATATAAAAAATGTTTTATTTTATTTTGCACAAATGCATTAAATACATGATATCCAACAATAAACAAATTACACTTTTTAAAAATAATTATTAAAGTTCTGAATTTAAAACAAAAGTTATACTCTATTTTGTATAAGATTACTGTGAAAACAACCATGTTAATTAGGGATACGTTCACGAAATATACATTTGTAATACAATGAAAGTATATATTAGTAGCTTACAAATTGTTAGCTATCAAAAGTAACCAAATCTCTAATACAAAATTAAAAGCAAAACGGACGGAAGAGAAAAAAATACAAATGGAAGTAAGGCCTTGCTTTGGTATACATATAGACTAACTGAGGGCCAACAGTCCAGTGGAGAGCAACATGCCCAGGTCACCCACATGAGGAGGTTTATCTACCGCAAGGAAATGAGGGAATTGGTAGACTACAAAAAAAGGAAAAAACACAGAGGTTTAGTAGACTGAGCTGAAGGAAGTGATTTAAGCAAAGTAAACGGACTGGGCTTCGGTAAGGGATGCTTTGGATCTAAGGGAAGGTGGCATGAGTTACTTGTAAAAATGTGTTGTCCATTTAATGCATTTAGGCTTTTGAGGGAACTGTGTACTGTTAAACTTTGACTTCCACATTGAAGCAGCCTTTTGCACACAGTAATAGTGTCTTTGGTTAGTGGTGCTGTGAACATCAATCAGGAATCTTTGTGGTAGCAATCTGAACACCTCTCACTGTCCTTGCAAACCTTGGCATCTGGGCCATGATGACAGCGGCAGAGAGAGACATTTTACAATTTCTTAGAACACTGTTGAGCAATGCCCATCTCTTTCCCTTCCAATGGCGCTTAGTCAGTAAACGGGAGGCCACTGAGGGTTAAATAATGGACCAAGGCAGCCATGTCTCTGGGGGGTCAAAGGGAGCGCTAAGTCGCGTTTCCTACCCTCCTTCTGGTGAACTGACGTTAGTTCCTAAACGGTAACTTCAGGGAACTTTTAGTGGGGAGTAGGGGCAATCACGTTCGTAGATCAACGAGGTAGAAGATAAACAAGATACAGGAAGTCAGTTATAAATAAACCCAACAGCAAAAACTCTCCTTCCCCATAAACACCGGATATGTCACATGACATTACTCACCTGTTCTGGCGCATTCCGAGACAGATATTTTCTGTTTTTCATGGTTGTTTCACAGATGGGTATTTGATGCTGAAGATGTAACCGGGTCAAGGGGAGGGCTACCAGGGGCCCACAGCTTCTGTGACAGAGCAGACAGGAACGGAGCACTCAGTAAAAACAATACTAAATATGGCACACCGCAGGCAATAGTAGATGTGATATCTGTTCTACGAAGCTTCTCTTGCATTCCAGCAACCACTTCCGTACATTGCCAAGGGTGACCTGCTTTCAGTGCGGTTGAACCGTTAGCAGGTGCTATATTCTCACACCTCAGATGCCTACTGATCTTTTCTACATCTACCTCTTTTAAGCGGCTGAAAATGTTCCGAGCATGCGCAGAGAGTAGACACGTCTCTTTCAAACATGCTCCAGGTGACACCAATGACATATTTTTCTGAGCGAGAGTTTTGAGACGTTACAGGCACATGCTCAGTGTAAGGCCGCAGCGCGCGCGCTCTGGGAAGACCGACCTCACTGCGCATGCTCAGTGTGAGATCTTTTGTGATCTTAAAACCGAAACCTTTCCATTCCTTCCCCTGCACTTACTGATCAGTAGTGCGAATGCTAGCCTCTTACTGGAACAGTGTATTAAGCGCATTTTTTAAAAAAAAAACACTTCTCATTTCATTAAACGTAAATTATTCAAACAACTGCTTATACCTCGTGCTATGGGCTTTATTAAAACATATTTTAGTAACAGGTTATATACAGAAAAGTCTGTATCTAAATATTTAAACAGGTATTAACAATAAAAAAAAATCTAGCATTCACATCAAGACTTTTTCAATTCTATTAAGGACACAGAGGCAAGGATTATGCTTCTCTTTCTTCACTTTAATTATTCCAGCAGCGAATTAGAAGTACATTTAACAAAATACTACAACTTCCATGCATCAACATATCATGTGATCAACCATAGGCCACATATCCTGTGTAACATGCTAGAAACAGCACCAACTCCTCTGTCTTTGCATAAAACCAGAACAGTTAACAGTCAACACCCAAAAGAGTGGGAATAACAATCAATGAACTTGCAAGTCCAAATAACTGTCTAAAAGTGGCATTTTTAAACTAACAATCTAAAAAACAACTTCACTAAAATATTTATTTTTAAATTGTGAGTTCAGAGACCACAAGCTCCATATTTCTATCTGCTCTGAAAGGGAATCTGCACTTTAATGATATTTAAAGGCAGCCCCCAGATTAACCTTTGAGAAAGATAGGCCTTGCAACAGTGAAAACTGAATTTAGCAGCATTTCACTGTTAGGACATTTAACACACATCAGTACATGTCCCACCTTTAACATACACTGCACCCTGCCCATGGGGCTACCTCGGGCCTAACTTAGGGGTTTTACATGTATAAAAAGGGAAGGTTTTGGCCTGGCAAGTGGGTACACTTGCCAAGTCGAATTAGCAGTTTAAAACTGCACACAAAAACACTGCAGTGGCAGGACTAAGCCATGTTTACAGGGCTACATATGTGGGTGGTACAACCAGTGCTGCAGGCTCACTAGTAGAATTTGATTTACACGCCATAGGCACCTCTAGTACACTCGACTAGGAACTTACTTGTAAATCAAATATGCCAGTCATGGATAGGCAATTACACATACATTTTACACAGGATAATTTGCACTTTAGCACTAGTTAGCAGTCGTGAAGTGCCCAGAGTATCAAAAACAGCAAAAACAGAGTCCAGCACACATCAATTACCTAGGAAGCAGTGGCAAAAAGTTAGAGGAGACCACGCCAAGGATGCCAAGTCTAACACATGTCCCCCCCTAGCTGAAAGTGGGGGGGCTCATCACTAAGGCGGAAGAATCTGGACTGACAATCAGCATTGGCGTGTTCTGTACCAGGGCGGTGTTCTACCGTAGAGTCCATCCCCTGTAGAAAAATGGACCACCTCAACAGTTTTGGATTCTCACCACTCATCTGCACTAACCATCTGAGGGGCCCGTGGTCTGTCTGAACCCAAAAGTGAGTCCCAAACAAGTAGGTTCTTAGCTTCTTCAGCGTCCAGACCACAGCAAAAGCTTCACACCCAGCACTTTGAGACCCTCACGGGTGAGTAGCCGCACTTTCCAAAAATTGATTGGTTGAATTGCACTCCACCGACGTTCCCTGGGGAGTAACCTCTTGCTAATGAAGGCTACATGTTGATCTAGACCCTCTTTATTTTGCTGTGATAACACTGCTCCTATACCATGCTCTGAAGCATCGGTTTGCATAGCAAACTCCTTGGAGAAATCAGGTGCCCTCATTACAGGTGCTGTGCACCTGGCTGCCTTCAGGGCATCAAAAGCTGTCTGGCAAGACTCAGTCCAGATCACCTATTTTGGTTCCTTCTTGGAAGTCAACTCATTCAAGGGAGCAACAATGGTGCCATAGCCCTTGACAAACCTCCTATAATAGCCAGTGAGACCCAAAAAGGCCCTGACCTCCATCTGAGTCCTGGGAGGCTCCCAAGCCAGAATGGTGCCAATTTGTGGATGTAGGAGTGCCACTTGGCCACTCCCCACCTGGTGTCCCAAGTACACCTCAGAGCCCTGCCCTATTGCACACTTACTAGCTTTAATAATGAGGCCTGCCTTTTGCAGGGCCTCCAACACTTTGCAGAGGTGCTGCAAGTGTTCCTCCCAAGTAGAACTGAACACAGCAATCTTGTCCAGGTAGGCTGCACTGAAATCATCCAGTCCAGCCAACACCTGGTTGACCAACATGTGAAAGGTGGCAGGGGCATTTTTCATTCCAAAGGGCATCACTTTAAACTGGTAGTACCCATCTGGGGTAGAAAATGCTGACCATTCCTTGGTCCCCTCAGTTAAGGCAATCTGACAATACCCAGACGTCCAGTCAAAGGTGCTAAGATATTTGGCAGCTCCCAAACGATCAATGAGCTCATCAGCTCGGGGATGGGGTGTGCGTCAGTCTTAGTGACCGCATTGAGACTGCGGTAATCCACACAGAATCGGAGTTCTGGTGTGGCACCAGGAGCAGTAGCCTTTGGGTCCAAGACCACCGGGCTGGCCCAAGGACTACTGGAAAACCCAATTATCCCTAGGGTTAACATCTTTGATACCTCATCTTTGATGCTAGCCCTGACCTTGTCAGCCACTTTGTAAACCTTCTGTTTAACAGGTGGACTGACCCCAGTGTCCACATCATGTGTACACAAGTGTGTGACCCCTGGGATCAAAGAGAACAGAGAGGCAACCTGACTCAACACCTGGCAACAGTCCCTTTGTTGTTCTGAGGTCAGGGAGGGGGACAGGTTCACACCCTTCACAGGCCCATCCTTCTCCTTAGCAGACAGGAGGTCAGGAAGAGGCTCACTCTCTTCCTCCACCTCATCATCTGTTACTAGGAACATTGTCAATTCAGTTTGCTCAAAGTGTGGCTTGAGGCGATTTACATGCAGAACCCTCAAGGGGTTCCTGGGAGTATACAAGTTCACCAGGTAGGTGACTTCGCTCCTGCGCTCCACCAATTTAAATGGCCCAGTCCACTTGTACTGGAGCAGCCTAGGCTCCACTGGCACTATCACCCACACTTTCCGACCAGACTGAAACTTGAACAGAGTGGCATTCTCGTCATACCAACGTTTCATGTCTTCCTGGCTTGCTTCTAGGTTCTCTTGTGCGAGAGCCCTGAAGTGGACAGTCTGGTTCCTAATAGCTGGCATGTAACTGAATACATCCTGGGGGGCTTTAATGGGGGCTTTCTCCAAGCCCTCCTTTACCATACTCAAAGGTCCCATGACAGGGTGGCCATACAGTAGCTCAAAAGAACTAAATCCAAGCCTGTGGGCGAACAGAAGGCATGGAAGGGCTCTGACAGGCCCATGATCATGCCTTTCAAGGTGCGGTTGAACCTTTCAACTAGACCATTGCTTTGGGGTTGTAAGGAGTGGTGAACTTATACGTTACCCCATACTCCTTCCACAGAGACTTCATATAAGTAGATATGAAGTTGGTACCCCTATCAGATACCACTTCTTTGAAGAACCCCATGCAGGTAAAAGCCCCCATCACAGCACGTCCCACCACAGGGAGGTGATTGACCTCAGAGGAATGGCTTCTGGGTACCAGATGGCAAGACCAGGATAAACCTGTTGCCCATGGCTGTCTTGGGATCCAGAGGCCCCAAAATGTCCAACCCTTTCAAAGGGGGTACTAACTACAGGAAACAGTTGGAGGGGAGCCTTGCATTTCCTTCCACTCTTGCTACTTGCCTGACAAGTTTGGCTAGACCTACAGTGTGCATCTGAGTGCCTGCGAATTTGCAGCCAGTAAAAGTGGGTGACAAGCCTGTCAAAGGTCTTGCGTTTCCCCAAATGTCCAGCTAAAGGCACATCATGAGCTAGACCCAGTAGGAAGGCTCTGAGGCACTCGTGTACCACCAGTACATGGGCTGACCCAGGCTCAGCAACCTTAGGCTCACTATTTAGGAGGCCGTCCTCCAAAAAGATCAAGTGTGAACCTTCTTGCCAGCCGCCTGGTCTGCAGCCTGCTGCCGCAAACCCTCTAGAGTAGGGCATACCTTCTGTTCCTAACAGAATTCCTCCCTGGTGGGCCCCTCCTCCTGCTGCCACTGTGACAGCTCAGGTACCTCCCCCAGCTCAGCCACCTGTTCCCCTGTAAGCCCTGGGGCGTCACCCTCAGGTTCAGCCTCCTCCCAGACCATGGGAGCTTCTGGGACCGGTTTCCCATGCCCCTTGCCCTTCCTCCTACTGGCGGTCCCCTGGTCCACTGTTTCAGGCTCCAAGGGCTTCTGACCACCCTGGCGGGCTGCCATTGACCAGGTTGACACAGGCACCCACCCAGGCAGACCCAACATCTCTAAGTGTGACCTGTGTTACACCTCCTTACAAGGGGAATCCTCCAGGTCATTGCCAAGCAAACAATCTACAGGCATGGTCGGACTCACAGCTACTTTCAAGGAACCTGAGACCCCCACCCCTCTCATTTCAAAGTGAACCTGTGCCACTCTGCACAGGCGGTCTGAGTTGTCCACTGCAACTACTTGGTGAAGTACACAGGAATCAATTTGCTCTTCAGACACCAGGTGACTCTTCACTGCAGTCACACAGGATGTGTCTCTCAGAGCCTCCACCATCTGTCCATTGATGGTCACCCACTGCCTGTATTTCTTAGCGTTTTCAGGCACAAGTCCAGACCATCTCACTGTCCCCTAGTGAGACAAGGGTCATTTCATCTGGCTCCCACCTGGACCCAACTCCTCTCCATGAGCTAAACTGTGACTGAGCACCAGTGGGTGCCGGTGTCCCTTTGGGCCATTTGGGATCCCCTCTCACATGACACACTTGGTCGCATGCATAACACTTGCAGGGACCCCCTCTGCAGGTTTCCCTTTGGAGAACCAGGGTTTCTTCTCACTGGGGGGCTGGGAATCCTTACCCTGGGAACTATGTTGGGGCCCTTTAGAGAACTCTCCCTGTTTACCCTTACCCCTTTCTTTCTTCTGAGAGGGATCCTACCCACCCTTGGCGTGATCTCCCCCATACCTCTTGTGGACTCTGGTGCTCTCCCAAAGTTCTGCTTCCTGCGCAAGCTTTCTGGGGTCAGTCAGCTTGCTGTCAATCAAGTGCTGGCACAGCTCTGGAAAACAAAGACTGTACAAGTGCTCCCAAGCAATTAAATGGTAAAGCCCCTCATAAGTTGTTACCTCACTGCCCTTCACCCAACCATACAGGGACCTGCAAAAGGAATCTACACACTCCAACCAAGTTTGGGACTCTTTCTTTTTAAAGGACCTAAACTTGTCCTTAAACTCCTTAAAGTGCTCAGGGGTCAGACCATACCTTGTGAATAGGGCATCCTTCATTATGGTATAGGTGAGTCCTTGAGGATCCCCTAAGGATGTCAGAGTGTCCCTTCCCTCTACCTCAAAGTGCTTCCACAGATCCGCCCCCTAATGTGCTTCAGGGACCAGGTTCATATGGAGAGCAGACCCATACCCCTTGAACCATAAGTATATGTCATCTTTCCTCTTATAGTCCTTCACTAAGTCGTTTGGAATGTGTACCCTTATCTCAGGCTGCACTGAGGTATTGCTGCCACCAACCCTACGGGACTGGCTCCTCAGATCCAGCTCCCTCAAACTGAGCTCATGAGCTAGCAGTAAACTTTTCTCTCATATGGCCAGCCTCCTCCCTTCCGTCTCCATTTTGAGCCTCTCCAATTCCATCTGGTGACTCTCTGCCTGTCTATCCTGTAACTCCTCAGGAGTCAGACCCTTGGATAAAACTCTGCTATCTGCCCTGGAGACCCTCCCCCAAAGCATACCAAGTACATCCACCACACCATTGTGTATACTCTGCACTTCCCCATCCTCCTCCTCTGTGTGCCCCACATTCTCCTTGGTTGTCACCCAGGTCATCAGTGCCATTTACAGCTCCACCTTCCTGGTGGAGCTCTTAATGGGATAGGCAAGGTCCTTACAGAACTGTTTCAATTAAGCCACTGTATAACTTTCCAGTTTCCCTAACTCAATAACTGCTCCAGCTGGTGCATCTCCTGACATGATGGCAAATAAAAAGTGCAAAGTTGAAAGGCGGAAAAAGAGTTCCCAGTGAGAAGTTCAAAAATCAATAAAAAGATCACCAAAAATATGGAAGCAGGGAAAAGTCCAAAGAGAGCAAAAGTAAAAACAAGTAGTATGCGGTAGTGGTCACGTAATGGTCTGCACTGAAAACAGTAGTGTGCACTTAATCACTGTATGTCAAGTACAAATACAAGTCCAGTCCTCACCGCTGATCACCAATGTTAGAAATGGGGTCTTTGGTTGGCAGTCAGGTTATCCTCTGTCTAAGCAAGGACCCTCACTCTAGTCAGGGCAAAGAAGAAACACACCTGGTTAACCACCATTCACCCCCTTGGTAGCTTGGCACGAGCAGGCAGGCTTAACTCAGAAGCAATGTGTAAAGTATTTGTACCAACACACACAGTAATACAGTGAAACATTACAAAATGGACACCACACCAATTTAGAAAAATAAGCAATATTTATCTAAATCAAACAAGACCAAAACGACAAAAATCCAACATGCACAAGTTAAAATATGAATTTTCAAAAATAATAAGAGCCTTACTCCAAAGAAAACAATGGAAACAATGATTTTGCACAAAGTACCTGGTTTGCGTAAAAAATAAAGCCGCACAGGCGAGCGTGCGTTGGAAAAGTCAGCAATGCATTGATTTCTTCTTGGCAAGGGAGGCCTTGAGTAGTTTCTTCTCTGGTCGGGTCGGCGGTGCATCATTTTTCCCCTTCACAAGAGAGCGGTGCGTCAATTTCCGATGGGGCAGCTCGGATCCGCACAGAGTAGGATGACTTTGACGTCCAGGGATGATGTATGGAAAATCAGGTCGCACAGTGTTAGAAAACCACCCTCCGTGGGGTTTTGTGTCATTATCAGTAGCCACAAGCAGGTGTTGCGTGTCGTTTCTCCAGCTGTGATGCGTCGATCTCCCAGCCTCAGTGCAAGTGGAGTGTCGATTTCAGCGACAAAGCCCGCATCGCATTGTTTATCAGCTGCGTTGCAGATGGTGCGTCAAAAATTTCCCCCCACATTGTTCTGGGCATGGATTTTCAGCTCTTGTTCTGCCAACTTCCCCTTTCAAGGGCACAGGGACTGGATAGGGCACCACTTGGCAGGGCAGAAGTCTCAGCAGAGATTCCAGGTGCTGGCAGAGGAAGTCTTTGATGGCCCTGAGACTTCAAAACAGGAGGCAAGCTCAGTTCAAGCCCATGGAGACTCTTCTCAAGCAGGAATATACCACAAAGTCCAGTCTTTTTCCCCTTTCAGAGAGAGAAGCAGCAACTGAAGGATAGCCCAACAAAGCACAGTCACAGGCAGGGGCAGCACTTCTCCTCAGCTCTTCAGCTCTTCTCCTTGGCAGAGGTTCCTCTTGAATCCAGAAGTGATCTAATTTTCAGGGGTTTTGGGTCCAATACTTATACCCCTTTCTGCCTTTGAAGTTGGCAAATGTCCAAGGGGAGTCTCTTGTTTGCAAGATCCTGCCTTGCCCAGCATCTTACTGGAACAGTATCTTACTCACATTTTTTAAAAACACCTCTCATTTAATTAAACATAAAGTATTTAAACAACTGCATATACCTCGTGCTATGGGTTTTATTAATACATTTTTTTAGTAATGGGTTACATACAGGAAAAGTATGTATCTGAATATTTAAACAGGTAACCAACAATTAAAAAAAAAAAAAATCAAGCATTTGCATCAAGAATTAAGGACACAGAGGGAAGGGTTATGCTTCTCTTTCTTAACTTTAATTATTCCAGCAGCCAATTAGAAGTAAGTTAAATAAAATACTACAAATTCCATACATCAACATATCATGTGACCAACCATAGGCCATATATCCTGTATAACATACTAGAAACAGTATCAACTGCTCTTTCTCTGCACAAAGCCAGAACAGTTAACAGTCACCACCCAAAAGAGTGGGAATAACCCACAAACAATGAACTTGCAAGTCTGAAGAACTGCAACTCCAGAATATGGCTTCCGAGTGGGACAGCACAGCTTCGACGAATAGGAGGTGCTTGATGAGCTTGATAACAGGAGCTAAACTTGTGGATGCCTCATTCCATTCTGAGGAACAGGATCATTTATCGTTGTTTCCTAAGGAAGCAAAACAAAGGCCAAGCCATAAAATATGAAGCAAAACCATTGAAGCATAAAGCATAGTCATACGTAAACATCAGGAAGGGAAAGCACAGTAGGAGGAACAATGAAACACACGAGTACCACATGATAATCAATTAGAAACAAAAATCTTTGCTAAAAACACATCAGTTAACATACAGGTGGAATAATCCTCACTTCCGTGTTGTTAACACAATTGAAACATTCTTGACGCGAATGCTCTAAATGTTTTTATTCTATGTCGGGACCAGAGGCTCCAATTATGCTTGTTCAAAGCCGCCCGTCACGACTGAAGCAATGTCCACAATAGGTTTACTGTAGACTGATTTAAACTTAGATTCGGACAATCAGTCAGCCGCTCTTAAGATGTCCTCTAAACGAGTACCTATTGAAAAGGACTTAGACGCCATGGCCCCTCTTGTAGAATGAGCGCCAAATTTAGAAATGTCAATGCCTGTCTCGCTCAAGAGCCGTCGCACCTATATAGTCAAAGTTGCTGATGTAACAGGGTGGTACAGTTTTATTAATGAGATTAACAACTGACCTCTCATATCAGTACGAAACTCTGCTGTACTCATCTTGGAAGCCTTCAAGCATTGCACCACACAAAGTTTATGATTATCTGCAAAACTAGGGTAAGAAACAGACTTGAAATTGCATTTAGTGTTGCGAGAGATGGAGAATGTCACTCCTTCAGGGGGAAAAACTCTACCCGCCAAGTCCAGAGCTCTTACGTCTGATGCAAGTTTTCATGAATTAAAATAAAAAAAGCATGGTGAGCTTAGCTGAAAGTTGCTTTCTAGACAGGTATTTGTTTGCAGGACAGGTTTTAAAAAATGGCAAAACCACATTTACATCCCATAAAGTGGAATATTGTGGACATAGGTGATTGAACATCCGGGTTCCCTTCAACAGCTTACAAACAATGAGAAGCTCACCCATGGGTTTACCCTCCACTGGTAAATGGCTTGCAGAGATGGCTGACCTATAATCATTTACTGACCTGTTGGGCAAACCCGAAGACACCACAATCCACTGAAGAGGGATCTGCAATCCATGCACAGCACAAAGAGCACCAACGCTTCCAAGTGGTAGCATAGCGTTATGGGTGCCGGAATACCAGACTTTAAGGCTAAAATCGTTAGATTCTTGCAAAAGGTCTGGGAGGCTCCATCTTTCCCTGAAATTTTCCATGTCACTAGAGAGAGGAATTCTGATAAGATAAGAGGATGTGAAATGCCCGTAGGATCCAGAAGCCGGTTTGGAGTGTGCGGGATCAGTATCAGGGGAGCACAGCTCATCTCCAGTGCCTCCGGAAACCAAGCTTGAGCTCTCCAAAGGGAGGGGAGCACTAGAATCAGATCCGCTTGCTGACGACGGGTTTGAGCCAAGACCTTGGAGATCATCATAAAGGGAGGCAAGGCAATACCCCGAAATGGGGACCAGTCCTGGAGGAACGCATCAGTCATTAAGGCCTCTGGATCCAGGAGCCAACTGAAAAACCTTTCCAGTTGGTGAATGAGACAGGAGGCAAAGAGGTTTATTGAGAGGGGCCCCCACTGCACTTGGAGAGCCTGAAAGACTTTCAGATGCAATCTCCAATCACTGTAGTCCCAAAGGTGGCGAGAATGCCAATCTGCCACTGAGCTGCTCCGACCTTGAACATACCCCGCCACCACTGATATCCGATAGTGAAAGCAAAAGTGCCAAAAATCTTTGTCTATGTCCACCAGAATACAGGATTTAGTCCCACCCAGCTTGTTGACATACCTCACTGTGGAGATGTTGTCCATCTGAAGAAGGATGCAACAATCTGTCTTGATCGGTAGAGATTTTTGATCGCAAAGGAGCATGCATGGAGCTCCAAACAATTTATATGAAGGTCCAGCTCTGTCTTGGACCAACGGCCCCCCCTGGATGTTGTGCCACAAAGAGCTCCCCATCCCCAAAGGCTGGCATCGGACTCTATCACGGTCTCTGGGAGGATCAGAATATCACTCTGCCATTCTAGACTTCCATATGTTCCAGCCACCAGTGCATCTCCGTCCGTGCCACTCCAGAAAGGGGGATCTGATCTGAGTAACTGAGACTCTTCTGGAGGGGAGATCTTCAGATGCTGTAGAGCCCTGTAGTGAAGGGGATCTGGGAAGATGGCTTGGATCTATGAAAACAACAGGCCCACCACACGGAAAATCGCCCTAAATGATACAGCCTGTCTTCACAACACCGACCTCAATTTCCTCTTGATGTTGTGGATTTTTTGAGGGGGATGAACCAATTGAGCCAGTAACAAGTCCACCTGGAAGCCCAGGAACTCTATTCATTGAGAAGGAATCAAGATCGACTTCTAATTGTTCACAGTGAATCCTAGATCCTGGAGGAGCAACATCAACCATTCCAGGTGGGTGAGAACTAGCTGGGGACATTGAGCCATGACGAGGATGTGGTTGAGGTAAACTATCAGATGAACGCCCCTGACTCAGAGACACTCCACCACTAGGCACATCACCTTTGTGAAGCACCAATGAGCTGATGACAGGCCAAAAGGAAGGACTTTGTACTCATAACATCCTCCTTTCCAGAGAAACTGAAGAACTTGACGACAAAGTTAAAAAAAGGAATGGTCAAATAGGCATCCTTCAAGTTTAAATGAATCATCCAGTCCCCTTCTTGAAGGATGTCTCTTAGTAAGTTAATACTCTCCATCTTGAAGTGGTTGTAAATGATCCAGCCATTGAACTCTTTTAGATTCAGGACTAAGCAAGAGCCGCCATCCTTTTTGTCTACCTGAAAAACTGGGCTGAGAAAACCCAGAGGATGGGGAAGAGTCCCGACTATGGTGCCCTTGAGTAAGAGATCAGAAACCTCTGCGGAGATGAACTCCTGATCTTGTCAGGAAAAATACATTGCAGGAGGAGGGGCGAGTTGTGAAGGTGGAACTATAAAATTCCAGCTTGTAACCATATACAGTCTCTAAAACCCAAGAGTCTTGAGTTATCTTGTGCCAATTGTGGAAGAATGACACAGTCTTACCCCCCCAAAAAATAACATTTGAAATTGAAATTAGGCTCACCTGCAGACCCTGAGTCTTGTTTAGAGGCTTGCCTCCCTCTGGATCTACCTCTATGGAATCTGGAGTGACAGGCTTGTGGACAGCAGGGGTAGAAGAGTAGGCGAGGAGGAACTGGGGTCCTGGTAACCCCCTCTTCTTTATTGATAAAAGCCTTGCTGAGGACCTTAGTTGAAGTTGCAGCCGAAGGCTCGCCCTCTATAGTGTCCGGCCGCTCTAAAAAGTGAGCAAAGTACTTTATTAATAGATTGTTTCAAAGAGAGGGAGCACACTGCCTGCACTCCAGCAACAAAGTATAACCCCAAAGCATCATGGTAAATGCAGTGGATTCGTAGTCCGTTTAAAAAGTAAAAAGAGTCTTTCACCTCTGTAGGTGCAACAAGTGCTTAATAGAGCCTTGGGCCTTGTCCAGGTTGACGTAAGTGGCCGCAGATTTCGAAAACTCCTTGAGGAAAGAAGAACCAAGGAGCAAACCTTGATCCAGGGACCCTGACTCTGAGGAGACAAGGTCTGCAACTTTGGGGTCAATTTTTATGAGGATGGAGCATCAGCGCTCACAAGAAATTGCACAATTGACATTCCCTAGGAAAAGAGAGCTGGTTGAACCCAACCCAAGAAGATTTCTGGATTGATGGGATTCCCCGGTTCTTTAGCATGAAAACCCAGTTCCAGAATTTTTGTTATGGAACCAGCAATATCAAGGAATTTCTTCTGGCACCTGCACCAAATTGATGCTTTTCTTAGGATCCTTGGAAAACTTCTTCAGGTAGGTGACCAGGGTAGGTTCAATCTCGGGTGTCTCAGTTACCTTAGACTGAAAATCCGGTCTGGGGTATTTAATTGTCAGACGAGCTCTGACCTCCTTCTCAAACCCATGGTGTATATGGAATTCAACATAATTTGCCACTTCGGCATGTGGGGCCCAAAGGGTGGACCTGGGATGGATTATGTCCTCAAGTTTAAAGGTAAGCACCTTTGGAGTGTGCAGGAGTTCTTCAGTGTGATGCAACTTCTTTGTATGCTTACGAGGATGGTTGTCCCCCTGATTTGAATTGTTAATAGATGATGAGGAGTCAGAGTCATCCTGAGATTTAGTTTTGAGGGTAGAGGAGCAGGCGTTGTAGTCATGGTCTCTGGCCAGTGACCTGAAAAACTCTCAAAATCCACTGCATGGGGATTTTGGTCTCCCTTGGTAGCTTGGGTAACATGGGACAGTGTGGTCTCTTGACTACTTTGGGACCCTGAGGAGGGAATCCAACCTTGCTGCTCTGCGAAGCCTAGCAGATGAAGTTTAATAGGGCTAGTAGCCATGGCCAAGGCTTCATTCACTGTGTAGCAAACTACAGCATCCAATGCGTAGACAAGGTCGTGTTCAAAGGACCCTGCAGGGTCATCATCATAGTTATCATCACCAACTCCAGCATCATAGTCAGCCATGCTGACAGTAAATTAGCCAACTATTACTAAAGGAGCAGTCAGATGATCAAAATGAAGTCAGCATGCAGGCAGAAAAAACAACCCATCAGTGCAAGGTTGAATTTTAAAGTTCAGTGTATTTAAATTTCAAGCGTGGAGGGAGTAGAATAGGCAATGCCTAATATACAATTTTAATTGTTGCAACCCTAGGGCTAATGCACCCAGGGTGTAGGACAGGGAGTCAGAGTGCTCAATGATGACCAGAGACCAAAAGCACACGTCCTGGCGTGTTCACTGCACAGCAATGAGGCCGGGGGGAAGACCGGTAGCTCGTGCATGCATGCATGTTCTCAGAGCCAATAACACAGAAGAGGACTGCACTGCAATGCCATGCGTCCTCACTCCCCTGCTCCCGCTCCACAAAGTCAAACAGACGCTGAACGGATACTCACAAAGTGAAAAGACTCAGAAAGGAACCCTCTACCTATTGCCATGAGAGGCTAAGATTGAAACCACTAAGCTACCTGCCACTCGGAAGCAAGTAAAGTCCTGAGTGAAACTATGCCCTCCCACCGAACACAGTAGAAGGGGAAAAATGAGCGTACAAGCATCAAGTAAGGAGCACAATGAAGCGTGCAGCGCTGTACATATAAATCAAATACAATACTTTACCTATTGAATGTATAAGCATTAAATGGTTAATAAACACAGTGGTACTTAACTAGCTGCGAGCAGCAAAGAAAGAGGAGTTGATACTGTGTCTAGCATGGTATATAGGGTATATGCTGTACCTCCGGTCTCATGATATGTTGAGTCATGGGATTTGTAGTATTTTGTTCAACTTACTTCTAATTGGCTGCTTGAATAATTAAAGTGAAGAAAGGGACGCATAATCGGAGCCTTCGTTCCTGACATAGAATTTTGTGCATGTAACCACTTTAGGCTGACAATGCATGCATTTTTAGGATTGCATTTTTCAAACCCCTAAGAAACAAATGTTTTTATAATTGACCCAAATTATCTTCATTTTTCTAAACACTTTGCACTAAAGGGACTGTTGCATTACAGGAGTGGTTGCTAGCGCAGGCGTTTTATTAAGAATTATTAATGAGTATTCATGTATTCTGAGTAATGGATTTGCGTAGAAAAAGTAATAACAAGAAAAATAATGCACGCATTTGAAAATGTGATCATGATGAGTGGCCGCCAATGTTCACAAAGTGTACTTATTAATGGCTTCTTAATATGAAGCTTATGTTTGATTACTGTCGTAATACATCATATTAAGTGTTATGCATTATGTATTAGCTTTATTAATTGTAGGCCTTAACTTAGCATAGGTCTTGGTCTAGTTGCACGGCCTCATGTCAAGCTGTATTTCTTAACGTTTAATAAAATGTCTGTTCATAGAATTAAACTGTGATTTTCCACTGTACTGTCTAAATGTGCTCATAGCTAAAAGACTTTCTCATGAGAACCAACTGCTAGAAGATGCTTTTCTTGCTAAATGTAACAATATGAGTGTAATATGTGTAAGACTGACTTTCACAGGAGGAGAACAATGAAGACACTGACTGGAGTATATGGGAAAGAATGGGCATAAAGGGCCTCATTACAACCTTGGCGGTAAATGCCGCCTACCACCTTGCTGACGGCCACCAAGATACCGTGACCGTGGCAGTATACCGCTATGGGTATTACGACCCACACAGAAAAATCCGCCACTATACAGACACCCACACAAGTCCGCCAGACCAAAGGTCAGTGATAAATTGGCGGTACCAAAACCCACACCGCCAACAGGAATACGCCCACAGTATCAGGACCCATGAATCACTGCAGCAGTCTTTCAACCGTGGTAAACCATTGGCGGTACACACCGCTGCGCTCAAAATACACACACACACTTACAAAACTACACCACATTGGACAATTCAAAATAGACACACCTGACACACATACACACACCACACTCACACCACTATAAAATACACACCCACATTACCCACAAGCCTTTCAACGGAAAAAGATTGCCAACAGAGAGAAACACACGCCAGGAGCACCCACTCAATCTGAGCCACAGAACACCATCACCCATACACCATCCACACCACTCACAGCACACACCACAGCACATCACCCCACACATCACCCCACACATCCTCACACATATCACTCACACCACATCCATGGCACCCCAAAGACACCCCAGGTTTTCAGAGGAGGAGCCAAGGGTCATGGTGGAGGAAGTCATCCAGGTAGGGCCACAGCTATTCGGATCACAGGTGCAGCAGACGTCCATTGCTAGGAAGATGGCGCTATGGCGGAGAATCATGGACAGGGTCAACGCCGTGGGACAGTACCCCAGAGCTAGGGATGACATCAGGAAGAGGTGGAACAACCTACAGGGGAAGGTGCGTTCCGTGGTTGCAAGACACCAGGTGGCTGTACAGAGGACTGGCGGTGGACCCCCACCTCCTCCCCACAATTAACAACATGGGAGGAGTAAGTCTTGGCTATCATACATCCTGAGGGCCTCGCAGGAGTAGCAGGAGGACTGGACTCTGGTAAATCTAATCTTTACTACTATATCCCCCACCCTACCTGCATGCCATCACAAACTCCTACCTCTACCCTCACCCCCATCACTCCACCACCTCACATATATCCCACTATCACAACCCACCCATCCCAATACCAAGCCCTGCATGACACAACAATCCATGGACCCCCATCACAGACCTGCATGGACACCCATCACCACAGCATGCCCATTAGAGAGAATCACCTAGCCCACAAAATCACCACGCACACAAGGCAAAGCTGACAGGGCAATCACAACCATACAGGGAAACACACCCATGCACAAGATGGCACACGCAGATACAATAACACTGCATTTTCATCCCCACAGGACCCCTACTCAACGTCACCAGAGAGGAGTTGCAAGCAACATCAAGTCCCCCCCCCCAGAGGAGGCCCACAGTGATGACAGCCGCTCTGCATGCCTGGATCACGATGACCAACCTGGCCCATCAGAGACCTCTGGACAGTCAGGTACCCTGCCACAGTCCCATGCCACCATAGACCCTCCCCCCTCAGGAAACACCAGCAAAGCACCCACCATCGGGCCCATGCCACTGTCCCCAGGACAATCAGCAGTGTGTCCACCACTACAGGGAACCCAGGCAACCCCACAAACACAGGACGATCAGGGACCTGGGGTCAGTGGCAGTGGGCACACGGTTCAGGGGACAGAGACACAGGACAGCAGGGAAGCTGGGAGGACTGCTGTGCAACAGGGGGAGGACAGGCCCAGGGAACCCACTCTCCAGGAGGCACTCACCAACATCCTGGGAGCATACCACCATTCCCAGGAGACCATGGGCCAGATACTGGCCAAGTTGCTGGAGACCCAGCGGCTGCAGGAGGAACAGTACCTGGGGATCAGGGAGGACCTCAAAAACATCTACACCATCCTGGTCACCATTTCAGAGGTGTTGGCTGACATGGGCAACACCATGAGGGAGACAGTGGCACAACAACGGGCCCCTGACACCAGCCACACTGAAGAACAGCCGCCCTCCACCTCCGCCGGCGCTAGTGGACAGGAGGCCACGCCACAGGAACAACAGGCCACCCACCCTCTGCAGAAGGAGAACCACCCCGCAAACGGTCGCTGTGATCCAGGCAGAAGCCAGAGAACATTGCCAAGACCCCTACCAGGAAAAAGGACTCTCCTGTTTGTCACTGGAACCTGGCCTTCAGGAGGCCGAAGGTTCTCTCAATTATCCTCCTTGTTCGCCCATGTGCCTCATTGTAACTTTCCTCTGCCCTTGTCCTGGTATTCCTCACTGGGGTCAGTAGCCATGAGAGGTTGGGGTAACCAGAGTAACCTGCAAATTTTGAGGGACAACTGTTAGACACACACTAACCCTTAGGGACAACCCCAGACACCAACGTATACTGGGTGGGGACCTTGGGCTCACCTATTAGCCACACCCAGTGCCTCTGGAGTTGGCCCATCACATATGGGATGCTGCTATTCCTCAAGATAGAGGCGTAATGTACAGAGCCAGGATACTTGTCATTCACATGGGAGATGTACTGGTCCGCCAAACACACATCTCCACATTCATAGAGTGATAGCTTTTCCGATTCCTGAACACTTGTTCATTTCTCCGGGGGGGTACAAATGCTACATGTGTACCATCTATGGCACCAATGATGTTGGGGCTATTTACCAGGGCATAAAAGTCAGCTTTCCCTGTGGCCAGATACTCCACCTGGGGGAATACAATGTAGCTGCGCATGTGTTTAAGCAGGGCTGACAACACTCTAGTCAACACGTTGGAGAACATTGGTAGAGACATCCCTGATGCCATGGTCACTGTTACTTGGAAGGAACCACTTGACAGGAAATGGGGCACTGACAGTACCTGCACTAGAGGGGGGATACCTGTGGGCTGGCGGATAGCTGACATCAGGTCTGGCTCCAATTGGGCACACAGTTCTTGGATTGTGTGATCAAGTCTGTATGTTAGTATAATGTGTCTGTCCTCCATTGTCGCAAGGTCCACCAGGGGTCTGTACACTGGAGGTTGTCTCCATCTCATATTCATCCTCAGCGGTTGAAGCCTAGGGAGGAAAACGGTGAGGAGAGGGTCATAATCACAAATCTAGTGCAATAATGATGCTTTTCTACATTTACAGAGCCAGTATGTGAATCCGAGAGTCAGTAGCTGTGCCAATGTCTGCTGTTAGGTGCCATGGCCAGTGCCCCCCTGAAATGGTGGCTGCCTGACCTGTGAGGAGAGACGAGTGGAAATGAGGTAATTCCGCTGGCGTTGTGCGCCATTGGGGTAGGCGGTCGATGACCGCCACGCAACTTCGCATTGGTTATCATTGGGCCCTATGGGTTCCAGGAGCCAATGGCGATGTACGCCGGCGGTGACGGTACGCACCGCCGCGGACGTGATGGCCATTTTCTATCTCATCACTCACTTGCTACCTGACCTTCAACAGGAGAGGACCTACACTGCAAGTGCTGCTGTGACCTGTGTCTGGAAGCGACAATGGCTCATGTGTCTGGGGAAAGCCTTCACTGAGACTGGTGGATGGGGTCCTACCCTATTACACGTTACTCTACGGTCCTCCAGACAAACAGGTGAGTACACTGTGAGCATGATGCGTGGGCCATGAATGTATGGAGTGCTGTGTATGTAAGCCACAGGTGGGGGGGGCTGAGGCGTCCTGGCCAGAGTGATGCATGTACGGTGGTCAATGTATGTGCGTCAGGGGATGGGAGGGATATGGTGGGCCATGAGTGTGACGGTCCGGGCAGTTAACTAATTCCCTTTTCTGCTGTCTTTGTCTTGCAGGTCAGTGCCCATCAGAAAAAGGGTATTTGGCGTGCCATCGCCAAGGAGGTGCGGACCCTGGGGGTCTTTGACAGGCGGAGCACCCACTGCCACAAACGGTGGGAGGACCTGTGCCGCTGGGCAAGGAAGACGGCGGAGGCCCAGCTGGGGATGGCCTCAGAACGAGAAAGGGGTGCCTGTCGTACCCTGACCCCCCTGATGATCCGCATCCTGGCGGTGGCCTATCCGGAGTTAGATGGGTGCTTGGGGGCATCACAGCAGCCACAAGGGGGTAAGTACAAATTCTGATTAATTACTAAGCTAGCGTTAAGCTTTTACCTGGGTGGGGATGTGGACTGTGGGTGCCCCTAGGTCAGAGCGAACATGGCAGGGTAGTTCCCTTGTTGGGCAGGCTCTGAAGCACTCCAAACCCAATAGTGTTAGTGGGCATCTACTACTGGTCAGGGCCCTGTTTGTTTCAGGTGTGCAGCTGATGGCGTTAGGCATTGTACCCCATGGGCTGGTGACTGGCATTGTAGCTGTTAGTGCATGGTCTAGTGCATAGGGCTGTTCCCTGTGCATTGTGTCCGCCAACGGTAGTGTTGTTGCTGGCATTGACCAAGTGTATCCTCTGTCTCTCCCCCCTCTTTTTGTTTTGCCACCCTGCCCTTGTGTGTATTAGCATCATCTGGCAGAGGAGCAGAGGCACCAGCGACGGAGGGAGCTGCATCCCACATGGGCCTGGAGGCTGAATCCACCGACGGTGAGGGCACCAGTGGGGTGGAGGGCGAGGGGAGCACCACGACGGGGACAGAAGGGGACACCACAGCCAGCGACTCCTCCTCTGATGGAAGCTCCCTGGTGGTTGGGGACTCCTCTGTGCCCACCCCAGCAACATGTACAGCCGCCAGCATGTTTCCCGTGCCCGCTCACCCAGGAGGGTGGGCATCTCCTTCGCCCCAGGCACCTCAGGCCCTGCCCCAGTCAGCCCTGCTGCCCTCAGTGAGGAGGCTATTGACCTCCTGAGATCCCTCACTGTTGGGCAGTCAACCCTTCTGAATGCCATCCAGGGTGTCGAAAGGCATTTGCAACAAACAAATGCATACCTGGAGGGCATTCACTATGGCGTGGCGGCCCAACCGAGAGCATTTCAGGCTCTGGCCTCCGCACTGATGGCAGCCATTGTCCCTGTCTCTAGCTTCCCCCCTCCAACTTCCTCTACCCACCCCCAATCCCCTCAACCCCAACCTATCCCAAGCACACCTTCAGACCAGCATTCACCCAAATCAACACAAAAAAGTGGCTCAGGCAAACACAAGCACCACACCTCATCTCACAGGCACTCACACAAGCACCATCCCCATGCGACACACCAACATCCACTGCCTCCTCTGTGTCCCCTTCCTCCTCCTCGTCTACTTCCCTCCCAGTAGCGTTTCCGCTAACTCATGCATGCACTACATCCTCATCCACTACCTCCATCACCAGCACGCCCATCAATACACACCCCTCACTGGCAGTCACCACCCCCACATCCATGCACACATCCCCTGTGTCCTCTCCCAGTGTGTATGTGAATCCTCCTCCCAAAGTACACAAACACAAGCACCCACCCACCCAACAGCCATCCACCTCCCAACAGGATCCAGCCCATGCACCTGCACCCAAACTCAGCAGACAGACACCACCTACAACCACTCCCTCTTCCTCCACTCCCAGACCTCCCTCTTCCCACCCATTGTCCCTAAGAAGATTTTCCTGGCAAACATTGACCTCTTCCCTACCCCTCCCCCTCCTGCCCTTCCCCTCGGGCCAGGGTGGTCTAAACCCAGCTCAGCACCTCAGCCACCAAGTCCACGTCCGCTGTGGTTCCTGCAGCTGTCAGAGGATCAAAGGGGGCACCCGTCAGCCCAGCCACCAACCCCTGACAAGGCTAAATCCACCAAGGGGAAGGAGCCACAACCACCTAGCAAGGCAATCACAAAGACTCCAGCTGCCAGACCCAATGTGACACCATTATCTGCCAAGGTGAGGAAGGGGCACAAAACACCAGGCAAGGCACTTCAGCCATCTGACGCTGCAGGTGAAGGCCTGGTGGCTACCAGCACAACCACCAGCACTGCCACCTGCTCCGCGGCCAGCACCTCCAGCAGCCCGCCCCAAGCACCGCCACAAGCACTGCCACCTGCACTGCCACCTGCACCGCCGCAAGCACCACTACTGTCAGCAGCAGCAGCCCCAGTGGACAGCCGTCTGAGGCTGCAGGAGAAGGGCTGGAGCCTCCCTCCACCACTTGGAGTACCGGCACCTGCACAGCGGCCACCACCGGCACCTGTTAGGGTTTGTGCACAGCAAAGAGCATGTCCCCTCTCACTGCACTAGTGGGTTCTGTAATAGCTCCCTTTTAAACTTACTATTGAAATCCTTTCTTGTTATCTCACCTTCCCCCCCCCCCAGGCTTCTGTGTATGTTGTTTAATGTGCTGTTTTGTTTACACATTGGGCCTTGCTTTTACCAAGGCTTCTTTAAAACACTCCTCTCTAGGCCATGTGTTAATTTAACTCATTTGCATAATAACTGAAACTCTGCACACCTTTCAAGAACATGTGCAGCATGTGAGGACCACACCCAGCTCTTCAAACCACACCCAGCTCTGCACACCTTTCAAGAACATGTGCAGCATGTGAGGACCACACCCAGCCCTGTCTATAAAAGGCAGCCCCCGAGCCTCACCCAGTGCTTGTGCTCGTCTACCTCCCGCTTACCTGAGGACAGATCCCTCGGCGCTGGCACTCCTGCTCTCTACAGACTTTCATTGGCTTCAATGGGCGCAGCTGCTGGTTCTTCCTTCTTCCGGTTTCCGGTTCCTCCTTGCCTCAGCCTCTTTCCTACAAGCAACCTGCAAAAGAGAAAGAAGACAAGGTTAGACTGATCAGTATCTGCAAAACTTTTATTACCTGAAAGAACTTTGACAACAATTTTTGGAAACAAGATACCTTCCACGAACATTGTGATTCAAACTCTTTGTTACAAGAATACTTTGCGGAACTTTGTGAAGCAAACATTTTTTATGGAACTTTTAAGAATCGAACCGTGGAAACCATTAACAGCAAGGCAAACAGTAAATCAAGGACTTGCACAAATTACATGCTGTATTTTGACATAAAAGTACAGTATTTGTTTTATAAAAGATTCTGGAAATATGGGAAAAGTGAGTCTGCTATTGGGAATTTAGGCTTTAGTTATATTAAGATGAATGTTTGATATTAGTAATTCTGATAACGGTATTTGTTTAATGTTTTAGAAGCTTTAGAGTAATAGAAAGCACATCCCAGAGCAGTAACACATTCCAAACCTGGAAACTAGAGACCAGGATCCAAGAGGTACTTTTAGAAGAAGATTTCTAATAAATAAAGGGATAGTCAGGAACCCAGTTAGGAATAGGTTGTACTTATCTGTTCTTTGTTTATGTTTCATTAGGCACCAGTTTCTACAGAAGTCAGAGAGGGCCGCAGATTTGTGCAGCACTTCAACAGTGGAAACGCAAGAACGGTGTTGTCTCTTTATTATATTTTGTCCACTTCCCCCCTTCCCTTGAGCTTCTGTTCTTAGTGCACTGTTTTAAAAACTAGTGTGCTGGAACAAGCAGTTTCAGGGTGGGGTCGGATTGTCTTCAACCTCCATCAGAACTGAACAAGGACTCAGGTGAGCTGGGCTTTGACAGAAGCACAAGCCTTAAAAAAAAAAAAAAAAATTCAGTTCTGGTGGACGATGAATATCGGGGAAGAAATAGAGGGCATTGACGTCACGGATATGGCGCAGGCCCTAAATGAGGACTTGGCTCATAATGAATCAGTGTCTGGCATCTTGCAACATATGCAAGAGGAAATAGAGAGATTAAAGATGGAGAATACCTCTTTAAAACAGGATTTAAGCAGGTATAAATTTAGGGTATCTCAGTGGAACACAGCTTTTACGCCTTTGTTTAAAACCTCCTCAGAGACAGGGGCGCCATCAAAACATACAACTTTGCCTCCCCCAGTTGAGGTCACTGTTAATGTTCCTAATGCTGTGCCCTTAGCAGCACCTGAACGTTTTCATGGAGATAGTAACAAATTCCATGTTTTTATCAATCAATGTCAATTACACTTCGTTTGTAAGCCACAACAGTTCCCTACTGATGCTACGAAAGTGGCATTCGTCTTGTCTTATTTGGGTGGCACAGCAGCCAATTGGTCAATTCCTTTCGTGGAGAGAGATGATCCCATCCTCCATAATTGGAATCAATTTAAACGTACCATGACCAGCCTTTTTGCAAAACACACTTTCATGCAGGCAAGTGATAATGAGCTTTTAAATCTTAAACAAGGTAACAAGGATTTTTTGACCTATCACACTAGTTTTAATCGTTTACTCACCGAGACACAGTGGCCAGAAGAAAAGCGTGTCTCCCTTTTCTATAAAGGTTTGAGAGACGAGTTAAAAGACGCGCTGGCTCATATCGTTGATTTGCCAGAAGACTATTCGGACTTTGTAGCTTTAGTTGTGAAATTAGAACATAGACTAGGAGAAAGAAAGGGAGATAAATACAAACTGGAATCACTGTTAACTTTTATTAGACACGAGAAGAAAGACCCAGATAATAAACTCCCTGAACCTGAGCCTATGCAAATAGGGACACTCAGAGGTCCACTCACATCAGAGGAAAAAGAAAGAAGGAGAAAACTTCAATTATGTTTATATTGTGGAAGGGCAGGTCACTTTGCCAGAGAATGTCCAGTAAAGCCTAAAAATCCACGAAAGGGTGCTGTTTCCTCCACCTCCTCAACTGAATCGGGAAACGATTAAGCTCGACAAGGGGAGAGGTTACTTGTTCGAGAAAACATCTTAATCAAACCTCTAATGCTGCAGCCTTCATGGTACCGCACATACCTAGACATTTCATAATTCAGGTCGTTTTAATTGTTACTACCCAAGTGAGGCATTCTCTCCCTGTCCTACTGGACTCAGGCGCGACAGGAAATTTTGTGGATAATAAGTTAGCTGAAACCTTAGGACTTCCTATGTGCCTAAAGCCTTGTCCAGAAGCAGTATGTACAGTGGATGGGTCAGAATTGACCTCTGGATTAATCACAAAACAAACAAGTCCACTTGTTATGGTCTGTCAGAACGGGCACACAGAGGTGATTAGCTTTGATCTGATAGATACTCCTAATTTTGGTTTGATTCTCGGGGTACCCTGGTTAACAACTCATAACCCAAAAATTGATTGGGTAAATAGAAATGTTACTTTGGATTCCTCTTTCTGTAGAACCAATTGCTATCAAGAAGCAGGTACAGAACAGAGCACAGTATTACACTGTGCTAGTGTTATACAAGATGAACCAAGTCTCCCTCCTGAATATTCTGACTTTAAAGACGTCTTTGATCCAGTAAAGGCTAGTGTGCTGCCCCCACATAGGTCTTATGACTGTCGTATAGATCTTATCCCAGGGGCCCCTTTACCTAATAACAGAGTATATGCTTTGGCTGACGAAGAAACCAAATACTTAAGAACCTACCTAGATGACCTACTACAGTCTGGGTTCATCCGTCATTCCACATCTCCGGTGTCATCTCCACTCTTTTTTATCCCGAAGCCGGATAAATCCCTGCGCGTGTGTATCGATTATAGAGGACTAAATAAGGCTACAATAAAGAATAAATATCCTCTTCCTCTAATACCTGTGTTGTTGGATCAATTAAGACATTCTACTGTATACACTAAACTAGATCTGCAGGGAGCTTACCACCTGGTCCGAGTAAAAGAGGGGGATGAGTGGAAGACAGCTTTCAAGACAAAGTTTGGTTTATTTGAGTACACAGTAATGCCCTTTGGGTTATGTAATGCCCCTGCGGCCTTTCAGTTCTTTATAAATGAGGTCCTACACGAATTCCTGGACGTTTGTGTCATAGTATACATAGACGACATCCTCATTTACTCTAAGAACTCAGAAGAACATACCCAACATGTTCGTGCAGTATTATCAAAGTTAAAAGAAAATCATCTTTTTGCTAAGTTAGAAAAGTGTACTTTTAATGTCAGCAAGGTGGACTTTTTAGGATACTGCCTGTCACCCCAAGGAATAACTATGGATGTAAAGAAAATCAGTGCTATTGCTGATTGGCCAGAACCATCCTCTGTAAAAGATATTCAGAAATTTCTGGGTTTCGCCAATTTTTATAGGAGGTTTATTGCACATTTTGCAGACATTGCGGCCCCAATAACTACCTTGTTGCGGAAAGGGCAACGATTTCTTTGGACTGATGAGGCGGCACACGCCTTTCAACTCCTAAAACAAAAGTTCACTTCAGCCCCAATTCTGAAACATCCTGATCCTGACTTGCCTTTTTTTGTTGAAGCGGATGCTTCACAAGTAGCTTTAGGAGGAGTTCTCTCTCAACGAGATGCAGTAGATGGCCAGTTACATCCTATAGCCTTCTATTCCAAAAAGTTATTACCAGCTGAACAAAATTACACTGTGGCTGAAAGGGAACTACTAGCTATCAAAGTAGCCTTTTCAGAATGGAGGCACCATTTAATGGGAGCCAAGTACCCAGTTACAATCTTTTCTGACCATAGGAACCTACAGTTTTTTGGATCACTTAAAGCACTAACACCACGTCAGATGCCCTGGTTAATTTTTTTTAGCACATTTGACTTTGTAATAACCTATAGACCAGGTGCACAACAAATTCAATCTGATGTGTTATCTAGATACGGACATACTTCAGACATGAAACAAGATAAAATAGGAGAACCCATTATTCCTCCCCAAAAGTTTTTGGCACCAGTACAACAGAAGGATTTCATCACAGATCTATATAATGCACACATGCAAATAGCACCTCAGGATTGGTTAAAGGATTCCCATAACACAATACAACGAGGTTTATTGTATCACGACAACATGCTGTTAGTGCCCACCTCTGAATTACAAACACAGGTGATAATTTGGCATCACGCCTCACCGTTAGCAGGTCATCCTGGTTGGGTAAAAACCCTGGAAAATGTGCAAAAACACTTTTGGTGGGACACTATAAGAAAGGACATTAAGCAATTTGTCACTACCTGTCCAATTTGTGCAAGACATAAATCTTCTCATAAGGCCCCTGACGGCTTGTTAATACCAATGCCAACACCCAAGCAACCTTGGCACACTGTGAGCGTAGACTTTATTGTAGGTTTACCACCTGTAAAATCTTTCACAACAGGGTTGGTTATAGTGGATTTTTTATCTAAAATGGCACATTTTGTACCATTACGGAAATTACCCACGGCGGCAGAATTTGCAGATATTTTTATAAGGGAAATTGTGCGTTTACATGGTTTGCCAAGCAAAGTGGTGTCAGACCGAGGGAGCCAGTTCAACTCTAAATTTTGGAAAAAATTATGTAAAAAACTGAAAATAGATGTGGCATTATCCACTGCTTTCCACCCAGAGACAGATGGACAGACTGAACGACTGAACCAAACCTTGCTTCAAACGCTACGTTGTTTATTGGCTGATTATTCTAGTGAATGGTTGGAAGCTCTCCCTGTAGCGGAGTTTGTTTATTTTAATACTGAGCATTCAGCTCTACTTTGCTCACCATTCTATTTCTTGCAGGGGTATCATCCAAGAGCTATACCCATTTTGTTAAAAGATTCTCTGTTACCTACAGTAACGGATAGACTAACGAGGTTAGGTGACATACAAGACAAAGCCAGGAAACATTTATTAAAGTACAAGGAAAGCATGAAAAGACAAGCAGACAAACACAGATCTGAGGCCCCAATGTATAAAATCGGTGACCAGGTATGGCTCTCCACAAAGAACCTAAACATAGAGGGATCCCGAAAGCTGCAACTACGTTTCATTGGACCCTTTAGTATAACTGCCATAGTAAACCCGGTAACAGTAAAATTAGATTTACCAAAAGAATATCCAGTACATACTACATTCCATGTGTCCTTGCTTAAGCCGTACAATCCAAAAACCCGACCTGAACCACCACCTCCACCCATACCAATTAAGGGAAATCTAGAATATGAAGTGAAAAGCATAAAAGACTCAAAAAGAATTAGTGGACGTCTGTTTTATTTAGTAGAATGGAAAGGATATGATGAATCTGAGAATTCATGGGAACCAGCATCATATGTACATGCCCCACAGCTGATTAGACGGTTTTATTTAAAAAATCCAGGAAAACCCCGTCCTGTAGGAGGGCCTTTGAGGGGGGCAACTGTTAGGGTTTGTGCACAGCAAAGAGCATGTCCCCTCTCACTGCACTAGTGGGTTCTGTAATAGCTCCCTTTTAAACTTACTATTGAAATCCTTTCTTGTTATCTCACCTTCCCCCCCCCTAGGCTTCTGTGTATGTTGTTTAATGTGCTGTTTTGTTTACACATTGGGCCTTGCTTTTACCAAGGCTTCTTTAAAACACTCCTCTCTAGGCCATGTGTTAATTTAACTCATTTGCATAATAACTGAAACTCTGCACACCTTTCAAGAACATGTGCAGCATGTGAGGACCACACCCAGCTCTTCGAACCACACCCAGCTCTGCACACCTTTCAAGAACATGTGCAGCATGTGAGGACCACACCCAGCCCTGTCTATAAAAGGCAGCCCCCGAGCCTCACCCAGTGCTTGTGCTCGTCTACCTCCCGCTTACCTGAGGACAGATCCCTCGGCGCTGGCACTCCTGCTCTCTACAGACTTTCATTGGCTTCAATGGGCGCAGCTGCTGGTTCTTCCTTCTTCCGGTTTCCGGTTCCTCCTAGCCTCAGCCTCTCTCCTACAAGCAACCTGCAAAAGAGAAAGAAGACAAGGTTAGACTGATCAGTATCTCTTGCCAGCAACAAGTAAGTGCAAAACTTTTATTACCTGAAAGAACTTCGACAACAATTTCTTGAAACAAGATACCTTCCACGAACATTGTGATTCAAACTCTTTGTTACAAGAATACTTTGCGGAACTTTGTGAAGCAAACATTTTTTATGGAACTTTTAAGAATCGAACCGTGGAAACCATTAACAGCAAGGCAAACAGTAAATCAAGGACTTGCACAAATTACATGCTGTATTTTGACGTAAAAGTACAGTATTTGTTTTATAAAAGATTCTGGAAATATGGGAAAAGTGAGTCTGCTATTAGGAATTTAGGCTTTAGTTATATTAAGATGAATGTTTGATATTAGTAATTCTGAAAACGGTATTTGTTTAATGTTTTAGAAGCTTTAGAGTAATAGAAAGCACATCCCAGAGCAGTAACACATTCCAAACCTGGAAACTAGAGACCAGGATCCAAGAGGTACTTTTAGAAGAAAATTTCTAATAAATAAAGGGATAGTCAGGAACCCAGTTAGGAATAGGTTGTACTTATCTGTTCTTTGTTTATGTTTCATTAGGCACCAGTTTCTACAGAAGTCAGAGAGGGACGCAGATTTGTGCAGCACTTCAACAGTGGAAACGCAAGAACGGTGTTGTCTCTTTATTTTATTTTATCCACTTCCCCCCTTCCCTTGAGCTTCTGTTCTTAGTGCACTGTTTTAAAAACTAGTGTGCTGGAACAAGCAGTTTCAGGGTGGGGTCGGATTGTCTTCAACCTCCATCAGAACTGAACAAGGACTCAGGTGAGCTGGGCTTTGACAGCACCACCGCAAGCACCGCCACAAGCCCTACCACAAGCACCGCCACCTGCACCGTTGACAGTAGCACCACTGCCAGCAGCAGCAGCCCCAGTAGGAAGCTGTCTGAGGCTGCAGGAGAGGGTCTGAAACCTCCCTCCACCACTGGCAGCACCCCCACCGGCACCAGCACTACCACCAGTTTGCAGCTGTAGCCGCCGCTGGATGGACTCTAGCCCTGCATCCATGGACTATCATGCATCCTGGTCACTGAAAATCTCGTGACTCAGACACCCAGGTGAGGGACTGTGGGCTGCCACACCCCAAGTGTTGCATCACTGGACACAGAGCCCCCTCTAGAACCAGTGAAGAAATTCATCCACTCACCTATCCTTGGCAGGATGAAGCACACTGGGCACAAAGCCCCCTCCAGAACCAGTGGAGAAATGCAACCACTCACCTATCCTTGGCAGGATGAAGCACACTGGGCAGAAAGCCCCCTCCAGAACCAGTGGAGAAAGGCATCCACTCACCCTATGCTTGGCAGGATGAAGCACACTGGGCACAAAGCCCCCTCCAGAACCAGTGCAGAAAGGCATCCACTCACCCTATCCTTGGCAGGATGAAGCACACTGGGTACAAAGCCCCCTCCAGAACCAGTGGAGAAAGGCATCCACTTGAGAGACTGTGGCTTTGCACTCCCCAGGACTAGGCAATGGGCAAACCACACACTTGAGAGATTTGAGAGACTGTGGCTTTGCACTCCCCAGGACCAGGCAGTCGGCAAACCACCCACTTGAGAGATTTGAGAGACTGTGGCTTTGCACTCCCCCAGACCATGCAGTGGGCAAACCACCCACTTGAGAGACTTGAGAGACTGTGGCTGTGCACTCCCCAGGACCAGGCAGTGGGCAAACCACCCACTTGAGAGACTGTGGCCTTGCACTCCCCAGGACATCCCTGTGGGCATGGAGCCTCCTCCAGGAGCAGTGGCGGCCCATCTTCCGGCTGAGGTGCTGCCCCCGCTTCCCGACCCCCTGAGGTGCCTGTGTGTTTTCAACCTGATGCCCCTGCAGTGTTCTCTCCGTATTGAGGCAGGAGTCAAGTGTGGGCTTGGCCTATGTGATATGGCCCTGTGGCCCACGGACATTTTGAGTGGACAATATACCGCCTTATGTACATATTGTATATATTGTAAATACTGTTTTTGAATTTGTAACGTATATCTGACTATTTCTAACATGACACTAATTTGACTCAATTCCTTTTGTTCTTGCGTTCTTCCCGAGGGTTACGGGGTGTATATGTAATGTTGTTGCATGTGTTTGTGTGTATGGTGTTGAGGGTGATGGTGGGGGTGGGGGTGTTGCGTGTGTGTATCACTCTCTTTTTTGTCCCCCCTCCCCTGTCTGCTAGGTGCAGTACTTACTGTGGTCATCACCGCCGACATTCGTACTCCTGGTAGATGAGAAGATACACCAACATTGGGAACACCTGTAGTTCGGGCTCCATGGCGTTCTGGTTCTTCGGTGAGTGTTGAGAGGCGAGTGGTTTCCCTTCTGTGTACTGTTTCTGCCGTGCTTTTGATGGCGTTGGTACCGACCCGGAAAAGCTGGCGGATGGGCGGGTTGTGAGGTGGTGGGCGGTACATTGACTTCCTCCAGTCTGTTGGTGGTTACCGCCGTGGTGTTTGTTGCTACCGCCGTGGCGGTCGGAGTGTTAAAGTGGCTGTCTGTAATGGCGGTTTCCGCTGTAGTCTTGACTCCATTTTTTTTTTTACCGCCGGCCTGTTGGTGGTGTTACTGCTGCTTTAACACCGACCGCCAGGGTTGTAATGAGGGCCAAAGTGTCCCCACTTAAATTGCAATACTGTCAGAAAGAAGTGAAATACTTGGGTCACCAGATTGAGAGAGATGTCAGGATGTTTCTAGGGATGGTAGGCTATTGTCGCCAATGGATTCCCAATTTTTCAGTCATTTCAAGGCCATTGCAGAAGCTGACTCATAAAGAAGTCACTGATCCCATAGTGTTAGACCAGGCTGGAATGAAAGCGTTCACTGAATTGAGAGAGAGGCTGTGTAAGGCTCCGGCTTTACGTATGCCTGACTACACAAAACCTTTCACATTGTTTTGTCATGAGCGTGATGCATGTTCTTTGTCTGTCTTGATGCCGGTCCATGGAGGTGTAAACCACCCAGTAGCATATTTTTCAGCTATTTGGGACCCAGTCGCAGCTGCCTTACCAGGTTGTTTGCGTGCAGTTGCAGCGGTTGGTCAAAGCCTTACACAGTGTGAGGGCATTGTGATGGGACATCTATTGACTATAATGGTACCTCACTCTATTGAGATTCTACTTACAAGGACAAAAACCCAATATTTGACTGGTGCAAGATTGACCTGGTTCTAGAGTCACTAAATGTGTCATTGAAAAGATGTACAGTGCTGAACCCGGCAACCTTACTTCCAAATGAAAATATTGAAATTGAGGAATTGGAGGATATTGAACATGATTGTCTTGAAGTAGCTGACTTGTGCAGAAAACCGAGACCTGATATTAGAGATATTTGATTGGAAGAGAATGACCAAATTATCTTTTTTGATGTTTCTTGTCTGAGAGACAATACAGGGACACTGATAGAAGGATATGCCGTGTGCACAATTACTGGTATTCTGGAAGATTCTTGGCTTCGAGGGGTGTATTCTGCCCAAGTAGTGGAACTGGTAGCCCTTACTAGAGCGTGCCATGTTTCTGCTCAGCTGAAAGTTACAATCTATACAGATAGTCAGTATGGATTTGGATTAGTCCATGATTTTGGCCAATTGTGGTCACAGAGAGGTTTCCTGACCTCTTCAAGGTTCACCATTGAGAAATGGTAAGAGGATTAGAGAACTGTTGCATGCTATTCAAATGCCTGAAAAAGATTGCCGTGGTGAAATGCACTGCACATCTGAAGTCGCAGGACTCTGTGTCATTGGGAAATGGATATGCGGATCAAGTCGCAAGGTTTTGCGCATTAAACTGGATATCATTCAATGATAAATGGGAACTGTTACCTGAAGAAGATGAAACATGTCCAAGTTTTGCACTGAAAGTAATTGATAGCTTGGAGGAATTGAAAATGTTGCAGAATAATGTTGACAGGGAGGAAAAACGTTAATGGAGTAAAATGAAATGTGTGCAACGACAAGATAAATTGTGGATTTCAGAAGAGGGTCAATTGGTTTTCCCTAAAAGTCTGTTGTCTCACATGGCTAGGTATTATTATGGTCAAGCACATGTTGGGAGGGATGCCATGATTTGGTTGTTCAAACATGATTGGTTTAACCCAAGGTTTAGACAGGTTGCTGAAGCAGTTTGCCATCGTTGTGTCATTTGCCAACAACTGAACGTGGGGAAAGGGAGAGTGGTTAATTTGAGCCACATTGAAAGAGCGGGAGGTCCATTCAGCAGAATGCAGATGGATTTTATTGAGATGCGTGTGTGGAGGTTTGAGATATGTGTTGGTGATTGTGTGCATTTTTTGTCACTGGATTAAAGCATACCCTACAAGGAGAAATGATAGTCGCACAGTAGCAAAACTACTGCTTAGGGAACTGATACCATGTTTTGGGTTTTCGATCTCTTTAGAATCAGATAGGGGAATTCACTTCAATAATGAAGTAATTAAATTACTGTGTGCAGCATTGAACATTGAGCAGACGTTGCATTGTAGTTACTGCCCTGAAGCATCAGGACTAGTGGAACAGGTGAATGGTACTTTGAAGTCAAGAGTTGCAAAGTTGTGTGCGTCCACGAATCTGAAATGGCCAGACACATTGCCTTTAGTTCTGATGACAATAAGAAACACACCAGACAGGAAGACAGGATTGTCGCCCCATGAGATCCTTATGAATAGAGCCATGAGGTTGCCAGCGGTGTCTGCAAATGCACTTGTCAACATTACAGATGATATGGTGTTGGATTACTGCAAAGGTCTGGCTAATGTGGTTCACTCTTTCTCTCAGCAGGTGGAAGTCACCACACTGCCACCGATCCATGACCCAGGGCACAACCTAAGAGCTGGTGACTGGGTTGTGGTCCGGAAACATGTGAGGAAAATGTGTTTGAAGCTTTTTTGGAAAGGAACATTCCAGGTAGTTCTGCCAACTACCACAGCTGTGAAGTGTGCTGGAATTCCAAACTGGATCCACACCAGCCACACAAAGAAAGTGGCATGTCCTCTGGACAATGAAAATGAGTTGTTGAAAGTACCAACAATGATAGGACCAGTCTCAGGGCCGGAAAGAGATCAAAGGGGAACTGAGACCGGATCTGAGCCCGTTGAGGGTGGTTCATTCACTCTTGTGAGAGACGAAGGAGAAGACCTCCAGGGGGGTGACAGAGAGAGCCTATCTCAATTGAGGCAGCAGGAGAGCCTAGTCAGAGGAGGGCTTTCCCAGAAGCAGACAATTTTGGGAGACAAACAGAGCATTTGCCAGACCCCGAGGGGAAAGGAGTTGAGGCAGATCCAAGTCACTGTGGTCTGACTCCTCCTGAACCAGTTGGAGGTCCATCAAGAGAAAACACCACAGAGCAAGGAGAAGTTACAAGTTCAACATTGAGAAGAACATTGACTAAGAGTCTAACTAAAGGAGACAAGTGGCCAGAGTCACAAGCAAAGAGAAATTGAAAAAGAAGTGGATACAACAAGGAGAGTTGATCTGAGTGAAGGAGAATTGAATGGTGATCGGAAGTTGACAAAAAAGAGAATAGTAAGTCGAAGATACGCAGGTCATGAATGGGCATACGCAACGACAAGTGAATGGCAGCAAGAATTTTTGTCTTTTTATTTTGATTGAGACATTCCAGGTCAGTATTTTGGCACTTAAAGGAAGCTCATGAACTGAACTGTTGAAAGAATTTGAGATTTATTTGAGAAAGAGACTGTTGAAAGTAACCGCAAAAGATTTTGATAACCTGATTTGACTTTTTGAAACCTGATTTTGACGAGCTGCTTACCCGATTTTGACAAGGGATCCTGGAAGAAAGACTGAAAGCTGTAAATAACTGATGAAAGGAGAATTTGTTTTGTTTTTTATTTTGTTGCAGTTTTCCTAAATTTTCTCTTCTGCTTTCTGATTCTTTACAGATCATGAGTAACATTAGCTAGCAGGGGAGGAAGGATAGGTGCTGTAAATATATGAGTATTGCTTTGGCGATTGTATGTGGGATATTGTTTGTGGGATTGATTGTGGCTATGACTGTTTTTGATGAGAGTAAAGCTAACCATGCTTCTGCTTTTGAGACAACTACTGTATTAACCGCAATAGAGACGTTTAGGTTAGATGAGAAGTATTTGCATGAGGGTACTAATGTGCCGGGAGAATTTTCTTCTAATGTCTTCTATCGCTTATTGAGTGAGTATGTTGAGACAATGGATGCAAGGAATTGTTATGTGTGTATGCAAATTCCTTCATCAGTCGAAGAAGGAGTTACTCACCATAATCTGCCACTAACGTATGGGATAAATTGTAGTCTGTTACTAACAAGATTCTATTACCAGGAGTACATTCAGTATTTCTTCTCCAATTATGATATGGTGTTTTCGTTTGTCCTTATAATTAGGTATTTTATTAGAATAGCTAAGGATAATGACATAGTATTAGTTAGGGGGTTCTTTGACCCTACATTGACATTTGACACAGCTTACTCCCACAGGAATAATCTGACATGCTTGCTTACACCTTTAGAAAAGGGCTTCTTAGATAACACAGACGACAGAAGAAAGGCATTGAAAGAGAAGTTAGAAAAAGGCTTAGAGTAAAGGACTTGCAAGAACGATTATGCTTATAGTGCAATGAGAACACAAGGGAAATTAGCTCTAGATATGCAACACATAGGGAAACTTTGTATATATAGGCCTAAATCACGTACTGACACTTTATTTGTGGGAACGAGTGAATGTAGACGTGTTTTTGTTTCAGATTAAATGGACGTTTATGTTAAATGGACAGGACCCGGCAATGCATGGGATATATTACATCTGTGGTCTGAATGCGTATTACCGTCTTCCAAGAGGATGGTATGGGACATGTTATTTGGGAATAGTTTTCCCAAAGATTTTTCAAATGGATGACCTAAAGAAATTTCGGAAAGTGACTGAGTTACATCATATGAGACAGAGGAGGGAGTCTCCTTCTGGTATAGTGGGAGATATATTTGGAGCAAGGATTCCTTCAGTGAGAGTTGTTTTGAATTCAATAAAGATTCGAAGGTTGTCTACTATTGTGGATAACATGATGACAAATTTTTCAGGAGACATACTCCTGATGGATACCGAATTTGCTGCTAAAAGAGCTATGACTCTTCAGAATCGCTTTGCTTTAGACATTCTTTTAGCGAAGGATGGCGGGGTTTGTAGAATGAATAATTCCAGGCATTGTTGTTCGTTCATTCCTGATAATAGTAAAGAAATTAGAGGCTTACATACTAATCTGACTAATGAAAGTGACGATTTCAGAGAATTGAAAGAACGAGGTGTTTGGGAGTAAGTTGGCAAAGGTTTTGCTTCAGTGAGAAATTGGCTCAGCAACATTTGGAATGGGATCTTATTGAAATTATACAGGGGATATTGATTGTTGTGGTTTGCCTAATTGGAATATGGGGAATATGTAAATTATGTAAAAGTATTAAATTGAAGAAGACAAAGAATGATCAGAGAAGGGAAGAAAAGAAAAGGAAAAAATTGTTGAGGGAAAATTCGAAAAGCAAACAAAAGTATGAAGTGATTGAAATGACAGAATTTTAGCTGATGCAAACATTTGTGAGTGATAGTTTAGTGTGATGACACATTTAGTCATCAGAGGAAGGAATACTAGCACAGGAGTTTTATTAAGAACTATTAATGAGTATTCATTTTTTGTGAGTAATCGGTTTGCGTAGAAAAAGAAATAACAGAAAAATAATGCATTCATTTGAAAATGTGATCACGATGAGTGGCCGCCAGGGTATACTTATTAATGGCTTATTAATATGAAATATAAAGCTTATGTTTGATTGATGTAGTAATACATCATATTAAGGGTTATGCATTATGTATTAGCCTTATTAATTGTAGGCCTTAACTTAGCGGATGTCTTGGCCTAGTTGCACGGCCTCATGTCAAGCTGTATTTCTTACCGTTTAATAAAATTGCTGTTCAGAGAATTAAACTGTGATTTTCCACTGTACTGTCTAAATGTGCTCGTAGCTAAAAGTCTTTCTCATGAGAACTGGCTACTAGAAGATGCTGTTCTTGCTAAATGTAACAATATAAGTGTAATATGTGTAAGACTGACTTTCTCAGGAGGAGAACTATGGAAACCCTGACTGGAGTATAAGCTGTAACAATATTGTTACCTGACGAGCCGGATGATGAGGACATTACAAGAGAAGCCAATCAATGAGATGTGAAAGGAGAACTGGTAGAATTCATAGATTTGACGTTTTAGTTTTATTGGACAAAGTGTGAACATGCGAACCCTTGACCAATAGGGACTTGGGAAGTAGTTTTAGGGAATCTAACTTAGCCGGACTGCACGGATGGAAGATAGCCCGGTGCCCATTTTCTTGCTGGCCAGAAGGTCATTATTTTCTTGAGCAGAGTCGTGCTTAACTTTACTGCTTCAAAGACTTTTCATTTTCTGAACTTTGATGCTGAATCCTGATGCCTTGCTGACTGAACTGATGTCATGATGACCAAGACTATCTTAGCTTGGCAATCCAATTGAGGAGAGGTATATGAATTACTAAATGTGACTTGTAATGTATATTTGTTTTTTCTTTCTAGGTACCAACCACTCTGCTTTGATAGAGCCATAGCTAGATTTTTTCCAAATTTGTGTTAACTAAATTGTTTTGCATGAAGCCCAACATGCTGATGCTAATCTCGTGTTAGTTAAGGATTCCTCACTAATGAAAGTCTGCTACAGTATAGGGAATAACATTTGATATCTTTCTTTGCTGGGTCTAAATGTATGTGATATCGTTTGCGCAAATATTCTTGTTATTAATTTGCACTGTAACCTTAGAATGTGTGATAGTTCAAGCTTTCATTAGATTGTGTTTATTTTGTCGCTTAGGACAGCCAGTGTTGTTTATGTATGTGCATCATTTGATTTTGAAATTAACCTACGTGACATTAGCATTGTTAATATAGGGAAATAAATATTCTAACTTTTACTAAAAGGCGTAGTTATTCATGACTGGAAAGTCATGGTGTGTGACAATTACTGCCTTCATTGATTATTAATGTTATTGATTATCATTGATTATTGATGTTACTGATTGATTATTGATTTGCATGTACTGGAGTTATGGTGGGAACATCTTAATTGCGAGTCAAAAGCTTCATCGACATATTTGCTTCCCCTTGTAAGTTTACTTATTAAGGTCAGATGCGCTAACATGGTCGCATGACTAGGCCTCACCAAGACGCTATGAGCGGTGTGGGGGGCGGCATGCATTAAATAACCAGTACTTTGGTGGTAGTCTGCCATGGAACTGCCGGGGCGCGTCTCCACCTGTTTATCTCTTAACTTTGGTCGCATGACCCACAGAACAAAACAAATGTGAATCTGATGCCAGGGGGCACTTGGAGCTACACCATTCAACCTGCAATATTATACTCCTCCTTTACCCCAATAAACAAAACAGCCAACTGTAGAACACTTGATTCAAACACAGAGATACTTAAAGACATCCCCGGGAGGGGCACAATAACAAACAAAAACCACTGCTCTTTCGGGCCAAAGGATACTGGCTGCCTTAGGTGGTGGTAGCTCGGGTCTCACTCGTATCTAATTAGCCCATCACACAGTCTTGCAACTTCTGCGACAGAGTGTGGCTTTCCTGTAGATTTCAGCATGATAGACCATTGTCATGTCCATCCTGCACTGGGGTAGGCTCTCCAGTGCCTCCTTCTGCCATAGACTGGGCAGCCGGCTTGTTAGTTCAGGATCCCACATGGGGTTATGCAGGGACACAGGGCATTCAGGACAAAGGACACGTGAGTCAGCCTCTTCCTCTGGACTGTCAGGGCTTTCAGAAAGCTGTTTAACTGCTGTGTGAAAGTTCCTGTGTCCTGGTTGTTCCCCAGGGCTTCCATGTTACTATTTCAAGCAGGAAATGGTCCGGGTGACTGTCTGTCTCTTGACAGCTTGATGCTGACAACATGGTCCCCTGGGTCCTTGTAACTCACCACAGGTGGCGTTAGAACAGGAGTCTGGATTTGCTCCCACCAGCACCCAGTCCCCTAATCAGATGCTTGGGGTATTGGCTCGCCTGCATAGCATTGCACACTGGTTCTTTTCTTGCCGTCAGATGTGTTTTTGGTTGCTTGGAATTGGGGTCTTTGCTTACGTCAGATAGTGCAAGATTGCATCCTTGATACAAGAGGATACTGGGTGCTACAACTCTGGTAATATAAGGGGTCAGGCGAAAGTCTCTCAAAAAAATGTAGAAGGCTTTTTCAATGCACTGCTCTTCCATCTGGGCTATAGATTGTTTTGGTGCTAGTATTTGTGAATCTTTCAACCTCTCCCTTAGCTTGAGATGATGGTGTTGGGGGTGATATTGCAGTGCTTGGTCTTTCAGGGCAAAAGATAGCTGGAGAGGTCCTAACCATTGAAGAGGGGCTCTTTCATTGTGGAGCTCCCTTATGAGGCCATGAGTGGCCATGATCTTCTTCAGTTTTGAAATTGTCTCTTCCATGGAGATGGTTTTTACAATCTCCACCTCTAGGTATTTGGAGAAATCTTCTAGGACTACTAATAGGTGCCCGCTATCTGGGAGACTGCTGACATCTGCACTGGCATGGTGCCATGGGACCTCTGGAACCTGTTTGTGATGATGGGTGGTGGGTAGTCTGGTTTTCCGGTGGCTTGACATAGGTTACATTGTCAGACTGTTTCCTCACCTTGGTCGTGCAAACCGGGAAACCACACTTTGCTGCACAGCCTGCTTTTGGTTTCTATGACCCCTTGGTGGGACCCGTAGGCAAGGAAAACCATCTATTGGGTCAGGCTGGTGAGTAGGACTACCCAGGGCTCTCTTAGAAGACACCCATCTGCCGTGACAAGGAGCTCATCTCATATATTATGCAGGGATATTATCCGACTCAGTCACTGCTATGGCCTGCTGGATGCATTTGTCCATTTTGGTGGCCTCTATGATGTGAGTGAAGTATATGAAAATTGGACGTGACCATTCCAGGACCATCTTTACATATTCCTCCTCATCTGCTGCTTCCTGTTCTTCCTGAGGCTTGGCTGGTCATGCGTGTCACAACAAGTAGCCTGCGGGGTGGTATTCCTTAGCTGGAATATCCATCTCTCAATTTATGATGGAGGCTTAGACCCCGATCCCTTAAACAGCGGGATCAGTGGTTTGTGATCAATAATGACTGTGAACAGGTGGCCATTTAGGTAGATGTGGAAATGCTGACACTCCCAATGGATCGCAATGGCTTCTTTTTCAATGTGGGAATACTGTTGCTCAGTAGGGGTCAGCATATGGCTGGCGTATGCTTACATGTATGGGTGTTAAGTCTGTGAAAGTACATGTCTGGGTGAGTTCGGCAAGAAACAGCCACAATCGGTAACTATGCTCAGAAAACGTCTGACACTGATGATGGTGGTCAGTGCTGGTGCCAATTGAATGTTGCAGGCTTTGGCTGGGTCAGGGGTGACTGCTTTGGTGGCAAAGCAACAGCCGAAGAAACATATATCTTGCTTTAGGAACTCACATTTCTTTTTGTGCAGGGTCAGTCTGCGGTCTTGAAGCCGTTTGAGTACTGCCCTTAGTCTGTGATCTTCCGGTGCTTGGCCTTTTGGACAAAAGATAGCTGGAGAAGCCCTGTCCAATGAAGAGGGTCCCATTGACAGTGCGGTGCTCTCTTATGAGGACAAGAGTGGCCATGATCTTCTCCAGTTTTTGAATCGTCTCTTACACAGAGATGGTTTTCACAATCTCCACCTCTAGGAATTTGGAGTAATCGCCTATGACTACTAACAAGTGCCTGCCATCTGGGAGGTTGCAAAAGTCTGCACTGGCACAGTGTCACGGGACCTCTGAAACCTGTTCGGTGATCACAGGTGGTGGGTAGTCCGGCCTGTTGGTGGCTTGACATAGGTCACATTTTCTGACTGTCTACTCAACTCGGATTCCAAACAGGGAAACCAAGCTGTGCTGTACAGCCTGTTTTTGGTTTCTACAACCCCTTAGTGGGACCAGTGGGCACGTTCTACCATCTGTTGGGTCAAGCTGGCCAGTACAACTGTCCGGGGCCCTCTTAGCAGACACCCGTCCGCCATGATGGTGAGTTCATCTCGTGCATTATGTAGGGATATTATAGTGCTCCGGGCCACCAACATTTTCATGGCTAGTTCTGCTGCAACAGCATTCCAGTTTTCCAACCCATTCGTTGCTATGACCTCCTGGATGCAGTAGTCCATTTGTGTGGCCTCTATGATGAAGGATATAGGAAATGGACGTGACCATTCCACAACTATCCTTACATATTCCTTCAAATCAGCAGCTTCCTGTTCTTCCTGAGGCTTGGCTGGTCATGCAGGTCATGACAGGTAGTCTGCAGGGTTGTGGGCTCTAGGTCTATACTCCACAGAGAAGTGGTATTCTTTAGCTGGAGTATCCATTTCTCAATTTGTTGTGGAAGCTTTGACACCGATGCCTTAAACAATGGTTGTGTGATCAGTAATGAGTGTGACCAGGTGGCCATATAGGTAGATGTGGAAAAGCCAACATCCCCAATGGATGGCAATGGCCTCTTTTTTGATGTGGGAATACTCGATAGGGATTAGCGTGTGGTAAGGCGGTAGCCGAAGGAACATATCTCTTCCTTGGGGAACTCACATTTCTCCTTGTGCAGGGTGAGTCCACAGTCTTGGTGGCATTTGAATACAGTCCTTAGTCTGTGAAGGTGTTCCTCAAGTGTGGGTGAGTGAACCAGAGTGTCATCACTGACATTTAAGACTCCCAGAAGACCAGTCATAGTTCCTCTGATAATGTCCTGGAACACCTCGGCGGCACTCGAGATGCAGAAATGGAGGTGCTTGTATTGCCTCAAATCAAGATGGGTGGAGAATGTTGTCACGTGTCAGGTCTCTGGTACTAGGAGAATCTGACGGTATCCCGACTTCAGGTCCATTTTTGAGAACCAACAGGTGCCAGAGAGTTCCCCTACATCTACGGTTGAGGTTATGTGCCTTTCCCTCTTTATGGCAGTGTTCGGAAGCTTCTTGTCAACACATATTCTACTTCTCCAGGCTGCTTCGGTTTATGGGCAACCACAATGGGTGAGGTCTAAGGTTTCGGTCCCTCTACTCCCTCAATGATGTAAGCTGCCTCTTGTATCTCTAGTTCCACTTCCACTTTTGGTCGGAGGTGGAACGCCACTCGATGGTAGTGCAGGGCAATGGATTGTACTGTCTGATTGATGTGCAGGTAGATTCCTTGGTCTTTTAGGCACCCAATGCCCTAGAAGATGTGTTGGAACTTGCTGAAGAGAGAGTCCACTGCGCTTGCATGGATCCCAAAGGCAAACTGGAATAGCCACAAGCGTTTGGCCATGTGGAGCATGTCAGACCCACCTCTGGTGACGTATACTTTTGCCTTCATAGACTTCCCTTGGTGTCTGATTGTGGTGGTAAAGACACCAGCAAGGCATTTAGTAGTGCCAAAAGTGTGTACTCTGGTGGTGGTGTGGCAAAGTGCCGGTGAACATGGCATCTTCTGGTGTAATACTAGGGGTAGCATGTTGATTGACACATCTGTATTCACGAGGGCCATGAGCGCCTGTCCTTCTATTCTGACCTGGCAGTGGAGGGGTATTGATGAGCACGAATTTTGGTCAATTCGACTGCATGTATGATATGGACAGTCCCTTCTGAGGCATAGTCATCCATGTCGTCTTTGTCTGCAAACACTGACTTTTGTTTCTACGCGGTTGGTTGTTCTCTTCTTGGACCCTTTTGGCAGGGGTGTTGAGCAGCAGGCCTTGGAGTAATGGTTCATCTTCCCACATGCAAAGCATTTCTTTCCTTTTGCCAGGCAGTTTCCTGAGTGTGGGATAGCACAGCCACACGATTGGCATGGCCTGTTGGTCTGTGATGCCTTTGGACAGTCACATTTACTGCAAGGGGATGTGGTACTAGCAACCTGATTGACTGATTCTTTCTTGATGGCACACTGGAGGTTTGCCTCCTTGTTCACCACTCGTAATCTTGATGGCTCATCCGACCTTCTAACAGTAAGTATGTTTGCCATAGTCATGTGGGGATTTGGAGTATCTGCTCTTGTAGCTTGGTAGGGAGCAGCCCCAAATGAACTGGGCCCGAATCTCATCTTGTTCATCTGGTAGGGTGCAAATGCTTGCAAGCTCCTGAAGTCTGGCACAGAATTTGTCCATGGGTTATTCTGGCGTTTGGTGGGCTTGGCAATGGATGCCATAATTGTGGCCCCTCAGCATGCTTGAGCAAGATTACGAGTGAAAGACTGATGAGAAGGACTGCTAGGAGGGTACACATACTTGAGGTAGGCAATGGGAGCAGGTTGTGCTCGGGCAGTGTTGTCCCTTGCCATTGACAGGAGTCTACTGCAGGAGCGTCTAGACCATGGGCTGCTGGTGGACATGGATGCGGAAGGCAGAGAGGCCAGATTGTGTTGGCTATAGTGTCAAATCACCAGGAGTCATGAGAGGGGGCCTAGATGACCAGTGGGAGGATATGGGCATGACACCAAGAATAGACTGCAGTCTAGAACTACCTGCCCCTTTGATAAGCATGGAGGAGGAGGAACTGTGTGGGGAGCACGGCATGCAGCCCCTGGGATGTGGTGCAAAAAATTATGCTCAATGAACACCGGCTGCAGGATGTGCGAGCTGCGGGCCTTGCATCTGAGGAGGCTGCCATTCATGTCAGCTGTTAGGAACCAGAGATGTGGGTGGGGCAGTGCTATGCACGGTGGGCGTTGAAGGGCTACGGCTGGCTAGGTCAGTGTGATTTGCACAGTGGGCTTGTGATGCGAGGGCAGGGAAGACTGTCCTCATCCCCAGCTATTGTGTCTTCGGGACTGCATGTGACTAGGCCTCACCAGGATGCTGTGTGCAGTGTGGGGGGCCCCATGCAATAAAGAGCAGGCAAACTGGTGGTCATCTTGTGCGAACTGCCTGAGAACATCTCTGCCCGCTTATTTCTTAATGCGGGTCGCATGCCCCATGGAACAAACCAAATGTGAACCTGGGGCTCTGGGTGCTTGGAGCAACACCCCTTGGCCTGCAATATTACAGGGGCTACATTCCATTCAATGATTTATACATAGGTAAGAATGAATGGATGATGTTGCAATGCTATCTGTATTTTATCACCGACTCCATCTTGACCACTGATTCCATTTTGTGCTTAGCTTCAGATGCTGTCACATCGATGGTGCAGCTATTTTTCCACACCAAGCTTGTTTTCTACACTAAATGTGTTTTCGCTCTTCTCACCAGAGCAGGAAACATATTGTGGGGGATGCAGAGGTGATAAGAGTGTACCAGGATGAGAATATTTACAGCAGAGAAAGGTACAGCTCTGTCTCAGGAATGAGCATTGGGGCCTGGCCAGTTCTTTTGCATGTTTTTGACTCAGACCACAGAAGTACAGCCAGCATTTGAACTGTAGGGAAGAGTCAACTGCTAGAATCTCCCTCTTAAGTTAATTTAAGGTATATAAAGCGGGGAGAACTGAGCACTGACACAGAGGAACTCATTTTGGGGGTGGATGCACTGCCCAGAACAAAATCCCATCGGGGAAGTTTCTCCTGTCTCAGCTGTCCAGGGTTCCTCAGCTTGACAATGGCAAGGATGGTGTTGGACTTGATCCTCATGGTAAGGCATTTTTATTCCTAATTATCTAGCTTGACTACATATATATATATATATATGTATATATATTCACTGCACATATTCATTGTTGATGTAATGCAATTTTTTCTGCCTATCATTGTTTAACTGCTAACTGTTTTTGTGTGCTTTATTTGATTCTTGGGAAGTGCCTTAATAAATTCATTATTCAGGTTAAGAGTGCTGCATTCTTTGGCTTTGTTCCTTCTTAGTTTGAAGCTCAGCAGAACAGAAGTAGTGAGTTGATGTGTCTGGGTATGCATGGACTAAGTGGGCATGCTGTAGAACTTGGAGTATGGATGGCCTCCAACTACACCATTTTGGTAACAATTTGTTAAATAGAGCCTGCCCAGAGATACAGCAGGATTTTAGTGGCAGTTGGACGTTCATCATGACAGTAGAAAAGGCTTGTCTAGAGCTGGAGGGAGGCCTTGTGACAAAGGAGAGATATTTTGGGACCGCCTGCCCCCAAATCCACTGGCAACGTGCGTCAGCAAGGCATACTTGCCAATAGATCCAATTCATACCAGAGACGCCACCTAAAATTGCTTCTCCTTTAATGCAAGTCAGTGGGGAAAGTAAATTCTGCCATTTATTTATTCAAAATCTCCATCATTCATGTTTACAAATGGCCATTTGTGGTTTTATAAGTCTGCAAATGCCTGGACATGATACTAAATAGGGTATTACACTAAATTGGATTCATTTGTATCATGACTTTTCTGCCTTTGTTTATTTTAATTATTGGTTAAGGATCATGATCAGAGCACTACAACACAATTACAAATGCTTAAAATACCAGCGTTAGGTGATTGTGTTTATTTTTGTACCGTCCAGGACATTAAATACTGGTGGTGTCAGTAGGATATGTGGCTAGCATATTCAAAGCCTTATTCTACTCTGCTGAAAGTTGTATATTAGGCACCCCATGGTCTGAATCTTCATGAGGAACCTGCGGTACATTTGAAATAATTGACTGTATTGAGTGATATTACTTATTGTCCCCACCAAGTTTATTGTGGCCCCTGAAAGTCGCATCAGAAATGGAATGGTTGAGCATACCCTTATTTTTAGCTCTAAGCAATAAGTATGTTGTTTTCATTCTATTACTTCAAATTGGAGCCCACTAGGGCGTGATGTGGGATTGTACCATTGATCCTAATTTTTATTTTGTGTTCTTCTGTTCTCATGATTAAGCTAGGATCATCCCACTGTGGCGGTGTATGGTTAATATATGATTATTGATATTATACCATTGGCTCTGTGATTTAAATTTTTTAACAATTTAAATTGATTGGTTTCATTTTTAATTTTCAAATATAATTATCGCATGGAGCCAATGAGGAAGAGCATACTTGTGAACTTAGTGTGATGAATTGATGGGCTTTGCGATGGCAACCGCAGTGTGAGATGAATACAATTTAAAATATAACCTTCACGTTATTTTGAATTTTGGTACATGTATGGGCGTTAAGTCTATGTAAATATATGTCCTTTTGAATTTTCGAAGGATCACACTTTCATATCTATTGAAACAAGTATATTTTCCTTTGATATACAGAGATCTATCAATGTGATTTTTTTTTTTCAGATCTGTTCTTGAGTATGTTTTCTATCTTGAAACTTAACTCACGTTTGCACACTATGTGTCGCGCCGCGTGGTGCGGCGCGAGCCGAATGTTCGGCACAAGCCGGGCGTTCGGCTGGGGCCGCACAGCGCGTTTCTAAAACGCGGCGCGCCCCCAGCCTTTCATGCACTTTTCGAGGCCCCAGGCATTGCATGGGGCCTCGCTCTGTCGTTTTCCACCGCCTTGCTGGGGTCTCCTGACCCCTCTTACCTGTTCTTCTTTCTTCTTTCTTGTCCTCTTTCTTTTCTTCTTTCTGGGGTCTTTTTGTTGTACTTTTTTTATGTCTTCTTCCCTTCCCAGGTTACCTTTCTCTTCCCAGCATTCATTGTTCCCTATTCTCTATGGTTTCTATTCTGTTTTGTTCTATGTACCTCTCCCTGTCTAATATGGTGTCCTTTTACTTCCTGTGGGTCACTTCCTGTCTTTTGGTATATAAGGGCTGTGTTTTCTTCATTTCCTTGCGCTGCAACACTTTCTGCTCAGATAGTGTCTTCGCTCCTGATTTCCTCGCCTTTTTGGTTCTGGATTTCATCGCTCTGTGTTTCCTGAATTTTGTTCTTTTTGATTCCTGCTTTTTGTTCTTGTTTTTCAGGAGTCCTCCTGTTTAGAGGCTTTTTCCCCTTTTGTTCTAAGGGGTTTTTTCCCTCTGGCGCTATTTTCTGAAGGCCACGGTCTGTTCTTGGCGTCTCCATCACCTACAGCACCGTGGCTACCAGAAAGAGTCGCCCCTTTTTGGGCCAAAGCCGAACATCGAAAATCCACGCCACTAGATCTGCAAATTCCAGGCGCAAGCAGCACGTGAGTCGTGACAGATTGCAGCGCCCAACCATTCCGACGTCCTCAAACACCATGGATAATACAGTGGCGGCTGCTGCAGATTCTGATCAATCTCTTTTAACCACGATTGAGCAACAAGCTCAGGAATTGCAACAACTACGCAATGAAAATGCTGCGTTACGACAGGCTTTGGCTTTCCGCACTAGTGATGTTCCGACTATCTCCGCTTCTACCCCTCGTTTCTCCGGCGAACCAACCAAGCTTCGTGAGTTCCTGGATGCATTAACAGTGTACTTCGCCTTCCGACCAACCCAATTCTCCCACGACAGGACCAAGGTGGGTTATCTCATCAGTGCCTTATCCGGTCCAGCCTTGGCCTGGGCAACCCCGATGGTGTCATCCAATGACCCAGTTTTGTCGGACTATTCCACCTTTGTGAGTCGCTTCAAACAAATGTTCAGTCGACCTGGATTGGAAGCCTCTGCAGAAGAAGCCTTATGCGACATTCACCAAGGCTCACAAGATGTTCTGCAATATATAACCCGTTTTTGTCAGCTAGCAGCAGAGACCACTTGGGTGGAACGTACTCTGGTAACGTTATTTCGCAGAGGACTCAAAGAAGAAATAAAGGATGAACTAGTACATTCTACCAGAGTGGAAGATCTTCGTGGCCTGATGGATCAAGCACTGTCCATCGAATATCGTCTTCAGGAACGGAGATCGGAGAAGAGAAGGAGTAGAGGGTTCTCCCAGCCAAGTACCTCACGAGCTGGTTTGCAGCGTTCTGAGGAACCTCGCCCTCCTGCTAGAGACGTCGAAGGGGAACCCATGCAGGTAGATACTACCCGAGGTCCGCTCTCCGCCAGCGAGCGAGAAGACAGACGCAAGAAAGGGTTGTGCCTGTACTGTGGTTCTGCTGGTCACATAATTCGAAACTGTCCTGTACGTCCGCCCAGGCCATCGGGAAACGCCACTTCCCGTCCTCTGTAAGAAGGGAGGGGACGGGATCTACAGCTATACCTTCCATCAGCTCCTTTAATGACAATACAACCTCCTTGTTCATTTTTCCTGTCTTGTTGCAACTTCCTGACGGTCGTCAAGAAGAGACTATGGCATTACTAGATTGTGGTGCTAGTGGAATATACATGGACCAGACGTGGGCTGCTACTCACCAAGTTCCTACACAATCTAAAGAAGTTCCCGAACAGGTGCACACCGTGGATGGATCCTTATTATCCTCTGGTCCAGTGGACACCACTACCCTGATGTTAAGTTTACAGATCGGAAACCATCAAGAACACATCTCTTTTGATCTTATCACGTCCCCCAACCATACCATTATTCTTGGAATTCCGTGGTTCATCAGACATAATCCATATGTGAACTGGGTAACCTGGACAGTTTCCTTGTCTTCGCAATTTTGTCATGAAAACTGTTTTGCTTCCGACAAGTATTGGTCACCGAAAAGATCTATAGTCACTGAAAGTATTACTGGTTCTTCCATTAATACAGTCCAAGGAGTCCCTGAACACTATTTGGAGTTTCAAGATGTGTTCCAAAAGCCATCCAAACCTGTGTTACCTCCACATCGAGACTACGATTGTGCTATTCCCTTAGAACCTGGCACAATCGTTCCTTTTGGGAGGATGTATTCCCTCACGGAACCTGAAAAAGAAGTTCTAAAACAATATCTGGATGACAATGTCCAGAGTGGTCTTATAGTTCCCTCATCTTCTCCGGCCGGGGCTCCTCTCTTTTTTGTACCCAAGAAGACAAAGGATCTTCGTCCTTGCCTGGACTTTCGAGGTCTGAATAAGATAACCATTAAAGACCGTTATCCTTTGCCTCTCATCAGGGACATTCTAGAAGCAGTTAGAGGGGCTCAACGTTTTACTAAACTTGATCTGCGAGGAGCCTATCACCTTTTACGCATAAAAGAAGGAGATGAGTGGAAGACAGCTTTCAGGACCCCATTTGGTCACTTTGAATACAGAGTTATGCCGTTTGGTCTCACTAATGCCCCCGCAATCTTCCAGAGATTTATGGATTCGGTGTTTTCTGACCTTCTGAACCAGACAGTGGTCATTTACCTAGATGATATTCTGATTTATTCCAGAGATCCTGAACTCCATTCGGCCCATGTGAAACAAGTCCTTCAAAGACTCCGGGCACATCAACTATTTTGCAAACCAGAAATATGTGAGTTCGACAAGACGGAGGTTAAATACCTGGGTTATCATTTAAGTTCCACCGGCATAGCTATGGACCAAGAAAAAGTACAAGCGATTCTAGACTGGCCTTCTCCTTCTTCTATTAAAGAAGCACAATGTTTTTTAGGATTAGCAAACTTTTATCGGCAGTTTATATTGGACTTTGCAAAACAAACTAGCCACATAACACATACCTTAAAGAAGGAGAATTTAACGAAAGGGTTTATCTGGACTGAGGCGGCTGAAACAGCCTTTCAAGGTTTAAAGAAAGCTTTCACACAAGCTCCCATCTTACGGCATCCAGATACCAACAAACAATTTATTGTTGTCACCGACGCTTCTGAAAGAGCCATCGGAGCTGTCTTACTCCAACAACAAGAGGATGATGGTCTTGAACATCCTGTTTTCTATTTGTCTCATATCCTCTCTACAGCAGAACAACATTACTCTGTACTTGAACGGGAATTATTGGCTTTGAAAACAGCCTGCCTAGAGTGGAGACAGTTTCTGATGGGTTCCAAAGAGCCTTTTGAGGTTAGAACAGACCACCGTAACCTACAATGTTTACGAAATTTTGTGTGCCAGAATAGTCGCCAGGCTCGTTGGGCCTTTTTCTTCAGTCAGTATGATTTTTACGTCACCTATATTCCTGGATCTCAAAACATTCTGGCTGATGCTCTGTCTCGTCGTTATCCAGATTGTACTCCTTCCCCATCTCAGTATCTACTGGAACCTAGTAAGATCATTGGAGTGGCTCAATCTTTTCTGGAGGAAGTACAACTGGAATACACCAAACTATCGGACCACGAAGTAGAGAACCTAAGACCTTTGTTGAATAAGAAACAAGGATTCCATTATTATCAGAACTTGATATTCCTCCCTACTGACAGAGTGAAAGAAAAAGCATTACAAATGTGCCATGATTCACCGGTGGCTGGTCATAGAGGCATCAAGGCCACACAAGAACTTCTCTCACGGTTTTTCTGGTGGCCTACCTGGAAGCAGGATGTTGAAAGATATGTTCAGGCTTGTCCTATTTGTGCTCAAGTCACGATTCCCCGTACCAGACCTGCAGGATTGCTACAGCCCTTGCCTGTTCCGCCAGCTCCATGGCACACCATCTCTACCGATTTCATGTGTTCGCTCCCACCTTCAGCAGGAAACCGGGTTATCATGGTCACTGTGGATTCCTTTACTAAGATGGCTCATTTCACTGCCCTAAAAAGGCTGCCTACATCTCAAGAACTAAGCCAGATATTTATTAATCATATCTTCCGCCTTCATGGACTTCCACATACCATTATATCTGATAGAGGACCCCAGTACATTTCCCGGTTTTGGAGGTATTTCTGTAAGACACTCAATATCAACAGAGCCCTGTCATCGGGGTTCCATCCACAGACCAATGGACAGACCGAGCGTCTGAACCAAGGACTAGAGCAATACCTTCGCTGTTTTTGCAATTCAACCCAAAGCAACTGGAACACTTATCTCCCTATTGCTGAATTTTCCTACAATAATACTGTCCACAGTGCTTCCAAGGTCACTCCTTTTTTCTGCTCTTATGGTTTTCATCCTACCTCCTTTCCTACTTCTCCTCCATCCACCTCTCCTTTGCCCGCTATTACTCACCTCTCCAAACGACTTTTACAGATCCATAGACTAATTCGATCCAATCTGTTACAAACCAAAAGATATATGAAGAAGGCTGCAGACAAGAAACGTGGAACCACTCCAGACTATCACCCGCAAGATAAAGTCTGGCTCTCATCCAAATTCCTACCCTCACGTCTTTCTCTGAACAAGTTCACACCTCGTTACTACGGACCTTTCCGTATTCTTCAGCTGATCAATCCTGTCACTGTCCGTCTTCGCTTACCTCATACTTGGAAGATTCATCCCGTCTTTCATGTTTCCCAGCTCAAACCTTACGTACCTGACCCTTTCTCTCGTCAGTTTCCTTGTCCTCCTCCTGTGTTGGTGAACGATGTTCCTGAATATGAGGTACAGGAAATCTGTGACTCTCGTCTATTTCACAGACGGCTTCAATATCTGATTCATTGGAAGGGTTATCCTCTCAGTGAATGCTCTTGGGAAGATGCATCTTCTGTTCACGCTCCTCTCCTGATTCAACGCTTTCACAGTTTATTTCCTCTCAAACCTGGGCCTTCGGGAGGGGGACCTACTGTCGCGCCGCGTGGTGCGGCACGAGCCGAATGTTCGGCACAAGCCGGGCGTTTGGCTGGGGCCGCACAGCGCGTTTCTAAAACGCGGCGCACCCCCAGCCTTTCATGCACTTTTCGAGGCCCCAGGCATTGCATGGGGCCTCGCTCTGTCGTTTTCCACCGCCTTGCTGGGGTCTCCTGACCCCTCTTACCTGTTCTTCTTTCTTCTTTCTTGTCCTCTTTCTTTTCTTCTTTCTGGGGTCTTTTTGTTGTACTTTTTTTATGTCTTCATCCCTTCCCAGGTTACCTTTCTCTTCCCAGCATTCATTGTTCCCTATTCTCTATGGTTTCTATTCTGTTTTGTTCTATGTACCTCTCCCTGTCTAATATGGTGTCCTTTTACTTCCTGTGGGTCACTTCCTGTCTTTTGGTATATAAGGGCTGTGTTTTCTTCATTTCCTTGCGCTGCAACACTTTCTGCTCAGATAGTGTCTTCGCTCCTGATTTCCTCGCCTTTTTGGTTCTGGATTTCATCGCTCTGTGTTTCCTGAATTTTGTTCTTTTTGATTCCTGCTTTTTGTTCTTGTTTTTCAGGAGTACTCCTGTTTAGAGGTTTTTTCCCCTTTTGTTCTAAGGGGTTTTTTCCCTCTGGCGCTATTTTCTGAAGGCCACGGTCTGTTCTTGGCGTCTCATCACCTACAGCACCGTGGCTACCAGAAAGAGTCGCCCCTTTTTGGGCCAAAGCCGAACATCGAAAATCCACGCCACTAGATCTGCAAATTCCAGGCGCAAGCAGCACGTGAGTCGTGACACTATGAGCCTTATTATGACTTTGGTGGATGGAAAAGCCCGTTCGCCAAAGTCCAGACCGGTAGGTTGCCGCCGGTGTGGCTGGCTCCCTGCCGGGGCCATTATTGAGTTTCCCACTAGGCCAGAGGGCGGAAACGTAGCTTCCACCCGCTTACCCAGGGGGGAAATGGCCTACAGCATTGTCTCCGACTTGTAAAAGAGTCGGCAGCATTATCTTCGGCTCCTAAGAGAGTCAACGGCAATGCTGTAGTGCGTAAGGTGCACAACACCCGTCACAATGTTTACTGTCTGTCAATGCAGACAGTGAACATTGAGACGAGGCTGGCCGGGGGGCCCCCCTGAACCCTGTCTCTGACAGCCTTTTCTTGGTGGTGTTGCTGCCATGAAATCACTGGTGGAGAAGGGGTTAATAATCCCCAGGAGAGTGCTGCTTGCAGCAGTGCTCTGGTGGATTAGGACCACCAGCACCGCCAGGCCGACGTAAAGTCAAAATCTGGTAGTGCTGGCGGTCCGACCGCAACGCTACCTCTGCAGTTGTAATACAGTGCTTGGCCAACCGAATTGGCAGTGGTCTGACTGCCACCACGACCCTGGCGGTCATTAGACCACTAGGGTTGTAATAAGGCCCTATGTCTATGAGGAAATTGAGCTTACACTTGCAAAAGGCTGTAATAGCTGAAATGTGTTGTCTTTGACATCCTAAATAAACATTTTGGAATTACTATGGAGGAGTGGTGAGTTACTGATTTCTTTAAAAATATTTTCATAGGCTCTGCAACCCACTTCTTTTCACCGTCATAAGAGTGGATGGAGTTGACTTGATGTGGACTATCTCTCTATCTATATATATATATATATATATATATATATATATATATATATATATATATATATATATATATATATATATATGCATAGGCAAATCAATATGTGTCTTTTTAAAGGAAGCACTATAACTATACATTGGCTACTGTATGTCCAGAGGTTGAATTGGCAGTGATACAAGCAGGGTTCCGGCTGCCCTTAATATCACAAACGCACTTTCCCAGCTGGAAAATAATCACTCAAATCTCCTTATGAGTGCAAAGGTGCTTTAATGAAGCCCCTGGGAGATATATCACAACCCAACTAGTGAAAACGCTCCTTGCGTGACCCTCATCCCACATGTAGGTGTGAGGACAGCTGAGAGAATACCATTCGGCAATAATGCAGGATTAGGTGAAAAATAGAAAGTTGTCTGTTATGCCTTTAAGGCATTCGTTGTGTACGTTCATAAAGTGATGTTATGTTAGAGCCTTGTGGTGCATGGACTACACTCGTGTCAGTTGGATCTGTGCTAGCAAGAGGGGGAGCCACGCAGAAAGCAGACTCGGCTTTGGTATCTGGTCTATTGTTGGAGTCGACTCTACAATTTGGCGAGGACTTGCCAAAACACAACCTGCCTTCTGCCTTATAAATCCATTTGGGCGCAGTGAGAATTGGATATTTCACATGTAAGGACCTGAGAGCTGCTATCATCAGTCACTGGTACCATAAGCTGAAGCGCCAGCCTAGTCTTAACATGCATGTAGGACCAGGATGGTGGCAAATTCAGCATTTTTTCATTATATGAGTGTTTACATTTGCCAGTTTGAGACTCTGTATATACAACAAGCAGGATATAGCACGAGCTGAAGACAAAACGTGAACCATTCTGTGATTACGAGGTTACCAACAGTGGAATTCCCAGTTAGAGACAGCAAGCAGGAGCAGGACATAGCGCAAGCTGAAGACAGCACATGACCCATTCTGTGATTACCAACGGTGAAACCCTATGGCCATGGAGCACCATTGCAGTAACAAATCACTTCTGAACGACGTTTAAAGTGGAATTTTTATTACACGCAAAAAACAAAGGAACTTACCTGAGTGTTTGACAGTCCCCAATTCTTTCTGCTGGTCCATTATCCTAAATGGCTGTTGTTCTCTCATTAAAGGAAAGACCATTTTAACTCTTGTCTACATTGCTGTAGCAAACATGCATGGCTTCCAATTCCATAATATTACCTCCGTTATTTTTATCGGATCAGGATTCACCTCCAATTATTTGTGGAAATTGGATAGGCATTTTTGAAAATTATTTAATAGCTCTAGATGGTCAAACTTTTAGACTTGAGAGGAAAAAAAGCATTATTTTTTAACGTTTTGGGGAAGGAAGATCAGCATTTCTTCAATTTTTTCCCTGTGGTTCTTGATGCTGAGAATAATTCTACACAAGACCCTTATAAAGAAGCACAATTATGCTTGGAACATAGATTCCCAAAAGAGACAAACATTGCCATGACAAGATAAAAGTTTTATAATCACCAACAAAGTCTGGAGGAATCCATTGATTACTTTGTATTGAGATTAAGAGAGTTATCTACGAAATCCCAGTTTGGACAAATGACTGACAAATGAATACGAAATTATTTAATTGTGCAATGGCAAAGTAAAACAAATTTCAGGGAAGGTTATGGGCAGCAAAAACCCTTCTTTGAAGAATACCATACATATAGTCAAAGTTGTGGAAGACTCTGAGTATTATGTGCGTGAAATGAGCACGAGCGAAATAGCAGAGGGAGGGGCTGGTGTTTCCAAGGAGGCAGGAGACCAGGAGATGGTGGGGGTTTTTAATAATTTTGGCAAAAGTTTAAACAAAAATTCAAAAGAAAAATATTACAAGGGGCAAAGACCTCCAGAAAAAATGTGTTATAGGTGTAGAAGTAATTTGCATTTAAGGAATTCCAAACCTTCTTTTGCTATCAACAACGATTGTTTGAAATGTGAATGTAAAATACACTATGCAAAAGAGTGTGCAAAAGTAATATCAAATCTAGAATTACAGAGACAGACACCTTATTTCTCTCCAAATAACGGCGAGGATCGCATTTTGATTGAGAAGAATGACAGTGTGGATGTAGTGGGTAGGAACTCTCGCCGAGTAGCCAGATTCCAAATTATGGGGAAAGAGGTAGATCTAATGGTAGACTCAGGTTCCATATTTACTATAATTCCAAAGAAATTGTTCTATGATATATGGCCTGAGATTATACGTTCTACCAAGGACATCAATCCCATGGGTTATCAAGGTGAAATTATAGATTTTCTGGGATTTTATTCCGCACCCATACAATTCAAGTCAAGAGAGGTGCTGGGAAAAATGTATGTGGTAGAGGATGGTCCACCGATCTTAGTGTGGGTTCACCAATACGACCCTCACATGATTATAAATCCAAGAGAGCCCAATCAGATTATGGTGGTGGAGGAAGTAGGCATTGATAGAATTTTGAAGGAAGTCAAAGATGTTTTCAGTACCCATAATAATAAGAAGTGAAGTGAGGAAAATGCTTGATGAAATGCTGATGAGGGAATAATTGAACCAGTGAATGCCACAAGTTTGGTGTCACGTGTGGTGACCACCGAGAAGGCTGATGGTCGTCTGTGTTTTTGTGTGGACCTGAGAAATGTGAACCATGAGATCATAACTGACAGTTTCCATTTACCCAATATAAACTAGATGATTTTGACATTGAATGGGGCAAACATTTTCTCTAAAATGGATCTCAAAAGTGCATATTATCAGATTCACCTTCACCTAAGAGTATAACAGCATTCATCACAAGGGAAGGGACATTTCAATCCACTAGGACACTGTTTGGTCTATCCTTGGCTGCCAATGTTTTTCAGCAGATGATGCAGAGGTATTTTGCGGTTTAAAGAACATCATCTATTTCCAAGATTATATCCTAGTGTTTGGGAAGACTGAGAAAGAGCACAATTTTGCTCTTGAGCAAGCTTTGAGGAGATTATCTGAGGCAGGTCTCACTCAGAGGAAAGACAAATGCAAATTTCTGGTGCAAGAAGTAGAATATTTGGGGCACAATATATGAGTGAAGGTTTCCGGCTGAAAGATGATCTTCTCAAAGCCATAAGCATGGCTACTATTCATCAGGAAAAAGAAAAATTGCATTCATTTATGGATTTTGTGGAGCATTATTCTAAATTTCATGACAAATTTGCTGAAACAAATGGAAGTTTGGGAGATTTTTAAGAAAAGGTTGCAAGTCTGAATGAGGTAAAGAACTGCAAATCACTTTTGAATGTATCAAATGAGAATACCATGCTTCTGGGATCGGGCCAAGTTGTCCCAAGTACACAATGGAGCAGAAAAAAACTGTGGCCTTTGCCTCCCGCTCCCTGACGGACACGGAGCATAATTATTCCATGATTGAGGGGGAAGAACCGAGAGCAGCTTGGAGTATTGAATATTTTCAGGCTTATGTGTGGGGATTGTTGTTTGTGCTCCTCACTGATCACAAACCTTTAGTAAAAGTTTTGAAACTTGGAGGGTCTGAAGAGGTGCTGCCAAACTATCAAGGTTGGCAGCAAGGTTGCAAGAATACCGATTCAGAGTGCAATATGTTCCGGGATGGAAGAATATGCAAGCGGATTGTTTGTCACAGCTTCCATTACATTTGAGAGATGTAAATAAGGAAGCGGTATTGGTCAAAGAACAGGAAAAAACTGTAGCGTGGTTACCTGACATTCAAACAGAAAGTAAAGGATTATTTACTATTAAGGAATGGGAGAGTCAGAGTGGGTGAAGTACTTAAAAAAGTAAAGGAAATTATAATACGAGGTGGCAGGAGGGAAAGTACTGTATCTTTCTCTGTTAGACAGTATGTCAAAATCTAGGAGTAATTGTCTATGTGGGGACATGAGGTGGTGACGAGAATGGACACGTTTGTGCCTCCATCAGGATTAAGGAAACAGTTAATAAAATACCGCTCACAAAGGACATCTTGGGCAAACTTTAACTAAGAAAAGATTACAAGAAAAATTATTGGTGACCTGGGATGGATGAGGAAGTAACAAGTTGGGTGATTAACTGCCAAGACTGCAAGGAGAGTGAAAAGAGACTTAAGAATGAGGTACAATTTTAGGGGGGTCATATTGATCTTTATGGGTCCACAAAGTGGAAAGGAAATTGAAAGAATATTTGAGGATATAGTGTGGGTCATCTGCCTACAGAGAATGCTGCCATTACCATGTCTCCCTTTGAATGCATGTGAGGAAGAAAGCCAGGAACTAAGTTGCTTTCTGCATGAGTATTATTGCATGGTGGAATGGAAAAATTGGAGGAGGGAAGTGTATGCATTAAAAGAAACAAAGTGAAAGTAGGGGATTGGGTGAAGATCAAGAATGGGCTTGTGGAAGTGGGGCTGTCTAAGTTTTGGGGTCCATTTAAGGTCAGGTCAGGTCACAAGTGGCATGTTGTGCATGAGAAATGAAATAAGTGGAGAGTTGCAGTATATCAGAAGAGGGGTGAGTGCATTCCATTTCATACCATGACAAAAATGACATTAGTGGTTTTATGTTGATGTAAGATGGTGACATAGCTGGAAGTAAAAATGTGGAGGGAGGAAGTGGTTGTTGGAAGAGGTAGTGGGAGGGGAGAGGTGATGCTGATCAGAAGTCAAAGGATTCGTAGACCACCTGTGCCCTTAATTGACCATGTTAAGTAATAAGTATTCTTAAAAGATCTTAAGTGATTGTATATTACAATATGTTTTGTATTGCTTTCAACTACAATTTCTTATTTGTAGCAGTCTTGCATAGTGTTAGTTTTGTAAGTTTCCTTTATCCTCATGGTTGGTATTTTCACTTTATTTATTCGTGTTTTGAGTTTCCTTATATTGTTTTTGTTGTTACTGTAAAGGAGGGAGATGTGGTATGCCTTCTAACCCTTCCCTGCTATGCCTTTAACCATCAATGCTGAGGCTTGTTATGGCTATTGGGGTAGTTTGTGCTTATGCCTCCATAACTTTTTGTCCACATAAGGTCCCCATGCCAAATTTCCAATCTTTTTTTCAAACATCCTGGGGTTTCTAAAGGGACTGAGAAATTAGCCAAAATGCGGCAAAATTTTGTTTTTTGGGGGGAAAAATTGGAAAAAGTTCTGCAGGAGAAAGTGTCTGTTTTTTTGCCTGCAAATGGCACCAACGAAGGATTTGCAGTGCTACAATCACCATCGTCTCAGCTTTCAGGAAAAGTCACACTTTACTCACATTTCTATGCAGTAAAGTTGCGGGATCACCGCACCGGCACACATTTCTACCACCAAACGTTACCCTCGGTCATCCGATAAAAATTATAACTCACTTGTGGGGTGAGCCAAACGCCTGCAAGAGGGAAGGGCCAAAAACGTACAAATTGCACTTTTGGACCCACATTTGCTCCCCTTCAGTTTTTAATTTTATATGTTTTTAGGCTGACTCTGCTTTGGGCACCCACACAACTAAGGTATCAATTTTATCAGGAGGCCGAGAAAAACGCTAGGTGGTAGGAAATTTGTGCCGGCGTGGTGATCTAACAACTTTCCCACACAGAAATGTGAGGAAAATGTAACGTATTCGCTAAATCTGAGGTTTACAGAGGATTCTGTGTAAGGAAACACTGGAGGATCCACGCAAGCCACACCACCAGCCAAGCACCAGTCTACGCACAATCCCAGCCACGTGCAAGTCCACACACACCAGCAGCAAAATGCCAGTACACTCACAGGCAGCCAAATGGCAGTACACTCACAGGCAGCCAAATACCAGTACACGCAGACCATCAGCCGAAATCACACACACACACACACAGAAACCTTCCCTGGTATCTGGCAGTTTTCTGCCCCCCCAGTGCTTAATTTGTAAATAGTAACCTGCCGGTGCTCAAAGCCCTCCTGTTACACCCGCGGCTGCTGCAGTTAAATGTGCGAACACAGAATACTGTGGCGGCTTAATCCCGAAGCCATCTCGGGCCTCTTCAATCTATTTACAGCCAGTCCCTGCCCCCTCAGCTCACTCCTGCAACTTTCTGCTTTCTCCCTTTGTGACGCTTTTTCGTTTTTTCCCTTCCTCCGTCTGTGCCATGTGTCTTTTGCTCGCAGCAAATGCTTGAGGCAGAAGAATAAGCCCCGGCCCTCAAAAATAAGTCCTGGTGCTCAGCACCGGAAACAACAAGCATAAATTAAGCACTGTGTCCCCCTTTGGGTCAGGTGAGCCTATAAATATCACTGATCTGCCTCCAAAGGGGTCAGAAACAGACAAAATGTGTGTGAAAAATGGGGAGGGACCCTTGCCTATGGGCCTCTCCCTGACATGTCCATAAACATATCCCTGGTCCCTATTAGGCAGATCGGATGTAATAACCACCATCTGCCCCCCTGGGGGGGCAGAAAGACTGTGGCCATTTTGTGGGGGGGATTGGGGCATTGGCATGCCAATTCTAGGCAGCCCCCACGCCTACATAAAGAAAAAAAAGAGTCCCTGGTACCTAGTGGGCCTTCTTCCCCCCAGAGGGCAGATCTGGGGATGTTGCCCATATCTGTCCCACCTGGGGGGCAGAAAGACTGTGCCCATTTTTGGGGGGGAGAGGCAGTGGGAGCATTAACATGCCCATTCTGGGCAGCCCCCCCCCCCACTCCGGTGAAAAAAAAATATCCCTGGTGCTTAGTGGGATTTCTGCCTCCCTGGGGGGCTGATCGGGGGCTATTGTCCTATCTGTCCCCTGAGGTGGCAGAAAGACTGTGCTCATTTTTGGAAACAGTTGTAGCTTTGCCACACCCATTCTGGGCAGCCCCCCACCCCAACTCCGGTTAAATAAAATAGTTCCTGGGCATAGTGGGCTTTCTGTCCCCCAAAAAGGCAGTAAAACTGTGTCCATTTTTTTGGGGGTGGGGCGTTGACATGCCCATAATAGGCAGTCCCCACCCGTATTCTAAAAATATATATATATTACCTGGTGCCTCGTGTGCTTCTGCCCTCCTGGGGGGTGGCAGATCAGGGGCTATTGCCCCATCTACCCCCCTGGGAGGGGCAGATAGACTATGCCCATTATTTGGGGGTGGGGGCATTGACATGTCCATAGTAGGTCACCCCCACCCCTCTTCTTAACAAAATATATATATTCCCTGGTCCCTAGTGTGCTTTCTGCCCTCGTGGGGGGGGGGGGGGCAGGAGGACTATGCCCATTTTTTGGAGGTGGGTGCATTGACATGCCCATAGTGGGCAGTCCCCACCCCTATTCAGAAAAAATAAATAGGCACCCTGGTGCCTAGTGTGCTTTCTGCCCTCCCTGGTGGTGATGGGGGGGGGGGGCAGAAAGACTGAATATGGCCCCCAAAAAAAGGGGGGAGCAAAAGACTTGCCCAATGGGCCGCTCCCCCCTCCCTGGTGTCTAGTGGGTGGATCCCTGCTTGAGGATCGCCCTCCTGCAGAGGGAGGGAAGGGTCCCATTGTAAAGGGGTGATTCTCCAATTTCAAACAATACCTCTCTTGTCTGCCTTGGTGCTTGGGGACCTGAGATAGCCCCGTGAGCACTGAGGCAAAGAAAGTGAAATGAGCTGATTGTGCACGTTGCTTGTCAGTTAAGTGAAAACTAAAAACAGCTTTGGAAGATGGAGAAGCTCTATTACAGTTCCCGAGGCTGTTTATAGAAAAACCAAATCCCTCTGCTGTAAACAGCAGCCGGATTTGGCACCTGCGTGATGAGGAGGGAATGGTTCTGTCCTCTGCACATGAGTGTCGGTGCGCATGACAGAACTGTTCCGTCACGCGAAGGGTTTAAGGCATACTTTGTGTATGGCCATAAATTGATGTCATGTTAGAGCCTTGTGGTGCATGGATTCCAATCTTGTCAGCTGGATCGGTGCTGGCAAGAGGGGTAGCCACATACAAGGCAGGTTGTAAATAAAAGATTCCTTCTTGGTATCTAGTCTGTTAATGGAGTAATCTCTACATCGTCCCATGACGGTAGATGAAAATGCAGTTAAAGTTTATTGCCAGAAATTACCCATGAACTGTTTTGGCCTCGCAGCTTTGATCACATGACCATTGTTCTCTAATTACAATTTAAGCACCACAATACGCAAACATGGAAAAAGGAAAAACATAATTCCCAGTGTAAACATAAAAAAGGACATGTTTTATATTCTGAGTGCACAAAACAAAGAAGAGAAACCCTTCCTCTTTCTTTTTGTTAAAACAGAATTTTATTATGTTTTTTGCGTCAACACTTACAAAGGGTACATTGTCTTCAGGGATGTTTTCTGTGAGGGTCTACCATGATCTCTAATATTCCTAGATACTCCCTAGGAGCCTAGTCTACAGTATAGTACAATTGCTCCCTCCTAACTACATAGACATTATCATCTTGTAGTTGGTGTCTTATTTTCTCAAAACTTCATAACAGTTAAACCCTATTCCTCTCCCAAAACCTCCTCTGAGATTGTCCTAGTCACAGCACCATCCATGTGACCCATTCTACTTGACTTTTGGCATTAGGGCATAGGGACTTCCGCAATCTGCAATATTCGTAGGTGGTATGCGGTTCTGGCTATTCTTCATCTTTAGTTTACGGGATGCTCCCCACCTTCATAGATGGGCCTCAACATCTTCTCTGTTGTGGTCCATCTCTTATGCCACCCGGAGGAGGTCGCCTCCCCTTAGATCTCCTGATCTTTGAGGGCATCTGCTAAGCCCTTCCTCTTTCTTATATACTGCCCTATCTTGGAAGGTTCATCTATAGGCTTGAAAAATACTGCTGGGGAGAAAAAGGGCCCAGTATCTCAAAGTGTCTTAGCTCTGTGTCAATGGCATCAAAATGGACAGTGTTTAACATCTACGAGTGCAGTTTATCAAAGTAACTCACAATGCCTTTGTCTAAGAATAAATCTTCAAAATACATTTTAGTGATGTCCTTAAGCAAAAAATGTTGCAACTTTACACATTTGCCAAATGGCAGAATAGGTGAAAAGTGGCCAGAATCCTGAATCGTCACAGGTATCAAAAAGGCTCTTATTACCCTGAAACCCAAATGTGGAAACAACAGCAACCCGACTTTTCTAGAGACCAAGGAAACAAAGAGAAGTAAATAATGCCCAAGTAGGCTGACCACTGCTCTGCTTCTTCAAATTAAGAGAATCCATGTCTCATGGGGGCCTCATCCTCCTAGAATACACAATCACAGTACTTAGATTCAGACGATAATCAAAATAAATGAAAATCGTTCCTTATTTGCCCCGCTGGTTCCCAATCTTGGTTCCAGATCTGTCCATGGGCAAAAAGTTAAGAGGGGGTGAATAAAGAAATGACTTCCATTTTAGCTCCCATAGGAACATTTGCTCACATCCACATTCGGAATAGCTGAAAGTAGCACTTAACTCAGCTTGTGATTCTTCTTTGATTTGTTTATATTCCTTCCTGTAGAATTTACGATCTAAACATTTAAAAAAGCAGCCTTTAAATGGTTAATGCCTTTGTGTACTTCTGCAATTTTAATTAGTGAATAATGTCAATAACACTTTGAATCTTTTACAACATGTGATAGGCTGAATTAGGGATGATTTTTTTTCAGGTGCATCAGCTCTGACTCATGAGGTTCGTGCTGTGAAAAACATTTTTGTACAGCCACGAGAAGCCAATCTCATAAATAACCGACCACCGGCCAGTGTTCAGGAGAACCCAGACACGGGGGAAAAAGACATACCTGAGAAGAAAATGCTGAAAATGGTACACAACTCACAAGTGGAAGCTTACTTGAAAGCTTACAAGCAACCATTTGATTACTAGATTTGATGGCCATTTTGTGTCCTACTTGCACAATTCTTTAATCTTAACAAGTTTTTGGCAATGTTGAAAAAAAAGGACAAGCAATACCAAACACTAAAATGAGTGTCTAGCTTTGCTTGGAAGGCAGGAGATAGCGTTCAGGGCCTGGACTGTACCCAACCCTCTCTGTGCAGGAGCTGCCCCTCAGGCCAGGCCCTGTGCCAAACCCCCACTGTGCATGGCCAAAGGCCGGGCTTAGTGGAGGCAATGTATGGCCATGGTGGACTGTCACTATATAATATGGAGTATATATAGTGTTAGAATCAGTCAACGTGCAATATGTGTATTTACTGATCTGTTAGCTCATAAAAGAACTGTCCAATCCTCTTATGTTTGTGGAATGTGGGTTCTAACCCTGGCTTACTTACATGACTAAAGTGTGATATCCTGGGCAAATCACTATTTCTCACTGTGCCTCATTTTTCTACTCGATTTATCTGAATGGACCTGAAAGACATTAAGGGGGTTATTACAACTTTGGAGGAGGTGTTAATCCGTCCCAAAAGTGACGGTAAAGTGACAGATAAACCACCAGCCGTATTACGAGTCCATTATATCCCATGGAACTCGTAATATGGCTGGTGGTATATCCGTCACTTTACCGTCACTTTTGGGACGGATTAACACCTCCTCCAAAGTTGTAATGACCCCCTAAGTTTAGGGCATCCCCTATACAAAAACATCACTTTTTATGGTTGAATAAGTAAAGAAGTTGCTTTACATGTAACCTTTTTAGCCATATACAGGATGCACACCGCAAGCTGAAATGTTTTGGTTCACTCTGACTACATCTATCAGAACATGTGAGTATTATTTTTTGTTTTTAGGTTTATATTTCAAACTATTACTACAGTGAATTGTCACTTCTTGTATGGAAATTATTTAATGTTCTTAAATGAAACACAAAGATTGCAAAAAATATTTTAATTATAAAGTGTTTGATATTTTAAATGAGACTTATTGCATAATTCACATGTCAAATCTATTGCTGGCACACTTTTGCTTTGGCTCTTATGGCCAAGTCAGAACCACTGGCTTTGCTTTGGCTTACTCTTTTAAATTGCTGGTTTGCTCACCTCTAGCAATAGCACAGCCATATGGCAACATTGCAGTAGCTCCCAAGTGAGTCAGTGTCAATGACAGTCCTAGCTTTTTAGGCTACAGAAGGGGCTTTTTACCTTTTGACTTCTGTGGGCCCCCACTGAATCATAACTGGAATCAGGATCCCCACTTTGTCATTATTCGAAGCCGTGAATCTTCAGCTTAAAATATTTCTATGATTTGAACTCGATAATGATACACAAAAATACAAAAACAAATATACACCAACTTAGGGCCTGATTTAGATTTTGGCTGAAGGGTTCCTCCATCACAACAGTGATGGTCCTCCATCACAACAGTGATGGATATCCCGTCCACCAAAAGCTAAATCCCATAGGAAATAATGGGATGTAGATTTCAGTAGAAGGGGTGTCCGTCACCATTGTGGCGGAGGAACCCGTCTGCTGAAATCTAAATCAGGCCCTAATTACTCAAACATTGGAATATTTTGTGTAATGCACAAAGAAATCTAGAAAAAGTTACAATTTTAAAATTTGCTTTTAGTTCACATTTTATTCTTTTTAATTGATTCATTTTAATAGTATTTCATTTTGTAGTCGCGGACATCCTAAGCAGCCCTCATGAACATGCCCACAGAGCCCAGGTTAAGGAGCATATGTGGTGCTAGAGAGCAAATATTATTAATAAAAATATGAGTAGATAAATTGTATAATTAACATGTACTAAAAGCACTTAATTAGAGAAACGTGTGTTCGAAAAATAAAACATGCATGTTTGAAATGTGATTTACATGATGTCTGCCACTTCGAGTTCTATGTGAAATGATAAATAATTGTGAAAACGCATTTTGATGAATCATAACTATTCCCACTGACAAAAGATAACTAATATTGATGAATAAAACTAATGATTTGAAATTATTATTTGAATAATGTACTAAATATGGTTTTACTATTAAAACTGCTTTATTCGTCATGTACTAGCATTAGTAAAAGGCCTAAGTTTTAGAATTTTTCCACATTACAGTGTTTGAGATGGTATGCTGACTTCATTGAAATTCTTTTGTAAACTTTTTTTTAATTAGATATTCCATTGAAAAGCTCACAGTGGAAATCTACTGTCTTGTTCCACTCTGCTCATTCTGTACTTCCTTGTGATAATAATTGAATGTTTTAACAATGGGCTTTAGTTTCTGGTAGGAAGTAATATTAGTTAAAGTGCCATGTTCTGTACTGATTTCTACAATGTTAATATTCTGCAGAAACTGCTGACCGGAGAGGAGTGTCAACATGGACCTATCTTGGAGAAGATTGAAGAAAAGTTACAATCCAGAGAAGAAGTGAAATTCAGTTGGTTGCTTACTATCACACCTCATAGTCTTACCCAATAGGAATCTAGCTAGTGTTTTTATTTTTATTTAGTTCAGTAGAAAGAGAGAAGCTTTCCAGTTATGTTCAGATGCAGTTACATAGTGTTATATTGACTTATAATTCTAACAGTTCAGATACCTTAGGCCCAGCATTATTGAACTATTGCCCTTTCATGATCCTGATGCTGATCGCTGAAGATCTGCTGTTCCTGTGCTCTGGTGAGGAAGACTCTAATAACTGCTAGGAGAGCTATAACCAAGGTGCATTTTTACTTTCTTTGCAGGTTTTTTCCCCTTTAGAAATCCAACCACATATTTTTTTTGCACCATAGATCAGATGTGTAGGAAAGTGCCCCTTTTGGCATGGTTACGCCCCCTCACACACACTTTTTGCCTGATATTGATGCTGACTTAACTGAGCATGTGCTGGGGTTCTGCTAACCAGGCCCCACCAGCAGTGTTATTTCCCAAACACTGTACCACTGCTCCCACAATTGGCTCACCCCTGGCCCACAGTTAAGTCCCTTCTAAAAGGTACCCATGGTACCAGGGGCCCTGTGGCCAAGGAAGGTCCCCAAGGGCTGGAGCATATTATGCACCCTGGGTGACCCCTCACCAAGCACATGCACACTGCCACTGCAGCTTGTGTGTGTTAGTGGGGCGAAAAAGACAAAGTCGACATGGCACCCTTCTTAGGGTGCCATGGCCACAAACCACTGCCTGTGGCATAGGTAAATCACCCCTCTAGCAGGCCTTACAGTCTTAACGCAAGGTGCACTATACCACAGGTGAGGGCAAAGCTGAAGGAGCAATATGTCCTTACAGTGTCTAAGTCCATTCTTAGACATTGTAAGTGCAGTGTGGCCGTATAAAGTACATGAGCTGTAAGTTTGTCATTACGAACTCCACAGCTCCATGACGGGTCCACTGAAGTCTGGGAAGTTTGGTATCAAACTTCTCAGCACAATAAACCCACACTGATGCCAGTGTTGGATATATTGAACAAATGCACCCAGAAGGCATCTTTGAGATGCCCTCTGTATTTTAGCCAGCAGGACTGATCGGTCTGTGCCAGCCTGCCACTTCCAGAAGAGTTTCTGAACACATGGGGGGAGAGCCTTTATGCTCTCTGTGGCCAGAAACAAAGCCTGCACTGGGAGGAGGTGCTCCACACCTCCCCCCTGCAGGTACTGTAACACCTAGTAGTGAGCCTCAAAGGCTCAGGCCTCTTGCACAGTGCCTCAGGGCACTCCAGCTAGTGAAGATGCCTGCCCCACCAGGCAAAGCCAGCCCCACTTTTAGAGGCAAGTCTGGCAGGAAAATTAGAAAAAACAAGGTGGAGTGACCATTTCAGCTAGGACCACCCCTAACATGTCCACAGCTGAAATGATCCCTCCTTGTAAAATCCTTATTGGTTTGGAGGACAGGGACCAACAGGGTTAAGCCTGTGTCCCCCTTCCCAAAGGGAATGGATACTGGAAGCGTGTAGCCACTCTCAGGGACAGTAGCCATTGGCTACTGCCCTCTGACCCCTGTAACACCCCTAAATCTAAGATTTAAGGGCTCCCCTGAATGTAGCTCGTCAGATTCCTGGTGACCTCAAGAAGATGACAAGAAGAAAGAAGAAGGACTGCTAAGCTGAACCCCCAGCAGAGAAGAATAAAGACTCCACCTGACTTGGCCCTAGCCCTACAGGCCTGTCTCCAGCTTGTGAAGCCCTGCTACAAAAAGGTGAGGCATCCTGCAAGACCAGCAACCTCTTAAAAGCCTCAAGAAGGCTGCCTCTACACCAGAGGACCAAGATCTCCTGTGGACAGTGATTCTATCCAGAAAGAAACTCCAGCAAAGGACTCCAGAAGTGCCACAGATCTGTGAGTCCTGCCCACTCTGCACCCAACACCCACAGCCCATGTCCAGGTGACCCACCGTACCACAGCAGGTCCCCAGGCAATTCTGACCAAGTGTCTACACTGGGTTGACCCTTCCTGGCAAACACGACGATGCCGCCAGCCTAAATCTGAAGGACCTCCCTGACTGCGAGAGAACCAGAAGAAGATTCCTGATGCCTAAAGGTACCCTTGCACCCACAGCCCCTTGGTCTTGTGGAATCTGACCACTGGTCCAGGAGCGTTCAGCAGGAAGCTTTCCTCCTTGTCCACCCCGTGGTTTTCCGGAACCGAATGTCTGGACCTATGCTGCAGCATCTTTGTGACCCACCAGAGTCCCCCTATTGAAAAGCATTGGGAGCCCGACGCTGTGTTTGCACCCGCACCCGGCTGCCCCTGCACCACTGAGCATGTGTATTTGGTGCTGACCTGTGGTGCCCCCGGTGCTCTCCTAAACCTCCCTGGTCTGCCCTACGAAGACGCGGGTACTTATCTACAAGCAGGCCTGATTGCCCCCAGTCCCCCAGTCTTTATAGCTGCACCGTGCCAGCCCCATGTTGCGGGTGGTGGGTATTTGGGGTTATCTTGAACCCCAACCTTTGGGCATCCTAACCCCCAGAGACGGAACTTCAAGTCTTGTACTTACCTCGAAACTGTACTAACTTTTCCTCCCCCCTAGAACTATGTTTGAAAATTGCATAGTGTCAACTTTTAAAACAGATTATTGCTATTTATTTGAAAGCTGTTTAACTTACCAAATTGAAACAAAGTTGTGTTGATACATGTTTGATACTTTCTTGCAAATGTACTTACCTGCAAACTCTATCTTGTGGTTCTAGAAATAAAGTAACAAAACATATTATTGCTATATAAAAACAATTGGCTTGGAGTTAGTCATCGAGTGTGTGCTTCATTTGTTGCCTTTGTGTGTACAATAAATGCTTTGCACTATCCTCTGATAAGCCTAACTGCATGATCACACTACCACAAAAGAGAGCATTAGTATTATCTACTTTAGCCTCTGTTAAGCCTCTGGGGAACCCATGAACTCTGTGCACACTAATCGCCTTACTATGACTTTGGCGGATGGAAAAGCCCATTCGCTGAAGTCCCAACAGGTAGGTTGCCACCAGTGCTGCCGCCTCCCCGCTGGACCCATTACGAGTTTCCTGCTGGGTCAGCGAGTGGAAACAGAGTAAAGAAATCAGAACGAAACTAGCGGGCTACAGCACCAAGACTGCAGGAATTTGGTATCAACTGAAAAAGTCACAGAATGCAGAGGCCAAAAAATCTTGTGTGTCTCAGGAGAGAGAATAAAACATTCAAGAAGGGTGTTAGGGTGAAGAGAGAGAGGTTACTTTATTTAAAAAAAAAAAGCAAGTACATAAAAAAAAAAAACTGCACGGGCATCCTGCTGGTAGCGCGCACTGGGCACCGGGATAGTATGTTCTACGTTTTATCTACAAAAAAAACGTTAATTTCATATCACTTTGTAGCTGCAACAATAACGATGTGTAACTATTTCGCTAATACAAAGAGGTTATTCTAGTGCATAATAAAGACATGGCATTCGGAGCACGTCTGTTGTTTCGCGGGATCAGTTGCAGGCTAGCGTCTTCCGTTCGGAGCGTGCGCAGTATATTGATATCGTGGTAATGTAAAACACTTCCGGTATTCAGTCACGCAGGGAGACGTCACATGCTCTGTCTGGTGGGATAAACTGATGCAGCTCCGTTACACTTACCGCTAGGTACTTTTATTCCAAGGGTAAGATAGTCATACTCCGGAGAGAGATGTCCCGCCAGAGCTCGGAAAAGGTGAGCGTTACCGTACTGGGTTGGGTGGCTTCCAGAAGGATGGCGCAAGTTATTTATTAAAAATTGGCTTCTATTTAGTGAGTTATTTATATGATTATTACTGTACTCGGCGGGAAGTTTAATGTCAGCTTGCCTGTGCTGCGCTTGCCTAGCCTATTTTAGTTTTCAGCATGCTCATCGGGCGCACAGTGGCCCTCTCCTTGGAATCTTCTTCACCACCACCCCCCTCCCCCCCCCCCCCCGAACATGTCGAAAAGTATTTTAACGAACTGAGTGGGGCGCACTATTTTGCAAACGATCAAAAAATCATTGTCAGCGAGTTCACTTGGATTATCAGTTCTCTAAAAGGATAATTTTCGAAACACACTGGCTCGGTGTTGTTTATTTATTTATTTTTTCTTTCCCCCCCATGCACACCTTGGCCACTTATACCTTTTCCTCATTACTTTCGTGATTATCCGCCCTCCACTTTCTAATTCATTTGTACTTTCCTTTTTTGTCACCCTTTTCTTGTGAGACTCCCCTAATGTATTTCCTCTTTGTCTCAGTCCTTTAGCTGAACTCTGCCTTCTTCTTCATGACCACTCCCTTTTATTCTTCAGCATGTTTGTAAATTCTGCCTCACTCGTTGGGTGCTATTTAGATTATTAACATATCTGTAGATCTGCTGTGAGACACCTGCTTTATCTTTATTGTAAACAGTACCTTTTGTACTGTCGTTTTGGTTTGAATTTATATTTATGTTCATGAATTTATTAAATAATTTTGTTATAATTTATTTGATAATGCTCTTGTACGATATTTGCCCACTATAATACTGTGAAATAAATATATTGCCCCTAAAAACATTTTCAGACACAAGCTGGATAGCGAAAAGAGTCCCTACATGTCACTCTAAGACAGAGGTCTTCAAACTTTTTGATGCCGCGACCCCCTCTTAAAAAAAATTAGGTGTAAGGACCCCCTCCTGATAAAAATTTCTAGAACCTGGTACTCCTCATCACCAACAAAAATAAACATCCCCATTTCGCACAGCAAATCATTTTTACTGCGAGGAAATAATATTAAACAGTGTTTAGCAAATCAAAGATCAGTGAGTGTGGGGGCATGGTAAAGGGTGTTGCTAAAAACAAAGGTCCTCATTTATTAGGAATTGACATGGGGCAGAGCTGCAAGTCTTCTTGCTACACTTCCACACTCTCATTCCCAAAGGGCAGGAATGGGCCGTATTTATGAAATACAGTACATTTCTGTCCTTTCCCCCTGCGCTGGCGCACAATTGCTGCCTAGTGCCAACATAGGCAGGATTGTATTTGTGCAGGAAGGGGCACCTTCCTGCACAAAAACAATCCAGAAAGGCATTGTACCTCTTTCTACATGTGTGGCAGATAGCAGCACACATGGAAAGAGAAAAGAACAAGGAGAAATTAAAACATTTCTCCTCATTGTGCCTGCTCTGGGGAGGCGTAAGGTTTTGGCACTGCTCCAGTTTACGTGATTTTGTAAATCTAGGGCAGTGTCAAAATCCATCTGTGTTGCATAGGAACACCCACCACTACGGCCGTGGAAGCCTCCTTGACGCAAAGTAAGGCAATGCAGCGACTTGCACTGCCTCGCCTTACTCCATATCTACAAGGCCATTCAATCCGCTCAGGGTGGCTCTAGGTCAGCTCATAGGTACGATTGAGAGGCTTGTGATGCTGGAGCATCAAAAAAAGTGATGCTCCAGCAGCGCAAGCCTCTCATAAATAAACCCAAAATATTCTCTAAATCTTTTTAAGTCTTTCACCGCCAGGTAGCTACATATAAAATAATAGCCAGCTGAAATGAAAAATAAATAAAATAAAGTTGTTACTCATTGGGAAATGCACTGCAGTGCATTATGAAACCTCTATTAGTTAATGCACTGCAGAGGTCTGTGTTTAACCGGAGAGCAACAGAACGAAACCTTTGTTAGTACAGTTGAGAATAGTGACTTGTGTATTTTTAGTGCCAAGAGGTCACAGCCTGTGACAGAAAGCACTGTGAATATATAAAAAGGCATTATTTTATACTTGCATTGCACACAGTATAATATAGGCCACTACAAAAAGGTTTATTATAAAACGGTGCTTCCAAAATGTGGATTTAAGTAATATCAGAGCATATGCAATACCTTTTTTTTTTTAATAGCTTTCCCTTCAACACCTCCAGGTGAAGTGAGCGCTGTGTAAATACAATTACAATTAAAAGCATGCACTTCACAGCTCAGTTGTTAACTCTTCGCACTACCCCTCAAAAAAAAATTATGTTTGTCCTCACAAAGCTTTGATCATTTAAAGCTGCTCCCATGCACCCTTTACATTTGCAGATCAGCTCGTAGAGCACATTTGCTTTTCATTCAGGAAGCAGAAGCCCTGGGCTGAAAGTCTCCTTAGCTGTCTGTGCGGCTTTCACATCACAAATTAAAGTTCAGCTGAGGCATTTTAAGGATCAGCTGGGGGAATGTGCGACCCCCTTTCCAGGTCTCTACGGCCCCCCTGGGGGTCCCGACCCCCAGATTGAAGACCTCTGCTCTAAGATCTCTCTCTATGAAGATTGAGACCTGTTTGACAAAGATTTACTGCATGAATATTTTTTACTTACACCTGAAAATTCAATAAAAATTCACACCTGCTCCCAGAAAAATCTTGGTGGCTCTGGCCCAAAATGTCCGGACAGTGTTGTAACATCAGTGCTTTGAAATTGTTTGTTACATGGTGCGCTGTAAAATTCTGACTGTTTAGACAGATGCAGATTTTTCTCTGGCAGAAATAGCATGTCCTCTCGATTCTCCTTTGCCTATAACTGTTTGTCATTTCCCTTGAAAAATGTATCTTACCTGGTAATATAATCCAAGCCTTCACTATCATTTGCTAGAATTCTTTTACATTTCTTTAAATTGTTTCCGCCTGCATTTTTTGACTGATGAGACATTGGTGAAAAGAAAGAAAATTTGTAAGATATTTTCTCTTTCTTTGTCTTATATGTTATTTTTTGTAGTTACTAGCAATGTCAGGCCTTGAATGTATTTGTTAACAATGGTAGTTTTTTAATCAGAAGCATTCTAGGATCTTCAGCGGACTCTGCTCTTAGTGCAAACAGAGTTCCATAGCGACCCATTTCTTGGCAGGCCCGACAGCCTCGTTCATTTTCACTTATTTATTATTCAACACATTTCTTCAGAGAGAAGGGAGAAAGAATTAGACAAAGTTAAATCTGGACACACATGAAATTGGATGTTGTTTTATTGTAAGAATACCGAACTCACTCTTTTGGACTCATGACCTAAAACAAACACTCCCAGAAGATAACTATATTTGTGCTGTATGTCTTCACGTTTTATATTAACTGCCATGTTCATCTGCACTAAACTAAGTAATAATATAAACAAACCATATTTGTGTCCATTTCGGTGTTTTTTTTTATTTTATTTTTTAACAATGTTAACAACAAAACAGATTGAGTGTAAATAGTACTCAAATTCTTTATGGGTACACTGCAAAAATGGCCATAACATTATTTTCATCCATTTAGCCACGAGCACCAAGATCCAAAAAAGAATTCACGTATGCATCCAGTTGCTTTATGCATGAAGGGTCCTTCAAGCAAGAATAAACAAACTTTATGTAAAAAAAACCACCAGGATCCGTAAAGCCATTGTCGAACCAGACTATACATTTTTTAAAAGAGTCTTCCACACCTATAAATCATTATAAAATTGACTCAAATTTTTTTTGAAATAAGAAACACTGAAATTAACAACAGGGTCATTTTGGAACTATTAATTTACATACAGAAAGGTTTGTACTCTCTCTCAACAGTAAAGATTTATTAAGGACATACATATACATTTGTGGATTTTTTTTTTAAACTAACAACCCAGCGAGCTGGTTATTGCTTTCAGATGCCATGTAATAGCCAAAATGTATAAAATGGAACTAACTCCTCACTCATAAAGCATTATGAAGGAACATCTTTGCTATAAAAATACAGTGAATAAAATAATAAACATAAGTCCTATTAAGGTGTCTTGTTTAAAATCTAATGTAAGTGCATAAAAGGATGAAGGGAAGATATAGTATACAACCTTTAAAATGTATTATGTAAGTTTGGATGCATACATGTGATATGAATGATAAGCTCACTGTGGAATTTAGTTTTTATTGTATCTGTTTGCTGTTGCAGATGCTAACACATTGCTCAAAACTGTCAAGCATGTGCCTACTCCTCTCCTCACCATAGTTGTACTCCTCCCCCAAACCAACCAGTGACTCATATTCAGTAATACTACTCACTTTCATGTTGATACCTTCCCCTACTGAAACCACACTTTCATTTGAAGGCGGTAACTACACTGGTCAAGTATGGGCTCACCTTATTGCACAACAGCACATAAATACAAATGAATAAATCAGCACATTATCTAAAATGTTAAAAGCCCTCAACATGTTAGGACTGGCTAGTTCCATGTAAATGAGGTACTTATTTAATCCACCTGAAGGGGACATACTTGAATCTGAAGACACCAAACCTATTATAATTCCTTCCAGAGACATCTGTATCCATCTAACCTGTTCATTTCCCTCTAGTGCTTGCTTCCAGAAACTCTGGAAGTGAGGATAGGAAGGAGAGAAGTACTATTGATTTGAAACTATGAAAAAGTCTGGTGTCATTTATTTGAAAGATGCAGAAAATCCAAAAGTGATTGATGCCTTAGAAATATTCAGCATCAAGTTTGCAAAATCTTTAGACTACCCAATTCGCAGCAAGTCTGAAACAACCGAGGCCTTCTCAATGCATTCCATGAAATAAAAATCCACAGACTTAGAAGCGTTTATCAAAATGCATTAATGGTCAATTACGATCAGAAAAATGCATTGACATGCAATGGAAAGAAGGCCATCCCTTAACAGTGCAGAGGTGCTGAAACAATTAAAACATTCAGTTTACTTCATCAAGACTTTTTACCATTGAGAAGATGCAAGCCATTTTTGAGAAGATTAAAATATTATTGAATTGAAATGTGAGAAACTGCTTTGAGTGAGTGTTGTTATCAAATTCACTCTGATGATGTACAGTAACAGGGCTACAACCATGGTCATGCCCTTGGATTTTCAAAACTGTTAGCACTAATAAAAGTAGCATTTTCAACAAAACAATGATATTCATGAGGTATACTCAAACAAGGGTGCAAATATGAATTATAAATCTTCGAGTATCACCTTTCGAATTTAACTTTTTAGCATCCTCTGTTTGTGAATGCTAACCCTGAGAATGAGCTAATGTCTGTTTGTTGTCTGTGCAGCCATTCAATTTTGACTCCTTAATGCAAGGCACTCCGATTTACATTAGGTGTGTTTGGTGTGAACAGCTTGGAATAATTTATTTAATTTCAGGGAATAGTTCGTTTTAAGAGATTGTAATGCACAACTTAATTCTGTGGCTGCAAAATTTCACAATTACTGTGCCATTAAAGGATGTAAATCCTCTGTAACAATGTTAAGTGTGAGAGAATTGATCTCATAGACAATATGTATGACTAAGAATCTGCATGTGATTATGAATAACAAATCATGTGTGTTGTACATTTTGCCTATCAATATCTCCAATGTGCGGAATTACTTCTTTTTTTGAGTTGGAAGGTCATAAATTTAAAAGTATAAAAACTGTAGTGCTATCAAGCTCACGTTTGTGTTTCGCTTTTGAAACACTGCCAGAAAGAAAGGTGGTGACATTGACTGTGTCTCAGTGCTGTTGAGTATGGTATTTATTGGAGGTAATGTAATACTTCTGTACCCACATCCAGAAAACGTTTTCACATAAAATGTAGTGGTGTCAATCAGAGGGTACCTAGAACCTGATCTTTTTAAATGTTTTGTGCAACCTTACCCTGAAATATTTGGTCACACTAATTTTATTGAATGGGCCAGTGCCCATAAAAGCATAACCTGAGGATGGAAAAGTCTCATTCACCAATAACTGAAAACAAGGTCCTGATCCCAGGCTCAGTCATTAAAGTGGAAATATTTATTTTAAGAAATTAATAAAGTGTAAATGTCTGCAGGTGAGTCCAACGCAAAGCATGTAGTTTTCTGAATGGTATATTTAGAAAATATAACATTTATTTGAACCTTGTTGTTCGACTTGGTATCATTGGCATGGTCTCCCCTAACTTTTTGCCTCTACTTCCCAGCTTGTTTCTGTGTGCTGTACTCTGTTTTTGCTATTTGTTTGCTCTGGACACTTTTACCAGTGCTACAGTGTAAGTGTTCCCTGTATAAATTGTATGTGTACATTGGCTTATGCATGATTGGCATATTTGATTTACCAGTTAGTCCCTAGTAAAGTGCACTAGAGGTGGCCAGGTCCTGTAAATCAAATACTACTAGTGGACATGCAGCACTGGTTGTGCCACTCACATTAGTAGCCCTGTAAACATGGCTCAGACCTGCCACTGCCGTGTCTATGAGTGCAGTTTTGAACTGCAAATTAGACTTGGCAAGTGTACCCACTTGCCAGGCCTAAATCTTCCTTTTTTATATATGTAAGGCACCCCTAAGATAGGCCCTAGGTAGCCCCATGGGCAGGGTGCAGTGTATGTTAAAGGTGGGACATGTACTTATGTGTCTTACATGTCCTGGCAGTGAAATACTGCCAAATCCGGTTTTCACTTTTGCAAGGTATATCTCTCTCATAGGTTAAGTTGGGGGCTGCCTTTAAATATTATTAAAACACAGATTCTCTTCGGGAGCAGATAGATGTGGAGTTTGGGGTCTCTCAACTCACAATTTAAAAATCATCTTTTAATGAAGGTGGTTTTTATATTGTGTGTTTGAAAAGGACACTTTCAGAAAGTAGGCATTTTCTTGCTTAACCGGTTCTGTGACTCTGCTTGTTTGTGGATTCCCTGTCTGGGTCAGTTTGACAGTTGGGCTGTTTGCACCTCTCCTATAGACAGTGAGACAAAGGAAGCTGGGTGTAGCCTGCATATCCTGATGAGCCATCTGGGCTGAGGGGAGGAGTGGTCACTTACACCTGAAAAGACTATGCCTGCCCTTACACACTGCAGTCTCCAACCACCTGGTGTGTGTCTGGGGCCTGGCCTGGGCAAGGCAGGATCTTGAAAACAACAGCAACTTTTCTTTGAAGTAGGCCTACTTCAAAGGCAGAATGGGGTATAAGAAGAGCACCCAAAACCCCTAAAAATCAGATTACTTCTGAAACCAAGAGGAACCCGTGCCAAGGAGAAGAGCTGGAGAAGCTGGAAGAGAAATACTGCCCCTTTGCCTGTGACTGTGCTTTGCTGGGTTTGCCTGCAGTAGCTGCTTCCACCTGAGAGAGGACAAAGACTGACCTATGTGTGATTTCCCACTGGTGAAGAATCTCCAAGGGCATGAAACTGAGCTTGCCTCCTGTTGTTGACGTTTCAGGGACAGCAAAGACATCTCTCTGCCAGCGCTTGGGCTTTCTGCTGAGAGTCCTTCCTGACAAGTGGTGCCCTAACCTGTCTCTGGGCCCTTGAAATGTGCAGCTGGGGGGAAAGGACAGAAATCCACGCAAAGACCACCATGCGGAGAAACTTTTGACGCACCACCCGCAGCTGAAAAATGACACGCTGCCGGCCTCGCGGCTAAAATCGCCGCTCCACCTGCATCACAGCTGGGAGATGGATGCAACGTGGCTGGAGAAACGACGCACAACACCATCAGCGGCTGCTGTTAACGACGCAAGCCCCCACGCAGCACGGTTTCTTGACACTGTGCAACCGGATTTCGACGCAACATCGCTGGTCACGAAAAATCAACACAAATCCTGCCCGGACCCGAGGTGCCCGTCCGGATCAAAGCATTGCTGGCCTTTTCTGACGCACACTTGCCCGTGCAGCTTTATTTCGACACTACTGAGGTCCTTTTGTATGCTAACAATGTTCTCACTGTTTTCTAAAGGATTTAAGACTCTTTTGCTTTTTAAATTCATAACTTGACCTGTGTATGTTGGATTTTTGTCATTTTTGTTTTGTTTAGATAAATATTATCTTTTTGTCTAAACCTGTGTTGTGTCATTTTGTAGTATTTTCACTGAGTTACTGTGTGTGTTGGTACAAATACTTTACTTTACACCTGGCTTCTGAAGTTAAGCTTGCCTGATTGTGCCAAGCTACCAATGGGGTGAGCGGGGGTTAACTGAGGTTGATTCTCCTTTACTCTGACTAGAGTGAAAGTCCTTGCTTGGACAGGGCTAACCTGACTGCCAACCAAAGACCCCATTTCTAACACTTGTACTTGCCACAATTTTGTGTACCATGTGCTGTTAAGAGAAACTGAAGCATTCCAAATGCACTGCCAGATGTTATGAAAGACTCAATGAAAGTAGGAGAATAAGTTGTTCTGTGTTTTGTAAAAAAAACATTGGGCAGTATGTCAGATTCCTGCAAAAAAAGTTAGACTCAGTTTCATGCCTAGCATTGTTGTAGAAGAAAGCAAACTTTCCTCTAAACTATGGTGTGCTGTCTGCGTGCAGTGATCGGCAATGTTGATTTGCTTTAGCTGAAGATGTCACATGAAGTACTGGTGAGGTAAATATAGTATTCACCATAATGGTGAAAATACAACATGCCTTCGAACTCACCCAAAAAGGGGTCAATGACTTCAAAAGGTGCATAAACTTTCAATGCATAACAGCATTGATATCTCATGAGCTAGCATAGGTTGATAGGGACACAATGTTGTCTGAATCAAAATGAAAAATGTACAGTACGGTCAGCCCTAGGATTTGCTGTGGACTGTAATGTATTAGATACCATCTTTCCGGGAAATTACAGCAACAAAGGTCTAAAGAAAACAAAAGCACAGAGAACATATCCAGAGACAAAAAAGTGGAAAAACAAAACTCTGAAATTTGAAACAAAACTCTGAAATTTGAAACAAGATCTAAAATTCTCCCTCCCACAGAAAAAGGACTGCTTTGGTTTCCAAGGCCAATTCCTACTCCGCCGCACTAAGGAATGCCAGAGCAACTTTCAACGCCATCAGGTACACAGGTTTTTCATCTCTCTTTCTCCTCTAGCCCCTTCAAGCAAGACTGGGCTGCCTCCGGTTCCGAGAAAACATACTGCTTCTCGTCCACAATCATTTTCGGAATCTCTCTGAGACTTCTGACCCCTTGATGTCTCATCTTTTCTAAATGCCATCAGTTTTCTCTTCCTGGCCAGTGTGGTGGGGCTACGATCTCAAAATACAAGAAGATGGCAATTCTGGTACACCACAGTTTTTGCCTGCACTGCTGCTTATAATTCTTCCTCTGCTGTCTGCCAGTACTTCCCAGTACTGCCCCCTGGAGTATCTCCAGTCATCATGGGCTAAGTATAGACCCGCCCATACCAACCATTGGCCATAACCTTCATAAGTTCCCAGCAAAGACAGGGCTCAAAAACCTACGCGACCACTCGCTATGGTGAGTCATATTTTATGAGGTCGAGCTATATTGAGAACCTACTCGGCCCTTGAGTGGACAAAGAACAGGTGTTCTGTTCAATCAGAAGCTAAATTAGTAATTAAGATGCCTTTAAATCTTACTCTTGTCACATTTACTCTGTGTTCAGAGACAGAGGTCAAAAGTCAGTTTGTCTTCTTGTAATGCAAATACTTTTCCTTGTGACGCAGACTTCAGGATTTTGTAAAGTGAAATGTCTGACCTGTGTGAAATGAAAGGCTGTCTTATCTAATCAGTAAAGCTGCAAGTTAGTAGGAAGGTTTTTGGACATTTCTTAGCAATTTACTGTCTGTAAATGACAGTGCACTACCACATCATGCTTTAGTAATATACTTAGTAAAGTGGGTGTTTATACATAAACCGAGAAACACTCCTGCCCTGATGGCCAAGCTATTAGTAAACTAAGAGGCAAGTCATGCATGGCTTGTGTGTACCCTATATGTGGGCTAGTTTTATTATACATGGAGCAAACATTTAGTATATTTAATCAAACAAAATAGGATTTTTTATTTTTTTTACATTAGAAATGCTGAACTCACATATTTGAAGGTGCACTCATATGTGAGAATGAAGAAAAAGGTGAATGTAAGATACTATATTTGCCTAGGATCACTCAATTTGAGACCCGGTTCCGGGTCAAGTACATTATAGTTAGGTCGAGTAGATTTTTCAAGCTACTCAACCTGCAGGTCTAGTAACATTTTTATGATTTTTCGAGGCCTGAGAGGAATTAGCACCACCTCCACCATCAGGTGATTTCACAAGAGGTTTTCGAGGGACATTAGTACATTGAAGTGGGCATTCTTTAGATTAACTAGCATCCCCCAGTGTTGTTCAATCTGACCAAGCTCCCAGCTACACATCTTTTAAATTCTGCTATTTCTTCTAGTGTAAAGTTCATGTCTCAGCCCCAACCTTCCAATGGTTTCAAAGATATAATAAAAAAGACTGAACTTTGCTTCATCTGTATTTTTTTATTTGTAGTTTTTCTATAGTACCGCTTTACTGAAAACAGTATTTCATCGCTTGACAAATAATATTCAAGTACAATTTAAAGAAAATGAAGCAACAAGTTTGAGAGAGAAGGATTGTAGTTTACGAACCACTTTAGTTGGCAGAGGGCTAATTGGAGTTCAGTAGAACAAATGACAGAATCAGAGTTAAAGAAAGACAGCAACATATAGTTGGTCAAGGCTATAGAATCATTTACAGAGGAAACGATGGGATGGAATTCAGTAGCAATTGTCTGCTTCATTTTTTTTTTTTTAGCCATGCAGAATCGTCATTCTAGGTGTACCTTTAGAAAGTGGGTGTTAATCAGTGCTTCAGTACTACGATTAGGAATTTCGGTGTTTATCAATGAAGTGAGATCTTGCTCCCTAATTCACTTGAGCCCACAAATATTGTCTTGAAAACCTGATATTGTGGTCTTACTAGGTGTACTGCCGTACTACTTTAAAGGTTAGAGAGCCAGTTCACAATTTTATTTGGGCCTCCGGCAGCAGGCAATGTAGTTCCCTAAAACAAAAAATGTGCTTGAATGTCTTCTTTCCTTGAACTATTTGTGCACTTGAATTCAGTTTAGTACTGAAGTATTCTGCTTGGGGTACAATAGTGTAATAAGCTGCTTGCAACTTCAGCTTTACTGCATGCACCACTGCCTCAATCCTGATCGTTATGTTTTCAAGATCTGCATAAAGGGACATTATTTGATTTCAGTAGGTCTGTTTGTTCTTGGTTAGCTCAAATCTGGCCCCCTGTGAACTGCACGTAGTGAAAAAGAAGTTGTCCTTTTAACATCATCCACTATGGTTCAGAGAAACCCTCTATTTTGTCAGATGCCATTGTCAGAGTGTCCGGCACAGCAGGCTAGCTCTGGCATGAATAAGAGTTCTTGTACGCAACTGGCAGTGGTCCGCCCTGAGGACTGCAGTAGAGTGGACACATTGTAGTGAGACCACCACCTATTCTAGCTATTTACCCACCCGCTCTCCTCATCAGCAAAGTCTTTCCCATGTCTCACAGGTCTAATTCCTCTGCAGCATTCTCTCCTATACTTTGTTCCAGCCATATAGCATTTTCCGGCATGAGCAGTGTCATGTAGAAGAGTTGGACTTGCCACACCACTGCTGGTGCAGCTGCTCATTTTGTGCTGCTAAGTGGGGATTTTTGGGGAGAGAGGTAGAGGAAGCTTACTTTTTGATTTATCCTGGGGGAGCCACACATACAAGTCAAATTGAACCTAGGGTAATCTTATAGCTTCCACTACTTTGTACTGGGTGACCCTGGTTCCAGCTCCGTAATGTAAGTCAGGATGGCAAAGCAATGACATTAGCAGAGGCCTCCGGAGTATCTGTCCATCTTGGGCACTGGCCACTCCAGCCTCTGACTATCACCTTTATATATATTGTGAAAAGACTATTATTTTGTCTGTAAGCATTGGTTATTAGTTTCTGAAAATTCTGAAATGTGCATACTTCCCTAGTTTAAAAAAGAATGTTCTGAAAAGAAGACAATTTTGTCTCTAAATACCAGTCCTCATGTTTGGTAAATATATGTTAAGTCCTCCAGACATCAGCTTGTGACTTTAAGGTCTCACACATACAACTGCCTCAAATGAGTATGCTCTATTTCACACCCCCATGGATTATGATCAAATGCAGGGGGTGGGGGCGTGCTACCATAATGCCAAACAGACCCACAGTTTGAGAGGTATGGTTAACATCATGCCAGGGCCACAATTATGCCATGAGTGAACACCATAAGGTCAACGATAGCCACAATATTCCACTGAAGGCCAACATAATGCCAGGGCCACCACTGTTCTAGAGGAGTACACCATAATGGTGCCCCTTGATATGTAGTCAGTTTTTAGGTCAGGAGGCAGCTGTTCGGTCAAACATTAAAAAATATATATATATTTTTATTAAATTTTCAATACAAATCTAATTTCCATAATTTTGCATTTACATTGGCAGGGTTTGGTTGATCTGAAAAAGGTTTACATTCAAACAAAACAAGAAAAACATAACTTAGGTCCTATTATAACACTCAAAAATATTTGCCTGCTGTAACTGGATGATGGATCTTGCAGTGTGGTATTAATTGCCACACAATTAGCTGCATGGTTACACTATTCCCTGCTGGTTCATGCTTTGTTTGTGGTGGTGGGGGGTGCTGGTCTGTTGTCTATTTGTGGCATGTGCTGTAGTAGTACTTATTGTTCATATTCTAATTATTTACTCATCACTTGTTGGCCGCTGTGGATAACAGCCACTTGAGGGTGTGGGAGTGGGTGCTCTCTCATCTAATATGGTATGTCTTGCCCGGTTTGCTTTGTTATGTTAGAGGTGGTCGAGTACCAACCAACCTTTCTCCAACGCTGTGTCTTTGTCAGGTTCATGGCGGTCTCTCATCGTTCTTAGCCTCTAATCTGTTTACTAAAGTTTCCCAGGCTTCGCATCCTGTGTGTTGTTGGCCCTCCCTTTCTAATTTTCGTAATACCTGATATTCTGTGTGGGCCCAGCGCAATGTCAGGGTGTGCCAAGTTTTCAAATCTGGTGCTGTGGACGCTTTCCAATTCATAGCTATCAATCTTTTGTACATCACGTATGCTAGGTCTGCAAACTTATGTAGATGCCTGTGTTTCTTTTCTCTCGTTCTCAGCCCTAACAAACAGGATTTACAAGTACAAGACCTGTCAATTCTGAGACCTCTTCTACCACTCCACTCCCTATTCACCTGGGCACATTCCCAGACCATATGGTAGAAATGTGCCAGTGGGGCATTACATCTAGGGCAAGTTGGGTCCAATCCGGGGAACATACGTTTAATCCTAGCTGGTGATAGGTACGTTTGGTGTGTGTAGTTGAATTGTGTAAATCGAAATCTGGGATTTCTCGATACCCCGAGTATGGTATAAAACTTTCAGCCAGTCCTCTTGTGGTATCGGGTTTGGCAGAACTGTATTCCATCTGTCCCTTATGTTCTCCATATTAGATTCGGGGAATTTATTCAGAATTTTATATAAGTTCTACACTACTTTTATTTGATTATCATATTGCAGCATGTGATGCAGTATGGGGGAGATCACTGGTTCTCGGTCTCCAGCCGCCCATGCCTTCTTAATTAAGTGACATATGGCATAGTACGCTATAAATTGCCCTGGATTCACTGCTGTGAGGGCTCGTATGGATTCAAATGTCATCTGTTTCCCCTCTTCAAAGCAGTCTCCTATCGACAATATGCCCGCCTCCGTCCAGGTCGTGAGCGTGTGCGTCCTAGTCGCGTTGGCCCATCCAGGAATCAATCCAAGTGGAATGAGCGGCGAATAGGGGAGCACTCTGTGGCCTTTTTGTATATATCTCTCCCAACATGAATGTGCCACTACCATTAACGGATTGTCAGACGCCCCTTTCGGTATTTTATTTGTTAGCCAAGTGATCAGGGGTTCTCCGTGTAGTCGCACCAACACCCATGCGGATTCCGCCAAGGTGGGTCTGTGTATCCAATTCTGTATCCACTGTAACTGTGCAGCAGCGTAATAGAGTTCGAAGTTGGGGGCCCCTGGACCACCCGCGCTAATTGGGCGCTGCAGTGTGGTGAGTGCGACTCGCACTCTGCCCCCTCCACATATAAGCTGCAGCAGGATTGCATTCAGGTCTCGGGAGAAGTTCTTGGGGACCCTGAGTGGTAATGCCGTGAAGTAATATAACAGCCGGGGCAATAACAGCATGTTTGCCACCGCCACTCTGCCCAGAGGCGACAATGGCAATTTACTCCAGAAACGCAGCGACCCCTTCATAGAAGCAAGTGCTCTCCCCAGGTTCCCATCTCTAAAATCCTCAGCTCTATGATATAAGTGGACCCCCAGATATTTGAACGTATCAAAACACCATTTCAGGAGTCCTGCTGGGGCCTTTTCTTTCCTCGACGGGGACCATATTGTTAGTGGGAAAACACACGATTTTTCCCAATTTACCACCAAGCCCGATATCTCCCCATATTCAGTCAAGAGTGAGATTACTAAAGGGTATAACCTCGCTTCCTTTCCGCACATATGTTAGGGCGTCGTCTGCATATAATGATATAACATTGTGTAGCCCACTCCTGATTATTCCCCATCTATCTTCCATGGCACGTATTCGAGTAGTGGTTCCATCGCTTTAGCAAACAACAAGGGAGAAATGGGGCATCCCTGCCTGGTGCCTCTGGTGATCGGGAAGCTATCAGATATAACCCCCTCCTGTTTTCACCCTAGCTTGTGGGTTGGAGTACAGTGTCTGTACCCACTGTATGTAGTTAGAGCCAATTCCCATACTCCGCATAGTGGCAAATAGATAGTCCCACCCTAGTGTATCGAATGCCTTCTCAATATCTAATGAAAGTACCATTTCGTCATATGCATCCAGGGGGGTGCCTCCCATGACACTCAGCAATCTACGGATGTTTAAAAAAGTATTACGTTTTGGGATAAATCCATTTTGGTCTTCGTGTATCAAAGTGTGTATGATGGGAGCTATCCTGTTAGCCAATATTTTACCTAGGATTTTACAATCGAGATTTAGGAGTGAGAGTGGTCTATAAGATTTAACGTCTGTGGGATCACAACCTTGCTTGGGAAGAACCACTATCATTGCCTCTCTCTGTGTGGGAGGCAATATCTTACGGTTCCATGGCTCCTCGAACACTTTCAGCAAGTGAGGCTTTAAGTGTTTCGAATACGTAGAGTAGTATTCTATTGGGAGGCCATCTATACCTGGCGCTTTGTTCCTGGGCATCTGTGCTTGAGCTAAGTCCAGTTCCTCCATTCTCAGAGGGGCCTCCAGCATCTCCCTATCTGCCTGCGACAGTTGCGCCAAGGGTGATCCTGCAAGAAAGGATTTGAGTTGTTCGGCCGTGCATACTGTGCGTTTGGTATAAAGGTTCGTGTAGTATTCCCTGAACGCCCCATTGATCTCTTCTTGTGTGGTGGCCATTTTGCCTTCATCTAACTTTATAGTCCCTATGGGAGACTGCTGACGGTTCTCGCGAAGGAGCCATGCCAGCAGCCTGCCCGATTTATCTCCCTCCGTTTGTAGGCGCATTAGATGATATTTGTGGTCATGTCGGCGGAGACGAGAATCTGCTTCATTATATTTTGTACGTGCCTCTTTTAGCATTGTATAGGGTGTCTCATTTCGTGCCACTGCAATTTCCATTACTCTCAGTTCCTTTTCCAATTTGCTAATCTCCGCGTGAAGGGCGCGTCTCACTCCCCACGTGGACAATATACAATGTCCTCTGACTACCGCCTTATGTGCCTCCCACTCAACTGCTCTTGTGTCTGTGGAGTCTTTATTGATTTCCCAGTACTGTTTCAGTGTTGTGTTCAATCCTTCTGTGAATGCCTGATCCTGGAGAGCTTCCACTTGCAATCGCCAGGTAGGGATTACTGAGCATCTCCTGCCCCAATTCAGTGTTAATCTAAGCGACGAATGGTCCGACGGTGTCTTGGCCAGGTATTCTGTCCTATTAATCAATGCGCATATGTCCAGGGCCCCCCATATTATATCTATTCTAGTGTGCACTTTATGAGGTATTGAGTAGAATGAGTATTCCCTCTGTTGAGGATGCTTCATGCGCCATAAGTCATAGAGTCTCATGTCACCTGCCCATGTCAGCAAGGGGCACCTGGCATTTCTATTTATTGATCCTTTCGGGGGGTGTTCAACCTGTCTAACACTGCGTTCAGTGTGCTGTTGAAGTCGCCCCCCAGATGGCCGGGGCTGCAGAGTTCACCAATAATGCTGGGGTAAGTGTGCCCAGGAATTCCGCTATCGCACTGTTGGGGGCATAGATCCCGATTATCGATAATTGTCTCCCGTCTAATTCCCCCTCTATTGCCACATATCTGCCCCCCTGATCTATCCTATGCGAGGTTTGGACAAATGGGACGCCACCTGCTATCCATATCAATACTCCTCTAGCAAAGACTGAGTATGTTGTGCCTATAATCTGTCCACCCCATTTCCCGCGAATCTCCTCTAAATCAGACTCCAGTAGGTGTGTTTCTTGTAGAATAGCGATATGTACTCCCTGGCGTCTGAGGCGTGCATATACCCGAGCTCTTTTGCTTGGTGCACCCAGTCCTCTCACATTCCACATGACTATTTCATATTGGAGTGTGATGAGATTTGCATTTTGAGCCATTTAACGTTGTATGATGTACCTGTATGTGGCACGCTCCAGGTTGCAATGCCCGTCCGGGCCCCCACCATCCTCACCAAATATATAATTAAGGCTAACAACCGCAGCAGTGTTCTCTGTGTTCTGAGTTGACCTATTGTATACAACTTAACTGTCTTCCCCCCCCCCCTCCTGCCCCAACTAATTCCCTCACACAACTGTGAACTCGTAATAAACTACACAACACACTACTACTTAAGAAAACCTGTATCCATGTGAATACCTGTAGGGGAGCTATTTTGGCAACCGGATGTGGCTCTTATACGGGGCTCACATCCTTCCACAGACATGATCTGCGCGTACGTATGGGCGCTCCGGGAGTGTTAGGCCCCCCCCGGACCACTTGCACAATAACATTAGTCCATATTCGCAATAAAGAGGAATAAATTGTTCAAAAGATACTCATAGGTGGCTACTGCGTCATCCGTATTGATTCCCGCACATTATCCTTTGCCGCCCTTCGACTTGTCACGCAGTTCGGATAAAAAAGCAGTCTGGCAGCTTGCATTCACAGTGCATCCACGGATCTGGGGGTGAGCTTCAGGCCCTTGAACGCTTGTGTTATCGTGGAGTCCGAGCTAGCCGAGTCGGAGTCCGAGTTGCCGCAGGGACCGCCCGGAGTACCTCAAAGGAATTTTGCGTGTGCAGGGGAGTTTCTTTCAATACTTTTGCCCTTTCTTCTGCTGCCTGTTTTTCAGTGGGTTGTCCCTTGGAACATTTCTTGGTGCGCTTCCGCGATGGAGAGGTAAGCCATTCCTGTCCCTCGTTCGTTCCCTCTTGGGATTGTGCGAAGCCTTTGGCATGCAACCACGTCCAGGCATCTTCAGCAGAGGTGAATATGTGGGTGCGATCTTCTGATATCACTCTCAGTTTAGCAGGGAACAGTAGGGCATATTTAATATTGTGCTCGCAGAGGCGTTGTTTGATTTTTGCATAAGAGTTACGTTGTTTCTGTACCTCTTGGGTAAAGTCTGGGTAGGCGTTAACAACTGGGACTTCGTGTCAGAATGGGCCTTTGTTACGGAACTGCTGTAATATTAAATCGAGGTCTCTGTAGTTTAAGAATCTTGCTATCAGTGGTCTAGGTGGTTGGCCTGGGGCCGGCGGCCTCCCTGGGACTCTGTGCGCCCTTTCCACAGAGAAGAACTTCGATGGGGACCCATTTAGCACTTCTTTGATTAGCCATTGCTCTAAGAATATTTCCGTACTCTGCTCTGCTAGTTTCTCAGGGAACCCTAGAACGCATACATTATTGCGCCGGGATCTGCTTTCTGCTTCTTCAGCGCGTGGCCATAGGATCTTCACCTCTGCGTCCAGTTGTTGAATTTGTTTTTGATTGTCCGAGACCGTGGAATTCACCGGGTTTTACACATCTTCCGTTGACTTCACTCTTTCCGCCAGATTGCAGTGGTCCACTCTAAGTAGATTCAAATCTTGTGATACTGTGTCTATTCTAAGTTCCAGAGAGGATTTAGTGTCCATGATCGCCTGCAATACTTTTTCAAATTGTGTAGAGTGGGCTTGGAGTGTGCTTTCCAGCGACTGTAGGGTTGGTATTAGCTGTTGATCACTCGGTGCCGGTCCAGGCGTGCTTCGATCTTGACTTTTCGTGGATTTGGATTTCCCGGCCATGTTGCGTTTCTATTGGGCAACTCTCGCTGTGTAGAGCAGCGGAGTTATGTGCTGCTTGGGCGGCGGAATTCAATGTTGGTGCGTATCCACCCCTCGGTATGTGGTTCCTCGCCGTGGCGCAGCAGAGTCTGCCTGCGTCTCCCCCTAGATGAGCCGGTCAGCAACGGCGCAGGTCGTGGGCAAATGAGTGTTTAACACTGCTGCTAATAATTAAATGTCCTAGGTCAGGAGCTTGTTCCCTCCTCCGGTATGCCCAGCCACCGCCACCGAGATAGCGTTCTGGGCGGCCTGGGTCACTCCAGCCGGCCCGGCCCAAGCATTGTTCTTGCGTAAAAATTTGAGCACTGGCAGGGACGGGGGGGCCGGATGGCAAGGAAGAAAGATCGGAGATTGCCGGTGGGGGGGGGGGGTTGAGAGCACCGGTCTCTCCCGCATGAGCAACCCCCGCACTGATCCAATGGTGCTGTTGCCCCCGTTCCACGGGGGGAAGGAGTACAGTTTTTAGGCAGTGTAGAGGGAATTGTCCCTCAGACTCATGGGCATCACCGCCGGGCCCGGGTGAGTGCCCGCCGGCACGGCGCGGCTCCCATCCACACGCGCCGCAACTGTTCTGCCACCTTTGCCTCAGATTATTTCCCCAGGCGGCAGGCCTGCGCAGAGGAGCAGCGCACGGCTCCCGGCCTAGACGCGCAATCTCCTCCACGCCTCTTCCCTGGCGCCCCGCTCTGCTGGGGGAACCGAGTGAAACGCAGCAGCCGCCGTTGTCCGATGGAAGAGGGGGGTAGAGGGGAGAAGCCGTGTACAGATACGGCCCCCCTGTTGAAGACCCCCACCTCGCTTCACCCCCTCACCTCACGTCGCTGCCTCCCGGCTGGGCCAGCGATCAGCCCAACGCCGTCCCAGCCTCCGCGCCTGCCCAGGATCATGCAATGCCGCGGCCGCCGGCTCCTTCACGGGCCTCACCCGGCTCCGGCTGCCTCGTCTCCCCTCGCGGTGCTGCTCGGTTCCACAGCGGCACGACGGCCTCCCGGGCCAAGTTGCTGAGTTTTCAGGCGCCGAGTCCCACTCCGGGAGCACCCTGCAGGATGTTTTCCGTGAACCCGAGTCAGAGCTCACGGATTAGGCGTCCGACACGGCCGCCATTTTGGCTCCCAGTCCTGTTAGGTCAAACATGACCTCAAGTATACCACTGAGCACCAATGTGCCAAGGACGCCCACGATATGATGGACATCATTAGACCAGGACTCAAGGGTGACCATCAACAAGCCAGGGGTAGTCAACATTACTGCAAAAGGGGCCACAGTTAGACCAGGGGTGCTGAAATATGGCAGTAATGATCACCATTATGCTTAGGCAAGTGAAGACGATATATAACACTTAAGCAAGAAGTCACTGCCATTATGCTAATAATAACTACCATTGTGTCAAGATGACCCCATAATCCTAGGGGGCACTACTTGCAAAGGATTGCAACTATTATCTACAAGGAGAGAGTACACATGGTGACCTACTTGCTCAGTCAGCAATTTGCAGGGCAGTGCAGAATCTCTGGTTTCTACAGCTGTATTCACAGTTATTCAAGCAGCAGTGGTAGTCTGAGTTCTAAAAGTGAGCAACAGTGGCACCATTCTCCCTAAGGCCCGTGACACAGAACATATTTCCCTTCTTCATATTCACTTTCACTCAGGCACCAGCTATTTGAATGACACCTTCTAAGTCTTATTGATGAGTAGTTTATAGTATAGCAAAGAGCTATTTTATTTTTTCAAGCATCAGCAGAAAGTGTTTCCTGGCAGTAAAACAGTGTCTAGCCTTTGCTAACAGTTGAAAGCAGTGGAATCAAGAGAATGACCGAATTGGTGCATCGTTGAGCTATGGAAACCCCTCCATGCTCTTAATTGGCTGATAAGATGAATGGCAACAGAAGCGAGGACCTCAGACGTGCAAAACCTTTGGTGCCCAAGAAAACAAACGGAACTTTGTTTTGTGTTGCAGTTTGTGTATATATCCAGTATTACTGAAAGACATATTGGCGACAGACTTCATTGGTCTGGGTATGCTTGTACCACTCATTTGTAGCACTGGTTGGGGGATTCCCAGTAAAAGTTCACGATTTATATTATTTTATATTATGTTATGTTTACATAGATTTGTACAATGCCCTATTGCCGTTGATGCTGTCTCACGGTGGTCTCACGAATTCCATCACAGACCAGAGAATGTTTTTTTTAAATTATTAAGTAGGATCCTCAGTAGTATGAGTTTGGGATATAGTGTATGTATATGTTATAAGTGCCCTTTCCTGAATATGCCATGTAAATTTGATGTTTGTTTCAGAAAACACTTACAACTCATGATGTTTCTGCCTATTTCTCTGAAGAGGAGTGGACACTTTTGCAGGAATGGCAGAAGGAACTTTACAGGAATGTGATGAATGAAATTCACCAGGCCTTGATTGCACTTGGTAAAGTAACAGCAGTCTTAACATTTTGCTTTGCAGATTATCTAAAGAACGTTGACTTGTCTTTTACTAATGAACTTATTTGCCTTGCAGCATGCTGATGTTTTACCCTTCACCTTCCCCATCTTTCTCACTCTCTCTCTGTTCCGCTCTCTCTGTTTAGCTCTTTCCCGGTTTCTCTCTCATTGGTTTCTCTTTTTCTCTTCCTTCCCCTCTCTTTCTTTGCTTTGTTCTGACTCTCTGCTCCATTCTTTCCCTTCTCCCCTCTTCCTTTGCCTATTGTGACCCACAAGCTCTTTTGTTTTACAATCTCTTCCCAGAGAGGTATAAAATGAGATATGAAATACTGCAACTCTCTATACTTGGAAACTTTAAATCTGCATAACAAAGGTGAAGCTAATAACCAACTTCTCCTGTTGTCATTACAGAAATGATGAAAAATATAACTTGAAACTGAAAATGAGTTAGAATGTACTAATGTAGGTTAACAACTATATTACTGATAAATATGATAGGTTGAATCAATCAGGCGTTGTTGCACTGCCTATGTCTGAGATATGTTGCTATTAGAGTTTCTTCTTTCTCTTAGGGTCAGTAGTCAATTTATTGCTTGAGAAGTGTTTAACAGGAAATGGCCACTTGTAGAAAATTAAATCTAATCCGAAGTGACAGTTGAATACTGTGAACTCTTCTTACAGAAAGTCAGCAGATTGTGTCAGGACACACAGGATCCAACAGAAGTAATGCTCCTTCACATTCCTCACCACTCCCACAGGAATATAAGGGCCAGTGGTAAAAGCGAGTAAAGGGCTATGGGCTAAGAGAGAAAACAGCGACATGTCTCATCGCTTATATGGGTTAAGGAGGTCTGCAGGATGTGGTCGATCTCAACAAGCCATTTGTATGGACCTAACTTAGCAATACAACTGTCTGTACTGGTAATTCATAAAGGCTAAATATACAAAGATTAAAATGTACATATAAACTAGCACTTCTCCCTATGTGTTTGTATGCATGTGTGTAAATATATATATATATATATTGTAGTTGCAATGCGCATGCTTTAACTTGATTACTTCCGCCTACGGGCCGGTGCCGGGCAAGTGGGCGCAGGACCCGCTACAAAATCCACAAGACTTCTTTGTATTTCACTCCAGAAAGGCACCCACACGCCAGGAAACCAAAGTTTATTTAACGCCCACGCATACTGACCAACACGGTCTTCGTCAGAGCAAACACAGTGGAAACAATGTCGCCACATTTAAAGAAACATCAGCGCATTTCCAAAGTAAACATAAAAAAGATACTTCAAACTTTTAACATTGTTGCTTCGTTGCCCACAAAACAATTATTATAACACATCAGCAAAAGTCTGTAACAGTGTATCACCACACAGATATGTTTTTAGAATAGAGAAAGCCGGATGAAAGAAAATTGCTTTCTTGTCTGTCATACGCCGTTTTGCTTATGGCTATCCAATCGGCATTGCCTACTCCGTTCCTGTGCCCAGGTCCAGTGGCTTTTTAATTTTAAAACTGAGCACAGTTGCCTAAAAAAAATTAATCAGCGTTCAAACATATACTTTGAACAAGGAAAGAAACGGCAAAAGAAAGCCTACTATTCTGTCTGTCAGATGTCATTTTACATAAAGCTGTAAAATTGACATTATCCGTTCAGCTTTACTAATTACAGCTTGTCAATCCAAGCCCAGTGGCTGGATATCAATTGCCCGTAACCTAGATGGTAATAGAGCACGCACCTAAGTACCAAACAAACAAAAAGAATATGCACACATATAATACAAAGCCAAGTGCCAAAAATTATAAGACTACTTGATTGTTTGGCAGGCGCCCAGACAGAAAGCCAGATGATACACATAATACAACCACATAACTTTCCAAAGAAAAAATATAATTCTCAAACCAAATGATATATCCTTTGATGTAAGAGGGACAACACAAATTTACATATAAGCTGAAAATTGGCAAAAAAACATTTTACAAAACCCACATATATCCCAAAAACAGAAACCTACTAGCCCTCATTCCGAACCCTAAAACGAAAAACAATACATAAACTCACATTTGAGGCAAGTCATGCAAGTCCTGTGTTTTTGAAAAACCTATATACTAATGATGCTCCCCCCCCCAAAATAATATATATATATAGGGGGGGGGGAACATAGCAGTAGATGAAACACCCATGGAGAGGTATTATAACCATTTTATCCCAAATGTACATGAAGTTCTTCATCCAGATTCAGTCCTCCAGGGAACTTACTCTCAAGCTTGATTACAATTCCGATTTCAGTCTCCATAAAGTTCTTTCTGTGTCTTCTCCTGTGATATTTAATGGGACCCTGTCAATGCTCGGTTAATGTATTTAATGCTAATGTCTCGCCACCGGGTACGTAGAATCATAATGAGAGATAGCTCAATAGTATTCCAAGATTCTCTGTTTAACCGGAAAAATCATACTTCCTGCATAATTCAAACCACAAGGGCAAACTAGAACATAAGACACATAGGGGGTTATTACAACTTTGGAGGAGGTGTTAATCCATCCCAAAAGTGACGGTAAAGTGACGGATATACCACCAGCGGTATTACGAGTCCATTATATCCTATGGAACTCGTAATACGGCTGGTGGTATATCCGTCACTTTAGGGACGGATTAACACCTCCTCCAAAGTTGTAATAACCCCCTTAGTCACTATTACTGTTAATGAACTTATTTATCTTTACATTCCCACCAGTGGGCAGTGTATTTGTTTTCTTATTAGTGCTGAGCCTACATGCGTGGCACTTTCCGCATTTGATACCTCTATCCTGGCCCCCCCCCCCCTTATGTGTGTTTTTATTTTTGTTTTCTCCCCGGGGCCCCAGCCAAGAAACAAAATGGCTGCAACAACTTTCCTTTTAGGTTGCAGCCAGCCAATCAGGGCCTTGCTTTTCGTCTGGATCCGCGGGTACCTGCGGATCTTCCCCTGGGTACCTGCAGGTCAGCGAAGAACCACATCTCTTGATATCTACATTGTTATTTTTTTAATAACTCCAAAACTTCTGTTTACACCAAATAACAAAATAGATCTTTCTGGACCAATATCTAGCGTTCTGCCATATTTGTTGTAAATCCATTCAGTGCTTTGGGTTGTAGTCATGTTCAAAAAATGAAAAATTCTTCTAGGCATTGCATAGGGGGAAAAGCATTTTGGGACCCCCCTCTTTGTCTTTGCCCAGGCTTGACGAATCACTAAACTTTCCAGACAGCAGCTAAAGTAACTCGCGTATGAGTTTTGAAAATATTGTTTTTTTATTATTAGTATATATATATACATTTATATATATATATATATCACAGATTGGATAAAAGGCAAGGGGTCATTCTGGTGCTGCTTGATCTATCTGCAGCAATTGACATGGTCAATCACAACATCCTTCTCAATAGGCTAGCTTGTTGGTTAGGTGGGGTCGCCCTAAAATGGATTTGTTCTTACGTACTAGACAGATGTCAGCAAGTGGCGTTGCTCCCCTATTGCTCAGCCTTTAGAGAGTTGAAACAAGGTGTCCCTCAGGGTTCGCCCCTGAGCCGTATTCTATCTAATATTTATATGAAACCTTTAATCTCTCTTAACAAAAGCCACGACATCCCGGTTAACAACTATGCAGATGACACACAACTTTTTATTTCTATGAACCAAGGAGGCGAGATCTCTTCCTTCCATACTTGTATGCATGCTGTCACAAACTGGATGGATGCTAATGCTCTAAAACTGAATGGAGATAAAACAGAGTTTCTTTGTTGTGCCCCAAACAATGGTCCTTCTATGCTACCTCTGAATTTTTGACCTTTAGCCACAAATACTGAGCGAAAGGCCTCTGATGCCGTGCGGAACTTAGGTGTGGTGTTTGACACACATCTTATTAGAAAAGCATGTGTCCAAAACAGCAGTCATCTTTTTTTTTTTATTTTTTTTATTTTTTACTGAGGAGCCTTAGAAAGAATGTTTTGGTTCTACCTATACATGCCAGAGCTTCAATCACCATGAGTGTTATACTAGGATGATTGGACCATTGTAATGCCATCCTCCTAGGTGCACCAGATTATTTAATTAATAGACTCCAAAGAGTTCAATAAACTGCTGCCAAGCTGGCTCCGAGTTTACCTCCGAGTTTACCTTGGAGATCCTCTGGTACAATAGCGCTGAAGGAGCTGCATTGGCTTCCTCTAGACAAAAGGATAATTTACAAAGCTATGTGTGTGGTGTGTAAAGCACTTCATGGAAAGGGACCTACTCCTTTGCAAAAAAAATGTAACCAATATATGCCTAACAGATCCTTGCAGTCTGCCTCTGCCAATTTGGTGTGCCGGCACAGATTTCAAAGGGCACGGATGGGAGAACGTGCCTTCTCTTTTGAAGCTGCACAGCTGTGGAACTCGCTGCCAAGTATGCCAAGAGCACACTCTAATCTGTTAAATTTAGAAAGGCCCTGAAGACCTTTTTGTTTCCTAAGCAGAAGTGACTTTCCCCGTTGTTTTTTTTCTCTTTTTCTTTCCCTCTAGTATTCTAGTTGCTCTAGCTCCAGGATTACTGTCACAGGGTACTCTATAAATACTATAAAAAAATTATCTGAAAAACCTAAAGGTTACATGGACGTTATAGGTTCTGAATTTACTTGCACAAACCATAGAAATACAGCAGATATAGCTAGTTATTTCAAGTAACTATAACTCGCGGCCTAAGGTAACAATAACTCGTGCCCTCGCCATGCCCTGCTATTACAGCACTCATGACAACTTTTATAACGTCAATAAAAATATCAATGAAACATTAGAAGAACTGTGCATGGGAAGGCACAAGTTATAATTACCTTAGGCCGTCAGTTATAGTTACTTGAAATAACTCTAACTATAGCTGCTCAAGTTCAGCGTTTTTTATATATATATATATATATATATATATATATATATATATATATATACTCACATATTTAAGCTTTGCGGTTTAGGGTTGGGTAGAGTTTGTAGGTTTAGGGTTGGGTAGGGGTAAAGGGTAGTAAAGGTATTTTAGGGTTTATGGATGGGTGGGGGTAGTGGTACTTCATAGAGCTGCTGGCAGTGCCATCCTGTATGTGTACTGCAGAGGTGTGCAGTATATTCTATGCAGTGTCCATGTATATTTAGGTGAGGTCTATAATACAGTTTGTGTGCATGTGTATGTTAGAAAGCTACAGTTTTTTTCCATCCTGTCCGTGTGTGAGAGGCTTACACTACTTCACGCAGGGTGCCTATTACCTTCTGTGTCCTTTTGTCCTTCAGCATGCTTAAGTGCTCCAGAGAGTTGCAGGTTATTCCACACTGTGTGCATGTATATCTGTGCATATTTATACGTGTACACTAGTATACAATGCGTAAATGAACATCAAAGTGAGATGTATATTATTACTCGTGTTAGAGAGGTAAATCATGGTAACTCCTGTGTGCTTGTATACGTAACTCCTGTGCATGTATATGTTGATGTGTACACTCTACTCCCTCTGTGCTTGTGTACGTTCTCGAGATGCGGTGCAATATGTTGACTCTTGTAGAAGTTATTGAGGTGTACACAACTACACCCTGTGTGCATATATACTTGTGCAGTGTATACTCACACATATACTGTGTGCATGTATATGTGAGTGTACCTTGCGCATACACATGCAAGATGTGTGCATGTGTATGAGGCGGGGTGTGCAGTACTGCACCATGAGTGCATGTGTGCATCAGAGATGAATCACAATCCCCCATGTGGTATTGGTATGTGTGCGAGGTGTGTACTGCCTGCTGCTTGCACAGGTTTATGGGATAGTTGCACTACATTCCACCCTCTGTACTGTATCCTTGAGGGCAGTGTACACTCCTACTCCTTTGTGCATGTACATTTAAAGGTGGTGCACACAACACTCCTTGTGAATGTGTACTCCACAGAGGTGTGATGTACTCCATCGTTAATGTCACGTATATGTAAACTTGGAGAATATATGACTGATATGTATACCACTACAATCGCATGCATGTGTATTTTGGGAAGGTGCAGTATGTGCCACTAGGTGTACATGTATATGTGTGCAAGGTGTAAACTACTACATCATGTGTCCTTTGCAGCAGCACAATATATTCCGCCCCATATTTATGTGTAGGTGGCATAGCCCCCCACCTGGTGTTTGCAAGTTCACTTCATGTGGTGCAGTATATGCCACTCTGTGCAGGTGTTGCCATATGAGGTGGAGGATAAGCTATCCAGGTGTCCGTGTGCTTCAGTGGAATGCAGTATCTTATGCATACGCACTTCAGAGAGGTGCAGTATATTTCACCCTGCGTGTACATGTGCGTCAATAAGCTGCGCTAAATGTCATCCTGTGTTCATTTGTCTGTCAGGGGAATAAGGTCACTGGTTGCACATGTAGATCTGTGCTAATTCCTTGTGCCGTTGTTTAATAAGAACACGTAGAAATCTTAATACCACAGTTGGCCACTTCTAAGTACTGCGCATCCTTGAGAGGATGGAAGGCTGGGCTACCCTGAAATCCCAAGTCGTGACTTTGAGCCGACATGCAGAGATCAGCAGAGGTTACTTGTTTTCAATGCTCCTCGTGCCTTATAGGCCTGGGCCGAGTTGTGAAAAGACCAGTTGTTTACTATGCACACACTTGTGCTATTGATAATCGTGAAAATGGAGTGTGAGACCCGTGTGCAGTGGTCAGCCTTTGAAAATATTCTTTTTAATTTAGAAAAGTAACCTTGTTTAACTGTGCTGCCTTCCATGCCATTAAGATACAAAACTTTTAAATGGATTCACTGCTTTGATCTCTGGTTGTGCGAGTCACGATCGTGCCACAGAAAGAAGGGCAGTGTGGGTTACACATGCAGCTCCTTGCTCACAGCCAGGAAACACTTGACAGTGCACAGTTTATAGTAACAATGGACTTGGTTAGCACATGTCCCTGCACTACATGTCATCTGGCACACAGTGACTGTAAGTGCTGAGGCCACTGCTAGCACTTCAGCTTTGATCCTATTGAGTACTCGAGAACAAGGTCACTACATTCACTGCATGGCACATGACATGCCATTGTGAACTCTAGCCTCGAAACCACTGTCTTCAATGCATGTGGCACGACACTGCTTGCTCCAGGGCAGAAATCATGACGTGCACTGTACCTGCTACCGCACTGTGCCTGCTACCACACTACACTGCACCTGCTACAGCCCAAGAGCTCACACCATGAACTCAAAGATACGGTCACTGCATTCAGTGCGTGACTCTGTGAACTCTAGGGCTCAAACAACTGACTTCACTGGCGTGGCACCAGGCTGTGAGAACTAAGGCCCAAATCACAGCACGCACTGCACCTGCTAACACACTGTGAACTCCAAGGTGGGGACAGTGCATTCAGTGCATGGCACATGACACATCACAGTGAACTCTACAGCCGAGACCCCTCTCTTCAATGCTCCTGATACCACACTGAGCTCCAGGCCAAAGCCACAGCAGCAGCTGTACCCGTTACTGCACTGCACATGCTATGGTCCGCCATTGAACTCCAGCTGTGAACTGCAAGATAGTGTTGCAGCATTCACTGCGCTTAATATCTGCATACCCCTGGGAACTGGCCCACCTGGGGCCTTCTTGAAAAACAAGCGTAGGAGACCACTCTTGCTTTTTTTTCAATTTCTGTCATGAATTTCGCGAATTAGCTTCAATTTTTAATTTTAAAACTAATACTTTTTTTTGTCCTGATGGGGATTTCTGAGAGCCCAGCACAAGAGCTAGATGGTCAGGGTGTTCCTACTCTGTCCCCTTTTCTTTCTTTTTGCATTTGTTTTGGGACCTGGCTGAAGCCAAGTCCACACTGCAGCGCTCATACTCCTTGACCTCTCAGCAGCCTTCGACATGGTCTCCCACAGCACTCTACGTACCAGACTCCACGACATACGAATCTGTGGAAGAGCCCTGGGATGGATCCACTCCTTCCTCTCCGGGAGGACTCAGAGAGTCAGACTCCCGCCCTACACATCCAGACCCACAGGAATCCACTGCGGAGTCCCCCAAGAATCCTCACTGAGACCCATACTGTTCAACGTATACATGGCCCCTCTCGCAGCCATTGTCAGAAGCCATGGAAAGAACATCGTGTCATATGCCGATGACACACAACTCATAATTTCCCTTACCAAAGACCCGGACATAACCAAAAGGAACATCCACTCAGGAACGGAAGCTGTCGCCACCTGGATGAGAGAAAGCTGCCTCAAGCTCAACTCCGAAAAGACTGAAACCATCATCTTCGGAAACGCCACCTCAGCTTGGGACGACGCCTGGTGGACCACTTCTCCCCCCCGCCTGCACCGACTGAGCACCCCCACATTCTAGTCCTATCCATGACTCGCCAGGTAACCTCAGTCGTCTCCTCCTGCTGGTACACACTCCGCAATCTTCAGAAAATATTCAGATGGATCCCAGCAGACTGCCGCAGGGCAGTCACCCATGCCTGTCACGTACTGCGCTGGACTTCTCACCTCTGGATTTCGGATTGGCGAATACACCAAGTCTTCTACAGGTCCTGGATGCTCCCAGATAAGGGCGACCCCTTCTAATAGCCACGGTGCCGCTTGACAGGCTACGCCAAAGCAGACCGTACCCTCCAGAAGGAGTCCCAGAGGGAAAAAAAAACCAACACTGGGGAAAAAACCTCTAACAGGAACTCCTGAAGGAAAACAAGAAAAAACAGGACTTGACAACAGGAAACAAAAATAGGCAACATCCAGGGTACAAGGCAGGAAAAAAAGGAACAGGAAAAAATATCCCAAGGCAAAAGCAGGAACAAAGAACAGGCAAAAATCTCCCAAGGCAAAAGCAGGAACAAAGAACAGGCAAAAATCTCCCAAGGCAAAAAAGCAGGAACAAAGAACAGGAGCGAACAGCACAACCAGAAGGAAGTGTTTGCAACGCAAGGAGGAACAAGACTGACTGACTTATATACTGAGAAAAGGGAAGTGACATCACAGGAAAGGGAAGTAACACCATCTTGGATTGGGAAAAGCCCATAGACCAGTATAGGAAAAAGGAAGTAGTATAAAAGAAAAACAGAGCATGCTGGGACAAAAACACGAAGAAGACAAGATGGACACAACATGGATAGAGACAGGCAAAAGGCCCAACAAAAAACCCACCACCAACAATAAAAGAAGAAAAAAGGCTACAAGTACGTGTAGCGCGACCGGGAGCGAAATATATGCTTCCCAGAAAGCATAGTCAAAAAACGCGGGGAACAGCGCTCCGAGTATCGGTAGCGCATTCCACCCGCGAGGACAGAAAGAGACGCCGCGTCAAAGCGTTACAATGTCTTAGTCACAAGCAAGCTCCACTACGGCAATGCCTTCTACGCCAGCACCTCAACTAGAAACATAAAAAAACTACAACTCATTCAGAACGCTGCCACCAGACTGATCCTGGACCTCCCACACCGGGAACATATCTCCCAACACCTGAGAACCCTCCATTGGCTCCTGGTCGAGAAACAAATCACTTTCAAGCTACTCACCCACACGTACAAGGCCATACACAACGCAGGGCCAGCCTACCTGAACCATTGCATCACCTTCCACCCCCCGCCAGACCCCTCTGCTCTGCCCAGCTGGCCATGGCCACCATCCCTCGCATTCGTAAAACCACCACCGGAAGACAGTCCTTCACCTACATCACAGCAAAGAACTGGAACAACCTGCTGCTGCACTTCAGACAAAACCTATTGGTCACCATCTTCAGGAAGAACCTCAAGACGTGGCTCTTCGGATGAGGCCCTGTCCCCCAGCGCCTTGAGACCCTCACGGGTGAGTAGCTGCGCTTTACAAAAACTGATTGATTGATTGAAGATGGCTGCCATCACTTCCTGGTCGAAGTGTTGGCAGCCAATCAGAGCTCTGCAGATCCCTGCACGAGCTTGTTATTATTTGTGAAGGTTTCACAGCCACAGATATACAGATTTGGATTTCCGTTAATATCTTGCAAACTACTGAACAGATTTACACCAAATAACAAAAAGCACAATCTGCAGAACAAAATTTAGCTTTCTGCCAAATTTGGTGTAATTCAGTCCAGCTGTTCGGGCTGTAGTCATGTTCAAAACTCCTCAGGGAATTAACATGGGAAACACACTTTTTTTTTTTTACCCCACTCCCCTTTTTCTCGCCCCCGCTTGACAGATCACCCTGAAACATTCCATGTGCAACAAGAAAAACCAGCACACTTTTTTTGGAAACGTTTGTGAAGATTTGTCAAACGATGGCACAGGTGTATGCAAGTCAAAAAAATGCTTTTGTTATGGAAACATGGACCTAACTATAACTACCTATAAATACATATATGTGTGTATTTATGTAATAATATATTCATTAAAAAAAACAAAGGTTACAGGAACGTTATGGTTAGGATAACAATTTAAACGTACCAAACCATAGAAATGTACCTGTTATAGTTAGTTATCTCAAGTAACTATAACTCGTGCCCTAAGGTAACTATAACTCACACCCCTGAAATGCACAGTTTTTTCATATTTTTTTTTATTGCAAATATTACCTTGATGTTATCAATGATGTTATCAAAGAGGTCATGAGTGACTTATTTTCGTCGGATAATTAGCAGTGCATGGCGTGGGCGAGAGTTATAGATACTTGAGATAACTAACAGGTGAATTTCTGTGGTTTGGTACGTTTAAAATGTGAGACTAAGTATAACATCCCTGTAACCTTTGTTTTTTAAGACAATTTTTATGTCTTTTTAAAATTACATTTCCTAACTATAATGCACCTGTAACCTTAGTTTTTTTCAGTGAATTTCTATAGTTTTTTTTTTTTTAACGTAAAGTAGTTTTCATTACTAAACGTTAATCCAACCACGACGGCGTGGCGGCGGTTGGCTACAGGGCCCGTGGCCAACCCCTCTATCCACCCAACCCTAAAAGTCAAGGATTGTCAACGTTATTGATACATTATGGAACAGGCAAGAAAAGACACTTAATCCTGCTTCAGATTCTGTGCAAGAAACTTGAGCCAGAGATGCCTAGTGTTCTTATCAAGGGACATATTCTTATGGGTGATGACACTATGAGCAAAATTGCAACAAAGCTTGGAGCTTTAATAGCTGAACCTGTGAAGTTTCTAAAAGGTTTGCATAGACAGAAGGAGAATATGACTTTAAGGACGTAGAAAAATACCTTGTGCGTGTGTGGAACAAAAGTTATGACTGTCACACATTTGTCGATCTTCAGTACAGTGATTTCAAGAGACCAGTCCCGCTAAGTGACCTTCCACCAAAGTCATATTCTGTGCGTGGACACATTAAAAGAGCCTTTTACTTGATCAGAAGATGTGTAAATGTTTTGGCTCCTGCATCTGTAGAGAAAGATCTGTGTGAATTTGGTTGGGAAGATATTGATGGGGTTCTAAAACCTATGAAATTTCTTCAGCCTCTACCCACAGAACGTACACATACATGTACTTGCAAAACCTGTGCTACGAAAAGATGTCCCTGTCGATCTGCTCTTCTCAAATGTTCAGTATTCTGCAAATGTACCACAAGCGATTGCTGAAACAAATAAATAAAAAGAACTATGAAAAAGTGTCTAAAACAGGAGTGATAAACATTTGTTTTCATGTTCAGATCATAAACATTACTTGGTGTATACTTAAAAGGATTAAAAACCATTATTATTTGTTTCATTTCTATGTCTCTTCTTCCTCTATTATAGCAGCCATTTTGGAAAATGGCAGAAAGGGTGCTCTAAGGAGTTATTTTATGTCTCTATAAGACTACTTGACCCCCAAAACCTATGTTGTGATACCAAAATGAAGTATACAGGTCTCATGGGTCCTGAAATATTACATCATCACTGCAACACATCCATTATTTTTAAAAATGTCATCCAGAAAACTTTGGCACTGATTACCAATGAGTACCCACGCAAAATTACTTCTCTAATAATTCAAAAACACAAATCTAAAATGAAAATCACTGGACAACAACTTTTTTTACGGAGGTATATCAGGGGGCAGGATTATATGAATCCCTGCTAAGAATTAGAACTCATTGGCAGCATGCTGCTACACAGAACATTGTCACTGTGGGTGCAGTCAAGGTCCTGACACCACTTGCAATTTATGATGACCGCCATCCTTTTCTTTGTTATTAGGAACTTGGCACAATCATGTTACGAGTACTGCTTCCCCTGCACAAGACATTATGTGGCAAGCAGCAACTCAAGCTCCGCTTCCTAATATAATGCATAATGCAAGAAGATATGATTAATGGGAGGGTGGGAAATTACAAGGTGTATTTCTTGCTTGCATTTTTTAAATTAAAATTTAAACCATAACACATTAGGACAATGAACCTTTTTTTCATTACACCTTCTGTCGTAGTTTGGACTCTTGCTCTAGGCAAGACTGCTGGTTAAACAATGACAGTACTTTTGTTTGTAAACGACTACGTCTCTCCTACAACAAATCGCAACTGTTGTCCCAACCTTACTGGCTCACTAGCAGCACCTCACCAGAAACACAATAGTAAAAGGTGATTTGTGGCAGCCTTTACGCATAGACTCGAGAGTAAGACATCTCAGGGAGTGTCGTGATTAAACGGAGATTTCCCCTTTCTCACAGATATATCATGTCTCATACAAACACAGGCAATGACAAAGATGCAGTAAAGTTTCAATAGTTTTTATTCAGCATAACTGCAATTTGCGATAAGTTGCATGGGCTGCAATAATTAGGATAATGAATAATGCAAGCAACAGAATTGTGAAGACGAGAGTCATTATTACAAAGACCCCCACCATCTTGCAATGCATGAAGAAGACATACGGAATGTAATATGCCCTAATACCCTAGTGTGTAAGACCTAACCTCCTACCTAAATGAGAGCTGGGTTTGTTAAACCTAATCTGTCAATGCCATGTCCATGAGAAGAGCCCCCCAACCCTCGTTACCTTGGAATGAGGTCTCTATCTCAGACTCCGCAGGGACACAAAGACTGGGTCAGCGTCCAATGTAGCTTGCTTTGGTGACAGTCTCTAAAGCCGGCACCGGGGAGACAACAATAATAGGTTTCCCCTGGGCAAGTGGCCTCTCTTTTATGACTACCATCTTAACTGCAGTCAGAATCTTTTCTGTTGGTGCAAAACGCTGTTCAGCATTGGAGTATAAATGTGATTTATATGCTATGGGTACTGTGTCATCCTCATTGAAGGTGACCTAAGTAAATCCAATGGCACCAGCTATTATTCTGATGACCAAATTATTTTTATTGTCACGGGTGTGCAAGTGTCTAGCTTCTAGCATGTCCCGTTGCATTTCCCTAAGGATATGCGTGTGTTCAATTGTCCAGTGCCTGCTAGAAAATTTGGGCTGAACCAAGTAATAAAGCGGCTTGATCCATTGTGCATAATCTGGAATGTATGTTCTGCCAAAATTAAAGAAACCTAGCAATGACTGGAGTTTCTTCAGCGAGTTAGGAGGGTGCAGTTGAGCACATTTTTCTAGAAAGTGCGGGGCCAGGCTCTTTCCCTCGTTCGATAGCTCATATCCCAGGAATAATACACTAAGAAAGGCTATCTTGCTTTTCTTAAAATTGAATTTGTAACCGAGATATGCAAATCCCAAAATGATCCGATCGACCCTCCCAAGGTGAATGTCGAGGATGTCGTCTGTGAGATATATGTCATCCACATAGGATAACGCCTCGGAATCAATATTGTGTAGTATCGAAGTTACACGGGCTGAAAATAGCCCTGGGCTATTCTTATAGCCTTGAGGTAAAAGACAAAAGCGTTTCTGCAAGCCAAATGAGAACGCGCTCAGGTCCCGACTTTCAAGTGCTAAATTCTGGCAGAAGAATCCATTAGAGATGTCTAATGTTGTTTTATATTTTTTACGCACTATATTATTTATTAGTGCTGTGCTGTGTGAATTCTGTATAGCATATGTTCGTGTATGACTATTTAGATGTCTATAGTCAATGACTATCCTGTATGAATGGTCTGGCTTTGCAACAGGGAATAATGGATTATTCATTGCAGATGTACAGGGCTCAAGTACTCCCTGGTACTCAAGTTGGGCGAGTATTTCCTTCACAGGAGCTTTCGCTTCATGTTTAACAGGATATTGTGGCTGTGGTTGGGGTGTTGACCTAACGGGAATAACATGACAAGGCGACTCCTTGTCCCAACCTACATGATTGCGGTATAACGCAGGTGCTTGCGCTAAAGCCCATTCAGAAGCATAGGCTTATTTGTCTGCTTCCGGTACAAGGTCAGAGAAAGAAGGCAAAATGACATCTTCCCCATGCGGGAGCTTGCGGATGTGTTCTGGTGGCCAGTCTCTTTCAGCCAATAGGATATCACTTGTAAGTTCATCCCAAAATATCACACTAACAACATGCTCCACGCTCCCTCAATCTGAATTTTTAAATAATAAACCCTATCGGGGGGAGTACGCGGCCATCTGCTGTTTCAACTGTGATTAAATCATTAGTTGCTGTCGCATCCAGATGATCTTTCAGACTCTGGCGACATATCGTGACCTCTGCCGCGCTGTCTAACAGAGTCACTGCCCATGTCTTGTTCCTCAACAGTGTTCTCAAGTACACTGGCATTTTTAGCTGTTAGTGCTGCCACCTTCTTTTTAAACTGTGGCTTTTGCTGAGGAGTCTTTTCTTCTTTTTTAATGTTAGACTGAGAAGAGTCTTTCTTTTCTTTCAGGTATTCAGGACGTCGATTTGGTCTGCCCCCTCTCTCGCTACGTCTATCCGGTGCGTCCTGAAAGGAACAAGAGGGACGTGAATCAGTATATCTGTCTGGAGTTTTACTACTCTCCCTATTTCTAAGATTATATCTCCTTTCGGAGTTCTCCGGGTGTGGAGAATCTGCTCTCTTATTTCTTCTCTCTGTTTGTCCCAGCGCTTCTTTGTGCCCTCTTGTGCCTGCTTTGTACCCTCCTTATGGGCGGTACCTTGCAATTCCAACTTCTTTGGTTTGGCTCCCAAACTATCCCGTCCTATACTAGTATAGGTATCGGAGATAATTTTCGGTAGCTGTCTCTCTTGTTCCTGGTGTGGAGTTTCCCAGAGACGCTGGCGAATTGCCAGTGCTACCGCTTCCCCTTTAATGTTACTCACTGTTATTATACGGCGTCAAAGTTCCGCATTAGTTTCATCCCCAAATCTAGGGCTGGTGCTGCCCCATGCTCATTTTGTATTTGTTTTAACACTTCCGGTAAATTGGCAAGTGTCGGGGTACCATGTGTGGTAGTGTATATAGCAGCGAAGACTGTACCCCATGTGGCGCAGTCATCCACAGAGGGAACCATCCCAAAAGGCAAGCACATTGTGAGTAGTCTATGTTTTTCCTGTGGTCCCGTATGGGGAAACACGGCTTCCAGCTGATTAGTTTTCTGGGCAATCCAGAACGGTATTTTTTCCAGTTCCGCGGGTACCTTACCCATAATAGTATGTACTGTTTGCGGATTAATCCCAGTAGCCAATTGATAACCACCAGGTGCTGACGGTGCTGGACGCGCTGATGTTGTGTTCAATGTTCGCATTACGAACTGAACTAATCGTCCGCTGTTATATATAATGTCACTAATTCATTATATAAATCTCGCAGATCTGCTAGCAGCATATTCTGTATGCCTGGGTGAGGTGTGTTTGTGGCAAACATAGGCTACGTAGGTCCGTCGTTACTTAAGGGACCTAACCTCACTCTTTGTAGTACATGTGGTAGGGCGCCTTCAAACCAGTTCTGATGCTCTTGGTATGTGAGCGATATTTCATGATACTGGTATACTCGGTACCGCTGAGGTACATTCGCAGTTTCATATGTGTGGAAAGTATGTGTTGTTTGGTCCACCTCAGGAAAGGTGACCCAGCAGTAAAATGTTTCTGTTCGGTATGCTTCATTAGCTTCTATTATAAGAGTAACTTCCTCGCCCTCATCTGTAAGGCCATGCATTAATAAATGTTGTGTTAGTGCTTGTCTAGCATTTTCAGGAATGTCAATGGAGTTAGCCATTTTCGTTTAGTAAAACAGAACACCAAAACATGGGGAGTAAAGTCCTTTTATGAGTTCGAGCTCAAACAACCTACAGCGTAATCGGGTGTTACCTTTTCAGCTGAGGAGGATTGACCCAAAGACCACTGACGTCTCCGTATAATGGTACTTAGGGTACCTGTTGTCTGTGAGACAGTGATAGTTGGAGTATCCGTAAATTAGTGCCTAAACACCATCGTTGGTGGCGCCATGTCGTAGTTTGGACTCTTGCTCTAGGCAAGACTGCTGGTTAAAGGATGAAAGTACTTTTGTTTGTAGACGACTACGTCTCTCCTACAACAAATCGCAACTGTTGTCCCAACCTTACCGGCTCACTAGCAGCACCTCACCAGAAACACAATAGTAAAAGGTCATTTGTGGCAGCCTTTACTCATGGACTCGAGAGTAAGACATCTCAGGGAGTGTCCTGGTTAAACGGAGATTACCCCTTTCTCACAGATATATCATGTCTCATACAAACACAGGCAATGACAAAGATGCAGAAAAGTTTCAATAGAATTGTAAAGACAAGAGTCATTATTACAAAGACCCCCACCATCTTGCAATGCATGAAGAAGACATACGGAATGTAATATGACCTAATACCCTAGTGCGTAAGACCTAACCTCCTACCTAAAGGAGAGCTGGGTTTGTTAAACCTAATCTGTCAATGCCATGTCCATGAGAAGAGCCCCCCAACCCTCGTTACCTTGGAATGAGGTCTCTATCTCAGACTCCGCAGGGACACGAAGACTGGGTCAGCGTCAAGACGACTGCAGCATGGATATCAGCGATGCCCTCTGATCCCTTGAAAGTATAGAGAGGGAAAATCCCTAAGTGTGAAGGCCTACTGTTTGTTTGTCTTTGGTGCTAGATCTTGACGCCTTGGCGCGGTGACACTGATAATGTAACCCATAACAAGTGGCCTAACTCTAAACAAGGCAGCCACCTTAGAAGAAATAAATAATTAAGGGCCAGATGTAGGAAAATCCAAGTCTGACCGACTCGCAATTTGCAAGTCGCAAAATCGGATGCAGAATGGTGTCTCAGACACCTTCTGCGACTCGCTATGGGGTCGCAAAGACCCACCTCATCAATATTCATGAGGTGGGTCGCATTTTGCGACCCCATAGCGAGTCCCTGCACTCACAGGGATGGTGGCCTGCTGTAGTCAGCAGACCTCCATGTCTGTGACTGCATTATAAATAAAGCAGGTTTTTTTTCATTTTGCAGCCCGTTTTCCTCAAAGGAAAACGAGTTGCAAAATGAAAAATAAACCGAAACCATTTGGTTTCGTTTTTTTCAGAGTATGCTCTGAAAAAATATTTTTGTCGACATCCACAAATGGGAAGGGGTGCCATGGGGACCCCTTCCCTTTTGCGAATGAGTTACCACCATTGTGACACTGGTGTTCACTGCGAGTTGGTTTGCGACCGCATTCGCGGTCACAAAGCAACTCTGAATTGCGATGCAAGTCGTAAATAGGAAGGGAACACCCCTTCCTATTTCCGAGTCGCATTCCCAAATTGCGAGTCGGTACCGACTTGCAATTTGGGAATGAGCATCGCGTTCGGCCGTTTGCATGCCGCAAACTGCGATTTTTGCAGTTTGCGACATGCCAACGGCTTACTACATCTGGCCCTAAATGTGCTAAGACAGAGCAAGCTAAGTAATTTAAAAGTCACTAGGTGACTGGGGCATGAGTGTGCAAGCCAAAGGCTAAGCTAACTCCTGTTATCCCATTAAAACGAAGTAGGATTCACTACACTTCGTAGCATCACTGTATGCAGGTTGGAAGCTGTGAAACATAATTTCAAATTCTGAACTACATAGATTTAAATCTTTAAAGGTAGATTGTTTTGAGTCTGTCCTCTGCTCCAAATGTTTTAGAAATGACAAAGAGGAGAGCAGCTCAGAGAAAAGAAGAACAGACTGGAGATTTGAGTCATTCGTAAAATATGAATTAACGTGACCACTACAGACTCAGTCCCCTGGATAGTAAGGGTCAAGAATGTAATTTACCTTGTACAAAGGGCTAAATATGGTCCATGATATTTCTTTCACACTCTTAGAAGCTCATTTCTGGATCTGCCTATTACTCTCATTATTCAGTACAATACGTTGGGCGTTTGCATGAAAGCCCTTAATTAACTAGCTTCTTTTCTCAGTGACAGACCCAAGACCATTTTCATATTAATCCCCTTTCCTGTTTGCTGCAACACCCATCAGCTGTGGAGTCCCTCGGGGCTCCTTACTGAGTCCAATTCTGTTAAAAGCCTCTGTCTGCCTCCTGGTGCCATTACTTTGATCCTTTGAGTTTTACATTTTCATTATGTGGATGATACACAAACCATTCTAAATGTCTCAGCAAAACCCTCTACTACACAATCTGCTTTCAGATCTTGTAGGAATTCTTTTGCCAACTGTATGAAATCACATTTTTGAGCTGAGTAGCAATAAAACTAAAATCATTCCATTTGGCAATCAACATTCTCCTTGGTCCTCAGCTTGGTGGCCCTTTGAACTGGATCCAGACCTTGCCCCATTCAGGAGGTCAGAAAACTTGGGGCCTCATTATGTTTTTGGCGGTCCCACCGCATGACCGCCAAACTCGCAGGGAGGACGCCACCCACAAGCGTGTTACAATGTAACCACCAGGCTGACAGGCAGGAACATTGTAGTACACGGTTCCCGCCAGACTGCCTGGTGGGAACAGTGCTACGATATTGGTCTCAGCTTACTTAAAGGAGCCAAGGCAAATATCGTAACACTGCAGCACCCTCGGAATATGCCCTGCCTGCAAAGCAATCCCCCCTGTGACCCTGACACTGGCTTTCCGATCAGCCTTTCCTTGGCAGGGTCAAAGCCATGGAAAGACTGGCAAAAAGCTGAGTTATAATCAGCCAGGCGGCACTGAGTTCAGCTTAGTCCTGGCTGAGTACAACTCAGGCTGCCATAACCACATCCGGAATCATGTTCCTGACGGGGTCAGCAGGCTTTAGACGGGTCCACATGCCAGGGTTGTAATATGGCAGTCGGACCGCCACACTCACAATGAGGGCATTGTTTCTAATTTTAAATTAATCAAATTGTAGCAATTTGGTTCTCTCCAATCAAAATGATGAAAACACTCTTTAAATGTCTCCCATTGCATACCCTGAGGTCAGTGACTCATGCCTTAGTCACTTCTAGACATGATTATTGTAATTCTGCATAGTTGGGCTGCTCTGCTCATCTCATTCAGCACCTTCAAATGGTTCAAATACTCCGAAGTCGCACCATTGTGTGTCTTCCCTCATGTGTATCTGTTTCCTTCCATGTTAAGGAACTCTTCTGACAGCCAAAGACTCTAGACTGTACATGTCACCTACACCTTGAAGGCCACTTGAAGGCATCTTGGTCCCATCATCCCTCCAACATATCATTTAGAGACACTAAGCTTTTGATGCATCTTGTGGAGTCTATGCTCTTTATAGTCAAGAGATATTAGGTATAAAAGAAATCCATGATGTATTATGCATTACTTGAAGCAGTGAAACCCGTTCCTAAGCTCTCTCCTATTGCCAACATCCACCTGTCACTCATTTCATTGTTGGCTTGATTGAACAAGCTGTTACTAGTTTGTCAAAGGGTGAATGGTTCAGGGTATACATGATAGTGGGAGCCTTTTTAATGTCTTTCATTGGCAAATAACATCAACAAATAGGATCCAGTTAGTCAGAGACTTCTATGTTTTAGTGCGCTAAAAACATCAGTACCAGCTGTCGTACATCAAAAGTATTCTTAGACTGGGTGGTGCCCGTTTCCTACATGAATGTCTCCATTAGTTCCACTCTTCATCCCTCCATCAGATGGCTACCTGCCTCCTGTTTATGGTATGAGATTTGAGAAACAGGCAGCTGAAGAATCAACACTGGATCCTCACAGACCTATCTACTTCCATTATTATTTGCCTTGGGAGTATTTAGGCTTCCAAAAGCATATTTTTAGGAATGGAATTTTATGACCTGCTCTTAAGCAGTTAACTGGACTTGTGAAAATACATCAAGTGCTGCACTGTACCGAGCTGTTCCCTACTATATTTTTTCATTAGGCTGGCTGGAGCCTTATAAATTCATAATGGGGCAGAGCCTATGAGTAGGACTTTTGAAGTGACTCTAAAGCTCTATTTTTCATTCACCCACATTTCTGGCGTCTGCGCTTAGTATTTGTGATCAACAGTGAAGATTACTGATCTTAATATTATCTTCACAATAATATTTGTAAGGCATGCATTGAATTCAAATTGCTTTCATTTTATCTTACTTTATGCATTGTGGTAACAATTCAATTTTCCTTTCATTCTAGGTCCTCTTATTGCTACATCTGTTTCATCGTCAAGAGCTAAAGAAAAGGAAGATGTGTATCCTGTGATCAACAAGGACTCTGAGGGAAGATACAGCGATGATTGTTGTCTAAGTGAGTGAAAAGGCTTTACAGAAGGATCAGACATTAATAATGTCCTAATATTTAACAAATATACACAAACACACCCATACACTAAACAGATGCACATATGTTGATGTGCATAACATAGACAAATGTACTTCATCTCTGATAAATGTAAATAATGCAGCTTCCTGAAGAGTATCCTAATATACCAGGGACAGTGTTTTAGGTAAGAAGCTCATAAGAGAGATTTAGTTTTGTAGCATTTACATATTGAAACGTTCTTAAGAATAGTTTTTTATAATTCATTTTACTGCCTACACCACTTTACGGGGTGTTGTAATATGTATCCATTTCAGTAAACTTTCCAACACCCATTTAATGCATTAAGTTACTTATATTGGTTTGTAAAATGGCTGCAACGTGATTTGATTCTAGTGGACGTGTTTCCATGTTAAATATTTTGTTCTTTATCCACAAAGGTCAGAGATTGGGTGGGAGAGTTTCCCATTTTTTCCTCACAATGTTTTCTTTGGTTTTGAACCTTATGAGAAGAGACTGGGGAACCATGCTGTAGGTACCAGTGAAGTTGCATTGTTGACGGGATTTAACAAACTGTTTCCAAAGACCAGTGCAGTCAGGTGCAAAAGACATATCTTGGCTCTTTACTTCCCAAAACAGTTTTATTTCCTAAAGTGGTTTGAAATGTTGACAGTGATTTTTGTCTGAAGTTTAGCATGAGATTAGCTGAGTTTAGTCGACCTAAAGGATGAGCATTTCCACCTTTCAATTGGAACTTACTTATATTTTAGTGAGGTATCAATCCTAAACAATAGAGGCCCAAAATGCTGGCCACAGTTGTAGATCACCTTCGTGTTCCGGAAAAACAGTTCAACAAATGCCCTGATGTTTGGCTCCACAGAGCAACTTGGCTTGATAGAGTTCTCATCTTCATAGCTGCTTGTTAGCATCAAATGTTCTGTGTGACTTCTTTTTCTCCATTAACTAGCCTAATTCAGCCCTCGTTCCATCCATTTGATTTCGTTTTATCCCAGCAATGTTGAGTTACTTTCGGAACATGACGTTTTATTACAGAGAGAATGAATTTGCACTTTCACTTTGAGGTTTCAGAGATGCAATTTGTAAATATAGGATATGAACCTATTGTAGAACCCAAATAATTAAAACTTCATTTAGTGAACAAAACACTTAATAAAACTTCAGTTTTCTATAATAAAAAAAATAATAATAATAGAACAAAACAGTCAAAAAATGAATCCTAATTTTATAAAAATAAATAATTAAAAAAAGGTTTTTGAAAGAAACAAAATGTGGTGGACCTTGTGGAAAATCCCAAATAAGATATTATATTTTTATACTAAAGCAAAGGAGAAGTGCCACAGAGAGGCAGGACATGGAAAGAGAATGGGTTGGACTGAAAGGAATGTAGCTCAACCTTGTTGAAAAAGCAACAGAAGACACTTTCAAGATCAATAGCATTCACAAGTGAAATAAGCAGCGGCAAAGCCAATAGGCTGCGCCTTTGCGAATTCTATTGGTTTTGTCGCTGTTTAGTTAGACATGTTACACAGCAGAGCGAGCTGCTGTACTACATGCTTAAAGTGTAAATTAAAAAGCACTATGAGAGGTCAGCGGTTGTAATCTGTACCTATCAATATTCACAGACGCTGAGTCCGGATCAGTCATTAGCCGTGCGGATGATACTATGTTTGCTTACCTACGGGTAGTCTGTGAATGTCTCGTTACTTAAGCCCTCTGTTCATTATTTTAAGTTATACTTGAGAAACGCAAAAACAGTTATCTAGCTGACAGAGGGGCTTCAGTTCATGATATTGTGAAATGCATGTTTCGTGTGTTGCCCAGACTGGTTTGTGGGAGCTGTTGCAGCAGGGGCTACACTAGTAAGTACCTGGGCCCTCCAGCAGGGCTGCTGTTCCACTGCTTTTTAAGGCAAGGCATAAACGCATACAGAAAGGTGACACCGATCACCCTGCTGTCCCAGAGGAAACAATGCTGTGTATTTTGGATGGTTTTTGATGCAACACCACCTGTCGCAAAACGGTTAATTCGACCTCTGTCCGTTACATAACACAGACAATGGTTTTTAAGTGGTGGCACATTTTAGTGCTATAAATACAAACAAAATGCTCAATCAAACAGATCTACATACTTAGTGCCATCTTATGGATTTTGGGGGCCTTGAGCAAGACCTATTTCTACTGCTCCTTTTAGAGTAACGTTGAATTTTATGACCAGTTTCCTTATAACTCAAGCATACATGGTGGCAAAAAGTACTGAATTCTAGATTAAACTTTGAGCATTTGAAATAGGTCATGCTTGGGGGCACAAACATCCTTCATGGGGAGAGGGAGTCAGGGGTTAGATAGGCAGAGACAGGCATTCTCGGAGAAACATAGTAGATAGATGTCAAATAATGAAAATGTTCATCTACTTAGGGGGCTCTTGAAAGATGGGCACCCTGAGCAATTGCCCACTTTGCACGTGCTTTAATAGTTCTGCCTTTGGGAAGACAGCAGGCACTTCCAGGTTGCACTCCAGTGAGACACAAGTGAAAGTTACAAAACCACATGCTGTTTGTTATCTTGTTACATTGACATAACCGAGGTTCATTTTGTGAACACAATTAGAAAACCGAAGCTCAACCGGTGTCACCTAACGCAGTAAGGCAACCTCAAGATACAGCTAAACTGTTTCTCCTGAGCTATTCCCAACACTAAAAGTTCTGAAAATAATTTTCCTGCCTCTTACAGAAAATGATTGCAAAACCAATCCTTGTGGGAAATCACAAAACACACAGGGGGTTAATGGTGTTTGCCCTATATTAGGGATAAGGCCAAAAGTTGGCGGGTGCAATTTAGCAACAAGTAAAGGTGCATTTTAACCACATATAGAATATATGAAACGCATATAAAGTATGTTAGCGGTCTACCTGTTAACGTATGTTCTGACCTGTCACATCTTTTCTGTGAAAAATACACCGGGTGTGGCTGTAAAGTGCAGCAACCATGTTTGTGTTTCTGCCGGTGTGTTGTGTCGCTCACCCTGTGTGCCTGTAGGATGCAGAAATACCTGTGCTCCTGGTGGTGTGTCTTGTCGGTTGCCCATTTGTGCCTGTAAAGTGCAAAGATGCCTGTGCTGCTGCTGGTGTGTCTTGTCGGTCACCGTGTATATCTGTAAGGTGCAGCCTGTGCTCCTGTGGTGTGCTGTTGGTCGCCCTGTGTACCTGTAAGGTGCAGAGATGTCTGTTCTCCTACCGGTATTCTGTCCTACCCACAGTGAGTATCTTTAAACTGCAGTAGTGCCTATCCGACTTCTGTATGTGGGATATGCAGATCACTGTCAAGGACACGAGGTGCTCAAAGTGGAATGCATGCCAGCGGTAATCATGACTGCGCAAGAATGAAAAACTGTTCTTCCACCTGCGTAGCATGCAGGTCACATGGTCATCCCTGCACAGTGCCTACATTGAGCTGCATGAAAGGTGCATCCTCGTCTGTTGTCCTACAGGGTGCAGCTGACTTTACCTTGCCTACACAAGTGGTGTAGGGATTCATAGAGCAGCAGGAGCAGTGACGCGAGGGGTGAGAGGAGCTGTTTGCACCCAGTTTGGACAGTTATCGCTACCTAGGGTTGGGAGGTGTGTTCCTTGCTTGCTTTGGGGCTGTTACTTCCGGACCGCAGTGCTTGCTCCTGCCTGCTGCCGGCAGGACACAACCACTGTGAAGGCACCTGCTGAGAGGACAGGTAGACAAGCAGAGAGGGGCTTACCTGAGAAGTTTGCCAACACAGAGCAGTAATCAAAACAGCAATCAAAGGCTGCCCACACCCTCTGCAGGAAGCCACAGCATTACAACTAGAAATGTACCAGCTGGTTGGCAATGAAGAAACAGGTTTGGCACAAAAGTATCATCCATTGGTCGCTGACATTCAAGGCTAACCATAATTGAATGGCGGTGGCTTAAGCTATCATGAAGGGCGGAAGCAGACCTTTGTGTACATATGAAGGTGGAGTGGGGTCAGATCCTCGTGGATGAAGCAAACTCTGTGTGTAGCCCTTTCCTATTTTCAAAGATTTGCTTCTTATACTGAGTATAGACCTCTTATAAAGTGACAACATATATTTTTTTGCTCCGTGGTACATTAATGATTTTTAATGGAGGCGAGTTTTATTTGGCCACGCACAACTATTGCAACTCCGGTTATAGTGGCAGTTTCGTTCTCGATGCGACCGGAAATGTCTCTAGAAAATAACTAATTTTCTTCTGATGACGAGGAGAAAACAGATTTTTCATGTCACGCTGGATTCTTTTAACATTTACTGTGTTAGCTTATGCTTATAAATTACAAATCTATGATCCTGTGCAGGAAGACGACGAATATGCACTCATATGGACTGCAGGCATGAAACTAAATTAGAAAATAGTACCTCTGAAGCGTGGGGCTTGTGGAAGGACACTGGCTGCCAGCTACTCATTGCCAGTCGGAAAAGGTACTTAGTCCAAGCCCCAGGGAAAGACAAAGGGGGTTATTCTAACTTTGGAGGAGGTGTTAATCCGTCCCAAAAGTGACGGAAAAGTGACGGATTTACCACCAGCCGTATTACGAGTCCATTATATCCTATGGAACTCGTAATACGGCTGGTGGTATATCCGTCACTTTAGGGACGGATTAACACTCCTCCAAAGTTAGAATAACCCCCAAAGTCTGGATTCCGTTCCCCAAAACTGCTTTTTTTAAAGTTCCAATGTCCAAAAGGATAACTTTATTGATCCTTTCGAATATAGCTGTAGAAGTCACCTAGATACACTCTTTGCCCACACTCTCTGGTGTAAGAAGGGCTGGAATTGATGCAGAAGACTGCTAGATTTTATAAGTGTGTAAATCATTTCTGCTGTGTCTGCATGGTTTGGCTGTTTATTCAATCATGTTTCATGTTAGGAAACTGGCTAACAACTGCATAATTCTTCTAGCAGTTGGAGAGTAAATTATGGGAATGCTTCTGAATCATAGCTTTTCCCTCACTTTTGTCTGTATTCAGGCCACGTGCAACCCATACACAGAGTGATCACCAGCTTCCATCATGTGCGTCATGACATGATGCTGTCCCCTATGACAATACATCACATTTTCAACAACAAATAGGTGCTTCTCTCCATACATATTTGTCACCACATGTTATAATTCTAAATTCTGTTGAACGTGCCGGGTTCATTGTAAAGTATCCCAAAGAGGGAAGACTTTTACCTCAATGTTATGTATTCCATTTAGTCTTCCACAAAGTTGCCATTTCAGACCCGCCCTCCACAATTCATTTTCTCCAAACTAAAAGGATCTAGGATTTTGCTCAAATGCTTGATTGGAAATTGTATGAGGAAACAGCAGAGCGTGCTGCTGTACTACATGCTGGCTCATGGTGCGCACTAATCAAATGTTTGCCATCACATACCTCTCAAAACACATTCTTGTGTCATGCCTTTTGTTGGGAAAGCCTTCACCGCATTTCACGATGAAGCAAATGGATTTGATTCATGTGCCCCTCTACAGTGAACTTTGCGATGTTCTCTGTTAACTTCCTGGCAGCATTTGGTCTGAGTACATCAAGTAATACAATGGAAAGTATTATTCCAGAGTCTGATCAGGTAGAACATTTCTGTGAAACCTTTAATGTATATGAAACCAGAAAATACAGCCAGCTTATGCTTGTACAGGTTACAAGTCAAGGAAAACTTGAAAATAATAACTTCAACTATCTCTTCCTTTATAACATCTGAGAGAAACCATAGCAAAGCTCTGGGATCAGGTATTGTCCCACAGCAGCACTTCTTAGTTTACTGAGTGCATCTGTTGATACATTGCTATGAAATTTGTTTGCCTAATCCATTATTCTGGGTTGATTCTCACACATCTTGGTGGTTTCATTCAATCAAAAATTCCCTGGAGGTGAAGTAACCTTCCGTAGGCCTGCAATCCTAAGTAAAATTGATCGCAAAACTTAGTGTAAAATGAACCTCATAGCCGTGGAGTACTTGGTAGTGGAAAATAAAACCTAGAACGCAATTAAGGTAGGATTTCACACAGGTTGTAAATGACAAATCTAGTTTCTGTACGTTTTGTTATGCAAAAGCATTTAAACCAGATACCCATGTTGTTGCTGTTTTTTGTGTTTGCATGTGGGTTCAGACTACTCCTGTAAGAAAAACTGGAGTAAATGGTCCAACATAAACAGCAGTAATTGTTTTGTGGTAGTTATGTCATTCTGTATACAAAATGTCACCCCTAAAAAGGAAATAAGTGAACCAACCCTTCAAACCTATAAGGAGAGGCTAAACAAGGATGCTTGATTGCAGTGGTTCTCCTCACCTTGTAGATCAACCTGCATGATATTGATTTGAAAACTTTTTAGGTTGCCCCAACAATAGACCACGGTCAAATTCTGATTGTGTTTTAGCATACTATAGCTTTCAGATTACACCCCAGAAAATGTTTTCAAATCACAAATATTTTGTTTTGGAAATCCAAATGATAGCCAAGCAAACACAACTTTCAGTACTATTACAGAAGTTTTGAAGCTGTCTCAAAATGCTTTTATACCACAGAACGTTGTAGACCTTGTGGCATTTGGAGCAGAAGTGCAAGGCTTGGATTGTAGTGCCAAGCATATAGATCCTTGCAAAAAAAAAAAAAAGGCTTTTGTTAAAAGGGTCTGCCATGGATTGCAGCATTAGTTGGCCTGTCCTAGAAGTCTGTACTAGAAAGAGTATGCAGTGCTACTATTTGCAGTTAAGAGATGCAGCCAAATCCAACAATGTAGTGGGTAGATCCTGGAGAGAATATATTCTTCTGGATCTGGAGTTTAGGATTGTAATATACAAGAGACTAAACAATGTGGATCTAACATCACTAATTACTATTTCTGAGAATATCCATTAACCTTTAGGTCAATGCAAACACTCACCAGAGAGCTCCAAAATCTTCTTGGAAAAAATGTCCATTTGGAAAAGGTTAATGACTCTCATGTGGAGACATCTCTGAGTATCCTCTTCAACATCAGTTGTACTTGGCTGCTCTGTTTACTCATCATATATGTAACATATTTGTCCAAACAAGGACAACCAACCACCCATGGCAATGCATTTGGTAAGAGAAAGCAGACAACGGAGTACTGCTCCCAGTGTAATAAGATGATTAAGCTATATTTAAGCCATTTCATCCGTTTCTATGCCCTGCATTAGCCCACATGGAGGTGGACACTGCCCTAAATAAAGAGGAAATAAGATATCAGTGACAGTAGGTTTTCTCTGCTCAGTCACCAAGATCCATTTTTGACAAGGGCAAGTTTTTCTCCTGTATGGAACATTGGTTGGTCCATGCTTCTTCTTAGACTCAAAACATCACTGAATAGTGAACTCCTTACCAATGTTTGCTGTCCCTATAAAGATAGCAACATTTACAAGGCCTTGTTGTGTCCAAATCTGAGACCCAGCTTCCAGAGCAGAAGGATAAGCCACAGTGTCACCTGTGCAATTTACTTTGAAGAACATGGGCATTTACCCACATGGGATCCCTGACAGTGGCCTGCTTAGCATGTTTTCTTTGACACCCTCATTGCCATTTCGGTTCTTGTAACTATGAGAGGATGGTGCCTATTTGAGAAAGGCTTCCAGATTTAAATACTTGCTTGTCCATCTTTATCAGATTAGGGGTGGGTTTGGGTGGACTAATGCCAGTATGATTGATTTGAGCATCAATGCCAGGGGATTACGTTGCTTGGGGGTAGGGCTAAGCTTAGTGGTTGTGCATCTGCTGGAAGCACACTGCATTTCAGTTTAGTGGAAATGTTTAGCTTTCGGTATTCTTGCAGTTTCAGATCCGAGCAGTACTGCTTTACAATACAATAACCATATATATAATATAAGATAGCTGAAGGCCCCCCTCTGCTGTCCATTACACTGCCTGTTGGTTTAGGGGGGCATACCCACATAACATTTTCCAGTCAAAACATTTGTACATGTTCCAATAAAGACACATATGCTGTTAATGTGATCAGTAGTGTTTATTGGGCATACAGGGAAAATGTGAACAAACAATCTATGGTGCATATAGTGACAAACAGGTGATGAGTGGGGTCATGGTAATTGTAATCATTAGAGTAGGTGGCACAGCTGTAGGTAGCACAGGTCCAGTGTCCAAGGGCCATGGGAAAATAGAGTCATGTCATTGAAGAGTCAACAATGTGCCTCAGTGGCACGCATGGGAGAGCAATCAGGAGAATTTCACTTCCTGGCAGTGGGTTTGGTCTTGGCATCTGCTCCAGCCGAATGTCTAGATGGATGTCCACGTTTGCGGGGGGGTTCATCAGCTACAGAGGGAGGGGTGCCAGATGCCTGTGGTTCCACTGGCAGGGCCTCCATTCCACTAGCAGTAGCAGATGTGGAAGGCTCAGATGTGATGTGGGTAGGGGAAGGGGCCTGTTAGTGCGTGGTGGAAGCACGCAGGGTGGTAATGAGGTCCCTGAGCACCCCTACAATGGAGGACATGGTGGCATTGTGGGACTGCCACTGCTGCATGCCCTCCTGGTGGTATTCCCTCTGCAGCCTTTGGTTTTTCCCCAACATGGTAATGATCTGGCCCATCCTGTCCTGGGATTGTTGGAATGCTCCCAGGACTTGGGAGATGGTTTGCTGGTGAGTTGACTCCTTTGGGTGCCCCGTCCTCTGGCCGACAGGTTTCCTCCCACGCCCCCTGCCCTCATGTGCCTGGGCCCCTTGGCACGGTGTGCCCACACCCAGTGTCACCAGGAACTTCATTGTCTTGGGTGTGAGGGGTCCACCCAGGTCCCTGTCTTTGGGGCACAGGTTTGGGGACGAACGGTTGGCTGTGCTGTTGATGCCAAGGGTAGGGATGGGAGGTTTGATGTGGGCGGGTAGTGGTGGACTGACGAGGTGTCCTAGATGGGCCAGATAAGTTGTCTATGTCCAGACATCCAGAGGCGTTGTCCTCACTGGGGCCTTCATCCTGAGGAGAGCTGTCTGTCTCTGGTATCCTCTCGATGGTGGCAATGGCAGGGGTACCTGTGTCTGGAGTGAGAGAGAGTTAAATGGTGGACGTGTGATTGGTTATCTTTGTCTGTTGCATATAGTGGCTTGACATGATTTCCAGCAATGGCACTGACAGATGCAGCACTGCAAACATGGTTGTGGATAGTGGATTGTGACATGTGTACCATGCTCCATTGAAGATTGGTGTCAGTAAGGCCAGGTAACTTTTGGTGGGTGGATAGGTAGGTGTAGGTCCTGTGTGATGGTTCACCAGACAGGTGTGCCCTGTTTGCTCCTGGCAAATCAGGCTTGCTGTATGCGAGTGGTGATGGCTGTACATTGCAGCATGGTGTCCAAGTGGGAGGAAAGTATGTGTGTATGCATGGTAACTTGTCCTTTCTCTGCATTTGGTGCATGGGGTTTACCCTCTTACTTTCTAGGCCATGCTCAGTCCATTTCAGGGTTGTTGAAACAGATAAATGGCCATTAGGTTTGGTGGCAGTGATGTGGCAGTGATGTGGCGTTGTTTGATATTGTGTAGTGCCATTGTATTGCTGTCATTGTCAGTTGAAGCATCCAGTTGGTGAAGCTAGTTTAATAGTCATATATGCAAGATATGTGAAGTGAAGTGGACATAGCAGGTTTTGATGTAGATGGACTAGTGCATTATGGGAATCATAGTGATTGTTCCTGGCACTGCTAACCGTGCACTTGACAGGGACTGTGTGGGCAGTGGGGCTGTGTGGTTGTGTGGTATGTAGGAGAGGGCCATTAGGTGATTAGGTGGGAGGTGTAGTGAGAGATTAAGTGAATTGCGGAGTGTTTGGGTGGTGTGGAAGCATGCTGGACAGGATGAATGTTTGCCAGGGGAGTGGTAGTTACTTACCAGAGTCCAGTCCTCCGGGTATTCCAGTCTGGTCCTCTGGGTGCAGGGTGTCCAAGACCTTCTCCTCCCACGATGGGAACTCTGGGGGAAGAGGTGGGGGGTCCACTGCCAGTCTTCTGCACAGCAATCTTTTGGCGTCATGTGATGGAATGCACCTTCCCCATAGGTCGTTCCCCCTCTTCCTGATGCCCTCCCTTGTGCGTGGATGGTTGCCTACTAAGATGACCATGTTGACAATTCTCTTCCCTAACTCCATTTTCCTGGCAATGGATGTTAGCTGGACCTGTGCTCCAAACAGTCGTGGCTCTACCCTGACAATTTCAGCAGTCATGACCCTAAACTCATCGTCTGTGAAGCGTGGGTGCTTTTGTCAGGACATAGTGGTGGTTGTGTTGTGGTTGGCGGGTGGGTGTTGTGTGGACAAGGGTGCAGTGTATGGTGCTTGGTGGGGTGGGGGTGTTTAGTTGTATGTGACGTTCAGTTGTGGTGTTTGTATGTATTCGTTATGTGTGTATTGTGTTGTTCGTGCTGTTGTATGGTGTGTGCTGAGTTAGATGTGTATGTGTGCCTAAAGGGTAAAGGTGGTGTTGGTTGATTTTTGTCTGTTCTCGGTGTATGAGATTGTCTTTTGAGTTGCAAAAGATTGTGGGTTGTGTGGGGGTGTTATATAGTGCAGTGATTAGGTGTGTCTGCTGTGTGTATGTATGTCAGGTGTGGGGTTTTAGACTTGACCAATGTGGTGTTGTATTCTGTCTGAAGTGATTTTTGTGCCCAGTGGTTCACACCTCCATTGGTTTTCCACCATGGTAAAACCGCTGTGCTGATTTGTGGGTCGTAATCCGGTGGGTGGTAAGTTGTCGGGTTGCGGTGGGACCGCTTCTTTTCCACGCCCCCATTTGTCCTGGTGGTGACGGATTTGTGGCGGTCTTCAGTGTGTGCCTCTTAATACAGTGGTTGGATGACCGCCAACATGGCGGTCTTTTGGCGGCTGCCACCGTGATGGTCTACCAAAAAGACCGCAAAAGTCATAATGAGGCCCATAGTCTGATGTAAGTGCTATATAAATGTTCCAGTACAATACTACTGTGAAATGCTTCAGCATGTTAGAGAATTACACTTTCTTGAAGACACGCTAGGATATTGATTTACAAGCCAAACATTTTCAAGGCACAGCTTGTGCACTGACCTTTAGAGCAAGAGGTGACAACTGCCTTAGCTCTACTTCAGCTCTGTGTTAATTTGTTGGCCTATCCACCTCTATGTATAAGCATTTGCACTCTGTTAGAGATGACAATGGGCTATTTGTTGGGCACTATATCATAGTATGTAAAACATAAGCACTACGTTGTTGTTAATGTGTACATTGAAAACAGTCATCATTAGCAAGGAATATTTGAAGATCACAGGTGAATGGTGGCAAATAATATGTGACCACACAGCAAACCTAAAGACTTAGATCAGTAGTTCCCCTTGAAGGCCGCCTTTGCAGTACCATTTATGTTTTATACATAATAGGTTTTTTAGATGTGCCTTGTAGCACTTTAGTAGTGAGGAAAATAAGAAATCAGATTTGTAGTAAAGTGCAGTTTATTTTACGCCTTCTAAGGTGACTCCTTCGAGTTGTTGTGTAGCCATTTTGTGTATAGCTCCCTGCACGTTAGTTTAACATACTAGGCCGCTGTGCACTTTGCCCTAGATATATTTTATTCAGCTTTGTACTGTTATTTTACAATAACCAATTTTTACGGTCTTGTTTTAATTTCTTCTATCACACTGTTTAGCTTCTTTCAGCACTGTGTTCTCAAACAATGCATTCTTGATCGCCCTGTGGTTCAGTCAAGGCTACAGTCTGGTACATTGCCGGTAAACGTGGTAGAAGTTTAGTCTCCAACATTCGTAGAAAATACACATCCTTACCTAGGGACATTTTCTTAGAACATTTGCTGTGTTAGTTATAAAAACACTTTCTAGTACTAGTACACGTCAAGAGGGAGATTCCAGCCAGGAAACCACAACTTTATGCTGCATGCCCGTTTGCAGATGCTGACGCAGAGTACAGGCCTTTGCTCAGGAATGAGGGTTGATGTCCTCCCGGGGGAACCTGAAAGGCAGGCTTGGAGCTTAACATGCTGTGCTCGAAATATAATTTAGAGAGTGAATAATCCATCGATACTAACGGCACTATGATAGCCTTATTCTTGTGCTTCACTCTCATCGTCACTATTTTAATATTACTGTGTTGTGTAGTTCTGGTTATTGCAGTTCACGCTTTGCTATCCAAAATGCAGTCGTTTTAGTAAACCAATCTTTAAAACTTATGCTGCCTTTATTGTCATTTATATATGAGACCGCACTGTGTATGAGAGAACCGGTTGTGACATGAGTGACCACGACTTCCCTGAGAAGTACTGATATGTCTTGCGCTCACCTGCCCAATTGTCTCTACCATGTGGAAGAGATGAGGCACTGCTAGTTAGCCAGAGCAAAACCTGGATTTGGAGTGACAAGCGTCATCCACCGTGGGTCAGACTTAGTCCCCCACATTGTGGACGATCTTGCCGCTCAAAATCCAGTGGTCTCATTAGGATAATGAGAGCCTACGCGACAGAGTAATATGCCAGCACCAAACTAAACTCTTCTGGAAAACTACTTTTTTCACAACGACTAGATGAATAAACAAATAGGACTAAAATGCTGAATTAAAAAGCTGACAAGTCAATGTAAGAATGAAAGTCACTGATTTTGTTTTTGTATTTATTACAGCTGATGCTGTGGATGATTTTGATGTGATGCTAGGAGTAAATCAAGAGAAAAACAAATATATGAAGAATCATCAGTCAACACAGAGGAACGAAGGTATTTACTATTTTAGCACTGGCCAGAAGAGATGATATAAGAGTTGAACTCAACAGATTCTTATTGCCCTGAATATGTTTACTCCTAACATGTGAGTTACTTAAACAATATCAAATATCATTCAGCAAAAGTAATGAGGAATGATAAAGAATTAGATGCTCTGCCATGTACACGTGAAATTACTGTGAATGTTTATTTAATTGCAGTAAGGGTCATTAAATCCGTTTCCACCTTCACAATATGCAACAGTAGCACAGAGGAGAATGCACAGTGCAAATAAATTGAAGTGTTTTTGTTTTGGAATGTGAAATGCTTAAAGCCTCGTAAAGTGACTTAGTAACAGTGCCATTGCGATGCAAGTATGCAAAATTCGAAAAGTGATTTAGAGAATCATGGGTGACATTCACAATAAAATACAAACTTAGAGAAAAGAAGAAAAAGTATGATAAGGGTGCTTACTTTGTGCTACACAGCAGGCGGAAACAGTCAGCAAAGTATAAAGGTCCACAATGAAAAGCATTCACCAAAAGGTAACCATTGTAAGCAGCAGTAAGTGGTTTGTAAATCCAGACAGCACAGAATGCCCAGGAAGAGGTCAGGGAGGATATGTGAAGAATAGTTATGTTACTTGATCACAAACATGTAAGAAACGTGTATACATTAGATTCAATTGGCACATTCTGTGTGACATCATCAGGGAATGAAGCCTCCTAATGAACACTGTATCAGCACATTCGGTTATTGTCTACCCATATTCAGATTTAGGGCCTCATTACGAGGTTGGCGGGCTGACCGTCGGCACCTCTGGTCAATTACAAGGTTTCCACTGGGCTGACCGGAAGAAACCTCAGAAATCTGAGGTTTCCACCGGTCAGCCCAGTGGAAACCGTGTGGCAGTATTGGCCTTGGCTCCTCATGGAGCTGAGTCCAATGTCATCGCATAGAGGATGCACCCAGCACCCTCGGAATGTGCTCCATCTGCCATAGTGACATGGTCATGGGCAGTGCAGGGGACCCCGTGGCCCCAGGCACTGGCTTTCTGTCAGCCTTTTCATGGTGGGGTCCTCGCCATGAAAAGGCTGGCAGAAAGTGAAGTTGTTATCAGCACGGTGGTGCTGCTTTAAGCACTGCCGTAGCTGAGCATGACTTTGACTGCCCCCCTACCTTTCGGGAACCTTTTTTCTGGCGGTGGTCCCCTGGCGGTCTGACCGCCAGGGTCGTAATTGGCGGTCGGACTGCCAAGTTCACAGCAGTCCGAACGCCACCTCGAGTCTGGCGGTCTAAAGAACACCACATTTGTAATGAGGGCCTTAGTGCCATTAGAGGTACTAGCCCCAAGGAATTACCAGTCCTCAAGGTGGTGTTTTCCAAAGTATTGTATTGCATAACTATACCAGAGGCGACTCTGGAAGACCATAGTAAAGAAGTGGATTCTTAACCTGTAAAAAACCCTAATTCGATGTATGGACCTCCTCATGAAGTCTCATTCACTGTAAGCTCTTATTAAAAATTATTTTCAGCTGTAAAATCCAGTAGACACCTATTGAAAATACATTCAGCTCCTTTGTAGCTCGTTTAAGAGGCTCTCCGCAGTATATAAATGTGAACACATGCATACACAAATTTGAGCATGTGTGGAAGCTGAGCAAGGAAGATCATTGTGTGACTCATTGTGACATCTGTGCACTGTTTGCCATAGACTGGATAGTGACTAAATTATTATGATTTTGAATAGTGAATACCATTTGGAATACAGTGAAATGTGTAATACTTTTACAGTACATGATATACATAAATAATGCTTTTTACCATTATCTCCATATTGGCTTACGGTACAGAGTTTAGAGTTGTTCCATGGATCCGGACCTGAAGATGGAAGTCCAATTTATCCTATTTCCCAGAGCCAGCTTTAATTAGATTCATGCTATGAGCTGCCCTGCTGGATGGTTTAATTTCTCTTCTATCACAGGTGACAGGTCAAAGTGTTCTAAACACAGTGGGCCATCCTCTGGAGATTAGGCTTCTGTTGGCAGCGGAAGAGTGTGGGTTGAAATCTCCATAGGCCTGGTAGCTCCTCCCCATAAAATGGCTAGGATGATGTTGCTACATCGGACAAAAGTCAGAGCTCTGGCTCGTTTCATCACTGAAGACGTCTTTGAAGTTTGAAAGGGAAGAAACCAGGCCAAGTTGAGGTGAGCTGCGTTCACAGGAGAAATATGCTACAAGTTTGGAGGCAGGTGCCATTTTGGATTCCTCCCGAATAGCGTGCAAGAGGTGGGACAAAAAGAGCATTGACTCTTGTAAGTGGCAGCCATGGCTGAAGGGACGATAGGGCATCAGTAGATAGGGTAGGTGATGCCCATGTTTTATAAAACTTGCTGCGTCCATTTTTTAAACTCCTGCTCAGGGAAGAACAGCACAGAAGAAGAGAAAGAGGAAGAGGAAGAGGAGGAGGGAGACCTACTAGTACTGATGATTACTCCCTGTCTGGAGTGTGGAGGCCTTCATTTTGGACATGACTGTTGACTCTGTATTCTGGGCTAGTGCTGCTAGCTTCGTGACCCCCTCTCAGCACCAGTAGAGGACGGACTTGCTATAGACCCTGAAGGAAGGGAGAGTCCCCTGAACATCTGTTGGACTGGTCCTTCCATAGTGCCTAGAGCAGTAGGCACTTGCTCGACACATACACAGCTTGCAAGTGTCAGAAGCACTGGGGTGCGGCTGTCAGAAAAGCCTGAAGTCAGGAGACCACCAAGGCTGAATAGGAGGGCAGGTAAAGGCCCTCTATAGCTAAGCTACTTCTTAAGAGGAGAAAACATGGGTTCATGAAACCGGATTTGGCAACATAGCTCTGCAAATGCAATGCATTGTATATGTTAATGTACTCCCTCGTTTGTTTTAATTTTTTTGAAAATGAAAATAAACTTTAAAAAATGTAAGTAATAAAAGAGGGGAAAGCAGCAGCTGCTCCATAAGCATGGACATTGTGCCTCATACCTATTTAAGTTAGCCTAACATGGCTGGAGATATCTTGAAAAGAATTAAACACTATGGTGCAGTGGAAAATCATCTGAGAAGGTACCCTCTTGGTGGTGAACAATGGGCATTCTGAAATCACAGGAGCACGGTGAAGATTCCCTCCCCAGGAAGCCAGTTCAAGATTGGATCCTCTGGGGCCTAAGTGTTGTGGAGTGGCATGAAATATTGGCTTACGTGATAGAGATAGGAAAACTGTGAGATTATCTCTGTGACCTGCAGGACATAAATCAACGTCTCCTCTGCCCCAAGAAAGTCCTCAGGGCTATGCATTAGGACTCTGCAAAGGGGGGGGGGGTGAGTTGTTCTGTGAAAGTCATGGGCATCATCTTCCCTCTCGGTGGCTCCAAGCGCCTGAGGAGAGGAAGCATATGGCAGTTGGTGAGAAAAGAGAGTGGAAGGCATTTGACTTCTCGTCCACCCGCCATTATCAGAGTGACAGGCCGGTAAGGAAGATATGACATTGTCCTGCACCAGAAGTCTACAACACAGTCCATCAAGGTGTGTGCAGGTACCACAGAGGAGAGAGTGGGGCTCCTACAGGTAAGATTTTCCTTTAAGGAGGATATGGCATCTCATGAGAGGGGCAAACTTGACTGTGAATTATGATATGCATCTTGTGAAGGTATGTGCCCCAGTGTCAGAGGCCACATTAATCATGTGAGAGAATGGAGTCCTTTCACTACTGTAAGTTCACATTTCTCACCAGTGGATTCTCAGTCCCTAGGGATTTCCTTTAGTGGGACCCGGTCTTTTAGTAAACACCACACATTCATCCTACCAATGATTTGTATTGAAAAAAACAATTTTTGATTACACTATTCATCAGTCTACAGTAGGAACATGAGGGCCTTGGAGACTGAAAGCTTCTCAATGCTCCCCATTCGCCAAACATTGGGGCCCACACCGATATTTCTGTAATTACAGCTCCTTCTCACGGGGGGTCTCCATTCTGGTTCATAAAACCTTACCAATCCATCACCAGCACAGCATGTCGGACACGTACGCCTGAAATCTCCTAGTGAGGGGCATTCTGGCTGGCCACCATGTTTCACTATTTAACATATATGGCCCCGATACAGATACTCCTGAGTTTTGTCACACAATACAGTTGCACCTGGACAAAGAACCTGCTGAGCACTTGATAATTGGGGGTGATTTTAACTTGCTACAACAGTGGTTCCCAACCTGCGGTCTGGGGACCCCTGGGGATCCGCAAAGCCTCCTCAGGTTGGTCTGTGACTGCTTAGAAAATTAAATAGTATTAACAGATTAGGTCCCCAGCTTTCACTTATGACTGATTGGGGTGGGGGTCCCCGGATTCCAATAATGATTCAATAGGGGTCCCCAGCCAGATTTCATTACTGATAAAGTGGGGGTGCACGGATGTCAAAAGGTTGGGAACCACTGTGCTACAAGACCCCACACTAGGCACTACCTCCCCACCCTCTTGACCAAGCCACAGACTCCGCAGACTCTCTGACATATGAAACACACTCACTCTATGACCCGTTTCGCCTATCCACCAATACACTTTCTATTCCTCCCCAAGTATCACCTGGTCGCGGATAGATTTCTGGCTGTTGTCGTCTCTGGTCATGAAATGGCTGGGTGGCACAGCCAATTTACCACGCACACTTTCAGAGCACTCCCCAACTTGACTTGCACATCCATTGCATGGACTATATGGAGCACCCGTGGTGCTTTCCTGTGATGGCCCTGCATGACAATGCTTTCCCCAAGGAAGTCCGCTCAGCCATTACTCAATATTTCAACCTTAACGCACTTTCAACCTTATCTCGGGCGGTGCTCTGGAAGGCATTAATCATATTCAAACATTCAGGAGTGCTGCGCTCTGTCCGCTGGAAACTTGCCCGGGTGGAGACTGCCCTGACAAAGCTGGATGACAGCCACGTTATTAACCACAACAGACTGTTGCTAAAGGCTAGGTCTCACCTCCTGGATGAACTTAACAAGCTCGCAGAGTATAAAATAACATTTTTGGGTAACTACACCAGGGCATACTGCTATGGTGAGGGCGAGAGGCTCAGCCGTACGCTGGACCACCTCATTCACCCTTCTAGATCCGCCGCCTATATCGCAGAGATAAAATGGTCAGATGGCACTATGGCCTCTGACATTACAGAAGTGAAGGCAAAATTCCTTGAGTATTATAAACAGCTGTACACTGCTTGGATCACCTCCAGCTCCCTGGCTCTACTACAATACTTGGAGGAGGTGGCTATGGTCTGACTCAGCTCGTTGCAACAACAATTCCTCTGCGAGCCCTTCACTGAGGAGGGACTTTTACCAGCCATAGATATGCTGGATGGCCCTAAAGCATCTGGGTCCACAGGTGCCTTTTATAAGACATACAAGAATCTCCTGACCCCTCACCTCCTCAACATGTATCAGGAGGCAATGGTACAGAGAATACTTTCCCGCACGCTTAGAGATGCAGTGATCACTCTGATCCTGAAACTGGGAAAAGACCTAACGCTATGTGGCACATATCTCCCCCCTGTCACTGTTGAACTTTGACAACAAAATCCTTGGGAAGCTAGCGGCTAATCGACTGTCCTTGTTACTAGACCAGACTATATCACTACCCAATCACCACCAAATCGGGATTTGTGCCACACAGATCCACATCCATCAACCTCCGCATGGTCTTTGCGACTCCTCACAGGGTATCACCCAGAGTCCCTGCAGCCATAGCCCTGCTGGACGCGGAGAAGGCCTTCGACTCACTTGAGTGGCCAGTATTGGAGGCCTCCCACTGCAAGATTGGGGTCCTACAGGGCTTTGCCGCACTGATAATGCTGCTGTACACTTCTCCGACTGCGTGCAACTTACCCTGGCATTCTCTATTACTAGAGGGACGAGTCAAGGATGCACCTTCACAGAGGACTTCAGTTCAAGAACGGGCCTTTGCTGGTCTCCCTTTACGCTGACGATGTCCTCCTTTACATAGGCTACCCTGCCACCAACCTGAGTCTTGTGCTTACTGAAATTCCCCGCTTCAGCACCTTCTCAGGGTTACGGATAAATTGGAATAAATCTGAACTATTCCCCCTGACAGATGCAACCACCCCATTGACCGGCAAATTTTCCCTCACCTGTTGTAAAGATTAGGTTAAATACCTAGGCATTCACATATATAGGGATCGCGAACAAATAATTTGCCTCAACTATGGCCCTGCTGAGAACAAATTGAACTCTCAGATAGACTGCTTTGCCTCCCATTGTCAATTGCAGGGCGTATCGCCTTGATAAAAATGTTGGTACTCCCACAGTTCTTATATCTCTTTGTTAACATTCCAATTCCGCCTACAAACTCCTTCTTTAGAACACTGCAGAGCTTACTGACTCAACTGATATGGGCCGGGAGACACCCACACATACACTGTGAGACCCTCACGCTCCCTTACGAACAAGGGGGATTCGGTGTGCCGCACTTTCAACTATATTATCTGACTGCACAGTTCCACTACACACATTACTGGTACCACCCTGACGCCCCCTTACCATACAGCATACCAGAAAGCGACCCAGTGTTCCCTACCCACTTGACGACTCTGCTCCGATCTGGCGTTCCATTAGACACTAAGGACATTCAACCTCTCACTACAACCTGCTGGGCATGGCGACGCTTAGTGCGCCTACTGCCATCCCCCACACTGTACTCATCAACTCTCCCTCTCAGGGACAACCAGTAGCTTCCGCTTACACGGGAAAAACTAGTCCACAGCACACTTTGCTCCCATCACTTGCCCACCTTAGGGGACCTTTTCCCAGACGGACACATTTCCACAAACGGGAGACCCTTGTTTCACAACTGCTACCCCCAATGGATCAATCTGTCCTTGGTCGTCTCCAAAGCACATTACGGCCACTCCTCCCCATCTACCCTCTTGCCCCTGCAAATTTTACCCCACTAACCTTGATTATTACTGCAGACTCTAGTGCCAGTCTCATATCCAAACTCTGCCACTCTTGCCATGCACACCTCCCACTTAATGACCGGCGGTGTGGGAGACCTGGGGGTTAGACCCGGGATATGATATTTCGGACAAGATGTGGTATGCATGCTGCACACAAACACACCCCCTCAACCATAGACATAAGCTGTTGCATTATAAATATCTTCGTAGAACATACATGACGCCCAATGCCTTAGCCAAACCTGATCCCATCCGCCCCTATAATTGCTTGAAATGCAACGCCGAACACGCGGACATGTGACTGGGTGTCAGAATACTGGAGGGATGTTTTTGTTATGCTTTCATCTATGATTGATACCAGTGTTGTACCGGATCCCCAGATGACCCTCATGAAATATGTAGCATCAATTCCTAAGCCAATGCAACGATTTGCAGCAATGGCCTTATTATTAGTAACATGAGAAATAGCACTGCATTGGGAGTCAAAAACATCCCCTAAGACAAATTGATGGCTCCACAGTCTCATATACTGTGGCACCACTCGTGAGTTCTTTGCCTCCTTGCAACCACCCAGTTCCTGTCCCAAGGATATCTGGAAGCCGCTCAGTGCTTACTTTCTGACATTGGAGGACTCAATTCTGGTAAACACCCAGGACTATGGTATCCCCTGAAACAAGACTAGAACCCCCTGGCAGAGGTCTCCTTATCTAATTCACTCTACACATAGCCAAAAATATGGGTAGATCCATAATTTGTACTCTCTGGCTGATCCGTTCCACCGATATTCTTTGCCAGTGTTGGTTACATAAGTATACCTTTGCATGTCCTTTGTGTCAGAATCAACATGTTACTGGCCCAATAATGGGCTTGTCGTTATTGTATGTGGTGTATGATTGCTTACGGTTGAAAATCAATAAAGAAAATTAGGAACAAAAAGCTAGCCCCCCAAATGTGTATTTTGTTGAAGTCCAGGCACCTTTGTTCCTTTTGTGAGTATGCTATTGTCCTTAGAAAGTTGGCCATACTGTCACACTCTCACATGTGTAAATATCATATCATGACATGAACTCACCTGAAAAACTTCCAGATGAGTGAAGGAAAAACATGTAACATGAATAGAGCTGGTGAATGAATGCATGTTGTGTGCTAATAACGGGCCATCAAGGTCATGCAGCCAAATGTATGCCTCTGTGTGATAATGAGTGTGAGCATATGCTGAATACCAGCTCTCTTTTGAAGGCATTTCCAACAGCCAGGCTACTAATGATGAGGTTACCAAAGCTATTAGTGATGTCACTCACAATGTCATGTGTTCTGCTGTTCAAGTAATGCAACCAGTTTTATGACAGTTTAGTTCATTAATGTTTGCATTAATGTTTGTTTTGCTTCACTTATATGTTTTGATTCACCAACTAAAAAGGACATAATTTACCTGTCTTTGTGTATCATTTATACGCAGATCAGTTAAAAGTAACTTTTTTATTTATTTGCGGGTGTGTGAGAAAGTTCTTTTTGCACGGTCAGCCCCTTTGCTGTGCACTGACGCTGCTGGTTTTCTGTCCAGTCCCAGGTTTATGTGCTATGATTCCTAAAAGATAGCAAATTGGCAAAGTCCTAATTGCCGTATTTACCATTCTAAAGAGGCCATAGTATATGGCGAGTATATAACAGTGGCATGGAAAAGTTTACTGTCACCCATGGTCTTTAACACGTCGCACACTAGGATGAGAAATGAAACATGGCTTCAGTCCTACTTGGGGAACCTGACTTCTGTAGCTTTTGAATGTGCAGAAGAACTTGTCAAATTAACCCTATCTGTCAGGAAAGAATACCTACTTTTCTATATTAAATATGTCACCCAAAGCAGGTCTTCTAGCCCACAAGGTGGGGTGGCTAGTATTTAAAAGTAGTACATGCCAGAATTTAATGTTGACATGTACCTAGTATCCAAAAGCTATTTTCACTGCAAAGGGCTAAAACAGGCATATGAGAAAAACTAAAGTTCAGATTAAAATCATAACTCTAACAACACTGGACAGGCTACCAGAATAATTCAAACAGTATTTTTTTAAATAGTTATTATAAATCCATTTCAGTGGCAAAATTGGAACTTTAATATTTAGCTAAAGTGATGTTTAAAAATGTAGACGTTATCTACCTGAACCTTCATTCATCTTATTAGCATTAGCTTACTGGCAGAAGGCTGTGCCAGTGATTATCCTTAATGAGGAGTGAAAACCGCTCCAAGAGCAGAGAGAATGGGTTAGGCCTTTTGGCAGGAAGACTGGGTGTGGAGTACGTGACACATATTAGCTCAGGAAGAGGAGCTGGGGAGAGTTCAAGAACTTCATTAACTTTAAAGGGTACAGGGTAAAGCTTGCCGGTTCAAAGTAGTGTAAAGGGTGACCTAAAAAAGAAAAGCCTTCTGTCCCCTGCACTCTATGTAACCAGTGTGACACACACGATCACAGTGGGTGGGGGAGTGGGTCCCAGAATTGGTTTTGTGTAGCTGAAGAGGAGAGGACTTCTTGTTTACCTAAACACACCACTGGCTGGTATACAAGCTCCCTCCAGGGATGAAACAATTTTGCCATGTTGGATTTACCTCAACTTAGTGCACTTTGGGATACTTTGCAGTAAGGTAAACAGGATGTGCTACTGAAGTTGAAAGTGTTATCTCTGGGAACTTTACTCATGTTGGTTAGGAATTGTCCTGGAGTCACACCCCACACTGGCACATATGTTTACAAACATGGCACTTCATCCCAAGCACTCAGAACAATTTGTGAACCTGTGCAAGATCAGAAGAGGAATGGACCTGCTGTTTGAAACCTGTGTGGAGATCTTAGGGACTGGACCTGCTCCTACTTTCACCCAGGACTAAGAAGTGGTTAAGATGTGGCTAAAAGGACACAGCATTAGCAAATGGACCTGAACTGTACCCTGTTGGCTGCCTCTGACCCTTAGACCTGTCCCTGAGGTCCTCGGAGCCTTAAAAGTGACCAAGAAGAGCTGCTTTAGAACCTCAGAAGAGTTGGATTTCTGGAGTATCAGCGTGACCTCGCAACAAAGGTGTCCGATTTCAAAGGCACTTAGTCAGCTCCTGCTTCAGGCACCCCTGCTGCAGGACTTTGAGCTCCATAAAAAAAAAGACTAAAGTCCAAAGATAGAAATCTTGTCTGGGAAAAGGCACAAAAAGTATCTGTTTGAATTGAGGACTTCAGCAGCTGTGAAATTTGAATTTCTCCACTCTGAGCTTTTTCCTCCCAAACCAATAGCTTCAGCTGGACCTCATTAAGCATCTCTCCAGCTTCAAGAGGACTTCAGTGGCTACAGCGTGCAACCATGCTCTGCTGGAGGATTTTGACTTCATTTCCAAGACCAAGTCAGAATCTTGGACCTGGACGAACCCACTTGGTGTATCTGACCCATGCTCCATTACGGTCAGCCTGGAATCACACCTGGGTCACCTATAACCACGAACAGTGACTACGGATTGGTACTTTACTTTTTCTTGGCACTTGTCTAAAATTATTAATATTTCATAACTCTGGTTGTCCTTCATGGATTTTGGTCATTTTACTCGTTGCATAGTTCGCTATTTTTAGAAATTTTTTGTGGGATTTTCATTGTGTTGTGTTTTGACGTCTTAACTGTTAAGTAACTGCTTAATACTTTACACTTTTAAGGCTGTGTGCTTTGTGCTGTAGCTACCAGAGGGTAGAGATCAGGTTCAAATTATTGAAGCTGTGTTTTACCTTAACATGTTTGTGGTTTTATTCCTTGTGGTGGGCTACAATTGACCCAAATTTAGTAATCGAGACAGAGGAGGTGATCTTAGCTGGCAAATTCCATATGCTGTTTTAATACCCAATTCTCTTACTGGTCTATAGGTTTCATTTATTAGTTGAACAGAAGGATAAATTACAATTTGCAAAAGGGCAGTCACTGAAATTCAGACTTTCGTCAGTAACACTTAAATTGTTCTTTTAACATAGGAGATTTGGTCATTGGTTCGGTAGTTTCATTCAAAGTGAAAGAAGAGGATGCTTGTTTTATGGACCTCGAAGACTCTTGTGCAAAAGAAAACGTCCTTTATCCCACAGGTGAGTAAATAGTGCTTTTCTACTTAGTCATGAGAAGTTGGAGCATCTCAGTATTTCTGGTTGTCTCTTATGCTTTCTGTCTCTCCCCCTTTCCTCTTTCTCCTTTGCTGTTTCTCTCTTCATAGGCACTTTATCTGTTTTAGTATTCCTTCACTTGAAGTTATAAAGACTTAAATTCTGACAGACACTCTTCTTGTTCAGGTCAGGCAGCCAGGAGCTAGACATGTGCTGACTCCTGGCTGCCTGAGCTGACCATTGACAGGCTGAGGATTTCACAGCCCTGTGGGTGTGCCCTCCTCAGCCTGGCATAAGTGCCTCGAGGCCCTCCCCCTCATGACGAGGTGGAGTGTCACTGATTGCCGCTGACCTAATCTCTTCACTTATAAGTGCTGAAATGCCCTGGGTTGTGTGTCAATCAGTGGTACCTCATCACAGAGTGGGGTGAGCTCAGCTGTCTCACTGACCCTATTCCACTCTGAGGAGTGAGGAACTGCTGCCTTCCCTCGTTGGCAGCAGTCCAAAGCCTGCTGGGACTTCTCAGGAGACATCTCAGAGAGCTCCAGTTAAGGTAAGTTTTACTTTTTTTTTTATGTTTGGTGTGTGCATGTGTGTATGTATGAATGTATGTGTACTTGTGAGTGAGTGTTGTGAATGGGTGTATGTGCGTGTGTGAATGCATGGGTGTATGTGCGTGTGTGAATGCATGGGTGTGAGTGTGCGTGTGTGTGGGGCCCACTGCCCCCCTCCCTGGTAAATTTACCGGTTGCCACTGGTTGTGAGTTTTTGTCAGGCACCAAGTTATTATGAAGTAGGGGTACTCTAATTCTATGGATGTTATACAGTTAATTGCCATAATTTCCTGGCACAATCAACAGAGCTCTGCATTCGACACTCATATATACATAATAATAATTTGTCATTTACTGCGTAATTTATATAATCTGTGAGGTCATAAACAATGATTAGATGGGGTGGAATTGAGGGTTATGTAGCTACCAGCCAACTTGAAGGCTTTTTATATTTTTGGGACATACACTGCAAAACATCTTATTTTGTTTGATTATGTTGTCTGACTGCTTCGAAAATAACTGTAACTGAAACATAACTATTTTTCTTTCAGTAAATGTATATACACTGTGGGTGTGTGTGGATTAAAGGAGTGAATCATTTAACCTAAACTTATTGTACTTCTATTTGTAGGCAGTGTAGTCCTTACTATACTGAATAGTTTATACATTTTGGGCTCAAATCTGTTTTTTGTAAACAAAATGTATTAGTATGTTAACATACAAAAACAACTGGGCAGTGCAGTACTGTGAAGATAAATACACATATTCTGGCATAGGAGGCTCCAAGATTTATTTTGGGTTTAAATCTAAAAGCGCTTTGCCTACTTAAGTTTACATGAGTGTGAACATTTTCACTGTGCTGATAAGAAATTATGCCTCTGTTAATTGTGAGAATCACAACTGGGAATTTTCCATGTGGAAAGTGCATTTGCTTCTATGAAAAGCCTGCCAAGATGTCGGAACCTCTGCATTCCCAAATTTAGTTAGCGTCTGTAAGCATTTCTAAGTTCATTGCCATAATAATCAACTACAAATGCTTCTCACCAACAATTTCCAGGTAGTTCTCCAACCTTAAATCACATGCAAAATGCCTCCTCTCAAGAGCAGGACTGTGCCTCCAAGCTGGGAATGAGGAAGGCACAAGTGTTAAATGGGGTGCAGGAGAACACATTTTGCCACATGCAGATCTGTTTTCCTCATTTAGAAACAACAGAAAAGGTGAAATGTTCTAGTACGCATTTGCATTCGATTTCCACCTGCGTTATTGAACACGTGGTTACAAATACACATGCAGGAATACTTTTGAGTACTCCTGTAAACGTACTACTGTGGCAAATTTCTAGGAGTACTATTGTCAGAATTGTGTTCCAAGTGTAAGGGTAACCCATTGGGAGGAAATATTTGACTTTCACAGCAGCTCCTCTGAAATCATCCCCTTTATATTATTAAAAAAACAGGGTAAATTTTAAGGGCTGCTTTTTCCTCCTCTACTTCTTGTGGCAAGAAGGTGAGACACATTGATTTGATTGGATTCTTCTCCAGAATACAAATGCAACAGAACAACACATACTACCCTTATAAGCACCATTTTGGAAATGTGAAGAGACAACATTTTCTTGAAAGCAAATCTGTTGTTTTGCAGAGGAATTCTGTTAACCAGACTTGTACACGTCTAATTCTGCATGTAGCCATATTAACATGGCAGTAAGAGGCATGCCCCTCAGTGTTATTGAACTAAAGCAACCCAGGATACCATCCCCCAACTTTGTGAGGGAGGAACAGGCAGTATGATTGGTCTTCCACTTGATAGGAATGTACTTTTTCTGTACACTGAAGGCAAGGTTCTAACAGTGTAAGGTGTAGACAATGATGGTGAAATCACTTGCCAACCTCCCCACGTTCTCTTAAGCCCTTGGGGACGAAGACACAGCAATGACCTTTCATGTGTATCATGGCTTTATGGCTCAGAAGACGTCAGCTGGGACCTTCTTGCCCCCCCCCCCTTATACCTTGAGCTAGTTCACCTATTACCAGGGCCACTGGAATTATGGGACAGAGGAGTACCAAATTATGCGGCAGGGATGAACAAATTATGCGACAAGAAAATGCAAATTATGCCACATAATACTGTACATTTTGTGGTAGTAATACTTCATTATTTTCTCATTTTTACATCTGGCAACAATGTCTGGTAATATAGTTTTACCTTATTAGTAACAATTTGACACCCACACAATAATAAGCAACTTAAAGATGACCAGTCAGACTTTGCAAAAAGTGTTCCATTGCACAGGAAACCAAGTCACTATATATATTTTGTTAACTTTTGATCTGTTTGAGGAAGGAACAATTTTTGTCAGAATCTGCAGATTATGCAGCAGATGATGGATTATGCCGCAAATACATAATTATGCGAAAATTGCTGCAGCAACAGAATTGCATAATACCAGTGGCCCTGCCTGTTACTCTCAAAAGCACATTTGCTCTGGTTCTATTTGCTTGGCAAGGAAGGCCTTTTCAGTGGAGATGGCAGGTCCCCACATTGGTGGAGGACTGTGGTTCATTTTCCCTTATCTACAGTGCCAAAGGCTGTTTGCAACAGACAAGTTGCATCTGCCTCAACCCATGGCTGTTGTTAAATGAAGCAAGTCCTTCATGGTCTCAGTCCAGAGACTAGCTTTTATTTAGCCCTTGCTGAACACAACAGAAGAGGGAGGGACCTTCCCTGAAGCAGTGCTTCAAGATTTGGCGTACTTTCTTCCATCGCAATTCCTAAACATGACTTTGTTTCTAGACTGCTCTAAAGTAACTCTAGTATTCAGCTATTTCATCGATTCCTAAGCAATATTTAATTACTGTGCCCAGAAAAGCATTTTTTAAAATTTATTCTTAAATGTTCAAGGTGAACAGTCTCGAGGGGAGGGTTTCCTGGGAGTGTTCCTGGATGATTTAAAAAAAACAATTCTTACACCTCTCTCTCAAAATGGTATAATTTCTGTTATGGTCTGAATGGTCCTAATATTTTTGCATAGGTCTCCTGTTACTCCACCCCACACACTTGTCAATCATTTTACCCAAATATCTTCCACAAGCACAGCCCAACAACCCGCATTGCTCTCGTCTGACATGCATACAGTCTGTCTTGTATATTGCAGAAGATACTTCTTTTAAATCTACAGCCATACAGACATAATAAACATACATTAATGTTTCCATAACATCCATGTTATGTTACATTTTCAGTATTTGTATAGCCTCTTCTAAAATTAGTATGGCAGCAATACCCTTTATTAATCAGGGCACCCTTTTTTAGTCATTCTGGGATTTCCATCCATCTGATGTGTATCATTGCTTGGTTGTGTATGGTTAGTTGAGAGTGTCTAGGTTAGTGATGATTCTTGCTGGTTGATGTGAACAGAAAATTAATTTGATGCTTCAGAGATTGTTGTGTGTTATGTGTATTGGTGGGTAATGAAGGGCTTTGCTGCTTCCAGTGGGAGCTTGGTTGTGTTTGTGCGTTATGTGTATGAATGGGTACATAGTAACTAATACTTTGGGTTCACATAGAGGCTCATAAAAAAACTGCTAGCGCCAATTGCCTTCTGAAGGTTTACATATTGGTAAAATTGTTATCCTACCTCCATACTGTTGAACTTTCCGTAATTTTTCAAAGGACAAGAACATTTCCTCCACCAGTCAGTAGGCACCAATTAAACATTTCATTATATGCAGATGATTTAGTAATTACAAACCAATCATCAACCTTCAAGAACTACAAAAATATTCCCAAAAATATTGTCTGCAACTACATGTTAACGGCAATAATTATTACTATTGCATCTTTTCATAAAAGGAAAAATTCCAATTGGCTAAAGGTCCGTCTTCAATCAAAAGGGTAACAAATGTTACCTATCTTGGGATGGTATTTTCCTAGAAGTTCTCACGTCAGACATAAATCATGTGGTTGGTAAAATAAAATCTCACATAGCCGGCCTGAGAGCACTGTATGTGCTACCAGGAAAAACATTTAGATTCCTTCCTGAAAATACTCTCAACACTCTTATTTGGCATGGAATATATTCCATTTGATAATCACGACTTTTTAATCAAAACTAATGATAAACTTCTCAGGTATCAGTAAGGAATTTCCACCCAATACAAGTTTAAGATTCGAATTAGACTCAATTTGTAGTTGAGTTAAAACTTTTGGGGTTGTGATATGCTGAGGTTTTTGTTGTAGATAAGTCAAGCCAATCCAATCAAATCAAAATGCTCTAAGTGACCTCATTAAACATGAAATGGAACTTCATCAGTCTTCTCAAAACACCCTTTGTAAAAACATGAGACTTTGCTTTGAAGTCCTTTTAGGTGCAAAATTAAATAATTGCAAATTTGGAATGACGTACTGCAGGTTAAGTCATGGGTTCAGGATCTGACTTATAACCAGAATAAAGAACACTGTCTCAGTCTAGAAAGCATGAATTTAGTGACTCAGCTGTTATTGTTGAACAACCATATTTTTCATTGTTCATAAATTATTCTATAAGCTAATTTGTCCTTGATTTACATGCGTATGATTTACCATTGAACCCTTATAAAGGCAAGCGGTAAGGAGCTCATGGACCTGATCAAAACTATATTTATTGTGTTGCTTAGGACATGATCCTTAAGTATAGGCAGTTCATTTGTCCAAAATGAAAAAAATATTGTGCTGTTTTTTAAAGAAATTGTTTCAACGAAATACTAAAGTGAATGCACAGAAGGCTCTATATGTCTGCCGGCAGTGATAATGGATTGGTAAAGACAGAACAATTTTTATCCATTTTAAGTAAGTATTAAATGCTTTTCTTGAACGCTGTATGTTATTATGGTATTTCAGGAATATTATCATTGGATGTTGAACTTTAGTTTTTATTTGACTTTAATTTATTGTTAATCTTTTTGAAAGATTTTTATCGATAAGTATTGTTTATACCTTGAAGTATATATAAAACCACTGTAATTGCAGTAGGGCAAATAATTCTGGTGGCATTATGTGCACAACATTTATAAGACACTGATAGTGGCAGGTTATCATACTGATGCACATTTACATAATAAAAATATTGAGATAACAGTTGGAATAATAGTGAAATTTCACCAGGTGAGCAGAATCTGCACAACATTTTAAAGGCCCAGATTTCACCTACGCTTCTGAGGCTGAAGTTTGAGCAGTTGTTTACCCCAGATATCTCATGTTTGTGAAGTCAACCAAAGGCAGACAGTCACCAGTAATTCAAACCCTATTGGGATCCTGGCATATACCCTAGCCAGAGAAGCACCATTTACACATAAGGGTAAGACCCACTTTACTTTGGAGGTTGTCACACATAGTACTTTAGAGTTAAGTACTTTCACACAGTCATATTCACAGTTATGTTGTAGGTAAGCTTTCAGTCCTCACCTTTCCATGGGCGACCCTTACCATTTCTTGCTCACATGAGGCAACATCCGCCTGCTAGCCTAAGAATTTCCTCCTGACATTTTAATTTTAATTTTAGTAGGGAAAACTAATCGTTTGGGTTGTGGCACCAGCAGCTCTTTGGGTCTTAAAAGTACCACTGTATTGTTACTATAAGTCTGTATCTAGGCAAATTTTGGTTTTAAGCTTTGGAGCAAGCCTTAGAGTGTAACTGTTTGAGTGTGACCGCTGCTGCCATGTTTTGAGAGCATCTTGACACAGGTTGTGGTCTTTGACTGCATAAGGTTTGGGGTAGACCCATTAGAGCACTCTCTAGAGTGATCCATCCTTCAACTGAGAGTACTTCTAAGCGGGGTCTGGTGTCTGGACAGAAGAGATATTGGGAATAGTGAGCCTGGAAATTAGGTCTTTATTTGCTTACATTATATAAAGCCCTGCAGGATGTGCTATGCCCCCCAGAATAACTGGATCTTCAGAGTCCCCAGCTGAAAAAGAATCAGTCCTATAATATGTCTGCAGTGATTGAGGTTCCATTACTGCAGTCAAAACTATGGATGTTCAACTTCTAAGAAATGGTACTGGCAGGAACACAGTTCTGGATTCTCAGGACCTGTGCACGAGTGAGCCCAACATAACGGAGGCCACTGCATTACAAAAATAAAATTGTTCAGTAGCCTCAATTTAAAAAAAGAGGATGCTGTAAATGGGTGCGTTTCTGAAGGCAGGATGGGTGGCTGAGCACTGGTGTGATCATGCATGTGATTCATTCATTCATTCATTCACATGTTCTATGACTGCTACTCAGGAGGAAGAGAAGCTGGGACATCTACCTAGTTATTTTGTGCATCAAACCAGGTCACTGGTATTGTCACCACATTCAGTTATGCACAGCTCGAATTAAGAAGTTGCATTTCATATAATGCAGGGTAGGTGCAATACATTGTTTATGTGAAAGCTTCAGCTGATGTCACATTCCCAGATAAGAAGCCTAAAGTCTTCCTTCAACTTCAGATCAAGTACAGCAGTGTTGATGATCCCTTACAGTACGCCTATGTGGGTCATAGTACTACTATGGCTGCCGTCCAAAATATGTGAGAGACCGTGTATAAAAACTAGTGTATTGTATGCTATTTCTGCTTGTTGGGTGGATGTTGGTCTCAGTAAGTTAAACAATTACATGAACTTGAATGCTACCACTTACTCATTTGACATTGACTTATATCTTGGGATTATTGAGGTGCGTAGAAAAAAGCCAAGGTTAGAAATATTGACCCTGAAATAAAATATAACTTGATCCAAGATCAAACAAGTGTATTAACTTGAGTAGACGTGAATATACCACCCCCGCAATCATTTATATAACATGCTGAAAGCCACATTGGAATCTTTGAAGTTAGATCACCTCCTTTAAATTGGTCGGCTTTTCTAATACATGATCATTTTTGTTTATTTTCACTTTCAGACAATACAACTGTTGCACCTCCAGCTGTGCACGGATGTTTAAATGAAGAAAAAAAGTATTTCCGGGAAGCTGAACAGATTGAGAGCATGAGCTTGGGTAAGTAATATCTTTTAACAGTAGTTGCATGGATGTCATTGATGATCAAGAAAGTTCTCTCAGTATTAACTGTCTTCTCTGTGAGAAGAGGAGAACTATAAGAGGACATCTCTTCGCATTTATCTTTTAACTGTACCCAAGCTTTGAAGTCACACAAGGCTTCTTAGGTATATTGTATAATAATAATCAGAATTAAAGAAAAGTAAACTTTATATCAAACTGTAATATTTAGCAAGAAAGAATTGTTTGCTCTATTGCTTTTGACAGAAATATACATTCTCAGCGGATTCAAAGACCTTTAATTCTTCTATTATTATTACATTGGATGGATGTAATACCTAGCCAGTTTTGTTGATCTATGGCAATGATGGGACGGCTGAGGCAAGTTCCATAATTGAACTTTGCATAACTAATAAGGGCAACTTTGAAGCGGTTCTGTACAGATCATGCCCGACCTACAGCTGTAATCAAATCTAGATAAAATAATATACGTTGTCTTACAGTGAAGTTTTATAGAGATACTATTAAACAGGCTGAGTGACATTTACTATTCTGTTCATGTCTTTGGCACTCCAGTAATTTCTTTGATATGGGATTTGATCTCTTCAATGCCAGGATTTTTGCTTTGTCTCGACTCATTCCTTTTGGTCCCATAGAAAGCTCTGTTACTGTTGACACATTGTAATATTGATATTTAAACCACAGTGGTAGAAAGGTGTAATGGCCTGTGTACTCAATGAAGGTTTACAATTAGTAGCTCACCTGCAAAGTAATTTCCTTAAATGTATGTATTTGTTAATTTGTACAGTGGTATATTTCATCAAATCAATGACTCCAGTGCTGAATGAGTCACATAATGGAATTACTGACTAACATCAAGCCAGTAAAAGGGGGCAGGGAGAGAAAAAAAGGAAGATAAGGGAGAGTAAGGAAAAAAAAGGGGGCAGTTAATAGGAAGGCCCTTGAAAACGGGTAGAGAGAGAGCGTTAGCAGCCACACCTATTCTTGAAAAGTAGAGTTTCATAAGCCTTTCAGTTTGAGGTCCATATATATTCTCGCCAATTGCTCTTTCTAAATAAAAAAAAAAAACAGTCCCTTATGGTTGTCATTGCAGCTGTGTATGTTTATTCGAAGACTGGTAAATTGGCTCCACTAGGTCTATTAGCACATCATTTACCAAAGGGCATCTTGATGCTGTCAAGCAGTGTGTTCACAGTAGCATGCATAGTTGGATCAAGCAATTTAGATACAGAGATGCCTTAAAGACCCTTCATAGTGCCATGATTTGTATTTGTGGGCCCTTGTTTGAGACTGGCTCTCAGGCACAAAATTCACCCTCTTCACATCACAGCTGAGTTGGAAAACCACACTGACCCTGGAGCACTAGGCATTACTCCATGATGGCGTATCTCCATGATTTGGTTTGTAGTACAAAGACGTAAGCCTTATTCTGAGTATATTTACTTATGACAGTGCCTCCATCCACCTTGAACTCTCTTGTCTGTACACCAGTACAGGTTTTCAACACTAATACTAAAACCTTAAACTGAAATGAGAAAAATGAAGAATTAATTTTGCATTGTAAAACAAATGGGAACTTTACTTCTGTGTGTTGTAGACCTGATTGAACAGCGCGTATATATTCCCACCAGACACAGTGTGTGCACTATAGTCCTGAAAGGTACTGCCCATGTAACTTCTTGTGGCCAAACAACTGCTACCTAACTATAAACAAATATGGTAAATGTATTGCTTTTTACATCAGGCCCTCTGAGAGCTTTTCAAAGTTTGGTTAATGAAAATATTCCTGCTGATACCTTTTGGAATGGACTTGGGTTCAGTATCTGCTCAGTGTTTTAGCAGGATGTGCAACTGGTTTGTCTGATAACAATAGTAATAAAAAAGATTGCTTATATAGCAGTTTATCCTCGAGGTCTTAAGTTATTGTAGGTGTTACCATCATCTGATTCAAAATTGCTCATTTATTAGCTTCTGAATGATGAACCGTTAAGCATCACCGCTGTAACCATGTATTCCTTAGAACATGGTTATTAATTAGCATAAAGACATAGGGCCTGATATAGACCTTGACAGTGTTACAGTGTACCCATATCGTCGGCAGACCCAAAATGCCGCCAAGGCAACGGAGTTCCACCCGCCATATTTAGATATTACAGCTGTGCAAGTGATGGACTGTTGAGGGATTGTTGATGAGGAAGATGGCAGCAGGATTCACTGGACTTCATACAATGGCAGGGGCTATGGAATAGAGTTAAGTGATGCACACACTTTAGGTTTGTCATATGTGTGCCCCTGCACTACACATTACACAACACACCATCATCCATTACAATTCCAACACAACACTACCCGTACGTGCCGAAAACACACATTGACAAACATCCATGCCACAACACCACACACCTTTGACACTGCACCCACACACGACACAAACACAACAACCAACACAACTACACACTCAGCTACACAAACACAAGCACAACTAGACACCTCACAACATTGTCTGCCACACAACATTCACCTGAATGTGTCACATGGCAACACAACATACACAACATCGATCTTACATGCAAGTGACACACATACAGATACAACCACACCACCCACTCCAGCTCCCTCCACCTCAACCAGCCAATCCACACACATACCCGTACTGACTCACGTACACAACAGATAGCACAAACCTACCAGTACAGGTCCCCTTGCAAAGCGCACACATGGACACTGTTGTCAAGTGTGATTGTACTGTCATTGTGGTGCCAGCATTCATTTGGCAATGAGTAATGACACCACAATGGTAGTTGTGTATGTGTGCGATATGTATTGTGTACCAATGTGTCCCCATCCATGTCTGACCCACTTGTTTCCCCGACATATGTATGTCACAGTGATTTAAAAAAATTACTGTGACATGTATATGCCTGCAGTGATTCCTGCCTCCTGTGCAGTGCCCACCTATCGTACCCAGGCATCGCGGTGTCCCTACCTTTGATTCCAGCGATGGGTGGGGTCATGTTTTCTTCGTGGGACGGTGTCAGCAAAGACAGCAGGTGTTGTCCAGTTGTTTCCAGTGGTAGACTGAGGTGGAATGGGGAGAAAAGGTGAGTTTTGCAGCGTGAATCTTTTCTGGATTCACATGATTTGCTTTATTCTGCCATCTAGTAAATGGGTTCAGATTACCTACTATTTCACCTTCTAAATTGTTTTTTGTCCGTCCTCTGTCCGTACCTTTGTTTTGTTTTTGCTAGACATCAACGAAAGTACCATTTGGTGTTTTGTTGTGACGTCGTTGCACTTCCTCCGGATGTTTCTGCCCCATTTTGACATCTTCAGATCGTTTTTTTCCGTGGTTGCGTCAGGATGTTTTTCGTGGAGACGTCTTCAGCTTAATGAGGAATTTCTAAGAATTACAAGAAAATTGTGAGCAAGTCGACAAAGATATTTAAAGAAAAAACAACATTGCGGAACACATGAAGTGATTTTCCAGTGTTTTTATTTTCCACCAACAGATTCCTGGGAATGCCAGAACAGGGGGCTCCCCACATGGCGTGATAGATAAGATTCGGTTTCAGTTTTCTAAAAATTGTCATCATAAGTACCCCCAGAAATACAAACATTCGGTTTGCAATCTTTGCCTTCCAGTCGATCACTGGCGTGAAGACTGTCTCGCCTGCACAGTATGTGCGCCGAAAACACGGAGGGTGAGACATAAATAAAAAATGGCACACCATACACTGCGGGGGGAGAGGGGAATCACCACCATCTATAAGAGATTCAGAAGAAGCAATTTGATTAAATCCTTAAAGTCTTTACAATACCTCAGAAAACTTTGACATCGAAAGAACTCCATGAACAGGAGCTGGAAGAAATTCACCCCCTCACACACCGGAGCCTCAAGAGGAGAAAGAGGACATATATTATGAGGAGGAGGAAGACTCAGAAGAAGGAGAGTATGGGGAATGTCAATGGGAAGACCTGGAAGGAGAATCCCCTGAAGAGGAGGTTGAGTCCTACCCATTAAAACCATCCCTACCAGATGACATAGTAATGCACAATCTGATTATAAAAAATGCGGCTGACAAGTTTAACGTTCAATTGGGGGGGAAGTGTATTGGACTAGGGCAGGGAAGCATTTAAAGAGCCAGCTACCTATAGAGCCGTAACACCCAGAGCTGAGAAAAAAAATAGTTCTCCTGTAAGGATCCACTTTGTATAAAGCAGTGGTTCCCAACCTTTTGACTTCTTTGGACCCCCACTTTATCATTACTGGTGCCCGGGGACCCCCACTGAATCTTTATTGAAATCCGGGGACCCCCCACTAAGTCATTAATGAAAGCCGGGGACCTAATCTGTTAATATAATTTAATTTTCTCAGCAGTCGCAGACCCCCTGAGGAGGCTTTGCGGACCCCCAGGGGTCCCCGGACCACAGGTTGGGAACCACTGGTATAAAGGGAACAATTCCAGCAGACTCTTTAATTGTGGCAACAGCAAGGAAAACAGCAAATGTTCTTTCAACCACAGGACCACCCCTAAAGAGAGCAAAAAGATGGAGCTGATGGGGAGAAGAGTAGAACGCAGTGCATCAAACCAGTGGCGCATTGCTAATTCAAATGCTCTTTTATATAGACACACCCATCAACACTAGGACAAGTCAGGAGAGTTGATGAAGTACCTCCCTGAACAATATAAAAAGAGAGCAGCACATCTGGTCGACAGTGGCAAGAACATTGGAAACACCTGCTTAAAATCTGCATTAGATGCTGCAGATATAGTTAGCTCAGGACGGGGTTACATTAGGAAGACACTTGTGGTTACAAATTTCTGGGTTCAAACCAGAAGTGCAAGCGAACTTTATAAACACCCCTTTCATTGGCCAGCAATTATTCTGAAATCAAGTGGATGATTGCCTCAGTCAATTAAAAAGACAACAAGACTGCAAAATCTATGGGAGCATTGCAGTTTCGAGGGGGCTCCTTTCCATCAAGAAGACCGGTCTCAGGAGGTACTTATCAGACAGGGAGTACTCATCAGGACTTCCATGTGCACACAGTCAGCACCCTTGCAACAAAGCTGGCAATACCAACAGCAAGGAAGAAATACAGTTACCAGAGGTCAATCAGGAAGAGGAAGTTCAACACCAGCAAATAAATGACTGCAATACAGCACCAATCATGAAGACCACAAACTCCATCATCAAAGCAAAAATACATCACAATTCAACGGTGAGTGGAAGCATTAATTTTTTTTTACGAGGAGTGGAGAAAAACAACTTCAGACAAGTAGATCCTAATTGTAATAAAACATAGATATTTCATAAAACTACTAAAACTTCCACCACCAAGAAGACAAAAGAAAATAATTCATTCGAAGGAGGAAATAAATCGCCTCCTAAAGGAAGTCAGAGTTGTTAGACAAGCAAGCTATAGAAAAAGTGGCAAAGCAATATATCAACAAGGGAAATAACTCAACATACTAGTTACTTCCAAAAGTGGACGGCTATTTGGGTCCAATTCTAGACCTCAAATACCTCAACAAATTCATAAAGACTCAAAAATTTCAAATGACAACCTTACAGGAAGTTATTCCCCAACTTCAAAGGGGATTACATGGTAACTATAGACTAAAATGGAGCTTACTTGCACATCCCAATGAATGCAAAACACAGAAAATATCTAAGATCTGTAGTCGACAACAAACACTACCAATTCAAAGTCCTGGCTTTTGGTCTAAAATCAGCACCAAAGGTGTTCACAAAATGTTAACAAGTGGTAGCAGCACACCTCAGAATTAAAGGAATACATGTGTATCCTTACCTAGATGACTGGTTGGTGAGAGCACACTTATCAAAATGCAAACAGGACATTTAAAATGTAATGAAAACACCATGCACTCAAGTGTTTTCCTTAATCATAGAGAAGTCCTCAACAGGATCAGAACAAGAGAAGGTGTACTCGGAAGCAAGACTGTATTCATTTCAAGCAAAAACATTCCCCAGCAAGAAGAGGACTCTGTCCCTGTTGGAAGATACTTGCCGTTACCAGAAGAGGCAAGCTCCAACAGCGAGGACGGTGGGGAAGGCATTAGGAAAGATGGCATCTCGCATTCCATAAATCCCACATGTTAGACTACATAAGAGACCAACTGAAGATTGGCTTCAGAATCAATGGTCTCAGGCAACTGGGAGTTGGGAAGATCTAGTGGAGGAAATGGCATGGTTCAACAGGAAAAACATTACTCGGGGAAGACTATTTCTGCAACCAACTCCTACAGTGACCATAGCGTCAGATTCCTCACACATGAGAAGGGAAGCTCATATGGGCTCTGTAAAGATAAGAGGGATATGGAACAATCAAGACAGTACAACACATAATATTGTCTGGAACTAAAGACGGTTTGGTTAGCCATGAAAGCATTTCAGAAACGCATTCACAGAAAGGCAGTTCTAATTCAGACAGACAACACAACTGCAATGTTCTATATCAAAACCAAGGTGGGACGCAATCACCCTCCACCCCTTCCTCAAGGTTATCTCAACCGAGCTGGAAATGGGCGATCCAGAGAAACAGAGATTCAAGCAATTCACTTATGGGGGAAGGAAAATTTTGAGGCAGACAGGTTGAGCAGATTGGCAATGGGCTCGCATGAATGGGAGTTGAATCAGAATGTGGTACATCATTTTTTCAAAGCATGGGGGACCCCATTATTAGACTCTTTTGTGACCCCGTGGAACGTGAAGTACCAAAACTTTGCATCCACACTACCATACCCTCAATCTCAGGGGAATGCCCTTTTGATAGACTGCTCAAGAACATTTCCTTACGCTTTTCCACCAATTCCCCTGTTGCACAGAGTAATCAACAAATGAAAGAGGAGCCACGTGACGCTAATTCTATTAGCGCCACAATGGGCAAGTCAAACATGGTATTCGGAGCTGATAGCCCAGGGGAAAAAGACAAAACTTGCTATCCCTGGGAAAAGGTAAGGTTCTACATCGAGAGGCAGAATATTTAAGAGAAGACAGAAAATCTGCAACAAGTAAATGTTAAATGGCAAAATGGAAACAATTTACAATATGGTGTAAAAAGAACAAGTTATATAAAAAGATTACAAAGGAGTGGACTGTTCTAAAACATGTATCTCTTAATTGTGCTTCTTTATGAGTTCATTTGTCTGCTACAGTGGCTTATAGTAGAGGTCAAATGGGAAAAAGTTTTTTCACATCTCCAATGGTAAAACGATTCCTAGAAGCAACCATTTGAGCTGTTACCCAAAGGCAGCTTTGCAAATGTTAAAGTTAAAGATGGCCTTTTTAGTGGTGATTACTTCCTTATGTAGAGTAAAAGAGTTACAGGCACTCACTATTAAAGGACCCTATTGCCAGATACATAAAGACAGAATTGTCATGAGAACAGACTCATTTCTTACCAGAAGTGGTCTCTCAATTTCATATTAATCAATCTATTCAAATACCAAGTTTCTTTCAAAACCCAAAACTCATGCGGAAAGAAGCCTGCATACATTGGATACAAGGTATTGCATCATGTATTACATTGAGAGAACTAAACGTTTTAGGAAATCTCAGCCATTGTTTGTTGCTTTCTCCAAACACCTTAAGGGGATAGCAGTATCAAAGAACAATTTCAAGATGTATTGTAAAATTAATCCAATTATGCAAAAAAAAAGTGCAGGCCAAGCCTTACCTACAGCTCCAGGAGTGCACTTTACATGGAAGAAGGGAGCAATAGTAGCATTTATGTCCAACACAACATTACAAGAAATCTACATGGCAGCAACTTCGGCTTCAGTACATACTTTTACATAACATAGTATTGACATACAAATGATTTAAGAAGCACAGGTAGGGCAAAGAGTGTCAAGACATTTATTTTCAAATCAATATCCATCTTCAACCCAGCCACCACAATAAAGGAAAACAGCTTAAAAAAATCAATGCACAGCATATAAATCCAGAGAAGACTCATGCCGTAAAACAAAAAGTTTCTTATCTGCAGGTGTAGTTTTGCAACTTGAAGGTTTTCTGGATTCATATGCCACTCATCGAACTCCACCAAGAAGATGGTGAGAAGAAGAGTGTAAAAAAAAAAAAAAAAAGAATCTGAATCTGAATATGGCAAACTGGGATGGGACGGAGGCATCCAGAGGACGTGCAAGAACGTCACAACAAAATACCAAATAGTACTTCCATTGACACCCAGCAGCAGCAAAACAAGGGTAGAGGTAGAGAACGGACAAAAAAATAAAAAATTAGGAGGAGAAATAGTAGATAATCCGGACCCAACCACTAGATGACGGAATAATGCACAGCATGTGAATCCAGAAAATCTTAAAACTGCAAAATTGCACCTATAGGTAAGAAACTTTTTGTTTTGACCCCTTTGTCCGCCCAACCCGCCAACTCAAAAGTGGATTTCGGACTGCCATTTTTTGCAATGTGCAAAGCTGGAAGGGTGGCTGGGTTCCGCCATCATCGTGGACGGTGTTTCTTGGTGCAGGCGGCAGTTGGAATGCGGGCTTTTGGCTTTGGGACTGCCAACATCTAAATACAGCTGGTGGACCATCAAAGCAGTGGATGGGTTTTCAGTCGAAAAGTTGACGGCGGGACCATTACCGCCAACATCTAAATTAGACTTATAATTGGTTCTGTTGGAGTGGAAATCAATATTGTGCATGCAGTTCATTATTGGCTACATCCAAAAGGCATTCATCTTTGTTTTTTAGAATTCAGAAAACATATACAATAAATGAGAGAAAGAGCACACATGGGTGTATCTTCAATTCATTTGTTGTATTCAAAATAGTCTCTTTTTATCATATTATACAGGTAAATTAACTCTCAGTAAGCAAAGGTTTCGGCACAAATGCAAGGTGGAAGGTGCTTGTGCAGTGCATTCAGTGACAACAGTGAGTTTGAATGAATAAAGTAAAAATAAAAGTAAATTGAAGATCATGGGGTAACAGAATCTGAATATTGCTGTTATTTTGCCTGTCTGCAGTCACATAAGTTATCAGTCTCTTCTATCGGAGAAGGTAGATTTTAAACTCCTGTTTCCTTTCTGCCGGACTACTTTGAAATACAGATGTTATATACTTGATTGTCAGAATTTAGACCCTGGTGGAAAGTGGAGTCGTGATCAGCACTGCAGTGCCGACCTTGACACTGCCGTGGCTGACCACGGCTCCGACTGCCGCCAACCCATCAGGATCTATGATTCTGGCAGGGGTGGCGGTCTGGACGCCAAGATCATAATCTGACAGTCGGACTGCCAGGAGTGCGGTGGTCCAACCGCTACAGCGGGTTTGGCGGTCCTCGGGCCGCCAAACTCGTAATCAGGCCCAATCAGCCATAACCTTGTTCACAGGATTTTGCTGATTTCCTTAATCACATGCAACTTTTTTCTTGTTCTCAATCCTTTTAATTTGGTTGTTTACATGTTAATTATATTTATATTCAATTAAAATTGTTTTACATCAAGGGTGACTGCTTACCCCGGCCCCAAAATGTAGTCTACCTTACCAGAATCAGTCCCTTGGAAATCACTGCAGCTGTTCTTTTGTAAACTTTACTAGGAGTGCAACCAACTCCCATTTTGCCTTTTAGAAGCTGTAACATGCTTACCCCAGGCCCTCCAGTACAAAGGTTTTTCTGCTGCCCTTTCATTGGTTAGTGCTTGTAGTAGAGTAAAAAAAACATCATTAGGTGTTCTATACCTTCCCATTTTTATATTTATGGAGCACAATTATATGTCTTCATAAGTACATTTTTTATGTTTAAGAAAAAAAACTTGCCTAGGTCCATATCGAATTTACTATGTCATAAACCACAAGATGCAATTTTTTTGATGTGCTTCTGAGCTCCCAGTCACAAAACTGCACAACACCACTCATCTGTTAGGTGAGAGTCCATACAAATATATGTTTTGAACACTAATTGCAAAAACAATTGCTTAAGACACATTGGTGAGCACATACAATAATGTGGACAGTTTGTATAGAGCCGTTTTTGTCCTTTTTTTCCTCGCTTTTTAGCACTGCACTTCATGTCTGGATTTGTTGTATGCAATAAACGGATAATACTTGCTTCAAGTAACAGTAGGTTAAATGATATTTGTTATGTGGTGATTGTTTCAATATTGCTACTTTCTTGTCTTTTCTAAGGACTGAACAGATCAATCAAGTGTACCAAACAGCAGGAAACAAGTGGTTGGGAAAGAAAACTCGCTTGTGATTTTGGGAGAAACACAAGTCAGAATCCAAAGAGTCTTCAGAAGGTGTGCCCACTGGAAGAATCATATGCTTACACCGAATATAAAAGTACCTTTAACCAGAAGTCAAACATTCTTGAACATAATAACAAAAAATGCCAGAAATCATACACTCTGACTGAATGTGAAACGAGTCTCAACGAATCATCTAAGATGGAGCAGCATCAAGCAATAAAATCTACATTACAAATGTGTATCTGTGGCCAGTGTGGGAGGTGCTTTAACCAGTCATCTAACGTGATTACAGATCAGCTAATAAGCAACAGCCATCAGCCAAATACATGCAGTGAATGCATGAAGGTTGTTTGCTTCTCATCAAATTTGAACAAAGATCAAGAGAGACCGTATAAGTGTAGTGATTGTGGGAAAAGTTTCAAAACATCTCAAACATTGATAAGACACCGGCGAATGCATACTGGAGAGAGACCATATGTATGTAGTGAGTGCGGGAAGAGTTTTAGACGTCCACATACATTAATGACACATCAGTTACTGCATACTGGTGATAAACCATACACATGTATTACATGTGGGAGAAATTTCAGACAGATTCCACACCTTATGAAACATCAGCGAACACACATGAGAGAGAAGGAGCTCGAATAGTGAGAGTAGGATCCTGAAATGAAGGACAGCTAAACATCTTGAACTCTGTTCTCATGGCTGAGCAGAATACCCTCATCCAGTGAGACTGCTTGTAAAGGATACGTTCCAGAGTGGGAAAAATGGAGGCTGTGCAACCACCTATCCATGGGATGGCACAAAGTGCATGCAAAAGACACACACGATTGGTTATTGCTACAATAATGTTTACAAAAAAGAAGCCTAAGCTGGCGAAATTGTTGAAGTCTCTATGCATATATATTTTTTCTTACCTGCAGTGCTTGTGACCTGGAGCGTGTTTCTCAGCAACTCACCCCGGCTGATGGTTTGTCCAACCACAGAGCTACTTCCAAAGTCATCCATCTCACTCAGCAGTACCACGGACCCCCTCGAAGATCAGTCTTCACCAGTTTTTAGAAACTTTATGATTCCAGGATAATGTTTTTCAGCTGAAAATGGTGCAGGGATTTTGGCTTTCCTTGATCCTTCATACAATCTCTGTTTCACAGAGTTGGCCTTGGGGATCAAATGCTGGGTATCCACACGAACTGCAGGTTTTGTGTTATATTGTATCTTAGTAGAGCCTTCTGGATATAGTCGGCCCTTTACTACAAACCTCTTTTCTTGCCAGAGTCAATATCTTTAACTGTGTACTCCATTCCAACAGCAGCCAATGCAGGTGAGTGGGTTTTGAAGAAATATTACTTTTGGGCTTCAGTTTGCATATTTCTTTGTCTGCTACTATCTGTTCTTGCGTACGTCTGGCAGAACAGTGGGTTGGGAAACTGATAGAGTTTTGCCATAATTTATCCAAAATAGAGAAAGGGAGCTTTGAGTACTGGAAGGGGACATTCAAGAATACCATGAATTCCTTTTTTGCTGAAGCCATTTAGCTCCCTTTTTTTTTTTTTTTTTTTAAACTTTTCTTCTGGTATTTGCCACTGCTGTGAGTGCTCTTTCTCACAGTGAAACCCCAGAGTTTTGACATAGCATGGTGTCTTGAGTGAAGGACCCAAGGAATGTGACTATTTGAAAGGCGGTGAGGATGGGATGTTTGAGCCCAAAATGGTAACTACTGTCTTGACATCCTTCGGGCTTAACAAGTGCTCCATGATTCAGGCATCCCTTAGTCAATGCTTGTCTGATCCTCATTCTAATTCATCTGCACCGCCTGAAGCATATCATCAGCTAACATCAGGAAAGATGATACCTCCAAATAATCCCTGTCAGCGTTTTGCAAGCATACATTAAAGACCGATTTCGAGCCTTGTCCTAAATAGTACATGAAAGAGAGAAATAAACATTATAAGGGAAAATTAAGACAACCTTGGGTCTAAGGAAAATATGACTGTTCAAATTACCAACCAGAAAACATACTACAAACAGCTGGTGAATATTCAATAACACCTTAGAGAAAATCATGAGTAGGCAGCTGGGTAATTTAAATTATTTGAAAGGGATGTAATTGATTTCTATCAGCACAGACAAATTAAGAATTTGAAATAAAATATAACATGCAATTCATTTGGAACACAAAGGCTCGTTTATCTGTGTATTGCACATTTGAAATGTAAAATAGAAGTAAGAAAATACTTTCAAACACATTTAATTTGTTATTGTTTTTTTTTTTTAATGTTGCCATTCTTTATTAGTTTTTTTTTTATAGATTTTAAAGGAATCTATACATACAATATACAGATAAGTATACACGAACAACAACAGTAGCATTACTGCTGGTTATATGACTATACAACTGGTAGCGAAAGACAACATTCTCCATCTGTGAGAAAGGTGTAGCATACCAAACATTTGAGGAAATAAAAAGGGGGTTCAAGGGAGGTGCATACGGAAGGAGGAATGAGCTGGGGTGGAGGGGGGGGGGGGGGGGAGTGGATGAGAGGGTAGGGCCTCCCTCCTTATCCCAGTGTGAACCCACCTGCCAACCCTATCATCTCAAAATCTTCAGCATGTTGCTAAAGTCATGGGTGGTGGACGTCAGGCTGATCGGAAATGGGGTTGAAGAAAGGAGACGCAGCACCATCCGCACAATAGTGTGTGGAAGCGTGTGAGCCTCAGCTTCTTAAGGGTATGGGCCATGTTGGTAGTTTAGTGAACCATGCCCATGGAGTATGGACACCTTGTCCCTCTGCTCAGACTTATTCACCATCATAGGAAGGCGCTCCAGGCGTCTTCGAATTTATGCAACTGGTCATTCAGTTTGTATATCATTTTTTGCATAAGCCTTCTAATGACGTAGGATCTCTACTTTCGCCACTGCCAAGGCTGTAGACCACCACCGTTCCTCATATCTGTTTCCTTTGACGCTGTGTGTTACCATTGCTGCAAACTATGAAAGAACATGAGCATCAATATGCAAGTAACAGGAAAGACATTGTCTTTCACACAGTAAAAATTTCATTCTCTAAAAATGAAAAGAAAGAAAAATATAGCTTCACTGTGTATTGTAATGTACTACAGGACTTGGCACACACGCACGAGAGCTAGGATTCTGCCAAGAGAAACAGTAATAAAAAATATAATGGTTAGTTGACTGACATTATTGAGCTAGATTGGTTGTTAAGAGACATACCTTGCAATAGGTCAGATGACACTGCAGGACAAGATATTATTTGCCTCTGCTTCACGATAATTAATGCAAACTGTGTTGATGTGGTTATTCAACATGCTTTAGTGTACTACAATAATGATGGTGAATAAGGAACTATATTTTTCAGTCATTGTGAATGCTCAGAATTATCTGGCTATGAATTATTAAACATAAAGACACACAGGATATTTTTTTTATTTTGTAAATAGTACATTACCTGCAGGGTTACTCTGTGCTAGGAAGAAAGAGAACAGAATCCTACTTTTTAGGCACCTCATGTAATATTTTATGTATTTTTAGTGAGGCACAAATATATGTTTTATTAGTAGTTCCAACTGATGAAAGATTGGTATTGTTTCTTGGAGTCAGAGGAAGGGGATTCCAGACGGCAGGCGCCAGGGGAGAAAATGCTCTGCCACCAAGTCTCGCTTTCCAAAAGCGTGATAAATTTGATAGGTAGGAGCCAGAGGGGTGAGGTGGGGTGGATTGGTATGGGTTGAGGTGGGGCAAATTGGAATGGGGTGGATTGGGGTGTACTGCACAATTATGTGTTAAAACATCATTTCTGAAATTCCACATAATAAAAAAATGTTGCTTTGTAATGTTTAGAAAAAAGATAATCGTCATCTTTTGAGAACAGCGCCCACAAGCAAAACCAAAAGAAAACATGAGTGCGAGGTGAGAAAAGACAACTTGGCAAAATAAAAGAAAGTTAGCTTTAAAAATTAAACTTTGCAATTTTGTTTGTCATTCTAGGCACATTTTTCCCAGTCACAAGCCTTCTGTTTGCAGGGCATTTGAAGCTAAAAAGAACAAAATAGTACCTCAGTCATGCCTGGAGCAGCAGATGGGCACTGATTAAGTTGAATCAATCCGTGCTTGGTCCCTGCTCCACATAGAGGAATGGAAATGTTTGCCTTGAAGTGACAAATTACGAGGCTGTAAAAAAGAGTGCCAACAAATTGCAAGTGACAGGCGGACTCCAAGCTCTTTACTGTACACAATAGAGTCTCACAAGCGAGACACATGCACTCACAGGCTCAACCCTAAAAAATAAAGCTGCATTTGGTAGAGGGGAGAGTCTTGTAAACATGTGCTTTAGGCATTGAAAGTGTAGAAATTGAAAAAAACAAAGGGCCACAGTCCGGTCTGAAATAAACACAAAGCTTGGCCTATTATCTTTGTCACTTAAAAGGGCTAATCTTTTTAGATGGGCCTGCATGTGTGCACAAGCAAAATGCCATTTCACATACAGTGAAGAGAGACAATTGCTGAAGTGGGCAGACCCATTACTCCATGATCTGTGGTGGGTGGAAGCAAAATGTGAGAGCTAGTGCCACTTAAACAGACCAATGGATTAAGAGTGACCCCATATGAAAATACATATTTTTTAATTCATTTTTTTAACAATCAGTCTCGCAAAACAATAAAGCTGTCTCTAAGCCACGACTAAAAACATGGTATCTTGTATGCTTTGCAGCAGCTGTTTTAAGGGTGATAGAGGTTCATGATGTGGAAGCAATTATGAATGACATAAGCACATATTGACTCACTTTAACATTGAAAGATCTTGCCACTTCCTACTACGAGTAGCCCAAAGGTGGTAAGTACAGCACATTGCTGTGGCACGGAGTGAACAATGAAAAAGATATCAGATAGAGTTAAAAATGGAAAAGCGACTATTGGTCTGTCCCTCTGCCTAGGACCTTTTTTTTCTTCCCTTTTTTACATAAACTTTATTGTGTTTTACATTTTTCAGTTACACCAGGATATAGTGTTAGTGATTGAGTACAGATAGTATTAGTGTCCTTAAACATAACTCAAGCTGAACAATCACCTAGTATAATATATACCGTATTGATTAGAATAGGTAAGAAATTACATATGGTAACACAACAGTAAACCCCACTAACCCTCCCCTGACATAAATAGGTGTACTTCATAAATATCTATGAAGTTCTATAGTGTAAGGAATATAGTAATTATAGGGAACCGGGATGGTATGTTAAACAATCTGTTTGTGTATAATGTACTAATCACTAAGGCCCTGATTCCTACGCCGCCCGCCAGGCGGGAACCGCCATATGGCCGCTCTGCGGTCGAAAGACCGCTGGGGCCATTCCGACCTTCCCGCTGGGCCGGCGGGCGCTAACATTGTTAGCGCCCGCCGGCCCAGGGGGAAGGCGGCCTGCAACACTGAAGCCGGCTCCGAATGGAGCCGGCGGTGTTGCAGGTGTGCGACGGGTGCAGTTGCACCCGTCGCGCTTTTCACTGCCTGCTAAGCAGACAGTGAAAAGCATGCTGGGGCCCTGTTAGGGGGCCCCTGCACTGCCCATGCCAGTGGCATGGGCAGTGCAGGGGCCCCAGGACACCCGTTCCCGCCATCCTGTTCCTGGCGGTGAAAACCGCCAGGAACAGGCTGGCGGGAAGGGGGTCGGAAGCAGCGCCGCCATGGAGGATTAGCCAAGCCAGGGGAAATCTGGCGGGAACCCGCCAGACCTGGTTTTCCGACCGCGGTCGGAATGGGCTTTGAAGCACCGCCAGCCTGTTGGCGGTGCTTCAGTCATCCGCGACCCTGGCGGTCATAGACCGCCAGGGTCAGAATGACCCCCTAAGTAGTCAGAAAGTGCTACCCAGGGCCTCAGCACCAACCTCGGTCACCCACCAAGAAGGTGGAACATTGCAGGCTCCATGGTGGGGTATTTGTCTGGATCCAATGTCAAAGGGCAAACCCCGTGTCGTCCTAGTGTGTACTATCATCTTCACTGTCCTGTGTGACAAGATTTTCTAGGATAGTATCCCAATCTAAAGCAATTGATCGTTTACGGCAGTGGTTCCCAACCTTTTGATTTATGTGGACCATCATTTTAACATTAATGGAACCCAGGGACCCCCACTGAATCGTCATTGGAATCCGGGGACCCCCTCCTGAGTCATTACTGGTAGCTGGGGACCTAATTTGTCAATATTTGTTAATATTTTTTAATTTTCTAAGCAGTCGCGGACCCCCTGAGAAGGCTTCGCGGACCCCCAGGGGTCCCCGGACCACAGGTTGGGAACCACTGGTTTACAGTATCCCTTGTATTCTTCACAGCGGATTGCAGCACTCTCTGCTAATCTCCATTTCGCCACCTCCTCTTTTCCAGTGGCGTGCTAATAAACCTTTGGCCAATATTAATGACAGGTCCGCGAAGCGGGAGGATACTTTAGCTACTTTGAGCCTGGTATACAAGCCCAGTATGCACTATTCTAATGTGCACCGGTGATTCCTCCCTGTCAGTCGTAATAATATTGATCCCACCTTTGCCTATATGTCGATAGGAGAGGGCATCACCAAAACATGTGAACTAAGTCCGCGTTCGGTACATGACACCGTGGGCAGGACACCGAGGCTAATGGGAAGATTAAATTCAATCTATGCAGCTTGAGGTAAGCTCTGTGGAATATTAAAAATTGAAAGAATTTAAAATGTGTGTTCCGGGAGATTTGCTTCGGGTATTGTAAGAGGAAGGACCATTCGCCCTCTGTGAGTGTCCTATTAATGTCAATCTCCCATCTATTCTTGAGGGAGTCTAGGGGGATTCCCAAATGTGCTCTACGTCCTTTATATAACTATTTGATCAGGTGTCTTTCGTGTCCCATGGAGTGTAGCGCCTGTAGTGGTTCATGAGTTATAGGCGTATTTCCGTCAGGCACCCTATAGCGGCGTACATAGCCAATTATACTAGCATGTGTTAAAAAAAGAGTGTTTGGTAGACCATGTGTCTGTGTAAACACTAGGTGGGACATTAATACTCCGTCTGTGAATAGAGAGTCCACGGTCAGTTCTGTCTCTTGATTCCAAGGTCACAGAATCTTAGTTGTGAGAGTTCCTAGCGAGACCGGGAGACCACACAGCGGTATGTTTGGAGGGTACGGAAAAGGTGAGTTTGTGTATTTTATTGCAAGCTTCCATTATGAGAGGGCTATTTTTAACAACAGCGGACCACCCGGAGGTGTATTGGGATCTGGGCAGAGTAATTTATGCAGACTGCCACTTTGAAGCATATGAGAGGTGTATCCAATCACTTCTAAATTATGATGTGCTAACCAGTATGCCAGCCATTGTAATTGACCTGCTATGCAGTAGGAATCAGGTCTGGAGCACCCATACTGCCCTTATCAGATGGCAGTTGTAATTTAGTTAAGCTAATTCTGTGGTGACCTGTACCCCATATCAGGTCAGATAGCAGAGTGTTCAACGATGTAAACATACGTGACGGTATCAAGATTGGTAAATTTATGAAATACTATAATAACTGGGGAAGGAGAACCATTTTGGACAATGCCAAACTACCTGCTGAAGCCAAAGGTAGGGTCGTCCAAAAACATGCTTACGAACGCAACGTTGCTTTTGCATGGCCTAGGTTGCCATCCAGAAGATCTATCGGATCTTGATACACTTGCACCCCTAGATATCTAAACAGTTGTGCAGCCATTTGGATCTGTAATGGTCCAAATGTCACCTGTGGGGCATCATAGAGGCCACTGAAGGAAAAGGCATAGGACTTAATTTAGTTTATCCGTAAACCTGACAGATCGCCAAACTGAGACATTAGCTGCGCCGCTTCCACAAGGGGACAATGCAGATCTTTAAAATAGAGGATCATATCATCTGCATGAAGGGAAATCGCATGGGGCGCTCTATCCACATGGATTCCCCATCCAGCAGCACGTTGACGAAAATGTTGGGCCATCGGTTCCACTGCTAGGACAAACAATAAGTGGGACAGAGGGCACCCCTGTCGGGTGCCACATAGTATCTGGTATGGGGACGAAATATAAGCTCCAGTTTTGGCCTGTGCTGTCGGGTTTGAGTAAAGTAATTGTACCCATCAGACATATATAGGCGGTATGCTGTTTGCCAACAGGGCTGCTAACATGTAATCCCAGGTGAGAGAATCAAAAGCTTGTGTAATATCTAGGGAGAGGCAGCCAGCATGTGGGTTAAGGTCGTGAGTGCTGTCCATAACATGAAACATGAAAAGTCTATGTATTTTTAAGGAGGTGCATCTTCGGGGTACAAAGCCGCACTGGTCGACATGTAATAATCAAGGAAGCAGGGGAAGTAGTCAGCTTGCTAGCACTTTGCTAAGGATTTTATATTCGGTATTCAGAAGAGAGACAGGCCCGTTAGAAGACATCTCCTCAGGGTCCCTTCCTGGCTAAAGGAGAGACATCACTAACTATTCATGCGTCGATTGTGGGATCTCGCCTTTTTCCAGCGAAGCGCTATACAATTTAATGAGGTGTGGAATCAGGATTGTGGAGTAAAATTCTGTCAGTAATTCATCAGTACCAGGTGTTTTATTGCCTGCTAAGTCTTTGATGGTGTTGCGTATCTCGTTCTGGGGGTGTTACCTGGGGAGGGTTAATTGAGCTAGGTATGACGTTATCACCGTGGGATCTTTCCTAGGAGGCGCTGTGTATAATTTTGCATAATATGCCTTGAATGCTTGGTTAATTTCTAACTGGGTATGTACCGGGCCATGGATTGGTGTATTTATGTGAAGAATCGGGGTAGGTGACAGAATTGGTCTAATGAGGCGGGCCAGGAGATTACCTGATCTGTCCGCTTCCATATGAATCTTAATAAAATATACTCTGAAGTCAATTACTCTTAGACTTTATAACAGTTTGGCGCATGTTATACATGCTACCTGTCGTTGAGTATCTTCTGGGTGATGTACGGCCTCCTGCTCTAGGAGTCTAAGCTATTCTTTACGTGTGTGAGGTTGCATAGGACCTCCCCCTGATTCCCACTAGTGTTTTTATAGATATCCCACGTATTACCACCTTGAAGCCCTCCCATTCAATCAATGTAGAAGAGTCAGTGCCGGCATTATCTGTGAAGTATGTTGTAATGGCAGTTAATAATGTATCTCAGAACACTGTATCTTCTAGTAGCATTGGCTGTAATTGCCATGTGGGGATCGTAGGTGGCACTCAACCCCATGTCAGCGTAATGTCCAATGCGATATGGTCGAACAATATCTTGCCCAAATATGCGGCATGGGATATCTGGAATTGGAAGGGAGAGGTGCAAAGAAATTGGTCAAGAATGGAATGTAATGCATGCAGGTAAGAGTAGAATGAGTATTCTCTCATTCCCACATTGAGACCATGCCATATGTCAACAAGGTCCCAGCCCACTGCCCACTGCCGTAGGGCCTTCGCCTGTCGGGCGGGTTTGCGATTGGCAATGGAGGGTGGGAACGGTCCAAAAGTGTGTCCATTACTGTGTTGCAGTTACCACCCTGCACCCAAGGGAGATGCCAAGGCCCTAGACAGCTGTGAGAAAACCCAGTCTTGTCCTTATTGGGTGCGTAAGCAACCCAGCACAATTGGTGTACCCTCTAAGCTGCCTCGCAAGAGGACATATCTGCCCTGTGTATCAACTTTGGATTCTTGGTGTAGGTAGGGGACACCCGCTGCCATCCAGATTGCCGCTCCTCTCACATAAGCAGAATAGGAAGTATGGAACAACTGGCCTCTCCCTTTGTTCCGTAGTTTTTGTGTTTACAATAATGTGAAGTGCATTTCTTGAAGGTAAGAAACATGTATTTTCCTCTAATGTAGTTGAGCTAATATTCGATGACGCTTATGTAATGAACCCATCCTGTGAACATTCTAGGTGAGTATGTTATAGGCATTAGGAACAGTAGCCATTATTGTAAATGGAATAATAAATAGATTCCATCTCTAATCCATACCCGCATTCCTTATCAGCAATAATTTGTTTGTCAGGCTGTAACTTTAACTGTGACTTCCGTAATACACGGTCCAGCGAGCAACAGCCATTCGACCAAACTATTAAAGCAAACATGATATAATATGCATGACAAAACTTATGCCTTCGCTTTGGGGGGGGGTGTTACCTGTAATCAGCGTTATGTAGGATGCTTTATCTGTGGTTAAACAGGCGTCCGGACCCGGACTATTGCTAATTCAACCTTGGAAAAGCATAACTTCTGTAAATGAACATTTCACTGTATAATCTTAACTGGTCCCCAGCTAATGTAGCTAACAGTATAAGGCAAAATTGCAGTAGTATCAACTATTTGAGAATTTCCTTTTAAGGGACATTTCTTTAGGGGAGTATCGGCATGGCACATGCAACAATACTAGTATTTTACTTGTGACTAACTATGGCCTTGTAATGACACAGGGCCTAGATCAGGCAATCCCACAATTGTATAGTCTTACAAGTCATTGGTGTTATAGATGGAAAAAAGTGCCACACAACCATCTGTACCTTAGTCCAAAGTACTGTCACCAGATTTGCTAGTGCGGGGTGGCACAGATCTTAAGGCCGCCGCCGAAAGCAGGGCTTCCATCTGAATTGCCTTGGCCTGTCGTGGGGATGGTGTAGATCATACCTGAGACTTCATAGCTCCCTTGTGACGATGGTGGCGGGGCTCGCGGAGGGCTGTCCCTGGAGGTGCCTGGCTAGATCACATCCCCTGCTGCTCTGGTATTGTGTGGTCTATCCAGTGATGTGCAGCCTCCAGAGTATCAAAAAAAGGGAGCCTTGCTCGTGGATTATTTAAAGTTTCGCAGGGAAGATCAGGGCATAGGTGAGACCAGCCCTGCGGAATCGATTTTTTACTTCTGTGAATGAAGCCCGCCGACGTTGAACAGCCATGTTATAGTCTGGAAACAGGGAGATACTTGAGTTGTCAACAGTGAGCGGTGCCTGCTCACTAGCCGCCTGGAATAGTTGGTCACGGTCTCTTTAGGATTCTGGTCACTATGGCTCTCGGTGGTGCTCCCGGTATAGGTTTCCTTGTGGGTGCTCTGTGTGCCTTTTTCACATTAAAAAGGGCTGAAAGTCCAGTTGGTGACACCACAGTGCATAGCCAGTCCTCTATAAACTGTGTTGGATTGGTGCCCTCCATGCCTTCTAACATGCCAATAATGCAGACATTATTATGATGAGCCCTTCCCTTCTGCATCTTCAGCACGCTGCTTCACTTGGCATCGCAATTGTGATACTATTGCAGTTTGTTCTGCCAGGCCAGGCGTTAGGATTGTTAGTGCCCTTTCAGTTGTTTGTTAACTTACTGTGGTCGTCTTTTATGATGCCTATATCTGTAGTGTGGGTGCCAAGCTATAGTTCCAGTGTGGCTCTAAATTCACAAATCTCCCGTAATACGAGATCTAGTTTATCCTCAGAGAATATCTGTGAGTGGGATCATATCTGTGTTCGTCAACATGGAGGAACAGTCTGAGTGAAGACTGTAAGGGTGAGACATTACCACGGCCTGGCATCTTTGGTTTTTGCGTCCCATTGTCTCAATTCAATGTCGCTATTATTGGGAAATGGCAACTGTATTGGCGAGTGTAATGGGACTCAAGGCTGTATAGGCGGGGACAAGGTCCTGATGTAAAGCATTTACCAATGACATTGTGTCATTTTTGAAAGGCAAGCCCACAAACAAGTGAAAGGGATAGGGGTGGTTAAAACTCCACAATACACACAACAATTCAAATCGCTTGTGTGCTTGATCTAAAAAAAAACGGTGTTCCCTAAAAGTGAGCAGTGGAAGGTTTGAAACCAACCACTCAGAGATAGCAAAGAGTTTATGCTCCTGGGGATGGACAAACACAAGGTGGTCAGGCTGAAACAAGGAAAGCCATTTAACAGCAATCAAATACAAAATGACAGTAAAGCCAAACAATGGTAAGCAACAGGAGGTGCTGCAAGCCCCTCTATTGTTCTTGGGAAGCCAGTAATATGTCTTTCTCTGTCTGGTAGGCTTTACCTAAAAAGCGCATGGCCTTTATTACATCTGAGGGTTTATTTAAATTTAAACTAACGCTGTTAGGCCGGACATCAGCTGCAGCCATTTTCCAGAGGTTGTTTAAAGTTTTTAGTAAGAAAAAGGCTATAATGTTTTCAGGGCAATAATTTTACTCATTGGAAAAAAATAAGGAAGAACATGATTTGACATTGGTGAAGGTTTTGAACACCTTTGAGCAAATGGGTCTCACAGATGAGTTTTTTAAATGCAGTTTGTGCAGAGGAGAGTGACACTTACCTTGGGCCTGGTAATAATGAGGAGAGTGTTAAACCTTATTTGGTGTATACCATGCAGAAGGCATCTATGCCTAATTGCAAAGATTACACTCTGTCGTTCTTTGGGGTGGCTGAATTTTATTCTAGACTTGCCCAAGTTTGCTGGTAAGATGTATCACATAAGACCGTGGTTAAAGAGGACTGTCTCCATCTGAAGAAAACTTTTATTGACTATGAAACGCTTGGAAGCATATGCAAGTTAGGGCATTTGATGGCTTTTGATTGGGATAAATCCTTTATAATCAGATGTGATCATAAACCTTTAGTAAAGATTCTAACTGCAGAGGGTACAGTTAATTCCTTTACAAGAAACACTAGATTCTCAATGTGTCTGCAGGATTTCAACCACAAGCTTGTTTATGCCCTATGTAAAGCTAATGTTGTTGCTAACTATCTTTTCTGCATTACCAAAGTTAAAAGAAAGTGAAAATGATATGTTGAATGAATATCAGGTCACTTTAGTTCATGATACAGGTTTAGAGGAGTGGGATCACAGTTTGGGAAACAATTTGACCTTACAAAGGGTTATGGGGTTTTCAGAGAACTGTTGGCTCTGTTAGATGTCAAGTTAAGGCCATTTGGCAGGTTAGATCTGGATTGCCATTGGAAGATAGTATAGTCATCAGAGGCAAAAAAAAGTGATGTAATTTGGAGCCTTAAGGTAATCGTCTCTTTGGAGCATGAAGGAGATATTGTAATTTTCAATACCAAACAGGCTGTAAAAATAGGTTATTGATGATCTGCTGTGGAAAGGGGTGTGAGAGAATGTTTATTGTTTAATGGTTGACACAACATTAAAAACATTGAGACCTCTTATGTCTGAGGGGTTGCACCCAAACATTTGTGGGAATGTGTCAAAATGGATACTTTAGGACCTATAGGTGTGTCACAAATATATTATTGCTTTGATTGGCATTTTCTTATGTTGGTTTTAATCAAAGTGGTGGAAAAGGCTGATACTGATTTGGTTCTACAAAGTTTAGACTATGTTTCACCGAGGAGGGTAAACCCTTATTGAGTGACAATAGAGTGGACTTTTTATCAAAGAGAGTGACCAGTTCTTTGAGAAATTAGCACAGAGGGACAGAAGTAGTTATTTGGAAAACCCGAGCAGGAACAGAATGATTGAGAGATTACGTTTTTGTGCTGAATGGGGAGCTGTGCAAATTCCTTAGTGGTAATTTAAATTGGGAAGGGCAAAGAGAGTAGGGGCATATAGAATGAGAGACAATGAGGCTATTTATCACCTTTCATTATTATGACAGCTATTCTGAAGTCTGCTTCTGGATGAAGGGAGTCACCTTGTAAAACAGAGTCATTTAGGACCTCATTACGAGTTTGGCGAAGGGGATTACTTGGTCACAAACATGACAGATATCCCGTCCGCTGTATTACAAGTTCTATTGTATCCTATGGGACTTGTAATATTGCGGACGGGAATCCCCTCTGCCAAACTCATAATGAGGCCCTCCGTGCCAAGCGTTTTTAGGACGAAGCCTACCAGAGAGTGCAGCTGTCTGGTTGCTAAAGACTTCTTTGGGACATTCTAAAAGCTGACCTAAGAATGCATTTCACCCATTGCTTACCATTGGCTTTGTGTTTTGTAACTCACGTTTCTATTTGCTGGCTTTATCTGTTTTAGACTGATCAGCATGTCTTTGTCTCTCCAGTGGAGAATACGTGTTAATAGGCCTTTAAGTTTTGTTCTTATCTTGTCACATTTGCTGTGCATTCAAAAGTCAAACGAGAGCCTCTAACTTTTAAGGGAGCTGGATGTTTAATTTTCTAGCACACAACAAAAATTAGAGGTCTGCAAATGAACTGTACAAATATTTGAGAATATATCAGTATTAGGAATGCCCAAATTAAGCACTTTTTTGTAATTCTGAAGTGTGCTGGAAACAAATATTTTAATACGATCAAAACGAATCGATACACTAGATGATGCCATTTCCACTCATCGTTTGTGTGCTGTATAGTTTTATCAGTAAAACTGTATCTCTGTGCAAATGTAATGGTTCTTTCTGTTGAAAACGTGTTGTTAATGACAGTGCTTTACCACACCATGCATACTCCACTCTACGCCACTCCACTCCACTCCGTGCCACTACTTTGAGGTTCTACTCCACTTTGTTCTACGATACACTATTCTATGACATTCCACTTTATCCCACTGCACTCTATGCCACTCCATGACACTACACCACTTCACTCTAGGTCACTGTACTCCACTCTACGCCACACCACTCAGTGCTACTTTACTCCAGTTTACAACACTCCACGCTATGCCACTCCATTCTGGCACTCTATGACACTTTACTCCACTCTGTGTCCCGCCACTCTGGGCCATCCATGTACTTTACAGGGGGGCGTCCTCAAGTTTTGTTACACCACTGGACTCTACTCACTCCACACTTTACAACCCTCTGCTGCTCTCCATAACACTCCATGGCATTCTCCTTTATGCAACTAACTTTTAGCCATGCTAAACAGCAACCACTCTGGTGTACAACATGGATATAAAGCATTGGCAAAGCCAATAGCTCTTGCATAGGCAAGACCCATTTGCTTTGACAATACTTGTTTGTAAATGTTTTGTCTGGAGTGTGGGCCCAGTGACTTTACAATATCTGAGTCTGCGAGTAAAACCATCCAGGCTAATCTTTGAAAATTATTCTCCACCTGTTGCTGTCAAGGAGTACAGATTCTGTACATACCAGCGCAATCAGAATCATGTGAGCAGCTGGCGACTGGACAAAGTGGCGGGGCGGGAAGGGACAAAAAATAATAATAATAATTTATATTTATAAAAAATAAAAAAAACACCTTACCTTGACCCTGCCGCACTGCTGCTCTTCTGCTCTCTGACGCACTGTAGGGAGGGACAGGCTCCCAGCCTGCTCCTTACGCTCCTCTTATGCTGCTGGCAGCATGAAAGCAACATCAGGATTGGCCTGAGTACCCTGGTTTTGCGCTCCCAGGCAGACTGGGAACCTGTGCCTGCTCTCTCCAAATCTGCAACACTGTCTCGAGTTGGAGGGAGCTCAGTGCACATGTGTGTTTGGTCATCCTGAGACAGCCCCCAAGCACACTTGCGCACTGAAGAGAGTGCACACCACTCCGCTCTCTGGCTGTCATCCCGCCGTGGCCCCACCCCTTTAATAATAGTGGAGGAGCCACTGCTGTGTGCGACAGAGGTGCAGTACATATTTGTGAAGTGTGGATTAGGCAAGATAATGGCATTCTAAACATTGGAGTCCAGGGTTTCTGGATCAGCAGTAGTGTTTTACTTACTGTACATTGCTAGGGTAGCGTAATGTGTGTTGCTGATCCAGGGGCAATATGGAAACCGCCATCATGGCACAAACTTTAAACTAATTGCTAACTCTTTAAATAAACTGCAGACATTAGTTATTTGCCCCGGAACAGTCAGCCTGAAAAACAGCCCTTGCAATACGATGTGCCACGTGACACCGTGAGCATAACTGGCCCATTTGCCCATCAAACGACGAATGATTCCCCCCCACCCCCCCCAAGCTGTCACTCACTGAAGCATTTTGAGCAGCATATATGAGTGTCCTCCCTGGTAGGTTGGCATATTTAGCATCGTATTAATAGCAGCAGAACACTTTGATGGACTCTTAACTGGCCTGGAACAGAGATGGGCATACATACTCAACTAATATAATTTCCTTGCCTGGGATTTTGTTTGGATAGGCACTTTGTCTGATGTGATACGGATAGTTACCTGGAGTGCATCTAGTTTATTTTGTGTCTGATTCATAATTTATTTATTGGCTCCTACATGGTTCTGATTGAACAGGAGGAAGCCAGGGATGGGACTTCTTACCAAGAAAAAAAAAGAAACCTCTCTGGATTCATGTGCGAATGCCAAGCTCTACTTGCTTTCAAAACAAACTTTTGACTTGTTAAATGGGTGGATAAGCTTGGCCAAAATCCAGGGTGGAGACATGTACATAGCTGCAATTCAGCCCCTCATTCGCACCAAAGCAGTATCACTTTAAACAAGCATGTCCACTTTGTTGTATCAACAAAGTTAATAAGCGTCACTTTGTGCCACTTAAAACCTCAACTACACGTTCAGATGTAGAATTTACAATACATAAACATCATTTTTAAAAGTTAGTTTTTCTTTCATTATATATAGTGTATTTCTTGTTTATATATATATATATAGTACAACGCTTACACGGCCAGGCTGCAGCTTACCTCCTTAGCGGCTGGGCCTTTTCTCCAAAGAGCTGAGGCCTATTTGGGGTAGTTTGCACTTAGCTTTTTGTCCACATAAGCTACCCACGCCAAATTTGCATCCTTTATTTCCAACATTCTGGGGATTGTACAGGTAACTAGAGTTTGTGGGTTCCCCTCAAGGAGACCAAGAAATTAGCCAAAATACAGCTAAAAAAAACAAAAACAAAGTGCTGCAGAAGAAATCATCTGGCTTTTTCCCTGCAAATGGCATCAACAAAGGGTTTGCTGTGCTAAAATCACCATTTTACCAGCTTCCAGAAACAAGCAGACTTGAATCAGAAAACCTAATTTCTGAACACAGTTTTGTCATTTTACTGCGACATACCCCATTTTTACTATTTTTTGTGCTTTGAGCCTCCTTCCAGTCAGTGACAGAAATGAATGTGAAACCAATGGTGGATCCCGGACAGCTAAATATTTTTAAAAAGTAGACAAAATTCTGAATTCAGCAAGGGGTCATTTGTGTAGATCTTTCAAGATTTTCCTACAGAAGGTAACAGTTGAAATAAAGTAATATTGAAACAGAGCTGAAAAAAAACAGCCATTTCTGTCTACATTTTCTTCTGTAACTTTTTCCAACTATGGTCTGTTTTTAAAAGCAATATACCATTACGTCTGCTGGACCCTTCTGGTTACAGGGATATATAGGTTTTGTAGGTTTATCAAGAACCCCAGGTACCCAGAGCCAATAAATGAGATGCACCTTGCAATTGGTTTTCATTGTATACTGGGTATACAGCAGTTCATTTGGTAACATATAAAGTGTGAAAAATAGATATCAAGGAAACGTACGTATTTCTGAAATGGACACAAGATAAGGAGTTTAGAAGCAGTGATTATTTGCACACCTCTGAATTCGGGGGTCCCCATACTAGCATGTGAATTACAGGGCATTTCTCAAAAGCACTTCTTTCTTAAACACTGTTTTACATTTCGAAGGCAAACATGTAGAGAAAGACAATTGGCAATAACACTTGTTCTTCTATTCTGTATTCACCCAAGTCTCCTGATAAAAGTGGTACGTCAATTGTGTGGTTAGGCCTAGTGACCGCAACAGGAAATGCCCCAAAACACAACATAGACGCATCACATTATTCCAATGAAACCGGATGTGTTTTTTGCAAAGAGCCTAGCTGTGGATTTTGCCCTCTAGGTTAGCCGGCACCTAGGGAAACCTAGCAAACCTATACATTTTTGGAAACTAGACACCTAGGGGAATCCAGGATGGGGAGACTTGTGGGTTCTGTCACCGAGAATCCTTTGCAGACCTCAACGTTTGGCTAAAAAACACTTTTTCCACACATTTCGGGACTGCAGAGTTCTGAAAAAAGAGGGGAGAGACAAACTTCCTTCCACCGAGTATTCCCCCCAAAGTCTCCCCATAACAATGGCACCTCACTTGTGTGGGTAGCCTAGTGACCGCGACAGGAAATGCCTAAAATGACAGGAATGGATCACACAAGGGCCAAGGGTAGTCAATGGTATGCTCTTATTTAAAGAAGAGTGGCTGCAGGGGAGGGATGGTCAAAGGCCAAGGTAACCTGTCTGGGGAGGAGGGCGCTTGTAAGATCTGATTATAGAGCATGATGTCATGGAGGCGAGTCCCGCTGCCTCTAGTCTGCTAGCAGAAGACTACAGAACGTGTTCAGGAGAAAGTGGAGGCGGGTCAGAAGACGTAGAGAATTAACTCACCCATCTCCCAGGCAAAGCCAATTGTTAAAATCTCACCATTGGTGAGATAATACCTGTCAGTTTCAGTGAAGCACTCAAGTCCTCCCTGTTTTTTTTTCTTTTTTTGCAATTTTATACAGAGGAAAATTGACCCGAAGGCTTAACATGAGCACCAGTTGCTTTACATATGGGCACATTAATTTTTTTATGGCACGGGGAGATTAAGTAATTTGCCCAGTCACAGGAAGTTGAGCAGACCTAGAGACTCGAACCTGGTTCCCCAGTTACATATTAGGCAGCCAGGGGCGTAGTTTAGTCAGTATAATTGGGGGTGGGGAGGAAGGGAGAGCTTAAGTGTTCCCAGCAATCATGCTGGGACATCTTGATAAAACACATGAGAAGCAGGACATGAGATGGCTTAAGGGGCAGTGGAAAGAGAAAGGAGTGCAGATTTCTAGGGATACTTTAAAAAAATGTTTTTTTCAAACTAATCAACATTATTTAAAGCCTTCAAAACGGGAGGGGGGGGGTGTGTGTGTGTGTGTGTGTATATATATATATATATATATATATATATATATATATATATATATATATATATATATATATAAATATAAATCACAGTGGAAATCCGACAGACACTTCACATTACCCCACTGAAAGCTCTTGTACCCAACTATTTAGCAGAAATTAATTTTTAGGGGGGGGTGTAACACCCTTGGATCTACGACCCTGTTGGCAGCCCTTGCCGTAACGCCACATCCTCAGGCTCTTGTTCTGCCCTGATTAAGACGATCATCATGGCAGGAAGAGCAGCCCAGTAATCACCCTGATCATCAACAGTGTTTTTGAGCTGGGAGCATTGTCAACAAGAATAAAAGTGCTGGTGTTTTACAGAACAACACTGTATCAGAGAAGTAACCAACTTATATCCGAGCTACCTAGCTTCAGTGAAGTGAGGAGTGCCATTGCCTGCCAGCAATTACAGAATGATCTAAGAGCTACCTGCGAGTAAACAGTTCAGTCATATTCTGTCCTGGACACGGAACAGAGGCTGCAGACCTCAAAGACCGCCACTCGAGAACAGAGATTAAGAACGACCACCAGTATTCAGTTTATTCAACCTCTACCTCTGATACAGCTGATCAACCACTGATCTGGTGAAGGTAGAAAGTTGTTCTGGCCTCACTAAAATTGGCTTTTCAGTCCTTGAGTCGAGTCGAAGGTGGAGTGTGTTCATTTTTCCCTACTTGGTTTGTATAGCCTACAGGGTAGTCCCACCAGGCTGGACTACTGAGGACACACCAATGAAACCTTTACATGTACTATAACAAGACTATGGTAATAGTGAAGTTGAAGAGGAGTGGGAGTGTCATCTGACTGCCTCCTAGAGATACAGGCATAGATGTGATAGTATGTTAGCACTTACTTGGGCCAACATGGAGATAACGTTGGAGAGCACATTACAGCAATCTTTCCTATTCACCCATTTGCCTGAGGTTTTGGCTCCACAGCCAGTAATGCTGATTGTACTGCAGAGACTGAAATTTTAGCTGTCACTCCATAGGCAGATTTTAGTAGCGGTGAATCCTTACCATGCAAACTGATGCCCATATAACCACCTGACATATATCAAGTACAGACATTCCTCATGCTAATGCAGTGGTACCAGCTTTCACCCTGATCTAATGCACCTGCAAGCCTTCTGGAGGCTTTATGCACAGAACAGTCCATCAAGAGATGGTTCGTTTTTGCACTGCCTTTTCCTTCTTTGCTCCTGAAAACCCTACAAAGAGCTGTTTGTCCACTTGATGTTCCCTGGTTCGATTGACGTAAAACACTCAAGGGCATATTTATACTCGGTTTGCGCCAAATGTGCGTCAAACATTTTGACGCACATTCGGCACAAACCGTGCACCATATTTAAACTTTGACGCCCTCAGACGTCAAAATTCCTCTGTGTGAGTCATTTTTTGGATGCGGGAAACTGCTTTGCGTTAATGACATGCAAGGTAGGCGTTCCCGCCAAAAAAATGACTTTAAGGCCTGTGTGCCTTATTTATACTCCAGCGTCATTTTGACGCACAGGAGGGGGCGGGCCTTGAAAAATGGCGCACAGCCTGATGTGCGCCTTTTTTGTAACGCCTGGGTGAGGGCAGGCGTTAAGGGATCTGTGGGCTCACTTCCATGGTCTCAGACCATGGAAGGAGTCCAGAGGTGCCCTTCCCATGCCCCCAGGGACACCCCCTGCCACCCTCCCCCACCCCTGAAGGACACCCATGGTGGGGGGGACCCATCCCAGGTAAGTATTATTATAATTTTTTTAAGTGGCATAAGGGGGCCTAATTCGCCCCCCCCTACATGCCACTGTGCCCAATGACCATGCCCAGGGGACAGATGTCCCCTGGGCATGGCCATTGGGCAAGCAGGTATGACTCCTGTCTTTGCTAAGACAGGAGTCATTTCAATGGGGGTTGTGCATCAATAAATGGCGCAAGTCCGGCTTGAGGCATGATTTTTGCCTCAAACCTGACTTGCACCATTTTTTGACGCACAACCCCCATTTTCCCCTACGCCGGCGCTGCCTGGTTAGAGTCATTCTTTTTTTTACTCAGACCAGTCCGCAGCGCCGGCCAACGTCATTCCTTAAATAAGGTGCCCACAAGGTGCGTAGGAATGGTGTTAGCCGACGGTTAACTTTTTGACGCAAACCAGTGCTGGTTTGCGTCAAAAAGTATAAATATGGGCGTCAGTGCTGTTTTAGGATACAGACAATGGAGTAACTCTTCCTTCTTAATAGGACGAGGTAGAACAAACAAGGCCGGAAGCATGATAACCTAACTGAAATTAAAATAACTACTTTGGGTAGAAAAGAAGCCTGGGGTCTTTAAACCAACTTGTCAGGAAAGAAGGTGGTATAAGGTGGAGACTGAGAGCCTGAAGTTCTTTAGCCACTATTATAGCAATGTGAAAGACAGTCCTTAAAGCCAGAAGTCTCAAGGAACAACTGCAGTAGTTCAAAAGGGGCACACAAAAAAAGTGAGGACTAAGGTCATTCTGGGCAGCCCAGAAGAATTTGGTGGAAACAAATGCTGCAGACCTTTAAAAAAACCTCATCAAATCAGGTGATTTGAAAAATAATATAAAGGCTGATCCAGCAAATGCAAGAAGGCTGAAAGAGCTGGCAAGTAAGCCTTAACAGTGCTCAAGGCAGACCTTTGATGGGCTAGAGCCAAACAATAAAACTTAGGACAACTTGGTGGGCAAAGGGTCACTTTGTTGGGTGCCGCACCAATACACATATTTGTCCTAACAGCAGGTGTATCAAGATTTTGTGGAGGGACATGCCGCTGCCAGTCTAACATCATTGGCTTCAGGATGTAGGTCAAAGGAGGTCACCTGTTGCCACTCAATCACCAAGCATGAACACGCTAAGTATGCAGGCCCCTGCACACACCCTCCCCTCCTAAAAGAGAGAAGATCCTCCTGAAGTGGCAGCTTGATCAGAGGCCAGATGCTCATGCCCAGCAGTTTCGGCGTCCACTCTCCTGGCCCAGTCTGGTGGCACTATGATGACTTGGGCCCTGTTATTCTTGATCTTCAGAATTCAGCGAAGGAATACAGGGATCCTTAGCACCTATCTCAGCTGAAGGCGTCTAAGTGAGAACTGCTTTGGAAACTCCAGTTTGCAGAGGAGCCAACATTGCATGTTCTCTGCAGTGGTAAAAATATCGAGCCACAGTTTTCCCGACTGCTGGAAGGCTGCCTGCACTACTTCTGGATGCAACTGCCATTCGCGATTTGCTAGGTGCCTGCAGCTGGGTTCGTCTGCACTGGTGTTTTTAATCCCGCCAGGTGGTTGACCACCAGAGAAATCCTTTGGCAGTCCAGCCACTTCAAGAGGCGCACAGCCTCTTGGCATAGGGCCCAAGACCCAAACCTACCCTACATCTTGCAGCACAACATTGGGGTGGTGTTGTCCGTATGCACCTGCATCAGCCTTCCTTTGATGGTGGGCAGGAAAGCCTTTAATCCTAAACTAATCACCCTCTACTCCAACAAACTGACGTGGAATCAAGTCATTGCTAGAGATATGGCCATGGTCAGCTCTGGGTGGGGATAAGGAGCGGGGTGTGCCATTGACCTTTAATCCTAAGCTAATCACCCTCTACTCCAACAAACTGACGTGGAATCAAGTCATTGCTGGAGATATGGCCATGGTCAGCTCTGGGTGGGGATAAGGAGCGGGGTGTGCCATTGACCCAATCGCAGTCCAGCAGCTGCCACAAGTATTTCCTCCAAAATCTGGATACGATCCAACAAATTTCCCTGATGTTGTGCTCACTTGGATTTTAGGTCTCATTGCAAAGCCAGCAGGGTGCAGGAGGCCAACAATCCCAGTAGGCTGAGAGTCATCTTAAATAAGATCCAGCACAGAGGCTGAAATATCGGGCTCATAGCCTAAATGTCCTGGATTTTTAACTCTCATCACTTTCATGAACTTGAGAAGGGCACCGTTGAGGCAAAGGAGAGCACAGTGAACTGAAAATGCTCATGGCCCCCCATTAACAGCATGTAAAGTCTGCAGAACTGAAGGACGAGGAAATAAGCATCCTTCAGTTCCAACACCACCATCCACTCTCCATGGTCAAGGGCAGACAAGGCATGGTTGAGCAGCTTGAATTCTTTCTTCCGTAGGAAGGCATTGAGAGGGTGGAAATTCAAAATGGGACGGAGACCACCATCTTTGCCGGCACCAGGAAGTTGCAGGAATAACAAGCCCCACTGATGTCTGGCATCAGTACCCTCCTTATGGCTTCTTTGACCAAAAGAGCCTTCATTTACTGCTGCAACAAAGGCAGGTAGTCCTCTGTCAGCAGTTATGGTTATGGTGTGTTTTTGAGAAACGGTAGGGAGTAATCCGGCAACCTAATTTACAAGATGCACTTATCTGAAATTACTGGCTGCCACGTTGGCAGAAAATATTGGATCCTGCCCCTGATAGGTTAGCTGCATGCTGTCAAGGGCACTCTAAAGAGGTTTAGGGGCTCAGAGAGCTGGTGGGTTGTAAGACTGTGCTGCACGCTGTTCCTTTTGTCCATGTGCTCAGAGTGCCGCAGCCATAATAGGATTGGGGGAGACTGTTGTGCCGACTGGATTTGTTAGTGATACTGAAAAGCCACTACCATGGTCACAAAGGGGAGGAAACTGTTGGTGCGAGGCGCGAAGGAGCAAAAATCCCCAGGGAGTGCGCTGTGGCTCTTCTGTCTGTAAAGTGCCCAAAAAGACAGGAAATGTCAAATGCCATGTCCATAAGGCTTGCCTGAACGTCCCCCTAAAACAGAGTGAACCGTCTTCAGGTGTGCCTATGGCCATCAGTGGTGTCTAGCCCTAGCTGACAGACTTTGGCCGCATGACAACAATCCTGCATAGCTTAAGAGCGGATACAACAGGCTTTTTCTAGAACCATAGGGAGCACCTGAGCCATTATGTCCCACAAAGTATGCCCAGAAGGCACATGGCGTCCTAGAATGCACATGGCATTCACAGAACAAATTGCCAAACTGTCAGAGAAGGCCCTTTTCCCAAAGTTCTCTATTCTTTTCGATTCCCTCTCAATGGAGTGGCCAGGAAATAATTTGGAGGAACTTTGGTAGCTGAAGCCTATACCATGAGGCTAATGAGAGTAGGGTGCAAGGTAAGAACATCTGGGCCGCCCGAGCAGGGCAATTGCAGTTGGGAACCTGTTGATTAAAATGGGGGCCTGAACAGGGATTTGTCCAGGTCCCCAAAAGTCCGTCAGAGCCTTATTTAAAGGTAGAAGAACTAATATGGCCAGATTGAAGTACCTCAGTCAAAACGTTAGTCTTTACTTCCTGGGTAGGAAAGTGTACATGAAGAATGTCTGCCACCATCCACACAACCATGGTGAAGGAGGCTATTTCATTTCTGGCAGGACCCAGGGGTGACACCAGTCCAGATGTCCAGACCACTTGTGTCCTGGAGGTCCTCATGCCAAGAATCCTTCTAATAGTCTGGGCAAACTCACCTCCAGCATCATAGCCACTGGTGTCCAAGTTTGTGCCAAATAATTTGTGGAGGATGGGAACCCTTCTGGAGGACAAGAGCACTGTATCAGAATCAGAGGCGGGACTAAATGGTTGCAGCACAGTTAAAGCAGCATAAGACCAAAGTTTGAGTGGTGCTGTCCTGGCGGCCGACATCACTCAAGGTTGTCATTCGTTGTCCGGGGTTAGCGGCACTGGTATCTGCATTCGTGAACAGCACTCCATGGTGGCACGTGGTGCCAGAAAGGGAACCAGTACCAAGGTAGGCGCAGAACATGGTACATATCCCGAGGGTCCAGCTGGCGCAGAGGAAACCTCTTGACTCCTTGTGGCCCACGGGTGTGTCAAAGGGAGCTGGCAAAGTGCCAAAGGGTTCAGCATGGCTGCATGGAATTCCTCACTCTGCTGCAATGTTTCGGACAGCCCCGGAAATTTGGGTTGCTGTAGGACAAGGGCTGGAGAGGATCGAGAGTGGCAGGATGGGGCAGAATGTGGGTGGGCTTCGTGTTTTTTTTCTTGGATTTACCAAAGGGCTTTGACCTCGATGATTATTTGTCACATGACTGACCTTGGGACCTGGATTTGGACCTCGACCAGTCATGATGTGTAGTCTTACGGTGTTTCACTATGCACAAGTTCCCATTCCTGGATGGTCTTACGATGCATCAAATTGCAATCACTGCACGCTTTGGAGTCATGCTGCTACCACAACCACCACAGTTGCACCCTGCGCAGGTTAGTCACGGAATCAGTTCTGCACAAGGTTGAATCCACGAGATTTGGGAGGTGGGATTGTCTGCATGTGACTTTGTGCTGTTTTTTTGTGTTTTTTTTTTTTTTTGCCAAAGGACTGGACTTCACCTACACTGCGCTGCAGCTGGAGATGGTAAAATGCTTATGGGTAGGGGCGGGAGCATGAAGTGGGCGCACCCAAAAGAACAGCAGAAACCATTTGGCAAATACAGGCGTTGACCTTGTCCCTTGCACACTGTAGTAGTTTTGTTAGAAAAATGTTTTTTAAAGTTTCAAAGAGACACGCAGGAACTCCAGATCCTCATCTGTTGGCACAGAAGAAAGAAACACATGGGTGCCGCCTACATAGACCCATGCATGTCCCATCCAGTGCTCAATGTGGATGCGGGAGCACCGACAAATCTACCGGCACCCAAGAATACAGACCCAGTCTGACCCTTGAGGGAAATATTTAAAAAAGGTGAGGACTCTTTGGTTAGACGTCTATCAGAAGGTCTTGCTAGACACCTGAAGCTCTGTGCAGGGAGCCCACAAAAAGTACTGAATACTAAAAAAAAAAAAAAAAAAAAAAGATTGTTTGCATTTAGACTTCTGTGGCCATAGGGGTAGCCAAGGTTTAACTACAACACCTCTAGTGCACTAAATCCCTAATCTTTGGTTCTTTCTGAATGAGGCCAGGGGAACAGGTGGTACATGAGGGGAACTCTGTGCTGAGATCAATGGAAAGTGCCTCATGGTAACCACTTAGACTGGCAACTTTCCAAAACCCATTCAATAATCACATATCGGGAACACTACTGAATCATCAATTACTTTAGTTTAATTCCACGGATGTGCCTTATTTCGGTAAATAAAAAAATAGAAGAAAATGGAGTATTTTAGTATGACGATGACAGCTTGCTGCATGCCTATTTTAGAAAAATCTACGGAATGTTGAACCCTTGAAAAAAACAGACAACATGCAGTTTCAGTATAAAATAGCCATGATCACAATTTTGTAAGATTGCTAAACTATTAGGAACTGGAAGAAAGAAAAACAACAAGAGTACTAGGTGTTGAGTAACAAAGAAATACATGGCGATGGCAGTCCTTTTCCACTCCTACAGTGAGCAAGGCAGCATTGTGACAAGAAGAGTCAGAAGCAAGTGGAGGTTAGGGAGGAAATAACTCATTTTTGCTGGAGAATATCAACAGGTTAAGACTCAGATGGAATGATATATGTGGGAGGACAAACATGGGGAAGAGAAAAACCATGGGGGAGGGATAAAGAGTGAGGGGTGGAACAGAGTAATGCGTTTGCAGGATGTGTCCTAGGAGAAAGGAGAAGAGGGCATCAGTCCCAGCAAAGGGACAACTAAACAAATAAGAGAAAGACTTTTTAGATGAGAAAGGACAGAGGACATATGGAGAAGGGACGCAAGAGCTGTGGAGAGATGGAAATTGCAGAGTACCTTCCGTCTATCTCAGAAAACAACAAAAAACTGAAATTAAGTAAGGCTTCATGAGTTCATAGCATACCAATGCATTTTCAATATAATCAGCCTTCACCAGATCCAAACAGTTACATGGCAGATGATTCCACAGACGCTGAAAAATGTAAGGAAATAAATGCATAAAAGTTTCACCAAAAAGGCTTTCTTGCAGTCTGTTTCTTTCTAAATAGGACTGAATTGTTCCAGTTTCAAAGCAGGATGTGAAAGAAAACCCAACCCCATAGTACAGCAACAAAACATCAAATGTTATGTTGCTAACATTCGTACATTGTTTCTACCACCTGTGCATGCTTTCAAATGGAGACAGTATCTTCATTCCCATAAGGCCTACGAAGAAAAAGGTTACATACTTGTCCCAGTTCTGCATTGTAGGAACCTTCATCGAATTAAACCTCATGAATAATTCCATGCTTTGTGCATGGACTCAAGAGCGCTTTTCTATACCAAACGCATAAAGAGAAACACTGGGATCCATATGATGGGCAGCGTCCCTCAGGGGTGTACCCAAAAGTGTCATTTTTTTCCTGGGCGTAACCTTTAAGATTGAAAAAAAAAACATCAATTTCAGGACTGCATTGCTGCACCTTAGGTGCAAAAGAATTTGAACGTGTATATCATGAAAGAAAAAACTCATCCCGATAGAACTGTACTGAAAGCTGGGAAAGCGTATCTGGTTTCTAATGTTTCAGGAGCTTCCCCTACCCATGATGCAGTGCACCGGCACCGCCTCAGAGCCAGTTCATTTTTACAGCATCTGTGAGTAGTTTCTCAGAGCACATGTTCAGTTTCACATCCCATTTTTTGATAGTTAATGTAGTCATTTATTTGAGATTTTTCCACTCAACATCTTTTAAGTCCTGCTGAGTGAAGTGTTTTTTGCCAATCTCCGCATACATTTTCAGTCAGAATTCGTTCTAATTTTGAAGTGCCACTCTTGCATGAGGGCAGGCAGTCTCAGACCTACACAAGGTCTGTGTGCTGTGTCATCCAGCTTCGTACTCCGTGAAAGAATGTGATCCTGTCAAAGCAAATATCTGAAAACAAATGAACAGTCGCAACACAGTCATGGTGATATCAAACAAAAGAAAAGTTTATTTGCTTTAGCCCAAGGCAGAAGCTGCACAGAAATGGACTGTAGATTAGCTTATCAAGCTGGAATGAACCTTTTATACGTTTAAAAACTCATTGGTTTGCATTACAAGCACTATTTCATCATCTAGGAACAGCTGCAAGACATATTTCAAAGAAAATTAATTACATTTTAAAGAAAAAAAAACAAGCTTATCAGTAGTGTAATTTATGACAGTGACATCTGAAGGGGGCCTAGGCTCACCCCTTATCTTAGTTTTAAGGACCCTGTTTGAAACAAATTGCATTTTGTATGTAGCAAACTAGCCTCCCTAAAAGTCACATCCTTGTTACATATTGTAAAAAGCTATAATTTTCCGAACATGCCACTTTTATCTTAGCTAAAGGCACTATTTGACAGCCAAACGTTCTTTGAGAAATTTCATTTGCGAAATAACCAGTAATTTCTCTCAGCATCAAGGATTTCATGATTTGCAATTGCACTAAGCTGAGATAAGGGTGTTCCTGCACCAACCCTGCTTGTATAATTAGCAAACAAGAGACGAAAAACCTCACATTTTCTCAAGTGGTCTTTCTAGAGAAATGTAAGTATGTTGCATAAAGCATCCCTAGAACAAGATTCCAAATGCAATTGCCAAATGCTTGGACAGTGGTTCATGTTTTTATGTTTAATTGTATTTTTCTTTTATAATCCTTGACAGAAAATGACGTTGAAAGACAAGGTCAGAGACTAAGGGTTGTTCTAACATACAGGAGCGCAAAAGAAGAAAAAGGGGCTCAAGAAAACATTCTCTCTTGCACCTTCTGGGAAGGCAGCTCCTGAAAATGACTCCCAACCGGGGAGATCTAAGGAGAGAAAGCAGATTGCTTACCACAATGGTGATCTTTACAAAGAGGAAGACAGTGCAATCAGTGATTCTGAACAACACATTTAAGTTATTGCACGTGGAACTGCTAACATGGGGGCATGAGTCTAGGAAAGATGTGAGAGGAGGAGAGCAAGGATTTTAGATCTAAAAAGCCCCAATGGTAAGGTGCTACAGGAAGACACCCTTAATCTCCTTAGCGCAATGCACTTGTAATAGGGAGTAAATTAAGTGTACAGTGCCCAGGATGCAGCTACGGACCAGCGCAGTGGTATCTTTTTGGCGGCTCAACTGTGAGTATCTGCAGGGCTAATTACAGATGTGTGATCTGGAATAAGTAGTATAATGCACAAGTGTCATGGTCAAAAACACAAGTACTATACTAATTCAGCAGTGGGTAGCCTCCTGAATCCGATCTAGGCACTTTAACTACACTCTGAACAGAAGGTGGTTACCAGGGAGACAGGATGTGGGTTGGTGCTGTGATATTTTATTAGCAGAAAAAGACTGGCCACCTGAATTTGTCAGCAAGCTCCTATATGGGGAAGATGTCATTTTGCCTTCTTTCTCAGTCCTATTTCCAGATGTGGTAAAGGAAGCCTATAGATCTGACTGGGCTTTAGTGCAGTCTCCAGCGCTGTACTGCAACCACGTGGGCTAGGATACGGAATCTCCCAACCATATAATACTACTTAAATCCACACTACAGCCTCAACCACAGTATCCATTAAGCATGATGCTACAGCTCCAGTGAGAGATTCTCACACAACTCGAGTACCAAGTGTAGGAAGCTAGCCTGGTGTTTGGTGAGCACCAAAAAGTGTTATCACCCTATACCAGGTCCCCCCTATTAGTGAGGTGTAGGCAGTGTCTAGGAAGCCAGGGCACTCTAGAGATAACTGTGGATGAGCAGCCAAGGCTTATCTAGGAGACATGCAAAGCTCAGGCAATACCACTTAGTCACACAGCATGTACACACATGGAAAAAAAGTGTGTGTTAAAAAAGTAAAGGGACATTATTCTAGTGACACAAATACTATATAGGCAGTACTCTACTAGCAGGTGAGTAAACACACTATTATATACACCTTAGTTGTCAGGAATGAGCATAGAAAGCAATAGAAAACAGTGCAATAAACAATAGTGACCCTGGGGGAGCCTAAACCATATACTAAAAAAAAAAAAAAAAAAAAAAAAGCATGCGAATAATGAATCCCCATCCCAGATAAGTGGAATCTATAGAGGGAAGCTGGAGGAACTAGGAAACCAAAAGGTAAGCACCAGAGTGCCCCCCAGTGACCAGAAGAGAAGAGGTAAATATCTGTTTTTCCCCAAACTCAGAGAAACTTTGGAAAAGGGCTGTGCAAGACCGCGAGAAACAGAAGATAGATCCAGACAGAAGAGGACCTGCAAATGAAGGGGACCAAGTCCAGTTCCAATTGGAGTGTCTGGTTGGGACAGGAGCCACTACCCACCTTTCTGGAGATGCAGGACCAAGTCGACAGTGAAAACCAGGTGTTGGTTATGCAGCACAGGAGCAGGGGACGAGCTCCAGAAGTGATGCAGTCGATGTCCCACGTCAGAAGCAGAGATGTAATCCGTCAGTGGTGTGGAAAAACCACCAACAAGCCTTGGCAAAGGCAAAAGTTGCAGAAGATGATTTGCAGAGCTGGCGGGAACCGGAAAGGTCCGAGAGGACTCAACCCACGAAGGAGATTCCCAGGCATCCCCCAGCAGCTCGGGGAGCAAGTAATCATGGATGCAGCCCCCACAGGCAACTCACAGCAAGCAGGCACAGGAGTCACTGTGAAGCCCACTCAGCACACCTGGAAAGGAGTGTCACATCCTTAGAGCAGCAGGCAGGAGACCACACACTGCAGGGAAGAGTGCTGGAGGCCGGGGCTACACGAAGCCTGGAGCTCCCTCAGAAGAGTAGTCAACAAGCCTCAGTAGCTGCAAGAGTCACTGTGCACAGGGGTTCCGTCCTGCAAGTAGAGGCAAAGACTCACCACCTCTAAAGTTGGACAGCGGGTAGAGGGGACCACTCAGGACCGCCATCTGTGTTGCAGGATCCATGCAGAGTTGCAGGAGAGAGGACCCACGCAGCCGGTCATGATTCCAGTATGTGCCTGCGGATGCAGGGGCGTGACTCCTTTCCTCCAAAGGAGATTCCTTCTTGCTGCAGACTGAAGACTTGCTGCCCTCAGAGTATGCACAGCCAGGGAAATGTTGCAGTTGCTGGAAGGAGCCGGAGAAACAATGTTGCAGGGCGAAGTTTTTTGTTGGAGCTGCAGATTGTACGTTCCTGTGGAGTCCAGTTGAGGTTCCAGTAGCCATAAGTCAGGGTAAACTATGCAGAGGAGTCCTGCTGGAATCTTGCACGTCGAATCTGATGACCCACCCAAGAGGGAGACCCTGAAGAGCTCTGGAAGGGGGATTGGTCACCTAGCAAGGTGACCACCTATCAGGAGGGGGCTGTGACGACACCTGCCGGACCTGGCCACTCAGATGCTCACAGAGGCATCTGCCCATCTTGGTTTCAAGATGGCAGAGTCAAGTGGCCACCAAGAGGAGCTGTGGGCACCACCCCTAGGGTGGTGATGGACAGGGGAGTGGTAACTCCTTCACTTTCCATTGTCGAGTTTTGCATCAGAGCAGGGACTGGAGGTCCCTGAACTGGTGTAGACTGGTTTATGCAACAAAGGCACCAAATGTGCCCTTTAAAGCATACCAGTGGCTTGGGGAGGCTATCCCTCCCAAGCCATGTAACTCCTATTTCCAAAGGGAGAAGGTGTTTCCTCCCTCTTGCAAAGGGAATACTTTGTTCTGCCATCCTGGGCTTCAGCTGTTGAAGCAGCAGGAGGGCAGAAACCCATCTGTTGGATGGCAGCAGTGCAGGCTGCCTGGGAAAACCCTGCAAACTGGTAGGAGCAAAGCTGGGGGTCTTCTAAGGAGCCCCAAGCGTGCATGGAATCATACAACCAATACTGGCAACAGTATTGGGGTATGACTCCGATGTATTTAATACCAAACATGCCTAGGTTCGGAGTTACCATTATGTAGCTGGACATAGGTAGTGACGAATGTCCAGTACACGGCTAAAATGGCTTCCCCATACCCACGAAGTCCAGGAAAATGGAGCTGGAGTTTGTGGGGGCAACTCTTCTCATGCAGGGGTGCCCTCACACACAGGTACTTGCACCCTGCCCTCTGGGCTAGGAGGACCTGCCATAGGTGTGACTTATAGGAACTGGTGCAGTGACCTGCAGTGAAAAGGTTGCATGCACCCTTTCACGCAGGCTGCAATGGCAGGGCTGCAGACACTTTGCATAGGCTCCCATGAGTGACATAATACATGCTGCAGCCCATGTATGCTAATTGTGGGGTGTAAAAAGTTAGCGATAACCAAATCCAGAGGGAGAGAACAGAGTTACTGGGGTCCTGGTTAGCAGGATCCCAGTAAACAGTCAAAACGCACTGATATCAGGCAAAAAGTGGGGGTAACCATGCCAAAAAGAGAATACATTCCTACACAACCCCCTGCTCCTCCCCCCTAAACAAAGGATACGGCTAATCTGTGTAAGTGGAAATATCTGGAGAGTCCATCTACATTGGAGTGGTTACGCCCAGGTCTATGTTCCACTGTATAGTCCATTCCCTGTAGGGGATATGGACCACCTCAAAAGTTTTGGATTTTTACCCTTCATCTGTTTTAACCATAGGAGGGGCTTGTGGTCTATTTGAACAAGGAAGCGAATGGCAAACAAGTATGGCCTCAGCTTCTTCAAAGCCAACACCACAGCAAAGGCCTCTCTTTCTGTGGCTGACCAACACTTTTTTTCATGGGGCCAACCTCCTGCTTGTAAAAGTTACAGGTTGATCCTGGCCCTCTGTATTAATGTGCGACAGTACTGCCCCAATACCTACCTCAGAAGCATCTGTCTGTACTATGAACTGCTTGGAGTAGTCAAGGCTTCTTAGAATAGGTGCAGACCACATGGCCTGTTTCAAATCCTCAAAATCTTTTTGGCAGCTAGCAGTCCATAAAACTTTCTTGGGCAAGGATTTTGAATTGAGGTCATTAAGAGGGGCTACAATGGATCCAGTTCTTAATGAACCTCCTGTAGTACATAATGAAGCCTAAAAAGGCTCTAACCTGGTTCTGGGTAGTAGGGTGAAGGGAGGGGGTCCAATCCAGAATGGTTTGAATCTTCCCCTGTAGTGGCTGAACCTGACCTCCACCTACCAGGTGGTCAAGCTATACCACCTTTCCATGCCCTATCTGGCACTTAGAGGCCTTGATAGTGTGGCCTGCCTTTTGCAGAGCCTCCAAGATATTCCCTAGGTGGATCAGGTGATCCTCCCAGGTGGAGCTAAAGACAGCTATGTGGTCTAGATAAGCTGCACTGAAGCTTTCCAACCCTTGGAGGACTTTGTTCACCAGCCTCTGGAATGTGGCAGGTGTATTTGTCAACCCAAAGGGCATCACAGCAAAGTGATAGTGGCCACTAGGGGTTTAAAATGTGTTTTTTGGCTTAGCATCCTTTGATAATCTGATCTGCCAGTACCCAGCAGTCAGGTCAAAGGTGCTGAGATACGTGGCAGACGCCAATGTATCTATAAGCTCATCTGCCCTAGGGATAGGATGAGCATCTGTCTTAGTAACAGTGTTAAGACCTCCATAGTCTACACAAAACGTAATTTCTCTCTTGCCATCTTGGGAGTGAGGTTTTGGGACAAGCACTACAGGGCTAGCCCAAGGCCTATCTGAGGGCTTAATTACTCCTAGGTCAAGCATCTTCTGAACTTCAGATTTGATGCATTCCCTTATATGGTCATGTTGGCTGTAAATTTTACTTTTAACAGGCAAACTGTCCCGTCAATGGTGTGGTCTGACCAGGTATAAGGGAGAATAATTCTGAGAACTGCCCTAGGAGGTTTCTGCAGTCCTCCTTTTGGGACTCAGAGAGGTAGTCAACTAGGACTACCCCCTCAACTGAGCCATCAGTTGCAGTGTGGGAAAGTCAGGGAGAGGGCACTCTTCTTCCTGTCCCTCATCAGTAGCCATGAGCAGAGTCATATCTGACCTGTCATAATAAGGTTTGAGAGATTCACATTAAGCACCCTGTGGTGGCTTCTGGTAGTGCCGAGGTCTATCACCCTTTTTCCTCCATAATGGTGTGGGGTTCACTCCACTTCTCCAGGAGTGCCCTGGGAGCCACAGGTTCCAGGACCCACACTTTCTGTCCTGGCTGATACAGTTAGGACAGCCTTCTGGTAATGTCATTGTTTCGGAAACTCCTGGCTAGCCTGAAGGTTTTTACTAGCCCTATTCATGTACTCAGCCATCCTTGATCTGAGGCCAAGCACATAATCCACTATGTCTTGTTTGTGAGGCTCGAGAGGTCGCTCCCAGCTTCTCTAACAAGAGCAAGGGGACCTCTAATAGGATGCCCAAACAGAACTTCAAATGGGCTGTAGCCCACACCCTTCTGAGGGATCTCTTTATAGGCGAAGAGGAGGACTGGCAGTAGGCCATCCCATCTCCTTCTGAGTTTTTCAGAGAGTTCCATGATCATACCCGTGAGAGTTTTGTTAAACCTCTCTACTAAACAATTTGTTTGGGGGTGGTAAGGAGAGGTGAACTTGTAAGTCACACCACATTCCTTCCACATGCCTTTCAGGTAAGCAGACATGAAGTTTGCATCTCTGATACCACCTCTTTAGGAAAGCCCACTCTTGAGAAGGTGCCAAGAAGGGCTTTGGCCACTGCAAGAGCTGGAGTGGTCCTAAGAGGAATGGCCTCTGGGTACCTGGTGGCATGATCTATCACCAGTATACATCTGTTCCCAAAGGCTGTTGGAGGGTTCAGGGACCAACAATATCTACCCCAACCACAGGCAGTGGGATTAAGGGGGCCTTTGGAGTGCCACCTGTCTTGCCATTGGCTTGACAGGTGACACAGGAGTGACAAAACTTATTTGTGTCTTCTGACATGTGGGGCCAGTGAAAGTGTGGGACAAGCCTGTCCTAGGTTTTGCTTTGCCCCAAGTAACCTGCCAGGGGAATGTCATGTGCCAAGGTCAACAGGAATACCCTAAACCTCAGAGGGATCACCAATCTCCTGGTGGCACCAGGTGTGGGAAAGGAGACCGTTTTCCCAGTACACCTTATGGGTACCACTGACATCCCCTGCCTGTTGTGCTGCAGCTTGCTGCATTGAGTTCTCCAGTGTAGGACAAACTTGTTGTTCCTTACTGAGCTCTTCCCTGGTGGGCCCTCCTGTACCCAAGAGCTCTGTTGTGTCAGCGTGCAGCTCCTCTGGTGTAAGTTCCAACCAAGGAGTGGATACTCTCCCTCAGAAGTGGATCCGCACTGGAGGCTGGAGCAGGGGGTAAGGTTTTACCATTCCTGCTCTTGGGTTTAGGAAGCTCTTGTGCCATTGTTCCAGGCTCCAAGCTTCTTTGCTCTTCTTGCTTTCTGGCCTGTGCTCTTGTTAAAGCAAATATATGCCCTGGGATGCCCACCATTGCTGCATGGGTCTCCAATCCCACCTCAGCCCAAGCTGAGGTCTCCAATTCGTTCCTTAGTAAGCATTCTACACGTAGGTCTGAGGAAACCCCAGCTTTATTTTTTCGGGCCAGTAACTTCCCCCACCCCCCAGCTGAAATCAATAACTGCCATGGGGTGGCACAAGGTGTTATTGTGAGCATTAGTCACTTGGTACATGTGACCAAGTAGGTGTTGCTCAGGAGCCACCAGTTTTTCAGTCACTATGGTGACACGGTCACCTGTGTCCCTGTAAGCCTCAGCCTCAACACCTTTAGTTAGGGGATGCTGCCTGTACTTAACCATGTTAAGGGGACAGGCAGCAGAGGTGGCAAAGTCAATGCCCCCATAAGAGACCAAAACAGCCTCAGTGATCTCTTTAACAAGCCCAGACCGCACTACAGTCCTTAAGGTGAGCCCAGCTACAATCTTAGACTGACTACTGTTAGTACTCCCACCGCTACTGCTATTGCTAGGGCCACTAGTAGTAGAAGTGGGGGTAGTAGTGGTGGAAGTCGTGGTGCCTTTCTTAGGACAGGAGCTGTCCCCTGACCTATGGCCTTTGTTTTTACAAACCTAGCACCAAGGCTTTTTGTAATTTGAGGAAGAGAAGGATTTGTTCCCACCCTCAGAGGAGTTTTGTGGGCCTGATGAAGACTATCTTTGTCCCCACCCTTATCCTGCGACTTACCGGCTTCCTTCTTTTTGTGGTCACCCCCTGTGTGAGCCTTCCTACTCACACTGGTGCGGACCCATTTGTCTGCCTTCTTTCCCAGTTCTTGGGGAGAGGTTAGATCAGAGTCCACCAGGTACTGATACAGCTGATTAGATACAGAGTTATTCAACATGTGCTCTCTCAACATGAGGTTATACAAGCCCTGGTAGTCACTAAGTTTGCTCCCATGCAACCAACCTTCCAGAGCGCTCACAGCAGTTCACAAAAATCAACCCAATCTTGGGAGGAATCTTTCCTGGTCTCTCTGAATTTGATCCTATACTGTTCAGTAGTCACACAAACCCCATCTATCAGTGCAGATTTTAAAACTTTGTAATTGTCTGCATCCTCTTCTGACAGTGAGGACTCTGGGTGTTCCTATGACTTCTCTGATCCTCCCCGAGTACCTCCTGACCCACCTCAGTGTCTAATTCTACTCTCTCCAGCACTGGGGGTTCAGTCTCTACTTTTTCTCCCTCCTCCTCCTGGCTACCAGCATGGTCCTGGTCATCCTGGAGGATGTCATTTCTCCAACATGGGCAGAATCAGTTGCGCTCCATCATGCAGTTAGGTTGGACATTGCAAGTCCTGAAAAATGGCTGCGTGCCTTAGAAAGTCATAACTAGTAGTGGCTTGTTTGCTGCTTTTAATCTATCCAGACAGCAGCAGACAGTGGCTAAGAAAGAAGCTAGTGACACCATGCTTAACATTGAAAAATTGGAAAACTTGCCTTTTAATGTGGCAAAAATTCCCTTAGCAGTATGGTTGATACATGCGATTATAAATCTACCGATTTCCACCTTTCATTTCACAAAATTAAACACTTTGCTGTAGGCAGATATGAGCGGTTAGGAAACAGTCATATACACGAAGTGTAGGAGTTGCTTTCCGATTACAAGTGTCTGAATGGCGAAAGAGGTCTTTCTTAGCGGAAGCGAATGTGAGACTACTGTTAGTCATTCTAGGGTTTGTAAGCAGGTGTCCTTGCACAGCCTTTGCAGTGCAGAGGTCGCCAACGTGGTATGCCATATGAAGGGCACTCCTGTCCCTTTGATTCGTCCAGTATTTCAGATACTTTCAAATGGAAGTTTTTTTGGTTCTGAACAAAGAAAGCTGCTGCAGCATGAAACATTGAATTCCTTATGTGATTTTGGTTTTTCAAATTTTAACCCGTTGCAGCCATGTTTTATCCCCACTACCCACACAAGAGATAAGAGTAGCGGCATTGTGGCCTCACATTGCTACTTTGAATATAAATGTTGACAAACTGAGAAGACTAAATGCGCTATTGTTCCAAAAACAAGTAACTGACATCAGCAAGAGAGATGTATGATCTCCAGATAGCAATGTCATCAGCTGAGACACAGTCCCTATTAAATACCAATTTCCCCAAACATTTTGGAGAAATGGTCAGCAGATTTTTCAATGCCCCTAGCATTGAAGTGATTTTGCACTTTTTGTTTTTTTGTTTTTTAAGGCTGTCGGTTCCGGGTTTGTCAGTACTTTCCAGACCGCGTTTGGAGTCATATCTTCAGTTATACACTCTCTCTTTTTTTTTAGCATCTTTGGCGGATTCCCTTTTACTTTGGTATTGATTGGCGGGATTTTGCTGCTATTGTTTTTGCTACGCAGCAGCTACCCTATTTCAGCAAAGCAGAACAATGGATCTACCATCAACCCGACTGTCGTGATCGCTTGATGCAGTACTTCAGAGCATCCATTTTGGTGAGAGCTGGAGCATGATTGGTCATTGACATTCAGACCAATCCAAGTGTGCAGACGGTTTACCACTGCATTTGGAACGTGCATCAATGGTGTGCCTTACAGCCTGTGCCTCCTGGAGACTAGAATGTGTTAATGTTCTCGATGAGGGTTCATTCCCCAGACATGTCCCTTGAGACCAAGGCTGATTCACAAGGCAACGTATGAGCAATTGGTGTAGACTTTTGGCCATTCCTGTCTCCAACGACGTCTGACAATGGACGGTACCAACTCCACAGGTCATTCTGTGTTTGAGGATCCTGCACACTTATGCTCTGTGGATCCCTCATGCAAATCATTTGATTCACCTGTCGCCTGCCGCAGTGGAATCCTTTTTGGTCTCAATCTCCATGGACGACATCGGAGACCTCTTTCAAGACCATAATTGTTAATTTGACCATTGCCTTTTTTTTTTTTTTTTTAATAAAACAAAATATATACGAAGTGTGATACCAAATTGCCTTTCAATTTGATCTGTCTGCAGGCCTGTTTTGATTGTCACTGTTGACATTTCATCTCTTACATATGATTTTAAACTTGCTTTTAGAAATTTAGTTTAGAGCATTTTTAGTCTTTGGATTTAACACCCTTGTTTCGTCGATAGGGGAGTGTTGTGGATCCATTATAGTTTGCTTGGGTACAGGAGTTTAGGTTAGCCTCGGCTTGTAGGCCTGTGCCCTTTCACCTAGATAAACATGCACTCTTATTATTCATTTTAACAGTACTTGCAGTTCCTGCGTTTTATAAGAAATGTTTTTCTTTGCCATTCCGTGAAAGCGTCATTATCAGGAATGTACGTATTGAATTGTCATCATGTCCCTCGGCTTCACAGAATATGAACAGGTCAGGCATTTTTGTTATCGTACTGATGATCCAAGTTTGCGCACACAATCTGACACGTAAGTACATAACCACGTCAGGATGTCTGCACAAACAGTAACATGGACCTTATATAAACACTGATATCAAGGTCATTCGAGGGGTTGCCACCGAGGAGCTTCCATTTACACTGTGCGTCATATTGCAGCAGACCTCAGCCTTTCCATCTCTGCATTGCTTAATTTGGGGGACTTGAGGTCGGCCTTGTTCTAAGGTAACCGTGGCTGGGGCGCTTCTTGTGGAAATGGCTTGGGCAGATTAGGATTATCATACTTTGCTCTCTTTAGGGTAGACAATACACCTTAGGGAGGAGTTTGTGTATCCATGTTTATTGCAAAATGTTAGGGTTGTTATTTACATCGCTTATTTTCACAATCCTGACTTTGTGTCTTGTCCTTATCATAATCATTGCAGCTCATGTATTTTACAGTAGTCTATTCAATAAATATATTGCAAACTTTCCTGCATCTTCGTCTTTGCCTGTGTGTGTGAGTAAGGGGCTAATTTCTAACAAGAGAAAAGGGTAAGACTTGTTGCATCACAAATTCAGAGTCCATGCCCTAGGCTGCTAGAAATCACATTTACTGTTCATGTTTTTGGGTGACGTGCTGCTAGAGAGCCAGGAGGATTGAGTCAACAGCTACCAACTGTTGTGGGAGTAACTCAGAAGGTACAATCAGAGGTGCTACAGCCCCTAATCCAGCAGTCTTGTAGAGATACAAGGGTCCTTACGACAGATCAACCAATGATGGTTCGTCATGTGACCCAATAGGGGACCAACAAGGTCCTGACTGCAGGGCTTACCTTTGGCATGGGGAAGCTGGTCCTGTGCCCAAGGCACATACAGCTGCCTCCATTAAGGGCATGCATGCAGATATCTTGGCCTGGTTCCAGGAATTCAACTTAATCTGCTTTTAATCATTTGGTTTTTTAATACATGCTGTACGCACTAAAGTTTTATCAACCCCCTCAACCTTCTCCTCGCCCCAATCTCCCTTTAGCACCTGGCACCATATCCTCAACCCACCCCTAGCCAAGAGCTTGGCACCAGCATGAAGCAGGTGAACAGTGAGCGAATCCGATGAAATGGAGCGCATAGGTGATCATGGCAGTCACTGCTCAGATTTAAACAGCCAATCTCTGACCTTTCAACACAAAAGAGGCCCCATGTTGCCTCATGGTCAATTAGCAGGGAGTGTCTCAAATCGGGTTCGACACAGGGAAGTATCCGAGCAAAGGCAGGCCCTTCCTGGCTGTCCGTGGGTTCAGCAGTCGAGGTAGGAAGGGGTGAAAGTTATCAGGGGAGATGAAATGGAACAACCAACACCAATGTACGAGTTTCATAGGCAAAAACATAAAAATGCATGGGATCATTCAGGAATAATGAATAATTAAACACTACCTAAGAAATCAACAAAATACAAATATTCCACTTTCTCATGACTTTATGAAACCATAGGAAGGCTGGAATTTCACAGTAGAGGAACTGAAGCTTCAGCTAAAAAAATAACACACTAAAAACCTTGGTTAAAAAAGTCTGCTTAAAAAAAGCGTAGATAAAATAGTTGTCTTCCATGAGCCAAAAAGTTCCACGGTATGCTGTTTACATGGTGACAATTAGAGAATGATAGTTGAATAACGTCAAAAATTGTGTAGATCTTAATGAATATAAGAGTTCAAACACTGAGTGATCAGCGTCGCTTCAGTCTTCCTCTTTCAGCAAGTCTTCAACTTTTTTTTTTTTTTTACATTTAAAAAGGCACAATGAATGTGTATTGTCTGTTCAACTTGCTCTTTTGATTCTACTTTATCTTCCATATTGCTACAATGTTCTTGTCCGTGATGTAAACAAGATAACCAAAGGATGGGTCCACAGTCACTCCGTTGATCATTGTTCCCTTCAGTTTCCCAACTCCTACTGAAGACAAAGTTGGCCACTTAAGTATCTATGGAAACAAAACACGAAGTAGTTCATTACAAAAAGTATATAAAGTAGCAAAACAATTTAGTTTGTAATAATGTTACTTACATACAATGTATTTGTTAAAAGTCTGCTTCTTCTGAATATATATATATATATATATATATATACACACACACATATATATATATATATATATACACACACATACATATACATACACATACACACACATATATACATACACACACAACAGATTTAACATGGTAATCCTTCATACTCAATGTTTGCTAGTGGTTTCAAAGCTCATATTTCATAGAATTATGTGAATTATTTCCTGTAATTCATAATGATGAATTCATTTGCAGAATACTTAGCTTCCCATAACAAATAAATGGTACACATAACATTTCCTCTTTCTTTCAGTGCTGGTATAAAAACAAAATTCAGAATTACTGTGCTGCTCACCGAACATGCTCACCCTTGCAGGCCCATCCTTGATGCAAGCATCTACCAATTAATTCTGGCCATTAAATTATATGAAAATAAACATTTTATAAACAGAGAACTCTTTAACTCCCAGAAAAACATGTATTTAACAATTTAATTCAAGTTCAAAATGACATAAGTTATGCCCCATGTAATGAGTAAAAGTGAGAGGCAAGGTCTCAATATCCTAAAAACACACTTGACAAACAAGTTAGTTACATTGGGCAACTCCTTATCTGGTAGAGACAAACCAGCCGCAGATTCCTTACCTTAGAATTCTCCCCAGGTGCCATACCGGATCCGTACAAAAATTCAGCGGTACCTCTGCGCGTCGGTAGAGCGAGTCTTATCGATATAATCCCTGCCCAACACACCGACATCAATTTCTTCTGCGACTAGAATCCACACATTAACGCAGAGCTCCTATAGAAACTGGCAGTGGAACAGGTTAGCACCAAGGAAGTGGATGTAAATTTGATGTTACAACCACTAAATTGAAAAGCATAGCAAAAGAATGCTAAGAAGCAAGATAAAACAGTTTTCAGCGCGGGGACGATGGGTGGGTCAGTAAGGAATCTGTGCTAGTAGTCTATGTATCTACCAGATAAGGCGTTACCGGAGGTAACTAACTTGATCATCTGATACAGATAACTAGCTGCGGATTGCTTACCTTAGAACTAGATAGTAAAGTAATATCAACCCAGGAGGAGGGTCTGCGAACACATCCTACCCAAGACTTGCAATAAACAAGCGGTCTAACTAAAGGAGTAGTAGACCACACAGGAGAGACAAAGATAAGAAGCATTCAGCTCACCCGAAAAGAGTGGATGACCCACAGAATATTTCAAGAAAATATAAAACGCCATGGGGCCCAAAGTGTATGTATGGTAATGAAAATGAATCAGTTGGTAGAGAACAACAACAGGGAATAACATGAAGTGCCCCAAAGTAGGAGCCGAACGAGTAAGGTGCAAAAGTGCTCCACCAGTTAATGAGATAGTAGGAATGGTACACCCATCAAGGGGTAACGCTAGAGAATATGAAAAAAGGGAAGCAATGCATATATGCTGCTTCCTTTAGGATGCATAGGCAACACCTGCAAGGAGGAAGTTTAACACTGGAAGGGAGGGTAACTCAAAAGACAGTGTACATCTTCAGTAACACCCAAGGGGGAAATCTGCAGTGGGAGACCAAACAGAACTGTGAGACACAAAGCCAGTTGACAGAAGACACAAAAGGTGTGCCAAATTCATAAAATGGGTAAATTAGGAGGTCCGAAAAATACATGCCGGTGACACCCATATGCACAGATATAGATGTAAAGACTTGTGTCCATACATATGTCTATAGATATGCACAGGATCAGGGTAACACAAATACCAGTATAAAAATAGAGACATCGACCTATGAAGCAGCAATGATTTATATATTATATATACATACACACACACATATATACCTATATATCTAACAAGTAGAGAAAAATGAAAGTTGCGCAACAACATATGAGTAAAAGAAAAGGGGAGAGAGAATACAGCCCTCAAGAAAGAAAAGCCACCCAAAGATGAAAATCAATGCTAGCTTACAAAAGTAAAAAGGAGGCTGGTAGAACCACCTGCTGATAGAAACCAACAGAAACCTTTCTGGACATGAAAAGACCAACATGAGGCAGACAAATGCCACGAGTAGATGGAAATCACAGAAAGGGTAAGGCAATAGCAATGACAACCCAGCAGACGGAAAAAATGTTGTCGAATAAAAAGATGAAAGATAAGAAAGTGATCTAAAATGTGGACCCCAATAATGAAATGTTATGGAATATAAGGTGTATGAGACTTCGACCCCCAGAATGGGGTTCTAACACCTGACCAGCAGAAGTCTGCGAGGCTAAATGTGAATGACGACATCCAAGGATAACAGTCCGAAACACAAAAACAATATGAGGTATGAAGAAATATGAGTACCTTCTTGCAGCTGGTATAGTAAGGATGAAGCAAATGCTAGGATTGGAATCCTACAAATAAAATTCCTGAATAAAGAGGTCAAAAGATGACCAAAGGACGGACACACACTAAGAGGAAGAATCCCAGGAAGGGAAAGAAACCCCCCTAATGAGACGGAAACATAAGTCCAGGAATCCATACACAATTGGATGATGCCAAGACTTACAAGTGCGGGGGAAACAATAAAAAGGCACATTAACAGTATGAAAAGAATAGCCAATTGTCATACCAATGGCAAGATACAACCCTTCTCCTGGCCATTGTGTATTCAGGAGCACTAGATATTTTGACTGAACAATAGCTCCGTACCTGATAGGAAGTACATATACATAAGGAAAATACAGATATAGATATATAAAAATATATATGTATATATACACACACTCCAGCAATAAAGGGACTGCCTCCATTACCGTACCAAAAGGTCAGAAGGAGGAAGAAAATGCCCAGGAATAAGATAAAAAGATGAATGTGGCACAAGGCCAGAGAGAGAATAAGTGAAAAAAACAAAGTAGTGCCTCATAAGGACAACAGATTATGCTCCGACTTGGAGCAGATAATAGCCAGAAGAGAGGTATCTGGAGTAAAAGAGGTATCGGCATGTCCAATGGAAGCAGACCATAGAAAAAGGGGTTGAAAATCATCTCCCACTGTACCAATAGAAATGGACACTTTTTTTTTCTTCTTTTTTTTTTTTAACACAGCAGTACAATCCTTATTGACACAAGGAAGCATACTACTCCCACAGCAGCACTGAGCAAGTTCCCAGTAGGGAACAGATAAGCATGAAATAATGGGCAAAAGCCTACACCAATTGCTCCAAAGAGCTGGGACTGAAAACAACTCCAACACGAGGGAGAACCCCATAGAGAGCACTCATCTTTCAGGCGACCTGTCAGCAGAGTACAAAAGAAAAACCCCTGTTTAGAGGTATGAGAACCAGACCGGGTCGGAAAATTAATAATGAAACCTGTCTACCAAATAGAAACAGAACACCTGCAATGCAGGAGTACCACCTTGAGTGCTAGAACATACGAAGAAAAGAACCCGCAAGGAGCAGGAACACCACCACCACAATGGCAGTAGAAAAATCTGCAACAGGGAAAAAATAAAATAAAAATACAACTGCCCCTGAACAAGGAACCAGGCCAGACGAAGACTCGAATATGAAGAGGACCTAAAACTGAGTCCCACCATGAGCATTTCTAAAGCGGCGCAAGGCTGAGTCGGCATGCGCCCTAATAAGGGAGGTGCCATCAAAAGGCATATCAAGCAAAGAAGCTTGCTCAACTTCTGAGAAACTGGAAGAACGTAACCATGCCCTTTGTCGCATCGCTAGTGAAGAAGCCATAATCCTTCCAACAGAATCTGTGGTATCCATACAAAATCTAACACTAAGCTTGGCAGCATGCAAGTTGGCAAGTGAGCGGACAATTGTGGGGGAACCTCAATCTGTTTAGGGTCATTGATAGGACCCAACCGTAAATATAGAGCGATAGGAACCTAGATATCATTTCTTAACCGGCACATTACACATGATCGGGCCTGGGGAAGGGTCCAGGACGCTGCCTCTTGGTCTCTGGCACGCTTCCCTCCAATAGGTTGATAATTAAGATTACAATAGTTGTAATGGTTTGGACTGGGAGAGTTGTAGGTACCGGTCCTGGGGAGAGGGAGTTACAAAGGGGGTTTTATTTTGGTTGTGTTGTTTTCAGGGTTTATCAGGCACATCTGTCTCGCAGCCCAAACGGTTCACACCTTAGATTACGAAACTCAATAGGTTTGTCCAGTAGTAGTAGTAGAGCGGTGTTAGCGGACCGCCTCTACACCCCTCCTTAAATTATGACCACAGAATATAAGATAATCACATGGAATGTCAGGGGCCTAAATAACATGTCCAAGAGGTACAAGGTTCACAGCTTTCTTAAACGAAGGGGAGTGCACATAGCTATCTTACAAGAAACTCACTTGTTGGAGCAGGAGATCAAGGCCTTGAAAAAGCGCTGGAGGGGACAAATATTCGCCACTACCCACTCAGCGTTTGCAAGGGGAGTGTTGATATGGATCAGACCAGGCGTCCCATTACAGGTTCTTCATACTTTGATCGACACTGAGGGGAGATACGTAGTGATTTCTGGTAGATTGGACAGGAGAGAGGTAACTCTTGCGGGACTATACGCCCCAAATCACGAACAGGGAAGATTCCTAGACAGATTATCACTGATCATGAGCACACTTCTCACTAGCACTACGTTAATAGGAGGAGACTTAAATTGTGTAATGAATACCGCAATGGATAGATCGCACCCACCATTGTCACAATCCGTAACCCATAAAACAGCACTGCACTTCCAGCAGTGGCAAAAACACTGGCAATTAACGGATTGTTGGCGCAAACTTAATCCCCCCAATAGAGAATACTCTCTATTCAGCAGTTCACGACCTGCATGTACGACTGGACACCTTTTTGGCGTCTCCAGAGGTGCAATCTGTGGTGACGAAGGCAGAGTATCTTGGCCGCACCATCTCAGATCATAATCCCTTATTGATTTCTTTGGCCTGGTGCGGCGAGAGACCTTTGATTCCCACTTGGCGTCTGAGAGCAGAGTCACTTGAAGACGAAGCCTTTAGAGCCCAACTGGGCACGCAGATTACGGAATTCTTCGAGAATAATGCTGGAACTGCCGCGTCCAGATCTGTAGAATGGGAATCCTTTAAAACAGTGATCAGGGGATATTGTATTAGCACAACTGTGAGAGTACGGAAGGTGCTAGAGATAGAATTAACCGATCTCGAGAACTCCCTAAGGGATCTCGAACGTAAGCACCCAACACAACCCGACCTCTCAACACAACTAGAAGAAACAAGGGCTAGAATAATAGAAACTAACACTAGATTGTCTTGTTTCGACTACAAACAATTCTTGCAGAAGCAACATACAGAGGGCGACAGAGCAGGTGCCCTAATGGCCTGGTTGGCCAAACCGCCCCAATATCAAACCATAGTGGTGGAGTTAGAGACCACCCCGGGTATAAAAGTATATGGACAGAAGGAGATCAATGCCACCTTTCTTAATTATTACTCAGAGCTATATGCCCCTCCCACCGAAGTACTCAGCGACGCTCAATTACAAGATCTGGGGAACCTCAACCTCCCGGCATTGAAAGGGGAAGATAGTATAGCCCTGGCGACTCCCATATCGCTTACAGAAATAAAGACTGCAATCCAGAGTATGGCAAGGGGCAAGGTACCGGGAGCAGATGGTCTCCCTTTGGAGTTCTACCTTAGTATCAGGACTCATTAACCTCCCAGCTCAGCATCTTATATGCAGAGGCATGGAATAACAACAGCTTACTTCCTTCCACTACAGAGGCCATAATGATTCCCCTTCTGAAACCCACCAAACCCTCCACAGAAGTTTGACCATACCGCCCACTATCAATGTTGAACTTAGATTATAAAATATTAAGCAGAGTACTAGCTAACAGACTTCTACCATACATGTCCTCATTAATCCATCAGGACCAATCAGGATTCATCCCAAAGCGAAGCACTGCCCAAAATATCCGTCAATTGATTTCACTCCTTCATGCCCTGCCCTCGGACGCAAATAGAGCAGTAATCATCGATAGATGTCGAGAAGGCTTTTGATAGCCTACGATGGGACTACCTAGAACGAGTGATGCTGCAGCTAGGACTAGGAGAAGGGTTTGTCAAATGGACGAGGCTTCTCTACACAAACCCCACAGCGAGAGTACGCACTGGCCGTACAATATCCCCTTCCTTTGCCATAGGTAGGGGTACAAGACAGGGCTGCCCGCTATCACCTTTACTTTTTGAGTTGGCAGTTGAGCCTCTCGCCCAATCAGCTAGGTCCCAGAGGTTCTACGAAGGCATTACAATCAATGCTTGGACGCATCATCTTGCTCTCTATGCGGATGACATGTTACTCTTCCTCCGGAACGCAGAGACCGATCTACCAGGAGCAATGACAATGTTAGACAACTTTGGAGGTGCATCTGGGCTCCGGATAAACTGGGGGAAGTCTTCCATTTTTCCAGCTACTAGGGGTATCGAAGAACCAATGGACAATCGGGGTCTCCCGTGGTCCCCGTCCACATTCAAATATTTAGGGGTCAATATCTATCACTCTGCTGAGGATTTACTAGAGGGGAACATTCAGAGCACGATTAGGAGTATCAAAAACAGCATGATATTCTGGCAGACACTTCTGCTAGCGGTCACTGGGAGAATTGCACGGATTAAGATGATAGTATTACCCAGAATGTTATATTATTTTGCAACCATCCCACTCATTATACCGAGGGTGGTATTTAAAACAATTTCGTCCTTGATTACAGGATTTATATGGGGGAACCAACAGACAAAGGATAGCATTGCGCACCCTCCAGAGAACAACAGCAGAGGGTGGTTTGGCTGTTCCTGACTTTGAATTATACTATTGGGCGAGCCAACTCCAATGGCTGGCGCGATTCATCAGAGCACCCCCAGTGGGGGAAGCACTGAGAGCCCCTCTCCACTGTTCCCGTGATAGAATTCTGGGCATTCTACTAAACCCCAAGAAACAGAATAAACCACTTCCGATAGAATGGGAAGCATCACGTCACTGCTGGGAACAATACCTAAAACAAACACATACCAGAACACCGTACTCACCAGAGGCCCCCCTGATCTGTATAGGAACCATCACAGGAAACCATGTGATAAGGGGTATCACCCAATTCATGGCACTTCAGATCGACACTATAGGGGCTCTATATAATAATGGGAAACTGTGCACTTATGCAGAACTGCAGGAAAGGTTCCAGATACCACCAGGGCTGTTCCTAACTTTTAACGCAATTGCTAGGACTCTTCGTAGACAAGGGGGCACAGGACTAGAAGAACCCCCCAGACATAATACCTGTGACAAAATATGCACTATAGGAGACCACGGGAAGTTGATATCAGGGATATATACATCTCTACTAACCAGCATATGTCTTCCCTTAAATAAACTTAAGACCAAATGGCAGGGGGAATTAGATGTTACAATAGATGACACACAGTGGACCAGAATAACCACACACATATATACAGTTTCCAGAAATGCCAGGTTTAAATTTATAAACACATATGTTTATCACAGAGCTTACTTAACCCCCTATATGATATCAAAGATTTATGGTGTAGAAAATGCCAGCTTCCCCCGATGTGCAGAACTAGCTGTAGAGTTGCTGCACATGCTCTGGAGTTGCCCACTAATCGGGGACTACTGGACGGAGATATTTGAGGCACTCTCCACTTGCACGGGCAGAACATTATCCCGATCAGCCATGGTGGCGGTTTTGGGAGATTTCCCTCGTCCCAGCAAGCATAAAATCACAAACCGATTCATAGACCTGGCTCTGATATTAGCAAGGAGAGAAATAACCTCACACTGGAAAGATCCGAAGGGACCACAGATAAATCGTTGGAGAAATGCATTAATCAAATGGGCGGAAACTGAAGGGACAGTATTATTAAGGGAAACACTCAGGGGCCTAGGAACTAGAGACAATGCTTAGCATTGGAACACGATACTGGACAATTTTAGAACACCTGACTGATGCAGAGGCAAATTTATCAGTCAGATCATGTATAGTTGACCAAGATATTCCTGTTGAAGATCGTACAAGAGACCAAATAAGTAACTCATTTGTGAACCGAACTAACACCTCTGTATAACTGATGGGAAGTGCGAAAGGCGAGAGGGAGGGGGGGATACAAAAAGATGGGAAGTTATTTTGTTCTGTATGCGTTTTCATGCAATTATAAAGCAATAAAAGAGATCTTTAAAAAAAAAAAAAAAAGCTTGGCAGCATGCAGACCATCCCATACAAGGGGATTAGGGAAGCACTTTGTTGTTCCTCTGCACGTGTTCAGTGCTGTATGCCCTCTGGAATATCAGCATATGTTCAGAGTTCGCTGAGAAGCCCCAGCATATCCCCTGTTGAACTTGCAGCGCCCGGGATGTGTGAGCAATGTCCACAAGAGGCTTTCTTCCATGGAAGCGCGCTCTGTGCCCAAAAGCCTCATTACCACTGTACGCACAGCCCAAATAACAATTGCCCTGACGTCTGCTCTCTTTTCTTGTGACATAAGGAATTTGTGCACCGGGACCAGCCCCGGCCATTTGCTCCTGCAGAAGCTGCGCCACACGCTTATGGGAAGCTCCTCCTGGGTTGATTCTGCACATGGGGGCCTAAGCAGTGCTTCCCATCAGCCTCTGCTGTGTGTGTGCCCCCTACCCCTCTCCTTCTCTTGGGAAGTGCCTGGGGCCTTAAGGAGAGTCTGGGAACTGCTTGGCTGCATTTAGGAATTTGATGGAACTTACCCTACCACATGTAGTGGGCACGCAGGTGTTCCTGTGGCCTACAGGATTTTGTATGCGTAACTACAGTAATTTCTGAGCTTCTTGCAATGAGGTTAGAGTGCCTAATAGAAGTGCAGGTGTCTTGGTGTCCTATAATTGTATTGGTGATGTGTGTTTTTGCAACCACTATACAGTGCTTACACTAATGTGGTGATTTATGTACCTTGTGTCTATAATCTGATGCATACAATGACCAAAGTATGTACTGATCCCAGGATGTTATTTTTGACTTGCAGAATACTAAGGCCTATCATGTAATTGCCTTTTATAAACAATATTTATGATTCATGTTGTTTTCGTTCATGATGTATATACGTAATATAGAAAAATATTTCTTTTATAATCAAGTGTGAAGTCTCTTTTGTGGTGTACTTATTGTATCACTGCTGTGTGTTGTGCAAACGCTTTACACATTACCTCTGGGGATAACCCGGACTACTCTGTGCCAAACTACCACGGGGTGAGCACAGGTTATCTTTGGTGTGTTACTTACTTGCCCCGACTATAGAGTGGTGGGTTCTGCGTGGCTTAGGTACATACCCTAGCCAACCACAAACCCCATTTCTGACACCAAGTAATACCTTCAAAGTGGTGGGTCTGAAGATCTAGTCAATCCGATAAGTCCTTCAACATAGACCTTGCAAAAAGGTGGATCGAAGCCTGCATACAGCTCAGTACCTATCCAAGGATAGGCACAATTTTGAAAAAAATGCCAAAGAAGAATTGCTTGCCCTAATGGTAAGGGCACTGATGCCCTCTGAAGACTCCTTGGCGGGAGCATAGCAGATTTTCTTTCACAGTACAGTCGAGCATGAAATCCGCGCTTCTGAATTGCCTTGCCTTTCTTGAAAAGCACACAGCCAAGGAAAAGCAAATCAGTAACTGTACTTGCAGGTCCTATCATAGCGGAAACAAAGGGCCCTGGAGCGGAAACAAAGGGCCCTGGAAGGATCCTGGTTGTGCAATTTCTTTTCCTCCTCTTTGATGAAATAAGAAGGTGGGTTGAATATTGGTAGAACTACTTACCCACTGAAACCGTGTAACCCCATTCTATAGGAAGAAAGCCAATTTGTCCGGGAAAAATTAAAACAAAAGGAGGACAAACTGATGACAGCAATTGTGCATCAGCTTGAAGGGTGAACCCATCAGGAACATGCACACTGGGTTAAAGCCCCACTAAGACATGACAATGGGGGCTTTAAAAAAAATTTAAAAATTAAAAATACAAAAAAAAAAGTGTCAATCCCGAACTATAGAAGTCTTTGACAATAACCACTTGTCTTGTAAACAAAATAAAAGCTGAAAGGGCTAAGAAAAAAAATCCTTTACTGTGCCCAGAGAAGATATCAGACAAGCAAGCCTTAAGAGAGTCAACTTCTGCCTTGGCAGACCGAGACATAACAGAACCAACTACCAGAATAAAAAAAAAGACTTAGAGGGCGACAGGCTGACAAAATGAAATCGACCTCCTCTGCATGAAAGTCAAGACCCCTCAATCACCAGGTATTAAGGTGGAGGTTCTGCAGGTTAGGATGCAGAACTTGTCCCTCTCACTGTGAGAGCAGGTCCACCTTGAGCAGAAGTGGGAGAAGGGTGCACAATGACACAAAGCAGATCATAGTACAGCCAGCCTGGTATGATCAAGGGTATCTCGGCACAGTCCTGATGCCCTCAGAATCTGAGGAATGTCCTCTATGCTCCACAGAGAACCTCCTGCTGCAGAATGTGATTATGGTTGTCTAAATAGACAAACGGAACAGTGGTGTGAAGGAGGCATGTCTTGGAAGGGCATTGTTTTGTTTGAAATCCGGAGAACCAGACGGTCCATGGTGGTGGACTGGGTGTGAAGTGAAACATGCTCCCCTCTGCAGGCTGCACGTTCCCTCAAATAGTGAGTTAAGGTGGAAACGCAGATAGCGCCTGGGAGGAGGAGGAGGAGGAGGAAGAGGACTATTGCTGTTGCCCTTGACAACCACGGGAGGTGCCACACCCTTATACCTGTTAAAAAAAAACTTTTAAAAAAACTGCAATGCCTGGACATACCATGGGAGCATCCACTGAACTTGAAGTGCTGCTGGTGAAACGGGTGCACAAGAGAGGCTAGTCCCAAGCACTGAGGTGTATGTATAGCCAGCCTGACCTTCCTTGAGGCGAGCTCAGTCATTTGACATGTACATAAGATCGGCTTGGACATCACCTGAGTAACCAGTAGGTTGCCTCCAGACATGGTGATGGATGGCAACAGAAGAGTGCATGGAATAGACTGTATGCAGGCAAGAGTGGAGAATCTGTTTGACTATTTTGCACAACCACAGCAAAATGATCATGAAGGTGGTATGGAGGTTTGGACCAACCACTTGCACCATTTTCCATTAAGCATGGGAATAAATGGCCAAAAGCCAAGTTGGGTCGGTACTATGAAGGGCAAGGCTACCCAAAAAAAAAGACCTTCTACCCTTGTTGCATCAATTCCTTTCAGATACCTCTCTGTGGGTGTACAGGGAAGCAAGTTAAGGGCCTGAGAAAAGAAAATCTCAACTACAGGTCCCTGGGGAGGGGTGAGCCATCCAAAACGTTGGGTCTACAAGAAGACCAAGATGCGATTCAACAATGCCTTGCTGAAGGGCTCAATGGCAGTGGATGGCACCTGCAGAATTTCTGTGACGAGGGGAGTATTGTTCTCCTCTATAGGCAATGGTAATTCAAGGGCTTCTGAAGCTATATGCAGAACAGGCATCAACAAGGCAACTTTCTTTGCGTGGAAGCCAAAGATACACCTTAATGAAAGTATCTAGGCACCTGGCATACTGCAGCTTAAAATAGTTGCCAACATCCACATCAGTGAGGAAGGAGATTTTCCACCTCACTATCGTGGTAAACGGTACTGGGCATCTGAATGTGTCCTCAATCGGAGCCAAAAAGCTCCCGAAGCCTGGCAAATACTAATTCAGAGGCAAGGGCGTATAAAGGAGCTCTTCCTCCACAAACTGCAGTCTGTTGCATCAGATTTGGACCAAAACTGCCTTCTGCTTTGGAAAATTAGCCACTTTTGTAATGGACCCGAAGATAGCCCTGGTGATGATGAAGGTAGCTGAAGGTTCAGCCAGAGCCAAAATGGCATCAGAAGAGTTGTAACAGTGGTGGACCAGCACAGTGATGTGGTTCCTGGCAGAAGCCAGTCAGCATCCCCTTGGCTTCTTTGGGCACGGAGGAGCACTACAAGTAGCCAGAGTGAAGTGCAAAAGGGCTAGCTTTGGTGAAAGTCACAATCTGCCTGGGGTCAGCGCAAGGAGCTGGGAACTGAAAAATGTAAAAGGGAGTCTGGAGCCAGACCCTAGGCACAACCAGATGCAAGTGCATCTCTGTCAGAACAGGCTATGAAGAAGACAGAGCATGAGACGAGGAACAAAGCTGCACCCATAAGCGGAAGAGACACTGTGAAGCTGAAGAGGAATAGCTCATGTGGTGTTTCTTTCTGGAGGACTTGTCCTAATCAGCAGTGTGCTTTGAAGTATCTTTTACAAAAGAGAGCTGGAGCAGGGCCTGAACTGATGACCTGCTTGGGGGTCATCTTGAACCCACACAATATTGAGCTTTGCAAAGAGATTTAAAGGACCATGCTTCGGCCCCAGTTACTACTGATTGAATTCATGAGGGTCCGAGAGCATCATATGTTTGTAACAGGAACAATACAGTTTAAACTGCAACAGGTTTGGGGGAGACATACTGTCAAAAAGTGCAAAAAGGCAGTTTGTTAGTAAATGTTTGTGGTGAGCAACTCCAGATATACGAAGTAGGGGTACTGATGACAGTTACTTACCTTCAGTAACTCATTCTGGTGGGTAATGCAACCACAGCTCACCCTGTGAATACCCGCCAGGCACCTGATTGGATCTGGAAATTTGCACTTCGGTAGGTGGCACTGTGCAGCTCTGATTCTGATCCATCCCTCCCCGAATGTCACCTCGTCCCCTCATAGCTCACTGACAGTTTCTTTCTGATCTGTGTCCGTGCCATCAGACGACAAGCCATAGGAAATCATGAGTTAACCAGTGTGCCGATTTCTAGATTTAAATCTCATTAACAGACTAAATGAGTGCATTCCGCAGAATGGGGAGGAGGATGGGTCAGTGAGGAATTGGTGAGGACATCCCAGAAGGTAAATAACTTTATTCTGACGGATAACTAACTGCAGATTCCTCAACCTTGTGAATAGATACCCAAACAGTTTCTCCCCATGTGGAGGTGGGTCTGGGGAATGGGTCAGACAACAAGGAATACTGCAGAAAAGACCAGCATAATTCCCCTTCTGCTGAATCAATCTATCCAGGAGCAGTGTTTTGTGAAAGTGAACTTGTGCCCATGTAGCTGTCTGGCAAATGTACAAGACTGGAGCACTGCACGTCAGAGCAGTTGTGTTAGTCTTTGCTCTGGTAGAGTGAGCATAAAGACTTCCTGGAAGCTACTTCTTGGCTAGCCCAGAGCTTAGTACATACTGCATAAGACAATCTGTTTGGAAATGGCTCTTTTTGCCCCAGTAAACTAACAAAGAGGTGATTGTACGCCCAATCTATCTTGGTGGGATTGATGTAGAAGCTCAGGGCTTTCTTTGGATCAAGGTGATGAAGTCTTGCTTCTTTAGATGGATGAATTAAATAAGCTGGCAGGGTGATAAGTGAAAAAGCGTGACGATCGTTGGCAGAAATGCATCTTTTGCCCCAAGTACTAGCTTATCTTGGAAGAAGGTGGTATGCAGCTGCTGGACACAGTTTGTAGCTCACTTGTGTGACAAACTGATGTTATGGCTATGTGGAAGATGGTATTCAGTATGAGGAGGCAGAAAGAACAGCTGAGCATTGGTTCAGATAGGGCCCTCAATGTAATTGAGAACCAAATTAAGGTCCCATTGAGGCATCACAAAAGGTGTTGGTGAAACCGTAAGTAGAGTAAGTGCTATAAACAATGGTGGCTTATCTGGTAGGTGTAAAAAAATGCCAAAAAGGTTGATAAGCAACTCTCAACTGGCACCACAGCAAGGCCTTGCTGGACTAATGAAAGACAACATAACATGTCAGCTTGCTGTGTCTATAGTGATTGTACGCTGCGGGAAAAAAACATAAAACAAACATCTCCTAGGGTCCAGTGTAAACTGTTTTGGCAGAGGAAACCTTGGCTGCAAGATTTTTTTTTTTTTTTAAATATGTTTTTATTTTATTTAACTCAACAAGTGAACATAGTGAAAATATACAAATACGCGTGATACAATGAGACTATATGCACATTTCCCTCGGACCTTATAAGTACAATCGTTTAACCAAAAGTAGCGGCGCCCGCAGGAGGCCCAGGGCATTAAAGCAGGCATTGGCATGCGCGCAATCGGTGGGGCAAGGTCAGGGGGAAACGTTATTAGGGGAACTTTAAAGGGTAAGAATACTACAGATGGGGGGGGGGGGATGAGGGGGGATAGGCCAAGATTGGGGGAGTCAGTGGGAGCTCAGTGAACGTGGTCCCCTGGTGGGGGGGGGGGGGGGGAGAATTGCCCAGAGGTGCGCCGAGCCAGCAGTACGCGAATCTGCACTCCCCCCCCACCCCCCCACCCAGGCTATGCCTAACCTATCACTTGTGATAATGTGGTCTCGTTCATTTGTGGAGGGTCATTATGGAGTGTCCGGGGGTGTTCGGTAATCTTAACAGGTATTGCTATTTTAGTACCTGGGATGTAGAGGTGTTCATGGTGGGCGTTCATCGTCTTTGTTTTCGATTTTTGTGACAAAGGAATTCCATGTATTCAATCCCTTGATCGGAATCCCCTTAGCCAACAGGAGCTGCAACGTCCGTGCCTCGGCTCTGGCCCAACGCAGCAGCTCTGCGCGCCACAAATCGATCCCAGGGGCGGCCAGGGCTTTCCAATGTATGGCTATAAGGCGTCTGTACATCACCAACGCAAAGGCTATGCATCTTAGTGAGTGCTTCCGGTTTTTGGGGCGGGGACCTATACCAAGCAAGCACAGTTCCGGAGTGAGAGGGAGCATAATGGCCGTCCACTCCGACAACTGGGTTATGATATCATTCCATGTTGTACGGACTGGGAGGCAGTCCCAGGTCATATGAAAGAAATGGACATCGGGAGTTGCGCATCTAGGGCAGACCTGGGGCGATTGGGGGAACATACGTGTAATGCGGTGGGGTGATAGGTAAGTTTGGTGTACACAATTGAACTGGGTATAACGAAATCGTGGGTTGCGTGACACTTTTACCATGTTCAGAGCCTGGGACCAAGCGCGCTGTGTCAGGGGATCAGGTAGCACACCGTCCCATCTATTTTTTGCTTGGTCTTGACTATGCTCTAAGTGAGAGGCGAGGATCGTGTGTATTCTGGATACATTTAGTGGGGCGGTTATGCTGCTGAGTATGTCGTGAAGAGTAGGGGATATGCTAGGCTCGATGTTGCCGGAGTTCCAGCAGGCGCGAAGCACCTGTCGCGCACTGCACCAAATGTTATGAAGCCGCCTTGCCCCAAGTTGTATTTAGTGGAGAGAGCGTTGAACGTTAGGAGGTGGCCTTCACTGTATAGATCCCCAATTGTGCTTATGCCTTTATCGACCCATCCACCTAGGCCCACCTTAGGAGCTATATTTGCGAGTTTTGAGTTTGCTAGTAGTGGGATCCTGGGGGAGTATGGCAGAGATTGAGCATCTGATATTACGTAGCGGCCCCATACCCGGTGTGCTGTTTTCAGTAATATATTATGTGGGTGATTGGGGTGCTCGCGGTTCATAAGGTACTGAAGTACTCCCGTGTTACCTAAGGAGGAGAGGATCTGTTGTGATTCCGCTTTGTCGGGGCTTCCAAGCCAGGCGGATGTCCATTGTAACTGGGCGGCTGCGGAGTATAGTTCAAATCTGGGAGCTCCCATGCCACCCATAGCCAATGATTGATGTATTTTAGTTAATGCTACACATCGCCTTCCGTTGCCCCAAATTAAGGCTGTTAGTAGGCTATTCAGTGGTTTAAAGAATGAGGCTGGTAGTATCAACGGTAGAGCCATAAAAAAATGGAAGAGTCGGGGAAGGATTATCATTTTGGCAATGATCACTCTTCCCATAGGTGAGAGCGGGAGCGAGCTCCAGAAGGGTAAGGAGCCTCTAATGGATCTGATCGCCTGCCCTAAATTACCGTCCCTGAAATCTTGTCTGTCGTGATATATATTTATGCCGAGGTATTTAAAAGTTGTGAAGCACCACTTCGAATCGCCCGGGTTGGAGAGTGCCCTGTGAGCCTCAGGAACCGGCCGCATGGGGAATATACACGATTTTGTCCAGTTCACCTCCAACCCGGCGAGTGAGCCGAATTCACGCAATAGTTTCAGTAAGTCAGGCAGAGAGTCATTATAGTTACGGAGAAAGATAAGGGCGTCGTCTGCATATAAAGATACTATGCGGTACGTGTGGTCATCTTGGATGCCCCATAAAGGGGCTACCAACTGTAGGCGGGCCGCTAGGGGTTCGATGGCGAGGGCGAACAAGAGATGAGACAATGGGCATCCTTGCCTAGTTCCCCTTTCATTATTTAATGATTGGGAGATCGTGTCACCTGTTTTGACCCGTGCGGTTGGGTTAGTGTAAAGCACCCTCACCCATGCAATGTATGCCCGTCCGAAGCCCATGCGATGGAGGGTTTCCATCAGGAAGGGCCAACCAAGCGTGTCGAATGCTTTTTCTATGTCTAAGGACACCGCTACTCGGAAGTAATCGCCCGCTGGGGAGTTCGCCATTAATCGCAGTAAGTTTCTGATATTGCCATAGGTGCTGCGGCCAGGGATGAAACCGGACTGATCTTGATGGATCAAGTCCACCATGTATGGGAGCAGTCGATTGGCCAAGAGTTTACCTAGTAGTTTACAGTCTGTGTTCAGTAGCGATAGTGGTCTGTATGAGCGTACATCTAGAGGGTCGCGGCCTGGTTTGGGGAGTACCGCTATTAGAGCTTCCCTGCTAGTGTCGGGTAATTGGCCCCGTTCTCTAGCTTCGGATAACATCGTGAAGTATGGGGTTAAAATCTGCGATGAGAACGTGGTATAATATTCCGGGGGAAGACCATCGCTGCCGGGTGCCTTATTTTGCGCTAGTTGTTGCAGTGCCTGTTGTATTTCTTTTGTGTCTATAGGCCTGTCCAGATCAGTTGTTTGTACAGTGGTCAGGCAGTTTATGGTGATGTCTTTGAAGAAATCGCCTATATTAGTTGTGGGGGGAGGAGGGGGAGCTTTGTAAAGGGTGCAATAGTAGTCTCTGAAGGCGCTATTAATGTCTGCTTGGGTATTCACAATTAAACCTGTGCCTAGGCGGATGGCGCCTATAGGAGAGTTCTGTGGATTGGATCTTGTGAGCCATGATAGAAGTTTCCCTGGTCTATCTCCCTCAGAGTGCGTGCGGGCCATGTGGTGTCGATAGTCGAAGAGACTTAGTCGTTTGTCTGTTTCGTACCACTGTGCTCTTACTCTGGAGAGCTCAGCTTGGCCAATCGAGCCGCTTGCTAGTTTATTTTCGGAGAGGTGGACTTCCGCTTCTAGGTCGCGAAGCTCGCATGCTAATGTTTGCCTTACTCCTACTGTCTTTGATATACAAGCCCCCCCCCCTTATTACTGCTTTGTGAGCGTCCCACTCGTTTGCTCTGGAATTCGATGTCCCGTTATTTTGAGTGAAGTAGGAGGAGAGATGTTCGGATAAGTCAGTTCTAAATGGCGGGTCCTGTAGTAACTGGGTTTGCAGCCGCCATGTTGGGATGCAGGCGCGTGGCCTACCACATCTAATGTGGGCGATAAGTGGGGAGTGGTCTGAGATTACCCTGGCAGTATATTCGGCACTCGTGATTTTGTGTATCAGATCCGGAGTTGTAAGAATGAGGTCTATGCGGGTATGAAGAAGGTGTACCGGGGAATAATAGGAGAATTCCCGGTCTTGTGGATGTAAGTGCCTCCAGGTGTCTATTAGGCGGCGATCCGACATCCATTTCCGTATCAATTGCGAGTTTTTTGGTGGCTGGGGTAGCGGCTATAGGGGTGTGTGACCGATCTATGTCTATTTGCGGTACGCAGTTCCTGTCACCGCCCCAGATGTATGCTGTGAGTGAATCATTAGATATGTGGGAAATAGTGTTGTGTAGGAAGTCTCCTTGCCCTATGTTCGGGGTGTATAATCCGTTAATCACCAAGATCTCACTGTCTCACTGGCCCGTTAGATGTATATACCTTCCATCTCTGTCAGTAACGCTGCGTTGTACTGTGTAGGGAACCCCAGGTGCTATCCACATGAGGACCCCCCTAGCGAAGGATGAATTACCCGAGCCATACGCCTGTCCCGCCCAACACTTCATTAGCCGAGGGATCTCCTCTGAGGGAATGTGTGTTTCTTGGAGGATAGCGATATGGATGCGGTGTCTTTTTAGGTGTGCGTGTATTCTGCTGCGTTTTTTGGTACCCGCCATGCCCCTCACTTTCCAGGTCATTATGTTCTATGTAGGTGTTTTATTCATTATATTGGGGTGGGGTTTAGCGCGTTGAAATTATGGACCCGGGATCCCATCCCCAGGGTCCAGCATGAGTTGCCATCCTCCCTGCGCGTGTGTAACTCGTGCGTGCAGCGCGGCCGCCTCGCTCCCACTTGTCAACACCCCCTGGCCCAAAGAAGGGGAAATAGTGCCAAATAACAATAAGAGAAAAAGAGACAACAATATACCACGATAAAGGATATATCGGGGGAGACCCGATTTGAAACAATTTGGCACAACCGGTGCCTAAACAGCAGTCCAAACGGTAAAGTTCCATACAGGGGTTTTTCGGTTGAAAGAGCGTGGGTTGGTAGAGATTGGATATCACCTAGTCCTCCTCCAGGATAGTTCTGTCCCTTTGTGCCTTGTGTTGTGGTCGTGCCCACAGGTACCGTTTCGGCGAGTAGTCAGCATGGCCGCTGTAGCCCCAGCTCACGAGTGGGACGCACACATGATTTTGATCGAGTCCAACTGGAGAGTAGGGGGTTTCAATGCCCCAGTTCAGCGCTCGGGGGGGAAGCGCGGCAGCGGCGCGTAGGATAACACTAAAGTTCGTCAGCAGAGCGCGGGGTGAGGTCGGGGCCGACCAGGAGCTGGGAGAGGGGAGAGCCAGATTCCTCCCCGGGAGAGCTGCTGTCGGAGATGCACGCCACGCTTCTATTGTCAGCTTGGGATCCAGTGAATGTGCTGGTTTCCCTTAAGCTTTGCGCCTGATCGGCCTCTATTTGCGATCTCGACGGACGAGATATTGTCTTAGTTTTCTTTTTCCTGTTGTGAGCGGGCGTGATCCATTCTTCAGTTGCTTTTTTACCTTTAGGGGAGCCGGCCAACATGAGTGTTTTTTCGTCGATGACTACTCTGAGCCGGGCGAGGAACACTAGTGAGTAAGTGATGCTGTGTTCCCGCAGTAGTTGCTTTATTTTAATATATGTGGCTCGTTTACGTTGTACTTCCATCGTGTAATCCGGGTAGGCGGATACGGTGCTGTTTTCCAAGCTAATGGGGTTGGATTTTTGGAAGTGCTGGAGGACTGAATCTCTCCCTCTGTAGTTCAGGAAGCGGGCTATCAGAGGGCGTGGTGGTGCACCAGGTCGTGGGAGTCTCCTCGGGATTCTGTGCGCTCTTTCTATTACTGGTGCATTTGTGGTGCTTTGTATGTTTATTATTTCGTTTAGCCATTTCTCTATGAAGTCTTCGGCTGTAGGTAGTTCCATGCGCTCCGGGATGCGATGAATCTTATGTTGTTGCGCCTCGATCGACCCTCCGCTTCTTCGGTCCTGCGTTGCAGCTGTGCTAGTTCTGTTTCCAGATGTTGGATTTTGCTTTTCATAATTGTTACTTCTGGTTGGATCTGTTCGAATGAGAGTTCTGTGGTTTGCACTCTGTCTTTTAATTTACGGTGGTCCGCGCGGAGCTGTGAGACTTCCAGTGCAGCGGCCTCTATTTTACTTTCCAGCGATGTTTTCGTCTCCATTATTGCTTGCATGATTTTGTCGAATTGGTGGGAGTGCGTTTGAAGTGTCTCGCTCAACTGGAGCAGCATGGCATCTTGTGTGGCTGAGCGCCCAGTGACGAGGGGGGGGTTCCCCTCTAAGGGGGCCCCCAGTTTGGGATGTTTAGGTTTAACCATGGCGCGATCTTTGCTGCTGAGGTGGGTGGAGTGAGTCAACTTCCTAGGGAGATCCTGGAGGGACAAGCCAGTGGCCTCGTCTGTGCTGGCAATTGCCGATATGCTAGCTACACGGAATGGCCGCGTGTAGTGTGGTTTCGTGGCAGAGCCCGGATTTGCATCCGTGGCGGAGGTGTCTATATTGCTTCTATTGGTATTGTCCCTGGGGCCACGGTTTTCGAGTCCAGGGAGAGAGATGTGCCATTAACAGGCTGTGCTGTAGAGCGCTTCCCGAGGGGGGGTCTGCAGCTACCCCGACTCCTCTATTTATCGTTTGGCTGCTCGGTGCCTGTTTTTTATTATGTTTTTTTTTTTTGTAATCCCCACGTCCCTTGTGCAGTCTCCTCACCGTTCGTAGTGCAGCGCAGCAGTTTTGGAGCCTCTGCAGGCCGAGGTCAGGGCCGCTGGGTTTCCTTATGCGGGGGGGCGGGCACCAACAGAGGATCGCAATCTTTGTCTTTGTTCCAGGCCGCGTCGCGCGCCGATCCTCGCGTCGTCGCTGCCCAGGGGTAGAGCTCCGGCAACCTCGGCCGCCTCTGTGGCACCGGCAAAAAGCGAGCGGCACCTAAACTAGGCATCCACTCGCAATGATCCTGGCACACCCGAGCAGCCTAGCCCTCAGGTCCAGTTTTTTGTGGGCAGCTGTTCACCGTCCGGGTTGTTGCTCCGCCCGCCGATCGCGCTCAGGGCCTCGGCCGCGCAGGTAGAGCGCAGTCAGACCAAGGGGCAGAGGGCGCCCCTGCGCGCCCGGCCAAGCGGCTCCCAGCCCCTCGGGCAGTGGCAGGGCGTCAGGACTCCAGCGCCGACCGGTGTGGGGTTGCAGATTTAGCTCGCCTCCCTCGCAGGGAAGGGTCGTCGCTCAGCGGAGCCGAGGCCACATTCACACCCCGCTCCTCGATCCGGGCCTGGGCCACTGCCGAAGTGGCCCGACCGGCAGTATAATGTTCAGGGCTTACCCCAGGAGTTGTGGGGGAGCCCCAGTTACTTATGGCACTTCAGGGGCCAGGATAATTATAAAAAAAGGCGGACCGTGAGCGGAGCTCCGAGCTCAAGCGTCCGCTCCGGCCCTTGGCTGCCAAGATAACTCCAACTACTTTGGTAGCAAGTTAATGTGGAGGCCAGCTTTCCCCAGGGACCAGAGTCTCCACTTCTGTGAATCGTCCTCTTCAACCCAGTATCAATGCATCTCTCATGACCTTTAGCTACGGATAGGGTAGGGCAGGGGGAGGGATCTGCCAGCTGGCCAGTTGTAGTCAAAAGTCCCTTGGAGCAGAGCCCTCTGAGACTTCTGATCCCCACTGCAGAGCCCATATGTGCCACTTGGCGTGGTCCGCCATCAGTCTGCAGGCGGCCAAGAAACCTCAAGGCCGCTCTCACTGAGACCCACATCAAACCATTGGGATCATAGCCCAAATGTCCTGGACTCATTAAGGCACAGGAAGAGCAAAGTGTCCAGGTTGGCTCCAATTAAGGGCTGCTAATGTGAAGGATTCATGTGCCTCTTTGGCACATTGATGGAAAAGCCCAATGATGTCAACAAGTCAGCTGTCTGGAGGTGACTTACGGCTGAGGTGAGTGCACCTTCAGCAACTAGTTGACGAGGTATAGCAACTGTGGTATTCCAAACTTCTGCACATGGGCAGCAACCAGTAAGGCCAAAGGAGAGAAACAAGAGCTAAAAGTGTTAGTTTACCTGAAACGCCAGGTAGCATCTGTAGGGCAAGAATGTATGAAGAGGCATCCTGGAAATCCAACACAATCATCCAGTTGCCTGGGTCCAGGGCAGATAGAAATTGTCTCTGGTTGAGCATTTTGAACCTGCCTTTCTGGAGGAAGTTCAGCGGGCGAAGATCAAGAATAGGAATGGGGGCCTCCATTTTTCAGCATCAAAAAGTAATGGGAAAAACAACTAGTCCCAAACTCTGATGCCGTCACCCTCTCTACAGCTCCCTTGATCAAGAAAGCATGAACTTCCCCTCAGAGTATGGACAAGGGATTCTCCAGGAGGCGTTGTGGTGGAGAGGCATGTTGGGAGGGGATGATAGGAAGGAGATGGAATAACCATTTCACACAATCTGGAGCAGCCACTGGTATGATGCGATTCTCCTCCACCTGGTACTCTCCAAAACCACAAAGGGGAAGAAACTGCTGGGAAAATAGCTACATAGGCGATACCAACCCAAGAAAAAGCGCTGTTGCTCTGCTCTCTTTAAAGTGCTCCAGGGCTCAATCTGCCTAGTCTTCAAACAAATGTGTACCTCAAATGCCATGTACATAAGGGACTGTTGGACACTGCTCGAAAAACTGGTGGATCAAATGCAAGCATGGAGCTGGAGCACCACACTGGTCCCAACTACTTTAACTCAACAGCAGTGGCATGCACTCCTGAATGGAAGAGTACTGTTGCATAATGCATCAGAGTGGCTCCCCAGGAGGCAGCCTATGTTCACCGACCTGAGAGCAAGGCTGGCTTAGGAGAACATTTTTAGTGAATGCCTCCATATATTTTGATTCTAGGTCTGGGGTGGTTGTCAGAAACCCACTTGGTTAAGATGAATTGTATACCACAAGGCACTTTGGGGAGGCGGAGGAAGGCAGGGTCCCCTAGAGCAGGCCTATGCCATTTTGCAATCTGCGTCTTTACTGGAATGCAAGATCCTGGCTTTGCCCAGGGGCCCAGCCCAGCAGTAGGTCTGTGGGGGCCTCATTTCTTTAATATTTATGCTGCTAAAATTAGATCCAGTCTGAACGTCAACTGGAACATTCTCTATTGGACCATTCTTACAAATTAGCCATTTACATCAGTGATTTGTTTCCTAAATCTCCCACTTCATGCTCCTTTTACTGATGACAGAGAGCGGTGCTTTCTCCCACAGTACAACTCAGGATGATCCTGAAACAATTTCTTTACCCAGTGACAGCCCTTAAATTAATTCTTTAAGAATCAAAATGCTAACTAATACACATGGAGGAACGAGAATTGTAGGATTTTTTCTTGCTCCAAGTAGAAGCAAGATACCCTACAAAATGTGCTCGTCTGAATCCTCATTTTAGTAAGAGAAGTATCTCACATTAGTACCCATGTCAGAAGGCATTGGGTTTTAGAGAGGAGAGGGGAGGAGGTATGTTTGCCCAGACACATTGCTTAGAATAACCAAATTGCTGCACCATAACTTGGGGGTTGAAGTGTTATGGGGAGAGATTGAGTGGGTGGTAAAAGTCTGGTTATAAATTGTTTTGATGAAATGACTAGAGGAACCAGTGTGCAACATAGAATCAAAGCAATTACAATGTGACCAAAACATACAAATAAAAAAAACTGAGGCTTTTTTTTGCTAAAATCGTCCAGGACAGTACATATGTTGTGGCTACTCAAACAATTCCAATGTTACGGTTATTTTCTAAGGAAATACAGTTGTTAGGCTGTTTCTTTCCATCCCAGTCAACATGTGACAACCCCTATGACTGGACAACCTGGAGCTCTAAGGCTGAAAAATGTAGGCCATGAATAGTTTTATACAGCTATATCTCTATAACCTTAAGGTACAATGATTCCTACCAATACCTTATCAAGCGAGACTGATAAAACACTACCTGCTAACATTTACTGGCTACAATGTAGAGAAATATGTAGTTTTTGCCCAGCTTTGGTGGACAGAAAATCTGAATTTTATTAAAGACACAGAGACTTATATTATTGCATTCTTCTTTAATGCCACTACTTCAACAGCAGGCCCTTTAAAGAATATGGAACAACAACAAAGTCCCAACTTAATAATACAACAGAGCACCCAGCCATCTCCCTTCTTTTTTAGCAATCGGCTTCAAACACACGTTTAACTGCAAAACATATCAAATTGAAACAAATAATTAAGTTCCCCAAAAATTAAAGTGCAAAAGTCAATAATTCAGTCACCCAAAAAAGTCCACAATTTTCAACATCTTACGCTGTTATTCCTCTTCTTTATTTTTGTGCTCGAGCTACAATACAAACGACATCAATTAACTTGGGCTGGGTTCAGGGAGGGATAATATTAGCCTCCGTGTCTAACAAAATCCAGATTTTCTGTCCATCAAAGCTAAGGAAAATCTACATTTAAGACCGGAGGCTAACCTTATTGCAAGTATAAAGTTTTTCCAACAAACAATTAGCTACAGTCTCAACAGGTTTAAAATAATCTCTGGAACACCGTCAATCAACCAATCTACACACCTCAAAATATCCTGCAATGCACCCCCCAAACATATAATCTTTCAACGGGGATGCACCCCTCCTAGAATGAGCACCAAAAGTTTCAACATTCACACCTGATTTTTTTGATCATATTTCACCCAACGTGCCAGAGTAGGTGACAAAACTGCTTTAGGTGGGTATTTAAAGGAAATTATCAACTGTTTCTCAAAATCAGCTCAATTATGCTGTCCTCTCATATTCCTTCACAAAACGACCGGATCAACTTTTCGTGGTCATCAAAATAGGGATAAAATATTGAGAGTTTGTATTAGTCCTCTTAGTCAAATGGAAACCACACCCTCAGGAGAATAAATTCTGTTTGTAATGTCCATGGCTCTGACATCTGAAACTCTCCTAAAAGAAACTAGACAGCAAAACTGTCAACTTCGGAGACAACATCTTCAAGCTCAAAGCTTCATTCGACTCCAGATTATCTAGATAATTTAAAAAAGTTTAGACACACCCCAAATCAAATTATACCTAACCACTGGAGGTATTGAAATCCTTATACTCCGACACCGGGACATCTTGTTTGGGGTCAAGGGCAACAAGTTTTTATGTTTACTTTGTCCTTGGGACAAGTAGGCCCAATCCCCTACAGCACAAACCCTTTGGCTGCCTGTTTACAGAGAGTGGAACTCTCTGCAGTTGAGGTAATGTGTTTCCAAAAGATAATGCTGTTCGAACTTGTATTTATGGTTCATTAATTGAAAGCCTTCATTATTAGGGTGCGTGCTGTAAATAAATGTTTTAAGGTCACACTTCACTACTGACGTTGGTTCCAGTACAAAAAAAAAAAACGTGTACACACATGTTTGAAAAGTTTAGGCTAAGAGGCTAAGTATAATGCTCCCAGAATGCTCTCTGATTATATGCAAATGACGTGTCATTTAGTAAAATGTGTTGATGCATGCTAGTATTTCCCAAAAATATTTCTAATGGAAAATCAGTGTAACCATTTTCAACACGATTATGGGAAGCATGAAAATAAACAAACACTGACAAAGCCAACTGATCTGACATATTTTTATAAGTCTTTTAGTTTCATCAATGCGTGTCTTGTTTTGAAATGGCTTTTGTAACACTTTATTGTTGTGGGAGCTACCAGGCCCTCAACATTGTAACAAACATTGGCAAAACCCCCCAAAAAAGTTTTTGAACTCTTAAAGCACACGTTGCCACCAGCGGCATAACAAAGGCCCGCAGCCGCCCTCCAGGGGGCCCCGTCAGCACAGCACCTGCCCTGAGTGAGTCTGGAGAGGGGGCTCCTCCATGTTCTTTGCAAAGGGGCACCCTCCAGTTTCGTTACGTCACTGATTGCCACTGTAGTTCCTGACACTGAACAAAACTACTTTGTGTGGCAATATGCTCCTTGTGGAAGAGCAGAATGCGATCACTCACAGTAAAGCCAGCCGAAAGAGAGAGAAATAGAAGTTTAATAAAAACAAAATGTCTTTGTTAACACCAGACCTAATTAGGGACCAAGACCCACATGTAGGTAGCTTTTTGCATGTCGCAAACAGCGACTTTCGCTGTTTGCGATGTGCAAAAAGCACATTGCGATGCACAAACCCAGTTTTGCGATTCAGTAACCTGGTTACCGAATCACAAAACGGGTTTGCGACTCGCAATTAGTAAGGGGTGTTCCCTTCCTAATTGCAACTCGCCGTGCAATGTAGGATTGTTTTGTGACCGCAAACGCGGGTGCAAACCAATCGCAGTTTGCACCCATTTCAAATGGGTGCTAACACTTTCGCAAAAGGGAAGGGATCCCCATGGGACCCCTTCCCCCATTGTGGATGTCACTGTAAACATTTTTTCAGAGCAGGCAGTGGTCCTGCGGACCACTGCCTGCTCTGAAAAAATGAAACGAAAACGTTTCATTTTTCGTTTTTGTTATGCATCTCGTTTTCCTTTAAGGAAAACTGGCTGCATTACAAAAAAAAAAAAAAAAAAACTGCTTTATTGAAAAGCAGTCACAGACATGGTGGTCTGCTGTCTCCAGCAGGCCACCATTCGTGAGGGGGTCGCAAATTGCGACCCATCTCATGATTATTCATGATGTGGGCATTTGCGAAGCCCTTGCGAATCAGATTGTGTCAAGACACCATCCTACATTCGGATTTGCGACTCGCAATTTGCAGGTCACAAATCTGAACCTACCTACTTGTGGCCCCAAATTCTTAAAGAAAGTCACAAAAGTGCACCCATGGTATATGTCGTACCCCTATAAAATATTTGTGAACTGTATTTTAGCATGGGTAAATACGATGTGTAGATTTGCTCATGTGAAAATCTATTGAGCATTTGCAAGTTCATTTTCCCTCCAGCCACTTTCTTCCCAACCCTGGAAGAAGTTCTAATTCTGCCATTGTCAGGAGTAAATGTCCAACCTTTCTTATTATGGGAAAATATTAGAGAGAAGCTGGTAAAAATCTTTAAAACATGCAGGTTAGTAGGTTTGCAGACTCAAAGGCATTCCAGCCCTGGAACTATTGCTTACTGCTTCCTCCAGCCCCAGTATGCAGATCTGCAGAAAGGTGACAAAATAAGGAAATTGCTACAGTAGGGATTGAAACTCCAAGTATTGAAGCCCTACTATGGTAGTAGCCCTGGCATAATCAGAGAGGTTATTAATTGCTGCCATAATTTGTTGCCACACTACATGGCACCAAAGGGACAAGTAGATCTTTTTACAGGACAAGTAGATTTGAGAAGCAACCTGTCCCCTGGACAAGTAGATATTTTAATAAATTCCACACCCCTGCATTATGCAAAACATATCCTGAAGCAATAGCTGACCTATGCCCACAAATATTTCTATAGGACATACCCTTTTTAAATAAAGATGTCAAGTAATTAACCACTTGAACTACATCCAATGAAATGGGATCAAATTCCTTTTCCACACACCAGCAAACCCATTTTTGCCATGCTAGTCCATGCATCCTCCTTGTTCCTGGTGCCCAGGAATCTTTAAGTTTTGTAGCTTCTAGTGAGAGTTCTAGCACATCCCCACACACACACCTGAAACTTACCAGGCCACCAGTCTCAGTTGACCTGACATCACCAGTTTGTGCGTTTCTCCCCGAGATCTCAGAAGACTGTCCTGAAACACAGGTAATAGGACTGGTAATGCCACTGACAATTCCAGGAGTATGGGATACCAAACCTGTCTCTTCCAAAAATCTGTCACCAACACCAGTAACTCCTTCCACTTGTGAATCAAACTCTTCACATGAGTCATCGTCGAGAATGGGGGAAATGCATAAGGCCAGAGACCTCTTCAATCCTGTCGAAATGCATCTACCCCTGCTGAATCCAGATCTGGTCGCCAACTGAAAAAAAGTCTCTGATCATTCAACCTGTTTGCAAACAGATCCCCAAGGCATGGGAACCTTCGAATCATCAACACCTGAAAAAACAACCTGTTCCGCATCCAATCACTGGATTCTATGTAATTCCTTGAACACCAGTCTGCTTCCACATGCTCAGACCTCCTGAACCACCAACACAGTTCCCCCGTTACCTCCATGAGTATAATCTCCTCTGCATACTTCAGACCACTCCTCAAATGCCTGGCTTTCAATCTCTGAAGTGCATGATAATGTAAAGAAACAGGAAGAACAGCTTGTAGCGTTGACAAACATAACTCTCTAAAACATCCTCAACGATATCTTCTCTGAACTCAATACCTTTTGAATTTCTTTCCTTTCCTTACCTTATTTTCTTCATTTTCCCCTTTGGCAACTTCAATTGCCCTTCCACTGTATCTACCATAAAACCTAAAAATTGAATCTCCTGACTTGGGACAAGACATTAATTCTGTCTGTTCACTATGAAACCCAGATCCTCCAACAATGACACTGCCATCCTCTTATATTCCACAATTTTCACCTTGCTCTGATCCATTAACAAAATAACATCCATGTAGCCAGATAAATAATCAGATGTATGGCTCGCTCCCTCAAAAAAGCCGACACTGGACGGAGAACCTCTGAAGCACCAAGGGGCTGATGAAAGCCCGAATGGAAGACACACAAACTTCCACATTTTTCCTTCCCATCTAAACTGCAGAAACCTCTGATGTGGTTCCCAAATCAGAATGGTCAGGTAGCGTCCTTCAGATCTAACCGTCATCCAGTCCCTGCCTGTAGAACATCTCTAAACAAATGTATACCTTCCATTTTGAAGTGGTGGTACTCCACCACCCAATCGTTCGGACTTCCTAAATATTTATCATGGGCCTCTCTTTTGTATTTTCTCCACAAGAAAAATATTGCTTACAAACACTCAAATGGTTCTTTACTTCCACAGTTGCCCCCTTTGCCTTTATCTCCTGAACATCTTTGCTTACCATCACCGAAAACTCTGTACTGAACTGAATCCTCCCGGAATAATGATTCTGAATTGGTTCCTCTATGAAGTCTATGTGATAACCCTGCACCATCTCTCAAGACCTCAGGATCTCCTATTACCCAAGTTAAATTTTCATAAAATTGTTCTAGTCTGGAGCCTAACATTAAGGGGATACCAGTAGGGTGTTGTCTTACCTGAACTCCTGGTGCAACAGTCACCACAATCTCCTCGGCCTCTAGATCTAGGAGGGTAAAACTCACCGCTTGGTATGAGGTCTGATAAATACTGGGTCTAAAAGATTGTCTCGTAATACCCATTCCTCAGCCGGGGAACTGACCTCTTGTTCGCCTGGCTCCTTCATGAAGAGGTTTATCAAACTTTTTGCATTTCCTACTGTGATTTCTGCAACACTTGAAATTTCCCTACATGTTTGGACATCTCCTTAATGAAATCCTCACCAAATAACCCATTTGCTGCCTGTCGTGCATCATTATTTATTAGTTCAACTAAGTTCAGGTAAATTTTAAGTAAAATACTTCTTTCCACAGATATTGCTGTGAAGCATTCCACAACAAACACACAGTTCTCTAAATCCACTCTCTCAGCTTATCTAAGTTTAATGTTTTTTGAGAAACGTAAGCCTCTTTGGCTATATCAAATATTTTAGTCAGTGGACCTTTCAGATCCAAAAGTCTATTTTAGCACATTTTTAAGCCTTTATCAAGCCCTTTCCTTGGGTTTCGTCCTCCTTTGCACATGGAGGCTAAAATCTTTACATCAAGCTCAGGAGTCAACATAACTATTTTCCAGACTAGGTCTTGAGCACTCAGACCTCAAGCACAGTCTGATTTCTTTCGGTATTTGCCTTCTCAACCATGTCTCCACATAATCTGCCACATGGGCTGCTGGGCACCACTCTGGAGAGAGTGGGTGTTTTATAAGCAGTGGGTCAAACATGAATTTCCCCCAATGGATCAGTAAGGGACTCTGCTTCTCTGCTTAACACACCATTTTTGGGCTCTGCCCTCAAAATGCTTTCCCCATCGGAGTCAAAATCTGATGAGCAGCTAAGCTCCACCTCTGCACTACCAGATGAACCATCACAAGAAACTGTGGAGTGCCTACGAGTCTGAAAAGACTTTCCTTTACTCTTTTCTGGACCCTTTCTTTGTTCCCCTTGTGTGTCAAAGGCACCCTCCTGTTTCGTGCATTCATGAACCCTCTGTTCGTTCTCTTCTGTTGCAGATTTAATTTTCCTTTATTGAGTCACTTCCTCCATTAAATGTTTCCTCTTTCTACTCATTTTTCCTCCTATTTCCTCCACAGGCCCTTCTCTGGCTGACCAATACCTCTGATCCTGAGTGGTTAAACCCTTCACCTGTAGTAAATCATCCAATTTATTTTCCATCTTATTGTTAAACTCTGAAGAAAATGTAGATAGCATATTTAAAATTATGTCTTCTAAAGAAAACTCCATACTTTTCAATGTACTAGGTTCACCCATTTTCTATCTTTCTCCAACAATTAAAGCAGTCAAAAACAAGAAATCACTCAAATTCTCCTCACTGCTTCCCTAAACCAATAAACCTCACTGTACTATTTTCCCAATTTAGTAAAGCTTCAAATGTCACACTAACTGTAAAAAACCTACTTGAACAAAGCCATTAAACCTCATACTGTAAACTGCACAATACCTGTTGATCATATGAAAAAAAACAGATAAAAACAGAAACCTTTAGCCCAATCTGTCAAACTTTATTAACTAAAGTGTACAAGCGAAGCTTTCCAACTAAAGATGGCTGCTGTCATGTCACCACGTCCCGTAAAAACAAAATGAGCCAGTCGGTCTATTTCTATTTTTGTGATCTATTAAAGCACCAATCGTATTTTAATTCTGGACACACATACATGTGTAGCTTATCTTACTGGCATCTCTTTACTGCCCAACTTCAAACCATTCAAGATAAGCGGTACCAGCAACAAGCGATTTTCAGTGCGAGTCCCCGTTGACATACAAGATGCGTGTGCCACTGTTATTTTCAGAACCTATGCAAGAGTTTAACCATGCAAAAAAGGAGCTTGAGCCCAACCCCAGTAAGTATCGACAAAACTAATCTATGATATCAATCTACTTTAGATAATACGAAGAAAATGTAAACAGTCTGTGTTATAAATTTAAATAAATCTTATCTACTGCTAGGCCTTAAAAAACTATCCATTTATTGCTCTTTATCTAGATTTATAAGTTTAAACAGTCACTGCCAAACATTCTCACGAATACTCAACTGTACACAAAATTAATTTGGATTCCCAAATCACATTCCAAACATCTTATTTAGGCAATCACTCAGAGCTGCCAGTTAGGTACGTATCTTTTGAAGCAGCTGCAAAAAAGAAGGAAAATGGCTGGGTGTTCTATTGGTTCATTAAGTTGGAACTTTGGTGGTGTTCTATATTCTTTAAAGGGGCTGTTTAAGTAGTGGCATTAAAGGGGAATGCATACATGTTAGCCTGCGGTCTTGCCATCAAATAGATGGTTACTGCCAAATCTGCCTGGATGAACACCCCAGTGCTAGGCCATGTGTTATAATTACTGTTGTCACCAAAATTATAATTAACAGTTATTATTTTCAATGTTATGGTTTATCGTGTGCCCCCACCTGGCACATTCCTTATCTTTCCTAGTATTGTTAATCGTACTCTCCACATGAAGCTCAACTTAGAATGTTGATGATGCGCGAGCGCAGCGATGGTGAGGGGATGGCGGAGTAAAAAGAAGATTCCTATCTTATCTTCCGACTCCCCTGTTAATTATTTGATTTTCATCATTGGCGAGGAGATTAGTGTGAGGTGGAACTTCCACCCATCTGCCCTTTTAGTACTCTCCAGTACCGTATACACAACTGATCCTACTGACAGTGGTGGTTGAAGCTGTGAGGATGTGAGGATGGACAGTGTCTAGCCTCTATATCCATCCTGGTGGCTGTCGACTTTGGCGAAAGGTGCCCAGAGGCACGGTCAGTAATGTCTAACTTTCTCTAGTAGTACCCAAAGTCTTCTTTGCCTTATTTGACTGCAGTTAATTACTGAGCGAGTTGCGTATCCCATCCCTGACAGGCTGTCACAAACCCTTTTAAATTCACTAGTTCTACACTTAAAACGTTTCCTTTTAAATGTACAAGTTAGGTTCAACTCATTTCACTTTTGTGTTGAAATGGCACTTATTTCTTCGCTGATAAATGGAGCTGTTCATTGAGTTGTTTATCAGAATTATCAGCGTATGCAGATCAGTCACTCCAATTAAAGTGACACACAAAAGCTCATCAACATTTGCCCTATTCACAATTGACTTTTTTAAATGATTCTTATTTTGCATAGCACAAAACTCCATGCCAACTTTGTATATTAATCGTATCTGACTCTTGAAGAATAACATTTGAAATATCAAACAATGTGACGTACAAGCCTGCAATGGAACCTATGTAATCCTCCAAGTTTTGATTCACTCAGACATCAAAACCCTCTTCCCCCAAAAGAATCACCAGATCTCTCCCAGCATGTTCAGCTCTCTTCCCACACCTTTTATATTGCCCCGCTTCTTTGAACTGCCACCCCCATATACATTAACTTATCAATCTCCATGCACCACCCCATCCCCATTCTCCATAGCCAGAAGAGATGTTAAATGTGGTCAAAGAAGAAAACCTTGTACCTGGGTAGGACCAGTTACTTTCTTGGAAGTAGATTTAGTTTTGCACATGCTGACATCATACATCCAGACTCTTCCTTCTTCATCGCCACAAAGTACGTAGTCCTTTTCTGTTGAAACAAACACACACAACTGTAATACATGTTCTTTATTCTACATTATCGTTGATTTTTGTCAAATCACAAACACTGTCCCCTTAGTAGCATAGTACTTTACACTGAAACCACTTTATGGGGAAGAAGATGTGTGTTGTCATTCGGTTACGTGATATCGAAGAGAGGAATGAGCCACTGGAAGTATATACTATATTACCTGAAACTCCTGGGGGTAAAAAAAAAAAAAAAAAAAAAAAAAAAGGAAAGAAAGAGCACCCTCACATGAGCATTCAGAAGGTGGTGTAAAATCACCTCCCCACTTTCCCGGCCAGCATCCTGTAAATGAAAAAGCAGCTGCTAGAGAACAGAGGGGATGCTATCTGGTTGAGAATAGTACAATGCAAGAGGATCCTGCAAAGGGAAACCCTAGTAGACAGAACGTCCCATTAGCATGTGCAGATATTATTGCAGGGGATTACTAAGAGGATAACTGGACTTAATTTTTCCTACTTGCCCCTTCTGTTAGCCAGGGACCCTACATTCATGTGGCAAAATTATTCCAAGACACAGCCTGATTGGAATTTTCAAATTAAGTAAGAACATCCATTTCTAAAGAGCATTGTGAATTACTGGATTTGGGGTTGGTCAGTTGCATTTTCTTTCTGCTAGGAAAAGAACTATGTACTAAAAAAAAAGAAAAAAAAAAAGTGTATACCAATGCAAGTTCTTTAAAGTAATGCAATGTTAATCTCCACTACTCACCTGGACAGCTGCATAGCATAAGATACGGGAGGTCTGTCTGGGACCACTGTAATTCTGCCAAAATGTAGGCATCTACTTTTTTACCGCGTTTGTTCTTCTGATTCTTCAAAGACTGGCTCCAGCTCCATAAATATATGGAACCCTGCATGGCACTTTTGGAAGCTGAAACATAAATGAACTATACTTTAATATTTATGGAATTTAACAGCAGTTCTAAAATCACTATGGTGGATTTAGTATGGAGGAATTACAAACTATTGACTTCCACTGGTATGGATACCTCTGTATGGAAAGAGTGAGAAGTGTACAAAATTCATGAAGAAATTAAATAAATATATTTATCCGCAACTATGGTTCTTTACTATTGCTAGCTTTCATACAATCATTCTGTTAGGCATAAAACCCATATCCAAAATCACTACTAGAAGTGGTTAATGGCAACCACCCAACAAGAAAAGAGCATGGAACCCCTAGACTATACACAGACGTGTCATTGATGGCAAGGGTTAACTGACAATACCTGGGACAAAATGAAAATCCCAAGGTATAGGTCAGTAAAATATCAATAAAAGTTTGGTTTTCAGCTACGGACAATGGAGACATATGGCCTAGCCACAATGCTTAAAAAAAAAAAAAAAAAAAAAAAAAAGAGAAAAGGCAAAAAGGAAATAACTGGAGTAAAAAATTGTCAACTATGTAATTCCTACCTCAGCCAAAAAGATTTCTCCTAGAGAATACAAACCTATCTCACTATCTGCCTTTATAGGATTGCTACCTTTTACAGTACAGTCAAAACTAGTTTTGGATGGAGAAAAGCTATAACTTTGGGCTGAGATGCCAAATAATTTCCTTTCTTCCTTTACTGTCTTGCAATCAGAAATGGGCAAGTGTAGGAGCAATACCTCTCAGAGGGTAGACCGACTTTTGAAAAGCAACTTGAAGCTCTCACTTTCCTCCAAACCCTAGGGTCGCCAAGCCAATGGTTGCATAATAAACAAGAAAAGAATGGCATGGTGTGCTTTACACTGTTGGAACAAGGCTGCATTTCAACTGATAAAGCAAGCAAGATTCTTGCACGAATATAAATTCTGGAAGTATGAATAATTGCTGGGTGAGGCCCTAACCAAGATGCGTAGCCACAACAGAGCAGGTTTCTGTGTAGGAATGATCCCATATCTTTGGGACTAAAATTGGTAGAGAGACCGCCTGATCAATTTGCTTTTAGACTTCTTCGTAGCGCTCTGTGGACAACAGCACATTTGTGTCAAGGCCTTCAATGACAATCTTTGGTCATAGGTACACCTCTAAGCCACTAGCACTGTGCAAGGTTGAGTTAGACAAGCTGCCTTTACCACTGTTATAAGTGAACATTACGTTCTACTATTAGTGGTGCTTATAAAATCCTTAGCGTAGTGTAACTTCGCTGCTGCTTCTTCTGCCACATAAGACACTTCTCATGCTATCATTGGTCCTCCGACTTTCCTTGCTCTAGCGCAGTGGTCTTCAAACTTTTTAATGCTGCGCCCCCCAGTTGAAAAATAAAAATCATTGGCCCCCCCCTCAGAATTTTTCACAATTATTTTAGAAAGATGGCAATGTTTAAATAGGTCTAAACCTATTTAAACATCGCAGTTAAGTACTGTTACCTTTTTAAAACTGCAATAACATGCTTTTGCTTAAAACAAAGGCATGTTATTTGTATAATATTTATTTTGGCCAGAGTTTGGCGCCCCCCCCTGGGATCACTTAAGGCCCCCCAAGGGGGGCCCGCCCCCCAGTTTGAAGACCTCTGCTCTAGCGGGTACCTTTCCACTTGAATGGGAAGAGTTGATCAATATATTTGAGAAATACACTGAAGCTCCAGATCGTAACCTAATTTTTAGCCTCCAATTTCAAATTCCTTACGCTTTACTAACCGTTTTAAAATTCAGTTTTACATTTTGAATCTCTGAACCTGGGGGCATGGCCAAGATGGCGACCGGAGCAGCAGCATAACCTGCAGCTCCGCTCCCGGCTGATTAAAATCTCCTGCAAAACGGCGATCCCCAGTCTTTTCCGGTGGATCGCATGTCTCCCCGCTGACCTGGTGCCTCCGGTGGTGTTTTAACCTTGGCCGGGCGAGTGCGTGACTGAGGAGGAAGAGCTGAGGAGCGCGGGGCTTGGAGAGGTGGGGCCTGCGGCACGGTCATGTGCCCCTGCTGCCGGGAGCGCCTGACACCATTGCAGAGACAGAGGAGGGGACCGGCTGACTCGCAGCGCTTAATCGGAGTGTGGAGGGGCTGCGCTCCGTTCCCGGATGTTGACTGAGCTGTGCGTGGCCGCGTGCAGCCGCGCGGGTATGCCGGACATAGAAAACGACCTATCGGCGGCGCATGTCGGGCCCGAAAATCCATGGCTGGGCGCTTCCCCTTGTGCGGGCTAGTGGCCGTTGGCTGGGGTGAGGTGAGGTGCAGCGCGGAGGGGCTGCGCTGCGCAGCGTAGCCGAGCCAGAGGACAAAGGATTTGTGGTCTGTCATGGAGATGCTGGGGCCCTCAATTGAGTGCGTACAGCCCCTGGCCCCCGTGCCGCTTAGCCCTGGGGTACGCGATGAGACACTCCTCATGATTACGGGCAGGCAGAATTGGCCCCATACGCAAGCAGCACAGCAGCGTAGAGCCTGGAGACACCGCGCAGCCCCACAATTGTCAAACTGGGCCAAACCCTGGGATTTGCCATAACCATTACCTGCCAGGAAGGGGTCCAGAGGAACAAAGGTCACGATATAAGGTGACTGGACCCTATTGTCACCGTAAGGGGTCGCTGGAAGTCCTCACCCTGCGCCGTTCCTCTGGGCTGATGCACACACAGTGGTCCTGGGCAGTGGGCCCTCCTCGGGGGACCTTCTCCACTGTTGTAGGGGTCAAATGGGCAAGCCAAAAGGCATCGAGAGTGGCCACAGGGTCCATGGACACGGCGGACGCCCCCATCTAAAGAGCAGGACACAACCTTTTAGGCACTGCAGCAGATGGAACTTACTCTGTGTAATCACACTTCACAGTTTGAGAGGGTGCTGCAGGCCATTGTGGACACCAAAACCACCCTTGAATCGAAAAATCGGTGAAGTAATAATGGATGTCAGCTTACTCTGGACCGGCCATCGTGCGCTGGCAGACCGGGTTGAGCTGTCCCCGTCGATTAGAACACTACAGGAGAAGATGCTGCATCTATTGAATGAGTTTGACGGGCTGAAGATGCCGAAGGCAGATCAAGACGCCTAGTGGGGTTCCCAGAGCAGGTCAAGGGCCCTAAAGCTGAACGGTTTGTAGAAAAATGGCTGGCAGAGAGGGTCTTGTGGGACAAAACCCCAAAATTCTTTGATTGAACTGGGCCACAGAGTCCTTGCAGACCACCGCTACCAGGAGCGCATCCTCATCCCATGATAGCCAGGCTACTTAATAACCGGGACAGGGACCTAATACTGCAACTGTTCCGCATGACGGGCCCTCTGCCATTTGAAAATGCATCAATCACGGCCTATCCGGACTTTACCGCGGAAGTTCAGAAGAAACGTGGTTCCTTCTACCAAGTAAAAGAGCGCCTCCGTCAACACAACATTAAATATGCGCTCCTGTTTCCTGCCAAACTGTGTGTACAGGATGGGTCTAAGGTGCATATCTTCACCTCTCCAGAAGACGCCTGGACTTGGCCCCACGAGGGCTGGTCGTCCCCCAAGGAGAAACGCAAGCGCCGCTACGCTCGGTGATCAAGCCCACACCAGAGCAAGTGGTGGAGGAGCGCTCTCGTCTAATACGGGAGGCAACGCGATTTGTTGCCGAACCCCAGCGGTGATGTCAGATCAAGTGGACGCTGAACCTGAACACGAGTCCCGCTCTGAATCTGCGGACTCCCTCTCGGGTCGGATTCTCACCCCACGTTCGGCTGATGACATTTAAACTGCACCACTCGTTCCGGCATCTAGACGTCCGAAGACGTGCTGTGCCCTTGGTCTTCCGCGCGACTGGCCATGGGTGCCATTGTTGAACCGGCGGATGCGCGGTGCTGGACACATGGCACACATCCGGAGCCTCCCCCGGTGGGGTACTGAGCAGCGGGTCGAGCGTGACCATTCGTAGGGCTGGGAACCTGAACCCCCCCCCCAGAGTTGGCCTACATCATCCACGCCCCACTCCATATGGGCCTGTTCAACCTTATACCTGCTTGCAGGATATGTTTCGCTCTTGCATATTTAGTGCCATTGTTTAATATTGCTGTTCTGGTTTCTTTTTTGTTGTTTTTCAGAGAGGTTCTCCCACTGTTCTCTCATGAGATTGTTTCATTACTGCCACACATCACACTTATCCTAGAAGGCGGCGAGCACGCTGTAGGCTCTTGGGGGCGAACACGTCAGGGTGGGATGTTCTGGATGCTCCTAAGGGGTCATCATGGGCTGGGCTCCTTGCGCTCCCCCACCAGCTAACCTCTCCACATTTCCATGACCTTACAAGGACAAACACACCCCCCCTAGGTATAACGTGCTTACATGGAATGTGAGAGGGATGGCGACTCCGTGCAGACGACAGCGCATACACGCATATCTGAAACGATACCAGATGCATTTTGCTACGCTTCAAGAAACACAACTGTCAGATGCCACTCTCGACAAAACGCGAATAAACTGGAAAGGGCAATTGTTTGGGACTGTGTCCTCGTCCTTTACCCTTGGGGGGTAGCGATCTGGATCGCCCCAGGGGTGCCCTATGTGGTCGCCCGCATGCAGATTGATCCTGATGTCCGATATGTGGTGCTAGAAGGTAGCCTGGATGGTGCACCACTGTCACTAGTGGCACTATATATTCCCAATACTAATCAACACAGCTTTTTACATACATGATCAGCAGGGTTACTCCAAGATCCAGCAGTAGATAGCATCTGGGTTGGGGACTTTAATTGCATCCTGGACATTCACATAGATAGGTCCTTCCAACCACTTCAGACTGCCCGAGCAGCCAGATCTCACGCGAACTGGAGGATTGGACGTTGAAAAATGGCTTGGGTGATGTTTGGCGCTTAGGGCACCCAACACAGCGCGAGTATTCCTTCTACTCCCCTGTCCGCAGCTTACACACCAGAATAGACATGATCCTCACATCGCCGGCAATGGTACACAAGATACAAGGGTCGGATTATCTGGCTCGCACCGTATCAGACCATAGCCCACTACGCACAGTACTAGGTTGGGGGAGACCACGCACTCAGATCCCCACATGGCGCCTGCAGGTAGAAGCACTAACTGACGCGCGCCCCACCCCCCTCCCTTCTGTACTGACCTTGCTCAGTGCTTAACCAATTACTTCCCCCTGAATGATAATATAACGTCCCACCGCGCAACTGAGTGGGATGCCCACAAGGTAGTGGTGCAGGGCCACTGCATGGCTGCTTTGTGGACGTTCGGCGGGTATTGGTGAGAGAGATTGCAAGGTTGGAGTCCAGGTTGCGTGAGGCGGAGATTGCAGTAGCAGGTAATGAGATGCCAGTTGAGGAGCTGCAATCGTTGAGAGACAGACATAGAGAGGCAGATACTAGATTGAGCAAACAGGACTATAGATATTATATGACACGTCAATACGTGGAGGGCGATAGGGCGGGCTGCTTATTGGCTTGGCTTGTTCGACAGACTACTCAGCCCTCGCTCATAGGTGCAATCCATTTACTCTCCGGGACGATAGTAAATTCACAAGTGGTAATTAAAGCTTTTTACACCTATTACTGGTACACCTATTACCTACACCTATACTCGCCCCTTCCTCCCCCGCCAGTAGAGCAAATGGTTGACTTTTTAATTGCTTCCCTCCACAGACACCTGCAGACTGCACAGGCAGACATTAGATGGCCCAATTGGTATAGAGGAAATTCGTCTAGCGCCATCACAGATGGCCCATAACAAGGCACCTGGGTCGGACGGCCTGCCAGTGGAGTACTTGACATCCCAAGCTAATCACCTTTTACAGCCATTGCTTTGAGCGTTCAATGAAGCATACGATAGGGTGCAATTGCTGGACTCGATGAACAAAGCTCTTATAGTTGTGCTCCCAAAACCTGGTCGTGACCCTCTGGATGTTCGATCATACCGCCCTCTCTCCTTGCTCAATTCAGACTAAGTTGTTGGGGAAAATCTTAGCCAACAGACTCCTTTCCTTTTTGCCACACCTAATCCATGAGGATCAATCGGGCTTCATACCCAGTAGAAATACCTTCCTGAATATCAGGAGACTACTTCGTATAGTACACAACAACGAGTCTCCCCTCCCCCCCGGTGCGGTGGCCCTGTCACTGCATATAGAAAAGGCGTCTGATACTTTCTCATTGGCACGTTAGAAGCAATGGGATTTGGCGCAAGATACATTAAATGGATCAAGACTTTGTATGCCAAGCCGACGGCCCACGTCAAAACGGGGCAAGTCATAACAGAGTCCTTCCCCAGTAGGCAGGGGAACCAGGCAGGGCTGTCAGCTGTCTCGCCTACTTTTCGCAATAGCCATGGAACCTCTGGTTGTTAGACTACGCATGCGGGCACATATGTGGGGCATCCCGGAAATTAATACATATCATCTCTTTGTACGCGGATGACGCCCTGATAGATTTGTGCGATCATGCTACCTCCATGGTCGGAGTGATGGAGACACTTGATACTTTTGCAACCATCTCTGGCCTACGGGTCAACTGGTCTAAATCTTGCATTTTCCCTCTCCCCCCGAACCATTGGAGCTCCGCTCGATCCTACCAAATTATCAACTACTGTGGTGCCACTCTACTTATGAGTATTTGGGCATACAGATATATCACTACGCAGATGATCTTCGGGAAGGCAACAGACAGGGTTCTTCATTCAGTCCGCGGCTCTTTACCATTCTGGGTGGCCCTTCCTTCATCACCTATGGGGTGGGGGGCCATCGCAAAAATGCTCTCCCTCCTGAGATTTCTATATTATTTCACAGCACTCCCGACTGTCCTGCCTCGCTCATTCTTCAAGTCCCTGCAGTCAATAATGACTGACCTATTATGGGTCAGGGACAGATGTAGAGTAGCGCTGTCCATAACACAATATCCACAGAAGGAGGGAGGACTAGGTATGTCCAATCTCGAACTGTATAACACGGCTGCCCAATGGCTTGGCGAGACCACCTCAGCAGAACGTACAGTGATAACGAAAACATTAGCGCTGCTCTCGGTGCTAACTTGGCTGTTAGACGGATCATACCGTTCACCACATGGCTCCATTTTGCTAGAGGTAGCGAAATCGTGCTGGCAGAGATATGTCAATGGCAGAGGCTCCCAGATGCCATACTCACCTTTGCTCCCATGGACACAATTACCTAGGGCCCATGCTCTGACAAAGCATCATGACGTGTCTAAATGGCGCGAACTGGGTCTGGTGAACATAGGAGAGTTCTACGTGGGCTCCACACTGAGATCTTTTAGTGAGCTTATGGAGACTGTAGGGATTTATGCCGGCACCTTCCTAACATACCGCGCAATCAAACACTTGCTGGGTGTCACGTGGTAACAGGGTGGTGCTGAACCGCAAGAATCACAGCTGCTTACATGGACTCTCTCGGCTGGGAGTACAAGGGGTGCAATATAAAGATTATACTCAACACTACTAGCTCGGGTCTGCCCCAAACTGATGCGCGCTAAAGCCTGATGGGACGAGGTACTCCCATCCCCAGACGCCTGGACGGCAGCACTATCTGCTGTCAAAAATGTTTCTCGCAACACTAGACTCCGTTACACTCAGTTTAATTACGTGCATCACTCTTATTTGTCCCCATCCCGCATAAAACTCATATACCCTGGATGGGACCCGCTATGTCCCAGATGCGCGCAGCCATCAGCAGATTTCTACCATATGGTGTGGATATGCTCTCCCCATTAGCCACAGCCTGGCAACGTATCACTGACACCATAGCCGATATCACAAATCATACTCTAAATATGGAACCCGAGTCTTGCCTGCTGGGTCTGCGCCGCCAAGCCAAAGGGGACAAACAGTTACACAGATTTATTGATCTGCTTTCATAGTGTTTAAGCGCTTGATGGCAACTCACTGGAAGTCCCCACACGCCCCGGGATATACCAATTGGTTGCGTGACCTGCTGCAATGCTCCCACGCGGAAGCTCAGACACTACGCCAATTACAATACAGAGGGTTGGCCCAGGGAGGCTCTGAAATACGGGATGCTTTTATTGTTAATAAGGAAGCCAAGAATGAGGCACCCACCTTGAGCCCTATGTGTATTACATGGTGCTGAATAGACAAATAGTCTCCTCCAACCCAAGTGGTAACCTGCATGTCCAACCCGCCATACATTATTAGGCAGCAGCAAGCGCCGCACACATAGGACTCTAATTACGATATTACCTGCTCGTAAAAGATCCAGCCACGTTGAGGCTAAAAGGGCCCCCGACTGACAAACTTCCCCAACATATCTAGGAATACGAAACAGATCACTAATGAGCCCCCAATGCAAAAATAAATACATCGCCACATCCCCTATACTGGACATTGACAAATCTTGCCGCCCCACACACAATACAACCTCAATAATCATTACTAATGTGGCACAGTTCATTGTTATGTTCACATGGCACATCTATATGTGTATCTCACTGTATGGGTTTGTATATATGTACATGATTACCCGCCTTTGTGGGCGACTGTTCCTGGCAATCTCTTATGTTCAATAAACAGGTTTTCTTCTTTTTTTTAATCCCTGGACCTCAAGAACCAATGGTCTAGAATATTCAGAAATAGCTGTTGCAGAAGGTGATGCAACAAGTATTTACTTAATGAGCAAACAAACCTAAAAATACAGGGGGTACGGGTACTCCTAGACGCAACAGAATGAGTGCTAGATAGTACCACAGCAACAAGAAAGTGTCCAGGATGTGCACCAGATATGCAAGCAATTTACAGTAAAAATGATGCAGCAAAAAAAAAAAAAAAAAAAAAACACCTCACTAACAGCTTGCAACAGCCAGGACAGCAGCATAGAGTTTTAACTGATAACATATAATTAGAAATATCTTTAACGTGTAACAATGACTGATAACATTTCACTGTGTCACTGGCCTACATGTTAATCCTAAACATGGCCACTGCTACAACCAGAATCCATGAGGTCAGTCACCCAAGATACCGAATCTGAAATCCACAAATTTACCTCAATGATTAGTAATGTACAAAAAGGATGAAGCCCTGACATGAAACCATTTCAATAAATATGATTTTGTAATTATGTCAATTTATATTTACCAACAATGTCATCATTCAAAAAGGCCAATCCATCTACCAGGTGGTAGTCGCTTTCCTTATCTTCCTTCTCGTAAATAGGAAACTGAATCTCGACTTCACATTGCCTGGGAAAAACGTGGAAATCAATCTTCATTTACTGGATTAGGATTGGAGTCTGCAATGCTATAGCCGATTCGGAGGTTCTAAGGCAAGTCTAGCATATCTATCCACTCTCAAGAGATGGGTACAAACAAGAGAAAGGTTCTCGGTAATGCCCTCCAAGGAGAGGCAAACGTTTACCAGAGAGGTCATTCAACAATAACATCAGACCTGGCATTTGCCATTATGTAAAGAAAAGGACAACCGAAAGGCTGAAGACATTGCAATGCTGATGCAATGTAGGATTCATATAGCATGAACCTATCTGCAAGGCAACACACCGTTGTGCAAATTTGGAGAACATAATAGAGGGTGAAAATGTCAAAACAAGAGGGTAAGGGAGTGGACTGCCGGCTGCAGACCTAAAAGGGAGAAGCAGGGTATGTGGCAAATTTGATTTTGGTTTAACATGCTTTTATTAAATCCCCCAATCTTACTGAATCTACACAGCAAGATAAATCATCTTAAAGAAAGACACCATGTAACATGAAAATTCGGTAAAACAAGAAAAAGGGGTGACTTTCCATGTTTAAGTTGTCACAAGTGGTGACATTCCACCGTAATTATCATGAATGTATATACCTTTAAGGGAAGCTGCAAAACATTTCTTGAACGTCCTGCACGGAATCACTAAAGCACAGTACGGATCAATATTATAAATGTTGTACAACTTTATGGAGTATTTCATAAATGTAAAAATAAAATTGTGGTTTGCAATGCGCAACTCCGCCCACAAGTAGCAAACATGGCTTACAGCACCAAAGGTGGAAAAGCAGACAGGTGCAGCACATAAGCAGAGGTCTGGTATCTGTATGAGCCTAGGTTCATGCAAGCCTTTTAATGGAGTGATGGACACTTGTTGCACTTTCAATTAAACCCCACTATTGACACAGATCCATCGATTACAATCCACACGCTTTAAGGACAGTTAAGACATGTAAGCATGTTTGTCACCTTCAGAGAGTTCAGGATGGCATAGCTGTAACCTAGCTACTTATGGACATTAGGACAGATGTAGGCATAGCATAGAACTAGAACAGGACACTGGTCTGCAATCACCACACCCAAAGGGAATATGCAGATACTACAGGAGAAACAAAAGGAACAAGCTCTGTGGATGACAAATTTACTAGGATCTGCATTACCTTCTTCCCTGTTGTGTGTTCAGAGTGATGTTCCAGGCAAAGCAACCATTTTCACAAGCAGCCAGGAGGTAACGATCTGGGCAGGATGGCACAAGAGCCATCCGTAAAGGAGTTGAATCGATTTCCAATGTCAGCAACCGACTAAAAGACAAAAGTTGGTGCAAACAAAAATAAATATTATGCCAATAACTCAAAATGTGCATCTTGGTCTTAAATTAGTTTCCTTATAGGAAACTGCCATTACATAGTACAGGAAAAAGGACATCAACATCAGTGTAATTATTCTCTTGACCCGGTTTTGAAAATGTAGCCAAAGGTAGACAAATGTACAAGCGACAGAGGGAAATGCTGGCTGAAAGACTGGTTAAAACATCAGACCACGCGCTCAGGATACTCCAGTATGAAAGGACAACAGTGCTGAAACGTGTACATACGAGGACTTCTCACTGCAGAGACAGGCCAACACTATTTATATGAAGCGTTTACGTATATGTGTAGGTTCCCCGTAAAGACGTGAACATTGCTGATTAAATCTGACCCCCTAGCAAAGTTGGTACATGTGGTTTCTCGATTGTGCCTCCCCTTTTTCCATCAGGGGACAAATAACGAAAAACTGGGGCTGCAAAGTCAGACACTCCGTGATGATAAAGGTGCAAACAAAAATGATTGTTACACAGATACTCCCTTTATTAAAGGGTCATCTTCTCAATGAAGAAATGTGTATAAATCTACACGTATTTCACAGTTAAACAGCCTGGCCACTTGTTAAGTTCTGAATTCCTATTTTGGGCATTCTGGCTTACAAAATGTTAAAGGATTGTCTGGTATCCAAGGAGTCCTTTCTGATCCACCACTGGGATTTCCATATAAACAAGCACTGTCACACTAGATCATGCTCATTGGCGAAATATTGACATTGGCAATCGGGTGGGGGTAGCGGGGAGTGTTCAGTCAGCCACTGAACAATGAGCATTTGCATACACGCAGCTTCAGTTTGTGGCTTTATTCTGGATTAAAATCCCTCAGCTAAGGCTTCAAAAGGGGCCATGGCTAGCGATTGGAAATGTGAATTCCAGTGCGAGCAGCAGATGGCCAGCGGAAGGACACTAATCAGAGCAAACGAATCTGGACTTGGTCCGTGCACCACTGCATGAAAAAGAAGTGACACCAGGCAAGCGCCGCCCAAACAAGAAGGCAGAGAATGGCGACAATGATGCCAACGAAGGGTGACCTATGGGCGGCCTCCAAGCCCATTACTGAGCACAAGATTCTCAAAAGCGAGGTTCGACCTATAAAAGGGGAGTCCTTCATAATCCTACGCACACTCTCCCTACGATCCCAGAGGAAAAGAAAGCTTTTGTGTTTTCCAGAAGTCTAGCTTGAGTAACCAGGCTCCGAGATTCTCAACCCACAGCGACTCCCACAGTCCGTCTGGCACAGTGTAAGGAAATGCCTCCTTGGCATGGTTGCCCCCTGACTTTTTGCCTTTGCTGATGCTATGTTTACAATTGAAAGTGTGCTGAGGCCTGCTAACCAGGCCCCAGCACCAGTGTTCTTTCCCTAACCTGTACTTTTGTATCCACAATTGGCAGACCCTGGCATCCAGATAAGTCCCTTGTAACTGGTACTTCTAGTACCAAGGGCCCTGATGCCAAGGAAGGTCTCTAAGGGCTGCAGCATGTCTTATGCCACCCTGGAGACCTCTCACTCAGCACAGACACACTGCTTACCAGCTTGTGTGTGCTAGTGAGGACAAAACGAGTAAGTCGACATGGCACTCCCCTCAGGGTGCCATGCCAGCCTCTCACTGCCTATGCAGTATAGGTAAGACACCCCTCTAGCAGGCCTTACAGCCCTAAGGCAGGGTGCACTATACCATAGGTGAGGGTACCAGTGCATGAGCATGGTACCCCTACAGTGTCTAAACAAAACCTTAGACATTGTAAGTGCAGGGTAGCCATAAGAGTATATGGTCTGGGAGTCTGTCAAACACGAACTCCACAGCACCATAATGGCTACACTGAAAACTGGGAAGTTTGGTATCAAACTTCTCAGCACAATAAATGCACACTGATGCCAGTGTACATTTTATTGTACAATACACCACAGAGGGCACCTTAGAGGTGCCCCCTGAAACTTAACCGACTATCTGTGTAGGCTGACTAGTTTTAGCAGCCTGCCACAAACCGAGACATGTTGCTGGCCCCATGGGGAGAGTGCCTTTGTCACTCTGAGGCCAGTAACAAAGCCTGCACTGGGTGGAGATGCTAACACCTCTCCCAGGCAGGAATTGTCACACCTGGCGGTGAGCCTCAAAGGCTCACCTCCTTTGTGCCAACCCAGCAGGACACTCCAGCTAGTGGAGTTGCCCGCCCCCTCCGGCCAGGCCCCACTTTTGGCGGCAAGGCCGGAGAAAATAATGAGAAAAACAAGGAGGAGTCACTGGCCAGTCAGGACAGCCCCTAAGGTGTCCTGAGCTGAGGTGACTCTAACTTTTAGAAATCCTCCATCTTGCAGATGGAGGATTCCCCCAATAGGGTTAGGATTGTGACCCCCTCCCCTTGGGAGGAGGCACAAAGAGGGTGTACCCACCCTCAGGGCTAGTAGCCATTGGCTACTAACCCCCCAGACCTAAACACGCCCTTAAATTTAGTATTTAAGGGCTACCCTGAACCCTAGAAAATTAGATTCCTGCAACTACAAGAAGAAGGACTGCCCAGCTGAAAACCCCTGCAGCGGAAGACCAGAAGACGACAACTGCCTTGGCTCCAGAAACTCACCGGCCTGTCTCCTGCCTTCCAAAGATCCTGCTCCAGCGACGCCTTCCAAAGGGACCAGCGACCTCGACATCCTCTGAGGACTGCCCCTGCTTCGAAAAGACAAGAAACTCCCGAGGACAGCGGACCTGCTCCAAGAAAAGCTGCAACTTTGTTTCCAGCAGCTTTAAAGAACCCTGCAAGCTCCCCGCAAGAAGCGTGAGACTTGCAACACTGCACCCGGCGACCCCGACTCGGCTGGTGGCGATCCAACACCTCAGGAGGGACCCCAGGACTACTCTGATACTGTGAGTACCAAAACCTGTCCCCCCTGAGCCCCCACAGCGCCGCCTGCAGAGGGAATCCCGAGGCTTCCCCTGACCGCGACTCTTTGAACCTAAAGTCCCGACGCCTGGGAGAGACCCTGCACCCGCAGCCCCCAGGACCTGAAGGACCGGACTTTCACTGGAGAAGTGACCCCCAGGAGTCCCTCTCCCTTGCCCAAGTGGAGGTTTCCCCGAGGAATCCCCCCCTTGCCTGCCTGCAGCGCTGAAGAGATCCCGAGATCTCTCATAGACTAACATTGAAAACCCGACGCTTGTTTCTACACTGCACCCGGCCGCCCCCGCGCTGCTGAGGGTGAAATTTCTGTGTGGACTTGTGTCCCCCCCGGTGCCCTACAAAACCCCCCTGGTCTGCCCTCCGAAGACGCGGGTACTTACCTGCAAGCAGACCGGAACCGGGGCACCCCCTTCTCTCCATTCTAGCCTATGTGTTTTGGGCACCACTTTGAACTCTGCACCTGACCGGCCCTGAGCTGCTGGTGTGGTGACTTTGGGGTTGCTCTGAACCCCCAACGGTGGGCTACCTTGGACCAAGAACTGAACCCTGTAAGTGTCCTACTTACCTGGTAAAACTAACAAAAACTTACCTCCCCCAGGAACTGTGAAAATTGCACTAAGTGTCCACTTTTAAAACAGCTATTTGTCAATAACTTGAAAAGTATACATGCAATTTTGATGATTTGAAGTTCCTAAAGTACTTACCTGCAATACCTTTCGAATGAGATATTACATGTAGAATTTGAACCTGTGGTTCTTAAAATAAACTAAGAAAATATATTTTTCTATATAAAAACCTATTGGCTGGATTTGTCTCTGAGTGTGTGTACCTCATTTATTGTCTTGTGTATGTACAACAAATGCTTAACACTACTCCTTGGATAAGCCTACTGCTCGACCACACTACCACAAAATAGAGCATTAGTATTATCTATTTTTACCACTATTTTACCTCTAAGGGGAACCCTTGGACTCTGTGCATGCTATTCCTTACTTTGAAATAGCACATACAGAGCCAACTTCCTACACACAGGCTAAAGAGTTCTGATTAGTAACCCCGTTCCTAAATCCCTCGAGCTCTGAGGCAGTTTTCTTTCCTTGCTGCCTCAGAACCTACTGCCTTCACTACCACGACAAGTCACTGCAAAAGAAATGGAAGGACTAATCAGGTTTGCAACATATGCACTGATATCATTGCCTATGGGAGAGCTCTTTCATGTCCCAGTTCAACCTTCATTCAGCTGCTACATGCCAGCAAGGTTCCTCCATCCAAATTACATACTCTCCCCCTGGTCGGTCCACCTCAGGCGCTTTAATGAGCAAAGCCCCAAGCTTACTGGCAATTTCAATCCTGTCACTTGGCAGTCATAAATTGCTCCATTAATATGTGTTCTACTGTGTTGCTTAGTTATGTAGTATATAGTTTTAATTAAGGATTGATGTAATATCTCTATATAAGCAATTCAGTATTTTTGTACATTGTATGCTTTGCGACTTGTCTTTCATTGTGTGCTGTGATGGATGCACAAATCTGCCGCTGAAGGATTTGCAAAATGTGAACATACTTATAACAAGGCATGGTTATGTTTGCGAACACCACTGCACTGGCTGAGAATGAAGTGATGGAGGCCTGCAGACATCCGTCCCTGCATTTGTAGATTACGTTATTCGTAGCCCAAAAAAGGGACAAATGTGGCAATAAAAAATAAGACTTATGTGCACAGGTGGAGGTGGTTGTAGAAGGTAAGACGGGGATCCATACAAGGAAAGAATAAACTAGGAAGCAGAGAGAAGAGCATGGCAGGGAACACAGATGGTAATAGTGGCACAGAGGGGGTGCCATGTAGAAATGTGAAATAGGAGACAGAGGAAAGAATGGCAGGAAATAACTAATGCAGAGAAATCAGGGATAGAGGCAATGAAGGCAGAAAGAAATGCGAGCAAAAGAGCTGAAAATGAAATGCAGAAGATCACTGGATTAGATAGAAGACACACACACAGTGAAGAGAAGAAAAAAAAGTTACTTATGTTCAGTAATGCTCTTTGTGGCAATTACCTTAACTGCAGATTCCTCACCATTAGAATATTCTAAGACAATACACTGGATCTGGAGGACTCCTCAAGCATGCGTCTAAGTGGTGTAGTATAGCGCTGCAATTAACCTTTAATAGGAAGGCTGCCAGGGTCTTCAGATTCAATCTGTTCAGAAAGGTGGTGTTGGGTGGCTGGACCGAAAGAGCCTCCTTTTACTCATGTGGCATGCTGATGTAATTGCTATGAGGAAGCCTATTTGTGTTAAAAGCTTTATGAAAACCTCTGCATAGACTCAAAGGACACGCACTGGAGGAATGTCAAGGCCAAGTTAAGATGCCATAAAGGCATAAAAAATGGTTTGTGGAAAATATGAGAGTCAAACCTCTTATGAAATGCATCTTAAACAGTGGCTAAATAAAGAGGGTAGGTTAGGTATACACAGAAAACCTTGATAAATACCCTTTCACTGGGCCTACTGCAAGACCTAGCTGAGTAACAAAAGCACAAACAAAAACATCAGAAATTATGGCTTTTAAGTGGATAGATGGATTTTGAGTACCACACCAAAAAGCAAATTAACTTCAACACCCCGCGTAGCTAGAATTGTGGAAAAGGGGTCTGGCCACCTCGGTCTAAAAATAAAATGCATTCAGTTGCCACCACTCAATCTCCACATAGAAAGGTGCAGGCTGTAGAGATTTGGATGTAGAACCTTCCCATCCTGCTGAGACAGTGGGTCCTCTCAAAGTGGAAACCTCATCGGGAGGTAAATACTCAGGACCTATGAACGCCACACTCTCCTGGCCTAGTCCAGTGCCATGAGAATGGCTTCGGCCCAATCTGCTTTATCTTCTTCAGAGGCAGGAGAGGCAACTGGGGAGAGTTGTACATGAGTCCATCCTTCCATTCCAGCCAGAAAGTGTACCCCAACGCCCACCTCAGATCCCTACACTGGCTGCCCATCAACAAAAGGATCGCCTTCAAAATCCTAATCCACGCTCACAAAGCCCTCCACAACACCGGACCAGCCTACCTCAACGAACGAATCAACTTCCACATCCCGACCCGCCAGCTCCGCTCTGCCGACCCCACCCTCACACCAGTCTCCTGCATCCAACGCACCACTTCCGGCGGCAGATCCTTCTCCCACCTCGCCACCAAAACCTGGAACTCCCTCCACACCAACCTACGCAAGACCCAGGACCCCCTAACTTTCAGGAATCACCTCAAAACATGTCTCTTCGAGCAGTAACAACCCCCCCAACCACCTCACCCCCAGCGCCTCGAGACCCTACTGGGTGAGTAGCGAACTTAAGAAATTTGATTGCTTGATTAATGTATTGATTGATTGAAAGGCTAAAGGCTATGTCCTACTTTTTTTTCCTGTCCTGACCCAGTTTTTGGTTCTTTAAAATCTGGTCACCCTGCTATTGTGTCACAAACCAACAAAGATTATGAAAAAAATAATAATTGCCTGGGCACTGCTGCTGTCTGAGAGGCACACGGTATTACTGGGAGGCAAATTAGAGTGGGCGAGCTTGAAAATAAAATCAGGTCATAGGTAGGTGAGACCAAGCAGAAAGACTAGATGTGCAGCCCCACCCATGAATGTGGCTCAATGGGTGAGAGACAGCACCTCCTGTCAAGAGGCACCTGAACAAGAGACGCTAAGACAGTAAAAGACGTGAGGGGAGTAAACTGCAGTCACACCCATGAAATTAGCACTCTTTCATGAGTGGTGAAGAACACGTCACAAAGGAACCTCAAACAAAAGCAAACTGCATACTTTTAAGGTTGCCAGATATCACCTATTGTAAACGCTGTCAAAGTGGCATCTGAAACCTGTGTGGGTGCCTCGGAGTTGTCCTGAATAGCTCTTGTGATTTGGCAAACCACCATGTTTTTCAGGCCATAAGCAGACACTTGTTAATAATTTTGCACCTTTTTTTCTTCCACACAGTCCTTTCAGAAAACAATTGAATTACTTTTGGAGGAACAAATGTAACACCAGCTGGACTACTTCTCTTCCAAGGTGACACACTGCCACCACACTGCCACTGACTGGCAAGTTAACGGTGGTTAAGTTGATAAAAAGTGAACAGGTTTTAATCGTGTGAGGTCACCTAATTAGGATTTATATCATATGAAGCAATTGCAATTTTTTAGGTCTCAGCTCTAGATGGCGCACATGTACAGTCTCTAAAAGAGATGTGTATCTAGTTTGTGGGCTTCGGTCCGCCCATAGGCTTCTAATTTGCTAGCTCCATCGTCACTCCATTATTAAATGTCCCCATTTGTCCAGGGCATGCATGCGTCATGCCTCTGTCAGGGTTTATCCCTCACCGAGAGCATGGACTAATTACTCCTAAACATATGCAGTGGCCATTTTAGGGCATTGTTTCGGGACTACTACCTTTTTATTGTTTTGAGAGTGCTTTTCACCAGCGCTCTTAAAAAAAAAAATGTTTTTTTTCTTCCACCGTTCTCAGTGGCAACAGTTAGATGCACCTGTGTGGTTCATTTGCCCTTTCTGTAATCACGCTTGAGTTGGAGGTTCAGACAGATCCTAGGGTTGCTTGTTTTGGGCAGGCTTTACAACATGAAGTGCTCAGTGTCTTCTTAAAGAGCCATCTCCCATGAAGTCTGCCATGCCTGCACCCTGCCCTGGTCCACTCAGAGCAATCACCTCTGGCTGGCTCCTCCATGCACAGATTTGCCTCATCCTAATACGAAACACTATTTCCCTGCATTGGAAGAGTTACCTGCCTTGTGTGACCATGCCTCATCTGGATGTGTCTGTGTGGTGCGTGCAACTCATCAGTGGTGGTGCCACAACACCCCTTTGTTTTCCACCCCAAGCAGCTGTACCACCACTGTGAATACTGCTACTACCTCCAAGACCAATTCCAAAAGCACTGGGCTAAAGCCAGCGGAGGCTGCGTGTTGGTTCTCTGTCCACTACTCCATTCTCAGACAGGCAGAGCACACCCCCAGAGGCGGCTCCGCCATTAGGGCAGAGGAGCAGTTTTTATTTTAATTATTGTTTTGATCCACTGCCTGCTTCCACGCGGTGCCCCCTCCCCCACTCCCTGCTCCAACATGCTGCCCACCCCCTCGTTGAAGATGCGAGCCACGCCTGCACGCCTCTTACCTTCTTCACTGGCTGCCCAGCAAAGAAACAGCAGCAGCTCTCCCTGGGCTGCCATATTCGACAGCAGGAAAGCTTGTATAGGAGGTTCCACTTCACCCCTCTTAAGCTTCCTTCTTCTCACTTTGTTCGCTGAGCACCAGAGGTATAGGCTGGGCACACACACTGAGTGATGGCCCTTTCACTGCTCCCAGTGCTACCCTCCCATTCCCACCTGTCATTCAGTCGCCATATTCCCCCACTGGCAAGGGTTCAGAAGAAGCACCCTATACACTACACATGCGTAAAACCAGCGGACACAGTAGTGTCTAGCAACATGCCAAGTGCACCAATTTCAAACACTGGCTTTCATACAGCTCACGGTCATTCACAATTTTGGCCAGTCATTGCAGTTTAGGGGATTTATTTGACAAAAAAGCCTGTTTTGGGCTACCAAAGCCACTGCTTTGAGTGACAGCAGCTATAGGAGAGGAGCGACCAGGCAACAAATAAAAAACTTTTGACGATCTAAGCCCTTTGTTGGTTGGACATATAAAAGGCGAAAACATTCCTTCAATCCTGTACAAATGCTACTGTCCCATCCATGGGTTTCAAAACAACGTAGGTAAAACAACAAGCATTGCCAAAGCCAGTAGGTCTCGGCAATCCAAGAGCTTTAGGTGTTTAAGGTTAATGCATTTGTGTACAGCTCTGGGGCTGGTTTTATTGATACACACAAATGCATGCACACTGCTAATGCCTCTAGCTCCCGGATAGCTGAACCCTATTGGATTTGTCAATGTTTTTTTTCTGTGCGCCAGTATCAGTCAAACTCTGAAGTCGCTGTGACAGGTTCAGCACCAGTATTTTAAGCCTTACGCAAGCTGCTCCACCACAAGGGGCGCTTACAAAGAATGAGGTTAATTTCAAAAGAAAGCAAGTACTGGAGTCGAGCTAGGTAAAAAGTCACATTTCAGAGACTTCTCTTCTGCTTGGAATTCAGACAACAGTCCACATGGCATCAGGTACAAGCATAGACTTTACCAACGGGACGTTTTCTGCTGTAGCAGGTGTAGCTGATTTTGCTCGAACAAAAAAAGACAACAAGGTAAGTTTCTTTTAAATGTTAGAACTGCTTTTCAGGCTGGTATGAACTGTACACTTGTGTTATCAGCATTTCATGAAATGCTTTTGTGCACATTTCCGAGTTGCCTTGCTGATTATAGTAAAGGGGGTTAAGCATATTTGAGTTTGTTCAAGGGAGCATATCAAACCAGGTCGATCACACACAAGAAGGAATGGTAGCCTGGTCTTCAGGAAACCACCAAAGGTGCAGTTCTGAAGGGACACTGCCTCGGACAATGATTGGGTTGTCCAGTTGGTTAAAATAATGGGGATGAGATGCAAGAGGTGTAGTCACCAGTCATACTCAGATGGCTGGCCATGTGACAGTATAAATATGATCAGTCAAGATCGCTGAATTGTATTTCATAAACACTGGTATACCAAGGTCTCAAGCAAATACTTGGGGTGCTGAAATATATAATCACTGATAGCTACTAAAAGGTTGTGAAAACACTGTAGAACTCCACTGGCTATCACAAAACTCTAACAGGAAACCCTACCCACAATGCATAGGTTTGCCTACCAAAGGGGCAAATTGCATTGATGGACTTAGGCGCTAGAGTAGCTGAAAAATGTAAGTCAATACATTTGTTTATTTGCTTAGTGCATAACTGCAATTTTTTGTTTGCCCTTTAAATCGCCACTGCCAGTAAAGCACTTTCCTCCATTGGAGGCCCAAGTGGGGAGTCAAACTCTGTTTTAGGTAATGTGTCTGGTCCACTGGCATTTTCATCACTGGAATGAGGAGCAGCAATCTGCCCCCTTCTTCATGATGAACATCAGTGTCCTGAAGGACACTGGCACCCTGTACCGGGTTCTAGTTGCAGTACCCCCTCCACTTTTTGCCTGTTTTTTGATGCAACTCTGATTGAAATGCACTGGGCTCCTGCTAACCAGGTCCCCAGTGCCAGTGTTCCTTCCCCAAAACAAGACACCTGGTCACTTGATTCCCAAGTGGTCAGGCCGCTTTAGCACCTCTGTAGGCTGCGTGACAAGGTGCTCCCAAAAGTGAAAACATGACACAGCACACAGCCTGTATGCCATTTCCCTTAAACACTGCATGTGATATTTGTACGTCACCCATCCATCAAGCCTTAGAGCCCTATGGCAGGGTGCATTATATTGCAAGAGCAGATATGGTTCTTAGACATAAGTGTGCAGTGAAGCCATTTTACATACTTGTCCTGGACACTGGTCAATACGAGTTCCCCAGCTACATGATGACTTCACTGAAACTAGGGATGCTTGGTATCAAACATCTCATATTAATAAACCCTCACTGATGGATGTATTAATACATGCACCCAGAGGTTCCCCAAAAAAACCTACCAACTGCTGGTGGACTCACTGACTAGTTCTAGCCAGTCTGCCATCAACAGATTAGAGTCTGGCCCCAAAGGGTGAGAGCCTTTGCTCCGAGGTCAGAAACACAGCCTGCTCTTGCAGGGGAGTTACACACCCATACCAACAGGATGACCTGCAATTCTGCAATCCAAGGCAAGAGGCTTCAAAGAAGCCCACTGCCTTTGGTATGCAGAACTGACTCCTCAGAGGAGCATACCGACCCCCTTGCCCTATGGCCCATTTGGCACCTGGACAGGTGGGAAAATCAGCTATGCAAAAGGGGTGTTACATTTCCAGGCTAGTCACACCCCTAGGATGTCCAGCCTGAAGTAGACACATCCTAGGAAATTCCACCATCTTGTGTGCAGTGGAATTTAGGAACTATGGACAGGTTGATGTCCACTTCCCACAGGAGGTGGTCATCTAGGGGGTGTAGTGACCTCGAGGGTAAGTAGCCCATTGGCTACTACCCTTCACTCCCCTTAAAGCCCCCTAAGTTGAGTATTTAGGGGACCCTGAGATCCCATGATTTCAGATCTTCTCAGGACACAAAAGTAGTGGTCAGAGAGACCCACTTACCCTAGAACTGAGGAGCTCCCTGCCAGCTGCACCTGAACCTTGAGGGGCAACTGAGCTGCCCTGCAGCTGTAGCCTCCAAGAAAGAGTGAGAGCTGCCAGTGCTTCGCAGATCAACTCCCTTAGAGCAAAGGAGCTGCTTCCCTGAATTTGCAGGCAACCAAAGAAGAACTGTGAGGACCCAGGACTGCTAAAACCAAACACCAGACATCACCACTGCACCTGAGCCACCTAGCCCGAGCTGAAGTGGGCCAACTGTATCAACGCGGTTACCAGGCCCTTTAGAGATTAAGCCCACCTTGAGTTCGCCCACTGAGGACTTCCCAACAGTGCTTGCAGTCTCTTTCTGCAGGCCCCGGAGAAGTGGGCCAATGGTGTCCCTATGTGCATGAGGATCTCAAGGATTGAGCACCCCTGTTGTTTCCCCCAGATTGGCTGCTTGCAGCCTCTTTCTGACCCGACCGATCTCCATTGAAGTGAATGCGGCACCCGATGCCATAACACCTCTGCACCCAGGTGCCCCAGAACACCCCCTCAAGGTGAACTGTTTGTGTAGCCTTGGACCTTGCCCGTTACTGACCTCAAGTCTATAAGAACATTCCTGTAAGTCGTTGCTCAGTAACCGTATGGAGTGTCTGTTTCTTTCACACAGAAAACCATTGGGGCACCCGAGGCTGAACAGCATCTCTGCACCCGGATGCCTCAGTGCCTCTTCAAGTGACCTGTTGGTGCTGCTTTGGACCTTGCCCCATACTTACCTTAACTCTAGAAGAACAATCCAGTAGGTCGTTGCTAAGTGCTCGAAATCAGTATATGTTCCTTATCTCCGCACCCAGACACCCCAGTGGCTCCCGAGGTGAATGGACAATGCCATGGACGTTGCCCCATACTCGCCTTAACACCAGACGATGGGTCCTGTAAGTCACTGCTAGCTACACATATGCACTATATGTTTTTCCCCATAGAATAACATTACCGCTCTAAAAATAGCAGTATCAACTTTTAAATACTATAAAAAATTAATAACTCAAAATGTACGCACCCGATCCAGATGATCTTGGTATCAAAATGTATATAAAAGTATGTGTTCTTTTCATAAGTGGTGTCAGATTTCTTTGAGTGTTTGTCTTGCTTACTGCCTTTGTGTGTGCAATACATGCTTAGCTCTACCCTCCGATACTAATATGCCCAACTGCTCGTCCGCTGTACCACAAAAGAGAGCATTTGGTGTGTCATTTGGGTCTCTGTAAATCATCTGGGGTTTGGTTGGACTCTTTACACAATGTACCTCATTTTTGTCCACTATATAAGGAGACCGCTTCCAACACTGGGTCCAAATTGGAGCCAAAAACAAACATGAATTCTCTGCAGATAATGACATCAAGGCAGAGATCTGGGAATGGAGTCTGGCTGTATGACTACCAGTTGCGCTTTCGTGATTCATATAGACCAGGAGTGGTGAAGACATGATCAGAAACCGGCATCTGGATCACATTATCACACAGCACCAGTATAGAAGGAACTGGCGAGGACCTTGGTGCCATATAAAACTCAGTACTGGAGTTGGTAGAGACCTGTAATTGGGTACCAAGGGGGCGGACTGCGTCAGGGGCAGACCTGCTGGTAAAGATCCAATTGGAAACCCTTGCAACTCTGAGACCCGAAGGCTTGCCAGACAAAACCAGAACTACATCAAAAAGCTGCAGCATGGCTTCTTTGAAGACCGCTTTTTGATATTGGGGTGGGGGGGGGAAGGTGGCCTGGAAAACTAGGGGCATTGGAAGAGAGAATGTCAGATCAGACTCTTATTTACCAGAAGACACTCAGGGGGAAAGGGACTTTTCACGGGAGTGGCCCAGTGACCATGCACATTGTGTAAGGAATTTGTAGGAGCAATTTGAACACTGGTGAGGTTGAGAGAGGAGCTCCGCATCTGCATTAAAGGGCATGGGGGATAAAACAGCAGACGTAATATGCAGGGGTGGTGCTTATATGTGCCTCTGCTCCGTCACTTCCAGGTGGCATGGAGTCTCCGCTGAGCCATACAGCACCACATACCAGTACACAGGAGCAATGCAAGAAGATTTCTCTGGATCCAGTCTTGTGCCTGAGGATATTCATCAAGATGGGACAGAAAAGTGAATCTTGAAGTTTGGAAAGTGAGAAATTGATGGATTTCTTTTGAGTTGCCAATGGCTTGAGAAGGTAGTAGAATAGTTGTATTCAAAAAAACAAATAAGAATCAAAAACAATGCTCCAGTAGGGAAGCATTGGAGAGCGTAGGGTCAGGAAACAATATTCACAAAGGGAGAAGGCTGGTAGAAGGAGAAAGCATAGGAAAGAAAATCGGTTTTGTTTGGGTTAACATGGAGAGTTAGAAGACACCCAGGGTTATCACTCAAGCACTTTCCAGAGGATAAGCAAGTAGAAATAAGAAGATAAAGAAGTACCTGCGAATCATCAGGGTAGAAGGGGCAGAAAGTAAGAAAAATGAGTGAAAATAGATCAGGGATGCTGTATGGATAAGAGGAAGGTCCAAGAACAGAACCCTGGGGGTTCAACATAGCACAAAAAGAAGTAATAAGAGGTTTTCTCAACTCACAACTCAGAATATGCGAAGAAACTAAGCTAAGACTAGACCTACACAGTCACCAGCTAGTATTGCCTGCTGTGCCCCCCCCCCCGACAGAATACAGCACTCTTGTATTGGCATGCATGCATGCATCAGGCCTCAAGACTCCTTTTTTCTGGGCCTTGATTTTGACCAGGAGCTCCTGGGCGAAGCAACAGGGTGCATCTGTAGGGATAAGCCCTCCTCGCTGCGGCCCCAACCCGCCTGTTGGCCTTAATCTGCCTCATGTGCGGTGCCCATTGGGGTGCTTGAACCTTAGCCCATTTCAGTGGTGCAAACTATGACGGATGGGCCCTTCATGAACTACTAACACTATGCTGCTGTCCCCAGCGGCCTGCAACTGACCACCCTTCACCAGGCATCGAACAAAACAACTTTAACGCGAAGGCTGCACAGCTTTGGCGATGCAGCTGAGACACCTGTGGACACTTCACCACTGGAGGCTTATTGGACTTCCTCAACAAACTGGCAGTGCAATGGCAGAGGCTCCTCCAGAACATCCTCTCATCGTAAGTGGAGATAGTGAGGGACTATAAGTTGTTTCTTTGCCAGAGACTGGTAATGGCTTGGGGCTCTTTGACCCCGAGGCAGGTGTATGCTACTTCCTCAAGGTAGCCCCAACACCTCCTTTTCCCCTTGCTATGGTCGGTGCCTGTGTGAGGTCCAGTCTGCCAGCCCTCATGCAGACTTTGGGGGTCAGTGCATGCAACCTGGCACCATGGCTGAACAAAAAGGGCATATGAAAGCCTCCAATGTGGAAGACCTCCTTACCAAAGAGGGAGCAGAGAAAAATGACCCGCCCAGGGAGGTGCCTAACAATAACCTTGGTCGGCCAGAATCAGTGCCCGCAAGCCACAGAGTAGACGACTTGGTCTCCCCACCCCCCCATCATCAGGTCCTTCCTGGAGAGTTTATTTGGCACTCTGGGAAACAACTTCAAGAGCCTATGCTAGGAACTAATGGCTGATCTCAAACAAGTCTGCCATGACCTCAATGATCTGGGCAATAGGGTTTCCTCCCTAGAGGATAGTGGGGATGCCCAGTAGGAGGAAATTGACAATTTACGGCAGGCAGTTGCGTCACTGAATGATCAGAACATAGATCTTCAGACGCACCTCAAAGATCTAGAAAAACGCTCCTGTTGCTCTAACATTTGCATACGTGGGGCCCCGCAGGGGGCAGAGGATGGAGACATTGAAAACTAGGTCACCTGACTTTTTGGTCACATCTTTCCAGGGCTCACAGACTGATATCTATTTGGAGCGCACCCATTGTAATGGAGGGCAGTGGGGCACCAACTGAGCTGGGGCCGACATCTTCATCTGTGCCCATCCTTTCCAGCAAAAACAGGACATAATGACAACAGCCCGGGAGGCCGGGTGCCAAACAGTGGCTAAGCCAGGACTACACCAGGACTTGCCGCCAATATTGCTCTTTAAATGACACCCCCCATCCCCTGGCAACAATGTTTCTCTAATCCAAAAGTGTCAATGGTGTCATCCATTCCGCCTCACTTTCCAATGGAATGATGCTTGACGCACCCACTCTGTCCATATGTAGGAGGAAGCGGACTATTTTGCACTTGAAGGGATTATCGGATGGTTCTGTGATGATACCAAAAGACATCAGACCCACCTTCACCAAAAGATACTGATGGATTAAGGAGGCCGTGGAGAACTCAGCGCATAAACCCTCCACAAAGTAGAGCCTCAGGAAGCAGTCAGCCCTTCTCCATCAATTACAATCTCAGGGCTCTGCCGAGGATTGCCAGGAGACCAAGTGATGGATCGGCAAGGAATGTCTCCTGCTGTTGGTCCACGCACCCGACAGCACCAATAGTGGTCCCTTCCCTGAAATCATTCTAGGTCCTGAATTGACCTTTGCACACAAACATTTTTGAAGAGGGTTGTGGCAGAGCCTCGACCACCCTGAGAGATGCAAAGGATTCTGAAGGTGATGACTGTTGTAATGAGATTACAGTCCTGTATCCAATTTGTTTCACTGTTCGTAACTTGGCTCCTCTTGCAGCTGATCCTGGTTTCTGCTCACCCACTATTGCTAATAAGTTGGAACAAGCTTAGGCTGGTTCCCATTGTTCAAGGTCCTCCACGGAGACCCACACACAGCGCATGTGCTACATGATTTACACAGCAGAATTTCATGATGGATGGATTTGGAGCGGCTATGCCTGCCTCCAAACTCAAGTAAGTGTTAATGGCCTCCTCTCGCATCCCTTTAAAGTCCGTCACGGCACAAGAAAGGGCTGTCTGCTCTCTGCCCTCTTCCCTCTTTTTTTGTCTTTACATGGAGCCCTTGGCCGCAAAAATTAGAGCGTACCAGAAGATCGCTAGAATTTTGATGGGAGGGTAGAACCATAAATTGGAACTCGATGCTGATGTCTTAGTTTCCTTAACGGACCCCTTTACCTCTGTCCTGGCTCTTCTTACCAAGCGTGCCCTTTAGTGGAGGCCTTGGGCTGTAAATTCAGCTTCCAGAGATCCCAGATTCTCAACCTGTCCACTCTAGATCACCTTAATGTGCAAGGTATGTGCCCATTCACCTGGGCATCCCAGGCATTCCCACATCTGGGTCTTCTGCTGTGTCTATCAGTAGCTGGCACAGCAGAGTACAATTACAAAGCACTTTTAACCGCGGCCAACTCAAACCTGCAGGCCTAGCATTGCAGGAACCACTCCTGGTTGGGCCGCCTGGCAGCAGTCAAAATGACTCCCCTATCCAAAATCCTGTTTGTCATGCAAACCCTCCTGGCTCAACCACCACCCCTTCAACTCTCCAAGTCACAACCTATGATCAAGCTCTTCATTTCGGAAGGTAAAACACCACGCGTGGGCTGGCACTGAGTGTAATGCTCACAGAAGGGTGGTAGCCTTGGCATACCACACTGTATCACTTACTATCTTGCCGCCCAGCTGCGTTATATGCTGGAGTGATATAGCCCTATTTCCGAAAAGCATTAGAATTTTCTTGATCAGGCGACTGCCAGACTACATATAGGGAAGGTCCCATGGTTGTCTAGACATTGCCCATTGCCAGATGCTTCAGGCCACACCCAAGGCTTGGTATAGGGTTGCCATCACTAATGGCCTCACCACTTCACTCCGCCCCTTCCTTACCGCACCCCAGCTTCCCTATGGTTGCAACTGGAGAGTGGTTTCTTGCTTGGCAAGCTGTCAACTGCAAGCTCATTGAGGATATTTCCGAGTCAGAGGACTTGATGCCCTTTGACAGACTATTGCAGAAAGAACAGATGATAGACGGAATGCTGAACAATGTTAAACATTCACCCCCAGTCACAGATCTGGGCCTAAATCCATTTTATTTGCTCACCAAGTCATTTCAATCTGGACCCAGCCATATGCAAATCAGTCTTGACCCTGCTCCACATGGGAACAAGTCCAGCCCACACTGTCAAGCCAGGTCCTCCCTGGTACAGAAACAAGCATCCTGGAACTAGTTTCGGGTCTAACCCCTCATCAGTCAGGTCGGCTTGAATCCAGTGGCATAGTGTACATGGGATGCAAGCCTGAGCATACCTGGGGCACTTAAGGTAGTAAATGCACAAAGGACAAGGTGATGGATGGAATGCTTGAACTAATTTCAGGCACTGACAACTGCTCGGGACCTTATCTCAATCCATTGATTTCTTTTTGCCTGAAGTTGGCATTACTAGCCCCACTGGGCAATGGATGTGAGTGGGAGTATATGTTATCATTGTTGATACATTCAACACAACAGATTTGAACTAGAACAATCAAGAAGGGGAAGAATAGAGGATAGTTTATTATTGTAACTAAGGTAAAAGCCAGTGACACAGTAGAACAGTTTCTGTGGAACGAGCAGCATGAAACTATTGACAAAGGGACAGAACAAGATTCAGATACAAGTTATTTAAACGCAACCTGCACAAAGAGCTTTGAGAGAAAGAAAGGAGGGAAATAGTGTGATAACTTGAGGTGAGGAAGGATCTAGGGAACACTTTCCACAGCACACTAAAGGAAATAAGAGTTAAAAACCCTAAATTAAAAAAGGAAAAAAAATAATCACTCAATGTTCTCATACTGGGTGTCCTTAACTAGTCATTATGTTACGACATGTTACGACCATTTCTGCAGACCCTAGGAGATCACTGAAACCCAGGGTCCCCCCCCCCCCTTATTCCTTTTTATTTAGTTTTAATTCAGCTGGCTCGCTTTTGGTGCCCCAAGTCTGAACACTGATTGTCTTCTGGTATTCTCTTTCCTCTGTCTGCCGACTGCTTGTGACTTTCAGTTGAAACAAACTGACTCCTCCTTCTCCTTGCAATGATTAAAACACAAAATTGTATGACACAATCTCTGAACTTCGATTTTGCATTGCAAACTGGCGGACCCTTGGTTTGGCAAACAGACATGTTACTCCTCCACATCAGTGACCCCATCTGTCAGGCAATTGCTGTTACAGTAATCATTTTCAGTTTTTTCACAATAACGTCAAGTCGGAGATAACATTCTTTATAGGGTTCTTCTCGAAATAGAAAAATCGGTCTTATAATATGACAACATACTACTCAGTTGATCAAACTGTAGGGGACTTTGATGCTCCAGAATAACAAGGTCACTTAAGTACATACAGGCAGTTTTAATTCTTCATGGGCACACCAGAGACCATCCTTCCTCCAACCTGGTGAAACATCAGATACCAGAGCTAGATCACCAACAATTCTAATAGACCATTCTTATTCATCAAACTCATGGGATTCAGCACCTAAATCCTAAACCCAGTGGACACCCGCTACATAAACTTACTCCATCGCCTAATATGCGGTTCTCGGGATGCAGTGCAAACTAATCAGATCAGTATATTTAAAATTACAAAGCTCAAATCAACTCAGGAAAAAACCTTACACTTTTACTTGAAGTCATGGGTTCTAGAGACAAAATAAGTCCCTACCTAAGACTTTTCAAAATATCACAGGCCAACAGAGTAAGGGATCACAATATTGCACTGCCATTCAGTTTCACAATAATGGTAAGAAGAATGACTGTCCTAATTAATACTGGTCATTTTCACATTAAACAGTTCTTGCTGCTGGGAGTCTTGGTGCTCTTTACAAATAAAAAAAGAGGCCATGAACTCCAATACAATAAACAGTGTAAAGAAGAAGAGGATGGAGTGGAGACTATCGGAAACACCATTGAATGAAAACAGCTATACTTACACAAAAGGTTGCGGGCCGGATTACAAATAAAAGGCGCTATTTATCCCACCTGGGTGTAATGATACCCTGGTGTTTGTTATTTATTGGGTGAGATAAATAGCACCTATTACAAGTTAATGGGGAAAAACATGCAGATTAACACACCAACTTCCACTTGGTATGGTACATATCGTACATATCTCCTCTGTTCAGTTTCGTCAGGTTTGACCTGCTGAAATTTAAAGCTTGAGGTATTTACGCATCAGATAATTATCGGATGCGTTAAATACCTTTCAACAGGCAATTCTGACCAGTGTGTAAAAAGGGGTTTACGCATGGGTCGGAATATAACAAGCAACAGAGGCTATCCAAAATAAATGTGCCAAACAGCTCGTGAGCGGGAGTGCGATCAGTGAGGGAGAGGAACAGGGAAGTCAACTGTGATGATTTATTTTGACAGATGAGCCAGGTAGCCTTGTACATCTAATTTGTGACTGTGGTGCAACCGCACTCTCTAATTGCCCTCTGGGTTTTTTCTCCTGTATCTGGAATCATGTATAAAAACACTTCTTACCTTGCATTAAAGTTGTAATCTGCATCTGGAATGCCAATGTCCCATAAAATTATTCTCTTATCGTAAGAGCCAGCTGCAAAAAAAAGATTTAAAGAAACTATCAACATTGGGGGCTGATCTCTTACAGAAATGTTTCCCTAGTTTTGTTCTCGGTCTTAAGTCACATGCTTATTAAGGATAGCAACCAAAAATATATATATTCAATTTAGCGCAGCAGAACTACGCATTCAATGGAACCTCTTGCTCCTCTTTACACAGGCAATACATACTGCTAATTCTCGTCACACAAACTTTGCAATATGTAGTAAGAAGAAAACTGAAGTAAAGCAAATTCACAAAAATATCAACAGGGTGTATCTGAATAGGACAAATTGAATAAAACTATCCACAATCTTGCAGGATAAATATGGATCTCAATGAAGAAAGATCCATCTTGGTCCCTCTTCTCAGGATTGTATTTCCAATAAACTTGAGAACTGGGCCTTCTCCATCAGTAACTCTGGCTGCCATTCCAGAAGCACATTTATTTCAACAAATACGTGCAGAATCTGCTGTTTTAATAACTCTCAGTAATGAAAATGTGAGGTTTATCAAAGACAAACCATACCAGCAAACCTACATGGATTTCATGGCAAATGCCTTAGAGACTAAAAAGCCTAATTTGTTGGTGATTCAAAGACCAAGAATAGTTCACCACATCCGAGCCTCTAGCTTACTAAAACTGCATCTGGGTCTGCAATTCGCTGGAGTGGGATATACAATAGCCTAAAGAGGCAGCAGTGGCCAGTGTCTACTCAAATACCCCTTACGAAGCTCATACAAATGAGTGCGGACCATTTGCTTCCAGGACATTGCACAAACCTTCAACAGAAGGTGGTAATATTCTTTCAACACCAAGTCTCTGCTACCTTGTAACCAGTTTTTTTGTATTTACAGTAAATACCTAAAGAACTTTCTCAGATTTTGAAAAACAATATTTAATTTGCTTGGCCATATACTTTTGCTCACCCTTTACCCACAACTAGATGCAATTCACTTCATCAAAATTGGGTGCAAAGTCTATTTATTGACCACGTAGAGAGTAATTCTTTCTCACCCATTGCTGCATTTTTACCAAAGCAATTGTGATATAAAGTGTATATAGCATTAGCAGAGTTTGAAAGACTCTGAATACAGGTGAATATGCGATTCAGGAAGGAAGTACAGCACCAATTCAGGCAATCCGTGTTAACCAGAAAAAGCCATCAGTTGGGAGAGTGTGTGCATAGGGAGAATACAAAGTTTGGCAAGTGGGGGGTGCATCAGGATCAACAGTAGAGGTGTTTTGAGGTAAGGGGAAGATAAGGTAGGCATTGAGAGCATAGTTGACAGAGGAAAACTGAGGAGAGCCTAAAACAGCATATAGTGCAGTTTTACAGAGCACGCTTGAGAGGGTTAGTAGGCGTTCAGTAAGGCCTTTCTGGAAAGTGTACAGGCACGCACCTGATGACAGCATTTGCTCAGGAACTGCAAGCTTCAAAACATTACCGGGTGACTCACAGGACAATGCCCATTATAAGTGATGGGAGAAGAGCTGGCGAAGTAATTGTAGAACAATGAAAGATCTACCAAAATGCGATAAGAATGCAATGCAAGTGTTTTGGAATGGAAAGCCAAGCAGATGTGAAAGCAACAAACATGCACTGCAAGGTTCATAAAATGTTCTCAGGATCTGATAGAGAACAGGAACTACTTGACGTTTTAAGGTCCATCCTGGTCTGATGGCATCAAAACATCAGAAAAAAGTGATGAACATCTCCTCAATGGGCATAGTGATCTTTAATGGAATAAAGATTTACAAAATTATGGCTTTCCCAGATGCAATGCGAGTACATCAGTATAACCTGTGTCTCCATGTAACACTCACTCAAATGCCACAAAAGAACTATCAGAGTAAATTCCACCTTTATGTGGCCAGCACAATAGTAGAATGTAGGAAACAATTACCAAGTTAGGCTTAAAAATTACAATTTCTATGATGTCTCCTTCATTTGTCAATGTAAGTGAGTGGGTAGGTTACTAACTGGATTTTTGTTAGATACTGATTCTTTTAAAACAAGTCGCACTCCATTGAGCTGGTTGGATTTAAAAAAAAAAAACAATAACATTAAAAAACTTACTGAAGAGGAAGGTTTCTTGCTTGGTGCTGAAAGCAATGGTGGCTATTGGCTTTTGATGAGCCTTGATTTCTCCGTAGCAAAAATTGGCTTTCGTATGAATGAGTTTCACCACTCCTTTGAGGCCCGCTGCTGCCAGTACATTGAATTTTCGCTTCTGTTGATCTGCAGCCACCATGGTCAATGATGTCCAGGCCAAGGTAAAAAACTCCTAGTGAATTAATGACAACATATCAATTCATCTAGCAACACCTAGTAGTATTGTTTGGTATTAATCAAGCACCCACCTGCTCCCCCAGCCCAGGAGGCTACAGACGATTAGGCAGAAAAGAGATGATGAAATTTACATAAATGTAGAGTAAATACCAAGTGTCATGTGTTTATATGTATGCATAAGTTGATTTCAGTTATTTGTGAAAAGACATTGTATACTTAGCCGTAAGGTACAAGGGTATATCGGACCACTGCTGCTTCTATGCACATATGGGTGTACATAGATAAAGGGCTTCATGCCTGCTACTAAACTAAAACATTAGTGTCATGTGTGTATACACATCTGTAAATTAATTTACTTGTTATAAAAATCAATTCCCTTCAATAGTCCCATCTTACTTGCACCAGACCCATCTGAAACCTTACTGACTACTATGACCACCCAAACACCCTCTCCTTTTTAGCCAATTCACCCAACAGGATTACTCGCAACAAATGCTTAACTTTGCTAATCCATTCCCATCATTCTACTCCTACTCAATACAGCACTCAATATGTAAAATCTATAACTGCCAAATTTTCAGTTTGTTCATGAGTGTTATATTCAGGTGTTTCATGTGCTTAGGTGTGACATTTCAATGCACTGTATGTAACAATTAATCACTGGCAAAACTAAGTACGATGTCGGCATTACCCATTTTGTGCTGTGTGCTCGTTTAGAAATCGTCAAAAACAATTGAAACACCCTGGACTTTTGCAAAGTGGTCTTGGTTAAAAAAAAAAAAAAAAAAAAAAAAAAACAGTATTGACTAAAGATGTACTAAATATGCCATCTGAACAAGATAGGACCATCTAGCAGTTACATCTTTGATTTAGGACTTCTCCATCCCTCCTCACTGTGAATGAAGGGTGACAAGACCCACATGGGCAGATTTCCCAAAATGATTATAGCTCTTTTAAATTCTAGTGGGAGCTGAAACATGGTGTGCACGTTTTAAGTTCAGATTATCTGGTCACTGTGCCATCTTAAACTTAAAAGTGCATTGGTTACTTTTAAAGTTCACAAGTGACAGGTAAGCTTTCTTGTTAAAAATTACCATTCATATTAAACCTAATGGTAAGTGGAGGAGCAGCAGGGGGTGGGGGGGGGGGGGGGGGGCATGCCTAATGCCTGTGCTGAGGCAAGTTGATGAGGCTGGGGGAGGGAGGAGGGGGGGGGGGGGAGGGGTGATCAGCTTCGGAGCTCTAAATTACCTGGTATTAACAAATTACTTCATTTCAAGGAAAGGGAGGGTCGATAGCACAGTTTTCCAGGACAGAGTAGAGGAGACTGTTTGATTACTTTCTTTTGTGACAAGACCTCGGTGCCTACTTGTTGAAAGCAGCTGAGAACAGAGGGCTGTGTATTTGCTCTTCCGAGTGCCACACCTGTGCGTGATAATGTCCAATCATTGCACGGATGTGGCTCTATCACTAATATGCATTAGATTAACCCACAATGTGTGGCACTAAGCAGGATTAGAGGACTTAAGAGGTCAAACTTACCACGACTAATTGACAAAAACAAGAAAGCATGTATTACTAAACTACTGTTTAACTCTGATTTTGGGCTTCTCCCGGCTGACCTCCATTCTTGTTGCTTTTCCTACTGCTCTTCCTATTGCTTTTTATCTTTATACACCCTCCATTCCTGTCGGTTTTCTCCCTTGCCCTTCATTTTGCTTCCCTTCTGCTACGCCCCAGAACCTGCTACAGTTTTTTGTAAGTGCATTCACGCTACTGGCTTTGTCAGTTCGTAGCATTCTATATTTTCAGCACAAACGCAAAAGAGGTCCTCTAGTTTCTCGACGGATGTAAGATCCTTTTTTTTTTTCCAGCAAGCTTGAAAGGGGTGTTAATGTCTCCCCTAAACAACTGAAATGGGATTGGGCAAGCTCAATCCTGAGGAACATTGAGGAACATTGTGCTTTAGACACTAACCCAGCTAGTTAGAAGAGGGTAGGGAGCTAAACCTACAGGAAATCCACTGTCTTTCCCCTTTGCAGGCCTGGGAAGTGGGAACAATAAACCACTCCTTTGTCTTAATAAGGCCAGTGAAGTGTAATGAGCTCAGCCCTTATTTTCCAACCCCCCCTAAGTGGAATTTCATGGTTTGGTGGGGTAGGGAAAGGAGGATGGGATGGTGGACGGTATTGTGGGTCTGTGGCCTCTTTGCCAGGCTGTCTGTACAACATTAAGACACACAAGACCCTATTTTGTCCACTCGCGAGCCAGTTTGCCCACCACAAGTGATTGTAAATTTCCCTCATCCTGACTTCAAAGGGCAAAGAGAAATATGCACCGTTTTTATTTAATTTTTGGTAACCCATGAGCTGGATCAATTGGCTTGCAGGTAACATGCTTTTGAAGGTATTTTTCAATCTGTCCTTGTTCTTTTGAGGCGTCATTGTGCTCACCAGACATCTAAATTATTTTATGTATACTCAGCATGGTTCCAAAAACCCCACCTGAACTGGTAATGTCTGACTGGAGCAGAGTCTCTCTACTGATCAGATGCCTACTTACTGGAGCTCAAAATGGATACCTGCACATATATTAATCTCCAATCAGATACCTATGGTTTTTTACTTACCAGTATTTTACCCCAAATCACAAAATGTATTATTAAAACTGTGGGCTCTGAATGTGAACCCTTTGAAAGCGTCCCCTCTTAGAGCCCCCCCAATAGCCTTTCCTCCCCGTTGGCAATCAATACATTTTCCTTACTCAAGCTTAGTTGTATGAACCGTCTAATTCTGAAAGGTTTTCCAACAGGACCAACCTTATAAAAGTTCCAAAAAAAAGAAATAAAAAAAACTATTGAAATAAAATGTTATACCAGGAAATCTAAGTAAGCAGGCCATTGTGGTAATGCAAAACATTGCACAAACATGCTTATCTGGTTATGACCATTTTAGGATATACACTGGCCGAGGTGTTAAAAAAAAAAAAATGTGCTTATCATATTATACAACTAAGCAATTCATAAATTAAGAGAACAAAGGACGGTGTGGAAGCATGTTTTATTTTATGTGGTATCCATTTTATCCTGTTCATGTTTGTGATAGTGATGAAAAGGCCTGCAAGACGTACTCAAAGGTCAGATGACCTCAGGTAAACCAATGTATTCTGCTGAGCAGCTTGTAGTGAGAGGCTTACACAAAAGGACATCTTGCATGGTATGCATTGCCTTGCCTGCTCCAGAAACAGCAATAGTTAGAGTAATTTATGACCATATGTTGCCACAGGTCTAAAGCCCTGCATTTTGATTGGGTAGGAATTGTGCAGAATCAGTGTATTTGCACTTCGGAAGCTCCCTGCTATCGGGCATGTAAAGGTCACACCTGCAAACATCTTATATCACGCTTCTATAAGGAGTTGTCATTTCATTTTGATTGGCTGAATATTTTGATGATTGTGTAATTTCTGTACCTTCAGCTCAGCCTCACATCATGTATCTAATTATAAGGATGAAGTAATCATTATTTCAGTGTCATACTTGGATGTGCATTTTTACGCCTTCCCATATTCGTAAATAAAAGATCAAGTGGAAGTTCGCAAATTAGGCATGCAGCTGCCAGCTTCTGTCCCCATGTATAAACCTTTTGCCTATGGAAGTTTATCGAGGTTCTACAACAGGAATAACCAGTATACTGGGAAACTTACTCTTTGGGCAGGGGAATGCTCTGCTACAGCAAACACTTTGCAGATCAAGGGACAATCTACTGCCTGTTAAATGGCACTAGAGGTCTGCTATGTTTATTGTTTGCTGTATTACGTATTTACTAATTTATACTTGCTCTTTAAGATACTATAAGAATTCACTGTTGTCACTGCAATTAGAACATAATGGCCCTGTGAGACTCTTTTCAAAAAGGTCAGCGTTACATAAGATTTAACGGTAAGCAATTACAGCTTAGACCTGTATGTATCACTCAAGGAGAGTATAAATCCTTCACCTACAATACCTATAACAAGGCCTCTTGCTCAAGAACTTGATTCTATTTATTTACTTCTATGTAACTTATTTTGTAGGTGTGCAACATATTATATAGCCTTATAGCCCGCTGCTGAGGGCTATACTGTTTGTTAAAGGTCCTGAACCCGAGTCAGTCCATAGCAACAGGCGAGGGCCTATAACAAGGGTGAGGGACTTTAACAATAGGTATAGCCTGATGCCAAAAGGCTATTGGAACATTCCACCCATGAAGGGTACAATATTCTAAATTAAGAAAGGGAGAAACAGAAAGACAAACCTGAGAATGTTGGAGCAGAAGGCTTATACCAGCCATTCATTCTAAGCCTAGAGCCACTCCATTATCTTCAAGCTCTCAACATTCCAATGTTCTTATATATATATAAAACTTTTTGTGACAATGCTGTGAACGATGCAGTGTGTGTGTGTGTGTGTGTGTGTGTCTGTGTCTGTGTGTGAATACACACTGGTTTAACAGAAAAACTCTTGGTGTATACAGACTGTGGCTTAAGAAAACTTCCAGGGAAGTGCTAACAGGCATATAGATAAGACTAGAAATGGAGCCATATATGTATAGGTCACTTGTTCACACACAAACACTGCATCATCTACACTATCGTCACAAAAACATTTAATGTGTTGTAAACCTACAAAATAGGTTATAAAAAAGTAAGTACATAGAATCAAGTTCTTGAGAAAGAGGCCTAGATAAAGTGGTCACAACTTAAGTAGTTCTACTCTGAGTGATACATACACGTTTAAGTTGTAACTGGTTATCATTGAATGGTATGTAAAGGTGACAAAAAAAAAAAAAAAAAAAAAAAAAAAAAAAAAAAAAAAAAAAAAGGGTCCCATGGGGCCATTGTGTTTTAGAATATGTATACTCCGGTCCCTGTGGGCTTATTGGGTTGCTTATTGTGAGAAATATATAAAAAAAGTCACTGCAACCATGGCAGCTTCCAATGTTTCAAACTTGATGCACAGCGACCTCACAATGAGAGCTGCTAAAGTAGCACAGAGGCTACCAATGACACCTTGAGAAAGAAATGTACTCGAAATAGGGTACAAAATAGCCATTCATATTGCTAATTACAAAAATATTATAAAATAACCATGATATAGCATATCCATTACAGGGTCAGAAAAGAGCACAAATATAAAGTTGCTTTATTAAACTCCTTTGAATTGAAGCACTATATACATTACATTTCTGAAAAGGAGACATTCTGCACCGACCTCTCCAGAGACTTTGTACTTCTTCAGCACGTGTCCAGTTTCACAGTCAATGATACACACAGACTCTCCTCCACAGGTAGCAACAGTTCTGGATGATCTTGTACCTTATCCAAAACATGAACATAGTAAAGCTTTATCATCTCAAATGCCCAATCTTAACGGAAGGAGCAATGCTAGTAAATTTGGTTTAAAAAAAAAAAAATAATATCAAAGATTGCAATTTTGGATCAGTTTTTCTGTATGCACGATTTACCCGAGCATCAATTCAGGCTAAACACAATGCATGAAGGAATTCACTATTAAAAGAGTGTGTCTGAATGTGGTGTTACACTGCTTTCACTGCTCACATTACCTTTGACCATGTAGCTACACACACTGCTCTTGTTGAGCCAAATACTATACAATATATGCAAGGCTTTATAATTGTCAATTTGTGCAATATGGTGTGAGTTGGGGAGACTGGACGTCCATGATTTATGTAAACCATAATATGGTAAATGGTGTGACTTGAAATATCATCAAAATGCTACCAGTTCAAATGAAACACACCCACACATAAATAACACACAATATCACAGATAAAAGTGGATAATCCAAATCGACGGTTGGTACTCCAGCGAATGAGTATGAAGGCCTTTGAGTCGTATTCTGGTGCTTCATTAAAGCATAATTTTTATTCTTAGACTTTGAATTCAAATTGTACTCTTTATAGAATCCACTATAAAATCATGCACCCTATCAAAAAAAAAAAAAAAAAAAAAAAGTAAATATTTTTGTATGACATTCTTTGCCTTAATGAAAGTGTCTCGTGCAGGAGAGGCACAGGTGGAAGAATCATGTTGCAGCCCATGCTTCCAGACATTAAACAATTCGTAAGAGGGACATGTTAGGTCAATAAGAGGGGCAGTTGCCTCTATTCACTGAAATGCACACAGCACATTTAAATTTTTAAGGGCAAAGGAGCACGTACATAAAACGTGCTATTTTGTCCTAATCAGTGTTTAACTATTTGTTCTGTATAGATTTCCTGGATTCGAGAAAGCAATGCCTGCCTCATCGTTGGTAAATGTAGTCAAATGTTTTGGTGGTTAAAGGGAGGTGCTGCTTCCCGCAAAGGGCACTCCACTGTGTTTCCAGGCGGCACACTGGGCATGTTTTCTAAATATAGTTAGACTTTGTGGTCTAGGGCAGTGGTTCCCAACCTGTGGTCCGGGGACCCCTGGGGGTCCGCGACTGCTTAGAAAAATAATATTAACAGATTAGATCCCCAGCTTTCAGTAATGACTCAGTAGGGGGTCCCCAGTTTCCAATAATGATTCAGTGGGGGTCCTAGAGTACCAGTAATGATAAAGTGGGGGCCCACAGAAGGTTGGGAACCACTGCTCTAGGGTCCAGATACAGAATCACATCCGTTACCCCCTCTTCATGGCATTGCAGAATGACTGTCTGTAGGAATAACCTGTACAGAGAATGAGTTACCAAGTCTTATCTGTGCACACCCCTAATAGTAATCAAGTGTCTGTTTCGTTATTGGCGCTTCTCACCATTTATATACATTAGGTTGCCCTGCTTTTCTGCACATTCCTCAGGTTTACTTACCCGGACACCAGCTCTTTCGCAGTGTATGTCTTGACCTGCTCCTCATAAGCGGTTTGCCTGCTCACTGCTCTGAAGGCAAATATTTTGGAACCATACCAGGGAGCTCTTCCCCTTCAGACTTATGCAGAGAAATACATTAGGAAGCTCTTCATGACAGCTCACCAGTGACTCTAGAAGAAGGCTAGAGCAACCAGATAAACAGTGGCTCTTTCACTCACCTTCGCCAGAGGAGCAGTCCAGGGAAGGTTCAAAGGCACATGCCCAGAGCTGGGTTGTAAAATCCTTACTACTGTTATCTTTGCTGTGGCACTGAAGAAAGTGAAGTGGCTCCAAATCAATAACTTTCTGTAAAAGATCAGACAATTTCACTATTCCCCAAAGACTTTGCTCGTTGTTCATAGTCTGGTAGCATACCATTCTACTGATCAAGAACATTATGCATGGATTTAATCATATCATCGTGTTTAAATTCCACTAACACTTATTTAACCATAGTTCTAATGCGGTTTATCAATGTGTTACTGATCACAAGCAAGCATGCTGGAACAAAGCTTCATTGTAAAGATGTCTAGCTCACACGCGGAGTTCTATGGGGCTGGCAAAGTTTATGGTTGGTATAATTCCATTGAACAAAATAGACAGGAGGACAAAACTGGCAAGGGAAAAAAGGAAATCGGCCACAAAGAAACTGTAAGAAATATAGCACAAACAATCGAATAATTAATTAAAAAGTGGAGTTAAAAAGAGCAAAAGTGAACTAAAATTTATTTTTAGAATCACTAGAAAGGTAGAAAGCCATAAACACTAATCTGTTGCCTACCTGTCCACAAATCTAGCTCACATGAACACCACCTAACTAGAGGTCCAAGACGCATCCCTGCAAGTACAATGATTTTAATTAAATCCTAAAATCAATATTTTTTCCACTAAAACGTAGTTTAAACCAAGGCTAGTCCAAGTTCCACTGTCTATAGACTCCATTCTCTCAGGCTCCCAACAATAACAGGCAGGAGGCTGTGCTTACAGTAAAGAAAAGTAGGCTTTTTCATGTAAGTGTTGTTACTGTTGCTTATGTGGATTTAGATGAGAGTCAATGACACATTTAATAGGTCTATGACCAGGACTATTATCAAAGCGAGTTAGATTTAATCCATTTAAAGACATCTGTGGACTAGACCATTTTCAAAAACAATTCAGGAATGTTTTACAGGTGATGAACAGATGTCTATTGGACGCTTAATTATATTTTTGGATGCAAGCATATCCAAAGTGCATAATATCCCAACATGCAACCAAAACAAAACGGTGTAAAGTACAAGAGCTATGTGAACAGGAAATGTAACTTATATTAACTTGACTACTGCTGTTTAATTGCCTTGACTATTTGTTTCTTCTAGCTTTAGTATTGAATTGGTAGCCATCCCCTTTGTATTGTAACGGTTTTGATTAAACAATGCATGTACCTACTTAGGTACTAGGCAGGACTCCCAACAGTTCCACACATATACATGTTACTTGGATGACAGTTTCCTATCTCGTTTGCCCAAATCAGAGCTCTAAATATTGCGTTGGAAGTTGATTTGATACACTCAAACTTGAGTAATGCACCATTATTACTCCATTTATGAATAAGGGCATATTTTTCAAAAACCTTTTGATTCAGTGCTAGATTTGTCAACCTCCCCCCAAAAGGTGATAACAACATGCCAGGTAAAACATGACTAATAAGAAGGGTTTAACTTGATCTCTCTCTTCTTGTGTATTGCAGTAGCTTTTAATCAGCTCATGTCATCCTGTGAACAGGAGACATCAAGAAATGCATCAGTCTTTGCAGTGAATTAGAATATTTTGCTAATGTAACTGCCTGGTTCACAAGACGACTGGAACTTTAATGGTGTCTTTGGAATACTGGATTCTGCTTTCCTGAAGCATTCACAATCATGCCAAGTTACAAAATATTTACAAACATCTGCGCTACAATCCTTTTGGATTTCAAGACCGATTTGCTAGACATCAAGGACAATTTTAACATTCCACAGAGTGTCAATCTGTGCAGCAAATTCGACTATATAAAACCTTTAAAGAGATAAAACCAATGCCTTGCAACAGCATCAGCTTAAGGATATCCCAACCTGCTGTGGATCATGCGGTCCATGCTTCGGGCTGCTGGTCACTTTGCTTTTCTTAGGGGTGTTTTTGGTCATCAGGGGATCCGTGGTTTCCTTCTTGCATTCTCTTGGCTGAAGAGGTGACACGGCACAACTCCTTGGACTGCTGGGCAATCGGCTGGGTGTCCGTGGAGAAACTGCTGCTGAGTTTGGCTGTAAGCAGAGCCTTTTACTAGGTGATTCTTCTGGAAAGGCTGAAGCGACGATGCGGTTCGGTTTTCTAGGACTTTTTGCAGCCTAGAAAGATCCAAATCAAGCATTCAAAGTTAAATGTGAAACATGTTAAGTAAACCAAAGTACTGGCAATCCCAATATACCAGGTGTGATATTTTTTGTGAAAGGCTTAAGTGTAAAGACCACAAAAAAAGTGTTTTGCTTTGTTAACAGAATTGAATAAAATATTTACAAGCAAAGAATAAATTATTAAATAGAAAGAGGTTTATTTAAAAAGGAACAACAGCATGGACCTTGTTAATAATGGGGGCAGACATTTTATAAATGCAATGGTGGCCATGGCAACTATCTGAGTTTCGATTCATTTCCCCAGGTTGACTGCAGCGTAAGACATGGACTTCGTGGTGCAGTAATGGCACTTGGATCTCATGTGGTTAACCTTCCCAAACCCTCCTGCCCTTGACCTCCTTCACAGGGTCACCACTACACTGCACTATGTCGTGTCCAGCAGCAGCCTTGGCCGTGCTGGCACGCTGGTTCTGCAGAGTGTTATTTATTTCTCCACCACCTCTGTCCTGCTGGACTGAAACTACACTACAGCAACAAGGGTAATGCTGGCTTGTTCTCTTAACTGCCTGGCCTCTCCCCTGCAGCCAGATTCATGCTCTGGGTTCAACACTATCATTTGCCTTCCTGTACCTCGTTCCCCTGCCAAACCTGATCAATGCGCCCCAATCATCCTCCTACCCCCCCCCCCCAGCATGCTGCCAGTGCACCTTTTATAAATTCAATGGACGTTATGAAATACAGTGCAGATACGTGGAAGCTCATTTAATGGGTGAAAGGCATCAGAGCAGGAGATTGGGCGGACATTCATGCCTAAAGGCTTTAACAATTTAGCCATTAACTCATTTTTGGCAAATGCTAGCCCACATACCAAAGATAGAGACTAAACAAAATACAGCTGGATTGAGTTGCAGCCTGTCTCTTATTTGATATGTAACAGGCAAATAGTCTCTTCAGTCAAACAATGCACTTATATTTAAAGACAGTCCAGGACTTCAGGAATATATTTAAGATGTGAAAGGAATGCATCGATACCCAAAAGGAAAAGGCTCCTTGAGAAAATGAAAATAGCTCCCGACATGTCAATTCTAATGAGTGCACAGTAACATAGAAATGCTGGTCCATCTTGGATTGTCCACTTGAATGTATAGAGATATCATAATGTCAAAGGCGAACAGCAGATGCAGAGCATTGCTGGACTACTGTGTAAAAGTAAAATGTCTGGGTTTAGCTGAAGTCATTTAGGACTGAGCAGACAGAGGTGATGAAGTGTCCTACAAAAGCATTTAAATGCAGATTCACACTCCAAACATAGCCATTGCACACATAAGTAATCTGAAACCTCTGTTGTCCCAGTATAGGTGTGACCTTCTGCAAATAAGAAGAGGTATTCTGACCCTTCTGACTTCTCAGGCATCTAGCCACCTCTGGTAGTCAGTTCAGTGGTCTGTTGCCGGCTAAGGGGAAGAAACCCTTTTTCTGGTACTTCAATACAGGTGCAGGGAGGCAGACAGCAATTGCAGGAGTGGAGTCAAAGCTGATCTCCTGTCTTTCACTCAGTGGCACACAATCTCACTGGGGACTTTCCGTACCACATTCCTACCTTCACTCTAAAGCCCTACACGGTTGGTGGACATGAAAGGGGATGGAACTCGCTTTAGAGGGGGATGCAAGGTTGCAAAGGCTGAGGGGCTTATGGGGCAGTGAGGGGAAACTCTGGCATGAGAGGCAGTGTCTTGGTAAATTAGGTCTGTAGAATCCCCTGGCCTTCTAATGGGCACGTAAGACTGTGCCCAAACATTGGGTGCATTTAGGCATATGAAGGCTGCAAAGGTGCTTGTATGCATGTGTGCGTTTGTGTGCCTTCACCTGGCACAAGACTGCTCGGCATGTAAAGCCATACAGGGCCACTGAAGAAAGACGATGAGCTTTTGAAAACAGTCCCTAGACATACAATTGCTGTCCCTCAATTAAGGATTTCTGCACCTAGCTTACGAGTGATGCATTGCCATACGATGGCTGTTTCCAAGAACGTGAGGATTTGGACAGCAAATGGTGGCTATACCTGGCATAAAACAGATACAGTACCTTCCGTGGGTAACATTGTAGGTTCAGGAGGACAACAAATGGTAGCAAATAGCTCTGCTAGACATTTAATGTTAGTGCCTAGATATTAGCTGCACCAGGGCATACAAGGCTGCATCTGGGCATATGATGGCTTTATAAACCCAGTTAAAGTTGCACATTGCAACAAATCATACTAACTGTGCACGTAAGGTTATACCCTGCATATGAGGATGCACCTAGCAAAAGAGCAGCAGGTGAGCGTTTGATGGTTAAATCTCGACATAAGGAACCTAGCTTTGCAAGGGAGGAGTGCCCAAGTATGTAAGGCTGTGCCCAGCAGAGGATGAACTTACCTGGTTTATGACGTTGTACCTCAGCACATGGGAGCTGTAGCTGGGCATGTGAGGCCAGGAGTGGTAGAATGTACCCTGCCTTATGATGCCTACAGTTACATGCAGACTGTAGATGGGTGTGTATATACAGCTATATCTAGCATAGGATTGTAGGACCTTGGGGAGTGATTTCAGCTCACAGATTTATGATGCTACATGGGCTGCCTGCCCAAGGTGATACTTGGTCAAGTTGATGGTAAAACCTACACTGTACAAGGTATAGATGGTGGTCTCCATAGGCACCCAGCATGGTTGGTGCGTGCCTCTGTTGATCAGCCAGACGTCCAGGTAATGGAACATGTGGATGAGTGGCAACCATAGCCGGATATTTTGTAAAAACCCTAGGAGCTGGGGCAACCCTGAAAGAATACATACCATACGATTGCAGTGTTTGGGCACAAAGCTGTACGTGCACTGTAGCTGGCCATGAGGCTAGGACAGCATAAGAAAAAGGCAAACTCTCCTGCCATTGATTTTTCTATTCCCAAGGGTAAGAGCTCAAATAAGCAAACGCGGACTAATACCAGATATTCAACTTTTATGGATGTCTTCTTTGAAAAATTAACTATAGCATTTTTTTTGCACCCATTATATTGTGAACATCGCTTGTAGAAAGTAAGGTTTATATTATTAAGAAGGTACCAGACTTGAAACTATAAATATCTCAATCAAAGAAAACGACTTGCAAATGACATGTTTCAATTAATTCTGACCTGCTTTGGATCCTGCAGTTTCAGGATCTGCTTCGCTTGCTCTGAGCTCCCACTCATTTTGTTCTTCTTGGGGGTGTCTTTAGTTGTCAGTGCAAGCTTTGTATCTTTACTTTCCAGCTTACATTCTTGTGGTCGCTTAGGTGAAGGAGAACAATTCCTTGCAGTGCTGGGCAACAGACTTGGTCTGTTTGGAGATGCACCAGATGATTCCGGTTGCAATCGGTGTCTTTTGCTGGGTGATTCTGCAGAAAAGACGGACATGTCCACACTTTTCTGCTTTGTGGGAGTTCTTGCTGCCTAGAAAGATTCAAACGTTCAAATACAAATGTGTAGGAAGTTTCAAAATAAATGCCATTTGTGTTCATAGTGACAATCCAGTGCGTGTCAGGCATTTGTGTGTACAGCGGAGATCTCAGGTAAGACCAGACTCCCACACCCTGAGTGAAGGACATGTAACAAACAGACGTAATTTATATGCATCAGTAGACCAGTGCTTAGGGAACCCATTTTAATACTCATACCAGTTATTCGGCTGGGAAAAGGTTGAATGACACCCAAAAGAGATGTAAATGAATCAACAATCGATTTTTACTTATTCTAATTATAATTTCCAGCACTTCCACCATGGAAAGGGTCGCTAACCAGTATGTCTTTTCAAAGCCCATTTACCAAGATCCCAAATAGACAGCACAATTCTCTGGCTTTAGTAGGTGGGGAACTATCATGTCAGGAATTGCTCTGGAACACCTACAGCAACAAAGTGCATTTTATCCCTTTCCTTGTATAAATAGGAGGCAGACAGAAGGGCCTCTTAGATCCTCATTCCTCACATGTGCATGGTTAAGACCCCCCCCAAGCGCGGCTATTTGTAGAGTTGTCACATAAACCAGTCTGCTGCCGATGACTACAGTTAAGGGCTCTATTATCTGGTTTGGCCTCAAAGCTGCTGTGGTACCACCTTTATTGAAGAAACGCACTTTGGATTTTAATGAGTTATCGAACGGACGCTCCATCGTGCTGCTGCCTTTCCTTGCTAGGCTATTGGCAAAGGCAGTTTTCCGTCATCTCACCAGCACCGTGGAGAATAAGGCCTGTTACATTCTTTCCAGGACAGGTGGCAGTGCAGTAATGGTGGTTTCTGCCCTCGAACTACGTAGAAGCACAGACGTCAATCTTCCATCAGCGTTAACTATAAATGGCTTATAAGGAAAATGCTTCTTAACGTGTAAGCATCTGTTAGTGGCATGCAGCGCTGTAGATTCACAGGTCGTGCGTTTCAGCCATCTAGTGTTGCGCTCGGACATGTACAAGTTGTTTTTCTTCGAAAGTAGTCTTCGAGTCACAGGACCAGGCTACTCCACCTATCAGTGGTAATGGGCATGGGCTCCATTGTTAGATTGTTTTTTTTCTCCACAAGGAGGGTGTGACTGGAGATGGAGCGCAGAGCTGCAGTAAACAATGACCATGCAAGGTAGAATGTATCAATATGGGGAAAAAGAAAGAAAGAATATCTGTAGCAACCACAGGCATCCAGGGAGGAGGGTGGGTGCATGTGGATCCACAGCACTACATACCACAAACAAATGCTTACTGGGTAAGTAACGTTTTCTGTTTATGGCATATGCAGCTGTAGATACACATGCTGTGCAATGACTGCAAAAGCAAAAAGAGGATGATGGACGGAATGCTGAACAACGCTAACATTTACATTCACCCCCAGTCACAAAGATTGGGGTTTAATCCATTGTTTCTTTGCCCTCCACGCCACCAGAGTTTGAACCCAGCCACATGCAAATCAGTCTTTACCCTGTTCCCCATGGGAATAGTCCAGCACGAACTGCCAAGCCAGGTCCTACCGGCAAAGACTGTAAAGCAGTCCTCCTAAAGCGGTGGCTCAGCCCCAGGATGTTAAGGAAGACTGGAATGTGCTTAGGACAGCCTAGCCAACTCTAGCATGTTGTCTGGTCAGAAACTCCACACAGTAGTGCTTGGTAATGTGTGAGGAGTGGGCCAGGTAGCTGCTTTACAGATGTCAGCTAGTGCTATGTTACCTAAGAAAGACATCAAAGCTCCCTTCTTTTGAGTAGAAGGGAGTCTGGGAGGGGAGGGAAAATACCTTTTAGCTCTAGTGTAGCAGGTCTAAATGCACTTGATAAGCCAACAAGCAAATCTTGCCTTGGAAATGGCACACAACTAATGTGGCTTAGAGTACGACATCAACGGCTGTTGTCTCTTAAGAAATGGTTTTGTTCTGTCAAAGTAGTACATTAGCGCTTGTTTGACATCCAGAGTATCTAAAGCGTGTTCTGCTACAGACTCTGGATGTGGAAAGAAGACTGGGAATTCTATGGTCATGAACCTGGAAGAACGGCCCTTCCAATATAAGTGTGTGTATTTCACAGACTCCAAGGGAAGTGATGGCTATGAGGAAAGCTACTTTCCACGACAGACATTGCAATGGGTAAGAGTGAAGTGGCTCGAAAGGAGGACTCATGAGCTTAGCAGAAATCATGTTAAGATTCCACTACGGAGCAGGAGGCATCCTGGGCAGAATAACCAGTTTAAGGCCTTCCATGAAAGCCTTAATGACTGGTACTCTAAGTGCGAAGTGTGTTGAACATTCTGTAAGTAGGCAGCAGCCAGAGAATGCCTTTTACCAATGCTGCAAGTGGATTGATATGTTTGGGAAGGCAATAGTGTACAAAACATTCCATTCGGATGCATACCAGGCCCTGGCAGTAGGGCTCGTCTCTAAGAATAGACATTCAATTCGCACAGAAGGTTGAGGTAACCAAAACTCTAAGACCTCACAAGCCAAATTGCAAGGTTGAGCTGCTGAGGATTGGGGTGCTGGAGAGTATTCTGGTTTTGTGTAAGACACAAAAGCCATTATTGAGCTTCTCACTGGGAACTAGATAGAACACCAGCAAGGTGAAGTATGATGACTGGCGTGCCCAGGTTGGAGCCACCAAGATAAGGCTAAGAAATGTCTGCCTCAGCCTGCTGACTACAAACGGTACGAGCAGGAGAGGCAGAAAAGTGTAGGCAAATAGCGCAACTAGTTCATCCATAGTGCATTGCCCATAGACTGCGGGTGTGGTAACCCGGCGGTGAAGTTTGGACATTTTGCATTTGGCAGTGTTGAACAGATCTATTTAAGGAAAAACCCATCGCTGGAAGTCCAAAAGTAGGATTGGGAGGTGGAGTTCTCACTCGTGGCTTGTTAAGGTGTCCTGCTGAGCAGGTCAGTGAGCTTGTTGCTCACCTCGGGAATGTACTGGAGAAGCGGATGCACTCGGATTTACTTACCACTGCCAAATGCCCTGGGATACTGCTGACAGTTGGGTGGAATGTCTGCCCCCACCCAGTTTCTTGAAGTAGAACATGGCAGTCGTGTTGTCTGTGCATACTAAGACTGTCTTGTTCTGGATGACAGGGCAGAATGCCCAAAGGGTGAGCCGAATAGCTAGCACTTCTAGCTGATTGATGTGAAGGGACTTTTGGGTAGAGAACTATGTTCCCTGAACAGTGAGGTGATTGAGATGCATACCTCAGCCAGTGAGAGAGGAGTCTGTGGTGATGGTGACCTGCAGAAACTGGTTGAGGAAGGGCCACCTTTGCATCAGGTTGTTTGTGTTCCACCACCGAAGAGTGACATGTGTGGCTCCCTACCAACACTAGATCCTCTAGATCTTCCGTCTGACACCACTGTGCCACTAGGCACTCTTGCAATGGACGCATGTGCAATCTGACATGCGGAAATATGGGTATTATTCCTACAAAGCACATCACTGTTCTGACAGTTACCTCGCAATCCGGCTGAAAAAGAGGCAGTAGGTTTTCAAACGTGTGTACCCTCACAGGGCTGGGGTAAGCCTTTTCCACCCGTGCGCCCAATATGGCCCACAGAAAGGGCTGTACTTGAAGGGGCTGGAGGTGGGACTTGGTCAAGTTGATGGTAAAACCTACACTGTACAAGGTATAGAGGGTCGTCTCCATATGCACCCAGCATTGTTGGTGCGTGCCTCTGTTGATCAGCCAAGCGTCCAGGTAAGGGAACATGTGGATGCTGCTCCTCCCGAGATGAGCGGCAACCATGGCCGGATATTTTGTAAAAACCCTAGGAGCTGGGGCAACCCAGAAAGAATCGCCATCCACTTACCACAAACCTCACGTGAACAGGGATGTGGAAGTAGGCATTCTTCAGATGAAGGGCGGTCATGAGGTTGCCTTGCTGCGGCAGAGGAATTACATCTTGTAGTGTCACCAAGTGCTCCAACAGAATGTACCTGTTGAGACATCTGAGGTCGACGATGGAGTACACCCCCTTTCCGTGGTTCAGTGGCAGAACTGGCTCTATGCCCTCTCTTGCAATGAGGGCCTGTATCTCCTCTTGCAGGAGGGGCAGATGGTCTGGGGATTATGTGTCGGTGAGGGTAAGGGGGTGGTTGGGGAGTTTGGTGGAGGTTGAATGAGTTTGAGACAGTACTCCTCTTGTATAATGTTGAGAACCCAGCAGTCAGAGAAGATGTGTGTTCAACAGGCCAGAAATCCATGCAACCTTCCCCCTCCCCCTCCCGCCGACAGGTGTTGTAGGGAGTGGGGACGAGGATCAAGTCAGTATTTGGGGGTGGTGCCCTTTCCTCTGCCCATTGTTACTGCCCCTATATCCACCCCTATATTAATCCTGTGATAGTGTTTGCTGCGTGGGCCTGGAGAAAGTGGAAGAGATCTGTGGCCGGAGTCTTATTTCTGCTGCATTATTGCGAGCGGCAAAAAGACACAGGGAGAGGGAGTCTGCTGCACACCGATCACTTTCGCAGTCTCTGTATTCTTTTTTAATTTTCTCTAGCATCAGATCAGCTGAAGAGATGCGGTCCATCCAAAAGGAGGTTCAAGAGGCATTGCTGAACCTCAGGCTTGAAGCCAGACACTCGCAGCCATATATTGCGGCATAATAGGATACAGCTACCTGGGAGTAAATAAGAGTATCAGCAGCAAACAATGCACAGCAGATGACGGTTATAGATTATCTTGCCCTCCACCATCATCTCCTGTCACTTCTTGTGATACTTCTCTGTCAGTCAGTCATTTGTAAAGCGCGCCACTCACCCGGAGGGTCTCAAGGCGCTGGGGGAGGGGGAGACCGCTACTGCTCGAACAGCCAGGTCTTGAGTTGCTTCCTGAAGGAGAGGTGGTCTTGGGTCAGACGGAGGTGGATGGGGAGGGAGTTCCAAGTCTTGGCTGCCAGGTAGGAGAAGGATCTTCCTCCCGCGAGGGAGATGCTGGACAACATCTGCCATCTGAACTATGCCACCTTGGTGTTCATTCTCAGAAACTGTATCACAGGTATCACAAGAGCATTAACCTCTCTTCATAGACTCTTTTCAAGAACGTGTGGTTTTGAAATCACTCTGCCTTGTTCATAAGGCAGTCTATTCGACAAGTAGCTCTGCTTTGACTAAGCGTTTAATATGGTTCCATCCGCCCCATTATTTCTCATCTACAACCAAGCCCTCTATGCAATCTCCCTGGTTTCAACAATCTTTTGGTAGGCATGCCTTTTCTGCTGCACTGACCCAGTACTTGAACACACTTTCATTTCATCTCCAGAAAGAACCTAATCTTAAGCTCTAGAAAACCACTGGCAACATGGATCTTTCCAAATTAATCCTGCTGTGGGGTTTCCAGCATTCTCTGGTATTTCAGTTCAGCACCAGGTACCAAGATACTTCAGTAGGTTTGATAGGCTGTGCAATATAAATACTTTCAATATAAATGTAAACAAGCAAGCATTGTCAAAATAAAAAGGTCTTGCTTTTGGGACCTATTAGCAATACACTTTGTTGATGTACAGCATTGGTAAAAAGTTAAATTATTTTTGGAGATGCTGTGAAACAAAGAATGACACTGCCATCTTCAGACATTTCCTTCTGTAGGCGTGTGCGTACACATCTAGAGAATTATGGGGCACCATTTTCTTTGGTTCTTTATCACTCTAAGATGACGGGTGGCATTTAGATCCGTAAATAAAAAAGTAATTTAAGTGCACTAAAGCATTTATTTGTAGTAAACCACTCCGGGGACAATGACATATGGCAGCCCCGAAAAAAAAAAAAAACACCACACACACACCTTTACATGCTTTTTATGTTGCGTTTATTCAACCACTTCACTGCCAGGCCTTTCACCCTCCAGGTGCCAAGCCTATTTTTTTGCTGTTTGGGGCAGTGCGCGATTAGACCCTCATAACGTTTTGTCAACATAAGCTACCCACGCCAAATTTGTGTACTTTTTTTCCCCAACATCCTAGAGAAAAAAAAAAAAAAAGTGAGAAAAGGGCTGCAGAAGAAGGCTTGTGTTTTTTCCCCATGTAAATGGCATCAAAGGGTTTGTGGTGTTAAAATCACCATCTTCCCAGCTTTCAGGAACAGGCAGACTTGGACCAGGAAACCACAGTTTTCAAAACAATTTTGGCATTTTACTGGGACATACCCCATTTTTACTATTTTGTGTGCTTTTAGCCTACTTCTAGTCAGTGACAGAAATGGGTGTGAAAGCAATGCTGGATCCCAGAAAGCTAAACATTTCTGAAAAGTAGACAACATTCTGAATTCAGCAAGGGCTCATTTGTGTAGATTCTACAAGGGTTTCCTACAGAAAATAACAGGTGAAATAAATTATTGAAATCTAGGTGCTGCGATTTCAGATTTCTGAAAGCAATATACCGTTACATCTTCTGGACTCTTCTGGTTGCGGGGATATATAGGACTTGTAGGTTCATCAAGAACCCTAGGTACCCAGAACCAATAAGTGAGCTGCACCTTGCAATGGGTTTTCATTCTATACCGGTTATACAGCAATTCATTTATTGAAATATAAAAAATGAAAAATAAGTATCAAGAAAACGTTTGCATTTCCAAAATGGGCACAAGATAAGGTGTTGAGAAGCAGTGGTTATTTGCACATCTCTGAATTCCGGGGTTCTTATGCTACCATGTGAATTACAGGGCACGCCTCAAATAGGCGTTTCTTTTTTTTCCACAGTCTTTTTCCTTCCAAATGTAAATGTAGAGAAAGACAAGGGGCAATAACACTTCTTCTATTCTGTGTTCCCAAGTCACCCGATAAAAATAGTACCTCACTTGCGTGGGTAGGCCTAAAGCTCGCGACAGAAAACGCAGCGTGGTCACATCACATTTTTACATTGCAAAAAACACGTCAGATTCCAAAAGTGCCTAGCTGTACATTTTGGCCTCTAGCTCAGCCGGCACCTAGGAAAACCTACCAAACCTGCACATTTTTAAAACTAAACACCTAGGGGAATCCAAGATGGGGTGACTTGTGGGGCTCTCAACAGGTTCAGTTACCCAGAATCCTTTGCAAACCTCAAAATTTGCCCCCCCCCAAAAAAAAAAAAAAAAAAAAAAAAAAAAAAACACATTTCGGTGATGGAAATTTCTGGAATCTGAGAGGAGCCACAAATTTCCTTCCACCCAGCGTTCCACGTCTCCAGATAAAAACTGGTACCTCAGTGTATGGGTAGACCTAGCGCCCGCAACAGGAAATGCTCCAAACCGAAATGCCCCAAAACACTATCTGCACACATCAAAATTATCAAATACAAAACTACCTGTTTTTGGGAAGGGGTGGTGCACCTATGTTTTTGGTCCTGGGCTCAGCAGCCATCTAGGGAAACCTACCAAAAACTCAGACATTTCTGAAACTAGACAAGAGGGTGTCCAGGGAGGTGTGACTTGCGTGGATCCCCCAATGTTTTCTTACTCAGAATCCTCAAATATAGCTATTAAAAAAAAAAAAAAAAAAAAAAAAAAAAAAAACATTTTTAGGCTGACGAGTGTAGCAGAATTTTTATCAGTATAGATTAGAAAATATTGGGTAGTAGGAATTTTGTGGATTCCTGCAGATTCCGGAAGGTTCCATCACAAAAATATGGGAAAAATCTGATTTCCAGCAAAATTTGAGGTTTGCAGGGCATTGTGGGTAAGAAAATGGTGCGGGTGCATGTGAAGCACACCACCCTGGAATCACCCAGATGTTTACTTTTCAGATGTGTCTGGGTCTTGTGGATTTTTCTACATGGCAGCATCCCAAAGTCCCAAAAGTGCAGCCATCACCATTCCAAGTGGGTCGATTTTGAGAGTTAGCCAAGCTCTCATGGCCCAAATGTAAAACCAAAATCCAAAAAAAGCAAATGTCCTCTTGCTTTCTGTGGGATAAGATGTTTAGTGTGCGGGGGGAGGCGGGAGCTGAAAGACAGTTACTCCCTTCAGTTGGGGTAAGGGCATTATGAGGCCCATGGTTGGTAATCTTCCCTGGTCTCTGGTGGGCTTTCTGCCCTCCTTGGGGCAGATGGGCCTTCCAAAAATAGGCCGAAAGATTTGCCCAAGGGGCTTCCCCTCCAAACAAAAACACACACACCAATCCCTGGTGCCTAAGTGGTTTCTGCCCCCCACCCCCCCCAGGGGCAGATCGGCCTAATAGAAATAGGCCGATCTGCCCCCCAGGGGAGCAGAAATGGCCTAAACACAATTATCCCCCAGGGGAGCAGCCCTTGCCAAAAGGGTCGCTCACCATATATAAAAATACAAAAGTAAACAAATCTATCCCTCGTGTCTAGGGGTTTCTGCCCCCAGGGGGAGCAGAAAAGGCCTAAAAATATTTTGCCCCCTGGGGGAGCGGTCCTTACCCAAGGGGCTGCTCCCCTTATGCGCAAGTATAAAAATAAAAAATAAAATAATCATCCCTGGTGTCTAGGGGTTTCTGCCCCCCCAAGGCAGATTGGCCTAATGAAAAATAGGCTGATCTGCCCCCCAAGGGAGGCAGAAATGGCCTAAAAATAATTTGGCCCCCTGGGGAGCAGCCCTTGCCCAAGGGGCCGCTCCCCTTTTGAGTAAGTATAAAAAATAAAAATAAAAAAACCCTGATGTCTAGTGGGCATTTCTGATGCGATCGGGCAGCAGAAATGCTTGCAGAGAAATGAAAGGAAAGGCCTTTCCATTCCTTTCATGCCTCTGCCTGCCCCCTCCTCCAGAGCCGAAGAGAAATGCTGAGCATTTCTCTTCTGCATCGTGCTGGAAGCATGGGGGGCGACCTCTGATGAGGTCAGCACGCGATCACGTGCTGACCTCATCAGATGTCACAGGGGAAAAAAGTCGTGGGTGGAAGAGATTCCACTTCCAGCCCTGCTCTGTGGGGAGGGGAGGGGTGGGGGGGGGGGGGGGGAGGGCGCCAGCCCTTCCCTTCCAGCCCTGCTCTGTTGGGGGGGGGGGGGGGCTGCACTTCCGCCGAGGGCCTATACCAGGACCTCAGCGACGCGCCATTGGACGTAACCACTACGTCCTTGGTGGGGAAGGGGTTAAAAAAAAATAGAAAATGCTAGAGAGGGGTGGGGGAGCGGACGACGTCGGGGAAGCAGCAGGTATTACGGTAGAGGGTGGATTAAAAAAAATAATAAAGCCCTGTTGGGAGAGGAGGACAGAAAAAGCAGCACATAATGTAGAGAGCAACACAAAGCGTAGGGGAGGTTGGTTTTCTAGCAAGGGGAGGAACACATGAGGGAAAGAGTTAGGAAACATGCAATCTTATGGAGTGCTTAAAGCAAAAGAAAAGTATTTTCCTAAAAGTAAGCAGTGGAAGAATACAGGTCAGCCTATCAAGGGGATGATAAAGAGGATATGCTCAAGCGGGAAGGATCAACACAAGAAAAGGAAGGAAGAGGAGGGGGAAGACATTGCATATCAATTAAGTAAATGAGTGACAACAAAGCCAACCAATTGAATCAGTGGTAGGTCTCTTGGCAATCTGGAACCAGACAGCTAAAATCTGTCTGGAAGAGAGACCTGAACAATTGTACATAATTAGGACAATCTCCCTCCTAAATTCATTTTGTAAGCACGCATAAATATATGTTTCACATGGATTTGTATCAGTAGTTCATAATTACTTTAATGGTCTTTGATCCCTGTAGATGGTTAGTGTCATTTCAAGGGAAAACATACTTGTTTATTCAGACCATAATCCTTTTATGACTATTTTTCTGGTCAAATTAATGAAGGGCATCTTAGTCTAGTGACTTTTGTATTTAATTTGGAGTCGGGGGGGGGGGGGGTGGTAGGAAAGAGGGGCTAAAACAATGTGCTTTCATTTTTTGTATGATCTCACCGTAAAGTTAAGTAAGCATTGACAGATTGGCGGTGGAAAGGCTATCTGGCAGTTTATATCATTTTCAGGTTGAATATTAATATTTTGTGATGTTATCTCAGACAGAAGTGAAAGAGCAGAGGCATTTTGTCAATGAAGAATGATGACATAATTTTGCGAGTTAATACCAAACACGCATGTGTGTAGCACTCACTGCATAGAGTTCTCCCAATATTGTTTTCAAACACCTTTAAAAGACAGAACATATTTACATTAAAATGCAATTCAAGGCTATGTAAAAAAAAAAAAAAAAAAAAAAAAATACAATGGGAACTATGTTAAACATTACACAGGAAACCTACTCCAATGATGTACTGACAGGCGTTCTGTTGCAGCAGCATTATGTCGTCTTGCAGAATAAATCTAACCATCTAACTCTGGAGAATGCGCAGGTTTAGCTCGGTGTAAGAAACCGTAATGAGGTTAGGCTCCAAGTGCACTGTAGCAATGGGTGATGCATGGAGTAACCCATCTGGCATGGAGACCAGCATCATTGCTTCCAAAATCAAACAAGTGATCAGCAGACCTTGAGCTCTAGCTCCATAGAGGCACAAAAACGAAATGGAGAGCGTCTACTCAGGGACAGTATCTGGTAGAAAAACATTGGAGGGCGAAAAAGTCTTATTTAAATGGAATTCTGGGAGGCCATGGGAGTTATGTGAAGTGCCCTTCGTCCTAAGCTCCCTGTTGCAGCTATTTTTGCTGTTGGTATTTTCTTGGTTCTGCAGTCGAGGATTCTGGGGGATTTGGTGGCATTCCTGCAACCTAAGACAGAGACACAGAGGATCAGTACATCCTGGGAAGTGAAGCCGTGAATCTCCATCATTCGGCTGGTGGAGCCAAAACAGGTCAGTGCTTCTCATTTTGAGATGCAGTACCTGGTGGTGCAGATGGGATGACATGACCTCTTTTGGAGGTATACGTGAGAGGAGTTTCGTTCCCACGATAGAGGCAGCTGACACAACTTTAGTGGCTTAGACTGGAAGAGGCATGGAGGTAGATGTGGCTAATAGATACTCTCATCTCTCTCCCACACTCACGCTGTCTTGGTGTCTCTGGAGTGGAAGACTCCATTGCTGCTTTAAGAATATCCAACTTGTAGAAACGTCTCCTCAAGAGATCTGTTCTGGTATTGATAACTTCAATATGTGACAAAGGCAAACATGGTGTGCCCCATTGTCCTTTCTCATTTGGGGTAGAAGGGTGTCTTCTCTAATTTTCTCACACAGAAGGCGTAGTGAGGGGGCCTGTGTGAATCTTCAACAATCCGAATCCCACCACTGATAAGGCAATACAAGACTTCAGTTCAAATATGTATCTATGTGGTGTGACCTCCATGTGCCGGGAATAGGTGTTATGGGGAGTTTCCCTCGCTACTTCAAAGTGTGCTCAGGATGACATCCAGTGGTTGAGATACTTATTTCCCAGCTATCTTCCAGAGGTTGAGATATTTATCTCCTAGCTATCTTCCAAACCCAGCATCTAGTGCGGTACTGTTGTAAGACGAAGTTTGTGCTGAAACTTGCAGACTGCAGTACAGGCATGAACCAGGTATTTTTCACCAGACAAGGGATACAGAAGTCATGTGGTCAGCTGAAAGAAAAAAATAGCTAACAGGATACACATGGCTTAATTCCACAGCTTTGAAGTAAAGGCTGCTGGAGTGGAAGGAAGAAAGAACAAGAAAAAAATTATCAAGAAAACAAATACAATTAAAAGGAAGGATATCTGTTTGAACCCTTGCATCAAGAACTCACTAACCATAATAGATTAAGGTTTTGATTCAAAACACATGGTGACGAAACAAAACTGGAATGGTATAAGTCCGCTATGGAAAGGGGTACATTCCAGTAATCAAGCAGGCATATGTGTACAGTAACAGCGGACTAATCTTTGAATTAACAGCTTTTCAAGAATTTCATGGCACGGTATCCATAAAATTGAGAAAGAGCTAGTACGAGTATCAAAAAATGCAAATTATTTGAACAGTGTAGCTACACCAAGAGTTGCAATATGAAATCAATCCATGTTATTTACCTTGTGTGTAACACCAGCATTTGCAGTCTTGGTATCTTCTTCTGATCCAGCATCCGTATTTTCTTTAGGTTCTACCAGGGATGATACGAAGTTCTCTGCTATAATTTTCACCTGTATTTGCAAGCACATTAAAAGTTGTCACTGCTATTAAATGCCATTTAACAAAAATTCCATAAACAAAAAGTAATTAACCAAACAGCATCACAATGCCTAGCAGGGCCTACCAAAGCTGTGCTAGGTTTTTCATCAACCCAATATACCAAACCTAAGTTGATGAACATTTCTGAGTTTCCTGTAAGATTTTTAGTATGTAATTTAAAAACAGATCGGCAAAACTTCACCATTCCTATTTGATTTAACACGTATATATTTCCTAAAAAGACATTATGCACACTTTTTTTAAGTAAGGTTTAATTTAAAAAATATATATTTCTACTGCAGTGATCTTTCTAGTGCCTTGAAAGATTATTGCTTTCAGGCACAAAATCTGGAAACCTGGAGTTAAAACAGTGAAGGAAAGTCATGATCTTGGTCTAAGAATCTCTTATCTCAGCATGCATTAGAGAATTGGCCCTCAGTGAGGCACCAAAACGAGCAGAACTGGTGAAGACCTGGCTACAAGAGAACTGAGCCTGGGAAACATGGTACAAGCATTAGGCAACTTTTGTACAGATTTTGGAAATCCTATATGTAGACTATCTTGAGAGAAGGTTTATCCTTGATGAAGCCGCACCATATCTTCCACATGCGAGATGGAGGTGCTATTACATTGATGATCTCTTCTTTATATGGTGAGGTGATGAATATTAACTTCTGCATTTTGCTGGTTGTCTCAATTTGAAATTTACCGTGCAGATTTATTAATGCCGGAAAGGAAAAAAAAAAAAAAAAGTTTGCTTAATTTAAAATATTTCACCCTATGTGGATACAATGTTCTTCCACACCAGCTGTTAAAACCCCTTTCCCTTGTTATAGACCTTCACCAGCGGCTCATAACGAGAAAAGCAAGGAGAGGGCCTTTAATGATTATATATAGTGCTGGGCTGTGGGGTAAAATTCTATAGTCTTCCACTGCATCACGAGGAGTATTTTACATAAACTGGTGTAATACGGTTTCCCCGAGCCTCATGCAGTATATCTCATCAACTGGAATTTAAACGTAGAAGATAGCAGGATTGGTTGAGTAGGAAGGGGAGCAAATAGTCGTTCAGGCATAATTATTTTTCTTCTCAGTTTATTCTTGGAAGAGATGCAAATCAAGGGTGTAACAAAACAGACTGCCTCACTAAAGCACTCAGTTTGGTTATGTGCATTAGTGCTGAACACTCCTATTCTGTGCAAGATCTGAACATTTCTGTGTGAACTGCTACACAGATACATGGAATAATGAACACAACTAAAAGATATGAATGCTTCCCAAATACTACAGTTGCTGCTTATAACATGAGGAATATTCATTTGGTGGTTTCATGGGCATTTAAGAACACACAATTTGCTCTCATCTCCTTCAGCTACTAATTAATTATGATTTTCTAGTAACTCCAAACCATCAACATGCCGTTTAGCATCCAGTAGCCCCGTGGACACTTTGGAGAGTGAAGACCTTGTACGCTGAGCCGGAAGAGCCTTCTCCCACTCGCCACCTACAACCTGCGGCCAGACAGTGCGCTCGTGTGTGCGTGGAGGGCCCCATTAATGCTGTAGGAAGGGTAGGACCTTCTTTCATGGCCCCCTCTGTCCACACTGGGGGACCCCGTTTACTCCTTCAATGCCACCCAGTGAAGTGGCAGCCTGCAGTCAGGATGCGTGCTCCCGTAAGTGAGACACGAAGCGGCAACCTAATCCTGCTCGATCCGTACGCGAGGAGGGTCCCTGAGGTGATACAGAAAGAGAGGGCCCCCCCAACTATTCCCCTGGCTGAGTGAGGGGCAAGAGGACAATACTGATGGTAGCCCAGGGTGAGTGACGTGCTTCGTAGTTGGGTAGCAGCCAGTGAGGAGCGGAGCAGACTTCCTGGGCCTCGGCTTGGGCTGACGACCACCTTAGCCTTGCCGGGAAGAGACCAGAACATCCTGCTGCACTCCGTCCTGCAACCCCTCTTGGATGGGGTGCAGCCACTAGTGAGGAACCTGGCCTAAAAGGCGGCGGTGACTAGAACATAGTACCCCATGGGTGCCCTTTCGCCTCCCACCTCGGTGGGGGAGAGGTGGTAACTCATGGGGGGGGGTGGGGGGGGGGGAAGAAAAGTAATTCTCTCCCCTTCAGTTAACCGGGCAATTGCGGTGCCCGCAGAGGGAAACAGTTTGGGGGACGGCAGAGTGTGCCCTCCGCCCACCCTCACCTGAGGCCAGAATAAAAGTCAGACAATCCCGGGACCAGTGGCGGCACAAACTAGCATGAGGCAGAGAGCGCCAGAGCCCTGGATCACTGCCTTGGGTTGGGATGCCTTGGATGCAGGGGGAGCCCTCCCTCCCCCACTGGGATTGTTGGGGAAGAGGGAACCAGACTGCTTGTGCCATTCTCCCAGAAGCAGATCCTGATTGACATGGAGAGGGGAGACGAGTCCGGTGCCAAGCTCCTCCATTTCTACCCCTCTGACAATTGTCTTGAATACCTGGTGAGGCTACTAGACTCCTTTCTCCCTCTCCCACCTGACCTCCGTACCAGGGAATCGCAAGAGAACCAAAGACAGTGGCTGTGGACTACATGTGCCCCCCTCTTTGGACTACAGCAATCTTAACACTAGACAAGAGGTTCGAGTCTCTCCCATTCCTCCCCCCCCCCCCCCCACCTCCTAACCCCTGTTGAGAAGTACTCCTGCACGGAAGAAGCACCCTTCTCAACACTGGCTTCATAACTCTGGATTGCATGCATAGGGAGGGAGTGGTTCGTAGATCACTGCCCCACCCGACAGCACTCACAGACTGACTGTTCATAAGGTGGGCACCATGGGAAAGCGAGGGGGGCAAAAAGGCACCCCCCCTTAGATTGCCAAGTTACCGGTTCGATCGACTCATGCACTCAGGGGGGAAGGGGACTCACCCCATCATTGATAAAATAGACCACATCTAGTTGGGCATAGCAGACACCTGGAGGACCTGCATACCAGGGGAAACGCAGGAGCAATAGCGGTAGGTCTATTGCGAGAGGACCATAAAAAGCTATCAAGACAGGTCACTCTAACTGAAGACGCACTTATGGAACTAGGCCCCACAGTTGTGGACCTGGAGTGACAGGTCTGCACACTGGCAACTAGAGTGCAGGAGCTGGAGCACCTCACAAAAGATTAGATGGGATCGCCTTCTGGAAATAAGCTTAGGATTGTTGGCTTATCTGAGGGGTGCAGAGAAAAATGACCAGGTATCTTTCTTCAAACAGTCAGTGGCCTCAGTGGCCCTTTCACTACACTATCAAGTGGAGCACGCCATAGAGTAATGGCGCGAAGACAATCAATGGGCTCACCGCAGAGACCAGTGGTGCTCCATCTCCTAAATTTCAGAGACAAAGACTATCCTGAGAGCAGTCCGTATATCCAGCCCCATTCGCTATGAAAATGCAAACATACTCCTCTTGCCGGATTACACTTTGCAAGAGCAACAGCAGTGGGCATCCTGCTTGGGAGTCAAGAGACGTTTGCAACAACTTGGACTCAACATCTCCTTACTGTACCCAGCGGAACTAAAAGTCCTTGTTAATCAGACCAGTTACTTCTTTACAGAATACACTGATGTCTGAGACTGGGTGGAGCAGCGCCGATATGAATCATCCACCCGACAATTCCAGTGCAGAACCCGGGGACAGGGAAATCAGTGAAGCAGCAATGCAACAGAGAAGACACCATGTCACAAGCAGAGGGGTCTCTCTCCCAGGCTTAGGCAAAAGACTAACAGCTCACACTGTCAGCGATCTCACATCTGGCCTAAACTTCAGAAAATCATTGCAGCTGAATTAGGGAGCCCCTCACTGTGCACTGGTCCTGACATGGCCCCTACAACCAGCGCTCCTAGAAGACAGTTGTGTGACTCAGTCCAAGATACAATGACCCAGTATATGGCAGAGAACTGGTGCACAGCGAAGTCCAGACCTGTAAAATGGTAAGCTTTAAAAATGGTCCACAGGGGTCACAGCATCAACACGGTGGTGGGGTTAAGGGCAGATTTGCTCAGCGAACTAAAGACTCTTGAAGAAATGTTGGGCAAACTTGAAGCAGACTCCCACGCTGTCTTGGCAAAAATGGGTATGCTAACGAAGGCCAGGGACCACCATGCCAAACTGATAAAACATCTGTAAAGCTAGGATTTCAGGCCCTATCAAGCCAAAATGCATGTGGAGGGCGACAAGTCTAGTCACCTACTTGCATGGCTCCTCCATAGTTCACATCCCACCACTGATCAACCAAACGCTGACCCACCTGGTCACTAGCTAGGTAGATATCCATGCCACATTTACCTCCTATTACAAGGCACTCTATGATCCGCCCCAGACCGATCGGTCCGCTGCAATACAGACCTGGGAGGTGTGTGTTACCAACACTTGATCAAATGGCCAGCAAAAAGCTGCAATTGCCCCTTACTGAGTAGGAGCTAAGAGCATCAGGGGGACAGCCACGGGTAAAAAACCCAGGCTTAGATGGCCTACAAGTAGAGTTTATAAAGCCTACAACGTACTAGAGCCTAAACTACTAGAGCTGTACCAAGCAGCCCTTGCGGAGGGGAGACTGCCACCCATATTGCAAGAGTTCCTTAAAGTTTCCCTGTTAAAACCTGATAAAGACCCACTGGAGGTGACGTCATATCACCCACTATCAATATTCGGTACAGACTATAAAATACTTAGTAAAACGCTAGCTGGTCGTCTCAAGGAGCACGTCACACCTGGTACACACTGACCAAAACTGTTTTATCCCCGGCCATTCCACGACTCTAAACATCCATAGACTGCATCGCATATTAGAACCAGCCCCATTACACTGGTCATATGCTGCCTACTTGGTCTGGAACACGCATTTGATACACTGGAATTGAATTATGTTTGCAGTGCTCTCACGCCTCGGTCTACCGAGACGGTTATCAAGTCTCATCCACTTACTCTACACAGCCCCAACAGCCCCTGTAAAGATAGGCCAAATCATCTCTACACCAATAGAGATAAGTAGAAGGACGCTACAAAGATGTCCCTTGTCACCGATCCTGTTTGCATTGGCAATGGCACCCCTGGTGCAGCCTTCACGACAGGACGGTGAAACCCGACATCTAGTGTTGGGCTCGGAGTGTTACAAGTTGTTTTTCTTCAAAGAAGTCTTTGAGTCACGTGATCCAGTCACTCCTCCTCTTCGGTTCCATTGCGCATGGGCATCGACTCAGTTGTTAGATTGGTTCCTTCTCGCTCCGAGATTTCGATTCGGAAAACCGTTAAAAAAAAAAAAAAAAAAAAAAAACCACACACACAACTTTTCATTCCGACAGTATCTTATCGATCGGGTTAATATTTTTCCATCGACACAGCAGTACCATCGAGAAACAATTTTGTCTGCCCTTCGGGGTGCCCGCACCCAATTCGGGCCTAGTCAGGCCGACCGAGTGGAGAGCCTCATGGATTGGACTCCATTCCGATTTTGCCATCAGTGCCACGCGAAGTACCCATATACAGACCAGCATCTGGTTTGCAACCTCTGCCTTTCTCCAGACCATCAGGAGGAAAATTGTGAGGCATGTCGATCCTTCTGATCGAAAAAGACTTTAAGAGACAGAAGAGCAAGAAGGCTCGAAATGGCGTAGAAGAGCGGGGAACATTTCGACGTAGAAGCAGGAATTGGAGGAAGACAGACAAGTCACAGCCGGACAACATGTGAGTACGTCTGCCCCTGCACCCTCACAAAAGAAAAAACAAAAGGCCTTGGGCACGCCACTGCCTGAAGGCCATGGCTCGGCCCGAAAAAAGACTGTAGGTGACCGACCCCCCCAGTTCAGCACCGAAAAAGGCCACTCCGCCGCAAACAAAAATCTCAGTTTCAGACTCCAGTAAACATCATTTTTTGGAGTCGAAAATAAGAAAACCCATTTCGGAGCCGAAACCTTCCTCGTCCTCATCTTTTTCGATCTTTTTACGCTCTGGAGCCGAAAAAATAGTCAACCTATACAGAGGAACATGGACTTTCGAAAAGACTTAAAGAAAGCCACAAAACCTCGGAAGAGGAGTTAGAGGTAGAACCAATACTGCAAATCATGGATGAAAGGCAATCCAGGATCCACATCCATAAAGAAACAGGGAGAATTCTCACAGCACCGCCTTTAAAAACAAAGAGGAAGCTAGCATTTCAGGAGGAATTGGACACTATGCAGCCTCCAGCTAAAGGCCAAAACAGAAGGCGAAACCACCAGATCCTCAGTCTTCTACTGCTCATTCTCCTCCTCATTCTCCACACCTACGTACCTCTCCTCCCACCAGCCCTACACCAATGCATTTGCCCACTCATTCATATGATTCACAACAGGACACTATGGATCCATGGGATCTTTATGACCCTGATCCTATTCCAAGCAATGATCCAGACAGCTACCCCTCTAAACCATCACCACCTGAGGATAGTACTGTATATAACCAGGTCATAGCTAGGGCTGCAGCCCATCATGGAGTTACCGTGCATACAGAGCCACTAGAAGAGGATTTTTTATTCAACACTTTATCCTCAACTCATTCTAGATACCAATGCCTCCCAATGCTCCCAGGCATGGTAAAACATGCAGATCAGATTTTTAACGAACCAGTAAAGGCATGCATTATAACGCCTAAAATAGAAAAGAAATATAAACCATCTGACCCTGATTATGTCACCTATCAGGTGCCACCTGATTCTGTTGTAGTTGGTGCTGCCAGGAAGAGGGCAAATAGTCAGTACTCAGGAAGGAGATGCACCCCCTCCTGATAAAGAGAGTAGGAAATTTGATGCTGCGGGGAAAAGAGTTCTGTCCCAAGCAGCAAACCAGTGAAGGATAGCCAACTCACAAGCACTACCAGCTCGTTATGACAGAGCCCATTGGGACGAGATGAAAGATCTACTACAGCATCTCCCCAAAGAACACCAAGAAAGGGCTCAACAAGTAGTGGAAGAAAGGCAAGCCATCACAAACAACCAAATAAGATCTGCCCTAGATGCAGCAGACACCTCTGCTAGGAGTGTCAACACAGCAGTCACCATACGTAGACATGCATGGCTCTTGTCTTCTGGATTTAAACCGGAAATACAGCAGGCGGCGTTAAACATGCCTTTCGACAAAAAACATCTTTTTGGGCCAGAGGTAGACACAGTAATTGAGAAACTACGAAAAGACTCCGACACAGCAAAAGCAATGGGTGCACTCTATTCTGCACCATATATGGGGTAATTTCGTAAGCCTCAGTTTCGAGGTGGTTTCAGACCACAGACACCAGAGGCATCAACCTCTCAAACAAAACCAGCCTACCAAACACAGTACCAACGTGTTAGTTTTAGAGGCACATACAGAGGACAATACTCAAGAAATAGAGGGAAATTCCAGACCTCTAAGCAGCCTGCAACACACCCAAAACTGTGATTTCCCTCACTCCCTTCCACTCCACACCTCTAATGTGTGGGGGGAGGGGGGTAGACTACAATAGTTCCACACACATTGGCAAAGTATTACCACGGACAACTGGGTACTATCAATTATCCGCAATGGTTATTGCCTAGAATTGATAAACACCCCTCCAACTACACAACCAAAATTTCACAAACTAACCACAAAACACACACTTGTGTTACAAGAAGAGGTCCAATCTCTACTACTCAAAAAAGCAATAGAATTAGTTCCACAGTCTCAGATAGGAACAGGAGTTTATTCACTATACTTTCTAATTCCAAAAAAATAAGTCGCCCTCAGGCTAATATTGGACCTCAGGACCCTCAATTTTTACATCCTGTCAGAACATTTTCACATGGTAACTTTACAGGATGTCATCTCACTTCTACAAAAACGTGATTTTAGGACCGCATTGGAACTCAAGGATGCGTATTTTCACATACCCATCCATCCTGCCCACAGAAAATCTCAGGTTTGTCATTCAAGGAAAACACTACCAATTCAAGGTGTTACCCTGCGGAATAACAACAGCGCCAAGAGTATTCACAAAGTGCTTGGCAGTAGTGGCAGCTTACCTAAGAAGACAACATATACATGTCTTTCCATATCTAGACGATTGGCTAATAAAATCAAGCAGTCGTACACAATGCCAAAATCATACACGTTACATAATACAAACCTTACACACACTAGGTTTCTCAAACTACCATAAATCAGACCTTCAACCAGCACAAATACAACCGTATTTAGGGGCAATATTAAATACTCAACAAGCTCTAGCATATCCAAAACACACAAAGGATACAAGCTTTTCAAAACCTAATTCCACAAATACAACCAAATCAACAATACACTGTAAGATTTGTCATGAAAATACTAGGACTGATGGCATCTTGCATTGCAATTGTTCCACCTGCAAGATTAAACATGCAGCCCTTACAACAGTGCCTTGCACAACAATGGTCACAGGCACACGGTCAACTCCAAGATCTAGTGTTGATAGACCGCCAAACATATGTCCTTTCAGTTGTGGAATTCTACCAATCTAAACAAATGATATCAGAACGGTAATTTCAGGACCCGGTGCCTCAGACCATAATTACAACAGATGCATAAATGATTGGTTGGGGATCTCACCTAAACAATCACAGCATTCAAGGACAATGCGATGTCAAACAGAAACAGTTACATATAAACCACTTGGAGTTATTAGCGGTCTTTCTGGCACTCAAAGCTTTTCAACCTCTTCTCACACAGAAGAATGTTTTTATAAAAACAGACAACATGACAACCATGTATTATCTCAACAAACAGGGAGGGACACATTCATCCCAACTGTCCCTTCTGGCCCAAAGAATTTGGAAATGGGCAATCCACAACCAAATTCATCCATTAGCACAGTACATCCCAGGGATAGACAATCATTTGGCAGACATCCTCAGCAGGAATCTCCAAACAAACTCACGAATGGGAGATCCATCCTCAATTACTTCAAAAGTACTTTAAAAAAAGGGGAACACCAAACAGACCTGTTCGCAACAAACGAAAACACAAAATGCTAAAACTTCGCATCCAGACACCCACATCCCTTATCCAAGGACAATGCTCTATGGATCAATTGGTCAGGGATATTTGCATACGCTTTTCCCCCTTTCCCACTCCTTTCGTTTCTAGTCAACATGTTGCGTCAAACTTCACTCAGCATGATTCTCATAGCACCAACATGGGCATGTCAGCCATGGTACACAACATTACTAGATCTATCGGTAGTACCACATTCCAAACTTCCATGCAGACCAGATCTGTTGACACAAAACAGAGGTCAGATCAGACACCCAAATCCCAAAGCACTCAATCTAGCAATTTGGCTCCTGAGATCATAGAGTTTGGATATTTACAACTTCCAACAGAATGTATGGAAGTTATCAAACAAGCAAGAAAGCCTGCGACTAGACCGTGCTATGCAAACAAATGGAAAAGATTGGTATATTGCTGTCAATCTAAAGATATAGACCCTCTTACAGCATCAATACAAGATATTGTACGTTATTTACTTCATTTACAAAAATCTAACTTAGCATTTTCTTCAGTAAAAATACATCTTACTGCAATTTCTGCATATTTACAAAATATACAGCATACCTCTTTATCTAGAGTTCCTGTCATTAAAGCTTTCATAGAAGGCTTAAAAACGCATCATTCCACCTAGAACGCCACCAGTTCCATCCTGGAATCTAAATATAGTGCTTACAAGACTTATGGGTCCTCCACTTGAGCCAATGCACTCATGTCAACTGCAATTTCTAACATGGAAAGTTGCCTTCCTTGTAGCAATTACTTCTTTACGAAGAGTAAGTGAAATACAAGCTTTTACTCTTGAAGAAAGTTTCTTCCAAGTACACACACAAAGTTGTACTGGGAACAAATCAAAAATTTCTACCAAAAGTCATATCACCATTTCACATTAATCAAACTGTGGAACTGCCGGTCTTCTTTCCACAGCCAGATTCTGTGGCAGAAAGAGCTCTACATACATTCAACATCAAAAGAGCTTTAATGTACTATATAGACCGAACCAAACCATTTAGAAAGACTAAACAACTATTTGTAGCTTTCCAAAAACCACATATAGGTAATCCTATATCAAAACAAGGTTTAGCAAGATGGATTGTAAGGTACATCCAAACATGCTATATCAAAGCAAAAAGACAGCTTTAAGTTACTCTCAAAACACATTCAACAAGAAAGAAAGGTGCGACAATGGCTTTCTTAGGCAATATACCAATGACTGAAATATGTAAAGCAGCTACATGGTCAGCACCACATACATTCACTAAACACTACTGTGTAGACGTATTATCACAACAACAAGCCACAGTAGGTCAAGCTGTCCTAAGAACGTTATTTCAAACAACTTCAACTCTTACAGGCTAACCACCGCTATTTTTTTGGAGGACAAACTGCTTTGTAGTCTATGCACAGCATGTGTATCTGCAGCCACACATGCTATTGAACGGAAAATGTCACTTACTCAGTGCACATCTGCTCATGGCATGTTCTGCTGCAGATTCACATGCACCCTCCCTCTTCCCATAAGCCTGTAGCTGTTTAAGTTACTACATTTGTATATATATTTACATGGACATCTCTTACTTTATACCTATATACTCTATCACTCCTTCCTTTACCCTCTGACGGGAAAATAATCTAACAATAGAGTCAATGCCAATGCGCAAAGGAACCGAAGAGAAGGAGTCACTCGATCTCGTGACTCAAAGACTTCTTCGAAGAAAAACAACTTGTAACACTCCAAGCCCAACACTAGATGTCACAATCCATATGTACAGCATGTTAACCTGCAGCAGAACATGCCATGAACAGATGTACACTGGGTAAGTGACATTATATTTTAATGAACCATCACTTATTATTCAAAACGCTGGCACTCCATGCAGTTACTGTTCTTTATTCACATCCAAGAATCCATTTCATATCAAAGAATTCATCACGACACAAACAAAAATGGGGTGACGTGTTTCAACCATCACGGTCTTCTTCCTTGGCCCTCAAAAAACAAAAGTGTACAAATCTTGTGGCCCCTCCTATTTCATATATAACAGCTAACCCACTTCATGGACATAGAAGAAATCCTTTTTTTAAATATTGTATTTTACTTGTATTATGTCTCTAAACGAATTCTTATCCCCTACCTTGATTGCGGTCTGTTTTCTTATCTTTAGAAATTAGAGTTCATTTGTCTAGGGTTTTGGATTAATTTGTATTTTAATCTTACTTGATAGTAATTTATGTGGTCATCCAATCAGCTAAATAAGCAATGTTGAGAACATGTTGATATTATGTTTATTGGGATTGGTGAGTTTTGAAGTACAGAATAGAAAACAGACAGCAATCAAGGTAGGGGATAAGAATTAGTTTAGAGACATAATACAAGTAAAATACAATATAAAAAATAAAAATAAAAATAAATAAAGGATTTCTTCTATGTCCATGAAGTGGGTTAGCTGTTATATAGGAAATAGGAGGGGCCACAAGATTTGTACACTTTTGTTTTTTGAGGGCCAAGGAAGAAGACCGTGATGGTTGAAAACGCGTCGCCCCATTTTTGTTTCTGTGCCATGATGAATTCTTTGATATGAAATGGATTCTTGGATGTGAATAAAGAACAGTAACTGCATGGAGTGCCAGCGTTTTAATAATACGTGATGGTTCATATCAAATGGGTCCTGCGCCCATTTTTTAGCACCAACCCAGATAGGCGAGCGCAGGAAGAACAGGACTTTCTCAGTGATATATATATATATATATATATATATAGATCTATATATATATATTATATATATCTGTGACATCTGTCAGGGGCTGGGCAAAATAGAAACAATACAGACTGAATTTCACGAGGCTTCGGAGTTAGGAGTGAACTGGGCGAAGACGTTTGTTCCCCATTCATCCGGCCTGCCCACCACAACATCTCGCTGTGGGTCCCAACATACTAAAATGGGAATCGCGAATATTTTGCTATCTCGAAATTTGTATATACACACCACAACCCCCGGGATTTGCTAGATGGCAATCTCACTCAGGCTATTGCCTCCTTATGGCCACAACTGACGTTCTGGAGCGCCCTGCCACTCTCAGTACAAGCCCTGGTAGCGTTATCCAACATGGTGATGCTCCCTCGCCTCCTGCATTACTTCCACTATTTGCTGTTACATATACAGAGTTTCACGTTTTGCATGCTGCACATCATGTTGGGCACCTTCATCTGGAATAAAGGGTGCCAACGCGTTGCCTTGTGGAAGCTCAAACTCCCAGTGGACAGAAGTGAACTGGGGGCTCCTAATTTTGAGCACCATTATCTGGCAGCACAGCTAGAGTGACCAGCCCCATTGGCGTTTCAAAGAGGTTGGGGTTGGATGAGGGATTCTGGCAATTTCCAATCTACCTTCCACCTCTCAGTATGGGGACATACATTTGCAGAAGGGGATACCAGGATCTTCTAGACTACCTGAGCACCACCAAAAGAATTTCTGCATAGTCGTCCTGGATCTTTCTCACTACACGCAGAATCAACTGGAAGGGAGAAAATGTGTAAAGGAAACCTTGATGGCTGGGCAGGTAACATGCTTGTATTTACAGAACAAAAATACAGGAAGTGAATAACCTCATTTCCTCCTTATGGCGTTCTGGGAGTTTAGAAGCCATCTTGAAGGTAAGGCTATGCAGCAATGTCTGTAGGACACAGAACACAAACAGACAGAGGTGGATGAGGACAATGGTATTTACTTGTCTAAATATTGTGAGGTCAGGAGCACTGCATATAAGGTGACGGTTACAGTTTACACAGCAGAGGTTCTAGTTATTATTTGCTTATCTAACAAGACATGGCAAATTTCAGACAGTTTACAATTAAGTAACAGTACCCATAACTTCACAAACATTTACTTTTTAAAATACATGTCAATCTCTTTGAGCAGATAAAACAATACCTTCCATGAACAAGGGTTTTTTCTGTATTTTTTTGTTCTATATTTCTTGTTCCTTTGTTCCCTCCAATTCCTCGTATGTATGGTTTTTGGATTTGGGGAAAGGAGGCTAATCCCAGGGCTAGGCCAGGTCCTCTGCACACCTCCATTCACACACAGCCTTTGGCCTATGTTTGGGCCAGGTACCCCCCATTCTGTGCATCCTATTCCCTTCAGCTGCACACAGCAAATGTTGGTCTTAATTTGCACAACCTCCTGCTTGACCAATTTTGCTGCATGGCAGTGCATATGAGAGAGTCACTGCAGGACACACGCAATTTCTTGCACAGCCAATCCCAGCTGCACTGAGTGATGGACGCAAGTGCGTTCAGGTATTCATAGGTAGTTCCGGTTGCAGACCCTACTGCAGCCATTGTGTCTCAAAACCAACTGCATAAGGTCCTTCGCCATGCTCAGTGGGTCCAGGGAGCATGTACGGAAGCCATTCCCACAGCCATTTTGTTATGCAACATTTTTGCAGGATTTATTAACAAACAAAAAAAAAAAAAATATGCAGACCTGATGCAGAACCTAATTCACAAACACTTCTGGGGCAGTATCTCATTTGGGATCCTCCCAGTAGACAGGGAGTGCTCCCCCAACAACTCTTGAACCGTCTGTCACTTTTTCTTTTTTGCTTCAGACTACAAGCTTCAGTGCCTGGCATTTGGTAATGACCACTGCCACAGAAATTCTGCACTGGAAAAAAAGTTAATATTTCAAATGTATTTATCAAATCTATCATTCACTGAGCATTTTAGGATCTATTATCCAGAAAGATCTATATATTAATAGCCTAGATAAACGAAACCCCTCTATCAATAACCGTCTAAAACAACTTTTGGTAACACAAACGTCTTAAAAGCTGCTGAACAGATTTCCACCAACTAAGCAAATGTGCACCTTTTAGTAAAGTGCATGCTGGCCCCACCCCTCCCTCAACAATGGTAATAATTAGCATATCATCTGCACAATAGTTTATGCCATGATGGTCCTTCATGTGTATTAATTAAAAAAGGAAAACAAAAAAAACAAAAAAAGCACACACACAGGGTACAAACTCTTGCATAAGTCCATATTGCGATGCAGTGAAAATCGAGACTATCATGGTCCAGAAGATCCAAGGGACAGGTGTATGAGCCTATGAGGATCTATTATCCAGAAGGATCTATATATTAATAGTCAAGATAGACTAAAACCCCTATATCAATAACCCTTTGAAACAACTTTTTGTAACACAATCATCTTAAAAGCTACTTAACAGATTTCCACCAACTAAGCAAATGTTCACCTTTTAGTAAAGTTCTATTGTGATGCAAGTTTGGAGAACTTCTGTGCAGAGGTTTCTGCAGCAGTAGTCTCCGATGCGACTAAATGCTGAAGATGCAACATTGACTCATTGTTATTTAATCCTTCTGGATGGATGAGCACGAAAGTTGACATGCTAAAACAGATTTATGCTACTTGAACGGCACGTTTCATGCATATTTTTCAAATGGCACAAAAGTTAACGACAAATGAAAAGATGGCTACTAAATGCAAAAATATCTACAGCATTGTAACAGACTCTGAATTATGTGTATATATTTATATATGCACAGATCAGAAGGGGGCAAAAAAAAAGGTGGTTTATTACCATTGTTGAGTGACTCATGACATGCAAAGCCACAAAAGGTCCATGCTGCCCCACCCCTCCCTCAACAATGGTAATTAGCATATTACTACCATCTGCACAATAGTTTATGCCATGATGGTCTTTTACGTGTATTCATTAAAGAAGGAAGTCAAAAAAAAAAAAAAAAAAAAAAAAAAACAAAACACACACACACACACACACACACACACACACACACAAGCAAGCACAGGTATCCAAGACGATCCAGGGTACAAACTCTTGCACAAGTCCATGTTGGGAAGCAGTGAAAATCGAGACTATCATGGTCCAGAATATACAAGGGACATGTGTATGAGCCTATTCTAAAGGCTGCGAACACTCTGATGAATGACAACAACATTTTAGGAGTCGATAAACATTCGCCGACTCCTGCAATGTGACTGTGACCAGATACTGATTACATTTTGGGAATGGGCGTACTGTAGGGGCCCCTTCCAAATACAGTATCAATACAACATAATCAATGTTTTGTGCCTGAAATCCAGTCAAAAATATTGAAAATTTGCCGACTCCTAAGTTGGGATGGTAAGCCATCGGAAAGGGAAGAGGTCACGTTAGGACCCTTCCTATTTTTTAATGTTTTAAAAAAGAAAAAAGAAAAGGTTTGCAGATGAGTAGGCAGAGGATGGGGAGTGGAGGAGGAGGGGCACTACCGAATAGAATAACATTTTCAAAGAAAGAAAGCTTTTAGTTTTAAAACACAACACTGTTTTATGGAAACCCGGCTGCATTAAAAAAAGCTAACTTTATTTAAAGATCACAGATATGGAGGTCTGCTGAGCTGAGCTGGCCACCACCCCTGTGAGGACGACCAATTACATTGAGTTGCAATCGGAGTCCTACATTATTCAAATTAATGAGGTAGATCGGATTACAACCTAATTAAAATCCGAATTTTACAAGCTTACCTATTAATAGGTAGATCAGTTGGTAAAATTGTTTACTGTTGCAAAACGTTCGGCAGCAAATTGTGAAACTTTTTTTGCGACCGGTATTTCATATATCAGGCCCACATCAGATATGGTGGTAACCAGTAATTTGAACTTTGCACAACAGTAATAAATGGCTGGCTCTGTCTTTAGTACTAAAAACTTAAACCAAACAACAAGCGTTAATGCATCACATTTATTTTAACTTGCATGGCACAAATATAAATATATATATATATATATATATATTATGGTTCCATTAAAAATTGCTATATTTTAGGCAGACTTTCATATTTGCAGAAACAAAAAAAGCAAAAAAACAAACAAAAACAAAAACAATCCCAAATCTACACAGCCATAGCAGGAACGAAAAGTTCAAAACGTGATTACCAAGTCCACATACACAGTTCTGCAAACTCAAACACTGGACTTAACTGCCTGAGAAGCAAATTCTCAAGATTAATTCTGTATCATTTAGAATGTGCTTCAGGTCTTCTGCTCATACAAACTACTCCTCCAAGAACCAAAGAAAAGAGCACCTATTTGAAATTAACAGGTCTGTTTTTTCTGAATACGCCATAAATAGTAAAAGGGATGTGAGGCTAACAAGACGTACTATGTGCCTTAGCTTAAAATGATGACTAGGCTGTTAGGAAACCACGATATAAGCAGTTTATTACCCCCTCATCATGATCTAGAAAGATCCCTTGCCTCCTGGAACGCTGTACACAGCAGACCATGCTACCCACAGAGATACTCTGATACAACAAATGGGATTTTATAAAACGACTGGAGGATAAAATTATGCAGAAACTCCTTTAATGCTATGCTTCTCAGTAACTTTAAAGCTCTACAAACACAGAACAGCTACATAAGCTGTCCAAGGATGAAAAGGCTTTCTATCCCTCAGACCAAGACTTTGAAACATGGACAACCTTTTCTTGGTTTTCAGGGTCTGCCAGGTTTAGCATCTCATTTAAAGGTTCTACCTGCCTCTTCCATGTCTATTGAGACAGGTCATCCTTTCTGGATAACATCCAAGAAGCTGAGAAGGACCCCTCTACCTCCAATGCAGGAGCGTTCCAACATATTTTAATCAATCTTTGACTCTTCCTCACCAATATTGTTATGCGTGTAATGTTGTATTACACATATGGTTTCCTTGCTATGCTCATTAGATTACCTTACACATTTTGACTTCTACTACTGTCAATGGAGACAACGTTTGATGTTAGCTTGTCCCTCATGACTGAAATATCACCTCACCTAGACTAACTCGACTTTTCCTCTCTCTCATGATCATAATTGTATTACTGATGTGAGTATAGTAATGGCCTGCTGAAATGTTCCTGCTCAAGATCACCGTATCCACATCAGTTTTCTTTTATAAACCAATGTGAAATATCATGATTATGTAAGCTTGTATGTCATAGGCATCCCACACAAGACACTTTGCCTATTGTTTGTTTTCCAGAAATGCTTGGGGGGGGGGGGTGTATCCTCCTCGATATGATTCCGCACACCTTCAAGTATGACAAATGTTGCATTTGTTTACTCATTCATCTGGTTCCCATTGAGATAAACACATATGCCTTCCATCTCCCATGTAGGCCGGTGTTTCAAATGGGGTCTGGGAGGCCCGAGGCTTTTTACTTTGGGTTCCACACTGTACCACTTTCAGGTAGGAAGGAGTGGGTGGGTAACGGAAGGTGGCGACTCTATTGTTATGTTACCTCTCTATTATTGTTTCTTTTTTCTAGTTGCCTTTCCTTCTGGAAGACACCATGGTCATGTTTAGTAATCGGTCACAATGTATGCTTGGACATGCCAACTATAGGTTCTTGAATCTAAATGATCTGCCAATGACATTTCCTCTCTCAATGCACACTGCATCTCAGAAGATGTTTTGCTCGCCAGCACAAAAGAAAACAACTGGAGTGATCACTCTTATTACTAGACCGGCAAGATGTGTGCTTACTACTCTCTCTGATTCCTAGCACCTCCAACACCCAGGCGCCCAGAATTAAACCATCTATTCCTTCCCCACTAATCATACTCCAGGATTGAATACATCTTAGTGTAAAAAAGCTTAGCAAGTACGATTACGGACTCTAGCATTGAACCTAGGTGAATCTCAGACCACTTGGCTATATCAGTCACATTAGACTGGTCCACGTCTAGCCCTACTCACAAATCCTGGAGGCTCAACAAAAGATTCTACAAAACCCTGCACACACTGCAACAATTCGATCAGACATTATAAACTTTTAAAATACCCCATCCGGAAGACTTAGCCTTGCCCTCCCCCAACCCCCCAAAGTACTTTAGGATGCATTCAAGGCCACTATTAGGGAAGCAATAATAGGAGTCATTGCACATACTTTTATGACGAGACCGGAGGCTCCTATTATGCGTTTCCTTTCTTGCTTTTATTAAACAGCAGCAAGTGAAGAAAAACTAAAAATCCTATAGGTGAAGAGAAACGAACCAATGGGAAAAGATTTGTAGTCCATGTTAACAAGAACCAATAAACAGTACAGTATGCCATTATGACGTAACTTGGCTGCGAGCAGCAAGAAAAGAGGGCTGTTCGCAGTCAAGTTAAGTACTTTTTCTTAATACGCTTCGTTTATTTCTGTGTTTAAGGACGTTTTTATTAGTTAATTGTGTTTGTTTTTCCAAACGAGGCGCGCATTGTGCGTCGCACGAGTTCCGTGTTTGTTAAATTGTATTGTCTAGCCGGCAAGTTGCCGCATACGTTTATTGACTTTTTGGTTCCTCACAACTCTTTGCCTCGCGCGCTCCCTTCTATAACGGTTCCAACCACGTCGGACCGGCATTTCCCGATCTGCGCGTCAGGAGCAAAGAGCCTTTCATGTGCCTCACCTTCCGTTTCCACGCTCCGGAGCCCTTTGCCTTTGCCTTTGATAGTGTGCAGGAGAGCAGTAAGGTTTCCCTATTCACGCCCAGGGGTGGGGTTTTCTTTCCCTGGCAGAAAGATTAACCCTTTCATTCCTGCTTGCCTTCAATCTGCCTCTAACCTGCTTTTCATTAATTTTTGGTGGTTGTCACTCAGGTCAACATGGAAACTAATGGTTCCACTTCCATTCAGGTTGACCCTGAGGAAGTTTCTGCTATTAAGCAGGATATTAATGTATTTATTCAAAATTCTGTTCAACAGGCTGTGAACAGTTCCATAAATAAAATTATCCAAAAACCTGGAATCGTCAGTTTTGAAAATGTTGAATCAAACCATGTCTGCCCAGTCTGCAGGGGAATGCAGACAGCGCCTTTTCCCCATTTCTCAGTCAAAAGGTATTAAAAAAAATTGGCACTAAAGATTCGTGAGGTTCCCTCACCCATGGCAGAGGACGCAGTTCCTCAAAAGACTCCGTCTAAGGAGAATTTAAAAAAAAAAAAAAAAAAAAAAAAAAAAAAAAAAAAGGAGAACACACACACCTCAAGAAAATGTGAATGTTTCCCAAAAACGTAAATCCAAAACCAAGCATAATTTGTCCCCCTTGGTGATTTAGTCCATACAGGACACCAACGACGATTTACCTGACGCAAGCTCAGATTTGGACCCCTCTGACCAGGATGATTCCTGTGCTTCTCCTGAAGCAAAGAGATCCAAACACTCTTACGAACCCTCTAATTCTACATCCCTGCTAGACTGCGAGGGTTTACCGATGTTTGATCCCTCCTTTATTTTGCATCCCAATTCTACTGAATGGTTTCCAGCCGCTCATGTGGGTGACTGTCCGCCAAGCTTTTCAGCCCCCTGGATAAACAAACCAGGGAAAAGCTCAAATCTGAGTGTCCACGCCCTTCTCTTGCCTACAAGTCTTCACTCACTCCTGCCATTGATCAGCCCATACTAACTTTCTTCACCAAGTTCGGCAAAGATCCTCGGAAAGGCATTGACAAAGCCTGGTCCTCCTGTCAGGACAAGTTGATGGATGTCATCGGTCCCTTCACCCGCATATTTGACATTGCTGAGGCTGCCAGGGTCGATAGTTCCCTTATTGATCCTGAAGAACTCTCACTATGGGTTCAGAGATCGGTCTGTCTTCTCGGAAATGCCAATGCTGCCATTTCTCAAGAAAGGCGTAAGGGTCTCCTACTCAAATTTGACTCAAAACTCGTCAACTTGGCAACGATCCAACCTCAAGCGAAAACAGAGGGTCTAGTGTTTGGTGACAGTTTTATCAAAGAACTCTGCAGATACGTAGCCACCTTTACCTCTTTAGATAAAGCCCAAAAACCTTTAAAGAAGAGGTTTAATCAGCGGGTTTTCGCCAGGGCCGGCAGAGGCAGGAGCCACTTTGCTGGCAGCTCTTACTACTACAATCAAGGCTCCCGTGGCGCTTACAACTCAGCCTACCAGGATTTCAGACCACAGTTTTACCCACAAAGGGCCAGAGGCTTCCGGTCCGGAGGTTACAGGAACTCCAGGAATACCAATCAATCAGGTAATTCAATCGTTTTCCCAGTTTCCCGTGGGCGGTCGTATTTGTCATTTTTTCCCAAATTGGTTATCAATCACCTCAGACCCATGGGTTCTAAACACAGTCCAAGGATATATGATAGAGTTTTATTCAACTCAGATTCAGGCCCTGCTACCTCCTCCTCCACGTTTTTCTACAGATCTGTCCGCTCTCATTTTTTCGGAGGTCCAGTCTCTTTTGCAAAAACAAGCTATTGCAATTACTCGTCTCGATCCTTCTGGCTTTACCAGCTCCATTTTCCTAGTCCAAAAGAAGAACAAGAAAATGCGTCCGGTTATCAATCTAAAATTCTTCAACCAGTTTGTGGTTTATCGCCATTTCAAGATGGAAACCATTCTCCATCTCAGGGATTCTCTTCTTCAGGACGACTGGATGGTTCACCTGGACTTACAAGACGAGTATCTAGTTGTTCCAATTCATCCAGAACACAGGATTCAATTCCAGTGGCTAGATCAAATATTTCATTTTACGTCACTACCCTTCAGTCTTTCATCGGTTCCTTGGTGTTTCATCAAGTTTTAAAGCCAGTGGTGGCTCACCTCAGGGCGTAAGACTTCTTATTTATCCCTAAATCTCGATTGTAAAATCCTAGGCAAAATACTGGCTAACAGGCTAGCTCCCATCATGCACACTTTGGTACATGAAGACCAGAACGGCTTCATCCCAAACGCAACACTTTTAAAAATATCCGTAGATTGCGGAGCGTAATGGGGGACACCCCCACAGACGCATGGGATGAAATGGTGCTTTTGTTAGGTATTGCGAAAGCTTTTGATACACTAGGGTGGGACTTTGTTTGCCACCATACGGAAAATGGGCATCGGCCCCAACTACATACAGTGGGTCCAGACATTGTATGCCAGCCCACAAGCCCGGGTGAAAACAGGAGAGGATATATCTGAGAGTTTCCCGATCGCCAGGGGCACCAGGCAGGGATGCCCCTTATCTCCATTGCTGTTCGCTATAGCAATGGAACCGCTAGCGTCTCATTTACGGTCTATGGGAAAGAATTGGGGAATAGTTAGGAATGGGCTACATCATGTTATATCACTATATGCAGATGATACTCTAATATACGTGCGAAAAGGGAGCGAGACTATACCCCTAGTAATTTCACTCCTGACTGAATTCGGGGAGATGTTGGGCTTGGCGGTAAACTGGGAAAAAAAAAAAATCGCGTGTGTTCCCACTAACTATATGGTCCCCGCTGAGGAAAGAAAGGGCCCCAGCGGGACAATTGAAATGGTGCTTTGATACGTTTAAATATCTGGGGTCCACATATATGATAGAATTGTAGACCTCAGAGATGGGAACTTAGGCAGAACACTGGCTTCAATGAAGGGCTTGCTGCAATTCTGGTCTAAACTCCCACTGTCACCCCTGGGCAGAGTAGCAGTGGCAAACATGCTACTATTACCCCGACTGCTATATCACTTTGCGGCTCTGCCACTATTGATCCCCAAGAGTTTCTTCCATGACCTGAACACTACCCTTCTGCAACTAATATGGGGTGGGGCAGAGCGCGCGTCGCACTTACCACACTGCAGCACCCAATAAGCGCTGGTGGCCTGGAAGCCCCCCACTTCGAACTCTACTATGCGGCAGCACAGTTACAGTGGATATTACACTGTATACATAGACCCACGCAGGCGGAGCCCACGTGGATCCAGGAGAGACTACAGGGCGAACCCCTAATCACTTGGCTAACAAATAAAATACCGAAAGGGACGTCTGAAAATCCACTAATGCTAGCGGCACACTCATGTTGGAAGAGGCACATTCAAAGCGGCCTCAGTTCGCTCCCTTACTCGCCGCTTATACCATTGGGTTTGATTCCTGGATGGGTTAACGCAGCTAAGACACACTTATTATCGGTCTGGGCAGAGGCGGGTGTATTGACAGTGGGAGACTGCTTCGAAGAGGGCAAACTGATGTCATTTGAATCTATGCAAGCCCTCACAGCAGTGAACCCCGGGCAATTTATAACATATTATGCTATATGCCATGCAATTAAGAAGGCATGGGAGGCTGGAGATCAAGAACCGGCGATCTCCCCTACATTACATGCTACAAAATGACAATCGAATGAAGGTAGTGTCAAACTTATATAAATCCCTGAATAAACTCCCTGTACCCAACCTGGTGAATGTAAGGGAAAGATGGAATGCAGTTCTACCAAGCCCGTTACCGCAAGAGGAATGGCTGAAAGTTTTTTACCACACACCGGGGTGTCGAGAAATCCCAGATTTCACTATACACAATTTAATTATACACACCAAACGTACCTTTCACCAGCCAGGATTAAAAGCATGTTCCCCGGCTCGGACCCAACCTGCCCTAGATGTAACGCCCCAATGGTACATTTTTATCACATGGTCTGGGACTGCCCCCAAGTGAACAGGGAATGGAGTGGAGTAGTAGAAGAGGTTTCAGAGTTGACTGGTCTGGTGCTCACAGTTGATCCTAAATCCTGCCTGCTGGGGCTGAGACCGAGAGAAAAGAAACATAGGCATTTACATAAGTTCACAGATCTAGCATACGTGATGTATAAAAGACCGATAGCTATGAACTGGAAAGCGCCCACAGCACCAGATGTGAAAACCTGGCATAACAGGACATTACGATGGTCCTGCATAGAATCTCTAGTACTACGTAAACTAGCAAGGGAGGGCCAACAACACACAGGTTGCGAAGCCTGGGAAATCATAGTAAGCAGACTGGAGGCCAAAAATGATGATAGACCGCCATGAACTCGACTAAGTATCAGCCTTGGGATAAATTACCACGCACCGACTACCTCCACTATAATCAAGCAAGAAAAGCAAAATACACCATAAAGACTGAAAGTGCCTTCATTCCCACACCCCCAACCTGCTACAACATATAGCTGCTAACAAGAATGGAGCATACAATTAGAATAAGTGTAACAAGCACTACCGCAGCACATTTCATAGTCAGACATCAGTCCGGATGCCCCCCATCACCACAACAAAACATACACTAGCAGGAAAGATCACAACCAAGCCTATCACCCAGGCACAGCGGTCAAACACATTTTGAGTATTACATCTAGACCTAAGTTAAGTTATTGTTTGTTTTGAATGCATGTTTTATAACAGCACAATCATACTCTATCAATGTAAGTGCAAATTATGGTGAACTGATTACTATTGAAAAAAAAAATCAATACAAATATTTTAAAAAAAAAAAAAAAAAAAAGAGAAGAGGACTTCTTATTTATCTAGACGCCATTCTTCTGACGAGTCAATCTCCGCAATTGCTTCTAACTCATCTCAACCTGACCAGTTCACTTCTTTCGAACTTGGGTTTCATCATCAACAAAGAAGTCCCTTCTTTGCCCTACCCAAATTATAGAATTCTTAGGTTTCCAAATCAATTCGTAATTCTTCCTTCTGCAAAGATAAAATCTATAAAATCAGAAATTCTTCAAATTTTACGCCATCCTTACATTTCTCTAAGAACACTCGCCCGCGTAGTCGGTCTTCTTTCTTCCTCCATTCAGGCCATATTCCCAGGTCCCTTACACTATCTGGCCCTTCAGCGTCTAAAGATTCAACATTTGCGCAAAGGCCTTTCATACGCAGACACCATTCCGCTAGATCATGATTCTCGCACAGAATTGCAATGGTGGATAGACCATTTAGATGCCTGGAACGGAAGAGCTATCTTTCCATCAGCCCCAGATCTTGTATTAGAATCAGATGCAAGTCTGACAGGTTGGGGAGCCCGTTGTGGTCCAATCTCGACTGGGGGTACATGGTCATTACAGGAATCCAGATTGCATGTCAATTGTTTAGTGATGCTTGCGGGCTCCTTTGCAATCAGAAGCTTCACAAAAGGACACGTTCGTTGTGCCATCCTTCTCAGAATGGACAACATTTCGGCAGTCCGCTATATAAATCATCTCGGAGGCACCAGATCCAAACCTCTTGCAGAATTAGCAAAAGGGATTTTGGGAGTTCTGCCTTGCAAACCAAATTTCGGTTCATGCAGAGTATCTTCCAGGAACCCTCAACTCCATCACCGATTGGCACTCTCGTCATCTCCACGATTCAAGCGATTGGAAACTCCATCCCGAGATCTTTCAAATCCTTCAGTACAAGTGGGGCCCCTTGTCGATCGATCTATTCGCATTTCACCTAAATTGCCAACTTCCTCTATTTTACAGTTGGCGTCCGGATCCTTTGGCAATGGCCTCAGATGCATTCCTTCAAGATTGGTCCATGTCCCTCTTACACTTTTCCCCCTTTCGCTATGATCAGCAGGGTGCTAGCGCAGGTCCGACGTCAACATGCCACTCTAATCATAATTACTCCTTTTTGGCAATCCCAGATTTGGTTTCCAACTCTTCTGGAACTTGCCATAGATGGTCCTTTCCTTATTTCTCCTTTTCCAGATCTTTTTAGACCCCCTTCAGCGTCCTCACAGTCTTGTCCTGGACAAGCTTCTTTATCTTTCAGCATGGAAAATTTCGGGAATTTCTCATCTTTCCCTCTTATTTCGGCGCAAGCTGCAGAATAGATCAGACAGGCCTGGGCTCCAGGAACTAGAAAGGCCTATAAGTCAGCATGGGGTTTATGGCATAGCTGTGTTCGGGAAAACACATTGCTTTTCAGCAGATGCCACCTTTATCGTGAACTTCCTGGCCGCCAAAGCTAGCAAAGGCAAAGCTTTCCGTACTATCAATCTGTACAGATCAGCCATTTCCTCTGGTCATCAGTTCGTTAATCGAAAACCTGTGGGTGAACACCCTCTCATTTGTCTGTTAAAGGAGTAAAGTTTTCTAATACACCTTTACCTAAGTATAGGTTTTTATGGGATGTTAATGTACTGTTGAAGTTCCTCCTTGCATGGCCGGATAATTCCTCTCTTACTTTGAAAATGTTATCTGCAAAACGCACCATGCTGTTATGTCTCATTTCTATTAAGCGTATTTCTGATGTTAAAGCGTTGGATATCTCTTCTAGGCAATTTACTCCTTCTGGTGTACTATTTTCTATATCTCGCAGAACTAAAACAAATCTACATTCTGCCTTTTATCCATATTTCCCGGACCAACCCAAATTATGTGTTGCACAAGGTTTAAAAGTTTATGAACAGATGACAGCTCATTTAAGAACGTCCTCAACTCCACAACTCCTTATTTCTTTCAGGAGGCCTTATCGTCCTGTGTCTACGGCTACTTTAGCTCGCTGGGTTAAATGGATAATGTCTTTGGCCGGCATTGACACCTCCAGATTTGGAGCTCACTCTTCCAGAGGTGCTATGGCATCTAAAGCCTTCTGGGCGTGTCCCTCCTTGAGGACACTCTTAGATCCGCTGATTGGTCGAATGATAATGTTTTCAGAATTTTTTACTGTAAACCGGTTGATAATATCTCTACCAATGTTGTTAATTTGCTTTGAACTCGCATAATAGAAGGCTCTGGTCTTGTCATAAAATGTAGATTTTCCTAGTTTTAATGACGGAAAGTCTTAATTTTATTAAAGACAGGAGGCGAGTATTATCCCACCTCTATTATCAATAACTGCTGTTTGTTTTCTGTTTTTTTCCCCATCCCTTCAGTGTCAACATCGGCTGTTCAACCTGCCTCCTAAGAAGTTCTCAATCTTCGGATGTTCCATCATCGTTTATTCGTCCTTCCTCTTCTACACTCCTGGGTTTGACGGACCACCAGTGTGCTTTTCTTCATCTACAGTGTCCTCGACTAATGAACTTTTGTTCTGAATTACTATCCCTTATTATGGCAGTTCTTATTTTGGCTTCTATTTTTCCTTTATTTTGTTCTAATTGACTTTAACCTGCAAGAAAAGAGGGCTGTTCGCAGTCAAGTTACGTCATAATGGCATACTGTGCTGTTTATTGGTTCTTGTTAACATGGACTACAAATCTTTTCCCATTGGTTCATTTCTCTTCACCTATGGGATTTGTAGTTTTTTTCACTTGCTGCTGTTTAATAAAAGCAAGAAAAGAAACGCATATTACTCGCCTCCGTGTCATTAATAAAATTAAGACTTTCTGTCATTAAAACTAGGAAAATCTACATTAATCTGCAAACACCTAGATCAAAGCATTAGAAACCAAAATTAAACAGTTGGAAATTAGACACCACTCAAAGAAAGGAACTCTTCTGTTAGACACCATAAATCGTTAAAAATACAAATAAAATCTTAAGCACAAGAGCAGGCTAATGGGTAATTAAATTCATCTCAATAAAACTGTCCAGTCAGAGATAAGGATGGCAGCTTACACTTCGATCCACTAGAAATTTGTCACATCAAGATTTTTACAAAAACCTGTACTATGAAAATACAAATTTCAATTCTACAGACAGACTTGTGTATTTAGGTAAACGTCACCTTCCCAAACTAGATGCCCAACGTCAACTCGTCCTGAACCTAGTTATCACAGGCTCTGAGCTACAAAACTGCCATCAAACTCCTCACACTGGGAAAAGCTCCTGGTCCTGACGGACTCCTTGATCGTTTCTATAAATTATTCAAAGACAAGCCACGCTCCCCTCTTCTGAATCTCTTTCATAGTTACGCTGAGTCCGACACTATCCAGGGTACCACAGCAGAAGCAATAATGTCACTCATCCCCAATGAAGGAAAGGACTATACCCACCCTAAAAACTATAGACTGACATCACTCATTAATTTGGATTTATACGCAAAAATCTTAGCCAGACAAATTAAAGCAATATTACTTTCCCTTATGCTGGCTTTAAGGGCAGACTCCCCAATGACAACATTAGACTATTGGGCCATATCTTACAATTAGCAAAGACTAACATTTCCCCTGTGGCGTAAATAGCACTCGATGCGGGAAAAACATTAAACAAGGTAGCATGGCCCTTTCAGAAAAGTTGCCATGTCGAGCTTTAACGTAGGTGATTCCTTTATAAAGATGACTATGGCCCTTCCACCGTCAATGACTGGACGAACTGAAGTAGCAAAAATGATTTTTTTTGCCCCGTTGCCTATACACACTACAACACTCGTTTGATACACTCCCATGGGCGATATTTCAGCGATTGCCTCATTGCTCAACAAACTTATTTGGAAGGGTGTACGATGTAGAGTGGCATGGCAAATGCTTACACCTGCTAACGCGGGGGTGGGGCAGGGGTGCTCTCCTTACTGAATTTGGAAATGTATTCCCTAGTATTTGAACTGCAACACGCTGCACATTGGTTCTCAGAAGACAAGAACTGGGAGAAGTTACTACTGGCAAATGGAAGCAGAATAAACATGTTGCTGAAGCTGTTGCACTCTGGCGGCAGAACCCCTGGAAAAGGTGCCCTATCTTATCATGCATACGGCGACCCTATGGGAACGCACAACAAAGGGGATGTTACAGAGAACACCATTTGCTAGAGAACTTTCCTTCTGGGATCTGCCTGCTTTCCGCATGCTAGCAGAGGCCATTGATACTAGGGCCTGGACAGATGGGGGGTGTGAAACACTGGGAAACCTTTACCCCACAGATAGCTTTCTCTCTTTTGAAGCAGCAGAAGAGACATTCACTCTGGGGGAGGGCCAATTTCTCCTACACACCAGTATAGTAAATAAAACTAAAAGGGATCCGGACCCAGTGCTCCACCGACCTCAATGTTACATCAGGCTCTACTGGAGCTGGGAGGGACACGCCATTTTAATCACACGTAGGTATAAAGCCCTGCTCACTGATAGACCCCAGGCTTCAGTTCAGGTCGAAAACTGCATGGGAAGAAGAGCTAGGGGGTTGGGGGGGGGGGGGGGGGGAAGGAACAGATAAATGACTCGCAGTGGCATAGGGTGTGTTCTCTGGTCCAAGCAGTGTCTAGTAATGTGAGATTTAAAATGGTCTCACTTTAAATATCGTACCTATATTACATGACTATTACTTCATAAGATGTACCATTCAAAGTTGGAAGGGTGCCCTCAATGGCAAGAATGTATAAGCGGCGTTTCTACATCTAGCTTGGCACTGTCCGCTGGTTAAAGCATACTGGGAGGCTGTAATACAACATTAAGAGGAAACCTGTGGGATAATATAGATCTGTGTCTATGGCGGAGGAGGTGGTTCTCAGACGAGTTAGAACAGACGATAAAGCTGAAGAAGACATACAAGCCTGCGGTACATTAATATCCACCTTTGCAGTGATGGACAGTCTAACATTAGGTGGCACAACAGATGGAGACAGAAGAGGGCACATTACTACGCATAAGGAAACACAAGTAAAGTAACGACTTTAAAAGTATATATATGGAGTTTGAAAAAAATATATATATATATATATATATATATATATATATATAGTCTTACGGTGTGGATAATAGTAATGTATATGTTGATTGACTGTAGCAATGATCTCAACAGGTAAGGTTGTTGGTATATGCTCATTAAGTGCAGAGTTTGGCTTGATGTATACTAAATATCTAATAAAAACAGATTCTATACAAAAAAAAAGGAAGATGACTATGGCCCTTTACTCCAACCCCTTCGCCAAATTTTGAACTAATGGTGTCCTATCTAATTTCCACTTACTCAAGGCACCAGACAGAAATGCCCCTTATCTCCCTTTTTATTCCTAGCTATTAAACCACTCTTACTATCTCTCAACGAGAGATCCAATTTGGTGGGATTAAAACTGGGCGACAGTTACTTCAAGATAGCAGCCTATGCTGATGAGGTTTTATTGATTGTGACTGACCATGCCAATACAGCCACCCCTGAAATGATGGCCAAAAAAAAGGACTATTCATTGGTATCTGATTAAACTCTCAACAAGGTCAAATCGGAAGTTAGCCCACTTAATTTGTCCTGTACCAAAGAAACTCTGGGTTCCTCGGGGTTGTCATGGTAGCCCAATTTTCTCAAATACCTAGGTCTCGAGTTCAGCGAAGATCTGGTGAGATAAATAATACATAATGAGTGATTGGTTACACAACAAGTCGAAAAATTCCTAGATGGATGGTCACCAAAGTTCTTTACATGGTGAGGTAAATTGGAATAGATTAAAATAGTCATCACACCGATTGCTAATTATATTTTAAGTATGGCCCCGGTCTTCTGCTCAGATGACCGGTTAGCGACAAAGCCAAAGAAGTGCCAGCCTGGCTGACTAAGAAATACCAAATTGTCTTTCGAGCAGCTCAGGGCGCAAACAGGTTAGATGGTGCATTGGACTTGTCCCTCCGTGGTTAACCCTTAAGAAGCTGCTTGTCGAGAACCTCTCTTTACCATTCTTTCTAACAATAACTAAAAATCCGCCCATTTGAATCCTACCACAAATGTCTTCTTACGCCTAGACTCTTCCCTTTTCCGAGGTGAAATTCCACCACTCCCTCAGGGCTTCAATACGGCAAAAAGAAATCAAACTGGACGCTACTCTCCCTATAGAAGGCCATTGGCGGGCAAAAGGCATATATGTTGTTGGTGACCTCGGTTCCAGACTGCACCCTATTCCATTCTCTGACAGACAGAAATATGACATTAACCCCGTAAATTTCTATAATTTCCTTTAACTAAAAAGTCAGCCATTGCCAAGCACATGCCTCCTTGCCTAAGTTTCTTGTAATCGTTAGAAAGGGTGGTCATATTGCTTCCAAAATATATTCCAAACTGAAACTTCTAACCACCTCACTGTGTAAGCCGACAACAGAAATGGAGGACACACTGGACCCATGACGGGCACTCCGACCGGTCGTCTATTGACTGGGAGAGGTTGTAGGCATCCCCATTTTAGAAGAACATCACACCCAATTTAGCCCAAATCAAATTACACATCTTAGAGTATCTTGGACCCCACACTGATTGGCTTCCTTAGTTCTGATGGAGAACAATAACTGCTGGAGTTGCAATACTGAGAATGCCAACGTGCGCCATATGTTGTACGAATGCCCCCTCACTACTTGATTTTTTGGAAGAACATACACAACATTGTTGATGACATCTTCCACGTTAAATTCCCCAGGAGTTTCTTGCTCTATTTGTGGCTCCTTCAGTCCTCCACATCCCCTAGCTCTTTAAATGGAGGAGTAAACACTCCTCCTTCTAATGTTTTCATTAGCTCATAAGACTATTTTATCTTCCTGGAAATAGTTAGGGAATGCTTCGGGTAATGCCTGATGGGAATGGCTTTGTTACATTAGGAGAACACAACCAATCAGGCTTACCCAATATCCCTGGATTTCAGCCCATAAATCTTTGTGGAACAACTCGGACCATTACTTGAATTAGTAAAATCCCCACTAGTGACATGTACCAACAATAATTAGTACAGTACTGAGTTGTACGGTGAGTATTAGGGTGACATGTAATAATTGGCCGTTTACCGGACTATACTTACCCTACCTCAATGTTAAGGCATGCACATACTCTGCACGTATTACTGTGGCAACTTTTCCCTCTTCTACCCCCTGCGTTTCTCTTACTTTCAGTTCCCACCTTAGCAGTCAGTCAATTAGTACTATATATCTTGTCAGGCGATTTTTCATTTTTTCCTATTTTGCAACTGTATAAAATGTGCTAACCCCTTTTTTTTTTAAAGCTAAAAACCCAATATAAAACTTGTGAAATCAAAAAGAAGTAGAGACTACCAGGATTTAATAAGCAAGACATCATTGGTATCAGTAAATTTGTGGGACACAACAGGGCTGAAAACCTATACCGAAATGCAGGAGGAATTTCAAATGTTGGATACAGAGAAATTTCAGTGCACACATATGGAGTTAACAATCCCCCTGGAGGACAGGGTCCGAACTGAACCACCACACAAAGAGTAATTTCCCCCACACATAAAAAAAAGATAACTCTCCAGGCCCCATAGCAAAGTTCAAAGAAAGATGGGATAAGGACTTGGAAGACATTAGTGATAAGGAGTGGACTCAAGCCATAAGGAGCGCAAGGAAGGTGGCGAGGTTTTGACTTGTAAAGCTAAGGATCCTTCACAGAGGCTACTACATGAGGGTACACATGCTAAGGTTCAGGCAAGCCATCTCATACCTATGCCCCAGAGGCTGCAAACATTCGGATGATTCATCCACACGGCCCTTGACTGAAGCACTACTGGGAGGAGGAGTCAACAAGAGACATGGGCATAATGTGCCCCAAAAAACAAATGCATTATTCTATAATTTGGAGTGATGAAACACAGCTAGGCTGCGGGGTACAAGCACTACCCTACACTTGAGCAGTGTAAAGAAAGCAAACTGCATTCCAGGGGCCGAAAAGGTGCTGTAGGAGGACCGAGGATGTCCCCAAAAGTTTGAAAAGATGTGGAGCATTGTAAACTATTTAGGGGGTACCAATAAGTCAATACAACTAGTTGATAAAAGACAAATCACATTTTCTTACAATGACATGTTAAATTCCAGTCGCATGAAGCGTCTGTGAAACCGAGTCTATACCTATATCTCTACAAGATTAGAATGATTATTTGAAACTTTGACCTATTATTAGCATTGTACTTGTTTTTTGACTTAATTGCAGTGCATAGCACAGTGACGTTATGTTATTTGGTTGAAATGCAAAACTATTAAAGACTTATAGATAAGATTATTCCCTATGGCACCTACTTAATGCCGAATGGTGACCATTAGATCACATGGGGAATCATATAAAAATCATGGATTTGAAGATCTCCTGGGAAAGTGAAGTCATGAAGGTAGAATGTTCAAGACCAATTCCTGGACCTCCTCACACGTGACAAGTGCGCTATACAAAATCAGCATAACATAATTCAAGGGAAAGTGTGCTCTACGACAAACGTGGATCCAGAAATTGTAAACTTTTTATTCAAGCTTGCAGTGGATCCAAGGAAAGGCTTTGAAGTTAAGTGTTGGGCTGTTTTAGGATCTCTAGTGAGGATTATGTATATAGTTGCGGCAGCTAAGATGAGAGGTTGCTGCGGAAATACCTTTGCTCGGAACGGAACTAGAGAGTGACACCCGAATGTAGCTTTCATTTCAGAGCATCGCAAAGTAATATTAATGACAATAAATCCAAATCCTGATCATGGCTAATAAGGAAGGGTTTTCCCCCCCCCAGCAATGAAGAATGAACAGACGAACAGTACGCAGAGGTACAGCACAAGTACAAATTACATAACAGGTTAAGTAGGGAGACTACTATTGGTTTTCACAGTGTTACAGTGTCTGGATGGCCTGACATCGAATTCAGAGATATTTCGAGGGATTCAGGAGGATGGGGCCCATTGCGAGATTCTACTGCTCTCACCCTCTTATCTATGATAAATATTTTTTTTGCAACTGAAAAACCTTTAGGATTTTCAATATCTTTATTTCATATACATATGAACATTTTTATTTAATCAAAGCACTTACCCTCCACTTTGTGAAGTCACGGAGTGAGTTTGGTCCATATTTGATCTGCACCATCGCTGATTTTACAAAGTCTTTTCTGACTGCATTAATATGTGTCGCTGAGAAACTCTGGGGTAGTTGATTTTTGTAGTTTTGGTCCCAGTGAGCAGACACCTGATCAAAAGAAAGTCTTTATTACATTAAACACTTCTTCACTGTGGACTGTACAGTGCAGCTATTTTACGACAAACCAAGTATAATCACTGCAAGCAGATTTTACAAAATTGATCTGCTTTGTCTCTTTGGGCTGTCCTTTCTTACTGAGTATATACATGTGGCAATACTGCCTTAGAAAAAGGACCATTCTCAACCCCAAACATGAGGATACTCTAGGACCAGAAATAATTTCCTGTGCATTTGGAGAATAAATATGGTCTATTGTCTGGTAATGTTGTGTTGAAGAGTATTTGTGAAGCACTTAAACCGTAAGTATTCAAATGATTCTAGACAGACACGCCTTTTGTGAAGCAACTAATCAACCTGTCAGGTGTTCCCTTAAAGTAGTGCAGCTTTTCTTGAAATTTGAGATATACATTAAAAAATAAAAATAAAAAACACACACACACACACACACACACACACACACACACACACCTCTCTCAAGGTGGAAGCATTTTGAAATAACTTAAGATTTGGGGAAGAAACCATAGAAAGCTAAACATTTTAGAATATGAAAACGACCTGGAGGAAGCTCAGAATGGGACACAGTTTTCCCAGAATCATGGCTGCTTTACAAAGGAATGTTGCTTAGTAGTGAGAAATTTCCAGGTTCATCATGATCCGATATGCATGCAGAGGATCTCATTGGCATAATGTAAGCTCACTAGCAAGGAGGTGACTCAATGGCCAGTGTTTGTTAATTTCAGTGAAACAGGCTGGCACGGTATATGCTAAGATGTAGAGGCTCCTCATCTCCAGTTCAGGAACCCACGGAGAGCTAAAGGAGACTATGGAAAAGCGGACATTGGGAGAGGAACCAATTAGTAACTGCTGAAGAGTCGTCATACGGCGCTGCAGTACAACCAATGGTCTACAATCTTCGACACATTTGTCTGCTTTTAGCAAAATAAAAAAAATAAAAAAACCTGACTTGTCCATCTCATTAGGTTTAGTCTGCAGGGCCTATGCTTGCACGCTGTTCATTACTACTACAAAAAAAAAAAATCTTAAAGGGGGCTTAAAGTCTGCCTGTTACTTACCTCGTCGTACCACTGGCTGATCCCACACGGCTCCCACATCACTCTTCTTACCATTGGATGGCTCCCATGTGTGTCTCATTTGCTTGCTTCCCATTGGTCAGCACCTCTTCACTTACCGTTGGCTGGCTCCCTAAGGGGTCTTATTTCCTTGCTTCCCAATGGTCAGCAGCTCCTCCTTGCCTCTGGCTTCTTCCAGCTTTTTGGATTCTTCGTCCCTGCGGTGGCTATGGGACCAAGTACTGCTTTCAGTGGCCAATGTCCTTTCACTGTCCAGCAGGTACATTATTATTATTTTTTTTTTTTACATTTACTGAGAGTGCATGTGCCCTCAGTCTCTCACTTGCACTAACCCCCACGCAGGATCATAATCACTACATTGTCAAACATGCAGATTAAAATGGTGCCTGTGAGTAAACAGCATGACTAACATTATTTTAGTACACTTTTGTACTTCACATTGGTAAGCAACTGACGCAGTTACACATTTTCTTGTGTTTTGCTACGGCATTGTCTTTATGTAGAGGCAGTTTATGGTCTGTTTTTAAAAAAATATATGTATATGAGACCGACTTGATAAATTCACCGTTTACTGCAGCGGATTAGTCCACCTCAAAGGGAATAGCATGTTCTAACATGGCCCGCCACCTAGCCTTTGTCTGGAGTGAGCACTGACTTAAGGCTGCCTGTTGGGTCTGTCCTTTTTTAAATACTCTTCCAATGATGATGATGATGATGATGATGATGATGATGATGATGCGCCGGAGGCATTCAATGCTGATATTCCGAGTATTTTGCAATGAGCTACTCTAAGGGCAGCACTTTCTGCCTTCAGTGCCTACTTCGTATTAGTTTGTTGAATGCTCCGTTTCCATCACCTGTAACAAACCACGTCAGATTCTGTATGTCAGGTTTACAAAATACATCACATGCTGCTGGGCACGTTTCACAAATATAAGGAACACTGAGCAAAGAAATGTCTGTGATGATGGGAAAACATTAGCCATGGCCCGACTGTTTTTTAAAGCAGCAAAATATGCGCATGCACTGCACAGGCCAGAGAGGAACCTCTCAGCAGATGTGCACATAGCACACAACCCCAATGGCCTGGCGCTGCTTAGGGGTTAAATGAGGATGTGGCGTAACGGCCGGAGCTGCTGACTTTGGAGCTGAGGAACCAGGCTCTAGTCTCGGCAGTGGCTCAACATCCTGTGATTCTGGGCAAATCACTTAATCTCCCTGTGCCTACAAAAAATGAAAGTTTCCTAAGACAAGCTTTGGCAAAGCCAATAGGTTTCGTTTCTACAAAATCTTTTGGTCAACTGGTTTTGTTAATGTTTTTTAGACATTTCAAACAGAGTAGGTCTCAAAGTTTCGTTTTTTTATTTATTTATTTTTTAAACGCGCTATAAATTGGCCAGCATTGACTGCATTAAAGTTTAACGGTGACCAGGTCATCGTGTTTTGTTTTTTTAACTTTAAGACATGTAGCTCTGTGACATGTAAAAAAAAAACAACAAAAAAAAAAAAAAAAAAAAAACACACAACACACACGCATATTGAAAACATTGACAAACAATAGATTTCGTAAAGGCAAAAGCTACTGGCTTTGCTAATGCTGGTTTTTCAAGAGCTTCCAGTGGCCACAGGAGTATAGATGCAAACAATTCATTATAAAGAAAATAATATATATATATATATATATATATATATATATGTTTTAAGCTATCCAAACATGATACTTTAACCATTAAGGCATCGAAAATGTCTGCAGTATTCATATGCATTCATCAGCTAGTGAACAATATCATAATCAAGACAAACATTTGCAATGCATTAGGTCTCGCATTTGCGAAAGTTAAAAAGGTACTGGCGTTGAAACCGGCATTTGTTTTAAAGTTTTTTTGTATGGGAAAAAGAAAAAGAAAAAGAAAAAAAAAAAAAGAGCGGTTTAATCCAGTCGACTACGTTAGGAGCAAGGGACATACACCACGCGTTAAAAGGAAAAGAATAACGAAAGCCTGCAGTTTATTGTTGCCCTTGTGCAATTTTAAAGAGGACCGCAGGGACATGCAAAGAGGCACGAGAATACTGGTCGCAGTGATATGGAGTAACATACAGAGCTGCCGACTTTGGGACCGGGAAACCGGGTTACAGTCTGGCCTTGGCTCTAGAAAAGAACTGATCTAAAAAATACATTTGTAAAACATAAAATGAAATAAACAATGGCAATCAAAAGGCAGATAAGTAGTGTGGGCATGTGGATGTCCACAAAGGAAGTGCATTACAATTGAACAAAGAATGAAGCGCCCGTCACGAGGGGACACAGGGAAACATTAACAATGGTGTATAGGCTCCCAGGGCGAGGCTACCAATAAACACAACAATGCTAAACATGCAGCCAAAGTAAAAGAAACAACATACGGCCACACAGAGTGAAGCAGCGAGGCCAAAGAAAAAAAATAGTGCGCCACACTAAGCTGTATGGCCGATCGTGCAATCATTCATATAACAGGGTCAGTCTGGAGGGCGGTAACAAAGCAGCCTCAAGGCGGGACAAACGTGAAGCCTTTTCCTATGAAATCAAGGGAATTTTGAAAGGCAGGCCAAGTAACAAATTAAAGTGATGGGCGTGGTTAAGGCCCACAGATGTAGATTACAACATGTCGAAGACAGCACTTGTGCACTGCCAAGCTCAACCAAAAAATGGCATCCTTGCTGACTGTGTAATTAAAGTATTTAAAAAGAAATGTAATAAAATAACTCCAAAATTGGGTAATCAAAAGTTTAGTTATCAGGCATTTGGAAAGCTCACAATGGATACTAGAGTGGCACTGAAACATGTGGTCTTGTTATCTTGTGTCAAAATATAAGATACACTGTTCCAAATAGAAAGGGAGAAAGGATACTATGGCGGGGGGTCCTAAAATTTAGGAGCAAGAAACCTCACACATCCAAAAGGATGTCATGCTTCATCATCGGAGTTGCTCCTCGTCAGACCGGCACTGCAATGTCTGACTGGCACCACCCCGAATGGGGGGGCTCTTTGCCGGAGATCTTTTCAAATAATGATGCCGTAACCCCAAGAGTGAGTAAGCAAGGAAGGAGATCAAAAGTAGTGGTTAAAATTGGCTCTCAAAGTCTACACCGGGTAATTAATTTATTGGACCAGATGTGAGGTAAAGGCCAAGGTTAAAAAAATAGTCATAAGAGTGAAACAGAAATAATGATCAATCACTCTATATCAAAGAACAAATGAGGGCAGGGAATTTCCAAACCATCCCTATCAAGGGTCAACATGTTTTGCATCCTGGTGGTCCATACAGATCCAGTGATGCTTCGTCAGGACCTAAATGACTATGTGTATCTCCTAAACGTAAGGGAGTCTGGATTACTATTCACCAGAAATTATCAGAAAAAAAAAAAAGAGTATCCAATCACTTACATTGGTGCGGAAAAAATTATTCCTAACTGTCGCCCATCCTAATTTAGGGAGCGCGCTTCCTAGGACCACACAGACCAGTGGTCAGACGGAAAGTCAATTTTTAAACGCTGCCGCCACTGTCGGTAAACCTACCCGGGTCCGTGTTCCCTGAATGCAAGTGATTGGATACTCTTTTTTTCTGATAATTTCTGGTGAATAGTAATCCGGTGTAGCCTTTGAGAGCCAATTTTAACCACTACTTTTGATCTCCTTCCTTGCTTACTCACTCTTGGGGTTACAGCATCATTATTTGAAAAGATCTCCGGCAAAGAGCCCCCCCATTCGGGGTGGTGCCAGTCAGACATTGCAGTGCCGGTCTGACGAGGAGCAACTCCGATGATGAAGCATGACATCCTTTTGGATGTGTGAGGTTTCTTGCTCCTAAATTTTAGGACCCCCGCCATAGTATCCTTTCTCCCTTTCTATTTGGAACAGTGTATCTTATATTTTGACATATCTATCGGGAGGACATACACTGGACCATAACCTCTTCCTATCCCTCCATTTTTTGGCTTGTTATCTTGTGGCCAACTTGATGCTGCTAGTATGCATGGGTTATATTCCAAATTATCAAGGTGAAGAAGACATCCTGCTTGAATACGGACTTCACATTATCAACTTCCAGCATATCGTCAATATAAGCATACATTGGGAAGTATTGATTTACTATGACAACTCTGCATCTACTTACATTGACAATATGTTGGTAGTCGATATTATGTACTCAGTATAAGTGCAGATCATATGAACCAACTTTTGGTAGAATACTGTGTACATGCCAATGTTTGTATACACAAGGGAAGACTAGGATGTGCTTTCTGCACTATTTATTTTACAAGGTGATGGAAGCATAGCTGTAAGGTGGGTTTGTTACACCCCACTTGACACTGTAGTGGTGGAGCCGGAGGGTGCAGGCAAATGCCACATTACATGGCTACAGTGCATCTAAACCAGAAGCGGTGGACGTACTATTTGATGAAATCCAGACATCACAAGACACAAGTGCCTATAAGATCGACCCACATGTTGTAAAAAAATAAATCCATCAATTTCCACTCACACACAAGACATCTCAGTAGATGGTCTATGATGTCCACACAAGTAGTGAACACCGGCCACCCTGTTTGGAATGAAGTTAAGGAATCAAAATTGGTTTCCATTCTGTAATTCTATTGAAGGAATGTGGTTAGGTTATGAGGATGTGATGGCAAGCTAAGGTCCTGGCCAAGGTTGAGTGAGAATAGGATGTGAAGAAGAGGGCAGAGTGTACTGCTTCAATGCTCTTCCAGGCCCTAAAATGGTTAAAAACGGAAGACACTAGAGGAACACAATCTTAACATCACTGCCCTTTATCTGGACACCTGGGCTGCGCATCCTGAGGTAAGAGGCTATGTACACTTGGGATTGGTCAAAAGCGGTCAGATCCAAAAACCGGCCATATTTCCTACCTGTAATGGGATGGCATAAACTAGTGAGACTGAAATATGATATTGACATCAAATGGCAACTTGGGGGGGGAGGGGGGGGAGAAAAAAAAAAACCCACACACATCAACAAGGAGGAAAAGAAGACCCCCCCCCCCCCCCAAAAAAAAAAGTACTCCAAGAAAGTAAGCTTACACGGTTGGTGAGCTCCCTGCCGTTGACAAATCGCACGTGATTGGCTGACGAGGTTATATCTTTGCCGTTGAGGCGCCGAAGTTTTGGCAAAAGACACATGACCTTGTAATCATCGCTGATCTAGAAGGAAAAAGGAAATAGAAATCGTAACATAAACATACAGGCCAACAACCTCATTTATGTAAAGTATATCAATATTTAGATTTTTCCCTGAACACCACTATACCACAAAAAATATTAGGAAGTAGATGGAACACTTGTGTTTTGTACTGCACAATTTTCATACCATCATATTTACTGTTTCTAAAGAGAACAGCTACTCCTGAACAAAGAAAATGGTATTATGTGACAAACCATGCTGTGTTGTGTATGCGTCAGCTTTACTACCCTCACAAGGCTTACCAAGCTATAGTACAAATCTTTAAAAGGTACTGCTATACAGATTGTCACCTTCTCCAAGGCCCTCTAGTTCCTCTCACGCCGTAATACTGCACCCAGAATTACTGAAGCTAGGGAATGCAGTAATTTCAGAGGCAGATTACAGGATAGTTACGAGTAGGCCCTTTCGGACTGAGGAACTACGGCAGAAACTAATGTCACATTAATTTCTCCAGGTGATGCTGTTTTACTAGTTTGCAATGATCTGCTGCTGATGGATATGGGACACTATTACTAGTGAGTGTACCCCTGGACAATTGTACAGGAGGTTTTCAAGAGGGGAAACCAGAGATAATGATGGTGGGTTTGCTCCCTGAACTTTTAGTGCCATTTGTTCTGGTCACTCAGCTAAAGTGTTAATGATTGTTCTCATTTACATTCACAGTCAATACAAAGAAACAGAAGTTTCTGCTATTGCATTACTATTGATAAAGGAGGAAGGGCTGCTCAGTGTACCGATTTATTCCCGGAAGCCCTCCAGTGAGAGGAGGGGGAAAAGAACATCAGAGGTAGCAGGGCAGTCCTTTGGGTGGAGCTGGCTGAGTGGCCCATTGTTTACTACCATGGCTGAGAACTGCTGAAGGCAGAGACTATAGAGCAGGATACAAGGTGAGGACCTATGTGAACAGACAGTACCTTTGGTGACCATGTCACCCAAGGAGAATAGCAGGAATTATTTGACCAAAGCAGACTAGTTCTCTGCTAGCCTCTGGGTCCATGATGGAAGAGAAGGAACCCATAGTAACCAATACGACCCAAGAAGAGACAATTGATGGCACTTCTGAAAGACCCAGGTGCTGAGACTAGCAATATGGAGCACAAGATGTCTTACATGGAACATCGTCTGAAAGAAATGTCTTTGAAAGTCAAATGGTCAGAAAACTGTGGGAGGAGCTGGAAAGAAGTAGAAAGCACAAACCCACCAAGAGCATAAGAGGCAGCAGGTGTTGGTAACCCTCAGATGGAAGCCTCTCATTCAGGTGATCAAAGGAATTAGGAGCAAACCCTAGTGTAACAAACACATAGGAACCTTTAGCAATCAAATCACAACACTGGTTAAAATACTAACCTCTTCCTCATGTTTTTGAGAAGGACGCTCCTGCTGATCGAACTACCTCGTCATATTGAATGAGCCAGACTGGATGGTGAGACTTACCTATCCAAAATCTTAACAATTCAATGACTAGGCGGAGGGAAAGGGGATGTCAAAAAGTAGGAGATATGTATTTAAAGAAACAGCTTCTCACATTTGGACAAAGCACAAGCGTCCTTTGTCCTTAGACCTGGTCAATTTTTTCATCATGCAAAATTAGCCCCGGTTAGTAGAAAAACACTACGCCCCTTGGCAGAAAGTAGAAAATTAATCACTAATCTATATACTGCATTAGTAATTGTCAGGGGTGGACATAGTAAACAAGCATGATAAAACCTATCACAAGAATACCTGGAACCCTTAACGGACTCAGACCGGACGAAAGCCATTGAAAGGTTAAATACATTTGTCATCAAAACGCTGCAAAACTCCTGGGTCTAAAATGAAGAACCAGACCGGAACTGAATCAAGAAAAAGGGAAAGAAGAAATGAGAGGCCTAGCTGTAAAAGAAGTAGTCCTTTTAATGGACTAATTCCCTCATAAGTGGCATGCTTCATCATCGATACGGACTATATTAACAGCTACGTGGGAAGGGTTGAACGTCCCCTGAGCACAACACCAAGGCTAGAGTTGAGGCTCAACACCCGACACTGGAGAGTTGCCCCTGATAGAACCTCTTATCACTATCAGTTGAAGGTTCATAAGGATGGTTTTGAGGAATTTAGGATCACATTTCATACAGGAGCACTTATATGACCAGCAGTACCATTATCTCAGGTCCTGAAGAATACTGCAACACCTCCGTTGAGGGTTATAGGCAGAAACAGGTTGACAGTTTTTGAGGACACGAGTAAACAGATCTAATTTTTCCTGTAGTGTCCTAGTTTTTAATCCTGGCACAGGGATGCATTAATAAAATATTTCACATACCCTGTAGTCAATTTTAGTTTCACAGCCTTTTCTGCTTTCGTTACACTCCACTGTCTTCACCACCCTCTGCTCATTGTTGGATATTATCCATACCTCTTCAAACATCTGCAGAGCTTCTCCCTTGCAGCAAAGGAGGTTGTAGCCCATATCGTGACCAGATATCATGGTGTGAGGAGGTTCCCGATGATTAAGCATGCCACCTACGTTGGGTAAGGGAATTTGTCGTTTAAAAAGGATTACTCCTTTTACAGGCCTTGCATCTCTTTTTCCTTATATCTTGCTTCGGTTCCCATCTAGTTCTTCATTTTAGACCCAGGAGATTGAGTGTTTTGATGTGATTTATTGGGAAACTAACTCCTGCAGGTCTTTAAAACTCCATTGGCCCTCTTGTGTTTTAGTTAACAAATGTATCCACATTTATGATTTAAACTAACATGATTCCACTACATGCACAAAACATATTTCAGACCTAAAATGTTTTTTTTTTGTTTTTTTTAGTATTTGCCCAGGTAGAACATCAGCTTGCTATAGATGTAGCGCAACAGGGGTACACGGTCTTCATATGTTTTTGGCTGTGAGCAGAGTTATACGATTAAGTGGTGTGGAGCCGACAGACAATCACTAGCACATTACCCACTCAATCCATTAACCAACCTCAATTAGGAATATTCCCTGTTAAAAATAAAAACCTACAAAATGAAAATGAGGATGGCCACCTTAGACATGGCATTAGCTAAAAGGTACACAGCAATGTACTGCGAGAGCCTGAAGACTCCAAATTATGTGGAAAAGATGGAGTGGGATATAACAGACGAACAAACCATGAAGGCCACAAAAGTGAGATGACAAATTATCAGAAGATTTAGCTGACCGGGCAAAAAAAGCTCACAACACAGATGAGAATTCATCTCCCGGTAACAGATCACCCAGAACTACGTGGCATGTAACTATTGTCACTGAAAGAATACGCTTGAAATGACAATTAGATTCTAAATGCACGTTAACATGAGCCATTTAGTGGAGTATAAATGAAAAATTTAGAATCTACATAACACTTAATGCACAGATATACAGATGCTATTCTGCACTGTCAAAAAGTATTAAAGTTTACTTTTAAAAAAACGAAAAAAAAAAAAAAACAAGGCTACTCAGTGTCACTACTCCCAGAAGGATAAAAAAAACGCATCTAGAATCCATGAGCACTTTCAAACAGTTCAAGAATGAAAAAGGCTCTGGGACACCTGCTCATTGCGCCCTTTCCATTAGAGGATATTACAGTGACACTTCCCCTACAGCCTGTTTATGGGAATATTTATACCATAGTTCTTTTCATCGGAAAAAACTCACTACAACATGGACAGCCTTTGCATGGCAGCGAGAACGCCATGCAAAGGCTGGCAGAAGAGGACTCGTAATCCCCAGGGCAGCAAACAGCGGTGCCCTGGCGGATTGCAACCGCCAGGCTGTCGACAGGCGCAACCTGGCAGTGCCGGCGATCGGACCGTGGCCCATCTGCCACAGTCATAATAGGGCGGTCGGGTCGACCTGTCTGCGGCAGTCCGACCACCATCGCAAGTGTTGCGGTCTTGACTGCCACACTCGTAATGAGGGCCACTATATACAACAGAAAGCTGAAAACATAAACAAAATATGATATGATGCATCAGAACTATTATTAAACAACCGTAACTCATTATTGAAGCACTCAGTCATTCCTGAAAGATGAGGGAAGACGGAGATTTGATTACAGGGAGCTGGGAGACAGTGTTTTTGTGCAGTTCTCCTGGAATGGAGGTACTTGGGCCCTCTTAGCAACTGTAGTGTCATTGTACGATTCTTGAAGTCAGACTGACCGAGATGTGTGAGGAATCTGTTCATCAGTAACCTTTCTATCTCTATTCTGAAACTGTGGGCGAAGGGGTTTGACCAAATCTCAGGGGGTAGAGAGGTGTATATCCTCAGAGCCAATCGGGAAAAGAAAAGGAGCGAGCGTAGGTTTTTTTGTTTTCTGAATCTGGAGTGTTTTAGCCTGGGTGAGTCTGCACTTCTGAGGAAGTGGTTGCCCCCGAGATTCAAATGTTTTCTGCCAGGCAAGGAGTTTTAAGCTGGGCTCGGTTTCGAAAGGGAGCCAGTTGAGAAACCAGAGTCAGAGGTAATGGGTCAAAGTGTCTTGTGCCTGTTACCATTCTTGTTGCTGCTTTGAGGTTCACTTTGAATGGCGCAGGACTCGAGTTGGGGAGACCCATTAGGGTCGCACAGCCCTATTCTGGTCTGGAGACCACTAATAACTGTACTGCCAATTTGAAATCTGGTGGTAGAAGGAAGGGCTTCACTCTTCAGTAGGATGAGGTGGAATGAAGCACTGCGCGTGGTTGCACTTTCAGATTCGTATCCAGGTTGTACCCTGGGAATTAGTGGATTCTATAATGACAGGTTTGCAGTGGAGGGCATCTAGGTGGATAAGCCAATCTTGGATGTGTGGGGAGCTGTTATGAGGGGAGATAAGGAGGAATTCTGTTTTCAGAGAATTCAGCTTGAGGGTGTTTTGAGACAGGTTGGTGTTTTAACCAGCATGTGGTTAGGATGGGCGACATCTTTCAGTGAGGACATCTTTAAGTATAATTGTGTATCATCTGCTTGCATATGGTATGCAAGGTTTGAGGATTTCCATCAGTGGCTCCACATAAAGGATAAATAGCGCGGGAAATGGTCGACCCTTGTGGGATTTTGTCTCTCAATGGTGAAGCATTTGAAAGTGAGCTGTCTAATTTGACTCGCTGTGAGAGATTCTGTAGGAAGGAAGCAAGCCAGTTGAGTATGTTACCTGATAGCCCCACTCAGTTTTCTAGCAATTCAAGAAGGCTGTTGTGATTGACAGTATCGAACGCCAATGAGAGGTCTACGAGGATGAGTAGGCAAGAATCGTTGCAGTCTAGGCACTGGCCATAATGTCCACAGTAGCAGTTTCTTTGCTGTGCCCTGGTCTGAATCCAGACAGAAGTTTGTTGAGTACGTTGAACTGTTCAATATACTGACAGTTGGTTGTCTACACATTTTTCCAACAATTTGGCAAGACAGTAGATATTTGACACTGGATGAAAGTTGTTCAGCGCAGAATTGTGCGGACAGTACTCATCACCACAATGTGTCTTGCGCCAAACCCGAAGCCACCATTTACCCAAACAAGAGGCCACGCATTTTAAGTGGCTAACCCTGCATTTAAGAATGGCATTGCTTCCTGTGTCGGACTCAAATAGCTAACATTAATGAAACGTTAAGGCAGGTATTCAAATTTAACAGTATGCTTGTGCACTGCAAATCTTGTTCACAGGTCTTAAGGTCAATCAATTCAGGTTTACCCACATCTAACTTACAAAATGATAGATCTGGCTATCAAATTTGGACTTGGAGTCCCATGCTCCATACTGTCTCTTACCGTCATGTATAAGTTATCGTCATAGTTCAGCTCCTCCAAGGCAGAGAGATGTTCCAACAGTGTAACGTCTTCCAGCTGGTTGTCAGCGCAGTTTAAGACTCTCAAGTTTGGGAGTTTCAGGTCACTGGGAATGTCCGAGAGCAGGTTTCCAGAAAGATTTAATTCTTGCAGGCTTCTCATTTGTGAAAACAGTTCTGGGTCCAAATCGTTTGTCTTAAGTTGCATCCCAGACAGACTAAAAATAAATTGGAATAAAAATCAAAATTAAAGTGTTGTTATTTTCGTACTGAAATCAACATGAGCTTCAATAGAGTTTCAAGTATTATGGATAACAAATCTTGAGAAGCTCTGGGAAGTGCCAAGGAGGAGATTTTAACCTGGGTAAACACTATAGCAGACACAGGAACTTGGCGTTGGCTTTAATTGGATTAAAATATTGCCAAGAATCTGCAGATTGGCCTCAAGATGAGGGGGCAATAGATGGTGGAGTTTATCTGTGTAACATTCTCCGGTGCACTCTTCTCCGCGGCCCACTCCTTTGGCAAAATAACTCACTGTCCCCTTTGCAGCCTAGAGATAGCTCCTGTTCTGTTCTAGTAAACCAACGCCATTAGACTTTGCCCATAATTATTTCAGCAAACATTCTTATAGACTTCATACAAAGGATTGTGGAGGCTGGACTAGCCTGTTAACGATTGGGGTTGGACGAGACAAAGGTGAACAAAGTAACTTGCCCTTACTGTCATCTGCCCTGCCTATGTGTAGGTGAATTACTTCAGCTGCTGCGTTTTCCAGGTTTCTGCCAACCATATAGCCGAACACCTCAAGGTATACTAAGGTTTTTATAAAGCCAAACAAATAAAAAAAAAAAAAAACACTTTTACATTAGCTGCACGAACTGGTAAACATTGTTTGGGTTCTTACGTACTTTAATGTCTTTATGTCCCATAGTCTTGTGGATCTGGGGAGTCCCTTCGTCAACAAAAGCTCCGATGTAATTTGGGGCATTTTTTTCTATAAAATAAAAGCTACGACAGCCGTCCCCGGTGTGACTTAGTGTGGATCCCTCCTGCAAAGATAATGAATCACTGTTAGAATACATTTTTGTTAAAAATCAAAGATATAATGTAATTTTTCAGAACAATAAAATGCTTTAGCTTAACATGCTGGTATTTGCGAAGACTCATTATTACTGTTTGAAAGAAATTAGTTATGGTATATTTATCAAAAAGTACAACTGAATCACCAGTTTATTTTGCATTTTAAGCCACATGGCAAGTTAAATGAAGTTTTAAAAACCTACATTTGATTGCATCTTGGTATCAACCAGGCTGAGAAGCCCTTAGCTCCCAACGCTCCTTGGAAAGTCAACTTCTGGATGAACCCTTCACATTCAAATACTTTGCTGGCAAGATGAGGATATTGCAGTGGTCTACACACTGTTGCATTTGATATGAAATGTGATGTTATCTAAATCTTAATTGCCATAATGGTCACTAATATAACCACTAAACAAAATACGAATCAGAATGGGAGGGAATATTGAAGAGGCACTTGTCCATTCATAATTTAATACCTGAATCTAAATATTAACCTCCATGTCCTGCATGCATTATCTGGACTGCAAGGTCTAGAAAGCTGGCGAGTCCCATTATATTGATCCAGTTACTGGGACACCATAGGGCTCTGCATTACTACGTTCTGTGATCCTGCCTGCAAGATGAACACTAGTTTGGAACCAGTGTTATGTTAGTTTGTGCTTGCACATGCCCTCCTGATCATATTTGAAATCAGACCCATTTCAGGTGCAATTCTGGTGTTTGGCTTCCATCTATTCTTGCATTCTAGAACATGTATGCCACCAGACTGAGAGGCTAGATATTAATGAATTACTGCATATTTTACTGCAGATTTTTGCCCTGTCCATTTGTTTGTTCTTAGTGTCTACATATGATTTCAGGCAGAGAGCTGGATTTAGGATCTGAACTGCATAACCTGATCTGCAATTAGCTCACACCAGTTTTTTGTTGCATTTAACCCTACTGTTGGGACGGTAAGTCTTCTGCATGTCGCTGGAGAGCGTGCTTCTGCTACCTTATGGTGCTCAACAGGCAAGTCACTTAAAAGTTACTATATGGTTTCTAGATCCCTACCTCAGGGAACATGCCAATCATGCATATTCACGGAGGATCTCCCTGTTTACATGGACTGAGACCCTAGAGCTTAGCTCCGAGACAGGGGTGCACTATGCATGACCCTCTCTATTACACAGAATGGCTCTGGCTCTCTCTACCATGGCAGTGGTAGATTAACAGTGGTGGCAGCAATAAATGTATAGTGATGGATACCTGAAGCCTTGTACCCTTTGGGGGGGGGGGGGGGGGGGGACTACTAGCCAGCCTACTGATCAAGTCTGTGCAGTCTTCTTTGCCTGTCGTCCTGTTGCCTTTGTCTACTTGGGATGGGTGTTTAAGAGCCAGTAGGTTCTCTCGGGGAGAATGGTGAGGTGAGCCATTGTGTTTAATGTGAGCCGAGCTGTTCTGCTTGACATCCCAGCTCCCCATGCCCCTCCCTATTCCTTGGGGAAGCCTGGAGGGCTGGGGTAGACACTTGCTCTCATCTGTGTTTAGCTGCCATAACTCTGGTAGGAGGGATCCTTCCCCCTTTTTGTTCGGTGATTGTCAGTGCCTCCTGGTCTGGAGTTAATAAAAATTCCCCTCTGGGGAATAGCCCGGGCAGATACCAAGAGCCTGTCCTGAAGCCCAGTAAGTCCCCCTTGCATGCCTTGCACACTCAGGGAGCACGACACATGTGCCTCTCAATTGGAAGGGCTCCAAGGATTCAAAAGTAGCGGACCCTATGATTGGATCAGCCTATCAATCAGAGGTGCTAAAAGTCTGGCATGAGTGTTCAGTGGTTTTTCAAGACTGGTCTCCGGTTCTAACATGCATCTACAGAAGACAGGTGTGGGTCCATGGTGTAAGGGCAAGGAAGCTTGCTCACTGCTTCTGAACAAGAGTTTTCTCTTGTGATGGATGGATTCTGCTCTGAACGAATTTGCCAACTGTGAAGGAGCAAAGGCATCAGTCAGCAGCCTGAATGCAGAGAATGAGATGTGAGGCTTGTCGAGCATGCGATTGGAAGACAAGGAAACTGCAAACAGCTGCTCAAGATAAGGAAGCTTGCAGCACATCAGAGACAGGGGGACGGGAAAGCGTGATCACAGTTCATGAAGGGGAGATCACTTTGCCCAGACCCCTCCACTGTGCTGTGGGAGCCTGTGTGATACTTACACTTACCTGTTGATGGGGAAGAGTGCCCTGTGGTACAGGCCCCCCTACCTTTCTCTTTCTGACACATGGGCGTACCAGGGTGTACTGACACTCTGGCCAGCCAACTACCTTCATACAGCTAGCCAGTGGCTCCTAGACTAGTGGGACTCCAGTAAACTGTGCCAAGACATCAGGCACCTGCAATCTGATCCCTGATGCCACCCGAGCGGTGTTTACTAAAAACAGGAGGTCACTTCTGTTATTTGGGTGGTGGGTTCTGGGGCTGATCTGGAACATTTGACTGCATATCATACGCTGAAACTACACCGTTGCAATACAAGGATTGCTATCACGGCTCTAGCGACAGAGGAACCCTGTGCAACATGGTCTGTAATATGCAATGCTAATTGTATGTCCATGTGCTAACTGTTTTTATAGTGCTTTGCGTCTAAGCACTATAATACTATTTGGTGTCAGACCTCTGGCCCCCAGAACATGTATAGATGGCTGTTTTTCACTGTTTATCCTAGTTTTATGTGTAGTAGATTTCTTGTGTGTATTAAAGTACTTTTCTTTTTAAAAAGTAAAGCACTGACTGGACATTGATCTTATTGGCTGGTAACACGGTGTGCACTGTATGCTGAACATCTAAACCCACCTCACCTCCTTGAGTAAGCCTTTGACTGCTGTCTCGCTACCCTGATAGAGTGAAGTGCTGGAGAGGAGTACTTGGTTATCCAATTTTGGGTCCACTAGTACTGAGACCCCCCGGAAACCACTGGCAAACACTTCAGTTGATGCGATTGAGTGTACTTGCCATATATGTGAATGTGTTGGAAGGACAGGTCTTTACAGACTGCTTTCTTTTTACCAACTGAACACACTGGGAGTTTGATGTGTGCTCCCTTTACCTACATTGTAAACACCTCTTAAAACCTGAAGAATCGAGACTCCTCATACTGTTTTTTGCAGTAGCCTGCCATGTCTGAAGTGGCCATGGTGTGCAGCATTTTAGTTTTGACTGTAACCCTTTCTTAATCTCGTATTGTTCTTCTCTATTTACAAGAATTTCCTTCCTGTCTGCAGTATTCAGGTCTTTTCTCTGCTGAGATTCTATGACCATGTATTTACAGAGTGATTAGCAGAACCTTGTTTTCCTTGAACATATTAGATAGATATATATCTATCTATCTATCTTTTGTATGTAATATTTTTTTTTTTTTTAAGAAGAAAAAAAAAGTGCTTCAATAGTTGATGCATGAGCTATATAAAAATGTTTTGGACAAAAAAAAAACACATTGTAACAGTCTTTTCTCATGTTTCCCGTATAAAGAAAAAACACGATTAGGTTTATAAACCTTTAATCTGTTACATCCTGCTTGTTGAGCATGAGCCGTAGTTAAAAAAATTAAATACAATAACCCCATAAACATAAACAGCTGTTCTAGTGGGCTTTTCTTATGTGTGCCTTATAACACAGAATCACTTGGGTTTAATAAAATACTTTAACACCCATTATTTTCCTACGTGATGTACAGTAAAGCAGAACTACATTAATAATATAATAATAATTCAGTGCAGAAATGGACTTGGGCCATATACTCCTAGCATTTGTCCTAGTTTCCATATGGACCATTGTCATACTGCTTTGGTTTAAGACTTTATATATAACCTTGTTCTGAGTTCCTGTGCTAGTTTCCCTGGGCCAGAAGGGCATTAGCCTATCAGATCTATCCTAGAGTTTCTTCTTAGGTTTCCCCTTGTCAAGTGGAAATTAGTTGTCCCAGGGCTTGCTGGTATAGCTAGCCTGACCTTGATTCCTGAATTCACACCCATGATGTAGACTATTGAATCCTTTTTTTAAAAATGTTTTAACCACTTTGTTTTTTTCAAAACTGTAATACAGTGCAAACACATTTCTCAGGAGAACGGCTTCTAATGTATCACTTTCTACTGAATTATACAAAATGCGTTTTATATTGGTGTTTTTTCACTTTTCTTTCCAATTTCCCCAACCTTCTGTCCATGCTCTTCCACTTAACTGCAGATAGAACAGTCCTGGGTTCTCCATTTTAAAGATCAAGTTAATTTAAAATTATGAGGCTCTAGATCACCGTCCAGGTGTCATCTTAACACTCTCCTTTTATGATCTGTTCAGTGTCATGGGCTAAACTCTCTGCTCATTTAGTAGGCACGTTCCCTCCATTGCCACTATGTGCCAAAGTCTTGAGTGCCACTGTGAAATAGGGGGAGGTTCTTTTGTATTCCAATATGAGGTTAATGTGGTCTTTGCTGCCCCAAGACAGTCAACATTAGAAGGTCTGGTTTAGTTAGATATTTTAACTGAGGAGAGCACGGACCAAGCTTTGCGAAAGTGAAATCTGTGCCACGATGGGTATCCCAACGTAGTTTGCATCGGAGCCAATATCGGAGCCCAATACGGTTTCACATAGGGTGACGTTCCCACCAAATATAATGGAAGGCTTCTTTTGTACCGCATCACAGTGAAAATGAAGCATTAGCCTGTGGATGCACCTTGCATAGCTTTGCAGGCAAAGATATCAAACACCACTTTGTAGAGTGCCTCCCTGCATATTCTCTCACCACAAACTTTGCCACTGAGCATCTTCTGGCACCCTCCCAGGCACTCTGTGCCAATGCATTTTCAATGTAGTCAGGATATCTGGGGTTATTTCCCTCAGGACACTATACATGGGGGACAATTTTTCTATGTAGGTCAGGTCTCGGGTGGCCAACAGTTTAATATTGGGGGGCTCATCCCCCAGTGCTTAAATTGATTATAATGGAATCACTGTGTTGCCTAGGTGGAAGTCTTGTTTGTTCTCATCAAATGTTCACGTCATTCCTAGAGAACGTATCCGAGATCGTTAAACTACCCCCCCTCCTTCTCTCAATTTGTTAAATGCGCTGGCTGAAGAGCAAACATGAATGTGAGGTACATAGAAATGGGGAAATTTAGTTGATTATTTGTTTTTGATTACTTTGCCCAGATAGTGAATGTGGTTCGGGAGCTATCGTAAGCATTCAGAGATCGGTCACATTTTGGCTTCCAGATCAGGCCCTGATGGTTCTGGCCACCACAGTCCAGTCCATGTGAGGCCAGATTTTATGAGGTTCCCCCAACACCATTCTGATGGTGTGACTTTATATTAAGTTGATAAGTCTGGGAGAGTTAAGCCTCCCTTACCCATTTTGCATAGTGCTTTGTAGGGCAACTGTGCCCTCTCTTCCAATCACATAAAATTCAAGGTCTGTGTTGTGAGGGTTTAAAAAAAAAGCTCTATGAACTAACATAAACTAGTGTTTGAAAGATATGCACTACTCTCAAAGTTTATTTTATGTGCATGTGTCTGGTCTGTCCATGAGAGGTGGGGGGGGGGGGGGGGGGTCCATCTACAGAAGTCCTCCCAGAGAAGTTACAATTGCAGGGTGATTTACCCCATACAGATCGGACAGGTTAAGGGTTATCACTATCCAAAGGTTCTTGATAGACCGGGATGCATTTTAAAAGGAAACTGATGTCAGCAAAGTGATTTCATCTGGTACAAGTGTTCAATTCACTTCCTCTGATTTTGTCTGGCACACATTTAAGCCTGTCACTCATTCATATAGGCTCAGATAGTTCTCTAGACAGAGGAATTTGAGTGGTATGTTAGAGCCAACAGAACATCAACAAGATCATGGGATCTACTCTAACTGCATGCCCCCATCCTTTAGTCTCATCTAACTTGCACCAGAAAAGGCTCAATGCTTGGGGCAAACTGTAAATGGGAGAGCAGGTTTCACTGGTGAATCGGCCTGCTTATATTAAAAAGGCCGAGACCCTTGCCAGAATTCAGGAGATAAATGTGGGGCCAAACCCCACAGTCTTGAGACCATCTGTAAGAAACTTCCAGTCAAAATCATTTCCAGCATCTAATGGTATCAATATAGCATGAATAACTTTCCCCTTAGCTTGCTCATCTATGTGGATGGTGCAGCAAAATGTTGTCTACCATGTATAAAGCCTGATTGGCCCAGGTGAATTGTAATTGCATACTATCCCTGACAAGGCAGCGCAGGGCTTTACACCAGGCAGGAAACTGTTCCGGAATCGAAGGTTAGCTGTTAGGCCAGTATTATTGGTTACTGTGACTAATTAGATTAGTCTTGCGTGCCCAAGCAAACCATTCCATGCATGCACTCCAATTTCTTGTGGTGTATAAATTAATAGGAGGAGGTGGTTATGATAATTAGTGGAGGTATGTTACACATGCACGGTGTGATTACCCCCTTCGCTGCCAGGCCTTTTCCCCCCTCAGGTTCCACGCCTTTTTTTGGCTATTTGGTGCAGTTCGAGCTTAGGCCCTCATAATAACTTTTGGTCCACATAAGCTACCCACGCCAAATTTGCGTCCTTTCCCCCCCCCCCCACATCCTAGAGGTACCCAGAGTTTGTGGGTTTCCCTGAAGGAGACCAAAAATTAGCCAAAATACAGCGAAAACCTTGTTTAAAAAAATAAAAAGAGGGAATAGAGCTGCAGAAGAAGGTTTGTGTTTTTCCCCTGAAAATGGCAGCAACAAAGCGTTTGTGGTGCTAAAAATCACCATCTTCCCAGCTTTCAGGAACAGGCAGACTTGAACCAGAAAACCACATTTATCAACAAAATTTTGCCATTTCACTGGGACATACCCCATTTTTACTATATTTTGTGCTTTTAGCCTCCTTCCAGTTAGTGACAGAAATGGGTGTGAAACCCACACTGGATCACGGACAACAAAACATTTCTGAAAATTAGACAAAATTCAGAATTCAGCAAGGGTCATTAGTGTAGATCCAAGAAGTTATTCCTACAGAAAATAACAGCTGAAATACAAAAAAAAAAAAAAAAGCCAATTTTCTTTGTCTTACTCTAACTTTCCTGCGATGTCAGATTGTTGAAAGCAATATACCATTAGGTCTGCTGGACACTTCCGGTTGCGGGGATATATAGGGCTCGTAGGTTCATCAAGAACCCTAGGTCCCCAGAGCCAATAAATGAGTTGCACCTTGCATTGGGTTTTCATTCTATACCTGGTATACAGCAATTCATTTGCTGAAATATAAAGAATCAAAAATAGGTATCAAGGAAACCTTTGTATTTCCAAAATGAGCACAAGATAAGGTGTTAAGAAGCAGTGGTTATTTGCACAACTCTGAATTCCGGGGTGCCCATACTAGCTGTGAATTACACTGCATTTCTCAAATAGACGTCTTTTTTTACACACTGTCTTACAATTGGAAGGAAAAAATGTAGAGAAAGACAAGGGGCAGTAACACTTGTTTTGCTATTCTGTGTTCCCCCAAGCCTCCCGATAAAAATGGTACCTCACTTGCATGGGTAGGCCTAATGCCCACGACAGGAAATGCAACATTTTTATTTTTTTAAATATATTTTTATTGTTATTTCAACAGTGAAGAACAAAAATAAAATTGGTTGCGTTACATAATTGTACAATTAATTTCTTCGTGTTCCAATGCTAATTCTTCCATTGTCCATGCATTCTTAGCGGTGTGGATACGACTGTGCAATTGGGAGAAGCATTTTGGAAACATTGTGTTCACAGGGAGTACAAAAGTACCATAAAAAGTGATAATCAGAAGATTGAGGATTAAGTGAGAGAAGAAAGTGAGAGAAGAAAGTGAGGTCGAGATTGGGGCGAGCGTGCGCAAGGGGGGGGGGGGGGGGTTGAAGGGCGCCGCCAGTCACCCCCCACCAACAGAGCCCCTGGAGGTATCTGGAGCAGTGCAGCATGTGCTCTTATTATGATTACGAGTCAGGGCAAGCGAGGGGGGCCCGGTAGTAGCTCACACCCAGGGAGGAGGCAAGGAAGGATAGCCACACAGGCGGGGTGAAGCCATGGCAGCAGGGCTGTCCAGGGTGAACAGTGTGCCCATGTACGTTGTCTCCCCTGGTCTAGTTTATTGCCAGCAAGCGTCCGTTACTCATTGTATTTGTGACTCATTCTTCTAGTTACTACTGATTCAATTATTTCTTGCTGGTTTACAACTTTATTGTATTAAATGGGATAACCCATTGTGTCCATATTTCAAATATAACCTGTCGACTGCTAGGTATTGCCTGTCATTATCATTTATTTATGGGGGGGGGGGGGGGGGAGGGGGGGTTGATTATCGTCTTTGCTTTCCATGGTTATCACGAAGGAGTTCCATGTGTCCACGCCTTTGACCTGGATCCCTTTTTCCTGGAGTGATTGTAGTGTCTGTGCTTCCGCTTTGGCCCAACGCAACAGCTCGGCTTGCCACTGATTGATACTTGGCGCGCTAGGCGCTTTCCAATGCATGGCTATCAGACGTCTATACATCACTAGTGCTAGTGCTATGCATCTGTCAGTCTGTTTCTGCCTTTTACATCTTGCCCCTATTCCTAGTAGGCATAGTTCGGGCTTGAGAGACAACGGGATGTCGGTCCATTCGGTTAGCATGGTTATTATAACGTTCCATGTGTGCAGGATTGGAGGACAGACCCATGTCATATGAAAAAAAGTCGCCTCTGTGTTTCCGCATCTGGGGCATCTCTGTGGTGTTTGGGGGGAACATATGTGCTAAACGGTGGGGGTGATAAATAGGTTTGATGTACATAATTAAACTGGGTATAGTGGAAACGGGGGTTGCGTGATACTTCATAAATCATTTTCATAGCCTGGTTCCATGCGTTCTGTGAGAGTGGTTCTGATAGTACCTGATCTCATCTATTTTTTGCTTGTTCCTGCCCATGTTCAATATGTGTAGTCAAAATTGTGTATGTCCTTGATACATTCATTGGGGCAGCTATGTTGTCAATCAGATCGTGTAGTATAAGGGCTGTATTTGGTTCCCTATTTCCACAATTCCAGATTGAATGTACCAAATGTCGTATTGTGGCGAAAGCAATAAAATTTCCTTGTCCCAGGTTATATGTATCAGCCAGTGCCTCATATGTTAGAAATTGCCCTTCGCTGTAGATAACACCCACGGTATGTATGCCCTTCCCGGGCCATGTACTCAGGCCTACCTTAGTTGCTATCTTTGCAATTTTTGGGGATCTTGGGGAGTACTGCGGTTTTTTGTCTCCTGTTAGAGCAAAACGACCCCATGCCCAATGTGCTATATTCAGTAAGATGTTCTGTGAGTGTTTTGAGCCATTTCAGTTCATCAGGTGTTGCAAAATATCGGTATGTCCTAGGTCCAAGGGTATTGTGTGTGTTTCTACACCCATGGGGTTTCCAAGCCATTTAGATATCCATTGCAACTGGGCGGATGCATAATATAGTTCAAATCTTGGTGCCCCTAGCCCTCCTTTTGTAAGTGGTTGATATATTTTCGATAGCGCTACGCGCCGCCGGCCATTGCCCCATATTAAATCTATGAATATGCTATTCAGGGGTCTGAAAGGAGGAGGGTAGTGCCATTGGGAGCGCCATAAAGAAGTACAGTAGACGTGGTAGTATTAACATCTTTGCTATGGCCACTCTACCCATGGGCGAAAGCGGAAACGAGCACCAGAAATGCAGTGAGCCCCTAACGGATCTTATCACTTTTCCCAGGTTGCCGTCTTTGCGGTCCTGGGAATCATGATACACCACTTTTAAATATTTAGGAATAAATGTGTAACACCATTTCAGGTCACCCGGATTGGAGGTTAAATGATATATTTCCAGAACCGGTTGCATAGGGAATAGGCAGGATTTAGACCAGTTCACTTTTAATCCAGATACCGAGCCAAATTGGTGCAGCAGTCTCAGCAAGTCAGGTAGAGATTGTGTGTGATTTCATAGGAATATTAGTGCGTCATCCGCATATAGTGACACTATACGGTGTGTGTCCGTCGAGGATGCCCCAAGCCGGGGCTAATGTGCGAAGCCGAGCAGCTAAAAGGTTAAATGGCTAGGGCAAATAACAGTGGGGATAATGGGCAACCCCGTCTGGTGCCTCTTTCGATACTGAACTTCTCGGATATCATGTCCCGTCTTGACTCTCGCTGTTGGGTTAGCATATAGTACCCTTCCCCAGTTAACGTATATGTCCTTCCGAAGCCCATGCGGTTGAGAGTATCTATCAGAAAGGGCCATCCCAGCATATCGAACGCTTTTTCAATATCTAGTGATACTGCTACCTGATTTTATTCGCCCACTGGGGAGTTTGCCATAAGGCGTAGTAGATTCCGTATGTTAATGAAAGTGTTGCGGCCCGGTGTGAAACCAGACTGGTCATGATGGACCAGATCCGGCAACCATGGGAGCAAGCGATTTGCTAGGATTTTACCGAGCAATTTGCAGTCTGTGTTTAACAGCGATAGTGGCCTGTATGAGCGAACATCTAGTAGGTCATGGCCTGTTTTAGGCAGTACCGCTATCAGCGCCTCGCGTAAGGTGTCAGGTAGTTGACCGCACTTTAAAGCCTCATTTAGCATTGCTAGGTATGGTGTTAACGTTTGTTTCGGGAATGTGCTATAATACTCTATGGGAATGCCATCGCTGCCTGGTGCTTTGCCATGTGTTAATTGTTGTAGGGCTTGTTGTATCTCAGCCAGATCGATAGGTTTCTCCATGTCCACCAACTGAATAGCAGTTAGGCGGTTTAATTCGATTCCCCTGAAGAACTCATTTAACTGTACTGCTGAGGGAGGGGGTGAGGCCTTGTATAATGCGCTATAATACTCTCTGAAGGCACTGTTTATTTCCACTTGAGTGTTTACTATTATCCCTGTATCCAGGCGGATGGCCCCTATAGGGGGATTCCGACGTTCGTTCCTTAACAGCCATGCCAGTAATTTTCCTGATCTATCCCCTTCCGCATGTGTGCGGGCCATGTAATGGCGATAATCATAGTGCCTTAGGCAGCTATCCGCCTCGTTCCATTGTGTGCATAATCTAGTGAGCTCCGCGTCAGTAACAGTGCCCTCTATTTGTTTGCATTCTGCAATGTAAACGTCCTGTTCTAATTTGCAGAGCTCTTGCGACAGTGTATGTCATACTCCCACTGTCATGGATATACACGTGCCCCTGATAACAACCTTGTGTGAATCCCATTCATTCGCCCTGGAGCTCGTTGTCCCGTTATTTAAAAGTAAAATACGAGGAAATCTGCGTAGCTATTTCTTGTCTGAACGGGGGATCTTGTAGTAATCGGGGTTGGAGACGCCAGGTACGACAGGAAATGCAACATGGACCCATCACATTTTTACATTGAAAACTGACGTGTTTTTTGGACAGTGACTAGCGGTGGATTTTGATCTCTAGCTCAGCCGGCACCTAGGAAAACCTACAAAACCTGTGCGTTTTTGAAAACTAGACACCAAGGGGAATCCAGGATGGGGTGACTTTTGGGGCTCTTACCAGGTTCTGTTACCCAGAATCCTTTGAAAACCTCAAAATTTTGCCCCCCCACCCCCAAAAAAAAACAAAACAAAAAAACAAAAAAAAAAAAAAAAAAAAAAAAAAAAAACACACACACACACACACACACACACACACTTTTTGGTGACCGAAAGTTCTGGAATCTGAGAGGAGCCCCAAAGTCTCCCGATACAAATGGTACTTCACTTGTGTGGATAGGCCTAGTGCCCGCGAAAGGAAATGCCCCAAAACACTATCTGGACACATCAAAATGATAAATTATCAAATACAAAACTGCCTGTTTTTGCAGGGGGGGGGCACCAGAGTTTTTGGTTCTGGGCTCAGCAGCCATATAGGGAAACCTACCAAACCCAAACATTTCTGAAAACTAGACACCCGGTGGAGTACAGGGAGGTGTGACTTGCGTGGATCCCCCAGTGTTTTTTTCCCCCAGAATCCTCAGCAAAGCCAAATTTAGCAAAAAAAAAATAATAACATTTTTCCCCCATTTGTGTGGGATCACTGCACCAGGACAGATTTCCTACTACCCAACGTTCCCCTCTGTCTCCCGATAAAAATGATACCTCACTTGTGTAGGTGGGCCAAGTAAGTGCCTATGACAGGGAAGAACCAAAAACATGTCAAAATTGAGGGGGAAACCAAAGCGGATCTAAAAGGGCAGTAAAAAAAAAAAAACACAACATTTTTAGGCTGACAAGTGGGGCAGAATGTTTATCAGTGTAGATGCGACAATGCTGGGTGGATTCCTGCAGATTCCATCACAAAAATTTGGGGAAAATGTGTGATTTCCAGCAAAATTGGAGGTTTACAGCACATTGTGGGTAAAAAAGAAAATGGTGCATGTAAAGCACACCACCCTGGACTCAGCCATATGTTTAGCTTTCAGACGTAGCAACACAAAAGGATGATGGACGGAGTGCTGACTCACCCCCAGAGTCACAGATCTGGGTTTCATCCATTGTTCTTTTGCTCACCACGCCACCCCAGTTTGGACCCAGCCATATGCAAATCAGTCTTTACCTTGTTCCTCGTGGGAACAGTCCAGCCCGAACTGCCGAGCCAGGTCACCTCCCTGGACCGGAAACAAGCATCCTGGGACCAGTTTCAGGGTTTCACCCTTCATCAGCCAGGCTAGCTTGAATCCAGTGGCACAGTGAACAAGGGACCCATGTCTGGGTATACCCTTCCCACTTAGAGCAACTTTAGCAACACAAAAGGATGATGGAAAGGGCATTGTCTGCTATTACAGTAATATTAGTGCTCATATGTTAATGCTGTTCGAACTTGTATTTATGGTTCATTAATACAAAGCCTTTATTATTAGGGTGAGTGCTCTAAGGAAACGCAAGCTTGGACTTTACTACTGACAGTGGTTCAAATATATAAATGTGTACATGTTTCCAAAGTTTAACAATATGGGGCTACTTCTAATACTCACAGAATGCTCTCTGATTAGATGCAAGTATTTGCTTGAAAGCAAGAGTGATGATTCTTCGCTTTCAAAATAAAATTGTTCACAAACAAATGCAACTAGGAAAATACTTTTTGCCATATTACTGTAAAGTTTTAGGTACCTTTTCTTTGAAGCGCCATTTAGTGAAGTGTGTTGATACATGCTAGTTTTTCCGAAAAATAATCTTAATGGTGAACTAGTGTTACCAGTTGCAAAAAGGATTATTGGAAACATGAAAATAAACAAGCACTGGCTAAGCCAAGAGGTCTGACATTGGTTGTCAGCCGTTTGGATTCTGTCAATGCACCTCTTGTTTTGACATGGTTCTTGTAAAGCATTATTGTTGTGGGAGCTGCCGGGCCCTTGCCATTACAAAAAACATTGTCAAAAAGAAAAATTATTTCAAAAAGCATACATTTGCGACACTAGTTTGTGGTACTGACCAAAACTGTGTGCAGATATGCTCCTTGTGAAACAGCAGAATGCTGTCACAGTGAAACCAGTCGACAGAGATACACTTTTAATAAATAAAATAAACATTTTTTTTTTAAAATCGTGGTTAACACCAAACCTAATTAGATGCACAGTTCTTAAATAAAGTCACAAAGGTGCATCCATGGTATATGCCCTTGCACTAGTGCAGAATTACAGCTCTCTTGAATTCACAAGAATTTACTGAAGTAGGCCAGGAAATCATACTCCTAGAAACAAATTGTGATGTCTATTTTAGCACGAGCAAATAAGCCTATGTAGATTTGCTCATGCAAAAAAAACTGTTGAGTGTTTAAAAGCTCACTTTTCCTCCAACCTTTCTCCCACCCTCCCCCCAACCTTGGAAGAGGTTTACTTCTGCTCTTGTCAAGGAGTACATTTGCAATATTTCTCACTTTGGGGGAACGATTAGAGAAGAGCTGGTAAAACCCCCTAAAAACATGCAAGTTAGTAGTTTGCACAGACTCAAAAGGGCATTCCATCCCTGGAACTATTGCTTACCGCTACTTCCAGTCCCAGTATGCAGAAAGTTGGCAAAATAAGGGAGTTACTAGTATTCAAGTCTTACTAAAGTACAAGCTGTCGCATAATTAGAGAGGCTATTATCAGAGTTCTTATATACAGAGATTGCTGCAATAATTTGTTGCTGCACTGCATGGCACCAAAGGGACAATTGGATTTTGTTATAGGACAAGTAGATTTAAGAAACAACCTGTCCCATGGACAAGTAGCTATTTTATTAAATTCCACACCTCAGTACTGATCACCTTTCAGAGGAGGCAGCAGGGTGGCTGTACTTTAAGTTCTTTCACTGCTTGGTAACTTATTTATAGAAGATTTGTTCTTTCTTCTGCAGTTTTCAACGCTAGGTAGGGCTGCTATGTAGTTAAGATGCATCGGTTCTCTCCACCCACTCCCCAGCCTCCCCTTGGGGTAGTTCAAGGAAAAGCATTCTTCCATCTATGGAAGTTAATCGGCTCACATTGCAGGATCACGCAATATTGCTGGGTGGAGACCAATAGGGACGTTGTCTGAAAGGTACTCCTAGTTTTTTGCCCTGAGCTGAGAGCTATGATATTCTTGTAGCACAATCGTTCTTTAGTCAGGACTTGACATACAATCACTACTTGATAAGCAATTTTGAAAAAACAAATAGAATTAGACCTGTAAAATGAACTGAAATGGCTATCAAAGAGGAGAAGGTGTACATGAAACTAGATTGGATGCAGAAGAAAATGTGAGAAAGAAATTGCTCCTTGGGGGAAACAAAGCTCGTGTTGCTCATCTCTTACACTTCTGGGTTGGAACATGAGCTTCCCATTGTAACATGAGCTTCCCATTGTGGGACTGAAGGGCAGCCATTGACCAATAACATAACTACCTGATGCTTGGTTTGACCCTTCTAGTAGTAGAGCTTGGAGAAGAGTGATACCAAACTATCAAGTAGTAACTAAATTAGGCCTGGAAAGCAAAGCACCATTGCCTACGCTGTCCCTCGCCAGTCTCCAAAGGCAGCATGTTTGCTTACTTCGTTATCCTCCAATTGCTACAGTATTACTACCTCGCCCCCTCTTTCTGTATAAGATTCTTAGTGTTCTTCCAGTACCACACACCAGCATTACAGGAAAGCGGTGCTGAGGGCTCAAAAGTGTTCATGTTGCTAAAAGCATCTCAATAAGTTGGACAGTCCAAAAGCTACAAAGTGTGGAAACTTCTGGAGGCTTTTACAATCACAGCAGCAAAATCACCAAGCCCGGCCAAAGCAGCACTGGCTGCTCAAAAGAGGGACATAACGGACGATGTCACGCTAGGCCAGCAAATGCCAAAGCATAAGGAGCACCATCCAATAACAGACTTCAGGCAGGACAAAAGCTTGAGTAGGTTTCACTTAAAGGTATCCATCTTATCTAATCTCACCATTACTATCGAACAGAAGCCTGGAACAATATGAAAGATTCAAGGAAAAGGTCCTAACCACAGATCTAGTCTCATACCACATGACAGAAGAAATTTACTGCATTTTGGTTATGGAGTATCAGAGTTATACCACTTCTACTTGCTGTCCTTGAAAATCCTGGTTTATCATGATGCTGATATGCAAGCTGTGTCTCCTACAATTTGCCATTCTTGCTTTCGAGACTCTTAAAACCATCTGCTACGTTGGCCATTCTGAAAAGCAAAGACTTGCAATAGATTTATTTAAACAAATAAATAAATAAATACAAAATTAAAAAATGGGGGGGCGAGGAAGTGGTAAACGATGAATATGAATTACAATAACTTTCTAGAGATAGCTCACCTTTTCCATTCCCCTGCTACGTTTCTTGCACATTCTTTCTGCTCACCCACTTAATCACAGCATCTACCTCTTGGGACTTGGATTATGCAGACATGAAACATGTGCCCTGGGATGGTGGACCATACATGCCCACCTATGTAAAAAGAACAGAACTGCAAACAACCATAGCAGTTTCTGTCACTAGACAATCTCTCAGTCAAGTCTTTTTATCAAGATTTCCCTATCTCGGTTTTGTTCTTCAGTGTACTTTGCCCAAGAATGGGATGAGGTTTCAGGGGACTTTCAGAAATTTCCCTTTTGCACTTCCATGCTCTCTGAAAACAGTCCTATAACTTTGTGTGTGATGTAAGGACCACTCCCTAAACATGCATGTACCTATTGTCTTCTGTTCCGCAAGGTACATAATTGCGGAATGCAATAAAAATGAAAATGATCTAATGGACCCAAGCATAGATTATATACCAGACTATCACCAAGGCTTAAAACAGAACTGGTGACTCTCAAGGTTCCCATTATGGGCCTTGAAGGACGAACAATACCTCAATGCTGAGCTACACAATGCACCAAAGAGACTAGAGGATCAACAGAAAAGTTCCTAGGAATAATGTAACATGTTGTGGTGCTGGACACCTCAGACGCTGGAGAAAGGAAGTACTATTTGTAAAGCATGTCATAGTCAAAGTCAAACTGCCACCCTCGTTTGGGGCCCAGCTAGCTCACCGATATCTGGCTCTCATTTCTGCCAGAAACAATCCAGGTATATAATGGGCAAGATCCTTAACAGCTGAACATGTAAGGGGCTGTAGAGATAACTGAAGGACACCAATAAAGACCGGGATCTACCTAATGTACAGGTCAGTATCAGTGGAGCGTGAGGAAGAACCACATTTGAAGATATAATAAAGGACAGGTGCTGGAAAGCCAACAAGCACTGCCCAAGCCAATAGGTCTCACTTCTGCAGGAGCTATTGACTTTGCCAATGTGTTTTAGTCAGGTGGTACATCATGGCTAAACGTTAGTGGTATGGAGTGTGGTAAAGTGGAAGGGTGTAATGTGGATTAGAGTGTGAGAGTAAAGCAGAGTAGGTCGCAGTAGAGAGCATAGCGTGAAGTGGAGCAATTGTCGTGGTGTAGACTGTTTTGGAGTAGTGTCATACAATGGAGTGGCACAGTGTCGTGGAGTGGAAGGGCGTAGAGTGTCAGAGTGCAGTGGTGTAAAGGGAGCTGCACAGAGCAGAGTGGCATAGAGGAGTAGAGCAGGGAGTCATAGAAGGGCGCAGAGTGGAGGGACATGTTGGATTGTTGTTCAGTGGTGTGGAGTGGCGTGACAGAGTAGAGTGTCATGTCAGAGAGGAGTGCTGTGGAGTGAAGGGACAGAGTGGCGTTGCATGTCAGAGTTGATTCTGAATGGTGTGGTAGCGTAGTACCATCACAGACAACCTATTTTCAACTGAAATTACCATTACATTTGCAGACACATACTGTTTTACTGATAAAAGTATACAGCGCATAAATGATATGTGGAAATCTCATCACCTAGTGTATTGATCATATTAACATATTTGTTTCCACCACACTTCAGATTTTTTTTTTTTTTTTTTTTTTAACGTGCTTCATTTGTGCTTTCGAAATCTGGATTTAGTCTGAAATATCTGTACATTTAGTTTACAGACATTTACTTTTTGTTCTGTGCTAGGAAAAAACCTTCCTTTCTCAGCAAGATTGTCACATAAATCTTCTCACTTGGAAATCAGAGAAAGAAAGAAAAACAAAGCTCTTGTGCCTTTGAATGCACAGCAAATGTGACACAATATGAACAAGATTTAACTGCCTGTTTACAAAAAGGGAATACTTGTGGAAGTATACAGTAAAGAGGCTATGCTACACAGGAGGGACAAACTCAAACTGGACAGCGTAAAACAAATAAAGCAAGTGCGAGAAAGTCATCCTTTTAGCTCTGTTCACCCCCATTCTGTCTGACTGATTCCGGGGACAACTGACTGACTGTCCTGGGCTCTGCTAACCAAGCCCAGGGCCACTGCTCTGATTACAAAGAACTGTGTAAGTCTCTAGTATGTAGTAAGGCAAGGACGATACAAACTACGTATAAGTCCTTAGTATATAGAAGTGCAGAGAGGTATGGAGTCCCCATAGATTTCCTGCACTGGAATGCATTCTGCTGTGTTGCCTGCGGTCACTTTTTGCAGACTGTATTTAAAAGTAAAATATATGGAAATTTGACTTTGGAATTAAATAGGTACTTCCAAAGTGGTAATCTACCTTATTTGTATGTATAGGTCACCTCTAAGGTCCCCCCTAGGTGCACCTGGGGTTGGGTGTCATGTAACTATAAGCAGGGACATTGTAAGAGATGTGTTATATGCCCTGGTGAGGGAAAAACTGCCCATTTCATTTTCCCCCCCCATTATAGATTCTTAGCTCCATAGGCTAACATTGGAATATTTTATTTATGTATAAATGTTGCTAGGAAGGAGCCAAAAATGTAATTCAAGGACTGAAAAGATTGGTAATGATAAATTCATCAATGGTAAATTGTTGGCTTTATCATAACTAATACAGAAGATAAGTTGTAGGGCTTTCTTTTATGTGAGCCAAAATACGGCCTTCTAGCAGCCTCTCTTGATTGGTCAGCCTTAATACTCTTAGCCAAGCTGGTTTGATGCGGTGATAAGCGGCCAGCATTGAGCAGAGGTTATCTGGTGGGGGGAGCTCTGCAGCTTGAAAGCACAGGCCAGAAAGGGGGCTGGGTAAATCGAACTGGACTTCAAAGATAACAGGACAGTAATGAATGCCAGCCAGGCCTAATCCCCACCCCCCCACCCCATCCTCCTGTGCCCCTCAGCCAGATGGCAGGCCCATGAATTGAATTTGCAGATGGTCTGGAGGGGTGAGTATTTAAGACTTGGCTAAACCAACCTACTGGTGTTGCCCATTTCCATTCTCCGCTGGAGAGAAATCCACTATCATGGATTTTAAAAGTGCCGTGCTTTGTGGGAGAATAAACATGCACACTTTGGAGAAGCGGTCATGCTTTTGGGTGGTACCCTCCATTTCATTGGACGGGATGCCCCCCCTGCTCGTCACCCAAGATCACTCAATAAATATGTGAGAGCTGCATAGCAACTCGGACCTGCTTCCTGAAAATACAAGGAGGACTGCCCTGTTGGAACCCTGGTCTGCACCCCAAAGGACTGATCTCTGAAGGTATGCTCCTGCTGCACACTGAGAACTACAGCCCTGAGATTTTTGGCTTGCTTTCAAAAGGACCAAGGAGTGGACTCCCCTGAAAGTAACAGGTTAACAGAGTTTCTTTGCACCACCTCCCTTAAGATGCCCCCAGCCTGGAGTGTCTCCAGTGGACTTGCAAGGATTTGGCCAGGTGCATTGTGGGAATTGTAGTTTCAAACTTCCAAGGACCATCTCAGAGTCTCTAGACCATTGGATTTGTGTTTTGGACACTTTGAACCCTGAAGGGGAACTTCAGGAACAGGTTACAGAAGTTTGGAGCAACTTTTGGAAAAAGCTCCTTAAGTGGACTGACTCAACATCGAGAGTCAAGACGACTACCTTCAACTGCGACCTGGCCTGAATTAAAGGTTTGCCCCACTGAACGCTCCAGACTGACCAGGGTCTTGTGGAAAAGCAATCCAACTTCGTTGCATCGAAGTCGGCTTGCTGGAGACAACCGCACAGCGTCGGGGGGAAAATCTTCCAGAAAGGTTTCTCAGTCTGAAAGTAAAATTTTCAAAGAGGCCTTCCACTCACTGTATCCAAGCAGAGCTCCATTGCAGTCAGCCACAAATTGTGATTTAGTCCCGGTCTAGTGCAACCAGATGGCGCTAATAACTTGTAAGCACTCTTTAAAAATGTAATCTTTAGAAATTCATTTCTCGGATTCTCTATATTGGATTTTGTCATTTTGGTGTAAATTTTAAAGATAAAAATATTTCCTATTTTTATCAATTGTGTTGGATTTGCATGGTGTGTTGGGTCTTACTTATTTACTGTATTGGAGTTTTTAAATGCTTTACATTCCCGTCTGCTGAGTTAAGCCTGGCTGCTCGTTGCAAGCTACCAAGAGTTGAGCCAAGATATAATGTACTGAGACCCTGACTGGACCCTATATTGCGTTAATGGCCTTATTGCTAGTGGCAGGTGCATATTTACCCCTTTTAATAATCCATTTTCCAACAGCAAGCAACTGAGTTACAAAACACAAAGCCAAGGGTAAGCAATGTCAGGAATGAATCCCCAGAGAAGCTCCCAGAACGTCCAAGATGTAATTAGCAAACCAGGTAGACTGCGACCTAAAAACTGGCTGATCTTGGCTGGGAAATAGACCACAAAAGTGAGTTAGAGAGGGCATCACTTTTGCAGGGTTCTATTAATGCACTGCATTTTAGTCAATGGGGAGACATTCCGGGATGTTTTGAAAGTTTTGTGCATTTAGCAAGAAGATATCCTTTGTTCCTAAAGCATTTGGCACAGTAACTGCATTCAGGGATGTGGAATTCTTATCTCCCGAAGCCTGGGACATATTGTTTGGGGTAAAGGGCAACAAGTTTTCATGTTTATTTTGTCCTTTGGACAAGTAGGCCCAACCCCCTGCAGCACAACCCCTTTGGCTGCCAGTTTATAGAGAAGGGAACTGCCTGCAGTTGAGGTAATGTGTGTTGATAGGTTAATGCTTTTTGAACTTTTATTTATGGTTCACCTATGAGAGGCCTTCATTATTAGGGTAAGCGCTGTAAATAAATGTTTTAAGGTCGGACTGGATTACTGACAGTGGGGCAAGAAAAAAAAAAAAAAAAAAAAAAAAAAGGAAATGTACACACGTTTCAAAAGTTTAGCAATATGAGGCTATGGTTAGTTTCGCTACTATGGAAATGTAGGTGCCATTTCTTTGAAGAGTCATTTCGTAAAAGGTGTTGATGCATGCTAGTATTTCCAAAAATCAGTGAAACCATTTTCAACACGATTATGGGAAGTATGAAAATAAACAAGCACTGGCAAAACCAACCGATTCCACATTTTTTTTTTAAAAGAGTCTTTTAGTTTCATCAATGCGTGTCTTGTTTTGATGTTGCTTTTAAAACACTTTATTGTTGTGGCAGCTGCAAGGCCCTCAACATAGTAGCAAACACTGGCAAAAAGGAAAAAATGTTTTTGGTCTCAAAAAGCACATATTGCCACCAGTGGCGTAACAAAAGCCCTACAGACCCCCTCCAGAGGGCCCCCTCAGCACAACACCTGCCCTGAGTGAGTCTGGAGTGAGGGCCCCCCCCTCCATGTTTTTTGCAGAGGGGTGCCTCCAGTTTTGTTATGCCACTGACTGCACAGTAGTTCCTGGCACTGAACAAAACAACTTTGTTTGCCAATGTGCTCCTTTTTGAAGAGCAGAGTGATCACCCACATTAAAGCCAGTATAGAGAGAGAGAGAAATAGAAGTTCAATAAAGAACAAAAACAAAATGTCTTTGTTAACGCCCAACCTAATTAGGGACCCAATTTTTAAAGGAAATCACAAAAGTGAACCCATGGTATAGGTCTTTGAATTAGTGGCTTTCATGAAGTCACAAGAACTTACATAAGTAGACCAGGAAATCGTACTCCTAGAAAATACTTGTGAACTGTATTTTAGCACAAGCAAATAGGCATGTGTAGATTTTCTCAAGTGAAAAATCTATTGAGCGTTTACTAGTTCACTTTCTTCCAACCACTTTTTGCCCCAACTCTGGAAGAAGTTCTACTTCTGTCATTATCAGGAGTACATTTCCAACCTTTCTCACTAGGGGAAAAGTTAGAGAAGAGCTGTTAAAAATCCTTAAAACATGGTAGTTAGTAGGTATGCAGACTCAAAAGCATTCTAGCCCTGGAACTATTGCTCACAGCTTCCTTCAGCCCTAGTATGTAGATCTCCAGAAAGGTGGCAAAATAAGGAAATTGCTGTAGTAGGGATTGAAAGTAAGTATTCAAGCCCTACTATAGTAGTAGCCCCGGCATAATCATAGAGGCTAGTATGGGACCTCTTACTAGATGAGATTGCTGCTATAATTTGTTGCAGTACTACATGGCTCCAAAAGGGACAAGTAGATTTTCTTTTTTACAGGACAAGTAGATTTAAGAAGCAATCTGTCCCATGGACAAGTAGACATTTTGTTAAATTCCACACCCCTGCTGCTTTGCAGAACATCAAAAAGTTAAAAATCAATGTGAGTGGTTTATGCTTCTGTGAACTAGCCAGATGAGGTGCACTGAGGGTGAGAGAGGTGTACACATAGATGGGAAGTTAACTGTTAGGATAGTTATACCAAGAGAGACACAATGGGCACATATTTAGGGTGCTCTATAAAGATTTGTCAACTATATGTAAGAACTGATATGGATAGTAAGATGATAATGTTTATTCCACAAGAAATATTTTATGTAAACAAAGGGAATAAAACAGGGTAAAAATTATAGCATGTCAATATTTAAAGGAATGTTGTTCACCAAGAAACACGCCTATTGACAGAGAACCAGAAGAGATTTGAGGGAGGTGGAGGGAGAAACTATGAGGGGTGAGAAGTTGGGCTCAGTCTATTGGAGGTCCACTAAACTAGCTGGACGAGACATGGTGGAGGTGCACGGTCTGCAGTGGGTCCCATAAACCACTTGGGTAGAAAAACATACCATATTATACAATATACACCATTTTGAGAGTGATGTGGACATAATTAACAGTGAACAGTGACAAGGTCAGATGCATCAAGCTGCCAATTACGGTAGCAAGTAGAATATCAATCCTCAAATCACTGATATATAAATTGTCATAATTTTTTTTTCACCTATGCAAAGCCCTTCTGTGCCATTTTGGTCTAAGCAGGGATGACTCCCATGATTAAAAATAAATAAATACATTTAAAAAAAAGACACGTCCGACAGCACTGTGAGTAAGGGTTTATTAAATGTTCCACACCTGCACAGAAGCAAGGCAGCAGGTACAGCATGTGGTTCTTTGAAAAGCCAGAGACTTTAATCAGTATCTAATAACTGCAAGACAACAGTATATGCCTGGGATATCAGAACTATGATTTTTCAACAGAAACCTTTGGCTAGTACAAAATCAGTTTAAAAGGCTTTCAACATTTTGGAGGTCATCAACAAAACACATCTGAACCAAATGTGTCTAGGAAATCCAGACGACTCTCGAAAAAGTATTCAATGCAAATTACAAGTGTTTTTACTTTTACATTAGGTAATGAAAACATTCATTTTCAACAATGTTTAGTAATTGTAATTCATGGAGTGCATACTTATTTGAAAATATTCGATTTCAAAAGTATGATATGAGCTGTTTGAAAGTGACAGCATAGTTAGCTTGTGAGGTGAAATTGAGCAAGTGCAAAGGAAAATAACACTCAAAAACATGAGGAAATCTTTGGTTTTATTGCATCAAGCTAAAGAGCTATTAGGATTTAATCAGGGTCTTATATCCACAATCACCTTGTAGTCAAATAAATAGTCCAAACCTTAGATGGTCAGCATTTCCACCCTTTCAAATTCAAAAATAAACTTGGCAAGTTCCAGGGTTGTGCCCGCTCCACCCTTTTATTTGCCTTATATATGGAACCTTTTGCAGAATGGGTAAGGTCTGATGCGGAGATCTGGGGGATGTAGGGCACCAGGAAGTTAGACTAGTGTATGCACACAATATCCTGCTATACACAGGTCTCACCAGCACAATTCCACATTTGATGCACATGTGCAGGGAGTTCAGGGCAGAATCAGGACTCAAGGTGAATTGGGAAAACATTCCAGCTCATGCCAATGTCAGGGAAATGCAACCTTCACCTCTTGGGACATAATTATGCCATCCCAATAAATCCAGAATTCAAATACCTGGGTACACATCTGCAGAACCTCAGATGCTGGTACCTCAAAATACTGCCCTCCCCCATCCCAACAGAACAACTGAAAAAGCAGCTTGACAAATGTTGCAATCTGCCACTCTCCATGCTGAGAAGGAGGCACTTTAAAAAAATGGTCTAACTACCTCAAATACTGTAACCTCCACAGCTATCCATATGCCCTCGCCTGAGATGTTATTGTTCCCTTACAAAGAGAAGCTGCAGACTACCTCTGGCTGGGAAAAACAGCAGTGGTGGCATTCAATATATGCATTCAATCGCTGTATGACGGTTGCCTGGGTTTTTTAGATCTTCAACACCATTTTCAAGCTGCTCAGATACTCCTGGTAAGCAACTGGCTCTTTGCTGACAGAGCCGACCGGGTGGTCAGGCAGGAGATAGAGGCAGTAGGGCTTCTGCACCTTATCTTCTACCTGGATAGTGACAGAAGATCTAGGTCTCTGCCCCACATTACCAAGATACCCATTGACCAGGGCCTAAGAGACATTAGATAGCATGGTAAGATAATGGAGAAGACTACCCAGAGGCACAGTAGGTAGCTCCCAGCTGTCAAGGTTCTCCGGATGAGACCATATCAGAATATCAAAGATGGGAGATGTGTAGGGTTCGTCAACTATAAAATCATTCAGCTAACTGCCAGAGGAACGTGGCTACACAAATCACAATTTTTCAAAAATCTACAGACCAGGCACCTACTCGCCACCACCAAAAGACATCTTCATTTTAGTCCCCAAATACAACTCACTTGAATCAAAATGTATAATTGAGCATATGTTTTTGGGGGGTGGGGGGGGGGGAGGAGGAAGTAATATCTACACTGTATGGGGCCATGCAAGTAAATATGCTGGATCCACTCTTGTAGCTGGGAGAAAGATGGGAGACTGACCTGGGCAATTCGGGAGGAGAAAGATGCGTCCAAGACAAAGAGTCTGCCACAGAAAAAGTTAACCCCTTCGCTGCCAGGCCTTTTCCCCCTCAGGTGCCAAGCCTTTTTTTGGCTATTTGGGGCAGTTCGCGCTTAGTCCCTCATAACTTTTTTTTCACATAAGCTACCCACGCCAAATTTGTGTCCTTTTTTTCCCCCCCAACATCCTAGAGGTACCCAGACTTTGTGGGTTCCCTAGAAGGAGGCCAAGAAATTAGCCAAAATACAGTGAAAATTTCGTTTTGTTAAAAATAAATGGGAAAAAGGGGCTGCAGAAGAAGGCTTGTGGTTTTTTCCCTGAAAATGGCATCAACAAAGGGTTTGCGGTGCTAAAATCACCAGCTTCCTAGCTTTCAGGAACAGGCAGACTTGAATCAGAAAACACAATTTTTCAACACAATTTTGGCATTTTACTGGGACATACCCCATTTTTACGATTTTTGTGCTTTCAGCCTCTTTCCAGTCAGTGACTGAAATGGGCATGAAACCAATACTGGATCCCAGAAACCGCAACATTTCTGAAAAGTAGACAAAATTCTGAATTCAGCAAGGGGTAATTTGTGTAGATCCTACAAGGGTTTCCTACAGAAAACAACAACTGAAAAAACAAAATATTGAAATGGAGGTGAAAAAATCTGCAATTTTTCTCTACGTTTTACTCTGTAACTTTTTCCTGCAATGTCAGATTTTTTAGAGTAATATACCGTTACATCTGCTGGACTCTTTTAGTTGCGGGGATATATAGGGCTTGTAGGTTCATCAAGAACCCTAGGTACCCAGAGCCAATAAATGAGCTGCACCCTGCAGTGCGTTTTCATTCTATACAGCAATTCATTTGCTGAAATATAAAGAGTGAAAAATAGCTATCAAGAAAACCTTTGTATTTCCAAAAAGGGCACAAGATAAGGTGTTGAGAAGCAGTGGTTATTTGCACATCTCTGAATTCCGGGGTGACCATACTAGCATGTGATTTACAGGGCATTTCTCAAATAGATGTCTTTTTTAAACACTCTCATATTTGGAAGGAAAAAATGTAGAGAAAGACAAGGGGCAATAACACTTGTTTTGCTAATCTATGTTCCCCCAAGTCTCCCGATAAAAATGATACCTCACTTGTGTGGGTAGGCCTAGCGCCCGCGACAGGAAACGCCCCAAAACGCAACGTGGACACATCACATTTTTTTAAAGAAAACAGGTGTTTTTTGCAAAGTGCCTACCTGTAGATTTTGGCCTCTAGCTCAGCCGCCACCTAGGGAAACCTACCAAACTTGTGCATTTTTGAAAACTAGAGACCTAGGGGAATCCAAGCTGGGGTGACTTGTGGGGCTCTGACCAGGTTCTGTTACTCAGAATCCTTTGCAAACCTCAACATTTGGCTAAAAAAAAAAAAAAAAAAAAAAAAAAAAACACACACTTTTTCCTCACATTTCGGTGACAGAAAGTTCTGGAATCTGAGAGGAGCCACAAATTTCCTTCCAACCAGCATTCCCCCAAGTCTCCAGATAAAAATGATACCTCACTTGTGTGGGTAGGCTTAGCGCCCGCAATAGGAAATTGCCCAAAACACAACGTGGACACATCACATTTTTTCCATAGAAAACAGTGCCTACCTGTGGATTTTGGCCTCTAGCTCAGCCGGCCCCAGGGGGGGCAGAAATGGCCTAAAATAAATTAGCCCCCCCCCACCCCTCCCCAGGTTGCAACCCTCGCATACAAGGTCGCTCCCCTTGCGTGACAGCGCAAAAAAAAGATCCCTGGTGCCTAGTGGTTTCTGCCCCCCTTGGGGGCAGATGGACCTATAATCGGCCGATCTGCCCCCAAAGCGGGCAGAAATGGCCTAAATACAATTTGCCCCTCCAGGGGAGCGACCCTTGCCTAAGGGGACGCTCCCCATCTGTAAAACAACAACAACAAAGAAAATCCCCGGTGCCTAGTGGTTTCTGCCCCCCTTGGGGGCAGATCGGCCTAATTACAACAGGCTGATCTGCCCCCATGGGGGCCAGAAATGGCCTAAAATTAATTTGTCCCCCAGGGGAACGACCTTTGCCTAAGTGGTCGCTCCCCTTACGTGAAAAACAAACAAAAAAAAAAACACCCTGGTGTCTAGTGGTTTCTACCCCCCTTGGGGACAGATTGGCCTCATAAAAATAGGCCAATCTGCCCCCAAGGGGGGCAGAAATGGCCTAAATATAATTTGCCCCCTATGGGAGCGACCCTTGCCTAAGGGGTCGCTCCCCACACCTAAAACACAAAAGAAAAAAAAAAAAAAAAAAAAAAAGAAAGTATCCCTGGTGTCTAGAGGTTTCTGCCCCCCCTAAAAGGCCTTTAAAAAAAAAGCCCCCCTGGGAGCGACCCTTGCCCAAGGGGTCGCTCCCTTTAGGTCACATTAAAAAAAAAAAAAAAAAAAAAAAAAAAAAAAAAAAAAACCACACATCCCTGGTGTCTAGTGGGGTTTCAAAAGCCGGATTGCAAGCAATCTGGCTTTTGAAACCCTGGGAGAGACTTCAAAGGGAAGGAAATAGATTTCCTTCCCTTTGAAGCCTCTCCTTGCCTCCCCCAGGTGATCGAAAGAGAAATGCTGAGCATTTCTCTTTCGATCAGCGATGGGGGCGGCTGTGTGATTGTCAGCGCGCGCTGACGTCACGGGGGTTCCCCTTTCAGCCCTGACCTGGGGGGTTGTGGGGGACGGCCCTCGGGGAGCGCTAGCGCTTCTCCCGAGGGCAGCATGCAGGACGTAATGGTTACGTCCATGGCGCCACACGGGCGCTGCCATGGACGTAACCATTACGTCCGTGGCGGGGAAGGGGTTAAACTATTTTCACTGTTTATATTTTAATCCTGAGCGTCTGCACTTATATATATATATATATATATATATATATATATTCTCCTGCTTTCCCGTTCTACTCTCCACAGCAGCAGGAACAGACAGCACCACAGGGCAATTCCAAGTATCTAATTTATTAATTCCCAACTGTGCATAAAAAACAGAGGCAGTCGGTGCGTTTCGGCATTAGCCTTCCACAGGACTACAAAGATGTGCTTTCTATAATGTCCATTCTTATAGTGCCTTTCACCAATTAGTCCATCATCTTTGCCATTACAAAAAACAACTAGACCTGAGCCAATAACAAAGTACTTTTTCATTTCTTTCTTTACATTTTATTTGCCTCTTTTCGAATCCTTCCATTCAGATGGTCATTCCAACAAAATCCACTGCATGGCTGAAAAATATATATTTGAGGCTTCATAATTCATTGTCCATTATCACCTATGTCCAGTTCCAATCTTAATCATGGCCCAGACTATTAGTTAATTGCATACAGTTAGTACATGGACTATTATTGTGCAACTAACCATAGAAACACGAACACAACACATTAGACAGGAAAGTTTGCTACATCTTAAGCTCCATTAATTTTTTCAGCCAATTATATAATCCCTCACACTCCTGAAGAGCAGAACTCAAAGTGCAAATTTATTTTCTGTAATTTCCACCTTATCCTACAGATTTTATACAGACTAATTTCTTTGTTAAATTGCGTGCATGAAAGTGCAAATGCTCTAACCTAGGCTTCTAGTTATTCCCTGCAACATCACAAATATATGATCTTCAATATGCACAATTACTTTTAATTTTTTTTTTTTTTTTACAAATTCACAAGGGCGCCCTCTTTTTCAGGGTGAAGTACCATTTGAAATATGTGAACCTTATTATACAACACTTATTTTAGGTGAAAAAACAACCATCTGTATACAGTCCGATTATTCTCAAAAATATTGATATAAATCAATTCTAAAATACCAATTCTTTAACTACTTAAATAGTGATTTCATAAACCAGTTGTACAAAAAAAAAAAAGAAACAAAAAAAAACACAATTACTGCCATAATTTAAAAAGCAAATGTCTCTTGCTTAGTTCCTACATTATCACTGTTGTAAATATTTTGTGAAAAATCCGCATATGCATGATACAGTAGTAATTAAAATACTTTTTCCCACCTCTACAATTCTGTGCAAAAAAAAAAAAAAATCTGTATAAAAATACACTGAAAACAAGTACCCACTACCAACACTCAACATATGTCATGAGTTTGTAGGTGTATTGTCTCTAATATTCTGGATTCTTTTTCATACTTTCCCCTCATTGGCAAAAATAACATTTCATAAAGTAACAATCTTTCCACTTTAAAAGTCCTGTCTTTACACAACTACTCCATAAAAAGGGTGCAGCGGGCCATATTTAAGTTAACCTCAAATCATATACATCTCTATATACTCATCGTGACACCCTACCCACTATTAATTAACTCTGTTAGCAGAAGAGCTGTTTAGCCAATTGCTACTTTCCTCTTCATTATTATTCTGTGAGACAGGGTCAAATGGAGGGAGAAAAGACTGCTCAAGAAAATTAATCTAGACTCTACTGTCCTTAACAATAATTTTCTTTCTCCTCCCCGTCACTCTTTCTAATATGTTTTAAGCCAAAATATTCTAGATCTTTTATATCACCCTTGTGACTTTCCCGGAAGTGTTTTGCAACCAGGTATGAGAACTCCTGTTTTTATGTCCTGAAGATGCTTCAAACTTCTCAAAAGGCATCCCCAGATAATATTTTTCACAGGAGCATTTTTGGGCATACACTACAAATCAGTGTTGCAGGTGATCGGCTCTCGGATTTTCTCTTCCCTGCCATTATGTAATGTGTAAGAGGACTTATTGGTGCCGTTCCAGCATGCCTTGCACTTTCTAAAACCTATGCTGCTTCAACCAGTTTGTATTTTTATTCCCCGTTACATTTTGGTAACAACTACTGGTCAATAGGTCACCTGAGATGCCACTTTTCTATAAGTAATCTCAGGGTGATCCAATAATATTTCTTTTAGTGTCTTCTCTAATCTAAGGATACCCCAGTTCTTTTGGATCACCTGCCTGATTATTTATGCTGCATACTATAAAGCAACAATAGCACAACTTTTTTTTTTCTTTTTCTTGCGCAGTCCATTTCCTGGGGAAAGTTCTTGCCTTGTTTTGGCTCTAGCCCTCTCCATTGCATTCTCAACCACCTCAAGTGGATATGCCCTAGAGAGGAATCTCAATTTCATTCTGTTTATTTCGTCCTCAAAATCTATTATTTCAGAGAAATTTCTTCTAGCTTTTATTTCTCCAAAAGGAATGTTCCATCTAAGATTTCTGGGGTGTCCACTATTCCTGTGGAGTATGCGGTTACATGTTGTTTTCTTTGGATGTATCTTAGTGCATAAGCACATATCTCTTATTTCAATATCTAAGAACGCTATTTCTTTAGGGCTAATGGTGTAGGTGAAAATTAAATTCAAGTTTTTCTGATTTAAGGGCAGAATAAATTATTCTAAACTCTCGGCATCCCCTTCCAAATTAGAAAGAGGTCATCCATGAATCTGACCCAGAGGTTTACATTTTTCAATATTTCCTGATTAGTTACTGTTCAGATCACCTCCGATTCCCAGTACCCCATAAGTAAATTGGCATATGTTGGAGCAAATGACGTGCCCATGGCAGTTCCCTGTTTTTGCAAATAAAACTCGCCATTAAGAATGAAAACATTATGGTTTAGACAAAAGTCCAATCTTTCACGCAACGTCTTAGAATGTTTCATATGGCTAACCCCGTCTGTTCCTTAGAAAGTATTTCACATCCCTTATGTCATCAGTGTGTCTGATTGACACGTAAAATTTGATTTTATGACAAGACTGGAGGCTCATATTATGCGTTTCTTTTCTCACTTTAATAAAACAGCAGCAGTCAAGAAACATACTACAATTCCCAGAAGGCCAGAGAACCAGAGCCAATGGGAATAAAAACATAGTCCAAATACTGTACACCAATCATATTACGAACATATGCATTGTGACATCACTTGACTGCGAACAGCCCTCTTTTCTTGCTGCTCGCAGTCAAGTTAAGTACCCTTTTTCACTTCTCCATATATTTATTAGTCGTATTTTGACTATACATATATTTTATCACTGTTTATAATTACGGTTATTTGTTTAACGTGTTTCACGCGCTGCTCGCGTACTTTATTTACTCAGTCGGCAAGTTGCCGCATCGGGTTGGCACGCGGCGCTTCGTTTCCAACTGCCTAACGTTCTCCTTCACGGCGGTTGGTCCGAAGCGCCTGAGGCATCGCTCAGTGTGCTGCGCGTTTTTCTTCAGCGCGCACCCTTTTCCTTTTATCTACTGCAAATACCTTGCTCTCCGGTTTTGCTTTGGCTCACCTCGGAGCCTTCCATAGCACGTCCTGCTGTGCCCTTTTCCCTGCATTCGGATAAGGCTGTGATTTCCTGGTTTCTGCTCACCAGTGACGCCCATAAGCGGGGCCTTTAGCTCCTTTGTAGTTTTCTTTCCCCATTAACCCCATAATTGCCAGTTCCTTTTTTGCTTTACTATGGAACCAGATAACTCCCCCCGTTTACAAGATGCTGATGACATTAGGCAGGAGCTCTCTGCCTTTATAAAATCTTCTGTCCAACAGGCAGTAAGTTCTTCCTTACAAAATTTTTTAGAATTTTTATTTTCAGATATGATTTCTAAATCCATGTCGGCCCAGGCTGCGGGGGAAATGCAGTCAGCGCCTCTCTCCCTCAAAAAAAAAATCCCCAAAAATGACGAAAAATGGCGCAAAAGAGAAGTGAGGCTACCTCACATGTGGCAGAGGACGCAGTTACTCAAAAGGCTCCCTCCAAGGAGTATAAAAATTTGGACGCTGGGAAATCAAGTTTGAAACATAAATCCAAATCAAAAAATATTATTACCCCTTTGTTTATTTCGTCCATCCCTGACACGGACGATGATGTATCGGATTTGGACTCTGACTCCAATGTTTTGGACGTTGGGGGATGAAATTTCTGTCTCCCCTCCTCCACCAAAGAAATCTAAATTGACCTCTCTCCATTCTTCCACCCCTATTTCCCTTCTCGACCCTGAAGGTTTCCCAATGTTTGACCCTTCAAATATCCTTCATCCCAATTCTACTGAGTGGGTTCCCGCTGATCACGTTGCCCAATATGTTTCCGCAAAAATTTTCTGTCCATTAGACAAACAAACTAGAGCTAAATTAAAATCTGAATGTCCCCGCCCCTCCCTAGCCCAACACCTTTCAGCCACCGCTTCTATAGATCAGGCCCTCCTCACATTTTTTTACCAAAATGGGCAAGGATCCACGCAAGGGAGTGGATAAGGCGTGGGCCTCCTGTCAAGATAAACTGATGGCCGTTTTGGGTCCCTTAACCCGTATTTGACATTGCAGAGGCAGCCAGGATTGATGGCTCGTTTATTGACCCTGAAGAGCTTACCCTTTGGGTCAACGCACCTTTTGCCTGCTGGGTAACGCGAATTCCGCTCTCACCCACGAGAGACGAAAAGGCTTACTTCTAAAGCTCAATCCAAAGTTGGTTAACCTGGCATCGGTCCAGCCCAACGTCCACACTAATGGCGCACTATTTGGTGATTCTTTCATCAAAGATTTAAGTAAATATGTAGCAACCTTTACGTCATTGGATAAAGCTCAGCAATCGCTCAAAAATATTTTTTCCCAACGGGTTTTTGCAAGGGCCGGCAGAGGAAGGAACTGCTTTGCCGGCTGTTCCTATCCAAATCAAGGTTCCAGAGGATACCATAACGCCTCCTACCAGGAGTATAGGCCACAGTTCTATCCTCAAAGAGGCAGAGTTTTCCGCTCCAGAGGCTTCAGGAATTCAAGATCTTCTACCTAACCAAGTAGGTCTTTTATTTCCTTCAATTCTCATAGGGGGGCGTCTCTGTTTTTTCCTAACAAAATGGGAGGAAATCACTGCAGACCCCTGGGTCTGCAACACTATTCAGGGTTACTCCATAGAGCTCTATTCAACCCCAGTACAAACCTTCTCCCCTCCTCGTTTTTCCTCAGACATGGCTCTCCTTATTTCTTCCAAAGTGCAGTCCCTGTTGCAAAAACAGGCCATCTCTCCCACCTTTCCCAACCCATCAGGATTCACCAGCTCCATTTTTCTAGTTCAGAAGAAGAACAAAAAGATGCGTCCTGTAATAAATCTCAAAGGTTTAAATCATTTTGCAGTATATCATCACTTCAAAATGGAAACCATCCTCCATCTGAGACACCCTGCTTCAGCGAGACTGCATGGCCCGATTGGATCTTCAAGATGCTTATCTAGTCGTTCCAATCCACCCTCATTTCAGAAAGTTCCTCCAATTCCAATTGGCAAACCAGTATTTTAATTTTACTTCTCTTCCCTTCGGGCTATTATCGGCCCTATGGTGTTTCACCAAGCTCATGAAACCGGTAGTGGCCTCTCTCAGGGCTCAAGGAATCAGACTCATCATTTACCTCGACGACATTTTATTAATGAGCCAATCTCCACATTCTCTCTTGACTCATCTATCCATAACGTGCTCCCTTCTTTCGGAGCTAGGTTTCATCATAAACAAGGAAAAATCCATCCTAATACCTTCTCAAACTATAGAATTCTTAGGCTTTCAGATAAAGTCAATTTCAGCCACTCTCATGCTTCCCTCTGCAAAGATCAGAACCATAATGTCGGAGATTCTTCAAATCCTGCGCAGTTCTCAGAACGTTAGCGGGAATTGTACGTCTCCTCATCAATTCACGCTATTTTTCCGGGTCCTGTGCATTACAGAGCCCTTCAGAGATTAAAAATTCTGCATTTACGGAAAGGGCTCTCCTTTTTCAGATGTGATTCCCTTAGACATAGATGCACGCACAGAACGCTAATGGTAGATAGACCATTTAGAGGCTTGGAACGGAAGAACTTTCTTCACATCAGCCCCAGAACTAGTATTAGAAATCAGACTCAAGCCAAACCGGCTGGGGGGCCCGGTGTGGATCAATCTCGACTGGAGGTACATGGTCATCAGAGGAGTCCAAAATGCACAGCAACTGTTTAGAGATGCTTGCCGGCTCCTTTGCGATCAAAAGCCTTGCAAAAAAATAGAGTTTGTTGTGCCATACTTCTCAGAATGGACAACATCTCTGCAGTTCGATATATCAATCATCTCGGAGGCACAAAATCCAAACCTCTGGTGGAATTAGCCAAGGGCTTTTGGGAATATTGCCATTTAAACCACATTTCGGTTCATGCAGAGTATCTTCCGGGATCTCTGAATTCAGTGGCAGATTGGCATTCTCGCCATCTTCGAGATTCAAGCGACTGGAAACTACATGCTTCCATTTTCCAAAACCTTCAGTACATTTGGGGTCCTCTTGTAATCTATCTTTTCGCATCCCGTCTCAATTCTCAGCTTCCCCAATTCTACAGTTGGTGCCCAGATCCACTGGCTTTAGCTTCAAATGCCTTTTTACAAGACTGGTCTCCTACCCTCAATTATGCCTTTCCCCCTTTCCTCATGATCAGCAGGGTGTTGGCTTAGGTCAGACGCCAACAAGCCTCTCTAGTGCTCATAGCCCCATTCTGGCAATTACAAGCTTGGTTTCCAACCCTCTTAGAGCGGTCTATAGATTTCCCACGGTTGATTCCTTCCTTTCCAAATCTGCTGCTAGACCCCTTGGGCCATCCTCATCCTCTCATTCTGGACTATGTGTTGACACTCTCCGCATGGAAATTAGCAGGCAATCCAGTTTTTTCCCTTGCATTTCAACAGAGGATTCAAAATACACCTTAGTCCTGGGCCCCAGGTACAAAGAAAGCTTATCGATCAGCCTGGTCTATTTGGCACAGCTGGTTTCTGGGAAAACACATCGATCCTGTTTCAGCAGATGTAATCTTTATAGTGAATTTCTTAGCGGCAGAAGCGAGTAAAGGTAAGGCTTTCCGTACTATCAATTTGTACAGATCAGCTATTTCCTCCAACCACTCTTTCATTAATGGGAAACCAGTTGGAGAACACCCTCTCATTTGCCGTCTATTAAAAGGGAGTAACATTTTCCAATCCTCCTCTTCCTAAATACAGTCAATTATGGGATGTTAATATGGTTTTGAAATTTCTATTGTAATGGCTTGATAATCTCATGCTTTCTCTGAAAATGTTATCTGCAAAATTAACCATGCTATTGTGCCTTGTTTCTATCAAACGCCTCTCAGATGTCAAAGCGCAAGATATTTCCAATCGTCAGTTTACTCCATCTGGAATTTTGTGTACTGTGGTTCGCCGAACCAAAACCAATTTATCTTCAGTTTTTTACCCATATTTTCCTGACCATCCCAAATTATGTGTCGGACAATGTTTAAAAGCGTATGAACTAAAGACAGCAGATTTAAGAACTACCTCTCATTCTCAATTACTAATTTCCTTCAGGAAACCTCCCAATCCTGTTTCGGCTGCTACATTAGCCCAGTGGGTCAAATGGCTAATGTCCTTGGCTGGTATAGATACTTCCATGTTTGGAGCCCACTCCTCCAGGGGTGCCATGGCTTCCAAAGCTTCTTGGGCGGGTTCCCGTTTAGAGGATATTCTCAAGTCTGCAGATTGGTCTAATGACAATGTATTTAAAGTTTTTTTTACTGTAAACCTGTCGATAATGTTTCATTGAATGTAATTAATATGCTTTGAACTCGCATAATATGAGCCTCCGGTCTTGTCATAAAATGTAGATTTTCCTATTTCTATGACAGAAAGTCTTAATTTTATTAAAGACACAGAGGCGAGTATTATCCCTCCACTTATCTTAACTTTGTTTATTTCCCCCCCCCCCCCCCTTCTCAAGCACCATCGGCCATCACTCAACCTTCTACCTAGGACTTCGGCTTACACTTGGTCTTCTACTCCTCATACTGACAAGACGCCATTCACTGCTCCTTTTTCTGTGGATTGATCTTTCCAGGATCTTTCGTGGTTATCCCAGACTTTGAACTTTTGTTCTATCTTTCCTTATGGCAATTCTTATTTTATTTACTATATTTCCATTGTTTAATGCCAATTGACTCTCTCGCAGGAAAAGAGGGCTGTTCGTGGTCAAGTGATGGCCCTTCGGGCGTCCAGACAATCATAGAACCATCCCTGTCTGGTGGTTCACAAACCCTCAGAGTCATAATCCGCATGCTGCGGACTTTGAAAGCCTTATCAGGGCTATGGCTAAGGAACAAGATTATAATGAGTCTTCTCAGAAGACTAAGTCCGAGAAGGATCGGGCTTCTTCCTCTTCAGACCATTCATCTGATCAAGGGGATGATCTACCCCGTAAGCGCAAAAAAAAAAAAAAAACACACACACACACAATTATCACCACCAAGAGGAGCCTCTTTCTGCCCCCAAGGTCCTTATGTTAGAATCAGAGAACACTGTCCATCCCCGGTCTTCCTTGTGGATGCCCCCTCCGGAGGTGGTAGATTATATGGAATCCCACATTAGACATGGATTTGATAAGGAGGTGTGCTCCAGATTGCCGTCTGAGTGCCCCAGACTGAATTTCTCCTCTAAAGTGACGGAGACGCAGGAATTGTATCCTACCTTAGTCACCTTTTTCAAAAAGTCCTCTAAGGATCCGAAGAAGGGCATAGATCGCACCTGGCAAGGCTGTCAAGACAAACTTAGTTGTAACTGGCCCTTTGACCAAGATTTTGGAACTGGCTTTTCAGGCCAAGGAGTCCGGTGAGGCCATTAACCATGACGTTTTGGTGGGTTGGGCTCAAAGAGCCCTTTGCTTCCTGGGGAATACGAATTGTGCTATCTCCTCGGAAAGTCGCCACTCCATTGTGATTAAGCTGGACCCCAAATTGGCAGACCTTGCTTCCTCAGAGTCAGGTCCTCTAGCTCAAGGCTTACTTTTTGGATCTCCGTTCCTCAAATAACTTTCAAATTTTTTGCAACATATGCAAATTTGGACAAGGCCCAAGGCTCTATTAAACGGGTCCTTTGTCCACTTTTTCGAGGGGCTTGACGCTACAGAGGGAGTGCCTTCAGCAATTTCAGCCATCAAGGCCCTCAGCCTAGATACTATCACCAAGGAAGAGGTGGCTTCCAAGAGTATGATGCCTCCTCCTCAACTTTCTACCCCTCCCGCCCGAGAGCAGGTCCCTCCAGATTCCGCAGAGATCCAAGGGAAACCAATCCTACTCCCAGGAAGCAGGATCTACAGGTGAGCCAGATTGTAAATTCAGAGGTAATTTGGGGGGGGGCAGGACAAGGGGTTTTCTGCAAGAGTGGAGCCAGATTACTTGCGATTCTTGGGTCCTGGAGACCATTCAAGGTTTCAAGCTCGAGTTTTACGAGTCCTCGTTCCAGCCTTTCCCTCCCCGTCCAACGTATTTTTCCCCTTCAAGAGCGCAAAAGGCGCTATTGTCAAGACTTCAAAGCACCCTTCTGGTTTTCTCAGTCCCGTGTTTCTTGTAGTCAAGAAAGGGGGTGGTTTGCGTCTTGTTTTGAACCTTAAAAAAAAAAAAAAAAAAAAAAGGGACTTCAACAGATTCTTAATTTATCGCCACTTCAAGATGGAGGGTATCCACTTGAGACATCCTCCAGGAAGGAGACTGGATGGTTCATCTATTCCCTCCCCACCGAAGATTTCTTCAATCGCAGTGCGAAGGCCTCCGAGTACAAGGTTCTCCCTTTTGGTCTCCCATCTGCCCCTTGGTGCTTCACGAAGGTGATGCGGCCAGTGGTAGAGTCCCTTTGTTCTCGAGGGGTACATTTAATAATTTATCTAGACGACATTCTCATCATGGCTCAAGACACTCACCTTCTCCTATCCCATTTGGATTGGACCATTTCCCGGCTTCAGAATTTGGGGATTCATAATCAATGTCAAAAAGTCGGTTCTGATCCCGGCTCAGCAGATGGATTTTCTGGGATTCCGGATCGACGCCATCCGTTCTCAGTTCTTCCCCCTTAAAAGATTCATTTAATCAAGAGGGTTACTATTGTCCAGTCAGACTGTATCATTGAGGGTGATTGCCCGCATGGTGGGCCTGCTCTCTTCCTCTATCCATTCAACATTTCCGGGCCCTCTCCATTACAGGGCCCTGCAGAGGTTAAAGGTTTTTCGTTTGCAGATGGGCCTCAGATATGCAGATCAGGTTCCTCTTTTTAAGGAAGCTCGATCAGAGATGAATTGGTGGCTAGACCACATGAAGGCTTGGAATGGCAGAGCTATTTTCAGCTCCTCCCCAGAGATCGTGATAGAGTCCGATGCCAGTCTTTGGGGTTGGGGAGCCCGTTGCGGGTCAGTCTCCACAGGGGGTCATTGGTCCAAGTCGGAACTGAATCTACATATCAATTGTCTGGAGCTTCTAGCAGGCTCCTTTGCAATCAAGAGTCTTTCCACGCTCAAGGTGAATTGTTGTATACTTCTTCGTATGGACAATATCTCGGCGGTGAGACATGTCAACAAATTAGGGGGGACCAGATCCCGCATTCTAGAAGAGATTGCCAAGGAATTATTGCATTTCTGCCTGCAACACTGGATCTCAGTGATTGCGGAGTATCTGCCAGGGAGCAGCAACTCTGTCGCGGATTGGCATTCTCAGCACCCTCGAGATTTCAGCTACTGGAGGCTTCAACCAAAGACCTTTCGGGCACTTTATGCTTGGTGGGGTTCTTTTTCGATGGATCTCTTTGCTTCCCGTCTCAACTGACAAATCAAGTGTTTTGTCAGTTGGAGGCCGGATACAGAAGCATCAGCGACGGATGCATTCCTACAGGATTGGTCTCTGGATCAGGGGTATGCTTCCCCCCCACTTGTTGATTCCCAGGGTGTTGGCGCAGATCCGGCATCGGCAGGTAGATCTTTTTTCTAGTGACTCCCCTTTGGAGGTCCCAGACCTGGTTTCCGGATGGCCCTGGAGTGGAGTTGCGAACATCCTCTACTACTCCCGTTCAGGAGGAACCTCCTTCTGGATCCGTTGAGCCTTCCTCATCCGCTCGTTCTTTCGGGACAGCTGGCCCTAGTGGCGTGGCGTCTTTCAGGGAGAGATGGAGTATCCCAGGCGTCTTCCGCTTTCATTGCGGGAGCCTGGTCTTCCAGTACGAACAGGAGGTATGCTTCCGCTTGGAACTGATGAGTGCTTGGTGCAGTGCACGGAATGCAGATCCTTCTTCAGCGGATTGCAGTTTGGTCTTGAATTTCTTATCCTCTGGCTTCGTCAGGTTTGGCGTATAGATCGATTAATAACTATGGGTCTGCTATATCGGCGAGTCACTTGCCAACTGAGGGTAAGCCAGTAGGTGAACTACCCATTGTTTGCAAGCTTTTGAGGGGTATCCGGTTGGCCAATCCTCCTCACCCTCGTTATTCTACTCTGTGGGATGTAAATGTTGTTCTACTTTTTCTGGAATCTTGGCCAGCTAATAGGTTCCTTTCTAGGAAGCAGCTTTCAGCGAAGCTTACTATGTTATTATGTTTAATTTCCTGTAAAAGGGTGTCTGATGTTAGAGCCCTGGAATAAGCAGGAAGGATTTTTTCTCCTGAGGGAGTAACATTTTCTATTTCAAGTCGTACCAAGTGTAATTTGGAATCAGTTTCTTATCCCAGTTTTGTGGACAATCCCAAATTGTGTGTTGTACAATGTCTCAGAGCGTATGAGGAAAGTACAGAAGAATGTTGTTCTGATATATGGGGGGTGGGGGTCAATTGCTAATTTCTTTAGTTAAACCTTATCACCCTGTTTCTTGGGCCACTCTGGCCAGATGGATTCGCTGGCTATTGAATGAAGCAGGCATTGATATTTCTAGGTTTGGAGCTCATTCCACTGGAGGTACTATGGTTTCAAAATCTTTTGCTTTGGGCTCCCATCTGGAGGATATTTTAAGGGCTGCAAATTGGTCCCCCCACCCCCCATCTACGTTTAAATCTTTTTATTGTAAGCCTATTGTGGATATTGCATCTGCGGTGGTGGATCAGCTTTAAAACAAGCATAAGCTGAGCCTCTGGTCCTGACATAGAATAAAACAATTTCTAGCATTCACGTTAAGAATTTTTCAATTCTATTAAGAACACGGAGGCGAGGATTATCCCACCCGCAATGTTGGCATTTGTTTGATTTGTCATACTATATCTGTTTAACATCTTCATTGGCATGTTTGTGTTTCAGTGCTTTATCCTCCCTATTAATATGTATAGAATTATTCTATTGTGGTTCAGTTTTATGGCCTGGTTTTTCATCTCTTACAGGAACTGAAGACAAATAATGTGGTCGGACATGCAGTTCGTTGCTCTGAGTTTTCCGGATAGATATGGGATTTTCTCTCCTGTTATCTCAAGTTGGTCGTCTTGTTTCTCCTCTTCTGAATGTTTCCTGTTAATGGACTTTGGACTCAATTAGTCTGTTGCAATTTTGTTCGAGCAAAGAAAGAGGAGCTGAGTTATGTGTGGCAGCGTTATATATAGGGGTCCTCCTCTATGTCATCACGTGTTGATGGGACTGTTGGGATTTGTAGTTTTGTTTCTGTTATCACTTTTGATTGTCTGCTGTAAAAAAAAAAGCATAGAAAGAGAAGCATAATCCTTGCCTCCGTGTCCCTAATAGAATTGAAAAATTCTTAACGTGAATGCTAGAAACTTTTTTACTGGTGTATAATCCAGATTGAACAATGCTTCTGATATAGTCCTGGGCATGTTTACAAATACCGAGTGCCAGCATTTGGAAAATTGTATTGCTTTGTAACCTTGACTTCTAAAGAGAGTGTTCTTTACATCATCTGAGAGAGACGAGCGCCTTTACAACCCCAGACTAGATAGAAACTTAAGGGACCACAGCCATGCATTGAGGGAAATTTACTAATTTAAATGTTCATAAGAATGGAGGGGGTGGGGGGCTGTGCCTTTCATCAAGTTTCGCTTCCCTTGGTTTAGGACCATTCATTATGTTATTTGTAAGAAAGGTACCAGTTAACCATCACTGACAACGTCGTCAAGCTGGCTAACCAAACAAAGTATACATAACATAGGCACTGTCCAGAGGCCTAATAGCCACAAAAGGTTCACCCCACTCCCCGGTCTTGTTGTTTGAGCACTAATAGAAAATAAGTTCTAATCCACACAAATGATATACGAAAACCCTTCCCTACATGGATGCGTGCTATTAAAAACATTGCTATCAAATATAACGTAGATGTATGGGTTGGCATGACTTCCAAGAGTCCATTTTAAACCACTGTCGCAAGACCGGTAAGAAAAAGAACAACACTGGGACCTATGCTTAACATCATCCAACTAAAATAACTAGGTTTCAAAAACATTGCTCAAAAGCTTTACTTTACCTGAAAACTTATCACATAATGTCAACCTTCTTTAAATGCAAATTTTTCCTTCTTCATACCAAACACAGTCACCTACCTATTCACCAAGCGTCGGTAATGATAGGTCTGACTTAGAACGGAAAGTGTCTCTTCAGTCAATGGTGTTTTTAGGCACTCAACAGTCCGGCATTCTGTCACTTATGCATTCACTCACTCACCCATTGAACCACTCATCCACTTAACTTAACCATCTGCAATAAGACAGACGCACAAAGTCAAGAAGCATATGGACAATACATTAAAAGAATGAAAGTAGAAAACAAGAAAACATGCAGCCATCTAAACTTGATTGGCATATGGATGCAATACAAAACTAACAGCATCTGGCAGCCATCTCACAGTGGTACTGTACACAGTGTACTGTGATTTTAAACTTCTAACATAGTGGCTATTTTTAGAAGCAATTTGTTGGTCATCTTGGAACAGTAAAAACAATGCACTATGCATATTTCAGGGCAGATGAACCTTAGGCAGTGCACCTGGCGGTCATGTTTGAATGCTAAAGTGCACAGTGTATCACTGCTGTACGGATCCATGGTGACCACCATAATGCCTCTAAACATGGTGGCCAGCTTGCAACTGTAAAACAATGATACACTATGGACAATACAAATGTAGGATAGGCACCGGATTTAAAATTAGTGGCCACACAAGATGCAGCAAACCAGATAAAAAGAGCAGCAAACCAATGGGACTGTCTGGGGAGCTGCAAGGTGAGTACCCCTCCCCCACACACACAGATACACACTCTAGAGCCAATGGTCGACAAGGGCTAACCCATTGCCATGACGTCCTAGGCGGAAACAGAATGTTAATGAACTTGAACAGACAAAAAAGGGCGGACTCAAAGACCCTCTATGTATGTAGAGGTTTTGGTTTTATTACAAGGGCTTCTCAAGAGGGTCTAGCAAGCATTATCCCAGTGTAAATCTTATACCCCCATGGTCTATCAAAGGAAGTAACCAACACCAAATTCCTTGTTAAATACAGTAACCAGTGACACTTGCAACAAAAATGTCTGTCAACAGGAACTAACAACAGTGTAATGGCAATCCATCTTTAATGAACTATTAGCATTAACATACGGTTTTCACAAGTAGTAAGTCAGGCCTATAGTCTTTGTTGTACGTGTTCCAAATAAACAGTTCAGTCACATGAAATTTTCATTTGTGAAAATTATGTTAATCAATCAGGTCTATAACGCTTAACACTGGCTTCTTATCATCACCAACTCAAGCCTACCATATCTAGCATAAACCTTCGCACAAGGCACTCGTCAGGTAAAGTAAACAAAAATGTCAAATCTATATAAAATTAGAGTTGGCAAAAAACGACATACACCACATATTATGGACTAACAAGAATCACATTGCAAATAGTCTACCTCAGGATTATCCTGAGGGATAACCAAACACCAAAACCCTTGCATATTAAATTAGCCTGTGAGATTCCATGCAACAAAGTACTAATCTACAGCCTTCGATGCAGTGTAATAACAATTCACACTTATGTGCCTATTGGTCTTAATTATTCCATTTCACCATAAGTCAGGCTTATTAGCTCTGTCGTAACTTTGCGTAATAAGCAGATCAGATATGGCATCTGACAATGTTTCCCAATGAACCAATCAAATATATAGACTTAATCAATGACTTGGCGCAATAACATATGAGGCCTCTTGTACTGCATACAAGCAGACAACCATCAGGCACACTGTCCTAAAATTACAAAACATACACAAAAATTACAGTTTGCTCAACAATATACAACACTCGAAAAAGACCTAACCAGGATTAGCACACTGCAAATCTTCAAATCTCTGTCAGGAGGTAACCAATACTAAACACCCTTGTCTACAACAGTAACCTGTGAGATTCATACAACAAAATATCTATCTACAGACTTTAACACAGTGTAATGATAACCCACTGTTGGAAGCCTACTCCGTTTAACACATGCTTTTCACAATACATAAGACCTATTGTCTTTGTCATAATTTTCATAATAAACATTATCGAACCTAAAGCATCTGACATACCTTTTTTTAAGAGCCAAATCAAGCCTATATCACAGTCTTGTGTAATCAACTCAGGCCTAGTGTATTCTGTTTAAGCGTTTCCACAAGGCACCTATCATATATTATCACAAATTACAAATATTCACACAAAATTACAGTTGACAAAATATACAGCTCTTCCTAAAGACGCATAATAAGGGTTCTCAATATGCAAGCCTTCTACCCAGAGAGCTTGTTTGAGGGGGTAACCAACCTCAATATCTGTTAGATTTCCTTTAACAAAATACAATTCCACAAGACTTAACACAATGGCGATCTACCCCTAAGGCCCATTGGGTTTTTGCTTTTCACAAAAATTTATGTCAGGCCTACTACCTTTGTTGTAACTTTCCGTAATAAAAAGATCCAGGCCATAGACATGATTGATTGCTTGTCACCATAACTAACTCAGTATTACTGTGTTAAGTATACGCATTACCACAATGGAAAAGGTGTACTTCAAGCACTCTTTCAGAGGAAGAACGTAACTCTAGGCCAAACAAAATCCATACTGAAAATAAATCACATTTGGGGAGAGTTAAGCCCCTTGCCTAGAACGGGTTTTTCAAGCTCTTTTTCTATTAATACATTAGGCATGTGGAAATCTTTGCTCCCAAGGCAGACATAAAAATCAACAATCTTGCCCCCTTTAGCCACCCTAAATGCTTCAGAGTGGTTAAGAGTAAATGCAAGAAAAGCAGACCACATCTCACCAATCAAAAGCAATGTCACTGGCTACCAATAGATGAATGCATCAATTTCAGGAACACTTGGAGAACATGGTGCAAACTCAAGGAAAAGCTCTAAACAGAGAGGCATAACTTAATAAGAGAAAACTGGGACGGACAGTAGAGGTCTCAAAAACACACCCAAGACAACAAAACAAGCCTTTACTTGCCTCAACCGCTTACATTTAAAAAAAAACAAAACAAAAAAAAAAAACAGACATTTAATAATCTTAAAATGCACATAGTCAGGGCTTGTTTTATTTCACTACTAGCTACGTCCCAGAGATGCTGAATGTTGTTGGATGATGTGGTCATAAAAATTTTGTATTGTAACTAAATCAACAAGGTACTTACCTTCTGTAACTCTGCTTGAGGCGGATACCCTGCCTGCAGAATCCTCAGGTTTAGAATATCCTCAGGCGTCAGACTGGACCTAGAAGATTTTTCACAGCAGCCTCTGCACACCAGGAGGAGGTGGCATGTTGCTCTGTGTCGACTCCAATCCAGCACGAGAAGGGACAGCTGGAGCACCACCCAGGTGTGCTTTCTGGACACTGCCTGTGCCCTCAGACAAGGAGCCCCAAAACCAACTGTTCATGCCAGTGTGCAGATCTCTTATTTGGAGCCTTTTTTTAGATGAAAAAAAAAAAAAAGTCAATTTTGCAGAACAGGGACGTGGGAAGGCAGTGAGGAATCTGCAGTTAGCTAGAGCTTTCCAAAAGGCAAGTAACATGTTCTTCTGATGGATACCGCTAACCGCAGATACTTCACCTTCAAATAGGTACCAAAGTAGAACCTCTCTCAGTTGTGGGTCTGTGGAATGACTAGGATCAAAAAGCTGTGAAGGATCGAATGGTGAAAATGCCCTTCTAGTCAGCTTTTTGTGAATGTGTGCACAGATATCCACGTTGCAGATAGACAAATAACCAGGACACACCTCATGTATCGATGCAGTGGTAGCAGCGTTGGCCCTAACAGAATAGACTGATTTTTTTGCACTGCTCTGCCTTTCTTGGCTCTGAAGAACCCTACAAAAAGCTTATTGTCCACCAGCTGGTCTTCTGTAAGATAGAAGTAGAAGCTGAGCGCTCTTTTCAGGGCCAAACAATGGAGACTCTCTTCCTTTGAGGGATGAAGTGGGTCAAAGAAAGTTGGAAGACTGATGGACTGCCAGCTATGAAAAGAAGACACCACTTTATTCATCAAAAGCAATTGCTGTAGGGTGGCTGGATAAAGCTCACCCATGAGATGAGTATCACGATTTGAAAGTCTTTAGGGTCAGGAGATGTAGAAAACATCTGTGCAACAGGTCAAAAGGGGTACACTTGATCAAATAAAAAGGACCCAATTACCTAATTTAGGGCCCAGTGTGGCAGCACAAATGGTTTAGGGGGAAACATGTGGCTCAAACTGAAAAAATAAATACATAAATAAATTGCATCACAAGAGGGGATTTGATCAAGGACAGTGGATTTGGTAGGCACAACAAAGCTGAAAAGAACAGAGATAACATTAAACTGTACCCACTGCAAATCCTTGCTGGGCCAAAGCCAGAATGAACAATAAGACATCAAACAGTTTAGCTTCCAATGGGTCTATACTGTGAGTGCCCCATCACGCCTCAAATTTGTCCCACGGTACACAGACTTTGTAGGATGATGCCTGGCTACAAGGATGATAAACACCTTCAAGGCAGAGACTGAATGTAGTCAACTCTGACTCAATCTCCACATTAGTTTACAAAATACATCCTGCTTGGGAGAGGTGCCTCACACAGTACAATAATCTATTTCTTTATTTATGATGTTTGGAGAGCACGGCCACAGGGGAAGTGGGGTGCTCTACATATAACATTCCGATGGATACTTCTAACAGCAAATTACCTGCCTTTAAGATATCCCCAGATGCCTGCTGAATCTGGAAGATTTTTCAGCATATCCCCTGCACACCAGTAGGTGGCGCCATGCAGCTTTGCATCCACTCCACACCCGAAGTGACAGCAGGAGCCGCATGTAGGCAGCACCCAAACACACTGATGTCAGTTCCTTTCTTCCTGCGTGGCTGTATGCTGATCCTGTGTTGGATCCTAAATTTTTCCTATCCGTTGACAAGCTTTCTCCTTTCAAGTTTCTCCAGTGTGTAAGGGCTCATGTCCCCTTCTAAAACTTCATGGTTGAAGCCTTGTAGGGATTGTTGCAAAAGCAGGTCTATGCTGTATCCCTACAAGGTGTCTCTGCTGTTTGGGTTTAGAATGACGATCGGCCCAGATCACAGCCAGTAGAGTGAGGGCCTGTGCTCTGGGTGGACGCGTCTGAGACAGGATGTTTTGAAAGGTCCAAAGGAGCCCCGCCCACCCCCTCAAACACCACCAGGCAGATTGTCGCCCTCTAGGCAGGGGTCATCCGGAATGCAAGTACGTTTGCCTGCTCTCCAAGTTGTTTGGGGGGGGTGGGTACAGAGGGGCTTGCGCCATTTTTAAAAGGCTGTAGCTTGCTGACCAGCCTGTTGGCTCAATGCAGGCGGTGGCACGGATGGTCTACAGGACTGGCTTGCAGCAGTGCACAGGGCCCAGAAAAAACTACTCTGGGCTGCTTCTGCAGCTTGGCTGACACCGTCACGCCATCAGCAGTGAGCACCAGCATTGTAAAGGGTGTACGGCAGATGCACTTAGCTCTGCGATGTTGGCTTGCACCAGTCAGTACTAAGTCCCTGAAAAGAGAGCCTCTGCCTACCTACTGCTATCTCTATGCCAACGCCAGAAACTAGCATTGGGTAGTTTATATGTGAGAGTGAGAGAGTGTGAGTGTGAGTGGAGTGCCAGTGGACCACTCTGGCAGCTCCAGCATTTCCTAGTTGAAGTAGCCAGTATAAGTCCAGGAGCTAAACTGTGGTGCAGAAGGCTATAATAATCCAAAGTGGCCAGTCCAGTCCTGGTGGTCTCGCCTTCTTAAGTATTGTGGTAGGGAAGGAGTGTAATTGCATACTAGGCAGAACTGCTGCTGCGTTTGTCTAGCCCAGTTGGTGGTCAGTCCAGGACCGGACCAACTTTTTATTGTGATGGGGAAAGGTAAACGTTATAAGTGCAGAACACTTGCTAGCCCACTTTGATTAATGCACTGACTGCCGATGTCTGTGACACCAAAGAGAAAAATAACTGAATCCGAATTGGCTCGAGGAGAACAGTGACGTGTATTATAGTGCTACAAGGCCCAAGCCTGCAACCGAAAGCACTGCGACTATGCAGGTCATATTTTAAAATGGTATTGCACACAGTATAAGATAGGCTGCCCCAAAATATGCATACATAGTGTTTAATATAAGACAAGTGCTATGAATATATATATATATATATATATATATATATATAAATAATAATATGCAATCAGACCGCTTTGAGGGTGCTGTACAGCAGTTTCGAGATCTTTGTAGAGCTTCTCGTGGCTCAAAGGGGAATACCTTGATATTTCTTTCTTTTCATTGACTTCACCGCTTAGTCTTACTAACAAGAAAGCGTCACTTTAAGTGTCACATATTTGAATGTCATTCCTAAGTACTCTGAAACCATGAAAATATCATACAAAGAGGTCCGAAAGCGTGTCAACTCTACTAGTTTGTAAGTCAGTACTCAAACATACCAACATTCCCTGTTGAATGCGAAACTATAAAATACCGTAACGCAAAGTGTAAGTATTGGCTAAAACAAAAACAGAAAAACAGAGCGTGCAAGTTTTGTATCACTACTTTCTATCCTATCTGGCTCCAAAAACCACAATCGCATTATTCCTCACCCACTCCTCCACACGTTTGTGCCTTGTGACTTACTGGTGCCTACTACTTGCCCTCGTCCCAAACCAATCCAACCATGTTACATAAACACATGCACGCCCATATAATTGCTAACCTCAGCCCACGCAAACTTACCCACTGCGGTATTTCCTCGCTGACTCCCAACTTTCTATGAAATAGTTTATGAATTCCCCGCCTTATGTTCCCTTTGACCTCTTACACACCGGATTCGTGTTTGTGCCTGATGTGTGCATGGACATAGACAGCGGGCACCATTCATGTAAGCATCCCCGGGTCCAGAATACCAAAACAGTAATTTCGGAAAGACAGGAATTCGACAAAAGTGTCAAAGTAAGTGATAAATTGATAAACTTGCAATTAAAAACCGGTGACCATTCAATAGCACAATTTGCGATTAAACATCTACTAAATAAGTATCATAAACAACGGGAAAAGATTAAACACCCTGCGTACTTCAGCCATCTACTTATTATACCCTTTGCATGCCACTGTCAGAGAACGTCCTGTTCTGAAATAGGAAACTGACCCGTTTCCACTTCATAGATCGGACGCTGTTCTAGTCCTCGCACGGTGTTAGTCCTTCGCCTATGTCGATCATTATTCCGTACTGGTGATAAACATGACTGCCATTTTGCAACAATGTTACTTTCATTGCACGGAGATTAACATTAGCAAAAAGGACAGACTATTATGAGTTTTCTGGAAAGAAATACATTATTATGTCATGCATAAACTGAAGTACGCCGCTCGGTATATTAAATATTGATCAAACAGAGTGTTCGTATTTGTATTACTGGTGACACTTAATATCAACAGAAGCGTAATTATTCTTTTAGGCTACTTACGGGGAATGCTACTTCCATTCACGAAGTGTGAGTTTATGTATTTTAGTGACCAATAATACTAATCCAAAATGGTAGCCAGGGCGAGGTGATTGGACGCCAGGCTTGGCAACTGACTAGGTTGAGAGGTGGGCAAGTTAACAGCAGCCAAGCATGATACACTAGGGAAGAAGATCCTGTTTGTCTAACTGAGAGGCGCTCCGATGGCTACGCCGCCGACCCTATCTAACATGCCTCGGGGCTGCGGGTGTAAGGGCATCAGGTCCTGCTTGCTCTGCGAGCCATTGAAGGAGGCCGACGGGGGGCAGCCGAACTCCGCAGACGAGGTACTTAAAGAAGAGGGAATGGGTTATGGCACATACGAAGTTCGATATGACCAAAATGCCAGGTCACGATTCTTTTTGTTAGCATGTCCGTATCATTTTCCACTTTGTTTTACATTGTTAACACGTTTCGCAAACTTTAATTTACTTCAGTAGGCAAAGAGCTCCCATCCCGACTTTGTGCTTGGTTAGTATGTATGTAGTATCCCAAACATTTGACAGTCATTCGACCTCTTTATTAAGGTTTGGTATTATTGTATTCTTTCTACAATTTTGGTGTATCATATTGTCAATTTCGATGTTGTCATTAATGTCAAAGTTGTATGACACCACCACTTACTATGATATCATCAAATATGCTAATTAGCTAGCTCTCCTAAGAAATTTCAACTCTTGAGAGCTCCGATCGTGGGAGTTGTAGTCTTGATTTGCCTCACCTGAACAAACGTGATCAACTCCTCTGATTATTACTATAATCTATGACAGAAAATGCCATGCCTGAAAACATGGTGACCATCAACAGTCCACAAACCCACTAACTCTTCTATCACTCGTCGACTTTATGCAGGGTTTTTACAATGTGCAGCACTCCATTTACTTTTGGTAGTGATCACGTGCTGGCACTTGCACCTTAATCTTTTTGTAAAATGATCAAATATATTTCACCATTGGTTGTATGGAAGGGAGACAACATCAGGAATCCAGTTTCCGACCGGTGAAGCCTATGTGACTCCACAATAAAGACCAGAGATTATTAATTGTGATTAAATGGGTTTATTTTAGTAGATTAATCCATCCTGTATACAGAGTAGGAATAAATTCACATGATACAGCAATATAGTTTGCAGCTTAAAATGTGCCAATAAGTTGAGCTGTAATAATACGAGATGCAGAATAGTTACAGCCACAAGAACAAAGCACATTGTTGCAAATAGGTGTTCCATAAATAAACTTCCCTTTTTATTGTAAGCAGGATTAGTTCACCAGAATTTCTGCCCAGCGAGCATAGAAGGTGTTAGCATGAAAGAGAACCTCTGTAGAAGTTCAGGGAAATAAAGAAGTGTCCGGCATGAAGCTTTGCACTTAAGAAAAGTCCAGTAAGAGAGACTTGTCCCTCTGAGTCGAGGGAAAGTCTGCCTAACTAACTATGGAAGTACCAATTAAATATAACAGTAGCTTCAAAAACACCTATATCTCTCTTTACAGTACCAGGAACCAACCAAATTGCTGAATGCAAATGAGTCAACACACTCCCTTTCAGTTCCCATCTCATTGAACTGGGACTGCAGCTGTCAACCTTGAGCTTCCCACCATCCTGGTGCGTGAAAAATAGAAAGCCTCCTTTGACCATTATTTCTCGGAATTCGTTGTCGGAGTCCTCCCGGCATGCCTTACTACCAGTCATCTGATACAATCAATGAGTCTTTCTCTAGCTAGCGAGAAGCTTGATAATGCACCTGCAAAGCAAAGGTTACAGCACTTGGCAAATTAAAGAAACATTCTCAGTCGAGGCCTTCTGTCGAATTAAACCTCCTGAATCAACATGAATGTGAATTACAATATGAAGTGACACAAAATAAAATCAGTAAACAATGTTAAATGTAAATGTGCATAACATGGCTACAGCAATCAATTAATGCATTCATGTGTATATCATTTTAGTGTTTGAAATGGATATAATCCTTTGATTCATTTGAATGTAACACTCGTTAGTAAAATTAAATCACACATTCAATTTAAATGTCATATGTGAATGTATAAATGTGTATTCATGATGTAAAAAGAGTGGAGCCTAAATTACACTGGTCTGCTAGTTTTGTGCTATAGAAATACCATGTTCACATAACTGCTTGCATGCTTCAGCCTGGAAATTCTACGTGTACGTGGCATGAACAACATCTGTTTATTCCTTATGACTTCTTTTTTTGTCACATGTCACAGTGACATTTGCTTTTTTTTTACCAGACAATTTGTTAGTTGCTACAGTTGGTGGCAAAAAGCCTTTAGGGAAACCAGACAGTTGCTAACTATCCCAAGTTACTTCTTGTCATGTTTGAGTAAGTGACCTAGGCCTACTCTCTTTTTTTTTTTAATTTACCTATTTTAATGTAGCACTCCAGCTATATGCATGCAAACAGAGAATGAGAATGTATATTTTTCTCTTTCCTGACAAGATGCAACCTGAGATTAGATCGGTTATTTGTCATTGGATGCTTGGCAACAAAGTTGACTGTGGTGATTCCTCTTCCTGGGAATCTTAATTCACATGCGTTTGGAGAAAGATGGCTTTTGTTCTTACAGTCTAGCATCAGATGGGACTTTGTAGTAATGGTGAGTATTCAGCGGTTGCAGGCAGAATGTAGGTGGATTTTTATCTTGTTGAAAACACTAAAATCTGAGGTGTGGACTTTGTAATACTGCACGCACCGCAGTACCTGTGTCTTTTTTTTATTTTTTATAATTTATGTCACGGTACAATATATTAGACGGCTTTTATTGTAATGCACATCCCTCCCATAACCGTTCTTGTTGGTGGTTGAGGCACGTTTGGGCAACTATGTTGATTACAATTTGTTGCACATAAGATCAGTGTGTTATGGCGTTTCTTTAGTGTAAGGTAAATATCACACCCCTACCATCATCAGTGTGTCACATGGAGTCATGCAGGACCTTATTCTGGCACCAAATGTACTAAATCTATAGAGGGAACCTCTACGCCTAATCCTGAAAACGACAGGCTTAGCCATGCATCAGTATTCGGGCAACACCCAACTTTACCTGAATACTCCACAGTTGAAGACCACTTAATTCTAAGAGGAGGCTTAGAGAGAGAGGTTGCATAACTAATTGTTACATAGCAGTTCTTTGTTTGTGGAGCCATCTGTGTGGTTAGTACCAATAACAAACCACCTACATTCTGCCTAGTTATACAACTCAAAGTGAGATATACTGATTGTACAAAATTGGTTTGCAAAAATGTGAAAAATTGTGCTTCTAACTTTTTTTAATAGAAAAAACACAATAAGCATTTTGAAGATCTTGATTATTGAAAGATACTTGGAAGTAGAATACAAAAGCAATCACTAAATAATTTAACATTCAAGGACTCTGAGTAACCTCATAGGATTAACAGACCGGATACACAGTGGAATTCAGTTAAATTACATTCTCTGTGCTGAAAGCCTGGGAGTGCACAACGGAATCTGGGAGGCAACTCCAGCTTTAGTCATTTGTAAAGTAGGTACAGCGAGTCAGAAACCGTATTGGTGCACCCATAAAAGCAATAAGAATCTATTGAAGCATCTTGCCTGTAGCAGAAACAATGTTGGGCGGGCATGCCATGCACTCCTGTGGGAGTGAGACAGACCAAGGGAGGGACCGCGGAGGCACGAATGGGTTGCTGCAGTGCATAAGCCTACTTACCTCAAGGCGGCCAGCCTGCTGGTGTTCTTTTGTGATTATCTTCTTTCTGGGGGAATTTCTGAAGGCAGCCTCACATCGCCATAGTGTGGTTTCCTCTTCCCAAAGTCCTCTGGTAAGGATCTCTGGGATATGTTTAGCTGTCCAATCCAAAATGGTATTTCCACCATTGGTGCCTATGGAATCTTCCTGATACAACATGGCGGTCTGGTTTCCTGTGAGGTATTTCCTTTTTGCTACCTATTTAAGGAGGGGGTTCCTGTTCACTCCTTGTGTCAAAACACTTCCAGGACTCCTGTGGTGTTTTCCTGTGCTCCAGTCCTTCCTTAGGATCCTCTAGGAATTGATGGTCTTCCTTCATGATTGTTTGTTGTTTTCCTGGATGTCTTCTGTTGGTCTGGATCCTTTTCTCTCTCAGCCTAGAGTCATGGTTTGAAGTATTTCTAGCGTTCTGGAGTCTTTGCAGTGATTTTTTGCCCTCAGACTTTTTCCTTTTTTATTGGAGCCAATTCCGGGAGGCGCTTTCTGCTTAGGGGCTTCCTGGGTCCACAGCAACATGGCTACTGCAAGAGGTCGCCTATTGCTGGTCACAGGGATTTTATAACTACTTTCAAACTCATTCTTCAACCCTTTTGGTGGCCATCTGTCTGACTTTATACTGAACTCTACATTGGTTCCTGTCCTATCTCCATTCAGGGAAAATCTTCTCACTACCGTCCCACAGGATGCTTACTGCCCTTACCTGTTCTGCCAGAACCATGACACACTATTTCTACTGACTTCATTGTCTCCCTGCCACCTTCTGAGTGAAATCGGTCATCGTGGTTACCATTGACTCTTTTTCCAAAATGGCTTATTTTACAGCCCCAATGAAAATACCTTCAGCCAAGTCCTTGGGACAAATCTTTTTACAGGAAAGTTTCATATGCATGGCTTACCACAGGTTACTAACTGATCATAGCCCTCAGTACATCTCTCGTTCCTGGAAATCTTTTTGCAAATCTCTTAAAACTGAGGTAGACTTATCCTCTGGTGTTCTCACCCAGACTAATGGTCAAACCGAATGATTAAACCCCGGGCTAGAACAATATCTCTGATGCTTGTGTAACTCTACTCAGTCAACTGGCCATCCTTTTTAGTCTTGGTTAAGTTTTCCTATAACAATTTCATCCATCGGGCTACCCAATCGTTGCCATTTTCTGCCTCAGCAATCTTCTTCCTCAGACTTTTTCCCTGTGAAATTAATGAGTTCTATCACGGTCCCTGCTGCTGCCAGCATTATTTGACAGCTGCAAGCTGTTCGACTGAAGAATTCACATAATCTTCAGGTATTTAAAATGTGGATGCAGCTTTATGCTTACAACGGCTGCATCTCTTCTCCTTCCCATGAAATTGGAGATAAAATATGGGTCTCCTCCATGTTTTTACCATCTCATCTCTCCCTCAATACATTTAAATCACAATTCTCTGGGCATTTTAAAATTGTCAGGTCATCAATCCAGTTGCCTACCAAGACCCATTGTCTCCCACTTGGAAAATCCATCCTGTGTTTCATGTTTCTCAATTAATGCCTTACAGAGTGAATCCTTTTCAGCATCTGTTTTCTTTGCCTCCTCCTATTTTAGTCATTGATGAACATGATTTAAGGGTGAGGAGATTTGTGACTCTCACATTTTTGTGGGAAACTCACATTTTTGATCCAATGGAAATGATACCCTCTGAGTGATCAGTCTTGAGAGGATACCCCCTCCGATCATGCCACAGTTTTGGTCTGCCGCCTCTTCCGTAGGCTTACGGATAAGCAGAAAGCTTCTGCCACAGTGCATACTGTGGCATGCCTCCCGAAGCCCGCAGCCGAGACAATGTCGGGCTGGCAGAATGCTCGCTCCCATGGGAAAGACCGCAGAGGCACCGGCGAATTGCCACAATTCCTAAGCCTACTAACCTTAAGGCGGCCAGCACGCTGGTGTGGTCTTCTGTTGCAGTCTTTTTCTTTGGGGCATTTCTGGAGGCAGCCTCAACGTCTTCATAGTGTGACTTCTTCTTCCCAGTGCCCAGTCCAAAATTTCTGTTCGACCATTGAACCCTTTGGGATCTTCCCACTCCAACATGGTGGTTTACTGTGAGGTATTTCCTGTTTTCTACCTACTGACGGGGACGTTTTTGTTCCCTAATTGCGTTGCAATGTTTCCAGGTCTCCTCTGGTGTGTTCTTGTACTCCAGTCCTTCCTTAGGATCCTCTCAGAATCAACTGTGTTCCTTCCTGATGGTTTGCTATTTTCCTGGTTTTCTTCTGTCGGTCTGAATCCTTTTCCCTCTCTTCTTAGAATCCTGGATTGAAGTTTTTGCCAGTGCTCTGGTGTCTACGCAGAGGTTTTTTCCCCTTGGGCTTTCTCCTTCTTCTTGGGGCTAATTCCAGAAGACACTTTATGCTTAGGCTCACCCTGTGTCAGCAGCACCTTGGCTACTGAGAGGGGTGCCCCATACCCTTGGCAGTCAACAACTGAAAACTTGGGCATCTGGTCCAACCCACAGCCAAAGACTCTCCCCCTGGCGTCAGCTGCGTGACATCTATATTGAAAAGCTATATCTAGAATGATATGGTAACATATCCCTTTACATTTGAGTGCACACAGGAGAGGACTCACTTGGAAAAGTACATTCTAAGAGAGCTACAACTAAACTTATTACCTTAGACTGGTCTGATGACTCATTGTCATTTTTAACGATCTCTCACACACTAAACCTGCCTCACAGATGGAAACCTCTCCAAACCAAAATGCTCACTTGTAAACTGGAAAAGCTCACCCTCTTAGACATTAAAGAGCAAATTGCTCGCAAGATCAGTCAAGGTGGCTCATCTGTAAATGTTAAAGAGGCTAAATAAAAATCTGTGTGTGATAATAACAGTAAAACAACTGACCCCCCATTAATCTAAAGAGCCCCTACACTACCAAGTCAACCAAGATTCTCAAATCAAATCGCTCAAACTAAAACAACCTCAGAAAACGAATGGAGAAAACTGAAATCTCCCAGCTACTCTTTAAGCAATAAACTTGTTATTTTAATAGGGAATCCATCTGCCTTTAAGAGCAACTCATGATCTCTCTTAATAACATCCGATCATTGTTCTGGCACATAAAAACCAAATCCACCCATCTGAGGTCCCCAGGTCCTCTGAAAAGATCAATCATTTAACTGAGAAAATCTGATTATCGAGAACAAATTTATGTCCACCTGATTTACTGTACTTCTCCTCCCCTGTTTCTTCCCATATTTGGGACTCCTTCTCGCCAGTCAGAAATGTAGGAATGAATCCATGAAACATCTAAAACATAGAAACTACTTTGTGACCCCATAACAGCCAAATTAATCAAAGACAAATTCCAAAATTTAAGGACACATAGTTTGATCTGGTCAGTGCCTCCCAAAGACAAGGCATATGCCTGACTTCATTGGAAAAAAGGGACGATCATACCAAAATAAAAAAACCTAATCTTGATCCCTCCAAAACGTCTGGCAAGTCTTCAGTCTACCATGGCTAGGAAAAAACATAGAAAAAAACACAGTTTCAAGCTTGCCAAATTATTATATCTTTATACAGAGTTTAGCAATCTGGCATCAGAGCTGATTTCAGCATCAAAAGAAGAAACTTAAAAGTGCTCAACTATGTACACTATTGTGAGCGTATCTGGCCTTATTTGGTTTTCTAATTTCTATTTATAGGGGGACGGTTAGAGGTCTAATGGACCTATGAACTCTGTTAAGAGTGATTTTCCATGAACACCAAACCATAACCTAACCACAATGAAGGAACACAAAAGAATCATCAATTCGTTTAATCAGTTAAGAATCAGTAAATTTTGACACACCATGACCCATTTGGCCAAGAATAACCACACAATTTGGTAAAGTTTGAATTTTTATTTCCCTTAGTTAAGTTTTTTGCAAGCTATAGATCAAATGATTAGGCCCATTGTCATGTCCTGGGAACTTCAACTTATCATGGTCAAAAGATAATAGTATCCATAACTAGAATATAGTATTACAGCATATGAGTCTCACAGGAAGCTTGAAGAATAAATCTTTGCAATATTTTTACTTTAGGTTAGCACTGTGTAAACAATGTAAAATTCTGCTGAGACTGAGAAAAACATTTATTGATATTTCTTTAATACTTAACGCTTGACATTAGGCCTTTTCTCAAGTAGGCCCCCTTTTCACAGTCTTTTAATCCTGTTAATAATTATAAGTAAAAACATTTCATTAATCTTTATTAATATGAATCAAAATGCATTCAGTTCTACAAGTGCATGTCAATTTTTATAAACGTTTATTTCCATTAGTACACGTTATGACTACCACCTATGGTGGGCACATTTTACCAACTCTCGACTTTTACTCTAATTGACTACTGTACGGTAATTCTTACTTATTACACATTGAAATATATTCTAGAACATTTATTTAGGCTTTCAAACCATATTCTCAGTTTGTGCCTGTTGGTATTACAAGACATTTTAGCTGCCTTTGTTACAATCAATCACTGTCACAAACATTAGAACACCACATGGGGTTCCGATATACGATTCTAAGCTGACTCCAATCCTTCCTGACACACCAATATCAAAAGGTGAAAACTGAAGACCACAGTTCCTTTACAGCTTCCCACAGGGACAAATCCTAGCCCCTACCTTGTTCATTCTTTACATGGAACCACTTAGTCAGGTGTCACGTTGCATCAATATGCGGATGATGCCCAACTATATCTAGAATCTGCTTACGCCAATTACATACATTTGATGGAAGAGACATTCTGCTACTAACTCTACCCCACCTTTCTGAACTTCTTAAATCTGAAAGGTGTTTACCTAAGGTGTCCCATCCTCATAATCCTAACAATTCAGTCTTGATTTGGCTCTCACTCTTGTCCCTGTATTTATATAGTGGTGAAGACAGCAAAGTTTCACCTTCACATCCTAAAGGATATCCACCACCTCCTTTCTTAAATCATCTCTAAACAGCCGTTCATTTACGAGTTATCTCAAGACTAGTTTTCAAAAATATCATACTAGCTGGGGTCCACCAAACTTGATGCCCCCCCCCTAAAAAAATTACTTCCCTAGGCTAGTTCACTCTGCTAGAAATATTAGTTATTTCAATTTCCATTCTCAGTGATCAGCATTGGCTTCTCAACATGACAAATATCACATTTTAAAATCTGTTACCTTGACTGTATGCATATCCATAACTATATAACTGTTTATATACCAAACCTTCTCACCATTTGTGGGCCTAAAAAATCATAAGATGTTTGTTTTTGAAACCCATAAATGTAGAACATCCATAACACATAATCACATCTTCCCTGGAGCAGTCATCACAGCTTGGAACTCTCTACCACCCAAGCTCAAACTGTAACCCCACATGTCACCTCCCAGAAACACAGCAAGCCCCACTTCTTCAGACGCTACCTAAATTAAACTATAAATGACCTAGGTTTGCAGAAAATATGTAAGGCACTATGAAATGTTTGTTCTCATTGTTGTAACCCTATGCCCATCTCAATTTAACCCTCTTTGTTTTTTTATTTTTAAATGCCTTCACACCCAAGTAGGGTTGGTCGCACTATAGAAAAAGTTAAAGTTAAACTACTCCCTCCTAACTCTCTCAATAAGCCAGTATTTTCCATTTGCCCCCACTTCTCAAGCCTCTTCTAAATGAGTTTTTCCACCTTTTCATGTCACATGAATGGTGATTGGAGAGTATTGGTTTACATTTAATACACTTTCACTGCAAGTTTTGAATGTGTTTGACTGTTGTGTCATTTCTTTGCAGAGGCTAGGGTGCCTAACATGGATAGAAAAACTTAAAAGGAGAGAAAAGATTAAAGTAAGGGAAGTATATGAGAGACTGAGAGCTTATCTTAATGAGATTTTGTTTTGATTCACAAATGGGTTTAGTACAAATACAAAAAGCCATTTTGCAGTCGCAGACCTGTGATTATTGAGAATCGCAGCTTTGTGACCGCAAAATGGCTTTGTACATCTGGTCCCTAATGTTTTTGCTCCATGCCAATGAAACAACTAAATTCATTGTGGTACTGCACAAACCAATGATACATTACTTTCCCTAATGTGTTATGCCGACCAATAAATTTAAGTGATGATTGGGGTAGGTGGGGCAGCTTACTAGACTCAGTCAGACGTAGGACTAGGGAGCTTCGTCGTGACTCCCACTTTCAAGGCAAGCAGAGGCAGCTACATGCAAGAGTGCATAGTGGCACCGAAACATCTGGTGCCAGAATGATTGTGACATGGGTGGGCCTGGCCCCAGTGCCGAATGGATTTCCCCTAAACGAAAGTTCTTGTGAGTGGTGGAGTCACCCTTCCTCCTCTGCAATTTTCAAGCTGGCTCTGATCATATAAGGTTAATTGGAGAAGGCTGTGGTGCCAAATTGTTTTTGAGATTACCTGGCTGAGTGTGGACATGACATCCCAGAGACTGGAGTAGGCTGCTTACCGCATTAATATAGTAGACTCACAGTGACGTGGCCCTGTGGGTGAGATTAGCCAGGCCATGTTCCTGGTATGGGACGAAGGTGAGCCCGAGAGCTGAAGGTGAGGTCACACAGAGTCATGTGCGGAATGGTGTGCTTGAATGCTGACTTGATATACGAGTCTGCCTGAACTTTTTGAGGCCCAATCCAGAGAGTGGAGTGCCAAACAGATCCACTGTGCCTTCTGTTACCTCATGAAGAGAAGAGGCCCATCCTCGGTCGGAAACGCCCCCCAAAGACCACAGGGTCAAATGTGTAAAACACAAGAGGGACTTCTTCAACCTGAGTAAGGTACAAGGGCCCCACCTTTGCTGGGATAACCAAGAGATAGAAGACTGCCTTACTGTTAGCATGGCCAGTGCGAAGCGCTATAACAGGACCTACTGAAACAGATGAGAGGCACTCTTCAATTGAAAGTGGCTTTGAGAATCTTAAAGTCAGAGTGAACCAGACTGAGTCCCAACTGGGAGGCCTTCATCAATGAAAGTAGAAAATTGAGAATGCAGTGCTCATTGAGGTGGAGGCAACAAGAGGACTTCAGGCAGTGCTTCATTTCTGCTCTGATCTAGTTGGAGAAGGCGGGGGGAAATATTGGACAATTGGTCGAAGGCTTGTCAATGGAATATTTTGGGTATTCCAAAACCAGAAGAAGGAGGGAGTATGGTGGTCGTTATCACCCAACTACTGGGGCCGGAGACAACGGGGAGAAGAAGATGCCGCTTCTATGGATGTGTGCAAGGCTTTCCCATTGCCAACAAAAGGCCCAAAAACTGATTGGCAGCGCACCTTGCTGGAGTTGGGGAGTCCACAACAGCGAGAGGCCGTGTTATGGTCTGCCGCAATGCAGAGAGGTCTAATGTTTAGGGGGCATAGGGTACTGATGTTTCCTGATCACAGCAGGCTGGCACAGAGCATGAAAGCTACTGGCAGCCGGTCATGAATACTCTGTGGAACATGGCAAATTTGGAGGCACAACGTAATGGGTGGAGTTTTGTCTTCCTAGATTCGAAAGCATCGAAGGCTTTACTTGACAGTGAAAAGAGACCGGGTGAGTGCAAAGCCCCCAGGAAGACACGTGAAGGCCCTGGGTCAGTGGTTCCCAACCTGTGGTCCAGGGACCCCCGGGGGGTCTGCGAAGCGTCCTCAGTGGGTCCATGACCGCTTAGAAAATTAACTTATATTAATAGATTAATAAAGTGTATGTAAATAAACTGGCTAAATGTACAATTGAAAAAGTCTAAACGTGCTGTAAATGTCAAGGAATTTGAAATTGGAGACTAAAAATTAAATTGGTATCCTCAAATTGATTTGGGGGAGTAGTGCAGGTGCATCAAACATAATATAGTATTGACTTCAGAAAAGCTCCAACCTTCCTATTCAATTGAAACAAATATTTTTTATTTTGTTTGCAAATGAAATAACGTGTTTTAATGTGTGTATGTGTTTAATGGAATGCTTGTTTCTGTATTTTTTGTATATTGTTTTGCTGTCCAACTCATTGATAATGTATAGGCCTGGGTCCCTGGTTCCAGTAATGACTCAGTGGAGGGGGTTAGGGGTACCCAGATTCCATTATTGATTCAGTTAGGGTCCCGGGTTCTCACAAGGATAAAGTGGGGGTCTACAGGAGTCAAAAGGATGGGAACCACTGCTCTAGGTCACTGGGTATTGACCATAAGTTCCAGAGCAGAACTTTAATAGTTTGGATGTCGCTTAGAGTTGAGACTATAATGCCGCTATTATCTTACCTCCCTTCCCCACAAATGACTTACCCTTTGATTCCCGTTCTTTAAAGTAGCACAGGGTAAAAAACCTTTCGCACGGTTACTATCAGTGCAGGAATACAGTGATAGGTCAATTGTTATTATCGGTCAACATGTAGTTCAGTGGGTATCCTTGTGTCAGTTTGCTTTACAACTATGTTATTGTTTTTTATTTTTTTTCCTTTTTCTCCTGCCCAAAAAACATACAAACGTTAAAATCACGTGTTTGGTGCAAAGTCAAGTAGATGTGAGTCCAAATTCACAAGTGCTAAATGCTGGTGACAGTATATACCAATGTGGAGTCTTCGGTGCTTAATTGGTGTCGGTGGTGGGAACCAGCCTTCCTTTTGTGGAGGAGGTCTTATGTTTCATTATTAAACTCTGACCGAGAGCTATGGGGAGGGAGCGACGGATCGGACAACAGTGACAAAGGGAGAAAGCAGGAATGAAAAGGAACTTGCAATAGTGAGATATTGAGGCAGGCCGTTTAGGGTAGTGAAAAAAAGAAGCATACAGTTCAATCCTGCAGTGCATCCTTGGTGGTCCACCGATCCTGGACACTGCGCCACAAGTGCCGGGCTCGCAAGAAAACTGTGGGCCACCCCACCACACATTTGTTTTCCTTCAAATTAAATACTGTCAGTCTTTAACATATTTGTAAGCCATGGAAACATTAAAGAACCTCTACACAGTAAGAATACTGCAGATTGAAACAATATACATTCCACAGAAAACTTTTGCTGTTTAACTGTGAACGTGTTGTAATGCAGCTTTCTGAGATGTCGCCAGAATGCTGTGATGGTATTAGTAGTTTGATTCCTCTAAGAAAGCTATGTCAATTGGTGATTACATTTGATGGAGCAGTTTTGGTGTGTACGGTGTGCTGTTTCTGTTTTAGAATTGTAATGACTAGTTCTCTACTGATATCTCTACTGTCTGCTTTATTTATTTTTCTCTTTTGCAGAGGAAGGCAACTTTTGTTTACTGCCCTACATCTGGTTTAGCCATTGGAGAGGAGTCGTCTGAATTTTCTGGTTGGACCTTTCCTTTTTCTGGGGTGGTTTTGATAAATGACTTTGTAAATGAAGACGAGGAGCGCATGATGACGTCTATGATGGATCAGGATACTTGGAAGGAATCTCAGTCTGGCCGGCGGAAACAGGTGAGAGTCACAATTGGTACATATCTTTTCTCAGATATAAGGTGTAAACAACAATCGCATCTCCTAAAAGGGGCGGGGCGCGTGCGGCACGACAGGGAGGGGAAGTGGAGGGGGGAAACACATTCAATTATTTAAAAAAAAATAAAAAAAAATTACCTTAACTCGCTGCACGCCGCTCCTCCGTCTCAGCTGCCTTCTGCTGCAGGCACAGGCTCCCAGCCTTCCCTGCACCAATCCTGACGCTGCTCAGAGCAGCGTCAGGAATGCCTGGGAGCCTGTGCAGGCTGTCTCCAGCCCAGCAGCACGGTTACCGGGCTGGAGACAGCCTACTGCACATGTGTGTTTGGCCGGCCCAAGACTGCTGGACAAACACACATGCACTCTCCCTCCGTGCACATCACCCCCAATGCCCTGCCCCTTTCAAAACGAAAGGATGATAAACATAGTTTCAGTTTTCATTCTGAAAGGTTTGCAGCTTCTGCTGCTGGGGGGGGGGCGGGGTCACGCTCCTCTGCCCATATATGGGAGCCGCCCCTGGTAAACAACATAGAGACCCCTCACTTCTGAAAGACCCCTGCCTTATGAATTTTTGGCAGTGATTGAAAAGACTCCAAAGTAACAGGGTAGTTGATCAAAGCTGTTGTTCCTTTAGACAGACTTTACTTTGTAAAATACTGGAGGGTGGCCTCTTTAGAAGCAAACAATATCCTAGAAGATCACTGCATGCCGCCTCTTTATTGCTCCTCACAATTGAACATTTGTTTGTTTTTTAAAAGCAAATCTGGTCCATTTTTTTTTTCCTTTATCACTCTTTACTCATTCTTATAAGTCGGTATAATGCATATTGCAAAGAACACATATAATACGACTTTGCCATTAATTATCCGGGATCCTATTCCTGCGACAGAGTGTATAAGTCAAGTACTAAGCCATTTGAATGTAAATAACAATTTAAATCGGGTCCCAAGGCTTGGCTGTGATGTACGCCTGTTGGCTAGCCAGCGTGCTCATGCTTCATTGGATCTGGAGAACTCTTCCATGTAAATCCAAGCCATTTATTATGTAGGTCAAGTGGTCCCCGTGCCTCCCCAATTGCTAACTAGCTACCCCTCATGTGTCTTGACACAGTTTTTTGTGAACTACAGCGAAAGTAGTAGTGTTTGGTATCAAACACTATATCTTAGTAAATCCACACTGATGTCATTGTTGGTTTTAATGCATACATCCAGAGGGTACCTTAGCAGTACCCCCTGAAACCTACAAGTCCTCTAGTATAGTAAGTCCTCTAGTATGCTTGCTGGCATTGACCAGCCCTGTCACCACAGACGGGTTTCCGACCCCCTGGAGGTGAGAGCCCCCACTCTGAGGTCCCAATCAATGCCTGCTCTGGCAGGAGGTGTTATCATCTCCTCCAGCAGGATGGCTAGTAAACCTGCATACCAAGACCAGCGACTTCAAAGTCCCTGCCACAGTTCATATGCGACACCAGCTTCCCTCAGACCTGGGAGAGGATGTAGTGACCCCAAGGGTAAGTAGCTGATTCGCTACTACCCTTCACTTCCCTTAAAGCACCTAAATTGAGCATTTAAATGACCCCCTGACATCAAGAAAAGGAGATCAAGTCAAGACTGGGACCAACTTCACAAAGAGCTGCAAACCCCCCTAAACCCTTAGAGGAATGCCCAGCACCTCAACAACCAAGAAAGATCTCCCTTAGAACAGAGGATCTGCTTCCCTGGCTCTTCAGGCACGGCTTGTAATGTCCGGTACTCTTTCACGTTGGCCCACCGAGGGAACAACAAGCCAGGAGAAGATTGTTTGGAGCTCAGGAGGTCAGCCCTGACACTTCTCCGAAGTGTTGAAACGCTGACCCCTGACAGAGTCTCCCCACACATATACCCGGGGTACTGGACCCCTTGCAGCAATCATGGCTTGTTGGTGGTCCATTCGGTACTCTAACAGCACCAAAGCAGACCTACCATTGAGGGATGCCAGGATCCACAAGTCCAGTCAGGAGAGCAGCCCCTCTGCCCTGTTTCCTCTCTTCACCAAGATACAGTGTGGACGTCTGACCACCGCGACCTGACGCCTCAAAGTACCACTGCATCCGAGCACCACAGCCCGAGTCCGAGGGAGGCGACGGTGTCAACGGAGATCTAGGACCCTCAGAAGCTGAGCCCAGCCTTGGGTTTGGCCAGACTTGTCCCCCAGTCCCTACCTGCTGCCTCTTTCTGCAGGGACTGAGAACCGTGAGAGTCTTCAGCAGCGTGACCCGACTCCTCAGAGCATCACTGCACAGGAGCTTCGAGCACGAGTTTGGTGTTCCTGCGTGCCCAAGACCTGAACCCCCCCTTTGGGTTTACCTGGACTACCCCCCCTCCCTGTCCCCACTTGCAGCCTCTTTGTCCCAGGATCATTTCCTATTGAAGTGAATGGGCCACCCAATGCTGAAACGCACATCTGCACCTGGACGCCCCAGGGCATCTCAAGGTGACCTGTTGGTGCTGGATGTATGACTCTAGAACAAAAGCTGTAAAGCAGACAACTTCAGTAAGGAAAGCGATAGAACAAAGCTGGAATTCTCACCCCAGTTTCTAGAATGAACTGTAACAGCACACCAGCATGTAGAGTGCTATTAAACATGCCAAAACAACAAATGCCTTAATCACGCGCCCACTTACAGGCATCATTTTGCAGTAAAATATTCCACTTACTTTTGAACATTTGGAAATCGTTTGTAATTACCCAAATCATATTGCCGCCTTGCAGAAATGCATTACACATTCCTTGCAGTGTACTGGTTTGTTTCCGCCCAGTGCACAAATGCAGTGAAGTAATGGACATGTAGTCTTTTTGGATTGTGAAAGCACAGGCATTGGTGTGCTGCTGTGAGCTGCTCCTGTAATAAAGAATAACCAAAGCAGGTTGTGAAAGTTTTTTTTGGCCTGGGACAAATCTGTTGTCATGATAAAGTGTCAGTGTGGGCAGTAGCTGCAGCAACTTGTTAGCGAATACCTTCTATGGTGTTTTATAGTTTAGATTAGTCACGGAGAAGGGTGGTAGAATTTGACCTCTTGGAGTAAGGATCCTTTTTGTTTAGTAGACTTGTACGTCGGTGGGCTGTGTCAGATCAGGTGGTATAATCCCACTGGGAACTCATCTGAGCCTGGTATCTATCAAGCAAATTATTGCAATTTGTATCTCAGTTGATGTCGAAGAGGTGCCCTGCACTTCCTTCTGCGGATTTGTTATGGTGAATATTGCAGTTAAGTCTAAGTATGTCTCCACGTGAGTATCACTGCATACCGGTGTCTTAAAGTGCCAATGGTACCCTAGTCTTTGTCAGGAATAATGACATATCATGGCAGAGGCCAGTACATTTAGCGTCTTTCTCCATGCTCCTGGTGCCCATGCCCCGCCTTTAAGGGGCACTGGCTGCTTTTAAAAAAGTTCAAATGTAAGGAATGCGCACAAAGATTTTGAGATATTGCTGGCCCCCCATCCCTGTATTTGCAGGCAATGGCAAAATGTCCCTTGCCTCATACATATTAAGGAGGCAAGAGGTTTTCTGAAGGTACATTCTGCAGTGTGCTTGATCAGTAAATCGGCAATAATGTAAAACCAGGCCAGGGTCAAAAGCTAGTCGGTTTAGTTCATCCAAGATCCAGGAAGCTCAATGTTCCTTGAAATATTTAGTTCTTCCACTCACTTACTTGTTGATGTTGTATTCCTGCCGTTCTCTCCTACAGCTAGCATGATGCCTCACATTGACAACAGACACTAGGGGCCTGATTACAACCTCGGCGGATGAGACACTCCGTCACAAACGTGGCGGCTATCCCACCCACCGTTTTACAAGTTCCATAGGATACAATGGAACTTGTAATACGGCGGACAGGATATCCGTCATGTTTGTGACTAAGTATCCCATCCCCCAAGGTCGATTTTGTTTTCCTGTGTATCATATGATGCGCTGCACAAGTCATATTTTATGTTTATCAGCAGAGGGCATATGCACCTGTGCCGGATTATTATAACCACAAAGGGAGTGAACACATATATTTCAGATCAAAGTCTCCATCCATAGGGTCTCTATTGCTCATACCTCCATTAGAGTCTTCTTGTTGATGTGATTATGCTTACTTGTCTTCCACTTAAATGTTTAGTGGTCAAACATGGCATTTTTCATCACTATTTGATGGACTGGGGAGCTGTGACTCACAAGACCTGTAACACCTGCTGGAAAGACACAAAATCTTCATTGCAGTGCATAATTTGAGCAGGTGTTTGACAGGGTTCAGCATCAGAGCTCATTTTAGAATAGCATGAGTTTAAGTGTTTCATTCATGCTAGTCGATGGTATATTTTGCATGCACAAATCACTTCTTCTGTAGAACTGCTAATAGTGAACGCCACACTAATTTTATTTTTTACATAAACGGCTGGAGCAGCTCGTGGTGCTTTCTAGGGTTGGGGCGAGTGGGGGCATAGGGAAATGAATTTAAAAAAACAAACCACTTACCTGGATCGCCGCTGCTGCCGCCACCGCCACGCCACTCCTCTGCTGCAGGCACAGGCTCCCAGCCTGCCCTGCGGCCAATCCTGACGCTGCTTAGAGCATGCGCTCTCCAGCCCGGCAACACAGTGCTGGGCTGGAGAGAGCCCTGTGTGAATGTGTGTTTGGCTGGCCCGAGAGGAGTGCACAGTGCAATCACAGCCTGTGGCCCAGCCCCTTTTACTACAAAATAATAACAACACACAGTTTTGTAGTAAAAGGTTTACAGCAGCTGCTGCTGGGGGGGGGGGGGGGGGGGTGGCAACACTCCTCCACCCTAGTGGAGGAACAGCGCCTGACTTCTACCACAGAAAAGTGGCAGTGGCACCTTGCTTCACCCAAGCCCTAACACCCTCACAAGAAGGTACCTGTAACACCAAGCTCAAGATGCCCTCGCACTCCCCGTTTACATCTAAATGTAAAACCGAAAGTGAGGTGCACTATGTGTTTTATCTGCGTTTCTAAGGTTTTTAAGTTATATATAACCAAACTAACCATTACTTCAGGTTAAACTTTTATTGTTCCCAGTGATTCTTTTTGTGATCATATCTAACAGTTCCCTGCTGTACCCAGGACCTCTTGACATTCAGGAAACGCCTCAAGACATGGCTTTACGACCAGTAGCCCCATCCCCCCCCAGCGTCTTGAGACATTAACGGGTGAGTAGTGCACCTTTATAAATCCTTTGGTTGATTGATTGCACCCAACCACCAAGATACCAGCTACCAACCCCCAACACCCTTGGTCTTTGAATTTTAGCCCGGCCCATCAGAAGTAGCACGAGTTCAGTGACCACATGATAAAACACATATTTTGTGTTGTTTGTTTCATTATGGAGCGACACCATACCTTAAAGTGTAGAATTTGAAATTATATATGTAGTGCACAATGCTACCATCAGACAGATTTTCCAGGGTAGTGACATCCCGCCCTAGGCCTTAGGGGCCCGACGTGCCCAGGTGCCACCCCATTAGTGACGTGCTGCAGTCACCTGTAGAGGTAGCCTTGAGTACCTTAGTCCTACAGTGCTTGGGCTACACATCCATCTGGCCTTCCCCTCACCCTCTCCCATTTATCACATGTGGAGTCAGGAGCCTCGCTGAACTCACCCAATCTTGTGACAAGCTGGGAGAAATTGGGGTGAGAAAGAAGAGACTGAAAGTTCGTGCCTGCATAGTGCATCAGGTTGGTGTATGAGCTGCTCAGACTGGGACTTTGTTTAAGTGTTCAGGGTGGAAAGGCGCTTCTGTCCTCTCCAAAATGTTCCACGGAGCACCCAGTAGCTGTGGAGGGACAAAGTCACCTGATGGTAAAAGCATCCCAGCAGAAGCTAAATGACGCTGCATACCATTGCTGTGTGACTTTTTCATGCCTGTGCAGGCCAGACACAAGAGCACTGGTCTCCTCAATTTGTGGAAATCACATACCCATCTTGAACCTTCACTTTCTCCTAGTGAGCAAACCGTGTAGAATCTGCTGTTAAGTACTTCGTTGCCTGCTCTTGCCACACAGTGACCCCCCCCCCCCCCCCAACCTTTTTATCAGCGGCACAGATGGCTAGCTGGGCGGAGGCAGAGCTGGTTATGGTGGGTGACTGTTATGAGACCTCCACACTGATACCACTGGCAACCCTGATTTAATTGTATGGCCTGCCCTCGGACCAGTTCCTCCATTACGAAGCACTTGTCTGGACTTTCACGGCTCTCTGGGATAAGGGCATGGATGAACCACAGACGCATGCAGACCTCCAGCTGTTGTTGTATATGGGAGCCGAGCGGCACTTGGTGAAATGGTTTTATGGCACTCTTAATCAAATGGTCAGTAAACCGCTACATGTACTACGAACGAAGTGGGAACTGGGCAGGGACATACTGGACCAAGAGTGGGTGTGATTGTTGGTGTATCCACAGAAGATCTCCTGTAACACACACCTCAAATGTAGTCAATTCAACTACCTTCACCAGACTTAGCGGACACCTAAGAAACTTACAACTATTTATGCGGAAGAGACCAGGCACTGTCCTAGATGCGCCTCAGAGAAGGCAGGTTTCTGTCATATGACCTAGTCCTGTGCTTATGCCTGGGACTTTTGGGCAACAGTGGTGCGGGAGCTGGATAGGACACTCGACCTCGGTATAACTTGCACTTTGGAGATGTTCTTGCTGTGGCCCTTCCCTAGGTCAAAAACTAAGAAGGTGGAGAACCGCTTCATTGATTTGGTGGTGATATTGGCCAAGAGGCAGATTTCCTTGACCTGGAAGTCAGTGGTGGGCCTGGTGGTGTCCAGGTGGGAGACTGCTGTTAGGGAGTGAGCTAGAGCATAAGAGTTAGCGCTTCAGAGGGAAGAAAAGAGGGAGTGATGGGACTCCCCAAAGCTCCTCTTTGGATGGGAATCCTAGAGGCTTTTAAGGATCCAGATGGCCGGTCTGCACCCTTCTCCAGTGCATTGGGCTGAGAGGAATGAGGTAAAACGGCAGACCAGAAGACCGCACACAGCTATTGCAGGTGCTTTGGCTGTTGGGGGCCTGAGGGGGTATGTTGAATGTGCTATAGGTTAGCTCTTGTCTGGTATTGTTATCCCTGAGGGTTCATGCCTGTGCCGCCTTCCTGACTGAGTGGGGAAAAGTGTTGGCCTGACCTCTTCGGCCCCTATTTGGCGAACAAGAAATTCGATAATTACCTATGCCCAACAGTTTACATTGTTCGGTTCTGGTTATTGTTTTCAGGTCTGCTCTGTATCTTGACAGGAACTATGTATTGGGCATGGATGTTCTGTTCCAGTGAATGGAAGGTCGAGATCTAATTTTCCAGGGCATTCCATAAGTGTTCGAATTCAGAGAAAAAACTGTGAAGAATAATGTTGGATCTAACTTACATCCTTGGCTTCTCATAGGCATGGTGTAAATTTCTAAGAGATGTTTTGTTACATTGTGAGTTGAGGAAAACCTAATAAACTTATTTGCCAAAAAAAGAGATGCCTGCTCTGTAGTTTAGAATTATATCCCCTCCCCAATCCAGGTGCAGCAGTAATTTAATGGCCTGACCTAACCAGAAGCAGCTAGGGAAGCATTTTTTAAAACAAAGTTCAGAATCATGTAGATTTTTTTTATGCGGGCATGCTGCAAGCTCACATTGTGGCTGAGCTCCTGTGTCAGTAAATCCAGTTGTTTCCGTGATGGATCACCCCTGTGGGTTTTCAGGTGGTGCCCCACCAGAAATATCACCTGTCATGCCGATAGTCTGGAATTTTTAGTCTTCCACCTGAGAGGCAGCACCAGACCTTGGGAATGACAGGAAAAATATCCAACTGTGCTTGTATGATGGGCCTAGCAGCCCATTAATCTTAAACAGTTTGTGCCTTTTTATGGGGGGCGCTTCTAGGAAGTAGCTGCTTCCAGCCCTTACCTCGTCAGCATGTCCCTGCTCCCAAGTCAGTAGCAGGGCCTATGCTTACCCCTGAAGCATGACTGACAATGCAGCAAATCAGCATGCAGCTCAAGCCTTTATTGCCCGCACGTGTTGTTTTCCTCTGTTTCAGATGTATGACTCATATGATTGAGTAACTTTCACTGCAGCAATAAATGTTACAAATAAATACAACGTGCAAAGCGGTATGCTTTAATATGCTTTTTTTAGTGTGCTTCACTAGTCCTGCACCTTGAAAGAGCAACAGCAGATGCACTGGCTTAAATGACTGACATTTCTGAGAGGGTCCACTTTCCAGCGTAGCCTTTACTCGCGCATGTTGCCACCGGAGCGGAGTGTTGCGGACGCGTTGGTCTAAGATGCTAGCACTGCTGAAGCTTGATGTCATTTTGAAACATTGTTTCTGAACACTGTAGATAAGCTACACTTCGTTACTCCAGGCAGACACCAGTTTCACCTTTTGAAGCAATCTCTGCAAGGCCCTCAAGAGTAGTTGTTGGTCACCCACAGAAGGGAAGCCAGTGACGTTCACACATAACTAGCAGCTCACTGGTTTGTACCACTAATCCCACCTCAGCTCTTACATGTGTAGCCTATATGTATGTAGTGTTGGCTTGTTTTGTATGTAGTTTTCTACTCTGGTCTTTATCTCACTTTCTTTTGTCCCTTTCTGTTTCTAACACATTGATAGGAGACCGAGGCCGCTTGAGTGGCGTGTCTTGTATTGCACACAATTACATTCCACATTGTAAGCATCAAAGCACTTCATATTTTATACACACACACAGAAGGTAATAAAACAAATGTTATTACTCTACGCTACAACAGAATGGTGAAAACGTAAGAATAAAAGTTATTTGTATCAGTATGTACAACAGTATTGGAATGCACACAATTAAGATACTAATGCGAGGAGCAATTAACCCTCATCAACATGTCAGCGCTGTATAACAAATTAATTAATTCAACATACATTAACTGTGCCATTAGGCCAATTACTTTACTCTTGTTCACAACAGCTGCCAACAACTTTCCCACCCGCAGTCTAAGTAGAGGACCCCTGGCTCACACATGGAGGACCTCCTCTTTTACATTTTTGAGTGGAAATGATGGCCTAGTCAAATTTCTGTAGTTTAAGAAGAATGATGGGTGTCGTCCGATTATGTGACATGTTGTGTAAATCGCTCACATCATTTTTCTTTCTTCCGGTGATGCATGTTTCTTATGTCATTTTCCCCTAAAAGCTTGGAACAGCTGAATGCAATAAGAAACTGAGCACGTTTTTTCTCCCTTCTTATTCTATAGGACTATGGTCCGAATGTGAACTTCAAGAAGCAGAAGTTGAAAATTGGCCATTTCAGTGGCTTGCCCGGTTTCAGCAAAGACATTGTGAGGCGAATGGAGCAGTATTCCGCGCTCCACGGTTTCCAGCCCGTTGAGCAGTGCAACCTGGATTACGACCCACAGAGAGGATCAGCCATCGATCCTCATTTTGACGACTGGTGGCTGTGGGGGGAACGTCTAGTCACATTAAATCTACTCTCAGAAACTGTTCTTACCATGTCTTGTGACTCTGCAAATGATCTGTTGTTATTTAGAGCCTCAAGTAAAACGGAGACAACAAACCATGCTTCAATTAATGGTACTTTTCACAAAAAGCCAAACACGGATGACAGAGGAGCATGTTCAACCACTGTCCCCTCCAGCATTCAGAATACAGGACATAATCCTTTGACAAGATGTGTGCCATTTAGTGAAGTGAAAGTGTCCATCTGCTTACCACGGAGGTCCTTAGTTATAATATCAGGGGACGCAAGATTTAAGTGGAAACACGCAATTTACCGTAAACATGTAGAACATCGCAGAATATGTTGCACATTCAGGGAATTGTCTGCAGAGTTCAGTACAGGTGGCAAGGAAGAAGAACTGGGAAATAAACTACTAGACATAGCTTTAAGCTTCAGAGGAAGACCAACCTGACAGAAACAAACAAAAGACTACTTACACACACTTTTGGAAAACATATGAAGAACCAACATGATTGTGATCCACTCTGTAAATATACAATTCTCTTAACTGGACAACTGTGTTTTAAATATGCAAATAAATATTTTAAATAATAATATTAAAAGGAATGGAAAATTCTGAAACTAGGGAGTGCATCAGAACAAAAGGTATCTATTGGGTCAGAGGCGTGGATGTTCACATGTACCAGAAAGGATAGACACAAGATGATAAATTCCCAGAGATGTGGTAGTAATAGGAGCACATTGTTGAAGATGGAAAACCTGATATAAACTGGTCAGAAGGTGAGATATCGGCCATAATGAAACTGGTATTTGAATACATATCCAAAATAAGTCTTGAGTAAAGTCATAAGCAAGGAGAAGAAAAGTTGGGTCTAATTTTGTTGATTAAATTCAGAATTACAGTTTGGGATGTGCTTGATCGATTTCATTAAAACATCATTTTACCGATCGGAGTACAATATTAAGTCCTCCACTGATTTGACTAAAAAGTATGAAAGATCAATATTAGTACAACATCAAAAGAGGATTATACTAATACAAAAAGTTGTACCTGTATAATAGAAACTTCTTTTTAGGTCTCGAATACAGACTGCTTCAGTTGTCTGTTGGCAGACATGTTGGTTGTTTTCAATACATACCATTTAAATACAGTGGGCTTTGGGTCAGCCTCTTGCTCCAGATTTAATGCCTTTGTTGACTATCTTAGGTTTATTCTTGATTTTATGGCTTTTTATCTCTGTTCTTATATTTGTCTCGTCAATGTGCATTTTTTGTCTCGTGCTCTGATTGGATGGGTTGCATCCTTCCACTGCTGCTGTGAAGGGACTCGTTTTTCTTTAGGTTTTCAGCACTCAGAGTGCATGTGTTTCCTTGGTCTCATCCCTGCTAGTTTCTCTTCCCCGCTCCTGCACTCTGTATTTACTCCCCCCTACTGCTCTCTGGTGTGCCATGTCCCACTCCAAATCTTCATTTATTATTATTATAATTTTTAAATAAGTGCTTGGTAGCTGTAAAACGCTACTAGGCAACTTGCTTTCCTTTTTTTGATGCACTGGCACACCCTCTATTTTTTACTTTTAATTTGCCATTTAATTGGCGATGTATCTTGTTACAACAGTAAATTAAAAGTGCCAAAATGGCTGCTGGTGTATTATGACGTATGCACACACGTGTCCGGTCATACAGGTGCTACACATGCATCACGATGTATGTGTACACAGTGGCAGCCAACTGGAATGGGTATATTTTAACAGAAAATCCATTCCAAGATGGCTGTCAGTGCATCTGCATGTGTCCATATGCACAACTGCGCATGTATTTGTACCCATTACGGCCGTGCCGAGTGATTTCCTTCCTAGGTTACTCTAGAGTGGTGCAAATGGTGGCTGCATCTGGTTTTGCAATACGTTGGCGCCAATGGCTCTTTCCCAATTCATTTATTAATTCTTGGTTTTAGCCACACGGGGATTTGATGCAGGAATAGCCACCCTTTGAAGCTGTAGCCTATCTTCTATAATCACTGTCATACCTGGGATCTGTTAGTGCTGGATATGGATTCAAGGCTCGGCATCAAGGGAGACAAGAGGCAGTTGATCCGGCCAGAAGTGATGAAATACCTGGAAACAAGTGAGGCTCGGTAACTATTGGATACTAAACTGAGCATAAAAGGCTGCAGCAGGGACTGTTAAATCAATTCTGAGCAGACCTGTGCAATCGGCCTATTTGAGTTACAAACTTTAAACTCCAATTTTGGAGCAGTTTACATTTACTGTTAGGGCAGTGGCTATAAGGACTTTGATCATGAGGTCATATTGCTATTTATCGGAGAACCCACCGAGCTTTGTAAGAGTTGCATACTCCTTTTTCTTATTTTGCGCCTTTCCCATCTCCCTACACTCGGTTCCTGCTGCTGCTGCTGCCCTGTCACCCATCCTCGCGAAGCGCTTCCCGCCCTCCTGCATCCCAGCTGACTGGACCCTCCTGCCTCCCTCCTCTTCTTAATGGAGGCCACTGCATGGCCGCACAGCGGGCGCGCCAATGGGAAGCCCGTCTGCGCCGGAACACGCCTAGAGCCATGAACCCTGGTTCTCAGACCATCCATCGTTACAATGCAAAGACCCCCTACGCACTGAACACAGGATGCTCCACCGCTTGCATCACCCAGAGACCCCCATGGACCTTTCTCTTACTTTAACTGCCACTGCACCCTCACCCTACACCAAACACCAGACCCTCCCACCACAGGACCATCAAACACCCACCCTGGGTGCCTAAACTGCATCCTCCTCAACATACGCTCGCTCCACTGGGACCTGCTACACTCCACCCACCCAGATATCACCTTTCTCACTGACATGTGCTTCACTAATCCTGCAAAGAAAGAGCAACTGCAGATACACTGGCTTAAAATGACTGTGATTTCTGATATGGTCCACTTTCCAGCTGAAATGTTGGAGAAGCGTTAGTCTAAGATGCTAGCACCGTTGAAGCTTGATGTCATTTTCAAATTTTTTTTTTTAATACTTTAGATATGCAACACTTCATTACTTCAGTAAGACAGCAGTTTCACCCGCGACCTCAACTATCACCACAGCACCGCTTCCCTGCTTGAGAACATCACCACAATCTGCCTTATGCACTGCCAACATACATCGCTGGACACACATTCGACCCAATTTTCTCCGCCTGCAACAACATCACTGTAGACAACACCTCCACACTACGCTGGACCGACCACCACTGCATTGATTTCTCCATCACTACGCCTACCGTCCATCTCTACTCCCCATGTCGGAAATGGAACCAGATCACCGAGTAACAGCTCACCAACACCCTCAGCAAGTCACCACCTACCCTAGCTACAGACCCAAAAATCTCAGCACTGAACTTCCACCAATGGATCTCTGAATGCGCCAACACCCTAGTGCCGCTCAGAATGGCCTCCGGTAAACACCTCAAGAAGGCCAGCTGGTTCTCCCAAGGACTCCAGGCACACCTGCAGAGGGCTAGAAAAAAGATGAAGAATCAGCAAGTCCCCAGAGGACCTCACGGCTTTCAATCCGCCATCTAATCCCACCACCAACCTCATGAGATCCTCTAGGAAAGCTGCCCTGCAGGACCGTATCAGCACCACCGCACACAATACCAAGAAGCTCTTCGCCATGGTTAGAGTTCACCAAACCCTAATCCTAAGCTGCAAACATCCCTCCATCTCATGACCTCTGCAACAGACTAGCCACCTTCTTCTGTTGAACAATCAAGGACATCTATGATAGCTTCGGACCCCAAGACCCTCTGAGCCCACCAACAACCCTCCATCTCAGACCCTCTGAACCTTCACAAATCCTGCACTGCTGGACCACCCTCACCACAACCAACAACCCTCCATCTCAGACCTTCTGAACCTTCACAGATCCTGCACTGCTGGACCACCCTCACCACAACCAACAACCCTCTATCTCAGATCCTCTGAACCTTCACAGATTCTGCAATGCTGGACCACCCTCACCACAGAAGAGACCCGCTCCATCATGAGCAGCATCCACTCCATAGCCCTTACTGATTCCTGTCCCCACCGCATTTTCAACAAAGCCCACACCTCTATCCCACCCAAGCTCTGCCACACTCTCAACTGCTCCATGGAGACAGCTACTTTCCCCGAGGACTGTAAGCATGCCGAGATCTGCCCGCTCCTGAAGAAACCCATGGCTGACCCCCCTGGGTCAGAAGAATCCAGAATAACTACCCCCTCATCTCTCAGCTCCAATTCCCACCAAGGTCATCAATGCACAGCTTCGCAAACACATTAAGGATAACAACATCCTGGACACCTCCCAATGAGGCTTCAGGAGCAACCATAGCACAGAGACTGCCCTCCTCGCCGCCACAGATGACATTCGCTCACCCCTCGCCCGTGACCAAACAGCAGCCCTCATCCTACTGGACCTATCGGCCACCTTCAACACTGTCTTCCATCACACCCTTTGCTCCAGACTCCACACAGCTGGCATCCGCGGCAAGGCCCTAGAGTGGATATGCTCCTTTCTGACTGGCAGAACAAAGTCAGACTCCCGCAATAGCTGTTGGAACATATGGAGATCAGCTGCAGAGTACCCCAGGGCTCCTCCCTGAGCCCCACACTCTTCAACATCTACATGGCCCTGCTCGCGTCCATCATCAGAAGCCACAGACTGAACATAGTCTCCTATGCAGACACCCAGCTGATCATCTTACTGACAAAACCCTACAACTGCCAAGAACTTCCACAATGGGTTGGGAGCCGTCGCCGCCTTCATGAAGGAGAGCTGCCTCAAGCTCAACTCAGACAAGACAGAGATCCTCATCCTGGGACAACTCCTGGTGGCCTGCTACACTCGGCACCCCCAACAAACCGTGCATACAATCTCAAGCTTCATGTTGGATTCATCTCTCACCATGACCCACCAGCTCAACTCTGTCACTTCCTCCTATTTCCATACACTATGAATTCTCCGAAAGATCTTCAAATGGATTCCAAACGACTGCTGCAAGACCGTAACCCACACCATGGTCACCAGCAGACTCGACTATGGTAACACCCTTTACACTGGCACCACCCAGAAGAATCTGAAGAAACCACAGCACATCCAGAATGTCTCCCCCAGACTCATCCTGGACACCCCACCACAAACACATCACCAGCCACCTGAGGGAACTCCACCAGCTGCCTGTCGAGAAAATGATCAACTTCAAACTCCTTGTCCACACATACAAGACTCTGCACGACCTAGGGCTCCACCTACCTCAACCACTGCATCACAATCTACTCCCCCCCCCCCACCAGACCTCTCCACTCAACAGGCACTAGCCACTGTATCCCACCATATCCCGCGTACAGAAGACCTCGGCTGGAGGAAGATCCTTTGCCTACCTTGCAGCAAAGAGCTGGAACACCTTGCCTCTTCACCTCAGGCAGTCACCATTGTTACCTCAATTCAAGAAGGACCTTAAGACCTGGCTCTTCGACTGAAGCACAGAGGACCGACCCCCCACAGCTGCACTCAACAAATTTCTGACTGATGATGGTGAGAGAGAATTCACTGTGTACTCCCCTAATCAATGGAAGCGACTGTCCCACCTACCCAGGCTAGAAATTACTGAGAGCTGTAGCAGCATTATGTATAGTTGGATGGCACTGGTCTATGCATCCTCCTCTAACTTGGATTTTGCTGCCACTTTGTCTGGAATATGTGTGAACCATACCTGTATATGTATGTTGTATGTGGGGGGTGCATGTGTGGGTTAAGAAGGGGGCCTGGCCTATTGAATGGTGGAGTCCATGTGTGAGCATGTCAAGATGATGGCCTACTTGGTATGAGGCTGTCCAGGGTCTATCTTCGACTTGGGAGCTTGGAAATATGAAATTTCCCAACCCATTCCAAAAACCATTTGTGTCTCAATTTGATAATATATGAGGTAGCGCACAAGCCCCTGGAAGTTTGCTTCAATTCCCCTCACAGAGTATACCCTAACTGCCCCCATTTCTTGCCGCCTCTGTAGTCCTAAATATATGGCCTCCCATCTGGAGGCCTAATACTGCAGTAATAGAGGATCTGACAACGAGTTGATGAAGCAAAGTTCATGCACCCCAATGATTGACAGACCATCTCAAAATTTGAGAGGTGCAGGTGTCCTGATTGACCAGACTTGGCAAAAGTACTGGCTCTGGTTATCAGTACAATGTTTAATGATTCCTCTGTATGCAGGGAGGGCCTGTACACCAGTGTAGGTAGGAAGAAAATGATGATCCAGGAGTGGAACCTTTGCCATTCTCCCTGATTTAGACTGGTAATAGGTGCTGAAAACTCTGCAAGTGCTGCTAATTGGCCTAGAGAGGAAATTTGACGACCTCTGTAAAAGGGTGTACTGAGACAGCAAGGAAGAATGGCTGACCACCTCTAAACAGCATACTACAGCTGCCTGACGTGACCTGTGTGGGACAGACTGATTGTGTTTACCCAGAGACACAAGATTATCTCAGCTATGAGTGGGAAGCAAGTACTCTGATTTCAACAACATGTGGGACCAGGGGAAGTTTATTGTCTTCTATCAGTGCTAAGTGAGCATACTTTGTACTTGACCCTCCCCTTGCTTTTGTGAGCATGTATCTTCATCTCATGTTGCTCCCCCTACCCCAATGGCTTTAAGTATTCTTCTCCTCTTTACCTGGCCTGTGGATCTGGTGAGGTAGTTAGAGGAGGTGGTCTGGGTTCCTGAGCCACTGGAAATTTTCATTCAAGTGGGTCCTGCAAGAATGATACAGTAGTGCTTTGCAAAGGTATCTGCAACCAGGACACCACCGAAAAGCAGCCATGGCCCTCGCAGAATGAGCACAAATGATCTTTCTTGGCCAGGCCATAGCAGATCTTTATACATATGGCCACTTTTTAATCTCCATAGAAAACTACACAAAAGCTGGTCATCATATCTGGTCTGTTGTGTGCTATCACTGCATGCTTGGGATGCAGCCTATTCGGATGTTCGTTGGTTGAATTAAGCAATAGTCTGGGCCATATGAAATGTAGTAACCTCTATGGGTAAGAAAGATGTGCAGGATGATCAGCTTATCGGGGTAGAAAACTATGAAGGGTGGATGAACTGAGAGTGCCTCTCTGACCCAGCGAGCAGAAGTAATTGCCACCAACAGAATTGTTTTTGAGTAAGGGCAAATGTGCATCGGTTCGAATGGAGTTGCCATCAAAAAAAGTAAAAAAAAAAAAAAGATCATATCCTATTGAGAAATAATAAAAAGTAGGAGGGAACAGGAAAACCAAACCTTTTACACAATGGGTCATTACAGATGATCTAAGCAGTAACGGCCACTGGATAGACCTCATCTGTAGGCACCACCTGGCCCTGGTTAGGGAGGGAAAATGCAAATTGCAAGACATCTGAAGGTAAGATTTACAGGAGTTGATTCCTTCCAACTCGCATCACTGTATTGTTTCTCCAGAAGCTTGTGTATATGGAGTTAATAGGCGTCCTGACCATCAAGATGACATCTCTGACCTCATGAGGGAGGCAAAAAGACCAACTGATAATCTCAACGCTTGCAGGTCACAGCATTTGGTGACTGTAGGGGAGACTTGGCAATCCTTTGAGAACAGGTCCGCTCTGTACAGTAGAGGAATGGGCCGTAAAATGCTGAGTGCCAAAAGATTATCATACTAGATCTTCCTTGCCCAGCACTGATGACAAAGGTAGCAGGAGGGCTGAAAGTAAGAGGGACTACACTGACGTTTATGTGCCAGTTTGCATTAACAGACCCCAATGATATCACATCCACAGGCACAATTGTGACTAGAGCCCTGTGGCACCACTTGGCTGTGCAGGAGAATAATTGCAGTGGAAATAGGTTTCTGGACCAGTCTGAAGCAAGGAAGGGGCATTTGTAAGCTGATGACTCTGAAGGAAGAGGTATCCATCAAAATAGGTCAGCACAGCATGAATGCTGGAAGTTTCCTATAGTAATTGTAAAGAAAAAGTTGACAACTTAATGTGGCACAATATTCCATTTGCGATCCAGGGCCAAATAGGAGCTTAAGAGGCTCTGTTTTTTGTTTTTCACACTCCAGGGTAATTCTGGAAAGAGCTTGATCGGTGTATGCCCAAGAATCAGAGCCAACCCCTCATGTAAAAGAATTTTCTTAAGACTAATGAAAGTAACAGAAGGAGGGATGATATTATCCAAGTGCGTCAAAAAGCTATTTTCAATTTGATAAAGAGCACACAGATGTGGGTCCAACTTGGCTTAAAAAGAATTACAAGAAGGAGAGTTGACCGAGGTTTGGTGGGAAGCAACTCTAGAAGGAGAAAAAGGGACTTCTGCTGGTACTCCTGTCCAACAACAGGATCAACTATATTTTTAGAATACTGGCTGTCTTGAAGTTGGCACCTCAATTGGTCTGTTAATGACCCAAAGAGGACCACACTCCAGAATACGAATACGATAAAATAGTACTTTTTTCGCAAAAAATGTAGTGGTATGGAAACAGACTGAAAAAAAGCATTAAGGAGTTTTTCGGAGGTAAAATATTGCTGAGGTCTGAATTATTTTAAAAGAACGGACTAGAAAGCAAGCTGAATTTAATTATTTAAAATGATTAGAAGAATGGAAGAATAGGATTTTAAAAAAATAGCAGACGGATAATGAATGCTAGAGGTGGGTGTTCTAAATTCCCTGCAAACAGGGTCTAATTTACGCCACTTGGGCCCTCATTATAAGTGGCATCTTAAAGCAGATTTTATCAGAAACTGGCGTTTTTGCCTAAATTGGAATCGTGTATAATGCAGTAACACCGCATGTGGTTCCCGGAGACAAATTCACCAGTTGAAAATTAGCGGAGCATGTCCCGGAAAAAGATACATAATTTCGGAATATTATATTGTAATAAATACATTAACACCAATTACTATGTTCTTCCTTTTTTCAGCTGTTTGAACTGTTAATGGCCTGGTAAAGATGCACAATATTGTGCGGTATTTCTTTTTTAATTGGGCGACTTGTAATGAGGGCCTAAAAGTGAAATTGTATTTTTTTCTTCAGAAATGGAACACAGCGAGCCATATTCCGGCCTTTAGACTGAAAGAAGGAATTAAATAAAGCCATTGTCACAAGATTAAGGGATCAAATATTTCTGAGTTTTATTTATGTCTGTATGTTTATGAATTTGAAGCAAACGTAGACCAAGATAACTACCTTTTGGGCATTGCACGGACAAGAATACACGTAGGCCCAGATTTAAAAGGGCCTAGCGCCTCCTTGTGCCACAGTGTCTTTTTTTTTCTATGCAATGTAGCCCAAAGAAACCAACATCGCCACGCCAGATTGACAAAGTGACCCAATGCATGCATTGTGGCACTTTGCGACCCCTAGCGTCACATTGTGCATGCGTCAAGCATTATGTAGGCAGAGGGGTGTTCACCCGTTCTATGTGGGATGGGGTAATGGCGCAAAGAAATCAAAAACATTTCTTTGCGCTATTTTTTTCAGCATTTTTAACGCCTGCTCAGAGCAGGCGTTAAAAGGGGGCAAACCACTGCTTACAATGGACCCCTGTGTTCTATTCAGGGTTAGCCTAAAAATGTTGACGCTATTGCCCCCTACTCTGCGCCATGTTGCGCCAAATTTTAAATACAGCGCACACATGGTGGAGCAGGGGGGCGCTAAGGGATGCAGGAAAGTGGGGCAGCACTGGGTGCAACGCCACTTTTCTTAAATCTGCCCCAGTGTTTAGGGAGCCGCTTGATAATCTAGGCCCAGATTTACAAGAAAGTGGATCAGTGCGGCACAGCAAGTCACTCTGCTGCGCTGCACCGCATCACTTTGAAAGCGCAGGAAGGTGCCATATTTAAGGAAGACCACACATTCCAGTCAGTTCCTCCTGCGCTGGCGCACAATGGACTGCCTAGAGCCAATGCAGGTGCCTGTGCACTATGGTGCAAGGGTGTCTGCGTTGCTTGCAGGATTGTTTTGGTGCAAGAAGAGGAACATTCCTTCATAAAACCAACCCTGGGAGGCTTTTTCCTCTTTCTAGGAGTATCCAATTTTAAAAGCTCATACTCTCTTTAAGAGGATGTGGGGAGTGATTTCAGCTTTGTTTTGTAGCTGCTAGATACAACAAGATCATTTCCCCCAATCCTACATGAGAACTCATGATGCGAGGAAACATTTAGAGAAAGTCAATCAGGCACTGTTTTGTCTGCAGAGCAGGCACGCATATTACTATACAGATGAAATGTCCTTCTTGCAAAAAGTAAATTCTTGAAAATTGGTGAAATGTGACTCCTGGTGGGGTTGTGCTTAAGTGGGGAATTTACCTGCACATACAGTGGTGGGGCCCCTAAGTGGGGCGAGTTTTTGGAAGAGGTTGTAAAATGTATACAAATGGTGGTAAGGTTGCTCTAACTGCAAAACTGGAATGCGAGGTGATGGATCGGGAGCTCTGGACAACTGCCTCCTTGCCTTTGCCACATAAAGAAGGTCAAGTTTATTTTGGGATTACCCGCAGATACTAGGCAATGCTACAGGCCCCAGAGTGCAGTGCAGTGTGTTGATCTCCTAAACACGTATGTTGGGCAAGAGATGCATGCTCTTTCCAAGGATAATTTTAGGGTTTGGAAGGCAAGGGCAACATGATAGGTCCATGCATGTTGTGCTAAACTTTAAAAAACAGACTACTGAAACTGGAATAAGTAGTCATAGGGATATGAGCGAGAGTATACCTACCTGGGCCAGCACTGACTTCAGAGGATATACCAGGCAGAAGGGAGTTCACAGTCGTAGTGTTCTTCACTGCATTACCATACCTGCAGTTCTTTGTGCCGTCATCCATGCCTGCGGTCCCTTTCCTACTCAGTGCCGAGTTTCTGGGAGCCTTCTGGTGGGCACTAAATACGGATGCATCCTAAAGATGGACTTGTCCCTAGAAATCGATGAACATGTAAACACAATAAACTCATGCGCTCCCTGGCACTAGAGCTGACAACGGCTTTTGGAAATTAGAGAAGTTACCATCACCCAAACTTTCAGAGCTCTTTGGAGCACTACAGATATTTACAATTGTGGACTGCAGAGAGTCCATATTATGAAGACAGCAGCTCTCACAGGCACTGCAGTTGCAATTCTTCCACGTTTCGTTGTCTCCATTACCAGGTAGGTGACGGGTTCGCTCACAGGTACTATGGGGTACTAAAGCCAGCAGCTCTACCGAGGTTACACGTTTTATTGGACTATCTATACCATTACATTCTAAGAAGGGGGGTAATCTATGGAACTACCAATAATTTTGTACATAATACATTATGTTGTCAGACAAGTCCAGGACTGAAAGTAGTGTTCTTACTGATATGGTGTGAAGATCCATCTCTTTATGTTGCCTCAGCTGTCATCGACTGAAACACAACAGGAGAACGACAGAGCATTCATAACAAAGCACAGCGAAAACTTTTGTTTTTAAAACGATCGGCAACAATTTTATTTGTCTTTTTGATGGAACACGCTTTGAAAGCAAACAATATATTGTTGCTGTACAGCTCCAAGTCATAACTGAAGTTTGGCAGATTTCTAAGTACTTGGGGCCAGATGTATCAAAGGGTTTTACCCATTCTATGTCTGTGGGAAAATGCGTTGGTACATATGGCCCTTAGTCTGTAGAAAATGGACTGAAAGGCTGGACTCGATTACGCAAATGCCATTTTGTACAAAAAAGGGAAACTATCTTTTTTATTAACACAATAAAGGAATTCTGATCAGGAATTCTGCCAGTACAGCTGAGCACCTCCAAAGCCCACGAGATTGGCCTGGCTAGTGCTCCTGTGCAGGGTTCAGAACTGCACCCTAATCAAGAAAACCACCAATACCAGTTGGTTGCTTGTCCAAAAAAATGTCAGCCCAGTCACCTGCCCGTACATTATGCAAGATGCAATTTCGATGCAACTGTAATCCAAGGTGCTTCGTTTTAATTCCAAAATCGTTTGTGATCATATCGTCTTGGAAAACTGACCAATGTTTGCCACCAGCAGTTCATCACCTTCCCCCAATAACAAAGCTGGGCTGATCGGCTTCCTTCTCTTCTGCTTCAGAGTCAGGTTTCTCCTCCTCGCTATGCTGTTCCTCCTGGGATTCACTAGAATCTGAAAGAAACACAAGAGGGGTTTATGGTATGAAGAGCTGTATACATATAAAATTATATATATATATATATAGTCTGAAACATCATCTGAAAGAGGTATTACAGCTTCTGAGTGGGTTGAAGCATGTAGGCAGAAAAGAGCAGCTGCAAGCCCAGTGGGGATGGCTTTGAATTCAATTAGGTTGATATTGACCCTGGGTTAGTCATTAATGACCTACTTCCCAAACGTACTTACTACTGATAAAGGAGAGAAATGCTTTTCTGTAAGCCTACAAGAAGTTTTTTTTTTTTTTTTTGGTCACGCACATAATAGATCTCTAAATGTCACCAAATATATATATATTCAAATTAATCTTGCCTCTATTGTGGTAAAGATTGTGGTCATGTAAAGGGGCATAATAAAGAATGTGAATGGCTTGAATAGATTAATGAAGTAAATGTATCTAATGTTGTACTACACACAATTGCTACTGGTGTGGCATCATACTGAGGTTGCCTTGTCCTGGAGCAGCTGCTGAACGGAACACCTGCACAAGTGGTTGGAGAATTGTGGTATCTGTCAGAAGAACTGGACATGGTGTGTGAGGGCCAAAGAAATGCCCAAATGTTGCATGGGCCAAGCGTTTGAGTAACGTAAAAGGAATGTGAAAGAAGTACAGTACACGCTCCTTCGAGCAGTAGAAAGGAGGGCCAGCGAACAGTGTGGGTAGAGTTGTCTTACACTGAAACTGGTGGTTGTGACTTGTGGATACAACTTAGTGTGTCGTTGTCAAAAAAGGGTTTTGATGAACTCCAACACTCTTGATACTAGAATTCATTTAGTGAGGTCATGTATGCAATATATTGACAAGGGACAAACAATCAAACAATTCTCTTCCCTAATATCTCAGATTGTTTTGTGTAGCTGGTTGGCCCATTCCTGGTCATTCAGCTCTTTATTTTATCCATTTACATACATGATTAGCTTATTTGAATAGATGATATGTTTAGTACAGGATATGTTTTCAGGGGTAAGGTACGTTCCCCAGCTGCAGGCCAAGAGGACTGGCGGTGGCCCTCCCCCCAGAGCCCAATTAATACTCTTTCCCTGGAAGGAGAAGGTACTGGCCATCCTGAGGGGTTGACAGGAATACCTCGGGGAGTGGAGTCTGGTAAGTCACAACATAACAAATATCACAAAAATGCAGTCACTTATGCTCACTGCTCACCTTATGCCACCTTTATAGTCACTCAACTCACCAGCCCAGTGCTCATTTGTCCAAAGACCCCTGTTTGGCAACTCACAATTGAAGTGTACTCACTGGGGGGGGGGGGGGGGGGGGGGAGGAGGAGGGGGGCATGGTTACTGTTACTCAAACCACCAGATCATTGTTTTCTTCTCCAAATACAGTTGTTTGTTAGCTCCCAAAGGAAGTGTATGTATCTGGAAGGATAACATTTGTCAAGTGTGTATAGTACAGGGACTGACATGACTACAACTCCCAGGAGGCGCTGTTATAATGACTCCAACCACCAGCACAGTGTCATCTTCTTCAAATACTCCTGTTTGTGAACTCACAATTGAAGTGTACTCACCTGGGATGATACCGTGGGCTAACTGTTGGGAAGCAGAGGGAGTGACACGACTGTAAAGCCCGACTGACCCTGTTTCTCAAAACCAAACACCTGACCAGTGTTCACTTGCCCAAATACACCTATTAGTGAACTCTCAAATGAAGTTTACTCATCTGGAAGTATACCATTTGGCAAATGTGCATAGTAGAGAGAGTGGCATGATTGTAAAGTCCAATAGGCATTGTTTTTGTAACCCCGAACACCAGCACAGAGTTTACTTGCCCATATACCCTTGTTTGCCAACTCACAAATGAAGTGTACTGACCTAGGGGGACAACGTATGGATGGTGTGTGTATAGTAAAGGGACTTACATGAATGCAAATCTCAGGAGGCTCTGACACTGTTACCCCAACCACCAGCACAGTGTCATCCTCTCCAAATACCCTGGTTTGGTAACTTGCAAATGAAGTTTACTCACCTGGGGGCATAACGTTTGTATAGTGTGTGTAGTAGAGACAGTGACAGGACTGCAGATCCCAGGAGGCACTGTTTCCAGACCTCCAAACACCAGCACAGTGTTCCATTGTCCAAAACCCCCGGTTTGTCAACTCCCAAATGAACTTTACTCACCTGGGAGGATACTATTTGTCAAGTGTGGGTAGTAGAGGGAATAACATGACTGCACCTCACAGGGGGCACTGTTTCTCTGACTCCAAACACCATAACAGTGTACTTTTGATCAAAGAGCCCAGTTTGGCAAGTCACAATGCAAGTTTACTCAGATGTGAGGATACAATTTGTAAATTGTGTGCAGTAGAGGGACTGACATGACTACTAAGGCCAGGAGGCTCTGTATCTCTCACTGCAGACACAAACCCAGGTTCCAGAAGCCCAAACAGCCATGTCTGTGAAATCCCAATTGAAGTACACTCACCTGGGAGGATACCATAGGAAAAATGGTGGTAAGTAGAGGGAGTGACCAGAATGCAAATCTCAGATTGGCCCTGTTTCCCTAACTCCAACAACAAAACCACTTTCATTTGCCCACATCTATCTAGTAGAGAACCCCCAGATGAACTCTACACACCTGGGAGCATAACAATTGTTAAGTGTGTGCAGTAGAGCCAGTGACATCACTGTAACTCTAAGGAGACACTGTTTCCCCAACTCAAAACACCACACCAGTGGTCACTTGCTCAAATACCCCTGCCTACTAAGTCACATTGGAGGTTTACTCATCTGGGAGTGACCAGGATACAGATCATTCCCAACTCTGAGATGTTTCTGGCTACCTAGCTCCATCTTGACCTGCTAACCCAAGATGAAACTATTGAGGACAGAAAGGAAAGCTAGCCCAGTGTGTGCAACAAGTAGTTCTAAGGCTTCTGGTTGCAAGACCCAATTGGTATGGGCAGCAGACACATTAGTTCTGCAGTAACCACATGATGATTATTGTTGCATATACTTCAAACTCCTGGGCCTGCCTGTATCAAATTCGACTAGGCCTAGTGCCAAAAATCTAGCTTGCCTAGCCACTGTTTAGCCTGCCTGCACTGGTGGCAAGATAACATTCTCAGGCCACCACCCCAAGGACAATGTTTTGCACATCTCAGTTGCTGTTTCAGGCAAGGAGATCTGGCATATTTCACAAATGTCATGTAAATACAGCCAATACCATGTGTACCCGTCACAATAAGATTACCTGCAAATCAAATATATACAAGGTCTTTGCGAAATGTCACTGTAAACGTTTGGAGGTAGATGTCACAATACAACCAGTAACATTGTATGTTTCACATTAACAGGTCGAGCTGCCACTGGCCACATAGAGCCCACAGAAGATACTGCCACTACCCCTATGAATGAAGCCCTCAGCGATGAAGATACTCCTGGACATTTGGACGTGGAGGACTGTTCTGGCCCATCTGGACAACCTGGTCCGACATCAACAGTGAGTCTCACTGTGGCCACTACATCATCTCTCAGATCGGTTGCCTCCATATCACGGACAACCATGTGCCCCCCCCCCAACCTGTGTCCCTAGGACAGTGTCAACCATCTTGTGTCCCCCAGTCCAGGACCCTGAGTCGCAGCACACCACCTCTGAAAATGATGGTCCAGGAACCAGTTGGAGGGGGCACCCTGTGGCAAGGGTACAGGGCTGTGGGGGTAGGGTGCGTGGAAGGGATGCTGTGGACCAGCAGGGTGAGGCCACTGGGGCTTCTCCTGGTCAGGACACCATCAGTCACATCTTGGGGGTCTACCAGGAGTCCCAAGGCGTGATGGGCAATGTACTTGCTGAACTCCAGGAAATGAAGCAGTTGCAGATGGACTTCCATCAGGAAATGCATGTATACATGAAAGCTGCTGATGGAGCAGGCACACTCGGTTCACAAAGGCTGTCAGTGCATTGATATTTTTCAGAAAAGGCCTAAACGCTAGCCCGCACAGGTGCAATTTAATTTGGTGGCACAAAGGGCCATCACACAGTAACACATCTTGATTTATTTTTTATATGACTTTCATTCCACAGATGTAGATGGAAAAAAGACATAAATGTTCTATCACCCGGATTTGAACCTTCAGCCTCCTGACTGACAGTCCAAGAAATTTACCAGTAGGCCAGTAGAGACTCTACAACACTACGTCAAAACGTACCTACTGTAAAACTAATGGCAGGAGACAAAAGGGGTGGGTGAGCAGCGCGCCGGTGAACTTCGCTCCACTGACAGCTAGCAGAGTTTTTTTGCCGAACTCTGTGCTCTGCTTGGAGCGGGAAGTGTCAAACCTTCATAAACTCGGCCAACGGAGTGGAGTTCATCGTCCACCCCTAGTTGTGACATCAGCTGGGGTATGGTGCTGTTCCATATTATGAAGGAATCATGGGCTGAATCCGGATAACAGGCACAGACCTGTGAAATGTGGAGGCCTGCCAAACAGACAACTTGCATGTTGATGGAATGGAAGTTCTTTCTGTTGTGGTATACTTGTTCATTGGCCTCCGGTGGGACCAAGCCAACATGTGTGCCATCAATGGCCCCCACCACATGTGGGATGCGTGCAAAACCATAAAAGACAGCCTTCACCTGGGCTAAATCCTGACGTCGGGAAACTGGATGTAGCTGTCCAGGTGTTTCAACATTGCTGAGAGTACATCCTTCAACACCAAACTGAACATAGGTTGGGAAAGGCCAGCTGATAAAGCCACTGTATGTTGAAAGAACCCTGTGGCTAGGAAGTGCAATACTGACATGACTTGTACAAGGGATGGTATGCAGGTTGGATAACTAATAGCGGGCATCAGATCTGGCTCTAACTGACGACATAAGTCCACTATTGTTTGCCTATTCAGACAGTAAAGAAGGATAATGTGGCGTTCTTCCATGGTCTGAAGGTCTGGCAGTGGAAGGTAGACAGGAAGTTGTTGCATCCTCCCTCTCTCTGCGTACCTACGTCCGACATGATTTCTAACATTCTTTACTGTGTCTACAGCAACATAAATGATGCATGTCAAAGATATCATGTGACAAGGCATTTCTAAATCGATAGACATGGCAACCAGTCCACATCACATCTGCAAATAGCACAAGGGGTCACATGTAACCCCCATGGTTTTCTACACGTGCCCACAACATGTATATGGATCAGAGTCAAAGATGTGAAACACAATCACCCCTTGAAATGTGACTGGCTATTCCTACCGCCAAATGACCGTCAGTGGGGGTAGACTGTGCCCCACTGTTAAATGTCATCTGTGCCCTGCAACATACTACAATAGTATTTGAGGAGTAGGTCCTACATGGCAAGAAAGGTTAAGCATGTTTGTGAGGTCAAATATAAATTTTGGATGTGTGGCGCAGTTTATAATGAAAATGTCACTTACCCAGTGTACATCTGTTCGTGGCATTAGTCGCTGCAGATTCACATGTTTGGCACAGTCCGCTGCCTGGTGTTGGGCTCGGAGTATTACAAGTTGTTTTTCTTCGAAGAAGTCTTTTTGGTCACGGGACCGAAGGACTCCTCCCTCTTCGGCTCCATTGCGCATGGGCGTCGACTCCATCTTAGATTGTTTTCCCCGCAGAGGGTGAGGATGGAGTTGTTTGGTATAAATAGTGCCCATGCAATGGAGTGAATATGTATGTACGTTAAGAGTTTATAATAATTATTTACAAATGTTCAGATGTTTAAGATTTATGATCTACTTCTAAACGGCTACAGGCTTCCCGGGGAGGTGGGAGGGTACATGTGAATCTGCAGCGACTAATGCCACGAACAGATGTACACTGGGTAAGTGACATTTTCAGTTCGATGGCATATGTTGCTGCAGATACACATGTTTGGCATCGACTATAAAGCAGTTACCTCCCCTAAAAGCGGTGGTTTAGCCTGTAGGAGTTGAAGTAGTTTGGAATAATGTTCTTAGTACAGCTTGGCCCACTGTAGCTTGTTGTGCATTTAGTACGTCTACACAGTAGTGTTTAGTAAACGTATGAGGCGTAGACCAGGTTGCAGCCTTACATATTTCGCTCATAGGAATGTTTCCTAGAAAGGCCATTGTAGCACCTTTCTTTCTGGTTGAGTGTGCCTTTGGTTTAATAGGCAATTTTCTTTTGGCTTTAAGATAGCATGTTTGAATACATCTGACTATCCATCTAGCAATGCCTTGTTTAGAGATTGGATTTCCTATGTGTGGTTTTTGAAAAGCTATGAACAGTTGTTTTGTTTTCCTGATTAGCTTTGTTCTGTCAATGTAATACATTAGTGCTCTTTTGATGTCTAATGTATGTAGTGCTCTTTCAGCCACAGAATTTGGTTGTGGGAAGAACACTGGCAATTCTACTGTTTGATTTAAATGGAATGGTGAGATTACCTTTGGCAGAAATTTTGTATTTGTTTTTAGAACTATTTTATTGTTGTGTATTTGAATAAATGGTTCTTGTATGGTAAATGCCTGTATTTCACTTACTCTTCTGAGGGATGTGATTGCAATGAGAAATGCGACCTTCCAGGTTAGATATTGCATTTCACAGGAATGCATGGGTTCAAAAGGTGGACCCATGAGTCTTGTTAAGACGATGTTAAGATTCCATGAAGGAACTGGTGGTGTTCTTGGTGGTATAATTCTTTTTAGCCCTTCCATGAATGCTTTAATAACTGGTATTCTAAATAGAGACGATGAATGAGTAGTTTGTAGGTAAGCAGATATTGCTGCGAGGTGTATTTTTATAGATGAAAAAGCGAGATTTGCTTTTTGCAAATGTAGTAAGTATCCTACTATGTCTTTAGTAGAGGCATGTAATGGTTGTATTTGATTGGCATGGCAGTAGTAAACAAATCTTTTCCACTTAGATGCATAGCAGTGTCTAGTGGAAGGTTTTCTAGCTTGTTTTATGACCTCCATGCATTCTTGTGTGAGGTCTAAGTGTCCGAATTCTAGGATTTCAGGAGCCAAATTGCCAGATTCAATGATGCTGGGTTTGGATGCCTGATCTGTTGTTTGTGTTGTGTTAACAGATCAGGCCTGTTGGGTAGTTTGACATGCGGTACTAGTGAAAGGTCTAGTAGAGTTGTATACCAAGGTTGTCTTGCCCATGTGGGTGCTATCAGTATGAGTTTGAGTTGGTTTTGACTCAACTTGTTTACTAGATATGGAAGGAGAGGGAGAGGGGGAAAAGCGTACGCAAATATCCCTGACCAACTCATCCATAGAGCATTGCCTTGTGATTCGCGGTGTGGGTACCTGGATGCGAAGTTTTGGCATTTTGAGTTTTGTTTTGTTGCGAACAAATCTATCTGGGGTGTTCCCCAAATTTGAAAGTACTTGTTCAGAACTTGGGGGTGAATTTCCCATTCGTGGACTTGTTGGTGGTCTCGCGAAAGGTTGTCTGCTAGTTGGTTTTGTATTCCTGGAATAAATTGTGCTATTAGGCGAATGTTGTTGTGAATCGCCACTGCCAAATTTTTTGTGTTAGGAGGCACAATTGTGTTGAGTGTGTTCCTCCTTGTTTGTTTAAATAATACATTGTTGTCATGTTGTCTGTTTTGACAAGAATGTATTTGTGTGTTATTATGGGTTGGAAGGCTTTTAATGCTAGAAATACTGCTAACAGTTCTAGGTAATTGATATGAAATTTTGTTTCGTGTATATCCCATTGTCCTTGAATGCTGTGGTGATTGAGGTGTGCTCCCCACCCTGTCATGGAAGCATCTGTTGTTATAACGTATTGAGGCACTGGGTCCTGAAATGTCCGCCCTTTGTTTAAATTTTTGCTGTTCCACCATAGAAGCGAGAGGTATGTTTGGCGGTCTACCAACACCAGATCTTGAAGTTGACCCTGTGCCTGTGACCATTGTGATGCTAGACACTGTTGTAAGGGTCGCATGTGTAGTCTTGCGTTTGGGACAATGGCTATGCATGATGACATCATGCCTAGAAGTTTTAGCACAAATTTTGCTTGTATCTTTTGGTTTGGAAACATAGCACTTATTACCTTGTGGAATGCCTGCACTCTTTGTGGACTTGGAGTGGCAATTCCTTTTGATGTGTTGATGGTTGCTCCTAGATATTGTTGTGTTTGACACGGTTCTAGGTGTGATTTTGTATAGTTGATGGAAAACCCCAGTTTGTGAAGGGTTTGTATGACAAATGTGGTGTCGTTTGCGCATTTTTTTACTGTGTTGGTCTTGATTAGCCAATCGTCTAGGTAAGGGAACACATGTATCTGTTGTCTCCTGATGTGTGCTGCTACTACTGCTAGACATTTTGTGAACACTCTTGGTGCAGTTGTTATTCCGAATGGCAACACCTTGAATTGGTAATGTATTCCTTTGAATACGAACCGTAGGTACTTTCTGTGAGAAGGGTGTATTGGTATATGAAAGTACGCATCCTTTAGGTCTAATGTGGTCATGTAATCTTGCTGTTTGAGCAGTGGAATGATGTCTTGTAGTGTGACCATGTGAAAATGGTCCGATATGATGTAGGTATTTAGTGTCCTGAGATCTAATATTGGTCTTAATGTTTTGTGTTTTTTTGGAATTAGAAAGTACAGGGAGTAAACTCCTGTGTTTTTTTGTTGTACTGGTACTAACTCTATTGCATCCTTTTGCAGTAGTGCTTGAACTTCTAGTCCTAAAAGTTCTAAATGTTGTGGTGACATTTTGCGTGTTTTGGGGGGGATGTTTGGTGGGAAGTTGTGGAATTCTATGCAATAGCCATGTTGGATTATTGCTAATACCCAATTGTCTGTTGTAATCTGTTGCCAAGATTGGTAGAATTGGCTTAGTCTTCCCCCCACTGGTGTTGAGTGAAGGGGTTGCGTGACTTGAAAGTCACTGTTTAGGTGGAGGTGTTTTTGGAGTCTGGAATCTTCCCCTACTCCTTGGGAATTGACCCCCCCTATATCCCCTGAAACCTCCCCTTTGGAAGGAACCCTGATATGGTGTGGTTCTTGTTTGTTGGCTGGTGGTGTCTGTGGGTTGGCCACGAAACCCCCCTCTAAATGGAGTTTTTCTGAAAGAGCCTCTGCTCTGCGGGGAGTAGAGTGCGCCCATGGCCTTGGCCGTGTCTGTGTCCTTTTTAAGTTTTTCAATGGCTGTATCCACTTCAGGGCCAAAAAGTTGTTTTTCGTTGAAGGGCATATTAAGGACAGCCTGCTGGATTTCAGGTTTGAAGCCTGAAGTGTGGAGCCAAGCGTGTCTCCTTATGGTGACAGCAGTGTTGACTGTTCTCGCTGCAGTATCGGCTGCGTCCAGTGAAGAGCGGATTTGATTGTTTGAGATCGTTTGTCCCTCTTCAACTATTTGCTGCGCCCTTTTTTGGTATTCTTGGGGAAGATGGTCTACGAGAAGTTGCATCTCATCCCAGTGAGCGCGGTCATATCTGGCCAGCAGCGCTTGAGAATTTGCGATGCGCCACTGGTTGGCTGCCTGTGATGCTACTCTTTTCCCTGCCGCATCAAATTTTCTGCTTTCTTTGTCCGGAGGTGGGGCATCACCAGATGTATGGGAATTTGCTCTTTTGCGAGCTGCCCCTACTACTACGGAGTCAGGTGGTAACTGCGAAGTAATAAACACTGGATCTGTGGGTGGTGGTTTGTATTTTTTATCCACCCTTGGGGTGATGGCTCTTGATTTTACGGGCTCTTCAAAAATTTGTTTTGCGTGCCGTAACATCCCCAGTAGCATTGGGAGACATTGATATTGGCTATGTGTAGCCGAGAGGGTGTTAAATAAAAAATCATCCTCTATAGGATCTGAATGCAGTTGGACATTGTGGAATTCTGCAGCCCTAGCCACCAGTTGTGAGTATGAGGTACTGTCCTCTGGCGGTGACGGCTTTGTGGGGTATGAATCTGGATCATTGTCCGGCACTGGGTGTCGTATAGGTCCCAAGCGTCTTGATCCTGATCATCTTGACTTATGGTAGTTTGCGCTGGTGAGTGCATTTGTGGCGGTGTTTGTGCCGGCGATGCCTGTTGTAGTGGAGAGGGCGGAGGCGTGACTTTTTTGACCACTTTGGCTTGTGGTTGTGCGTCATCCTTGAGGAGACTGATCCTTCTTTTCCTCATTATAGGGGGAAGGGTTGATATCTTCCCTGTGTCTTGCTGGATGTACAGTCTCTTTTGTGTGTAGTCTGATTCGACACTTGTCCAAATCTGTGCATCTGGCCACTTATTCCTTGTTCCTCTGAGTAGGATGAAGGTGTGGTATTTTTCGGCGCCGAGAGAGAATCTTTTTTCGGTTTCGGCACCGACAGAATTTTTGTTCCTTTCGGCATGGATTCTCGGTGCCGATGTTTTTCGGTGCCGGTATCTTGTCTTTGTCTCTCGGAGCCGCTTTCTCGGCTCCGAGGTTGCTCCATGGCGGTCCCTCGACCGGAGTCGGGTGTCTTCGCTATGGGCGTGCCCTTTTTCGGCGCCTTCGACGGGTCGCCTGTTTTATGGGTCGAGCCATGGCCTGTTGGCAGTGGCGTCCCCTGGGCTTTCGTTTTGTCGATGGTTTTACTTTTCGACGTCTTACTCACAGTTTGTTGCTGTTGTTCGACGTCGGAGTCTCCGGATTCTGATTCCGGAACCGAGAATGTTTCCTCTTTGTCGTCGAAACGTTGTTTTGTCGGCGTGGACGCCATTTGTAGACGCCTGGCTCTTCGGTCCCGGAGTGTTTTTCTGGACCGGAAGGCTCGACAGGCCTCACAGGTATCCTCCTTGTGCTCGGGGGACAAGCACAAGTTACAGACCAAGTGCTGATCTGTATAAGGATACTTACTGTGACATTTTGGGCAGAAACGGAACGGGGTCCGTTCCATCGGCTTCGATGTAGCACGCGGTCGGGCCGACCAGGCCCCGATGGGGGAATCGAAGCTACCCCAAAGTCTTCCGATGATCGGTGTCGATGTACCTAACTATCCCGATACCGAACGGAACAATACCGACGCTTTCTTCCGAGATTCTGACTAACTTTCCGAACCGAAACACGGAGCGAAAAGGAATACGTCCGAACCCGACAGCGGAAAAAAACAATCTAAGATGGAGTCGACGCCCATGCGCAATGGAGCCGAAGAGGGAGGAGTCCTTCGGTCCCGTGACCAAAAAGACTTCTTCGAAGAAAAACAACTTGTAATACTCCGAGCCCAACACCAGGCAGCGGACTGTGCCAAACATGTGTATCTGCAGCAACATATGCCATCGAACAGCTCAATACAGCATTTCAGGCTGCCAAAATGGCGGCTGCCTGACCTACTCCACTGGACATTAGGAACCGCACATGACCGCTGGCGGAATTTGTCATGGTGGTAGGCAGTTGCAACCGTGGCAGACACAGCCATAGGCCGATGTTGTTGCTAGGAGCGGTCGCGGGCCAATGGCTGTGCCAGCGATGACCGCTTACGTGGCGGACATGACCGCTATATTCTGCAGATTCATTCACTTGACTCCTGACACTGCTTCCAGCCAAGACCTCCATGACCTGATCTGCTGTGTACCACCTCTGGGAGCAATCATACCACATCCAGCAGTCAACAGTGATTCTGCCCTTTCTCCAAAGGAGCTGGAGAGGCTAGTTGATGGTCCTACCCCTGCATGGACAACTCTATGGTTCACCAGAGGAGAAGGTAAGTACCTCATGTGCACAGTTTTCTCTGTACTTCGCAATCCTTTTTCCTACTCACAGGCTAGGATGTGGCCATGTATGCTAGTTTGACTAATGTGTCTGTTGTGGCAATCTGTGGGGCATCAATGGGAGGGACCATGTGCAGGTATTGGTGGCCAGTGCCATATTTTAAGTTCAGTCACGTTGTGTTGTGTAAGGGTTTTGGGGTCCTAGATCCTCCTTGTGTTGGATGCACATAACTAGGTGAGGAGACATTACTGCCATCCACTGACATCTCTTTCCTCATGATTGTTGTAAATGTCAGACAACATGTATGTGCATGACAGCATGAGCCATGTATGCATGTTGTAAGAGTCAGTTGAGAGTAATGTGAGCAATATGTATGGTGCCACAGAGATTTCTAAGAACATCTGCCCTTGCTAAACTGTTGTTTGGAAGGCATATCATGACTCACTCTGCCCTTTAGGTTGCCACACACACTATATGCCAAATTTATGTTGGCTACATGATGTACTGTCATGCATGGAAGTGATGGAAATGGAGTGTCATTTATGTTCTGTCAGCTCAGCCTGCAGAGATCAGGTCCTGTCGCATGTATCTCTCAGGATGGGACCTAGACTAGGCTGGGGTAGAGTCATATGGCTATGCAACTGTGGCACTGTGTCCACTCCTTGTACCCCAACAGATCCTGTCATGTGGCCAATACGAGGCTCTGGTGGCAAATGCTACCTAGAATGCCTCATTCCTTCGACAAGATTAGGAATGGGTACAAAGGTAAAATGGGTTAATCTAAGCCATATGTGCACTTAGCATCATTGTCAATGGTTGTGTTTGACTCACGACAGGCCCCTTACTCCCACAGCTCTGTTGTTAGCTTCCCACAGGTCATATTTGTCCTGTATTGACTTATTGAACAAATGACAGTCCCACAGTGCAGAACGTGTGTTGGTTACCGGGAGGCCATGATATGTGACTCAGTAACTTGGTCACATAGTAGAAACTGTACAACACATGTCTTTGTTGATGCTGTCTCTGTAGGCTGGACACATCTATCCAAAGGAGTGCTCAGTAGTACAGGTACATAGCACAGAACCCCACCCCCTGAAGTGGCATGAGTCTGCATTCGTTATTGCACATGTTCCTACATGGATAGGTAAGACACTTTTTGTACCCACCATGCCAGTCCCTTCATTGCTACTCATGTGTAATGTTTGAGTTTGTACTCTGGCAGTTGCCTGTACAGACTGTATGAAGTGAGTCATTCTCACAGAGTGCAGATGTGTTGGTCCATTCATGCCTAAGGAGTTTACCCTTCAGAAGTCACATATATGTGATGTGTTTCATAGTGGCCCATATTACAGTACAGGTTGCTAGAGCATGGGCTACATGATGTCAGTAAGCTTGCTTACTCATTGTAGGGCCTGAGCAGGATAGTGAGTTAGTGTGCAGATGGAAAGATATATGTCTGTAGTCATGTCCCTGTACTTATTGGCTTGTATGTGTCACACTTGGGGAGTATTGACAAAGAGAAAAGTCCTAGCTTGATGTTACCTACATGTATGTGACAAAACCATTTGTGATAATAATCTCTTGATTTGTCTTTTGCATCCATGCAGGTCAACTCCCATCAAAAGAAGGGATTACGGAGAGCCATCACCTGGAATGTGCGGACCCTGGGGGTCCACAGGCAGCGGAAAAGGTGGGAGGACTCAAGACGCTGGGCCTGGAAGATCACCGCAGTCCAGCAGGGGATGTCCTCCCAAAGTGGGCAGGGTGCCGGTCATGATCCCTCTAATGGCCCGCATTCTGGCAATGGCCTATCCAGAGCTTGATGGGTGTTTGGAGGGCAGCATAGCAGCCACAAGGTGGTGAGTACAGGGCATATTCCTGCTTGTCACATTGCCAAGTGAATGAGTTAGGTTCTGACAGCTCCTCCTGACAATTAAGTATGAACCATGTGTCACACAGTAGATGAGTGATTGTTTGTGTAGGCATATCATGAGGTGCAAACTGATTTGCCTTGCCTATTGGCCCAGGGACCTAGGACACAACTGGGTAGAATCCACAAACCACATGCTCTCCGGGGACGACATATGGCTAGGTACACTGATCAATCAACTACTGTTTGCTGTAGTGTGTATAATTGCTATGCAACAGACCACTACTCCTTAATGTTACAGGCCAAAGGTAAGTGATAGATCTCTGTCCTCAGCCATGTGTCTGGGTAAATGAATATACAGGCATCTGCCACCCAGAGGCGACTTCTCTTCAGTGTATGACAGGTGCTGGTGCCTCACTGCAGTCTGTAATGTGAAGATGGCCAACATTCATGTGACAGAGACTACATTGTTCTTTGGGTCAGCTACAGATCAATACTTTCCCTTGGTAAGTGGGGAGTGTCCATTGACATGGTTTATGTACCAACACTGTTTCCATCATTCCTTGTGGCTACATGTCATCATGTGTCCCTTTCTCTTTTGAAAAACAGATGTAAGCTTCTGTTTCATGCACGGTTTACCTATGTTGATGGGATGATGTATGTATTCCCTCACATATACGTGCATGGCTAACTGTGTGTGGAATAGGACATTTACAATGGGGGTATGTAGGAAGTTGGCTCTGTATGTGCTATTTCAAAGTAAGGAATAGCATGCACAGAGTCCAAGGGTTCCCCTTAGAGGTAAAATAGTGGTAAAAAGAGATAATACTAATGCTCTATTTTGTGGTAGTGTGGTCGAGCAGTAGGCTTATCCAAGGAGTAGTGTTAAGCATTTGTTGTACATACACATAGACAATAAATGAGGTACACACACTCAGAGACAAATCCAGCCAATAGGTTTTGTTATAGAAAAATATATTTTCTTAGTTTATTTTAAGAACCACAGGTTCAAATTTCACATGTAATAGCTTGATTGGAAGGTATTGCAGGTAAGTATTCTAGGAACTTTGAATCATTACATTAGCATGAATACTTTTGTCATAAAACACAATAAGTTGTTTTAAAAGTGGACACGGTGCAATTTTCACAGTTCCTGGGGGAGGTAAGTTATTGTTAGTTTTCACAGGTAAGTAAGTCACTTACAGTTCTCAGTTTTTGGTCCAAGGTAGCCCACCGTTGGGGGTTCAGAGCAACCCCAAAGTTATCACACCAGCAGCTCAGGGCCGGTCAGGTGCAAAGGTCAAAGAGGTGCCCAAAACACATAGGCTATAATGGAGAGAAGGGGGTGCCCCGGTTCCAGTCTGCCAGCAGGTAAGTACCCGCGTCTTCGGAGGGCAGACCAGGGGGGTTTTGTAGGGCACCGGGGGGGACACAAAGTAGCACAGAAAGTACACCCTCAGCAGCGCGGGGGCGGCCGGGTGCAGTGTGCAAACACGCGTCGGGTTTCCTTCAGTTTTCAATGGGAGACCAAGGGGTCTCTTCAGCGATGCAGGCAGGCAAGGGGGGGGCTCCTCGGGGTAGCCACCACCTGGGCAAGGGAGAGGGCCTCCTGGGGGTCACTCCTGCACAGAAGTTCCGTTTCTTTAGGGGCTGCGGGTGCAGGGTCTTTTCCAGCCGTCGGGAAATGGAGTTCAGACAGGCGCGGTCAGGGGGAGCCTGGGGATTCCCTCTGCAGGCGTCGCTGTGGGGGATCAGGGGGGACAACTTTGGTTACTCACAGTCCTAGAGTCGCCGGAGGGTCCTCCCTGAGTTGGTTGTTCTCCACCAGTCGAGTCGGGGTCGCCGGGTGCAGTGTTGCAAGTCTCACGCTTCTTGCGGGGAGTTGCAGGGGTCTTTAAATCTGCTCCTTGTAACAAAGTTGCAGTTCTTTTGGAGCAGTGCCGCTGTCCTCAGGAGTTTCTTGTCTTTTTCGAAGCAGGGCAGTCCTCAGAGGATTCAGAGGTCGCTGGTCCCTTGGAAAGCGTCGCTGGAGCAGGTTTCTTTGGAAGGCAGGAGACAGGCCGCGAAGTCTGGGGCCAAGGCAGTTGGTGTCTTCTGTTCTTCCTCTGCAGGGGTTTGTCAGCTCGGCAGTCCTTCTTCTTGTAGTTGCTGGAATCTAAATCTTTAGGTTCAGGGAAGCCCTTAAATACTAAATTTAAGGGCGTGTTTAGGTCTGGGGGGTTAGTAGCCAAAGGCTACTAGCCCTGAGGGTGGGTACACCCTTTTTGTGCCTCCTCCCAAGGGGAGGGGGTCACATCCCTAATCCTATTGGGGGAATCCTCCATCTGCAAGATGGAGGATTTCTAAAAGTTAGAGTCACCTCAGCTCAGGACACCTTAGGGGCTGTCCTGACTGGCCAGTGACTCCTCCTTGTTATTCTCATTATTTTCTCCGGCCTTGCCGCCAAAAGTGGGGGCCGGGGCCGGAGGGGGCGGGCAACTCCACTAGCTGGAGTGTCCTGCGGGGCTGTGACAAAGGGGTGAGCCTTTGAGGCTCACCGCCAGGTGTTACAGCTCCTGCCTGGGGGAGGTGTTAGCATCTCCACCCAGTGCAGGCTTTGTTACTGGCCTCAGAGTGACAACGGCACTCTCCCTATGGGGCCAGCAACATGTCTCTAGTGTGGCAGGCTGCTGGAACCAGTCAGCCTACACAGATAGTCGGTTAAGTTTCAGGGGGCACCTCTAAGGTGCCCTCTGTGGTGTATTTTACAATAAAATGTACACTGGCATCAGTGTGCATTTATTGTGCTGAGAAGTTTGATACCAAACTTCCCAGTTTTCAGTGTAGCCATTATGGTGCTGTGGAGTTCGTGTTTGACAGACTCCCAGACCATATACTCTTATGGCTACCCTGCACTTACAATGTCTAAGTTTTTGCTTAGACACTGTAGGGGCACAGTGCTCATGCACTGGTGCCCTCACCTATGGTATAGTGCACTCTGCCTTAGGGCTGTAAGGCCTGCTAGAGGGGTGTCTTACCTATACTGCATAGGCAGTGAGAGGCTGGCATGGCACCCTGAGGGGAGTGCCATGTCGACTTACTCAGTTTGTTCTCACTAGCACACACAAGCTGGTAAGCAGTGTGTCTGTGCTCAGTGAGGGGTCTCCAGGGTGGCATAATACATGCTGCAGCCCTTAGAGACCTTCCCTGGCATCAGGGCCCTTGGTACCAGAGGTACCAGTTACAAGGGACTTATCTGGAGGCCAGGGTGTGCCAATTGTGGAATCAATGGTACATTTTAGATGAAAGAACACTGGTGCTGGGGCCTGGTTAGCAGGGTCCCAGCACACTTGTCAGTCAAGTCAGCATCAGTATCAGGCAAAAAGTGGGGGGTAACTGCAACAGGGAGCCATTTCTTTACAGGGTACATTTCATGTTGTGCCACAGGCAGCAGTGTGTCACCATTGTTTATTGGCTGACACATTCCCTCCTGCATCACAGCATATAATTTAGCATCTACAACTGGAGTAGCAATGAGGTACATGACAGGTAAGACTAGCGCTTTGAACCACAATGTGAAAATCTATGCCCTTGATGTTGCATCATGCGGAAAAGTGCACTGCACATGTGTAATGGGTAAGGTTTGTGACCTGACTGTTGGCCAGCATCATGGAGTGGCTTGCAGTTATGTTGGAATCACATGTTTGGGTACAAGCATTCATCCACAGACAGACATCTGGGTCTGCATGACCATAATGGAGACCATGATGGAGCTTCCAACTTGGCAACATGCTGAGGGCATTCAACAAGTACTTGTAAATCTCTGGGCCTCTCCCAACATCCAATGGACTAATGGCATCTACTGATGCACTCAGAGTATGTCATTGAAAAGGGTGGCAGACATTAGTGGTGATTACCCTAAGGATTGCGGATTCATTGTGTTGTGGGGACATCTCTCCCTGACATATTGCACATGATGTCTACAGTATCCATTTCAATGCCATGTGTGGCCTATTTAAGCAACATTAATACTACCTCCATGACGGGGCGTGGCCAGCCATATAAGATAGCGGACACAAATCACTAGCGCTCCGCGTTTCAATTCCCGGATTATCCGGTTAAACGCGGCACACGGGCCGGAAAAGACGGCACGATTCAGGGCTCGTGGCACCTACCTCCCCGGGCACTCCGGAGTTTCGGTTTCGGGCCATGGGGGTGTGTCTGGTGCCTCGGCGGGAGTTGCGCAGCCGGGCGCGAAAGCCCGGGCTGGTGAGCTGGAGGTGACGCGTCAGAGCCACATCGAAGGGCTGGAGTGGCGCAGGGCCCGCGGAGCGGAGGGGGCCTAAAGAGACACCTACGGGCGCAGCTGAGATTGCGGCAGTCGAGCCGCATTGGAGATTTCTGTGACCACGCGTGGTGGAGGAGCTGGGCCTTGGACTGCGGCGGCTGGGGGCGCGACAACGCAGAGAGCCTGATCCAACACTCTGCTGAAGCCCCGAGGAGAATCGAGGCCTTGCTGGTGGGGCCCTCTGAGCAAAGTGAGAAACTGGATCACCTGGGAACAGGGGAGTGACTGGGGCCGGGCTGCTCGTGCTGCTGCCCCATCGAGGCCTAGTGGGGCACGCAAGCGGGCCTGGCCCGGCTTCCCACTGCGGGAGGGGAGCGGAGGATTGCTGCATGAGGGGCCCTGAGTGGTCGCATGATTGGACACAGCGCACTTTGGAAAGCCTGGTTGTTCGTGGTACAAGTGTCGGACTCTAGACGTCAGGTGAGGTGTGGGGGCGGACCCTGCGACTAGGCCTGTAGGGGTTCATTGTTGAGGAGGCTGGCCGAGCTGCGTTCTCTACGGGATCCAGCCCATTTGCCCCCATGTGATGGACTGGTGAGCTGGGAGCAGCATGGGTGTCCTTGGAGCTGACCCATGTGGAGCGTGTAGAACTGCCTTATTGAACGCGCGTGTGGAGGCGGTGCCCAAGGCGGGGGTAGGCCGCCTCCGCTCTGGTACCGGAGCTGGAGCAAAATCCTTGCAGGAGACTGCGTCCCAAGACAACCAGAAGTTGGATGCTGTATTGGCAGCATTGGAGCATATAGGCGCCTCTTTGGAGCGGGCCAGGACGTCCCTGGAAGGCAAGATTGACAAGGTGGCCAGCGACCTCGCCCTGTTACCTGCGGATCACCGCAAACTGGCGGACAAGGCAGGAGCACTTGAGGTGAGGCTGGACGAGCTGACACCCACTGCAGCTCGGCTGGAGAATACAATGGGGGATGTACTGGCCCGCATAACAGAGCTTGAAAGGCGGGCGGAGGATGCTGAGGGTCGCACCGGCAGGAATAACATTTGCGTGGTTGGACTGCCGGAGGGAGTGGAGGGCCGTGATGCTGTCGCATACGCTGAGACCTGGCTCCGGGGGTTGGTGCCAGAGGGAACATAGTCTCCCTTTTTCTCGGTGGAACATGCGCATAGGATCCCAACCAGGGCGCGCCCACCGGGAAGCGGTCCTCATCCCTTCATACTACACCTGCTTCACTTTGCGGACAGAGACAATATTTTAAGGTCGGTCAGAGCATCCTCGCCTCGCCGAGTGGAGAACGCCCAGGTCATGTTGTTCCTTGACTACACGCTGGCAGTGCAAAAGGATCGTGCCTCTTATCTGCCACTAAAGCGGAAGCTCCGGACACTCAATCTTGAATACTCCCTGTTGTTCTCGGCCAAGCTTCGTATAATAGCAGATAGTAAATCGCATTTTTTTGCCACTCCAGAGGCGGCATGGGATTGGCTGGAGTCAATGGGCAGAATCAATGGAAGAGAAACAGAGAAGACTCAGGTGGCACGAGGGGCAGGCGCACTCACGCCCAACGCGCCCGCTGGGCTAACAAAGCCACCCCGTGGTCTTTTACAAGACCTTTGATGCGGTACTAGCGCCCCACTTCTCCGAGTGTATGAGGAGTAGGTGCAGAGGGGCGCATTGTCAGCATCACAGAACGAGGCGCTGCTGGTGTCACTTCCTAAGCCGGGGAAGGATCCACTGGAGCTTGAGTCGTACCTTCAGTTGGCGATGCTTAGTACGGACTATAAAATACTAGCCAAGACACTGGCGATGCGGGTGGTGCCGTTGGTGCCTGACCTGGTACACGCCGATCAGAACGGCTTCGTGACTGCGTGGGACACGTCGCACAATATTCAGCGGCTGTTTTGTGTTATGCATTACTCGACGCAGGAGTGGCCGAGAGCGGGCTGTTTGGTTTTGGATCTGGAGAAAGCCTTCGATTCGTTAGAATGGCCATACCTCTCCGGAGTGCTGAGGCATTTTGGCATTGGCCCTTTTTTCTCCGCAAGATTAGACTGTTATATACGAGCGCCCGAATAAGAGTCAAAACGAGTGGTGGTATCTCGGAGTCAGTGGAGGTGCGGAGGGGTACCAGGCAGGGCTGTCCCCTTTTGCCACTGTTGTTCTCTCTCGCTATGGAGCCTCTAGTGGAGATGTTCTGCGGCACTGGCCCTCATTGGGGCATCCCACTGAGAGATGGTGTCCATACAGTGTCGCTTTATGCTGACGATCTCTTATTGTATTTTCGTGACACTACCCGGGTCCCTTCGGAAGTTGGGACAATACTGCAGCAATTTGCCTCTTTATCCGGGCTGCGAGTAAACTGGGCGAAATCCTGCCTGTTTCCCTTTGATCCTACCCTCCCAGACCTGCGGCTGCATCTTTCTGGAGTGGTGGTCCCCTGGCAGCCATACACGTTCAGATACCTAGGCATCCAAGTCTATCATCGTAGAGAGGACCTGTTCGATGGAAACCTTAAAAGGGCGGTATCCTCTATTAGAGCCCAGATTGCTTTCTGGCAGACATTGCCATTGTCAGTGGCAGGCAGAATTGCCCTTTTGAAAATGATTGTGCTGCCACGATTGCTATATTACTTTACCAACCTTCCACACTATGTGCCAGCCAGTTTCTTCAGGGAGCCGGAACCTAAGCTGAGAGAGTTTATTTGGAACAAAGGGCGCTGTAGAGTGGCGCTTAGGAAACTGTATCTGTCGCTAGAACAGGGTGGGCTTTCGGCTCACAACTTGGAACACTACTACTTAGCGTTGCAGCTTCAATGGGTGTCTAGATGTTTGGCGGGACTCCATCTCTCGGACATGGCCACCGGTGCGGGCCCCTGGTCTTTGTCGAGAGTTACGAGCTTGTTCCACCAGCTTGCGTGTTCGGCGCTGGCAGAGGAGCTACCTCTCAGGGTGGCCCACAGCTGCTTCCGTAGGTCCTTGCGCCTCACAGGTGGGACCATCCCGTTTGCCCCGGCCCTTGCGCTCTTGGGCACCCCTGAGCCTCGGGAGCAATAACTGGGACAGAGTTGAGGGCTTGGCACAATGTAGATCTGCATACCCTAGGCGACCTATATAGGGAGGGAGAACTGATTCAGTTTGATTCTTTGGTTGCTGAATTGGGCCTCCCTGATGGACAGTTTCTATTATACTCTACGCTGCTCCGCTCCTTATCAAACGAATGGGGAGATTTAACGTCGGCTCCCCCGACACACTTGCTCGTACAATACATGCCGGTGATGGGCCAGGGCAGACATCTAGTCAAGTGGTTCACGGAGGCGCTCAGATTCCACTCCGTGCGAGAGAACGCTGCGCACAGCCTGGGAGGGAGACTCAGCCACAACCCTCACGGATAGGCAGTGGACATCTGCCATCGCCGGGCACACTTATATACCCCGCAATTCCAGATTTAGACTTATTCAATATTACAGAATACAAAGGGAATATCTCACGCCAGCCCGTATAAATAAATACTTCCCCCTCTCTGATGCAGCCTGCCCTAGATGTAAATGTGTGAATGCAGAGCTCTTACACATGCTGTGGTCCTGCCCCTCCCTGCGGGGCTACTGGGCAGCTGTGGTACACGTCTTGTCAGTATGTACTGAATGAACCATACAGCTTAAGTGGGAAAGTTGGGTGCTGGGCTTATTCCCTAGGGGCCCCCACCACCGAGCGACCACAAGATTCCTAGATCTGGGATTCATAACAGCGAAAAGACTCATAACACGTAACTGGAGGTCGTCGGAGGCGCCGAGTCTCCTGGCCTGGAGGCGCTCGTTTTCGACGTGGGCGGGCGCTGAGGAGGTGGCATTGTGGAAAGAGGACATGCTGGGTCTACGCTGGTACCCATTGTCAGGCAGCTGGGATGCCATGATGGCACACCTACAATCTCCTGGCGGTAGGGGAGGATTAGAGTCACAGGTCAACTCGAAGTGTATTGGATGTAGGAGACGGTGGATACAGCTCCCCGACATGGCCCCCGCGCACTCCATTTTGGTTTTAAGCAACTTAGTAAGAGGTGTGGTGCTCGCTAGGCAGTAGGTAATACTTTGCGACTAGGCACTATTCGAACGCAGGCAGGCAAGTAGAGTATCTTTCTCCATATGCGGGGATACCGCACTATCATCAGCATGCAAGAGGGAAAAACAGTACACTCCATTGTTAATAAATGTTCGTTATTTACATTTGTTGTTCTTCCGGAATCTCAAATTGCATATTGCGTGTTCACACGAAGTCAAGATAAGGAGAATTCGCTCGCAGAAAGGCTGACTGGTCAACAGATCAGTTAGACATCTGCAGAGTTGTCTCTCTACTATGTAAATGACTACTGCCTAAACTCGGGCGGATTTTATCTGCTGCTGCTACGAGGATCATCATCTTAGGCGAACCGCTTACTGATCAGTCTACAGATGTAGCAAATGAAGTAACGTATGCAGAATCTGCCTGAAGTATCATGACAGGTGTTATTGATGTAAGCATTAGCTGCGCTAATATAAATGCAACAATTTAATGCCTAGTGAAACTGTTTATAATTTTTGAAAAATCAATAAAAAAGATTTCTGAAAAAAAATACTACCTCCATGACTCTATGGGGACAACTATCACTTGGTGAGGGGTGCATAGTGGAACTGCTTCCAGTGTGACATGAGTATTTCCAGGTCACCTTCTCCAGGCTATTGTACGTTTGTCAGCAACATGGCAGGATTTTGGAGCATCATTTCTTATTGTTTGGTCATTACGTATGTGACAAATATATGTGTGCCTGATCTTATGTGAATGCATTTGGCACTGGCCTACCATTGGTAACGGAGGTCTGCTCCCTGGGGCAAAGCTCTAAGGGTGACAGCGTCTCCTCCTTGTTGAATGGTTATTGTGATTGCACAACTTCAGCCATGCAATTGTAGTTGTCTGATATCCAGATTTTCCTATGGGCAACTGTTAGCACTTCAAATGGCATGCATGCATATGGTATGGCACATGTATGGGCCACTTAGGTGGGATTTGTTGCTGGGGCCTACTTGATAGCATGGTAATGCTTGCTAATCAGAACTGTTGTTCAAGTGTGATTATGGACATGTGATGACCCTATTTCTCATTGTATTTGCAGCATCAGCACCGGCAAAGTATGAAAGAAATTCATGGTGCAATGGCTGGCCTAAAGAGATCCCTTCAGGCTCTGGCCTCCTCACTGCCGGCACTGAGTCACCCACCCCACATTCCGTACCCCCTCCAGCTCCCTCTGCCCAATCCAAATCCCCCCCTCCCCTACCTACCCAAAGCACACAGACCGATCCGCATGCATCCACCTCAACACACAAGAGCAGCACCTACAAACACAAGCAGCACAAAACATACCGGCACACAAGCAAAACCCACAGATGCAAAAAGAGTCACCACTTCCCCAGATACCCCCAGCATTACACACACAACATCAAGCATATCCACAGGCACCGCCTCTACAGTCAGTGGCACACCCACCACACCCAGCATACTCGCAGACACCACACCAACAGACACCCAGACTTCCAACACAAGCACCATTCCTGCAGACACCACCCAGACAACAGACATTCACCACATCCAGCATACCCACAGTCACCACCCCAACAGACATACACACATCCACCACTCCATCCCCCAGCATCTCCACCGGCCAGACCCCCAAGACACACAAACACACTCGAACATCCAGACACCAACCAAACACAAGCCTACCTCCCAGAAGCATGCACCCACGACTTCCACATCAACACAGCAGACAACCACTCCCTCGACCGCCAAATCCCCATCCCCTTCTGCTGACCATCACAGTGTCCCTAAGAATTTTTTTTTTTTTCCTTGACCTTCCCCTGTGCCCTCCATCCCCGTCCCAACCCTAAGAGATCCCCCACCCACCTCCCACCCCCTCCCTTCCACTTCCAAGGGCTTCCCTGCCTCCTCCTTCAAACACCCATACCTCTCCCCACCCAATAAAAAGTCCATCCCTCCCAAAAAGCAGACCATCCCTCCCAAAAAGCAGACGACCCCTCCCAAATCCCTTCCCCCCCCACCCCCCCAACCCTCAAAGATGATCCCTGAGGTGACTGCCTGCCCATTTGAAGCTACTTCCTGTGGAGATTCCCTTGCAGATAGGAGATAAGTGACGGCACCATGATGTGACTGTTCCAACACACATGGACTGGCCAATGGCCTTTTCATATTTATAATTAAAAAAAAAAGTTGTTTTTCTTGGGTATACATTTGTCCTGCAATTGCTTTTCTGCCTTTATGCTGTTCCTGAGTAACTTGTGTTGTCTGCCTACAAATGTGTGCGTTTCAGCCTGCTTGCTGATCCATTTGCTGTTGTTTGCAGTATCTGACTTTGTGGGCAGTGCTACCCAAGACATGGGTATATAGGGGGGGGGGGGGGGGGGGGGGGGGGTGTGTGTGTGTGTGTGTGTGTGTGTGTGTGTGTGTGTGTGTGTGTGCGTGTGTGTGTGTGTGTGTGTACATAAATACATATATATACACAGGCACATACACATAGGTGTAAATGCATTGGTGATGGCACGGCATTGTGTACTGTTTGGTATGGTAAGTATTTCATCTTGTGTTGTCCAATGTAAGCATGAATGGGGTTAGACGCCCCCCAATATGGATTCAGCTGATATGTGTCAGCTTGAGTCTGATTTGTGCAGACATGGAGTGTGTTCAATTGTGCTAGTTTTGTTTGCTTGTGACTGTGCATATGTCCATTCAGCTGTGTTTACCTTGCAGCTACTTAATGAAGAGGTATGTCCCATGCAGTTGGAGTTGTATGTGCTTTGTTGACTTGCACTTACACATAGTGCAGATAGGCATGTCATTTGGGTTTAGTATTGTTTGTCCCAGAGATCCGTGAACGGCCAGTTCCAGTGCAATTGTTGTTTTATGGGCAGTTGCAAGGTGATATGTGTCCCAATGCAGCCTCCTTCCTTGGGTGTTCCGGCTGTCCTCATCCCTATTGTGCAGGTATTGTTTGCATAGTAAGGTGTGTATATTTATCTTTCTAACTATTGTACAACTCATTGTCCTTCCATTGTGTTGCAATGTGGGTGATGTGTGTGTCCTTTGCAGGGCTGTTTACTGGGAGGGTTGTTTGTGTTCCATGTCACATCCATACAATTAGTACCTCTGGTGATGTTGACCTATGAGTAAACATAAAGTACATATTGATTGCGAATCCTAGAGTTGTAAGCAGGAAGTATGGCTTAACCCCTTCCCCGCCAGGGACGTAATGGTTACGTCCATGGCAGCACCCGTGTGGCGCCATGGACGTAACCATTACGTCCTGGGACTGGCAGTCGGGGGAAGCGCTAGCGCTTCCCCCGAGGGCCGCCCCCCAACACCCCCAGGCCAGGGCTGAAAGGGGAATCCCTTCCCCTTTCACGCCCCCCCCCCCCCATGACGTCAGCGCGCGATCGCGCGCTGATTTCATGGAAAGGGGGAAAGACGCGCTGGAAGCCATTTGCTTCCAGCGCGTCTAAGGGAGAAGGTGAGTTTTTCACCTTCGTGCGGGTGCTCTGAGAGAGGCATCGAGGGAAAGGAAAGGGTTTTCCTTTCCCTCGATGTCTCTTTGAGCATTCCTGCTGCCCGATCGCATCTGCCCACTAGACACCAGGGATTTCAGTATGTGTGTGTTATATTAGTGTGGGGGAGCGACCCCTTGGGCAAGGGTCGCTCCCCTTTGGGGGCACATGTATTTTACGTCGTTTCTGCCCCCCCTGGGGGCAGATTGGCCCTATTTTTAGGCCGATCTGCCCCCAAGGGGGGCAGAAAGCCACTAGACACCAGGGATTTTATTGTTGATTTGTATTTTTTGTTTTGGGGGGCGGCCCCTTGGGCAAGGGTCGCCCCCAGGGGCCCTCATGTATTTTTGGGCAGTTCTGCCCCCCTTGGGGGCAGAGAGGCCTATTTTTTTTAGGCCTTTCTGCCCCCAAGGGGGGCAGAATCCCAACAGCGCCAGAAATAGTATGTATGTATGTGTGCTTTGTGTTGGGGGGTGGCCTCTTGGGCAAGGGTCGCTCCCCCCAGGGGCGCAATGTATTTATTGTCGTTTCTGCCCCCCTTGGGGGCAGATTGGCCCTATTTTTAGGCCGATCTGCCCCCAAGGGGGGCAGAAAGCCACTAGACACCAGGGATTTTATTGTTGATTTTTATTTTTTGTGTTGGGGGGTGGCCCCTTGGGCAAGGGTCGCCCCCATGGGCCCACATGTATTTTTGGGCAGTTCTGCCCCCCTTGGGGGCAGAGAGGCCTATTTTTTTTTAGGCCTTTCTGCCCCCAAGGGGGGCAGAATCCCAATAGCGCCAGAAAGATATGTTTGTATGTGTGCTTTGTGTTGGGGGGTGGCCCCTTGGGCAAGGGTCGCTCCCCCCGGGGGCGCAATGTATTTATCGTCGTTTCTGCCCCCAAGGAGGGCAGAAAGCCACTAGACACCAGGGATTTTATTGTTGGTTTTTATTTTTTGTGTTGGGGGGCGGCCCCTTGGGCAAGGGTCGCCCCCAGGGGCCCACATGTATTTTTGGGCAGTTCTGCCCCCCTTGGGGGCAGATATGCCTATTTTTTAGGCCAAGGGGGGCAGAATCCCCATAGCGCCAGGGATACTATGTGTGTGTGTGTGCTTTGTGTGGGGGTGTGGCCCCTTGGGCAAGGGTCGCCCCCCCCCAAAGGGTGCAATGTAATCTGGGCGATTTCTGCCCCCTCCCCTTGGGGGTAGATTGGCCTATTTTTTTTTAGGCCCATCTTCCCCCAAGCAGAGAAGACTAGACACAAGGGAAAATGAAAAAATGGTTAGTGGCGGAGTGTTTGTCAACTGGCGAAGTATTTGCTTTTATGATAATAACAGTTTTTCTCCTTTTTGTTTTAGTTCAAAGCTTTTGCTGACTTTGCTGTGGCTTGTTGCAGTTTTGGCAGTAGTTGTCCTGCGGTTTGCGTAGTTGCATGTTTTAGGTAAGTAAATAAATTTACTCCAAGTGAGTATTGTTGCAATGCATGAATGACATGTTTGTAGGTGGTGTACTGAATGCAGGATTGTGTGTGAAATTGTCCTTAGAGTTATGCACAATGATTATTGTGTTGTCTTATGTCTAATTTGCTTTTTTTTTTCTCTTTTTAGTGGGATATCGTTGGTGATTGCTGTGGCTGTGCAGAGTAGTTGCTGGTGAGTCAAGCTTTTTCAGGCAAGTGAGCAGTATAGTTTTTGAGTTTATAATTCTTAGTGATAAACCTATACTTTGTTACTTATCTTACACAGTGCTGGTTGTTGGTGGTGTATTTGTCCAGTTAATTTTTGTAGGAAGGATCATGGCCAGCCGTAGGATGACCGCTCAGCAGGTTGTTAGTGTGCTTTTTGAGTCATCTTCGGACCATGAATATGAGACTGACTCTGCATCTGAGGCAGAGGAGGAAGTGCAGGATTCTAGAAGTGAATTTTCTGTCAGAGATTAATCATCTGATGATGAAGCCACTCTCAGTGCTGATGAAGGGCCTGTTTTAGAGGAGGACAGTGATGTGCCAATGGTGCAGGAGCCAGCGGCTGAAAGGCTTCCCATTGGAAGACCTGACGCATGGGTTGCACCAAACATGGAGCAGCCACAGTTGCCTGCGTTTACTGGTTTTCCAGGGTGTCGAGTTAATACGGAAAACTTTTTGCCCGTCAACTTTTTTGAGTTGTTTATGGACGATATATTTTTGGAAGAGATTGTTGAGCAGACTAATTTGTATGCAGAGCAGTTTTTGAGGGACAACGCTGCCAGACTTAGGCCACACTCTAGAGCTAGCCGGTGGATTCCCACAAATCTGGAAGAGTTGAAAAAGTTCTTGGGTTTAACTTTTTTGATGGGGCTGATAAGGAAGCCGTCGCTGTCTTCATATTGGTCTACTAGTCCCTTGATGGCAACTGCTATATTTCCTGCCATCATGAGTCGTAACCGGTATGAGCTTCTTCTTCGGATGTTGCATTTTGTAGATAATGCTTTAGCCTTGCCACGAGATCATCCTGATTCTGACCGTCTTTTTAAGATTAGACCTGTCCTTGATCATTTGGTAGATCGGTTTTCAGAGATCTATGTTCCAGGGAAAGAAATATCTGTAGATGAGTCTTTGGTCCTGTTCAAGGGTCGTTTGGTTTTTAGGCAGTACATTCCTAGCAAGAGGGCACGGTATGGAATTAAATTGTATATGCTGTCAGAAAGTAGTACAGGATATGTTTATAATTTCCGGGTCTACACTGGTAGGGATTCCAATATTGACCCCCCTGGTTGTCCTCCCACTTTTGGAGTTAGTGAGAAAATTGTGTGGGAACTTGGTAGACGACTGTTTAACAAAGGTCACCATTTATATTGTTCAAGGAGTTGTTCAGAGAGGACACTGTTGCTTGTGGCACAATCCGCTCTAATCGGAAAGGCTATCCAAAAGAGCTTGTCTGTAAAAAACTTGAGAAGGGACAGTGCAGTGCCTTGCGGAATGATGAGCTGCTAGCTCTGAAATTTGTAGACAAGAGGGATGTATACATGCTAAGCACCATCCATGATGAGAGTACTTCACCTGTGGCTGTTTGGGGTCAGGTTGCCGAAGTGCGCAAACCTGTGTGCATCTTAGACTATAATAAGCACATGGGTGGTGTTGATAGAGTAGATCAGAGGTTAGAACCTTACACTGCTGCTCGTAAGTCTTATGTGTGGTATAAGAAATTAGCGCTTCACTTGTTCCACTTGGCAACTTTTAATGCTTTTGGTGTGTTTAAGGATAGTTCTCCAGAGTCAAGGATGACATTTGTGAAATTTCAGGAGTCTATCATAGCTAGCCTTGTTGTGCTGGAACAGGCAAGAGTTCCTAGAGAAGCAGTGGTGGAGGATGTGGCTAGATTGAAAGATGGTCACTTTGCTGAGCATATTCCTCCCACGGCCAAAAAAAACTTTCCTGCTAAGAGATGTAGAGTCTGTGCTCGAAGAGGTATCAGGAAGGAGACTAGGATGTACTGCCCTGATTGTCCTTCAAAGCCTGGGCTGTGTGTGGGTGGCTGTTTCAGGAGCTACCACACACAGAAGAATTATTGGGAAATTCCGTGAGCGTAAACTGGTGTTTTATATTTTTATATGTTCGGTTTCACGGTTGGCATTAGTCATGTATTCAGTTAGAGCTTTTGTGTTTGTAGTTTTGTACTAATTTATGATTAGTGGTTTCTTTGTTGTTTAAAAACAAAAAAAGGGGGATGGCATGTGTAGAGTGGCGCTTGGCTGGCGGCGTGGGTGTGGTGGCGCTTGGCTGGCGGTGTGTGTGGGGTGGCGCTTGGCTGGCGGTGTGTGTGGGGTGGCGCTGGGCTGGCGGTGTGGGTGGGGTGGCGCTTGGCTGGTGGTGTGGGTGGGGTGGCGCTTGGCTGGTGGTGTGGCGCTTGGCTGGCAGTGCCGGCCAAACGCCAGTCCACACACTCATCAGCTGGTGTGATTGCTGTATCAGGCATGTGGGCGTATGAAAGTGATGGGCCCTTGACTGGCGCTGTCTGTGGATGCGAGTCTTGTAATGTGCTGGGCCCGTGGCTGGCGGCGTGAATGGTCTAGTGCATGTCATGTATGAAAGGTGTGTGAATGGACTGTAAAGCGGTTGGTGCCTTGTCGTGGCTTTACAGCTCACGAGCTGTGAGTCATTTGTTCAGTTTTTTGGCCTTTCAGTTATTACCAGTGCATTTCACTTTTGTGAAATCTCTTGTTAATAAAATTTGATCTACTGAACCATCACTCACCCTCGTGCCAAATCCAACCAGTATGTGTGGTACAAATGACAAAACCTGCTCCGCTGTAATCAGGCGTCGCAGCACACTTGAGACACGCTAGGTGCCTCGGGTGGGACCCCGATGATGAAGCATGCCACCAACTTGGTTGGTGGGTGAGGGGTCTTCTTCACATAACCTAAGTGTGTTTCTTTTCACAATTTTAGTGTTTGGCACATCACGGACGTATGTGCACACATCAAAGTGATATATTCCAAAAATACCTGTGTTTGGGGGGGGGAGGGCCCACCTATGTTTTTGGTCCTGGGTGCGGCCGTCATGTAGGGAAACCTACAAAACCCAGAAACTTTTTAAAAATAGGCACCCCAAGGAGTCTAGGGAGGTGTGGCTTGTGTGGCTCCCCCAACATTTTCTTACCCAGACTCCTCTGTAAACCTCAAAATTTGCATAAAAAAGCATATTTTCCTGATTTTTCTTAGTAGGATCACCGCTCCAGCACAAAATTCCTACTCCCCAGTTTTCCCCTCAGTCTCCAAGTAAAATGACACCTCACTTATATGGGTCCCCAAAGCAGAGTCCGTCTAAAGATGTATAAAAGAATATGCCCTTATAAACTTGCTGTGCTATCCCTTCTATCCCTTCAGGTTTTGGGCCTTATTCTGTTGCAGGCACCTGGCCCACCCACACAAGTGAGGTATCATTTTTATCGGGAGACTTGGGGGAACGCTGGGTGGAAGGAAATTTGTGGCTCCTATCAGATTCCAGAACTTTCTGCCACAGAAATGTGAGGAACATGTGTTTTTTTAGCCAAATTTTGAGGTTTGCAAAGGATTCTGGGTAACAGAACCTGGTCCGAGCCACACAAGTCACCCCTCCTTGGATTCCCCTAGGTCTCTAGTTTTCAGAAATGCACAGGTTTGGTAGGTTTCCCTAGGCGCCGGGTGAGCTACAGGCCAAAATCCACAGGTAGGCACTGTTTTCTCCCAAAATTTTGGATGTGTCCACGTTGCGCTTTGGGGTGTTTCCTGTCGCAGGCGCTAGGCCTACCCACGCAAGTGAGGTATCATTTTTATCGGGAGACTTGGGGGAACGCTGGGTGGAAGGAAATTTGTAGCTCCTCTCAGATTCCAGAACTTTCTGCCACAGAAATGTGAGGAACATGTGTTTTTTTAGCCAAATTTTGAGGTTTGCAAAGGATTCTGGGTCACAGAACCTGGTCCGAGCCCTGCAAGTCACCCCTCCTTGGATTCCCCTAGGTCTCTAGTTTTCAGAAATGCACAGGTTTGGTAGGTTTCCCTAGGTGCCGGCTGAGCTAGAGGCCAAAATCTACAGGTAGGCACTTCGCAAAAAACACCTCTGTTTTTTTCCAAAATTTAGGATGTGTCCACGTTGCGCTTTGGGGTGTTTCCTGTCGCCGGCGCTAGGCCTACCCACGCAAGTGAGGTATCATTTTTATCGGGAGACTTGGGGGAAGGCTGGGTGGAAGGAAATTTGTAGCTCCTCTCAGATTCCAGAACTTTCTGCCACAGAAATGTGAGGAACATGTGTTTTTTTAGCCAAATTTTGAGGTTTGCAAAGGATTCTGGGTAACAGAACCTGGTCCGAGCCCCGCAAGTCACCCCTCCTTGGATTCCCCTAGGTCTCTAGTTTTCAGAAATGCACAGGTTTGGTAGGTTTCCCTAGGTGCCGGCTGAGCTAGAGGCCAAAATCTACAGGTAGGCACTTCGCAAAAAACACCTCTGTTTTTTTCCAAAATTTAGGATGTGTCCATGTTGCGCTTTGGGGTGTTTCCTGTCGCCGGCGCTAGGCCTACCCACGCAAGTGAGGTATCATTTTTATCGGGAGACTTGGGGGAACGCTGGGTGGAAGGAAATTTGTAGCTCCTCTCAGATTCCAGAACTTTCTGCCACAGAAATGTGAGGAACATGTGTTTTTTTAGCCAAATTTTGAGGTTTGCAAAGGATTCTGGGTAACAGAACCTGGTCCGAGCCCCGCAAGTCACCCCTCCTTGGATTCCCCTAGGTCTCTAGTTTTCAGAAATGCACAGGTTTGGTAGGTTTCCCTAGGTGCCGGCTGAGCTAGAGGCCAAAATCTACAGGTAGGCACTTCGCAAAAAACACCTCTGTTTTTTTCCAAAATTTAGGATGTGTCCATGTTGCGCTTTGGGGTGTTTCCTGTCGCCGGCGCTAGGCCTACCCACGCAAGTGAGGTATCATTTTTATCGGGAGACTTGGGGGAACGCTGGGTGGAAGGAAATTTGTAGCTCCTCTCAGATTCCAGAACTTTCTGCCACAGAAATGTGAGGAACATGTGTTTTTTTAGCCAAATTTTGAGGTTTGCAAAGGATTCTGGGTAACAGAACCTGGTCCGAGCCCCGCAAGTCACCCCTCCTTGGATTCCCCTAGGTCTCTAGTTTTCAGAAATGCATAGGTTTGGTAGGTTTCCCTAGGTGCCGGCTGAGCTAGAGGCCAAAATCTACAGGTAGGCACTTCGCAAAAAACACCTCTGTTTTTTTCCAAAATTTAGGATGTGTCCACGTTGCGCTTTGGGGTGTTTCCTGTCGCCGGCGCTAGGCCTACCCACGCAAGTGAGGTATCATTTTTATCGGGAGACTTGGGGGAACGCTGGGTGGAAGGAAATTTGTAGCTCCTCTCAGATTCCAGAACTTTCTGCCACAGAAATGTGAGGAACATGTGTTTTTTTAGCCAAATTTTGAGGTTTGCAAAGGATTCTGGGTAACAGAACCTGGTCCGAGCCCCGCAAGTCACCCCTCCTTGGATTCCCCTAGGTCTCTAGTTTTCAAAAATGCACAGGTTTGGTAGGTTTCCCTAGGTGCCGGCTGAGCTAGAGGCCAAAATCTACAGGTAGGCACTTCGCAAAAAACACCTCTGTTTTTTTCCAAAATTTAGGATGTGTCCACGTTGCGCTTTGGGGTGTTTCCTGTCGCCGGCGCTAGGCCTACCCACGCAAGTGAGGTATCATTTTTATCGGGAGACTTGGGGGAACGCTGGGTGGAAGGAAATTTGTAGCTCCTCTCAGATTCCAGAACTTTCTGCCACAGAAATGTGAGGAACATGTGTTTTTTTAGCCAAATTTTGAGGTTTGCAAAGGATTCTGGGTAACAGAACCTGGTCCGAGCCCCGCAAGTCACCCCTCCTTGGATTCCCCTAGGTCTCTAGTTTTCAGAAATGCACAGGTTTGGTAGGTTTCCCTAGGTGCCGGCTGAGCTAGAGGCCAAAATCTACAGGTAGGCACTTCGCAAAAAACACCTCCGTTTTTTTCCAAAATTTAGGATGTGTCCACGTCGCGCTTTGGGGTGTTTCCTGTCGCCGGCGCTAGGCCTACCCACACAAGTGAGGTATCATTTTTATCGGTAGACTTGGGGGAACATCGATTAGCAAAACAAGTGCTATTGCCCCTTGTCTTTTTCTACATTTTTTCCTTCCAAATATAGGAGAGTGTGTAAAAAAGACATCTATTTGAGAAATTCCCTATAATTCACATGCTTGTATGGTCACCCCGGAATTCAGAGATGTGCAAATAACCACTGCTCCTCAGCACCTTATCTTGTGCCCTTTTTGGAAATGCAAAGGTTTTCTTGATAGCAATTTTTTACTCTTTATATTTCAGCAAATGAATTGCTGTATACCCGGTATAGAATGAAAACGCACTGCAGGGTGCAGCTCATTTATTGGCTCTGGGTTCCTCGGGTTCTTGATGAACCTACAAGCCCTATATATCCCCGCAACCAGAGGAGTCCACCAGACGTAACGGTATATTGCTTTCCATAATCTGACATTGCAGGGAAAAGTTACAGAGTAAAACGTAGAGAAAAATTGATGTTTTTTTCACCTCAATTTCAATATTTTTCTCTTTCAGCTGTTATTTTCTGTAGGAAACCCTTGTAGGATCTACACAAATGACCCCTTGCTGAATTTAGAATTTTCTCTACTTTTCAGAAATGGTTAGGTTTCTGGGATCTAGCATTGGTTTCATGCCCATTCCTGTCACTGACTGGAAGGAGGCTGAAAGCACAAAAAAGTGCAAAAATGGGGTATGCCCCAGTAAAATGCCAAAATTGTGTTGAAAAATTGGGTTTTCTGATTCAAGTCTGCCTGTTCCTGAAAGCTAGGAAGCTGCTGAGTTTAGCACTACAAACCCTTTGTTGAAGCCATTTTCAGGGGGAAATCCACAAGCCTTCTTCTGCAGCCACTTTTTCCATTTTTCTTTTAAAAAACGAAATTTTCACTGTATTTTGGCCAATTTCTTGGCCTCCTTCAAGGGAACCCACAAAGTCTGGGTACCTCTAGAATCCCTAGGATGTTGGAAAAAAAGGACGCAAATTTGGCTTGGTTAGCTTATGTGGACAAAAAGTTATGAGGGCCTAAGCGCGAACTGCCCCAAATAGGCAAAAAAAGGCCTGGCACAGGAGGGGGAAAAGGCCTGGCAGCGAAGGGGTTAAGGAGTTGAAAGAATCACAACGAGAGAACCTTGTTTGTGTTTGTAGTTGCATACCACTCTGTCTCCTGTTGGTTTTTGAGGGTGACTCTCTTATTGAGGAGACCTATCAAAACTCATACATGCAGAAACAGAATATTAGGAAATAAAGAGGTCACTCCACCTACCTTCATTGTTCTTCGGGTTTTCCAGTTTCATGTGTTTTGCCATTTTTAACTTTTCTTTTAACTTTTGGCTATTAAGGGAGGAACAGGTATACATTAAAACGGAAACGGATTCAAAATCCAAACATTCATTGTATTTAGAAATGATTACTCTTGGTCCAAGATGTATCCTTAAGCTTTACTGAGAACAAGTGCATTACAGCAAAAGCATCAAACATGAAGTGCAACGCTTAGAACAGTAATGTATGCTTGCAGTCTGCTTTAAACCACATAAAAAGGATATCATGGGAGCACAGCAGTTTTTAACAACACACCTTACAAAAAATTGCACAATTTTAAACATTTTCATTACGAGAGAATAAATTGATGTTTATTCAAGTGCTAAAACTAGGAGTAGAAACCAGTATTCAGGGTGGAAGGCAATCATCTCAGTGGACAACATCTCCTTGTAATCCTCCTAACAGATATGATATTTAGAACAAATAAATTCTGTAGTCTGTATGTAGCTATATTGACAGAAAAGTATATCATCTTCAAAGAGGCTCATCAGAAAATGACTGTGACTTACATGCAATATTGTGGTTACGAAATTACTTATGTCCTTTGGACAAAGTATTTTTTCCGAGATACGGATTCCTCTCTAAAAACTAACATTGCAATTGAGCACTGGCATCATTTTAGGATCATTTTCTTTCAGGTCAAGAAAGGGAATAAAAATTATCAATGATTCGAATCAAGCACCTGCAGACACATCTGTTCAGAACAACAGAAATAAAAAGATGCGGCAAACATTCCTTCCTCATCAAAACGTATTAGTCCAACGCTCAATCAAACAAGTATCATAGAAGGCTGCAAACCCCATGCTCTGTCTATTTCACAGATGCCCAGGACTAACTCTTGCTTTCTTTCCTTGAACACCATTATATTGGATTATAGTGACAGCCGTTATATTTACACTACTAAGAAATTACAATTTCTGTGGTATAAAGTGCTACATCAAAATATTTTTATTGTATTTTCCCTTTGTCGTTATGAGCTTTAGGGCAAATTATAATTACTTTCATTAACTTACATAATCTCCCAAACTCTGAAAAGAAGGCATTACTTTAATTAATTTACATAATCTCCCAAACTCTGTAAAGAAGGCATTACTTCAATTAATTTACATAATCTCCCAAACCCTGTAAAGAAGGCACCTCTTCAACTCTAAGTATTTGTGGACAGCAGGTGCTTCTCTTAAAGTTTAAAGGTACACTCTCCAAAGAGAGGAGCACTTTTGGTCAGCTGAACTCGCCCTTACAGAGGGTCAACTTAATTAAAAAAATGGTTGACTAATCTAGAGGTTTGATTAAAGATAGAAGGGGAATTAGCGCCAGAAACTGGGCAAAGGTGTTCCAGACATATCCGCATTCAAAGTTTGCTGATCATGATGAACTTCACATCCCTTCAGATAACAATACCGTTGATGCCACAAAGAACTGACCTCGTTTTCATTTCAAAGAAGAAACAGCAGCGAAAATGATTTGTGCAAACATAAAAGGCCAGAGTTGTTTCTCTGTTCAAAAAAGAAAAAAAACACTGGAAAGCACCAGTGCAGTTTTACATGACACAGGGATTAGTTTAATAACAAATCGGGCTATGTTGAAGCATTTGCCAAAGTTATGTTTTGTACAAGACTGTTTCACTGGTCAGGATATCCAATGAGAGAGAGAGAGAGAGACAGACAAAAGTTTCTAGAGACCATGGGAATGGCAGAGGTCGCTTTCGTAAACAGCTGATCAGGGACCTCAGAGGAGCTTTGACACTTAACTGGAGTCAAAATGGCCATTTTACACCAGCAAAAAATAGTCTAAAAGAAGAGCAGTTTTTCTTAACACAATGCTTACATTACCAAAGAGGTAAAACCTTCCCATTTTATCTTCCTGGAAAAGAGTGGCTGGCCAGACCAGTTTTCATTTTTAGGTTAAGACTAACATAGAAAACGTATGGCTTGCCAACGTTTCATAGTTCCAGTTCACCTACTTGAGTGGAAACTGCTGTTTTTTTCAAACCACCTGTTGCCAGTCCATCTTTACCAACGCTGCTGGTACCTCCTCTAAAAACAAGACTATTGCGGAGATGATAGATCGTAGAGGGTATTCTTCTGATCCCTCAGAGCACACAATTGTACTGATACACTCAGGATGTCTAGCTTCTGATTTTCCACTGCTCATTATCTGGAAATAAATCCACCTCACTCTGAAACAGAACCTGGAATGACCATGGTTTTCAGGTATTCATTATTTTTTCTCTTAAACTTATCAATCCAAAATGCAGGCAATGTGGGAGAGAGAACATCAGTTTAGCAGTCACATACGTTCCTTCTGAGAACATCCTCTTACCTATATGTATACATGTGTTTATTTGTATAGCCTGAACCTAGCCAAAAGGCAGTGGACAGGGTAAAAGAAAAGCCTTTTACCCTGGTTTTCCTTTTTTTACTCCCGTCTCTACCCTGATGGTATGCTGGCGCGGGTGTGCAGAGAGCTACCAGAGAGAGTCAGCTTGCCAGCCACGTAGGCAGGAGTGTTGGTCAGGATGGCTTTGTAAATAGCTTAGTCGATAGGATTCTTGTCTCCTCAATTCAGGTGATTTTGTGCAATCTCTTACATTATTTAGCTATACAGAAACAATGTTCTTTATTTCAGAAAAATGTTTTATTACACAAACTATGTTTGCCTATCAGTGCGAGCATGGGAGCGGTTTGCTAGATGGGACATATTCAAGCCTCAAACGTATAGTCAATATTTGGCATTGCACTGATCATGTAATATCATCAGATGCTGGCTATGCAGTGCAGGAGAGCACAACCGAAGGATGCTCCAGCTACCTAATGTAGGCACAATCAGGAAAACTGACTACTGAACTGTTTTTTGTTGTTGGATGTTGCGCTATAGCCCAGAAAAGCAAGAATTGAATCCTCCCCAGAATATGTAAACTTTTCCTGGGTCTCTGAGTCTGGAATTTGCGAAGAAAGTAACACTGGCATTCAAAAGTTACATTCTGAAACTGCCTTAACGTGCCAGTTTACACCTCATTACTGCTGCCTCGGATTGTTGACACTTAATGTTGTATTTTCGTTTTGAAATCATGAACTATAAAATAATAACAATAACATGCTGTTAATATTATTTTTGGAACATTCTTGAGTTAAACTATCTTCCAGTCACTATGTTGTGACTAATCAATTTCAATTAGTTGATGGCTACCAGTGACTGGCCATTACCCCGGAGCAACTTATGCAAGACAGTAGAGCCATTGCTCTGTGCGTGTAGGTCTGTTTTCCAGTGGATGCATGCTCAACCTTCAAATTAAATTAACACCTGCTGGATGTGGATGCCTGCAGTGAGAATGGAACAAATGTCAGATGATGCATTTCCCCATTTTCAATGATTCAACAAATGGATGGACAAACTACAATGTTGTTTCCAGTGCTTTCTCTTTGACCATTTCAGTCCAGTAGCTATCTCAGCTACAAATGTTCAAAGAACATCCTTTTCTAATTCCACTCTTCTGTCAGTTTTGAAACATCTACATAGCAATTTACATGTACTGCTTCTACAGTCTCAAGCGTTTTGGCAACAATTTATTTTCCAGTCAGAGAATTTCAACACCAGATGTTTCTAGGGATTGAGCAGTTTAGGATTCTTAAATAGTGTGTCATGTGAAAATATCTCTGGACACTCTTACGGCTTCTCGAGTACTGGTATCTGTTAGACCTGAAAGCCTTAGGGTGGTCTTCCCCTCCATTTTCTGACCTTTTTTGTGCTGGTTTTAGGACTCGGTGCACTTTACCACTGCTAACCAGCGCTAAAGTGCTTGTGCTCTCTTCCCTAAATCATGGTACCATTGGCTTAACCCCAATTGGCATATTTAATGTACTTATACGTCCCTAGTTAAGTGCAATACCCATGCCCAGGGCCTGTAAATTAAATGCTGCTTGTGGGCCTGCAGCACTGATTGTGCCACCAACTTATGTAGTTCTCTAACCATGTCTCAGGCCTGTCATTGCAGAGCCTGTGTGTGCAGTTTCACACTGCTGTGCTGACATGGCAAGACAAACCTCTTCTTAAGTTAGCCATTTGTTGCCTACTGCCTGTCTCCAATATACATGACAGATGGGTTTGTGCATTCTCTCTAGACAGCCACATACAAAGGGAGCTTAGGTGTGGCTGATGGGTCAACAACATCCTGATGGGTCATCCTGGACAGGATGGAAAGGAGGGTCTGAGACACGTGAAAGGACAATGTCCTGTCACACACAAAGCGCTGCATACACCCCCTGTGCTGAGTCTGGAGCCAGAGTAGGAAGAGAGGATCTCCCTTTGCACTTCATAGACCATTCTTTGACGTCTCCCCCACTTCAAAGACACCACTGGGTATAGGTATTGGACCTCTGACACCACCAACTCTGTACACTTCTGGAACTGTGGATACTCTGCCAGGAAGGAGGACCGCTCTGCTGCTACAAGGACTGCCACTCTGCCGGACTCCTACTTTGCTGAGCTGACCTGTTGCCCTCCTGCCTGGGAGTGGGAAGGTCTGGACCTGCATCTCCCCAGAACCAAAGTGACTCCAAGGGCTTGCCGCCTGTTTTTCTGAAGTCTCAGTGACACAAAAGACTTCCAACACACCTGCCACAGCTCCTGGACCAGTCTTCAACCAGCTCCTGACCTCCAAGAGGTGCCCCTCCAGTCCTGGGCCCTTAAAAGTGGTTTTGTGGCTCCTGAAATCAACCTTTTGGGCTCTTTATTAGTAAAAACAGGCCCGCTTGCTCCAGAACTGTGCCACTAGCATTAAAAAGCAGCATGAGACGCTACAAATTCATCTCTTTGCACAGCAAGCATTGCTGCTTGTGACCGCGAGGCTCTAGTCTGCCCATCAGCGATGCCTGGCTGACTCTTTGTGCCCACGGACCACCACCAGCAACACTTTCCTTGCTCCCGGCAAACGTCTTCTGCATGAACTGGACTCTTGGCTCAACTTTGAGAAGGTAAAAATTAACTGGGTATTTCTAACAGTATTCATTTCTATCTCTTTGCTTTAAATGATGGGAAAGGTTTTTTAGGACTGTTAACTGGCACAGATCTGTTCTTGCTGCATTTTATTAGCTGACTTTGTGTGCGTAAGTGGGAGTGCACCTTTTGAGTTTACAGTTTACGTAGAAAGTACACGCTTTGAATCCACCTGGAAATACAGTGTTTATGAAATTTAAGTTACTATTAACATGATTTACCTAGCCAGAAACTGAGAGATAATTGTTTACGTCGTTTTCTGCCAATGCCACTATGTTGATAAGCCACATATTTGGTACAACAACAAAACACCGTTTTTTCCTACAATTTGAAGGCTATAGATTATTGACATTCAACTTTTTACAAAAGAGGTCAAGGAGGCAGAACATGGTGTCACAATGTCTTTTAGGGATGTTTGACGTTGCTGAATGCACGCTATGCTAATAAGTAACTGGCAGGAGTAGCACGTTAACACTGCATCATGTTCTAATGTTCTGATATCATGTGTGTGTATATTAGCTGCTGACAGATACAAGACAAAATGGAAAACCCATAGTTCAGGGTTCTAATGAAATGATGATTCTCCTCTACAGCTACATATAAAAAGTAGCACCAGACTTTATACCAAACTGTGAAGGGGCTTACTGTGCCAATGGCACTGTGGTTGCGGCGTAAAAGGTAGCAGTAAAGTGTATGCTGCTTCTTCCAATTCAATTCAACTGTAATGCAGTCATACTCTCACACCACCTTTAATAACGTTTGTTCAGATCTCCGCTGTTTATTGGAACATTAATCCCCAGTTATGGTTATAGCTGGTGGCACATATATACATTGCTTCCAAATTGAAATTTGCATATGGGGGGTTAACGTAAAGAGAGCCAGAAACCACGCACCATGTCATGAAAAGAAACATTTCTGTTTATTTTGCATCAAAATATGATGCTCGCTTAATAACAAGACACATTATTTTCTGAATGATAGCTCCTCGTGATACACTGAAGTTTAGACACTTTGTCACACCCCTTAATATAACGTTCTTACAGACTAGCTCTCGTTCAAACATCTCAAAGGTCCTTAGCGACAAAAGCCACTTAGCACATCTAGTCTTCCCATTTCTCTTGGTGCTATGATACCACAAACTGCATATGGTCTCCATCTTCAGCTTGATTTCCTAATAAAACATCATGACAAAATGGTCATATGATGGTCATTGCTGAGAGTTTGTGCTTAGCTAAGTTCCTGTATTCCCAACTGAGAGTTGAGCTTTTTCTTCTGAAAAAATATCACATTAACAATTTATATAGGTAGGGAAACCTGGTAACATTAAGTGTCAGGGGAAAAAAATCACAAGATTTATGATTTCATAGCGTCTATGCAGGACCCCACTCCTCCCCCATCCTTGAGCCACAAAGTACAGCGTGGCTGTTGAGAGGCAGGTACTGTCAGCTGCAGGAACGTGTGCTAAAGGAAATGAGAGATGCCAACACATCCAAAACGAAAAGGTGAATGCATTAATATTTAAGCTGGACTTACCATATTAGCGCTCAAGAGAATATTGTGACCAGCTTGGAGGTTGATGTCAATTCACTGACCACAGACCTTAAAATTGCCTCAGCAAGAACCAAACACCAAGAAGGTTGCTCAGTGTTCTAGAGGATCCCAGAATACGTAAAACTGAGCTATCTGTGGGGACATTAATCCAGTTTAACCCTCCTGCTGAAGTGCTATCGCATTGGTTTCTTGCAATAATATTCTCTCCTAGATCTTACCTGATAACTATCATAGCAAGAACCCTCTTCTAAAAGGAAATGCACAAACCTGAGTGTCATGAGAAGCTCTTTGTGAATAGTGGAATGAGTTTTTATAAGACTTTACACTGGCAGGGCCAACGACTCGAAAACAACTTCATTCTATAAGGTTGCCCTGAGATTGGGGAAATGCCATTATGTCATGCTGCAACAAGCAAAATATAAAAAATATAATTGAAATTGAGGCAAACGTTTTGTAGTTTTAGAGGCTGCTTCAGTGTTCGTGGACTCAAGGAATAGTAGAAGCCCCAACCTCACATCAAGTAACAGATATGATTTTCAGCAATATTGTACTGGACCGTTGGAGTAGGTGCAATATCCATGCTACCAGTGACCCCTGCAAGGTGTGAACCAGTTGGAAACGTCCTGATTTTTACTGTAGGCCAGTTCATTTCTCAGCTTGGAACTACTTCAGTTTTTGGGGGCAATCTTAAAGAAACAGTCAAAATTAGAAAATGGAGTAATAAATGTTTACTTACCGCTTCAGCCTGCGTTTAGCTGTCCGTTCCTCTGCAATTATTTTGTTTTTCTCCAATTTTATTGCAAATTCTTCATTCATTTTTTGCTGTCAAAAAATATTTCTACATGTTAAATTTAGCCAAAATAAACTACGCTCACTGCTTTTTGTACTGCAGTGGTACCAACATACTTTTCCTTTTGGCAATGCAATATTGTGTTTCAAAATGTTTTCATTTTGATTTATGTTTAGAAGTTACGAACTCTTCACATTCTTTCTTTTCAAACTCAAACCTTCCATCCATTTAGGTTTAAATCTGTTTTATTGGTTTTAAGGGTGAAATAGAGCAATACAGAACAACTCGCCTACATCCAACGGCCGGCGAGGTACAATCAAAATGAAGGAAAGATAGAGGGGAGGGTGTAGATAGGAGAGAGGGGGATCACCCCGCGGAAGAGGCCTGGGTGGAAAACAGTCGACCTATCTATCTATGCTGACTGCCTTCAGTAAATGTGCGAGGGATGTGTATGAATTGTATGTGAAACATATGTGGGTCTCCTCTCCCTGAAGCTCTGGTGTTGTGATCTGCCAGTGTGAGGGGGAGGCTGCGCAAGTAAGCCGGGCATGTTAGTTTCTTGAATTCCCGGGGGAAGAAGAGCGGTAGACAGGGTCCCCAGGTCTTATTAAACTGGGATAGTCTTTGTTCGACTATGGCTGTCAGCTTTTCCATGCCTAGTAGTTCTCAAAGTTTGTGGAGCCAATCCAGCTGGGTGGATATTTTGGCAGAGCCTCAATGTGCCAGTAGGACCTGTTTTGTAGCACGTGGTTCTGAGGTGACGGCTCACCCCTTTGTAGATTTCAAGGGAAAGGTGAGGGCGTTTGGGAGACTCAGCAGTATTCAGACTTCTCAAACACAACATAGGCACTGTATATCTTAACAACCACATCGACTTCCACAAACCTACCAGACACTTTCAACTTCACTCGCACACATCCCCCACATACACAGAACCAGACCTGGCAGTCGTGCCTTTTCCTACCTCACTCTTAAAGCATTGAATGACCTAACCATGCACATCAGAGTGCCTGAATTCTACAAATATCTGAAGACAAGACTCTTCAACAAGTCCAGGCCTAGGGTTGGGCTAGACTGCTCCTACATCACCACCAGGAGACCGTGCACTCTACAAATACACTTAACATCACGTGTCTCTCTTCAATTACCCAACTGCCCCAAACAAAGCCCACTTGGCGCTGGAATTACTTCAGGTACTACAATCAATACAATGGTACATTTCTGGCAATATTTTAATTGCTTACTGTATGGAATCTTTATTTTTAATCATTGATCCTGTCTCACATCTAAAATTATGCATTGTGATGGAAGTAGAACCATAACCTGAGCAGTTTGGTTATTAAGAAGGGTATATTCTTTCTACATATGATCAACCTGCAGCATGTGTAATGAGGCTCTAAGGTCCCTTCTGAGCCTCACATATTTTGAAAGTTATGAGAAACAGCACAGACGCCATCTAGGCAAAACAGGATAGGAAACGTTTTAGCCATTTTCTGAGCTAAATCACTATAAGTTTGATCTAGTGGCTCTCACAAAATAGAACAGAATTGAGCAGAAAGGATGTGATTAGCTTTATGCTACCCCACTATAAGAAATTGTGGGAACAAAAAAGTACAGCATATCTTACTTCACTGGCAGTTTGGGTTACATAGCATATGTGCTCTCTCTCTTAGAAGGTACTCATTTAGAGGAAAGTGAAAATAATCATCTTAGTCTTTGAAATCACTCCCAACGTTTTGCTTACTCTCTAATTTAAACAATTTCTAAACATTTTAATACTCATTCAAATACAATGAGACAAGCAGCATGACAGCAAGTCTGGAAAGGTTTAAATTATTTTTACCTTCTGCTTTTAGAAATGAACAATAGGAGCTGAAACTCTACTTTTCTCCTTTAGGAACTTGTGTTGAACCAGGCAAGTCACCCGATTGCGTTTATTAGTCATACACATTCACAGAGAGAGCACACTTTCTTTAGCAAGAGTCCTATTTGAATAATTTGCTCTGATCAGCTTCTAAATATTTGTATGAGGCAGCATCAGTATCAAAATTGGAAAAGTTGTAAACGTCAAACTGGGGGCATATCATACACTGCCAGTGAGATGCTCACCTCAAACCTGCAACTCAATAATCATTCTAAAATGTGTTTTGTTATGGATGTTGCTTAGTATTTGTCGCCAACCTAAATAGTCCTCTCAGTACGCCTTTGTTATGAAGATTTGTGAGAAAATACTTTAATATGAGGTCTGCTTGCCCAGTCTTTAAAATGCAATACAGTTTTTAAAAAAAATCTGAGCCATCAACATTGTAGTAAAATGAACTGCATAGGTGTTCATACTGCATATACTGACCTGTTCAGCTGTGGCATCCATAAACTCTTGTCTCTGATATTCTCTCCTGCGGAGATGTCGATATACGTGAAACTCCCCACTGCCCGCACCAGCACTGGAACCTAGAAATAATTATAAGATTTGTTAAGAAGAAACAAATACTCTTAGATGCAAAGAAAAAAATAACACAAACTTCCCTGACAGTTACTGTGTTATTGTAGACCATCAAACTCATATTTCCCTGCTCTGTTAATCCGAATGAAGCAGCATTCTTCGTCCCTTGCCATTTACCCCCTCCTCAGTCCTTTCCAACTCCACAATGTGTGGTTGGTGGTTGATGACAATCACTTATCAGCCACTGCATATAAACAATCTGTACAGTAATATACTGTAAAGGGATTAGGGGCATCCTCTGCAGCACGTATATTGCACACTAAAATGATCACATCTCCCTTCAAAATCTCTTGGAAGTTCTTTCTTTTCTTAAGCTAGATAGTTAATTAACTTGACTTTCACATGAATTACCATGAGGAGCAGTCATAGAACTAACAAAGCTCTTAAAATGGTCTTGGGGTCACAGACTTTATTCTGCTTTAGTTCGTGGGGCAGTAGAGGTTCAGCCCTGGATGCTGTATATCTATTTCGCTGCAGACACTACTGGAGTGACCAGAAATAGATCCCCTCTGAGGAATTCCAAGGTCAGTATCATGGGCGTTGACCTAAACAATTTTACTGCCTTTCAACAGGTCATACTGAAAAAGAGTTAGAGAAGAGTTCATGGAAAGTTACAGAGGGACAGTATTGCCTGATGCTTTAGCCACAGTGCTTAAAAAAAGTACTGACAAAGCAAACAGGTCTTGCCTTTGTATTGCATTAGCCAATATTTTCCGTTTACTGAGCAACATCAGCAAAAAAGGAACCGAAAGGCTTGGTTGTTGATGCTAAAAACCAATGGCAAAAAATAAATAAAAATCAAACTGGCAGGCCCATGTAGAAGACCTACTGTGCGTTTATGCATCGACCCTCATGCACATGTATATTACTTAAATTTACCATTCCGAGATGACAGACACCCATCTTGGAGTGGTATATGAAAAAATACACCAGCAAAGTCAAGAAGGCTAGCTTTTGTACTGTGCATGAACAGACTAATAACACTACAAGTAGATCTGCACAAACACAGACTATATACACAGGCAACAGTCACAGTCACAAATGGTCCAGCGGGATATAGCCGATATGGATACACGCACCACACTGGAGGCACGTACACAGTGAAAAGAGAGAGAATTCTAATTTATTGATGCTTTGCCTAGATTCTCAAAATGCCTATGCTGAAAAGAGAACATTTCGCAATTCACAATGCTTTTAAGCCATAGGCCTGCCCTCTTTATCTAAGCAACAACTGAAGAACGAGAGGAAAGGTGTTCAGGGAGACACCAAAATAATAGCCCAGGATTACAAAGAAAACTTAAACACTCATCCCTGAAAAGATGTCCATCACAGAAACTCCCGACCAAGAGTGGGAAGGGGGAAAACTCTATTCGCTGATAGCACCCGGCTAAAGGATGTAGCGATGGAGATAAAAGAGTCGCAGTGCAATGCAGGATTGCTTTGTGACCGCAATCGCAAACCAATTGCAGTTTGCACCCTTTTGTAATGGGTGGTAACCCATTCGCAAAAGGGAAGGGGTCCCCATTGGACCCCTTCCAGGTTGAGAATGGCACTGCAAAAAAAAAAAAAAATCAGAGCAGGCAGTAGTCCTATGGACCACTGACTGCTCTGAAAAAATGAAACGAAAACGTTTCATTTTTCGTTTTTGTAATGCATCTCGTTTTCCTTTAAGGAAAACGGGCTGCATTACAAAAAAAAAACAAAAAAAACCTGCTTTATTAAAAAGCAGGGTTGGGGAAGAAATGAGGAAGCATCACACAGGAGAAAACAAGAAACACATGCACTCTCATTAAGTGTTTAAAAAAAAAAAGAAACACTGGCAGAGCTAATGGATCGGAGTTTAACGTTGCTACCCAAGCAGCATTAGCACATGTGGGTGGAAGCCAGCAGGAGAGGGCTTTAGTTGTTAAGTGGGCCCTAATGCAGCACAATGCAGGAATGGAGGCAGAAAGAGGCAAACAGTTGATCGTATTAGGTGAGAGATAAATACTCCACTAGGCTGGGCAAATACGTGATTGTCAATGTCCCAATTCAGCGGCTAAAAGAAGCTGTCTGAAGAAGGCCGATGGTTGAAAGGGGCAGGCCATAAGACTATGCAGATTGTGAGCAAAAGGTCTTTGACAGCTGCAATGCCAAACACAGACCTAAAAGGTATTTCCCTGAAAGTAAGCAGTGAAATAATACAACTCATCCAGTCTGAACACTGTGAGCCAAATAGTCTCAGTACAAACACAAGAACAGGGAGGAATCAAATCAAGACCAGAGATAAACAGCAAATTCATTCAGTCACGAGCAAGGGGCTGACTCAACTATATAGTTGGGCTGACTGAATGAATGTTTGGGCTAGAGGAGTGATGGCATTTAATATACCTTTCCTACAACAAGAAAGCCCGTATCATCCATTGGAAAGGGAAAGAATCCAGAGTTTTGACAGAAAAAGCTTTCCAAACTGTTATGGAATGGCATAGTGTCTTGTAGGTTTGTGGTCAGTGTCACTTTTAGAGGGAGTTTCAGCCAGCAAGAGCGTCTAGGCTTCTCCTCTCTAAGGAAATGCTCTTTTCTAGACTTTCTATGTGAAGAAGGTTCTCAACTTGGAACTGGAGCACTATGAGCATCTCAGTAAGACATATAAAAAATGCAATGGTGACTGCGCCTTTTTCTGACAAAACCTCAGCTGTCTCAAACCTGGGCCTTCCCACTGTGGGATGGTGACCTTCCCTAAGCCTTGTAACTGTAGAGTGTCTCTCTCTTGATGTCCTATCTCTCAGATGGTCCTCACCAAAGGCAGATGTCTCTAAGACGACCTTCACTTGAATGTTACTCGCTGGATGTTTTTTTTGTGGTGGCGCATTGATCCTTGAACTATGGTGTTGTCTTTTGAGCCTGCGTTGCTTTTTTAGGGAGTCAAAATCTATTTTCTTCAAGTTGTACGACAGGGTGAAGTAAGTTGTAGGGAATTAAAAACCATAATGAATTTCTGGTGTTTCTGCAGTGGTGCCTGTCTGAGGAGGGACTTTAAAATAGTTTTTTGCACACAGGAATTAGAACAAGCCTCTCTACTGGCAGCTCCTGAGCTCCATAGGTGTTCTTCCAGACGATTTAGCTAGACTCTGAAGCAGAGTGGTGCCTGATCTTTGAAGATGTGGAAGGTCAGGTCTTTCATACCAAGACAGTTCTCATTATCAAATCAGAGCAGACTGAACCTCTCAATACTGAGGCAGAGAAATTATACGATGCCGACCACAAGGGTTTGTGATCTGAGGCAAGATCATTCCCTGCCTCTCAGTATTGTGTATGACATGTCTTGAAAGATATCTCAAACATTCACTGAGAGTCTAGAAGGCAGTGAAACATGTTGTGGTCGTACTTCTTTGACATTTTCCCTCACTGTGATCACATCCGCTAACTGTGTCTGAAGACAAAGAGAATGATGTTTTAACAAAACAATATAGAAACCCGTAGCAGCTGTCCTTTGATATGTGGCAAATGCAAAAGAAAACCCCTAAGAAATTAGTTTTCAATCGGAAAGGGCAGCAGTACTTGGAATCCTAGGACAGTGAGCAGAAAAATCTAAATGGCTGATTACCTGCGGTGCAAGGTAAAAAGGCCACTGTGATTCTTCCTCAATGATAACACTTCTGACAATACCATAACCGACTATGCTAAAGCATTAAAAATTACAATTACATTTCCGCATTTTTTATTTATTTTTTAAATCGCGAAATGATGTGCTTATTGGGGCCCTTGATACAGGCTATTGCCCCAAAATGCAAGCATATATAATTACAATTCAATTTTATTTACAAAAATATTTTAGCAAAAATATGTGTTTATTGGGGCCCTTGATGATGACTATGCACCCAAAATGCAATGAGGCACGATGCATTTGTAACAATGATTTCACTTGTGTATGCTATGAAAACTAAACAGATGGTTAAATAAACATACATTGATAAAAAGATAAAGAAAACAAATTTAAACCTGTATTTCAAGATACAAAAGTTGGCCTAGATAGTCCAGTAGTATCTAACCAACCAGGGTGCTTGGTCAATTATTTCTATGGACCACTGCATCCCAAGGCGGAACCCGTCTTCTACCAGCACACGAAAGAAGAATTAACAATTGGACTACTCATTCCTCATAGCCACAGGGTGTGCATATTTCAAGGTAACGCCAATTGTTACAGTTTTTACAGCCTCAGATTCCATGCGATCTCATAAAGCCTTCTCCCAGAATATTCCTAAAATCCTGGCCCCACCTTCCCAGCTATCCGCTCATGCCTTACTGTCTCTGAGGGGAGCCTACTCGGTTGCATGCCAGTCTGCCTTACTGTATGTTATTGCGTTTCTGCAAACTGCCAACACCTCATGAATAACAGAGCTCTTTCTGTGGCACAGGCAGGTTTCACTTAGGTACAGTATAGGAGTACTAGCCCTCGTTTTGTTTTTTCTATGAAAATATCCCCTAGTAATGCTTTTTAAATCAGATGTAATTCATGAGCATGGAAGAAAACGTTGCCTCTGATAGCTAATTTTTGTGTGATTTTATTGTTGATATTGACATGTATTTTTAAAAATGCCTTCTGCGCTGCCACACATGCACATAAATATACTGTTTACGAAGGAAAAACTCAAGCGAGGAGGCTGACAAATCAAAACCTGCGTTCTAAGACAGTAGATTGTGCACGTGGATTACAATAAAAGCAATGTGTTAGACAGAAGTCACAAGTTTATGTACCCTACATGAGGAGCTAAAACAGATGTTTTCTATTTAGGGGGCTAAGCGAATGCCAGACTTTTGACAAAACAACCCCATGATGTATTTAAGAGTGGTGATGAAGTAAACATTATGGGAGTAATACTCATTATTAACTTACTAATACTCGTAGATCTAATGAGATCTTGTTTGCAAAGACAAGTGACATCTGGCCTCCCTGGCTATACACAGATGCCCCTGCATGACGCTCTAAGATTAAGGAAGAACCCAATCAGCATAATCCCCTTACAAATACTGCCTTACTACTACCAATAGAGGACCTGATCAACCCAATGGCACTAACAAATCGCCACCCATAACTCTGTCTTAAACAAATACATAACAAAATAAACTGTACAATTGAGATAGTACCCTCCTCCACATCTTACTGGTCAAACCTGATGGACCAGCTATTCAACAGACCAGATGACCCTTGTTAGAAATGGGGTCTCTAGCTGGCAGTCGGTTTGCACCCTGTCCAAGTAGGGACCCTCACTCTAGCCAGGATAAGGGAGATACCTGCTCAGATAAACCCTGCTCACCCCCTTGGTAGCTTGGCACGAGCAGTCAGGCTTATCTCAGAAGCAATGTGGAAAGCATTTGCACATAACACACTCTAACACAGTGAAAACACTGCAAAAGGACACCACCCTCCAGTTTTAGAAAAATAGCCAATATTTATCTATTTAAAACAAGACCAAATACGATAAAAATCCAACATACAGTAATAAAAATATGAATTCTGCAAGATTTACTCAGCAATACAGTCCCTTGAAGTCAATAGCTCCACCTGGGGCTATCACGGCATCATGATCAACAAAATCAACAGTTCAGGCCGGCCGCGGCGTTGCGGGCCAGCTACGATGTCGGAAAGACCTGCAAACAGTACTTTGGATTTGTAGGGCGTTGTGATCCTCGCAGTGAGCTATGGAGAGAGGCGTCGCTGACGTCGCAGAGTCGGTTCCAGAGTCGGTGCAGGAGTCATCAGGCCCTTGGAGTCACACGCGTTGCAGATCGAACTCTGGGCTGATGAAGTCAGGAGCGCTGGCGTGGATGGCCCCGGGCTGGTATGCGAAGCGGGACGATGTGATTTGCGGTGCCCAAAGGTCACGGTGCAGGCTGCGGCTCGGTACGGCATCCAGCGGCATCGGTGAGACCAGGGCTACAGTGTGAAGCGGGCGGTGCAACGTGCGGTGTCCACAGGTCACAGTGCAGGCAGCGTTGTCCTCGTTGCGGAACAGCTGTTGTCAGTAGGCCCAAGCCAGCGGTGCGGGATGGGACGGTGCTTCGTGACCCTCACGAGCGGTGTCCACCGGCCACGGTGCAGGCAGGGATGCTTGGTGACGACACTAGAGTCAATGGTGCTGGTGTTGGTGGACCGGAGCTGCGTTGCGGGACGGGACTTCGTGCTCCTCACAAGCAGTGTCCACAGGCCACGGTGCAGGCAGAGGCACCAGTGTCAGCAGGAGCGACGTAGTCGGGAAGGCCCAGGCTGTGGTGTTAGTAGGCAATGTCAGAGGGCGGGGCTCACAGGCCGTGGTGCGAGCAGCGGCTCAGTGCAGTCGTCCAATGACAGCGGTAAGACCAGGGTCACAGTGCGAAGCGGGGCAAGCGACTCCGTGCGGCGTTGGCAGGTCACGGTGAAGGCCAACGTGTCATTGCCGGCTGCGCGGTGGTTTCTCCTCTTCAGCAGCACAAAACACACAGTTCCCAGTGCTGCAGGTCGAGGAAACTGAAGTCTTTGGTGGCCCTGAGACTTCCAACAGGAGGCTAGCTTTACTCCAAGCCCTTGGAGAACTTTCTCAAGCAGAACACACAACAAAGTTCAGCCTTTGCACTCCTTTAAGGCAGAAGCAGCAACTGCAGGCCAGTCCAGCAAAGCAACACAGCAAAGGGACAGTACTCCTCCTCCAGCTCTTCTCCTTGGCAGAGGTTCCTCTTGATTCCGGAAAGATTCTAACAGTCTGGGGTTTTGAGTCTTCTTATGCCCTGTTCTGCCTTTGAAGTTGGCAAACTTCAAAGCAAAGTCTCAAGTGTTTGCAAGATCCTTCCTTGGCCAGGCCAGGCCAGGCCCCAGACGTACACCAGGGGGCCGAAGACTGCATTGTGTGAGGGCAGGCACAGTCCTTTCAGGTGTGAACGACCACTCCTCCCTTCCCTGTAGCTCAGATGGCTCATCAGGATATGGAGGCTACACCCGCCCCTTTTGTGTCACTGTCTAGAGAGGTGCAAAACAGCCCAACTGTCAAACTTACCCAGACAGACAATCCACAAACAGGCAGAGTCACAGAATGGTTTAAGCAAGAAAATGCCTACTTTGGCAGCGGTCCGCCCACCGCATGTGTGGCTGTCTAAACACCACCAAATTCGTAATGAGGGCTTGTGTCTTCTTTTACCAGCACACTAAATGAGAATTAATAATTGGACTAGTCATTCCTCATAACCACATGGTGCACATATTTCAAGATAACACAGACTGTCACAGTGTGTACATACTCAGATTGCATGCTATAGCAAAAAGCCTTCTCCTACTATATTCCTAAAATCCTGCATGAAAAAATTACCCTGACCTAAACCTATTGATTGCTCTCTCTTCTTTCAACTTCAGTTGAATGGCCTCCATCTTCCCCCTCATCCTTTGCATGCCTTACTGTCTAAGAGGGTAGCCCACTCTGTTGCATTCCAGTCTGCCTTACTGTACGTTATTTTGTTTCTACAAACTGCCCTCATCTTATGAATAACATGCTCTTCTTTGCACCCATATCCCCCTGAAATCTAGCCTATCTACTCACCAACCATTTGTATAAATTCACACTAATGATCACACCTATCACCCATTTACTAATTCTACCACAAAGAAACCTGAGAGAAATGCAGGGAACAGTTTCTATTCCCAACAACCAGTCAACACTAGATTAACTACAACTTTGCGTTCTTGAGTAGTGTGTTACCCACCATAAAGCACTTCAATGTCTTATCAGTTGTGGTAATGATGATAAAAACGCAATTGCAATAGGATTATAGGTGCAAGTGGGTAACTGTTTCAAAAACAGTATTAAAGAAGTTGTTATTGTTCACTTACCCATGACATCTCTCACAAACTCTGGAGGAGCTCTCGGAGCCCATTCTTTGTGTCTCTCAGCTATCTGAACACTCTTATCCTAGACAAAAGTAATCAAAATAAATATTCAATGCAAACATCCAAACAATTTGGTTTGCCACTATTCACTCACCATCAAATACACCTTCTCTGGAGCAAATCATTCTAAAAGCAGCAAAGTTGTGTATTAAGAAGACCATGTCTTCTTCGCTCTATCAGCATGTTGCAGAGGGTTTACTCACATCTGTTTATCTGAGCATTAATTCAACTTTACTTATAGTACTGTCTCCCTCAACTCCATTGAAATAATAATTTGTTCTGCACACTGGAAAAGCCTAGTTCACTCTTAAGTGAAAGGTAAGTAATACTAAACTCAAATTGCTCAAGAATAAAAATGCATTGCAATACATTTTTCTAAAAACAAATCTCTTTTGTAATATATTCAAAAACGTATTAACATGTGAGATAAAGGAAAATGTCAAACAATACTTCATATAATCGCCCTTAGTAATTCACTGTATATCATTTCAGTATTTATATGGTGGATATATTGCAGAAGTACAAGGTGGAAACAACAGATCTGGCACATACAAAAAGTTTTTCTCAGATAGGTTTTAAGATTAACAGCAATATGTGTCTTTGGGCAGTGATTTCCAGTTAGATCCCCCTTGAACTGTAATTTTTTGCCCATGGATGAAGAACATCTTATTGGGAGGAGCATTAAGTAGGTTAATAGGGTGTGATCATAAAGCTCTCTGAGCATGTGGACGAAGGCTGAGAAATATAGTCTGGCAAGCATCTGGGGTATTATTGTGTAGAGCAGTAGGGATCAGGGAATCAGAAAAAAAAAAAAACTTTGAATTACATGCACTCTTTAACTGACACGCAGTGGAGGGCCCTTAACACTGGCCTTCAAGAAATTCAATTAAAAATTAGTTTGTTAGACAAATAACTGTCCATAAACAATAATACTGAAACTCATTAATACGTCATCTTTTTTAAATTGTTTTTAATGCAATCCCAATTTCTGTAAAGTCTCCATAAAATCACTACCCTCCTTGTCCCAGTTAATGTCATACTAATTTAACCATGGAAGTAAGACTCAAAGTGTAGCTTAACGTTATTTGGAATCACTCTGTTTACAAAAAAAAAGATACAATCTATCAGAACCAAAGTTTACGCAGATACAATCATTAGGGAAACTTGCTACAAGACAATACCAAAGGTGATGTCCTGTGGATGGGAGGCTTCACCAGTGAGTGGAGTACTGGCGCTGATAGACATGATGGAGCCCCGTAAATTTTAGTAATGTTTCTTAGTGACCCATGCGTAAGCAAAAGGTGACGATTTATGTCTCATGTTTGACAGCCTAACACAGAATACTGCAATGACACGCATTTTAAATGTGCTTATATTTTCATTTGTTGGTGGTCACAATTTTGCCTTCCTTATTAAACAATGTTATTGAAATAAAAACGATTTTAAGATATAATTCAGACTCTAGACTAATTGTTAGTATCGAAACGAATTTCATTTTCTGATGTTTAATGTGCGATTTATGAGTTTCAAGTTATGTGCAAAAATGAAACAATTGCACTTCTCCGCCGCATATAATAAAATGTACTGACAAAGTTAATCTAAAGTAAAATGTATTGCTCATATTAATGTACTATTATAGCAGTTCCCAACCTGAGGTCTGCTGTCCCCCAGGGGTCTGTGACACATTTCCAGGGGGTCCACAGGCCTGGGCTGGCAGGAAGGCCCTTGTCCAACTGGGGCCTCTATCAGAAAAGTGTGTGTTTTTATATTTATTACTTCCTTTGTGCAGCAGTTTTAAAAGCACTGCAAAGCCATGTTTGGGCAAAAATAAAAGTGTAACGATAACTCTGGTGATTAATGCACCTGCTGTAGAGATGGGAGTTTTGTCTAGTGGCACTTTTGACTCATCTAAGGTAGCGCAGATGGTTAATATGCGTGCTGCTAAGAATGTGTATCATGCTAACAACAGTATCTTATGGGCATATCATAGTGGGTTATTGCTTTTGTTACAGAGATTCTTTTGTTACTGAGAAATTCCTAAGTTACACTCTTAACCTAGCACAGTGAGCTATGAACAGCCATCACAGAGCTGCATACAAACTGCATGGCACAAATTAAAAAGTTGTGTTTTTTCCTGTGTCTTTCATTTTCCTTCTGCTGCTAAAAAAAAAGGTTTGCTTGCATAGAAATACATTCTTATTATTAAGGTCAATGCTAACCACTATATTATGTTTTGAATCCTGAGTTTTTCCTTCTCCAGACCAAGCACTCTCGGAAAATGCCTACCAGTGTGGATGACATGTGAATCCTACACCTTATAGTCCCTGTGAAGTACTCTGACACCCTACACTTGTATGAGAGGTGCTATAAAACAAATGAATTCCATGTGACAAAGAAGTTAAGGAGAAGAGAGAGCGGCTTGCCCTAGATGTAAAGTGCCATTGGTACACTTTTACCATATGGTCTGGGAGTGCCCTTAAGTACAAAAAGAGTGGAACGGGGTGGTAAAAGAAATCACGGACTTGACGGGACTCGAATTAGCAGCAGATCCCAAGTCCTGCCTACTGGGGCTGAGGACAAGAGTAAAAAAACACAGACACCTACATAAATTTGCGGATCTAGCCTATGTGATGTACAAAAGATTGATAGCTATGCACTGGAAAGCGCCCAATGCACCTGATCTGAAAACCTGGCATACCCTCACACTGCGCTGGGCCCGCACAGAATATCATGAACTAAAGAAACTAGCACGAGATGGTCAACAACACACAGGTTGCGAAGCCTGGGAAACATTGGTAGCCAGACTAGAGGCCAAAAATGACGAGAAGCCGCCATGAATTAGGGAATATAGTAATTACAATGTACTCAGACGATACCCGCCTACACATAATACAATCATGTAACAGTCTGATGCGCAACAAACTGACATGTAGTAAATATCCTCACCCCCCTACACCTGATTGTTCGCCTACCAGCTCACGTGAGCAAGACAAAATGCAGTGCACTTTCTCAATGCACTCCCACCACACCTCATTATTAAACTCAAAAAAGGGCGCTCCTAGTCACTATAAAAGCTGGGCTCAGCAGGGAATAGACCAATCCAGTAATCACATGAGGAGCTCCTCAACGTCAAAAATATAAGTTTTTGTAGCCAGTTACCACAGCAGGAAATTATATTGATTGTTATAATCGGATCTAACTTGTGTGCATTTTGGGTTGTTTAGTTGTTTGAATGTAAACTTAATCAGATAAACTTAATCCTGATTATAATTATAAAAGTATGCTATATGGATCTGTAATGGAAAATCAATAAAAAATATTTAAAAAAAAAAAAAAAAAAAAAAAAGAGAAGAGAGAGGCCCTTATGGTTTTACTTCCTTTCCCACCCACATATCTATGTGAAAACGTTTTCTCAGCTCTTATATGCCTGAAAACTAAAAACAGAAATCGCTTGGGAAATGTAGAATCTGACCTGAGGATTCAACTTTCCTAAATAAAGCCAAACATTAAAAAGTTAGTCGCCGAGATGCAGCGCCAACCTTCCCATTAAATGTTTTTGATTTTTGCATATTTTAATATAATCATAACTTTAGTAACTCAAGTATTTTCTTTGGTGTGTACTTGTTTGTGTATTTTTTGCGAATTAAATTAATGTTTGAAATTTAAATTGTACGAATTGTTTGGGGGTCCCTGGCTTACAGTAATAATTCAGTGGGGTTCCTCAAGAGTCAAAAGGTTGGGAACCACTGCACTATTAATTTTAATGAGCTATAAGTTTATATTTTACATGTTTATTAAACTGCTATGATTAAAAGTACTGAAATTGATTTCTAATGTTAGCTTAAATGAGACCTGCAGAACTCATATTTCGCAGTCATATGAAAGTGATGAATTATTATTCTTTTTAACATGAGTTTTTCTTTAGGTTTCATTTTCATGAGAAGCTTTGAAAGTAGCAATAGGCTCATTGTTCTACTGCACAGAGAATTTTAGTTTAGTGACCTTGGAGAGAAACATCCAGGCCTGTGGACTTCACATGAAATAAATGGTTGCTACCAATGTATGGATTCACAGGGAACTGAGATGATCCCATAGTAAAACCTGGGAACCAAACAAACTGTTGCAAAGGGATACAAATGTTTCAACCCATTGGATTCACACAGAAAGAGGAGATGTTCCCATGACAGACTTGAGAGAATACCGAACTGTTGCAAAGTAAAGTTGTTTGTATGAGGCCCTTTCACGTGACAGGATGCCATTTAACCGACAAATCATTTTGATTTGTGTGTTTTATATTAGGGATGGACTTTGAAAGTTTAGAGCAGATCTTCAGACCCCTTGATCCTGATCAGATATATATATATATATATATATATATATATATATATATATATATATATATATATATCTCTGCCTCTCTCTCTCTGCCTCTCTCTGTGCACCTTGCCTGATTACACTCCTGACTGATCTTTGCTGCAGATCTGGATGCTTTGCTGATGAAGAATCTCTGAATGCTGATCCTTGGAGAGGCATATCTCTCTCAGCTGATTGCCATTTCCCTTGACATGTCCCTTTTTACAGAATAGAATCTCACTCTTTTTTCGAGCTAGTATTCTATAGTTCGAGATATGTATTTTTTTCAAATTATTTTTGTCTCCTTTTGTATTTTGGCCAGCATATGTTTGTCCCCACATATGAATTTCCTAATTTGGTTAGCTGTAGGGACCACCTATGTTCAGCCTACAAATGTGCATACTCAGCTTAATTGAACTTGACATATGTTGATACAATCTGACCTGAGATATATTTCTGTATCTCAGATAATTTTATTAATGATATGCCGGATTCTTTGTGAATGCCTAATTGTGTTAATACTAACTTGTTTCATCACTTTGGGCAGCCTATGGTGATCATATATCTTTACATTTTGATTTTACGCATTGTTTTTATAACACTAACTTTGTGGTTGTCAAATAAAGCTTTGAACTTCATTCTTGGTTGGAGTTTTTTCTTCTGTGGCCACTTTGGTCTTGGTGTCTAAATTGTTGGGGTGGTGTTGATGTAGAATTGCTGATGATTCACCATGATTCTTTCTGAGTCAAAAGGTCTGTTGACTTTGGTGAAGCGTTTGATTCCTGCGAAGGATAAAAACACGCTTGCCGACACCTTAGGGTGGGACACTACAGAGGCACTGTGCACAAGACTGATGAAAAAGGAGGGAGATACAGGGAGAGAATTACAGCTAGATAACCATGAATCATCATTAGTCACTGACTTGATCTGTTAGGAAACAACTGCTCTGAGAAGCTTTAGGGGTTGAAATCAGCCACATCACAATCTTTGCCCAAGCTCGGGTGACCTGGGAGTTAGGAATGAGGGACTCAACAGGGAACTATGGGCTTGCAACATGCTATATGGAAAAGAAATTGCAAGCATTATTACTGAATAGTATTTAAAAAAATGAGGCTAAGGAAGAAGCCCCTAGTGGGACATGGGAAACCTTTAAGACAGTGGTGATAGTCAAATGTATAAAACTGCAGGCAGAGGAGAGGAATATGGTCAATGTGGAAGAAGTGAGCTTGCTGAGACTCAAAAAATCATAAAAGGAAACCAGCATGGACCCCAACCCCCTACCACCACACTGCGTAACCTTTCCCATTCCAATGACAAGCACGCTAGAATAGGCTTCAACACTGGCAACTCATAGATATCTGGTGCTCACGGAACCTCGACACTCGAATATACTTCTTGTATTCTTTGCCTCACCACTTATATGTCAGAATTGACCAGTTTGTTGAGACAGCCAACTTGTTACAGTCCATCACACTCATGGATTATCTAGGTCACACTCACTCTGATTATAACTCCCAAAACTTGTGTATTGCATGGGACACGAATACATCCCTAGCTGGCACTTGCAGCCCATGGTGCTGGAAGACTCCCACTTTCGCACTTCTCTTAGTGTTGCTATCGGGAACGACTTTGAGTTAAACAGCAACACAGCTATGTCTAGACGGAGTGGAACGCATTTAAGGTAATCATCAGAGGTCACTCTCAAGGGGTAACATGGAACGTATGCAAGCAGCTCGAGAGCGACATCTCCAGTGCAGACGGCACAGGATCCACGACATCCCATTATGGTATTACGCTCCTCTGACGATTGCCTGCCCTATACGCAACATGACATACACACTGAACTAACAAATAAGTCACTACACCTTGTTATGCCAATCCATAATGGACAGTCACCCTGATGACATCAATGCCTTCCTCTCCACCATTACTCTACCCCACATCATGCCTGACCAACAAGCAGAATTAGACGATCCCATTACCCCTCTTGCAATTCAAGAAGCAATATGCGCCCTTGGAATGGGCAAGACTAGGGACAAGATGGCCTCCCATCTGAATTTTAGTATGCCTATGCCCCACTCCTTACAAACCTGTACAATGAAGCCCTCTCTGCCACCTGCCTCCCTGAATCCCTTCACAAAGCACTGCTCATCTCATTACCCATGCCAGACAGAGACCGCACAGCACTGGGTTCCTACAAGCTCTTGGCCTTGCTTATTACTGACTACAAAGTGCTGGCAAACATACATGCGGACACTCTGGCGTCTCTTGCTTCGACACGGGTCCATCTGGACCAGAACAAATGTGTCCTAGCCCGAAACACTTTCCTAAATTCACAGCATTTCTTCTGCATCTTAAAATACTACCCGCGCCAACGAGCCTGTGCTGGATGCTTAGTGTTGGAAGCTGAGAAGGCCTTTGATTCACTGGAACGGCCCTTCCTATTTGCCATGCTGCTGTAAAGCGCTTTCTTTTCCTGGTTAAGATTCTACACAGATCCAATCGCCAGGCTCAAGACTGGCTCCCTCATATCAGAACCCATTCACATATATTGAGGAATCCGCCAGGGCTGCCCACTTTCCCAACTCCTTTTCTCCCTTGCCATAGAGCCACTTAGAATTACTATAAGGAAGCAGAGTGCAGACTGGTGAATCCCTTTGGGAGACAATATCCACTCTCTTTATACGAATGTCTTTTTGGCGTACGCTCCCATTGTCAGTGACAGGACCCATTGCCCTCCTCAAGATGGTGGTCCTACTACCCAGTTTCCTCTATTGCTTTGTCAACCTGCCTATCTATATCCTCATTCCTTTCTTTTGCTTCTTCTTGAAATTGAAGCAGGAATTTATCTGGAGTGGTTCACACTGCGGGTTAGCATCATCAAAGCTTTATTTACCCACCAACCAAAAAGGGCTTGCTGTGCCGAATCTGGACAATACTACCTTGCTTCACAGGTTCAATGGGTAGCCAATGGCAGGGGGGACTACACATGTCAGATACTGCCATGCTAGCATGGTCACTACCAGCAGTTCTCCAATTATCTTGGTTGCAATAACCTGAGCTGGTGTTGCTGGGAGTAGCATACTGTTGCAAGTCTCGAGAAATCTACTCGCCCACTCGCTATGGTGAGTCAGATTTTATCAGGTTGAGCTCAATTTAGAACCTACTTGCCCATTCTGGCGAGTTGACAAAGAACAGGAGTTCTTTTCACTCAAAGTGAAGAAGAAATAAAATACCTTTAAATCATAGTTTTATCTTGTCACATTTGCTCAGAGAAAGAGGTCAGAAGTCAAGTTTACTTCTCTAACTGCAGAGTTTCAGGATTTTGTAAAGTGAACTGTCTGACCTGCTTTACAAAGAGTGTGAAATAAAAGGCTGCAGGCTGTCAGATTTTTCCTAACACACAACATTTAAAAAGCTGATAGGTCAACTGTACAAACATTTCAAACTAGATTCCAGTAGTTGTGACAGCCCACTGTATGCTTTGTTACCACCACTGTTTGTTACTCACATGTGCAATGATCCCATACGCACCGGTGATACTGCTGCTTGGTACTCCCAGGGAACATAATCACCTCGACGACAGAGCTCATCACCTGGCATGGCGCTGACTTGCAAACCCTGGGAGATCTCTATTGAGATGTCTCCCTCACACCATCTGATTCACTGTGGAAGTTGACTGGCTGCCCCCTAGTCAGTTTCTTCTACACACTTCAATGCTTGCTACACTGGGTGGCATATGGGGGGGGGGGGAAGACATGTCACACAAACCCCGACTCACCACACTCTACAATATCTTCATGTCATGGGCCCCGGCAGACGACTCATACATTGGTTTGCATAGTCGCTGCACATTCAAACAGCACCGCAGCTCCTATCTTTGTGTCACCACTGGAAGGACAACCAGGCCTGCCCCTGTCCAGACAAAGAATGGGCAGCATTACTAGAAAGCTATGTTTGTGTCCCTGAAATACCTGTTTCCGTCTTATCCAACTCTACATTGTACACAGGGCCTACCTCACCCCTGCCAAAATAAACTGTTATTTCCATTGCACAGATGTAGCCTGTCCTCAGCCTGATGCCGACCTTCTCAACGTGCTCTTTTTTTATACTAATTGGAGGGGACTGACATCCCTCTTCTTCCAGAGAATCAAGAAATTGAGTACTATATCTAGGTGGAAGGGGCACTTACGGTCATTCACAGTCTACAACAGAATAAAGCAGTGGGTCTGAATGGATGCACATTATTTTTTAATAAGACATTTAGAGACATCCTGGCTCTACATTCAGCAGCAGTATTTAATTCTGTTTTTCAAATGGGGCAGGTCATGCCATTTATGGAGGACTCCAATATTTTATTTATCCCAAATGAAGGCAAGAAAGTTTAAGAGTGCATATTTCTTATAGGACTTCTGTTACACAAGTGTTGATGCCAACATGGGTACAAAAAGTATAGCTTCTCACCGGAGCGTCTAATGCCATAGTGCATACATCCTGACCAGTCATGATTTTTGATGATAATAAGAAGTTCACATCTAAAACAAAAGTCCCGTTCTGAGGAAGGTATCAGCACAAATCCTTACCTCAGATTTCTGGTTAAGATGGTCCTGAGCAGTTTGATAGAGAACTGTGACTAAAGTTCACCCAACTAAAGGTTTTCTGGTAAACAGCAATTAAGTTGAACAATTTGTGGTTGGCAGGGAAACTTATCATGGCTGCCTGCTCGCAGCCTTTGTTTTTCTTTCTTTCTTTTTTTTTTCCTCTCTCTCTCTCCCTCTCCTAGCATTCGGATTACGAAGGAACATAGTGATTAAAAGTAAACCATTTCAATCAGACAAAAACAAAGTCCCTTTATTTGTAGACAACAGAATATTGGCTGTTTCGGACCAAAAGAGGTCTATAAACAGAAAGAGTTTGGGAACTAGGAGTTTACTGTAGTCTCTGGGTTCATAAATGTTGGCTGTGATGCTACCTGAGAACTCAGCAGCAACTGTTAGCCAGTGTTCAGTCTTTAAATCGGTCAAGGAAGATCACTTATTTGAGAGTATTTATGTCATCTTCACTTCACTCGATGTATTATACTTATGTTCCCAGTTTGGCTGACAAACTGAAAAAAAAAACCTTATGTGGTAACAGCACCTCTTTCAGTCTTGTCTCGGTATGGTGGCATACTACCTAGCCTACTATGCCTGTTTCCAGAGACTGCTGAATGACATGCTTAGGGTACAGAAACTGTGCACTGACTTTCAGGTGGACACCAACGAGTAAAAGGTGGTTGGCGATGTCCAATATTAGGGCCTGTGAAAAAGCAGTGGGCCCTTAAGAACCAGGCAATATTGGGTTGACCTCTGTGGTACACTATCTGATGACACGAAAGAGACAGACCCAGAAACCTTTACACTAGCCAGGTCACAAGAAACCTGATGGAAGTTTATGACAGACTACCAGTCTAGCTGCCATGTACTACAAATCTTTCTACACAGATGCATTAGACCGCAACTATTAGTTCGCACTACCTAGGTTTCAAACAAAGAGATTTGCAAAATGCAGGGATGGTCGATGCAACTGCCCTTCACCCTCCAAAGGGGAAATGGGGGCACATGATGAAATCTATTAATAAGTTTCAAACTAGATAAATCAGGCCATTTGTCTTACTCCCAGATCTGGTAATGGGTGAGGACTACAGAAACCAGAACGGCAGGATTAGGGTCACACCATTTAATATGTTTTTTTTAACTAATACCATATCTAGGGAGCTCATCCCCATTCTTTACTAACACTTACAGCCTGATTTAGATCTCGGCGGATGGAATTCTCCGTCACAGACGTGACAGATATCCCGTCCGCTGTATTACGATCTCTATAGGATATAATTGTACTATAACGGCAGACAGGATGTCTGTCAAGGTTGTGATGGAGTATTTCCCTCAGCCAAGATCTAAATCAGGCCCTAAGTGGGATCTTCCAAGTTTGAGAATCACCATCTAGGGTACAATGGGGTAAACCCATGAACGCCGAAATCTCACTGGAACAATGAGAGCAACCATAGGAGATTCATGGGAAGACTGTTTATAAAAACAAAATATTAAAAATAGTTTTCATAATTTTATAATGATCAAATATTTGCATGTTTTCACATCTACTAGCACAGATGTGATAGCTGCATTAAGGTATTAGGGGGCAGCAGAACACCTCCTTTAGGTGGCTGAGTGACTCAGGCCAGGTACTGTTCTTGTTCACTGCTTAACCTTGCCAGCAGCTCAATTGAGCTTTTAAATGTATTTTTTTTTTTTTTTTTATTATCTTAGGCATCGACAATGTAATTAACACAATGCCAAGGGTAACACAGCATAAGATGATCAAAAGTTACAAATTACAATCAAACATATGAAGTTAGTTAGTGGAAGGAGGTGGCAATATGAGCTAGGGCGATCGCACGGGAACATGGCAGCCAGCTAGTTCTGCTGACCGCGAGTCCCCATCCTCTCGCCGCCCGCACTGGAGGCTCTCTCACCTCTCCTGCGGCTTCGCACGGCTCCTTGAGTCCTCAGAGACGCGTCCAATACGCGATTGGACCGCCCACGACGGATGGGCGCCCCGCGGCCAGGGGATCCCATCAGGCAGGCTGAGGCAGCGCAACGCCTCTCCCTGTCTTCTCCACCACGCTGTCTGCAGGTGGCCTGGCCGATCTGCCGGAGCAGAGGGGCGGTGGCCAGGTTACATTACCGGGGTGGCTGGGGCAGAGTCAGCACAGGCTCTCCCCCACCATTGTTTCCGGCTGAAGCAGGAGCTGGGCAGAAGCCTGCCATTAGAGCCCTCTGTTGTTAAGAATTCCTCTAGGACCAGCCAGGCCGCCCTGGGGTGGCAATTCTGCATGACCCCCAGACGTTTATTAAGGCCTGGGGCCAGGACACGGCAGCAGGGGCAGAAATTATCCACTTCCAGGCCTGGATTGGACCAGTTGGGCCCCCTGCCAGCCACATCTAACTCTCTGGTAGATACTGGGCTCAGGAGCAACCGCGCTAATAGAGGTAAGCCCCCAATTTATTAACAATATCTGCATTCTGTGAGGGGGGGGGCACCTTCTCAAAGCAATAAAGCCCTACTTGCTGGAGATAGCAGAGAAACAGGAGCCACTTCGAAAACTAACATTAAGAAAACTAAAATCACCCCTTCACTCAGGTCTTTTTTTCAGGTATACGAGCAGACTGATACCCCCACGCTACAGAGTATGTCTACCCCCATGGCAAATATGGATGCTGCTACAGCAGAGAAAGCATCTACCCGTCAGATTCATTACAGAGTTCAGTTATTCAAGAGACAAGGCAAATTATGCCAAGTGGGGGGACTCCACAGTATCACAGGAGATGGAGGTACCACGGAACAGTATAACCTACACGGACTCTTTACTCCAATCCATTTTGCAAGAGATGAGAAATAAATTTTCTATATCTGAGTCTAATCAGGTTAAAATCCAAGGAGTCTGCGATAGTCTTGATGCTAAAATTACCAATCTGATGGAGTGACTAGGGGCTATGGAGTCCACCATAGGGGGCTTACAGACTGAAGTGGAGGCCAATAGGCAAGAGCTTTACACCTTAAAACAAAAAGAGAAAGACCTGAGGGAAAAAAGTAGAATCCTTGGAGAACCACTGCAGATGGAACAACCTTAGGTTTTTTAAGATTCCGGAGGGAATGGAAGGAGATAATATTAAAGGCCTCATTATAGCCTTAATTAAAGAACATATTCCCACGGTAGCCGCCACTGATCTGGACTTGGAAATACAGAGGGCCCATCGGGATCCTTTTAGGAGAAATCCCAACAGAGATAAACCTAGGAAGGTTCTGGTTAACTTTGCCTCTTACTAAGTGAAGGAGCAGGCTCTTAAAGTACAGGGCTTTAAACATGATGGCTGGTCTTTTTCAGTTAGGTCCGACATGTCTAGCGCAACTCAAGATCGACGATGGGAGATGGGGAAGCATATGCAGGAGATTAAAACCGTAGGTGCCACTTCTCAACTGAGGGTTCCGGCCACCCTAAGGATAATGTGGAGGAATAAACATATGAAGTTAGCCCATACAGGAGTACGTATTCGTTTATGGAACAAGAGCAGCACCTCAGCGTTACTAAAAGACACCTGACTCAAAGGGAGTGCATCGGAGTGGCCCATAGGGCTTGGGATACTGAGCTTTTAAAACTAATGTGTACTTAAGCCAATCTCCGCAGTGCCGCCATTCTTGATTACTATGTGCCACTGAGACCTCACCTTCTTGTCCCCAGTCATCCCTCCTTGCTTTCTAATGCATTTAACCATATTCTCACTGCCTTGAAATTCAGCTAGAGATAGAAAGTCTGCAGATAACTTCCATAAGTTTCAAAAACATGCGCAAAATGTTTAAAATATTTGTGGGACTGAGGAAATCTTCAGCAAAAAAAGAATTGGGCTGCAGATTTGGACTGACCTTTACCGCCCACCTTCATAAATGCAGTGATGTAAGGAGCAACTGTGATATATTTACTGAGATTCACATGTTGGAACCAGCAGACATGGTAGAGTTCCTATTCCCCGAATTAACAAAAGTATGTAATTGCTTGCAAATTACAAGTCACTTGTGGCTGAGGTCCCTTCTCGTCCTACAATTGGTTAAGTCTGTAGATAAATTCAGTTTGTAGCGTGTAACACCATCATTTCTTCTTATCGCTGCACCATACGGTGAGTGAACTTTTGGTCGACGGCATAGATTAATTCATCACAGCAGTCTTAAACTGCCAGAGCTGTATTAGGGAACATATGACAAGGAAACTGGTTCAAAATTAACTTATTTTAATGTATCAACTATAATTACGCCACTCAGGGTGATCCAATGTACCTTATAGGAATACTGTACAGTGCTAATAACATGCTGTCACTCTTACACATACCAAGCTCAGAAACTTTTTGTGTTATGTTGCCACTGCCTGTTTGTCAGGCAAATTAGTATGAAATTAGCGACACAATGTTTGCAGGTTTCTGTTGCATATTTAATTTTACAATTAAATGCTCTATCACATTCCATGCTCTGGCTGAAGAGCGTGATCATGCCAGCCAGGTCCAGTCCACTGTGCGGCACCAATTCCATTAAAGTCTTAACACACTAGCTAAGTTGTCCTGCCTGCTCCACTGTCTTATCCACAGAAACACCGAAGGTGGAAGACAGCTGCAGCTTGGTCACTGTAGCGTTTGTTTGTTTTTTCTTAGCAACTTCTTTCAAGAATTTTGTTCCTTACACACCACCAAAACTCAGCAGTGGCTATGACATGCAGGTAGTGCCCTTCAGACTGTGATGGATGCACTGCAGTAATCCTCATCACGTGGAAAAGAACAGAAGGTGTAAAAAAAAAAAAAAAAGGGCTATAACACAGCCAGCATTGACCGTGTCATAGCATTTCTTTTCAGAAGAACTAGTACCTGAATCACAGGGCTAGCATCGAATGGCCAGCGGAGGGACACTAACCAAACATGATTTATCTGTGATTGATCTGTGCACCACAGGAAGAACAGGAAGTGACAAATGGCAATTGCTGACCAATTAAAAGGCAACAAAGAGTGACAACGATGCCAATGAATGGTAAGTAATGGGAGGGTTCCAAGCCCATTATTGAATAAAAGAGTCTTGGAGGCGAGAGCGCATGCACTAGCGCATGCTCAAGCAGCCGAAACCTAAAGATCACCAAAGCCCACAGGCATGTCCAAGTGTATAGAAGAAATCCACAGACAGAAGCGCAAAGAAGATAACCTTTTGTGGGGCAGAGAGAGATTTCTGTGTGTAACAACAGAGGACTGAGTCAGCTGACAACTCTCACTCATTGTTACCTGTCATCTACTGTACTTTCAGTTCCTTATTTAACCTAAAAATCCTTATGTCAAACTCTTCATGTAACAGTCTTTATGGGCCCGAAGTCTTTTTTAGGTCTGTGGCTAATTTCCATGTGTCTTCTGTAGTGGCCTCCCTCACACGGCTCAGCAGTCCTAGAGTTTATATCTACGCACTTTCTTAGTTTTACAATCTCCTCCCAGTGCCCACACTTACAGGGTTCTTCATAAGCCGCTCCAACTTCAGTCGTTGCTCCTCAATAGCATTCTTTGGTATAACTAGTTGCTGCGGTGGTTTCTTAGGCCGAGGGGGCTTCGGCTCAGTTGAATGAGCGGCCATGATTCCACAGTATATTCAGAGTTGAACAACTGTTAATGACAGAAAGGAACAAGTTGGTTTTGGATGGATTTGCTATCAATGAGGCTGCAAATAGCTAGTGTGATGAGAAAAGCAACAAAAATAAAGTTTTAAAGCAGTGTCCAGGAAAACAAACTATTGAGTGCTAATTTAGCCTACAATAATATACCCATAATGCTTATGGACAAACTAGCTTACCAATCCTGCATTTTCCTATGCAACACATTGAGTTTGTAGGTTAAAAATGTTCTTGTCACCCACCAATATTTAGTTGTGGGCCTGGCCCTTACACCCAAGAGCCAATTGTGAGCACTCACCAGCCAACAGTAACGTCTAACTCCATTTAAACTTACAGTCTAACCCACTCCTGAGAAGGGCACCCACCCCTCTCGGCCACTTTGCAGTAACCACGAGTGTAACCAAAAACTTTTTGTTAACCTGTGGTGCGCTACACTTCCCCACTGCACCATGGTGTACGCTGGAGTACCAAATCAGCAGAAGGGCTGCACTTTTGACTAAGGCCAAGGCTCAGAGAAGGTGCGTTTTTCCATGGAAATAGAAATTACTGTTACAAGCTCTGTTTGTGGGCTCCTTGTTTAAAGCAGCAATTTTTGCGAGATGGACTTCATCATGCAGTGGGGTGAAGAAAATTTTTATAATAGTTTCCTGCACTTTTGCCAGCTGGGTGAGGGAACACCATTGAAAAGGACCAACGCAAAATATTCTAGGGAATTACTACCCTTAGCAGCATTTGTAATACAAATTACCCAAAAGACTGCAGAAACTCCAGTACTACATTTCTAACTGGAAATAAGATGTGTAAGCAACACAGAAACTGAAAATCACTATTCTGTGTTGATTCAATGAAGGAGCATTCGATTACATAAATATCCAAGCAATGAAACATCTAGATTTAACTCACCATTGCAGTTTTAACACAGTGTAAGTAGCATACAAACATTTATTTAATTTGACACGCATGTAACATTCTGAAAAGTCAACTGGTGTTTTTAAATGATGTACGCTGCAGGTGAATTTGCAGAGATTTCAAATGGTGAGAAGCCAAATTCTGCTGTACGTGTACAACATACTGTGGTAATTTTGTAGAAAGATCAGTTTACCAATTAAAACCACATAATTGAGGTTGGAGATGGGGTGGAGAACAGAGTTCAGCTGTTACCCACCTCACTTCACCACTGCAGCTGACAAATGAAGAGCAAACCTCATTGTACCTACCACCACCCAAGCTGCCCACACCACCTGGTTGACTGAACATGTTAAAATTTAAGGTGTTCAGAATGGAGGATGTTTGCTTTTTTAATACGTTATGATGTAATTACATCTGTCTGATGCTTCACTTTGCAGAAAGTGTAAAGGATGCGGGGTCCGAGATGTGTTTCTTTGAGAAATGCTGGCCTCTTTTTTCCACACACCTGCTTCCCAAGTATGGGTGAGTGTAGACGGCCAATGCGATTATTTGGAGGTAGACCATAGACATTCTTTCGTGAAAACAGCCCCTTCACAAGTCATAACGGCCCATCAGGACAAAAAGATCACTCCCCAAACAATTCCAAAGGATACCTGGATGATGTGCACGTAGTGCCCCCTATTCAGCTGTAAGGGCATACCACATTATCAGTAGTAGCAGTGAAGATCATGCACTCATTAATAAACATGGATTAACACAGGTTAAACACGTGTTTAAAGGTCTGACTCACTGCCCAGTGTCAGATCTTGCAAGGAACTTTGAAACCCGGGCATCTTAAGGATTTGCGAGGCCCTGGGCAAGATATATTTTGGGGCTTTCCGTTTGCAAACCACTATAAATGTATTACAACTTTTTGGCTCGTTCAAACCCTTGTGATGCCAAACAATATTGAATTATATGGTAAAACTTCAAGAACAGGGCCATGTAAAACAGCCAAAAGCTCAAGCTGTCCGCTAGCCCAACAGTACCAAAGAAAGCACGAACAAGAGTTGATGGAGCCATTTCTTTTTGAGTTTGAATTAAAATGCTTTTTACTTGCAATATCAATATTTTATGTGGAATTCAGTGCCTAACTTGCTCGTTACTCACATGGTAGGAAACATATGCTAAGGGTGACCTGTTAGCTGTTTAGTGAACTAGTCACTAGTGCATAATATTAAAGTGAGATATGTACATAGTGCTTTAAATTCTAGCTTCGATTGCTGAATATTTGTAATCACAAACATATATATTTCAAGCAAAAGGTCAGAGTTATCGTTTCAGAGGCGCACTCAGCTGCCGGTACTGGTAACGAAGGAGACCACCCTCGAAATTATTTTTTTGATACTATATATATATATATATATATATATATATATATATATATATATATATATATATATGTGGAGAGAGAGAGAGAAAGAATCATTCACTATTGGTGTTTTTGCTGCAGCAGTTAAAGTCAAAGCGCTACTCTGATAATTTTCATCTTTTCATTGGTAAAAATCTAATAACTTTCTCCAAATTTCTGTTCCCATGCTTTTTCTCTTTTCTCCTTTATATGTGAGCACTTCTTTGGTTAGACAGTAACATGCAACCCTGCCAAGTAAGAGAAATGGCACTGGGTACAATCTGAGAGATGTACAGGGACATATATATATATATATATATATATTATGACGAAATACATGAAATAGAGGGAGAAGGTGTAGAGATAGAGATGATATAGAAACATATATGGGGGAGAGAGAAAGGTAAGGTGAACAAAGAAAGGTGAGGTAACTGAAAGATAAGGAGAGGTAGAAAAAGGAAGATCTATGTAGGGAAAAACAGGCAGAGAAATAGATCAAAGTTTTAGAGTCTGCTAGAGGGGTAGAGAAAGGAAGAAATGGGTGGAAGAAATGGAGAGGCAGCAGAGTACAGTACTTCAAGGGGTGAGGTTGAGAGAATGTAGAAAAGGGTGAATTAGAACTAAGTAATGGCAGCAAGAGGTAGATGTAGACAGACTGGAGGAAAAAGAACAAGATGAAAAGTAGAAAGGGGAAATTGAAAAGAGGTACAGAAGAATTGGTCTAGTAAGAGTAGTGGAGAAGACAGCTAAGTACAGTAAGGGGTGAAATGTAGAGGGAGAATTGTGTGTAGTGAAAAGAGGAAAAAGAGAAAACATGGAACAGAGAAAGAAACGAGACTTATACAGAGGTAGAAAGTTGTGAGACAGAAAATGATGAAGTGATGTTGAGATAGAGAGATATACAAAGAAAAAGGAAGTGTGAGATAGTTGAGATGGAGGGGTGAGTTAAAATGGAGAAGGAGCTCCAGATGTTTTTGTGCATATGAGGGAGAGAGGCCCAGGCAGAAGCAAAGGAGTTGATGATAGAGAAAAACAGCTAGAGAAATAGAAGTTGACAGAAGGATATATTGCCAGGGAGGGGTGAGTTAGACAAAGGTTGGGGGTAAAGAGATCTGAGATAGAGAACATTTTAAGAGACAAGATTAAGGAGATATGGTAAGGTGATAAAGGAGAGAGAAACGATACAAAAAGCCTGAGAAAAACCACCTGTTGCCTGAGAGTGTGAGGGTTAAGGCTGGGCAGGCCAGACATGCACATAAAGGGGTAGACATAGATTTTTAGCACAAGATGGGTAGCAACAGAAACTGCTTTGTTGAGTTGCGCACGGAGGAGAAAGCAGCATACAGCCATATTATTAACAAGCATTTTCAATGCAACGGGTCTTGCATTTGCTCGAGTTAGAGCTATTAGCGTTGTAAAGAAAAAAAAAAAAAACACAGCACGATCGCACTATGTAAAATGCAGCACGATCGCGCTGTGTGGAAAATAAACAGATAAAGTAGTCCGGACACCATGCTGAAAACATCGAGCCTCGTATGTTTTTAGTAGTTTACCGGTGCTGTGTAGGTGGGCTAAACACTGGAAAAGGCATGACCTATGCATGCCATTCACAAATGAAAACACGCGGATTTTGAAAGGCAAGTCCACAGACCAATATGTAAGTGACTGACGTAACATAGGCTTGGTTGGAAGCCCAAAGAGAGATTACAGAATGGGACTGAGCGCTTTGCGCCCGCCCATAAAAATGGCCTGCTGCAGCTCACTACCCCTAAACTAGCACATAATATTTGCACCATAATGCAGACTTGTGTAATGTGTAGCATACAATTTATACTGGAAGCCTACCCTTCCACTATTAAAGCCTATGCCTAGACAAATTCTTAAACATTTCATTGTGTATCTTTCGGTACAGAGCAGCATCCATGCAATGTGCGGAATGTTTGCAGAAATTAAAACATTTCAACAAATTTTCCACGTTAGTGCCTGCTTCAACTAGATGTTATTTTTTTACATAAATCCTAGTCTGACTACCTTCAAGTAGATCAGGCTTTGGGTCAAAATAAAAACAGATATTGGTGCGTGTGTTAATCCACCAAAGAAATGCTCTCTTGATGCAGAGTGGTGCAAAGCACTATTTGCGCTGGAAAAAAAAAAAAACATTTTTCCAGCACAAAATAACTTTTGAGTTGGAATGTAAGTATCCTTACAAGGGTTAGCGCTGCTTTGTCAGTTTGCATGAAATTTCCCTGGTGAAAATGCTTAGCAAATGTGGTCCTACTTTCTGTTAAGCATGCTCCTCTGTATTTTTAAAAAAGAAGCTGTTTTTATGAGCAACTTCATTATGGCATGAATTTCGACTGTTTCACTGCTATACCAGGGAGCCCTTGGGAAGTGGTTGCCGCTAGGTTATTGCCCACTTTGCCAATGCCTTAAAATGTCTCTGAAACACAGGTTGGTGTTTTACATTAACAAATCCTGTTGAACCTAGCAATGCCATGATTACTTTATTGGTAATCATTATTATATTGATTCCTACCCTTCCTCCTCCTAGTCCTTAATGGGGATTTACTTTGTATGCACAAACTTAGATAACGGGATGGGAGGGAGGGTGTGCTGGGACTTGTACTCCGGGCATAAACCCACTGCGTGAAAACAAACCGCACTGAAAGTTGTATGACATGCCCTGTCACTTTGTGACTTATCTGTGTCTTATGCACACCTACATTTTAGCTTGCTACATCCGCCTTGATAAGAACTGGGGTAAGAAAAGAGTGATATGTGGTTAAGTCGTGCAAGGCATCACAGTCTTGCTTCTGACAGTCCCAAGGAACAACCAGCTTCTCTGGTTCTCCTCATTCTTTTAAGAATACGGAACGAATACTGGGTACAAGAGGGGGAATTAGATATCAGTTGGTACATCCTTAATTCACTCTACACTTATCCCACTTCAGACTCAGAGGTAGATGACCCAGGAATCTCCTGCAAGCCTTAGGCTATATTGAATGGGAGTTATCACTGTAGCCAAAATCACTCCCAAAAAGTCACATTCCACCTCACCTGTGCCTCATTCACAGAAGTACACATATGCCCTTTAACACGGGGGTCCTTAGAGGAAAGAGAAAGTGTGGGGAGGAGGCAAGACAGACAACTGTTTTTCAATCTGTACAGTGTCTCGATCAGAGCCTAAAGTTGTATAAAAGTCATAGCAGCTGATCCAAGGCCCAGGAGGATCTCCAGACAGTAAGACCTCTAGGGAGGGTTCAAGGCGGGCCATTTGTAGGGACATAATTGGAGAGGAGCAAGGACCCCTTCATGTTCACAGCTGCCATCGAACAGCAAGTCCAAAAAGTAACCTCTCAGAATGGGTTATTAGGATGAAAATCAAACTGCATGGGCTCACCTATGGCACACTGGATACAGACACACGCAGCCAGAGCCAGGAACATCTCAGTGTCACAAAACAGCAAGAAAGGTCTCGAGTCTGAACACCCAGCAAATGGGCCCCACCATTGTGAAGCAGAACAAGCAGAGTAACAGAGCAAATAGCAAAAAGGGCCCATCAGGGATGCAGCAAGAACGCAATGAAAGGACCTCACTACAGAACGCACAGAAGTAAAGGACCCTACTTCATCGAAGCATAGCACACCGCATTTTAAAGGACGATATTCAGTCACATAGAATAATAAAAAGTCAACTCTCCCACCTTCGTGGGGTCTTAAATGGCAACATGTGATCGTCAAAACAAAGCAGGTGCATTCAATGCTGTTCACAAAAGGTAAAGTGGTATCTTCATTAATAAGGCTGTGCAAATGGTTAACTCATTCATTGCACCCTATGAGCAGCAGCTGACAGACAGTAACCACCAGGACTGCACGAGCCACAGCAGGCGGTCTTAAAGAGACTATGGAGCGTACAGTCCACCACAAGTACAGCATCTGCCTAGTCAGTCTTAGGTGCCCAGAAACCTTCGGGCATGTTGTCTTTTCATTCTATCCCCATATGAATAAGGCTGTGCACACGATGTAAACCCTCATTTGTGAGCAATGGGGTGAGGAAGAGTAGACAATAGAGTAATGTCCAGCAACCGCATCTTCAGGCCCAACCAGAGAGTAATCGTGGCAGACACACTACATATTCTAAAAACAGTACAAGCTATAAGACTATCCAGCAGACTATTTTTCACGGCTGGCACTAGGGTGAGACAAAAGTCTGTAGCACTTTCCCAAATGTAAATGAGTAATTCCCAAAAGGATGTTGTAAAAGTCCCAAAGTTTTTAATGTGCTTGAATGTTTGTTACAGGCATCCTGCCACAGCCTCACTCAGGGGTATATGCAAAGGTTGTATTGACCTGAACAGCTCTTCTAACCAAGCAACCGGTAAACATCTCACTAGCAGAAAGAATAATTTGAACATTTTGCAGTGTCAATTTTAAATTTAGAATAGTTGTTTTCCATTCTCCTCCAGCTGGCAGTACTTGTGGGCACTGATGATATTCTTAAAATACTAGACAAGGGAGAATACGGACTCCTAATCTCTTCGACTTCCATGTGACCTTTCAGATGGTCAGCCATTATACCCTCCGGGGTATGCAGTTGAAAAGTATTGAGAATTGATAATACCGTCTCAAAATGAATAAAGATCCTACCTAAAAGACGGGGCCTAGGCTGTTAAATTGCAGGTGAGGGGATAATTTGTGTACCACATGTGCCCCCGATGCAACTTCAAAGCGCTGCAGACGTGTGCGGACAGGGAGTTGGAAGCAGGTAGTATGGTGTGCAATGTGAGTTGATAGCGTGATACTTCTGTCTCCAGAAGAAATTCAGTCCAGTTTATATACGAGAATGGAAATTATATTTGAATGTTTATGGGTTACCAGATTCATGCAGAGTTAAAAAAAAAAAAGTTATTTTGATTTTACTTCTGAGTGCGTGCTTTTGCGATTGGAGTAGTCCATGTTAAATACATGTTGCTTTGTGACATTTGCCAACTCTTTCACAACTTAGCTTTACACGAATTATTTTGCCCGTGGTTATTTTATTTTGGTGAACCTTTTGATCTTACTGTTCTTGTACTACCGCATGGAAGGGCAGGGGAAGACTGATGTAGGGAAAAAGATTGGTGCTTAACACTAAAGTTCCTCTTTCTCGAATACAGTCATCATGCATGTCCGTATTTTCAAGTACACACTCAACATAATCCCTGTATGTCATGATGCTCTTTGATCACTGGCTACCTATATATTTCTTGAGATTACCCATGTAGCAAACCTGTTCAATGCTTGTACTTTGCATCCACATTTATTAGATATGTTAATTTTGGCACCTTTTCGGGTGTGTATTATGTGGAATATTATACTTTCCAATTATTTTCATCTCTCCTTTTTTAGGTCGCAGACTACCAGACAGCACAGCTGTCTGGTGTGCTAACAACATCTTAGGGACATACAGAAAGTTGACCTAGGAATGCATCCTGCTGGTTGCTCGCAATTGGCTTTGTGGTTTTTAATTTACATTTTTTTGTTTTCTATTAGCTTTAGCTTTATCTGTTTTAGGATGCCCATCTTGAGTTTGTACCTACCCTTCTCCAAACCTTATTTACAGTATCCTGCTGAGTACTCTCCTTCTGTAAACAGGCCTGTAAATCTTGTTATTATCTTGCTACATTTGCTGTGCGTTCAAAGAACAAGGTCAACTGTCAGGCGCTATTTTCCGCGGGCGCTTGTCTTTTCTTTCTCCAACTTCAAAGGGAAGGATTTATGTGACAATGTTGCTGGATGCTGGGGGTAGGAAATAGATTTTTCTTCCTAGCACACAACAAAATTTAAACAAACTGTGTATTTCAGAATATATCAGAAGTAGGAAGGCAAATTAAGCATGTTTTTTGTTAGTTCTAAAGTGTGATGTAAACAAAATCCTTAATATGATTAAAACATTACAATTGGTGATGCAATTTCCACACACTTTCGTCTGTGCAATATATATCGTTTTATTAGTAAAACTGTATGTCTGTGCAAATGTACTTTCAATTGAAAATGTGTTGTCTGTAATGGCAGTGTACTACCACACCATGAGCACTGCACTCTACGCCACTCCACTATACTCTGCACGACTCCACACCACTGCACTCTACTCTACTCTGCACCACTCCACTTTACATCACTCTATGTCACTGCACTCTGCATCACTTCACGCTACACCTCTCTACTGTACCCTGTACCACTCTACTCCTTGCCAATGCACTTTTCGCCAGCCTACTCTACACCACTGCACTCTTTGCCAATGCACTCTACACCACTCCAGTCTAGGCCACACCAATCTACTCTGCGCAAACCCACTCTAAGCAATTGTACTCTATGCTACACTGCACTCGATGCCAAAACACTTTACTCAGTAACATTCAAATCTATGCCATTCCACTGTATGCCACTCTAATCTACTCTTCACCACTGCACTCTATACCACTTTACACTATGCCATGACACACTATGCAACTGCACTCTAACCTGCATCACTCCACTCTACGCCACTTCACTCTACTCTGTGACAATCTACTCTACGCCACTTTACTTTACACTACTCCACTCTACACCACTGCACTCTGGCACTACTCTGCTACACTGCACTCTCGGCCACTGAACTCTATACCACTAGGCACTACTCCACTCTATACCACTGCACTCTATGCCACTGCATTGTATGGCAATATAGTTTACTCTGCACCACTCTGTTACTCTACTCTGCACCACTCTATGCCACTCGATTCTACTCTGCACTCTACACCGCTGTACTCTATGACCCTTGACTCTCTGTGCCACTGCCCTCTGCATCACACAACACTAGGCCACTCCACACCACCCTATGCCACTGCACTCTATTATGCACTACTCTAATCTATGCCACTGCATTCTACGATGCATTGTATGCTGCTGAATTCGAGGCCACTGCACTTCATGCCACTATACTCTGCAGCACTCTACGCCAATGCACTGTTCACCAGTCCACCCTACACGACTCCATATTATGCCACACTCCACACCACTCTACGCCACTAACTTTTAGCCATGCTGAACAGCAACCACGCTGGTGTACAACATGGCTAAAACACATTGGCAAAGTAAATAGCTCTTGCTGAGACGCAACCTTTAGGCTTTGCCAATATCTGTCTTTGAATGCTACCTCTACACTCTCTTCATGCCTCCCTTCTCTGAATGAAGCCTACTCTTAACCATGCATGTTTATATTACAAATTAAAATACAACAGGAGTAACTTGGCTGATTCTTTTATATCCCCACATGGCTCTATTTTGACCCCAACACTCTTTAACTAATATGTTCACCACTTAATAAATGAAAAAACAAACAATCAAAGATGTAGGCTAGAGTATACAATAATTTAGTAATGATACAAAGCTCTACATATATGTAGTGAAAAGGTCTCAAACTAACTTCAACACAGCTATCGAACTGCTTCCTAAACACCACTGCCCAAAATTGGGGAATGGAATCTAACCACCTTTTGTCAACAGAGCCAAAACCCTAGGAGCTATCCTAGGGACAACATCATCTCACTAGCAGAGCACACTGCGAAACTACAATAACGCTGCGAAAAATGCTCAATGGCAGCTGCTCAAAATTCGCAAACTTTGCACCTGATCTAACTGCGAGTATATTACCTAGTTATCTCAATATTGGACTACGAATCAGCTTTCCTCACTGGATTACCAAAATACCAGTGCTTAATTGGTTCGGGTGTTTCCGGTGCTCCAGCACTTATTTCTAAAAGCTGGCACATATTGAGGAAAGTCCAACGCATAATTAGCCTAGTGGGACTATTTTATAGCATGTTTCTTTGTGTAGCGTTTTAACTATTAAATAAACTCTAAAAATGAAAGCAAAAAAACTAGCACTTCCGGGCCAGCTCTACAAGTTGAGGTGTCCTGGTATAGTCCCAAAATATCACACCTCTTTGAGTGTGATTGCTAGCAGGTTCTATTGGCCCTAGCATTTGCCATCAACGGTGGGAGCTGTGAGTGGTGCCAGCTGCGGGTAACTCCTGTGAAATGCGCTTGTGCCCTGGCACTTCACTTTTATTTACAATTTAAGCAGTGCAAAATACAACCTTTCTTTCCCACATCGAAGTAGTACTAAACCTGGCAGCGAGACAATCAAACACACCTCTCTCCAGTCCTAAGATCAGTAAACAGAAAACCAGTGCAGAAGCCCTGCATTTTCAGATGCCTTTTTGAACCTATAAAGATATGCTCTACACATGCCCCTTCTGACTACCCTAGAAATGCACATCTCAAGAATTAACTGAAACTCCAGAAACAACAAAAAAATATACTGGTGCTTGAAATTCAGAATTTGAAACAGGAAGCCTGCGGAAATAAGAAGGGATACAATCAAACATCGCCTTAAAAAAAAAATCGAAAAATCTTCTGATTAATCAATAAATACAAACCAAGAAGTCACGTTTTTGTGGGTGGGTGTGTCGGTCACTCCGCGCTGAAATACTTCTCAGACGTTCCTTGCTGGGCACAGTCTCTGTTGTCGGGTACCTCGGGAAGCTTACTAACCTGCCCGAAAGCGGTCGTCCAGCTCCTTTAATTTATTTAATCTTAAGGGTTGCTCGCTAAAACGGAGAAGCAAGCGTACCAAATAAAGCCTGAAATCCAACGCAACACTTTCCCTGGAAAAGAAGGCAAAAACCAGCGCGCGCCCGAGCAAAAGAAGCTCAAAACAAGCACAACCCATCCAAATGACGGCAAAACAGGACTTCTGTAAACAGTAACTTGCAGTCTTATTTCTGTGTCTAAGAGAGGTCATCGTTTGGGTTACCAATATCTGTTCAGCCTTAGCTTTAATAAAGCATAGCGGACCACGTACGTTTCTGGTTTTGCTCGAACTTCATGTAATAATTGTAATACTATGGCAACGCATCACTACATTTTCTATGCATGTAATATTTCGAGTGCGCGTTCTTTGTCAAAGGCAGCCTCTGTAGTGTTCCCATTTCAATATGGCGATCTCCCTGTCTTGTTATTTACATTGACCTCCCCACCACTGTTCCAACATGGCCTCCATATTATCGAGGTGGTGAACGTGCGGTATTTGTTTTCTGCCTCGCATGCCCCGGAAGTGCTCCTGAGCTTCGGTGCCCGTTGTTCGTGGATCTGCATTTCCTCATCAGCAACCCCTGGACGTTGAGGAGATTTACAAGTCAGTATCATGAATGCGCCGCCCGCCTTCGAGTCCTTTCTACTCTTTGAGGGTGAAAAGAAGTAAGTATCGGAAGTGTATTTGTGCTTTGGACCTTCATTACCAATCCCTTCTGAATTTCATTTGCGTCGGTCTACCAAAGTTAACGAGGCAGATGCACAGGGAAGTGGGTTAAGCAAAACATATCTTTTACTGCAGTTGTGGCATAAAGGTATTTCGTACTGAAGTAAGTCGCAGTTAAGCAGTGCCTCGGTTACTGATGATCTTCATTTTACTTAGTCATGTTCCGATTACTTGGTGCCATACTCCACAACTTCTCAGGCTCCCGACCACAGGCTTATCAGGGCCTACCATTACTGCCCTTTTCTTACGGGTTCATTACTCTACCCAGGCACATTACCGATAGGTCCATTCCTAAAAGTCCTTGTTATCTTTCCTACCAGCAACAATTGACTTTCTGGAGCCCAGCTAACTGATCACGGGGCTCCTTCGCTACCTACCTTTGTCACGTACCATTCTGGCCAGATGGCCCAGCCTTGATGAAGTCACTTGTGTGACGAAACACGTGTTGGCTGTATCTCGTTGATGACACTATGATCTCTAGCATCTACAATTAAAGACAACATCTGCAAAACAAGACCTTGGACTCCAGTCTACCTTTCACTTCATCAATATACTATCAGGGATATTTATCCCTGTCACACCATTGGACTATATACTCTGTGTGCTGTGGCCATCTTTTTAAATTAATGTTGTCATCGTCACAGTTACTTAAGAAGACGATAGGTAAAAAAAAAAGCATTTGCAATGCAGATGGTCTCGGTGTGCTCGAGTTAGAGCTAATAGTGTTGTAAATCCTAACTGGACTTTTCTAGCCACATAAATTGAAAATGAAAAGTAAAACAGTTGACATAAGAAGCTGATTCGAAGCACCATGAGCGCGAAGGAGACACACAAAAGGAAGAAGAAGTTTGCTCGCTGTCAAACTTCTGGGCAAAAGTGCAATTATCCATGTAACAGGGTCGATGGCCAGGGCAGTAACAAAACTGCCCCAAGGAGGGACAGATCTGTAAAGCATTTACCAATGACAACAAAGGATTTTAGAAAGGCAAGCCCATGAGCGTGTGATAATGGTGGTCGTGGTGGAAAGTCCACAAGACTTACAATAGGCCAGAGCGCTTGTGCACTTCACCTAAAAATCAAGATGTTCGATTAAATAGGCTGTAAGCCAATCCCCCGTCAGGATGCTATATATAGCTTATTGTTTATTTCTACGGAAACTTCAGACCCTCTAAGCAAATGGCCAGCAGTCCAAGGGAAGGTAGGCAGGTGATAATGACGTTGACAAGAACAACATGGAGGAAGGATAATGAAGGTTACCACAAAGTCATTGGTACATTATCCCTACATCCCTTTACCTCTTCCCAGACATATTTATGAGCAATACCAAAACTCTGATGGCCAATCTTAATAGATATGACAATTTCATTTCACCAAAAATGCATTCAGTTAATTTGTTAATGAAATAAACAATCCATATCATGTCTACACATCGAAGGCATCACTGATTTTAAGACTTTATGTCCAGAATGTCATCTCTTTCTTCCTTTTCCCTGATTTCTACTGTGGTCTTTGTCCACAATGTCCACTCTGTTCCTATTTTGTGATTTTATACAGTGGTTAACAAACATATGTGGCACAGCCCAAGTGGCTCCCCTGCAGATTTCTTTTGGTGTAACACCCGGAACATCGGTCCCAAAAGCCACAACTCCCCACATTGACCATCCAATAATTTTGTCTGATGAAGGGATCTTAGCCCAAGAGTATGCTGCTGAACTAGTCTCTCCTGCCTATCCGCTTAAAGTAATCTTTTGTCTATACCCTTGAATTGCACCCCCCAAAATGATGAACAAGTGACCTGATTTTCTGACGGGTTTAATATGTTCTGTGTAAATTAACATTGTCCCTTACATAGCCAGATAATACAGAATAATTTAAATTATTTGGAATTGAGGGGTGTAGGAAGCTATCTATGTAGTGTACCAATGTAAGGGGGCACTATACAGATAGTCTAGGGTGACCCTTATTGGCTGACATGGGTCAAAAAAGCTCACTTTTGTGGTAGTGTGGGCGAGCAGTTTGGCTTATCAGATGATAGTGTTAAGCATTTATTGTACACACAGTCAGTAAAGGGACATACACTCAATAAAGAAATCTGACATCAATTTATAAAAATAACGCAGATTTTTATATTACTTTAGACGCCAAGATCACTGTAAACAGATTAGTACTTCTTGAGTTATCAATTTTCAAGTCTCAGAAAAATACACTTAGTATGAATTTTAAGCAGTCATGTTATCCTATGGGAAAATAACATATACTGCAATTGGGCACTTAGCAACAACTTATAGGAAGGGTCTTCAGGAGTTAAGGTGAATATGGGGCAAGATCCCAGGCAACACCAAGAAGTCACTTCATGGGAAACAGACCTGTTGAAAAGAGGATGTAAGTGGAGACTGGGTGACCAGTCCGGCTGAAACCAAAGGGGGCCCCATGTCTTGAGGGTCTTGGGCACACAGGGACACCATTGGTCCACTCGAACTCTGGCTGTTGGGCTCAGGTGCAGTGGTGCTCTGAGGTGTCTGGTCAAGCTGTTGAAGATCCTTGCAGTTCTCTGTTCTAGAAGAAAGAGGCTGCAGGTAGCCACTAGGGGACCAGCCTGGCCAAACCCAAGAGTGGACTCAGCTTCAGAGAGTCTCAAGACTCTGTTGGCACCATTGCTTCACTCAGGCTATGGGGCTTGGGTGCAGTGGTGCTTAGAGTTGTCAGGCCGTAGTGGTCAGAGACTCACTCTTTGTCTTGGTGACCTGGTGAAGAGGGGACACAGGGCAGTGGGGCCTCTTTCCTGTCTGGCTGTCCCTGTGGATCTGGATGTCCCTCAACAGTAGGTCTGCTTTGATGCTGTTGGAGAGCGTATTGGACAAACAACAAGCCGTGGTTGCTGCAAGGAGTCCAGTACCCCAGTTATAGGTACAGGAGACTCCGGGTGGGGTCAGCCTCTCAGGACATCTGTGTAGTGGCGGGGCTGACCTCCGGAGCTCCAAACAATCTTCTTCTGGCTTGTTGTTCCCTCGACGGGCCGGGTGGACAACGTGGCAAAGTACCAGACTTTGCAAGCGGTGCCAGAGTTAAAGGGAAGCAGCTCCTCTGCTCCAAGGGAGATCCTTCCCCCGGGGTGTTGAGGTGCTGGGCGGTCCTACGGGAAATAAAATAACAGGAAGGATTATGAGTAAACTATGTCTTTATAGCACCTAGATGCTGGAGAGGGTTACAGCTCATTTAGTCGTAGTTCCTGTGTTTTTTTTTTTTTTTTTTGTGCCCATCATGAAGTGGGGCACACCACTGAAGCAATGAGTAGGGTGAGGATGATGAACGTAGGGATAATGCACATGGGAGTAATATTGTAGTAGGATATTGAGTTGGCTTCTTTCTGTGAAACACGCTCCTTATGTTCCATGGTTTAACAAAACAGTAAAGGAACTACACACATCCAGTTGTGAAGCAGATTTAGAGGACATTGTGCCAGAAGATAAAGGAATATTTAAGAGCCTATTTTCTAACATTAAAAAGGGTATCTCAAAATAAAAACAAAACAGATACTAGAATGATACCGTGACTAAAGAAAAAAATACCCATGTTTTTTTCTTGTTCATTGACTACCTCCTGGAGCTGCTATCCCCTTATTTAAGTTTCTGCTGATCTGAATGCATATTGCATAGCCAACATTTTAACTATAAGATAAGGATGTAGCTGTCCCTGCTTAACATGGACATTGTCTAATATGTTGCCCTCCACTTTACAAATCTTGACTGTCCTAGTCTCCCAGGAAATTATTTATGATCATTTTAGTAATTTACAGACCACAAACTCAGTAATGCAGTTCATTACTCCTGTCTTTAACCTCCGTCATCCAGGTTCTCAAAAAATAAAGCCTTACTCAAATGGCTCATGGAGTGGCCCATAACTCTAAATGTCATAAAATCAGGCCTTCTATTCTAGGAGCATTTTTGTCCAGTTATTATTGTACTTGTCAATAGAATAATTGAAATGTGGTATTAAACCAGCACCAATTCCTTTTAGCACCGAGCTCCAAAAAAAGCAGCAATGCCTGATTTACTGGAGAATTTAAAGAAATGAAACATACTTTGAATAGAAAATTCAGAAGTTTTGCAGATAGTATGAATGGCCACAAGTCAGTCCAAGAAGTGATAAAGTTAAAAATCAGGTACGAGAAAGCAATCTCAGAGGCAAAGTGGGCAGCAAACTAAAAGGAGTGGTTACATTTAATTGAAGCATGCAGAGCTAATGATTCCAGAAATTTCTGGAACTTTGTGTACCACTTCATTAATAATCGGGCACGAACAGAAGTAAATGGGGCTTCTCTGGATGAATGGGTAACTTATGTGTCATCTTTGTATATCTCTGAGGAACCATTTAGTTTTTTTGATCCCTCAAAGTGTAAATACCAACAAATCATTAGACACTTCAGTTGCCACAGTCAGCAAAACCCTCTCCACAGAGCGCACAAAGGATTGCCAGCTGTGATATTTAAAACTATTATGACTTTTTGATCTAGCTGGCTGACTCCACATATACACATTACGTCCAGTGGAGTTCCACTATAAAGAGCTGGCAAGTTTCAGTTTTATACACCGTTCACAACAAGCATTGGCAGAGCCAATATGATGGGTGTTGGTTGTCATCAGCCTGTTGGCTTTGCCATTGCTTTTTTTTGTTTTAAGTCACAGTTTCTGGATAATGTTATTGTTGGGGAGAGGCCAGGCTCTGGCCAATAAAAAAACAAAAAAACATTGGCTAAAAGCAAAATGTTTTAGGCCTGAAAAGTATGCATTGCAACAGTAGTTGCACATACTGAAAAGGATGTACTTATTGTGTGGCTGTACTTTTTGTACAACAGCAGAATGCTTTTCCTCGTAGTGTAATTAACCAAAGGCTGCAGTGGGCTGATCCATTATGCTCTATGTGGTAGTGGGCTGAATACAAATGTGAATGATGAAACTATAGATCAGTGGATGAAAAGGGTTGGCTGACTGGTTTCCAACACAGCTGGGGGAGGTTGAAGACCATTTCCTAGTGCACATTGGTTTGATTCACCATGATACCCACACCAAGGAGTTAGCTGTCTTTGTAGCCTTCATAGATTTTAAAACTGCATTTCATAACGCTGAGCGCTTATGATTATGCAAAACTTAGTAGATGGGGAATCCTCAATTCACTACTGAAGGCAATTATCTCTTTCTACTTAGGATAAGAGTTAAATTCGGACAAATATTAATCACTACAGAAAATGTCTTTACAAAAGGCCTTAAGTACGGTTGTGCTTACCCATTGAATATTATCAGACTTTCCCATCACAAACACTCGCGCCATATTTAACCATGTTACAGGAGGCATACGAATTGGGGCGAATCACAGACTCGCAACGCGAAGCGACAATCGTGGTACTACATAAAAAAAGCCGTGACCCTCTGGATGTCCATTCTTACCGACCCTTATCACTATTAAACTCAGACTATAAGATACTGGGGAAGGTGCTGGCAAACCGCCTCCTACCACTAATGACCACCTTGATACATCCGGACCAATCCTGTTTTATACCGGACATAACACCTTTGTTAACATTAGGAACTTAATACGACTAATGGGCGAGACCCCCGAAATGGATCACTCGCGTGTGGCGGTCTTACTAGATGTAGAGAAAGCCTTCGACACACTGGGTTGGCCCTTTCTGATGGCAACCCTACAGAAAATGGGATTCGGCGCAGTGTTCATACGCTGGATATCCATACTATACACTAGCCCAAAGGCGCAAGTCAAAACCGGCACCACCATTTCGGAGGAATTCGAAATAGGCAGAGGCACACGCCAGGGTTGCCCGTTATCACCATTATTATTTGCGTTAGCAATCGAGCCCCTTGCAGCGAGATTGTGCAGCGAAGCGACAAGATGGGGCATTCCAGATGGAGAAGAATTCCGCATCATCTCCTTATACGCAGACGACGCATTAATATATCTACCCAATAACGCCGAATCCCTACCGAACGTACTACATCTGCTCAATCTCTATGGCGCCTTATCTGGCCTACGCGTCAACTGGGCCAAATTATGTATATTCCCCATGCAACCACTCCCTGATCCACGTGACCACGCTGTTACTGGCAATGACTTAAAATGGGAACATACAACTTTTAAATATTTAGGAGTACATATTTACCATAACACCACTGATTTGAGAGAAGGCAACCTAGACAGAGCGATTAGGTCAATAGAGGGTTCCATACCCTTCTGGTGCTCACTGCCTCTCTCGCCCATGGGCAGGGTAGCCTTGGCTAAAATGATTGTGCTTCCTCGACTATTGTACTACTTCACTGCACTACCACTTATACTGCCAAAAACCTTCTTCACACAATTAACCAAATTACTGACTGAACTGATATGGGCTAACGGACGTAGGAGAGTAGCCATGACCAAGATCTTCCTCCCAATGGAGAAAGGCGGGATGGGTGCCCCACAGCCCGAGCTCTAATACGCGGCAGCACAGTTGCACTGGATTCTGACCTGGTTGCGGGACCCTCTTGGACCGGAGGGTCGCAAAGTGAAAATACAACTAGGACGCTCAGACGTACTGAGCTGGCTCATCGGACGAGAGGCTCCTTCGTCTCACAGCAACGTCCTGATAACAGTAGCTGACCGCATCTGGCGCCGTTATGTATCAAGGGGTGACCACACGCCACCATACTCACCCAAGATCCCACTATTAGCTATCCCAGGAGTGGATAAACTACAGGGCAGATCGGGTCTCACTTTATGGGCAAAAAAAGGCATACACTTAGTTGGTGACCTGTTCATAGATGGCCACTTCACCTCCTATGCGTCACTAGAGGAAACATGCACCATGGGTCCGGGCGAGTTCATTATGCATGGGGCCCTCACAACCACACGGGAGATATCACGCAAGGCCCGCTTTCGATACACACAACTCAATTATTTACACCAGACATATTTAACCCCAAAGCGCATAAAACGCATGTTCCCACAGGCCACCTCTGAGTGCCCGAGTTGTGGAGGCAGACTTCTACCATATGCTTCTCCGTGTGTGGCACGACGCCACAAACCAGATCGCCACATGGTTGGGATTAACTCTGATCCCCACACCTGAGTCCTGCCTATTAGGGATATGCCACAGGCGAAATAAAGACAAACAAAAACACAGATGCGCAGATTTAGCATTTATTATGCTTAAGCGGCTCATCACAACACAATGGAAATCACCCAGCACCCCAGACATGCAGAGATGGACCAACGACCTGACACACTACACTAATGCAGAGATACAAGTACTGCGTACACTCCGGGACATCGGGGTCGAGGTTAAAGGTGCAGACATATGGGACACCTTCCTGGATCAGATAAAGGGAAAGGACGACACACGCCCAACTTAGACTGCTAACACAACACTCGCTCAAAGAGAGAGGAGAAAAAAGAGAAAAAAATAAATAATAGTAATAATAATAATATCACACCAAAAGAACACAGGAATTGACCATTCGCAAAGAACAACAAACCACACAGACTGCAAGCAACAATTGAGAAAATGCAAAACCAAGACAAGTGAATAGACATTATGACCAAGATACAACTCCCTCGCCACTCAGCGTCCTCCCCAAGGAAAGCAACGACACCCAGTAAATGTGCCCGACACCACCCCCCCCCCATGTCCCGCACGACTCCTCCCCCACTGGCAGATAACGAGACCTTCAGAAATATTATAGAGCAAACCCCCCATTCACATCAATTCCCTTCTATCATCCACTGCACTCCCTACATATCATATTTCCCCCTTCTCTACTATCTCTTTCTCTCTCTCTCGATGGGAATTATGTCAAATTTGATGATTACTGCAAAATACGAAAACGGATAAGATAAAGTACAGTAAAATGAAAAGCAAAGTAATCGACAGGTGAAGCAACCTGCAACACAAATCCGACAAAATGTTAAGATAATTGTAAACAACCGAAAATTTCAAGAAACAGATTAAAACAAAAAAAAAGTACAGTAGTGCTTGGCTCGCCTCTTTTGTTTATTTTTTTATATATATATTGCGGAGTTGAGACGACATACTTTGTCCTCAAATTTGCCATTTTTCTGTCCCTCTTTTACAATTTGCTTGTTAATGTTATATTTGACCCCATAGACATTTCTCTGCATTGGAAGCTTTCTGCTTAGCTAATACACTTGTCATCACCACACAAAAAAACGAAAATTGGTGTATTCAGCAGGAAAATTGTAAAGAATGGTCATTGGTTAGTGTTAATAAGCTGCAAAATAGTCTCCGCATACAAGTATGTTGGAATTGGTTTAGCTTTATTGTGTTGAGCTGAAATCAAAGGCCCTAGTCCTAAACACATCTTTTGTCTTGCTCGAGTAGATAACTGGAACTGCTAGGTCCTTTTGTCATCCCAATTCTGCGCATCATGTCCTCTTCCTCATTGTGTGCAAATATAGCTCAGTGTCTCTTATACAGAGTCTGATGTACGAGTTTTCCATTCACAGAAAGTGGTCACAGATTGCACACCAATATATATATATATATATATATATATATATATATATATATATATATAATTAAAAGGAAAATAGCTAACTGACCTATGTACTAGGTTGGTTCTCAAAATTACAAATAGTAGAGAATCGCAGTTCGATCTACCTCATATGTATGAAGTAGGCCAATATTTGTTACCGACTATGATTGCTGACCCACTACAATTAACTAGAGCTATAGGCATGATGGCCTGCTGGAGTCAGCAGGCCATCATGTCTGAATATTTTTAAATAAAGCAGTTTTTCATTTTTTTTTTTTTTTTTTTTTTTTCTTTTTTTTAATGCAGATCGTTATCCTGAAAGGAAAATGAGATGTGTTTAAAAAACAGAAAAATTTAAAGTTAACCTATTTTAGGTGTAGTTTGTACTCCCATAGATAAGGATAACTGCCTACTCTTAAAACATTTTTGTCAACATTCTACAAGGGTAAGAGGACCTCTGGGGGAATGACATTTATGAATTGTTTACCATCAATTTTTAATTTGTTGCTTAATATTAATATTTTGTGGCTGTATTTCGGTTGCAAAACATTAATACATGCCTTAAGGAATCTGTTTTTGGAAAGGACGCCCTTCACACGCCCCTTCCAAATAGTGATTAATTAACATTTACTTAACTCATTTAAGGATTTGGAAGACCCTTTCTGAACTGTGAATTTTGTTCATTACAGTACAAAAATTGTTATAGCAGTCACAAACACTCAGATTGTCCAAATCCGAGGGTATGTGTCCGTGAAAACAGGGTACATCTGGCCCATAGCTTGGACCCCCTCTTGTAGCACTTCCCAGGCACAATTGAGACTTGAATGTGTTCCAATAAGCTAGAGTGCACAAAGCCTGTCCTGCTGTCCTCATTTTAAGAATATGCTCTGCCCCACTAGCACATTAAAGCAACTGATTTAGATGGAAAGGAACAAGTGCGCTACACAGCTGATAAGTCAATGGAAATGCCACTTGGAGTCTTTCATTAGTAATTAATAACTAACAGATGTCCAAAATGCTCAGGTGCCATTCACTCCGCTGAAGTTTTAAAAGATGATACAAGCCAAAATGTTGTTTAAGAGTTTACGGAGTTTGAAAGGAAAAAATGGCCTCAGTTGACTATTTTCTTCTATGTGTTGAAATAAGAATGCTTATTTGTCCCTACCTATTACTCTTCAGCCGTAATTAGTTATATGTGATACTTGTATATCGTATGTTGGTCTTTTACGTGGATTTTTGTTATGCCAGTAATAAAAAACAAAAGCAGAAGTCCTTATAGTAGATTCTTAAATTTTATTTCTAAGATTTTGACGATTCTGTCTTTTGTTGACAACCCTGAAGAAGCGACTGTATTGAGAAACGCTTGTGGGCTGGACTTTCTGTTTTTACGTGGAGATCAAAATATTGTCATCATTGGTGTTTATATTCAAATAAACCATTACGTGAAGATTGAGTGTAGGAGCAATATTATTTTATCCCCAAAAACTTTATTTTTTTACACATTGAAAAGTTTTTACTTAATTACTGTTGTCACTTAATTCGTTCTGAAGTGGTAGCAAATTAGTTGTAGACATTTTTTGATCACCGTTGGCTCTTGCGCTTGCAGTCTGGGTACAAACTAATGCAGAACGCTCTTCTGGATTTTTGCACTGATACACTTTGACAAATTGATGACAATTTATTTTCCTTCTTGACCTTCCTGCATCAGTCAACACTGGACCATTTTATCTTAATGTATAGGATAGTCCTGTATTAGACTGGTCTCTTATGTTTTGTTCTGCTCATAAATCACCTAATGAAACTTGGCCTCTTTCATTCAAACAAAGCCAAATCTACTATGAGGACTTTGCAGAGTTACCCTATTTCCCAGGCACCTCTCTTATCTGTTGTTACCTGTTTTATTTTGTTTCTGTGACTAGGTGGGTCTTAGGGCTTTTCTGAATCTGAGTGACAGGCAGCAGTGATTCTCAGAAAGAAGATTGTTCCAGTTTGAGGGAGCTTGTGTGAAGAATATTTTATTGTCTACCTGTAAGTGTAATGATCTGAGATGTAACGCGGGTGAGCTGGTTAGTTTTTGTTTGTAGGCATATGGGTGTTTTGCTGTGCTTTATGTACGACTGAAGGTGTGAGAGGCTGTCCTTTCTCATCACTTGTAAGTTTGGCTGAGGCTTTGGAATGGAATTCATGGCCAAGTGAGGTTCTGTACCACAGTGAATCTGCAATCCTTTTTACATAGCTTGTTATGAGTAAGGGAACAACATTCAAAGGGGCCTCCCAGTGAAGAGAAAACAAAACAGCTCTGCTTTCCTGCTCCTGCATATTACACTATTTGTTGGATGTTGTCAGTCGGTTTTTTGAGATATATTGTGCCCTTATTCAGTGGATGGCCTCTTTGAGTATAGTGTGTTGGGGAAGCTTCCATATAAAAGCTTTTGCAGGGTCTTGCTTGTAATTGACTGCCACTTTGTTGGCCCATATAACATACATTTCTTCTGACAGACTTCTTCATAGTCCTAGGTACTTTAGGGTCTGGATTGAGAGACCTTCATCCCGTATCTCAGAGAATGCAGATGACTAGGATAACACAGATGTTGACAAGACAGACTAAAGAGATGCCTGGTTGGACATCTGAAGTGACAGATAAGGACTTCAAGGTGAAGGCATTCGTTTTTACTAGTCATTCATGTTCACTTCGGAAACAGACTGGTGTAGGGTAAGTTGGGAGGTAATGTTGAGTAGGTGGCAGTTGCAGAGAGGTTCAGGAGAACATTTTGAACTTTTTTAGGTAAGCAGAAAACAGCCTGTGTACTTAAGTTATGACAAAGCTTTATTCTCCAGCAGTCATCTCCAGGCTTGTCAGTAAGTTAACTGGCCAATAGATCCCAGACAATTGTCAACATTATAACGGAGGCACCAACTTGATGTCAATTGTCTATAACTAAAATAACATAAATTATAGGGGTACATTGTTTGTATGGAATTGTAATTCCTGGTTAAGTCATTGTTGTACATTCTTATTCCAGTTTACTATTTTAATAATTTGATATGGCTTGTAGTTTGAGATTTATATGTTGCTTTTGACAGAGTTCTCACTTATCAGCAATAGGCTGGCAATCTAAGATATGTTTTCTAGCTGCTGTAACAGACTCTCTGTCTGAAGTGTGGGTAGTTTTTTCATATTGATCAGTTTAAGAGGCTTGCAGACCATTTTGCAAGCTAGATTTCAATGCGACATTTACCTCTTCATAGTACTCATACAGTGTACTTTACAAATGTGTGTTCCATTATTTGAATATCGGATAATCAAGAGATGTTTACCAGACTTGTTTGTATAAGGCCAAAGTAAGAGTTTTTCGAGGCAGCTTACACAGTGTGAACACACTATGGCATTTAATAGGCTTATTGTTGCACTGTGTTATTGTTTTAAATCTGTGGTGTCTTCTTCTCTTATTGCGTAGGATTACAATTACAAAGGATACGAAAGTGCCAAATGCCTGCTTATTTACTCTAAACAAGGAAGACCATACACTTGGAAACATCATCAAGTCGTAAGTAAAACAGTTATATTTTTGTACACTTGCTGCAGCAAATGAGCCACTTAAATGTATTAATACTGCAAAGCACCCTGCAAATAGTTTTTCTTGAAAATATGTGGCATTTATTGCCAATTTCCTTTGCCAGTCATTAAAGAAATGTGCTAGTAGCAAATTGTGAAGTAAGTAATGCTGCTCTTTTGACTCAACACAAAACGTTGGGGTACCGCTGTAATCAGAGTAACCAAGGGAAATCCCTGTTGAGCTGGAGAACAGTGTTTCCTTTGGGAATGTTTTTTAGTGAATCAGCATTTAAAGAAACATATAACTTGTTGTTCAAAGGAGTCTGCAGTATCTTAAGTTAAAAGAAGCAGTGTGAAGAGAGTCTACTTATTTGATCCATAAGAGACATCGCAGTAAAGTGAGACCAAAGTATTTGGCTGACCTGACTGGAACAGGTGGGGCCCAAGTTAATTTAGCTGTCAGACCAATAGCCAGCCTATCGATGGTCCACTAATTATTAAAACCTTGTTCTTTTCACAATTACAATTTAGGGAGGAGTTTTTCATCCAAGACGTGGCTGCTGTATAACCGGATTGAAAATGAACTTTGGCAGTGTCTAGATCATAGTTAAAGAACACAGTGATTTGAGTGTCATCCTCTTTTGACATTAATTAGCAGCCAAGGGGTTTTGGAAGAATATGGATTGGCACGGAAGTAGAGAAACTTGTGATCAGTGAGACTGAAGCCAGGATACTGGCACATGACACTACGAAATCAAGATGACTGATAAGTGTGGTATTCGGTGTTGAAGTTCGCCAGAAGTGTCCTGATGGAAGACCTTGCTAAGTTCACTTGAAAAATCTGTTTCCGCCTATGATTAGTGTCTAAACTTGACGGAGTGGAGTGAAGAAGTTTGCTCGATTAGAAGAAAGAAAACTCTTGTCGCCTAACTTTTCTTTTCAGATTCTTGGATGAAAAAGAAAGTAGCAACATGCGGTGGTAGTTCTTAAGAACTGTTTGATCTGCAAGAGTTTATTCAGTATTAAGACTCTAGCTTCTTTCCATTCAGAGGGAATCGTAGCAGCGTTAAGTAAAACATTCCAAAGATAATTTAATACAAGGCATAAGACGCATCTGAAGCCTTAACTAACATGACCACAGAATAAGGATCAAGAAAACATCTTTAACCCCTCAGGTGCCAGGCCTTTTCCCCTCAGGTGCCAGAACCTTTTCCCTTTAGGTGCCAGGCCTTTTTTTGGCTATTTGGGCAGTTCGCGCTTAGGCCCTCATAACTTCTTGTCCACATGAGCTACCCACACCCAATTTGCGTCCTTTTTGTCCAACATCCTAGGGATTCTAGAGGAACCCCGACTTTGTGGGTTCCCCAGAAGGAGATCAAGAAAATAGCCAAAATACAGTGAAAAGTTTGATTTTTGTTTTTTTTATAAAATAAAGGAAAAAAAGGGCTGCAGGATAATTCTTGTGTTTTTTTCCCCTGAAAATGGCATCAGCAAAGGGTTTATGTTGCTAAAATCACCAGCTTCCCAGCTTTCAGGAACAGGCAGACTTGAATCAGAAAACCCTATTTTTCAACAATTTTGGCATTTTACTGGGACATACCCCATTTTTACTATTCTTTTGTGCTTTCAGCCTCCTTTTAGTCAGTGACAGAAATGGGCGTGAAACCACTGCTGGATCCAAGAAAGCTTAACATTTCTGAAAAGTAGACAAAATTCTGAATTCGGCAAGGGTAATTTGTGTAGGTTCTACAAGGGTTTCCTACAGAAGATAACAGCTGAAATAAAAAAATATTAAAATTGAGGTAAACAAACAGCCATTTTTCTCCACGTTTTACTCTGTAACGCTTTTCTGTGATAGCAGGCTTTTGAAAGCAATATACCGTTACGTCTGCTGGACTCTTCTGGTTGCGGGGCTATATAGGGCTTGTAGGTTCATCAAGAACTCTAGGTACCCAGAGCCACTAAATGAGCTGCACCTTGCAATGGGTTTTCCTTCTATACCGGGTATACAGTAATTCATTTGCTGAAATATAAAGAGTGAAAAATAAGTATCAAGAAAACCTTTGTATTTCCAAAATGGGCACAAGATAAGGTGTTGAGAAGCAGTGGTTATTTGCACATCTCTGAATTCCGGGGTGCCCATACTAGCATGTGAATTGCAGGGCATTTCTCAAATAGTCGTTTTTTTACACACTGTCCTACATTTGGAAGGAAAAAATGTAGAGAAAGACAAGGGGCAATAACACTTGTTTTGCTATTCTGTGTTCACCCAAGTCTCCCGATAAAAATGGTACCTATGCGCGTGTCAGGAAACGCAACATGGACATATCACATTTTTACACTGAAATCTGACATGTTTTTTGCAAAGTGCCTATCTCTGGATTTTGGCCTGTAGCTCAGCCGGCACCTAGGCAAACCGACCACACCTGCGCATATTTGAAAACTAGACACCTAGGGGAATCCAAGATGGGGTGACTTGTGGGGCTCTGACTAGGTTCTGTTACCCAGAATCCTTTGCAAACCACAAAATTTGGCCAAAAAAACACTTTTTCCTCACATTTTGGTGACAGAAAGTTCTGGAATCTGAGAGGAGCCATAAATTTCCTTCCACCCAGCATCCCCCCCCCAAGTCTCCTGATAAAAATGGTACCTCACTGGTATCAAATACAAAACTACGCGTTTTTTTTTGGGGGTGGGCTGCGTTTTTGGTCCTGGGCTCAGCAGCCATCTAGGGAAACATACCAAACGCAGACATTTCTGAAAACTAGACACCCGAGGGAGTCTAGGGAGGTGTGACTTGCGTGGATCCCTCAATGTTTTCTTACCCAGAATCCTCAGCAAACCTCAAATTTAGCTAAAAATCAAATTTTTCCCACATTTCTGTGTGAGATCATCGCACTGGGACAAGTTTCCTACCACCCAACGTTCCCCTCAGTCTCCCAGTAAAAATGATACCTCACTTGTGTAGGTGGGCCAAGTGCCTGTGATAGGGAAAAGCTAAAAACATGTCGAACTGGGGGGGAACCAAAGTGGGTCTAAAAGGGCAGTTTGGAAAAAATAACATTTTTAGGCTGACAATTGCTGCAAAAGTTTTATCGTTATAGTGAGACAATGCTGGGTGGTAGGAATTTTGTGGGTTCCTGCAGATTCCGGAAGGTTCCATCACAAAAATGTGGGAAAATGTATGATTTCCAGCAAAGTTGGCGGTTTGCAGCGCATTGTGGGTAAGAAAATGGTGCAGGTGCATGTGAAGCACACCACCCTTGAATGAGCCAGATGTTTAGTTTTCAGATGTGTCTGGGTCTTGTGGATTTTTCTACATGGCAGCGTCCCAAAGTCCAAAAAGTGCAGCCCTCACCATTCCAAGTGGGACGATTTTGAGATTTAGCCAAGCTCTCATGGCCCAAATGTAAAATCGAAACCCAAAATAATCACATGTCTGGTGTGGGATAAGATGTTTTAGTGTGCGGAGGGAGACCTGAGAGACTGTTACCCCCTTCAGTTGGGTTGGGGGCATAACCAGGCCCACACTGGTTAGTAGCCACCACCCCACTATTTTATATATTTTAAAATTCCCTGGCATCTAGTATGCTTTCTGCCCCCCCAGGGAGTGGATCCAGGGTAATTGCCCCATCTGCCCACCGGTGGGCAGAACAACTTTGGCCCCATATCTTTGGGGTGGTTGTATGGCCATACCCCCACCCTCTTATTTTGGAAAAAAATCTTCCCTGGTCTCTAGTGGGATTTCTGCCCCCCTTGGGGGCAGATGGGCGTTCCAAAAATAGGCCGATATGTCCAACAGTAATGTGCCCCCCATGGGGAGTGACCCTTGCCCAAGGGGCTGCCCCCCAAACAAAATACACACGTACACACACACACGCCAATCCCTGGTGCCTAAGTGGTTTCTGCCCCCCTCCACCCCGGGGCAGGTTGGCCTAATAGAAATAAGGGGAGCAGAAATGGCCTAAAATAAATCCCCCCCCCCCGCCAAAGGGGAGCGGCCCTTGCCTAAGGGGTCGCTCTTCTTGCGAGAAAGTGGCGGAAAAAAATCCCTGGTGTCTAGCGGTTTCTGTCACCCCTGGGGGCAGATCAGCCTAATTATAATAGGCCAATCTGCCCCCAGGGGGGCTGAAATGGCCTATAAATAAATTGCCCCCTTGTGGAGCGGCCCTTTCCCAAGCAGCTGCTCCCCTTATGCGCAAGTATTAAAAAATAATGATTCCCTGCTGTCTAGTGGTTTCTGCCCCCCTTGGGGGCAGATTGGCCTTATAGGCTGATCTGCCCCCAAGGGAGGCAGAAGTGGCCTAAAAGTAAACTTGCCCCCAAGGGAGCAACTCTTGCCTAAGGGGTCGCTTCCCACATACATAAAACAAAACAAAACAAAAAAAGGATCCCTGGTGTCTAGCGGTTTCTGCCCCCTCTGGGAGCAGATCCGCCTAATTATAATAGGCCGATTTCCCCCCGGGCGGGGCAGAAATGGCCTACAAATAAATTACCCCCCTGGGGAATGGCCCTTGCCCAAGGGGCTGCTCACCTTATGCGCAAGTATAAAAAAAAAAATCCTTGGTGTCTAGTGGTTTCTGCTCCTCTTGGGGGCAGATTGGCCTAACAAAAATAGGCTGATCTGCCCCCAAGTGGCAGAAATGGCCTGAAAGTAAAATTGCCCCCAAGGGGTTGCTCCCCATATACATAAAAAAAAAAACCCTGGTGTCTAGCGGTTTCTGCCTCCCCTGGGGGCAGAAATGGCCTATAAATAAATTGCCCACCTGGAGAGTGGCCCTTGTCCAAGGGGCCGCTCCCCTTATGCCATAAAATGAAGAAAAAAAAATCCCTGGTGTGTAGTGGCATTTCTGCAGGCCGATCGCATCGCGATCGGGCAGCAGAAATGCTGGGAGGGACACACAAGGAGAGGAAATGCCTTTCCTCTCCTTTCATGCCTCTCTGCCCCCTCCACGTGATCGGAGAAGACATGCTTTTACCCCATGAGGAGACCAGTGGGCTCTGGTTGTTTCTCATGGGCGTTGACCAGTTTGAGGTATCGATTTAGGATGTTCTATAAAGTGTTATGGGCCGAGATCCAAGGGTACTGGGTAGAAAGAATATTATGAGCTCCTCTGATGTATCTCAGACATTCCCTCCATGGATTGTTGGAGGCATTTCCTAGTGATTTCCATGAGGAAAGAATGCTCTTGTGGGCTAAAGTGAACATGAGCTCGACTAGGTATAGGTCGTTTTGTTGCAGTCCGGTTGTAAATTGGGTGTTGAAGAGGGCACATACTGAGAAGGAGAAATTCCTAGGAAGATTGGCGCTGAAGATGTCGTCTAATAGTAGTGTTGTTTTTTTGGTACAGACATTGTGTAGCTGTGGACATTTGTATAACATGTGGAAAAGGTCTGCGGTCTGAGTTAAAACTCCAGCAGGAATTCTTGTCTGAGTGTTAGCGAAGCTAGACGGTGTTGAGTCAAGAAGGGTCTGTGAATGATGTGTAATTTGGTCTGCGCTAAGTCTGGGGTTATTTTCCTTATGACTGGAAAGGACCATAGTTTTGGCCAATCAATTTTCGTCGGGTTGGGAAGTTCATCGTGGGCCTGTCATTGCACCACTTTTCTTTTTTAATAGTGCTGCATAATGAGACAGACTTGGGTCTGAGTTTGGCATTGATCTTGGAGACTGTGTCTCCACTTTTCCTGAGTAACAATAGGAGAGCTGGGAGCGAGGCTTCTTTAAAAGGAAAGGGTTTATGTTTGGGAATGGCAGCTTTGAGTTTGAGAAATTCGTAGAAGTCAGAGGGATCAAAGTTGTATTTACATCTAATATATGAAAATGATAGGGGGTGTGTTCTAGAGCCGATGTCTCCCACTGTTGAGATTCCCTTTGATCTCCATGAGCTCCCAATGGTTATGTTGGGGTCAAGTTTGATATCTTTATTAACCCAAAAGTTTGTAAGGATTGTGAGATTCTCATGGTCTAAAAGCACTGATCAAGGTACAAGAGGGCATTTCTGGTGTGCTTCAGATCAAAAAGTGATGATCTTTGGAGATGGTCAGGAGGGAAGACAGCAGCATGTTATCTGAGAGCCGTTCTCGAGGTTGAGTCAGAGTGGTACAAAATCGGTGGACTTGTGTAGCCATTTTGCACCTTGGGCGGTATAAAATGCTAGTTGGTACTAGTTGAAGTCAGCGAGGCTGTCTCTGCCTAGATGTTTAGGGCTATACAAGGTTTTTTGGGGTTCCATAACAATTTATTGAGCAAACGATCTATGGTATAGAAGATATCCTCTGAGCAGGGGATGGGGACCATGTTCAGAAGATGGTTAACAACTGGAGTGATAATCATATTTATGAATTCTAGTTTGCCCCACCATGTCGAGAATATTGGTGACCATTCCTCTAGGTAATTTTGGATCTTCTGGATAATTGAGGACTCTTTGTGTCTGGTAGATTAAGTGAGGTCATCATTGAACTTGAGGCCTAAATATTTAAGATACTTGGGTTGCCATGCTAAACCGGAGGAGCCTAAGACCTCTTTAGTGCAGATAAGATTAAGAGAATGTACCTCTGACTTGTTAAGAGTATAGCCCAAGGCCAGGGAATTATCTGTGATCTACGTAATAATATCAGGAATAGCTGTGTCTGCATGTTCTGTCACTATGAAACTATCGTTGGAGTATGCCACCATTTGAAAAGAGGTGCCTTTGATGTTGAGGCCCATTGAGTAATTGTTTTCATTGATTGAAATAAGAAGTGGTTTAATGGCTAGTAAGAAGAATAAGGGAGATAGGGGGCAGCCCTGTCTTGTGCCTGTCTAAGTGGGAACGATTCAGATACTACTCCATTGCGCCTGACTTTATCGGTTGGGTTTGCGTACAAGGTCATCGCCATCTTTATGAATTGGTCCCCTAATTTGAAACAGAACATTGTGGCCTGCAGGAAGGGCCACGCCACTTTGCCGAATGCTTTTCAGTATCAAGTGCATTGGCTGCTGGCGGTGAGTTATTATATTTATTTTTTGTTGTTTGTTTTAGCGATTTGTATTGCATATCCTAAAAGCCCGATACCATTGGAGAGTCTGGTTTTGATGAAACCACCTTGGTATGGTCCGATCAGTGTCGGTAGCATTGGTTTGAGGCACTTAGCCAAGATCTTAGTGTAGAGCTTACAGTCTAGGTTAATGAGTGAGATCTGTCTGTAGTTTTTCGTGTGGGAGTGATCTTTGCCTTACTTGGGTATTATGGTTATGATCGCTTCTGAAGTGGTTCCTCCAATGTAGCCAATTTCTACATAATTCATTAGGGGCTTTAGTAACTCACCCTTGAATAGTTTATAAAATTGGACTATTAAGCTGTCTGGTCCTGGGACTTTACTAACCTCAAGAGACTTAATAGCTGATTGGAGTTCTGTTTCTCTAAAAGTCTGATTGAGGAGTGATTGGTGTAGTGGGGCTCTAATTTAGGGAGATTTAGTTTATTGAGGTATGCTATGGTATCTGATGAGTTAACATTTGAGTTTGCATCATGTAGTGTACAGTAGAAGTCTAGAAAGACTTTTGAGATTTTATGAGGGCTCTGCTAGCATCGTTGCTAGTGCATAGCTTTATTGATTTAGATTTGGTCTTCAGTTGGCTCACTCTGGTACTCCGTATTTTATTGTATTCATATTTGTTCTAGTTTAGGGTGTTTAGAAGAGAGGTGCCCTTTTCAGTATGGTGTCTAAATTCTAGTACTTTTATTTTGGATTCCAGTTTCTCTATCTGTGCATTTGCTGATTTGTTGATGTGAACACTGATCCCTATGAATAACCCTTTAAAAGTCACATTAACAGCGTCCCAGCGAACCTGAGGGGAGGAATGAGTTGGTGGGTTGTCATTAAAAAAGTGTCCGATCGCTTGGGGAATCTTCTCTAAGTGGGTTTTTATCATTAAGGTGTTGGGTTGAGTCACCACGACTTGTAACTAGGAGTAAAAGATGTCTGATGTAATGAGGTCAGGATAGGCTCATGATCCAAGGCCACTCTGGTTTTGATAGGGAAATCGAATATCTCACTAGTCATGTTGTTGGAGTCCAATCTGTGGTCAATTCTAGAGAATGATTGGTGGGGTGTAGAGAAGTAGGTGCAATCCCTTGAGTCTGGATGCTAAATGCACCAAGTGTCAACAAGAGTGCTTGGAGTATATTTTTATGAGAGGAAGAGGGACTAAATTTGGCTCTGGAGCTACAATCAATAGTAGGGACAGGGAAGAGGTTAAAGTCCCCTCCTGTTATTAATTGGGAGTTGCTTGGGAGGCCTGCTATCAACTCAGCTAGGTGTCTCCAAAAGTCTGTCTCATTTGTATTGGGCTTGTAAATGTTCAGAAGGAAGAATTCAATGTCCTATTTCGCTAACTTATTATGTAGCTCAAAGAGCTCGAATTGAGACCCACCTGTAGCTTTCAACATGGTGGCTCCCGCACAGATAGCGAGGCGATGCTGCACCTGGTAAACCAAGCGACCACATCACAGGCTGGAGAAATTCAGCGAACAAAGCATGGAAATGACAGCTCTACTGGCCCCTACATTCCACGCAAATTAAGGTCCTCTCGTGCCTTGGCCCTGCTTAAATTGACTCTGCTCTGCTTGATCGTATCTACTCAAACTCAACCGGCCCCTTCTCTACAAAGCCCTACTTACACTGACTATCCCTTACCTGCAATGTGCCAACTTTAAGCGCCCAATTACGCAGTAATATTATCTCATAATAACTTAAGAAGGGTTCCATCACTGCAGTTGTTTGTCTGGGGTGCTGGGATTCTGAGCTGCTAGTTAGTTCCACCAAGAACCGTATCCTGCCAAAAATCAAAGTAACCGGGCTAGCAGAAGTCTCATGAGGTCAATCTAATTAAGCTATTACTCTAGGTCGTTCCATCCTCAACTTCACCCACAGTCTGAACCCTACTGAATCCAACAGCACTAGCACCACGATCATAGAGGTGTGACAACTTCTTACTGTCAAGTATACTACCCTCTCCTGACAGCATGAGGCTACTAGTTGCACGGTGCCTCTACGAAAAGAGCCGATTTTTCCATCACCAGTTCATTGCAACTGGATTTCCAGGATTGCTGAAAAGGATACAAAAACAGCCACAAAGAGGCAAAGTCAGAACTTCCAACAGTAGAATCTCCTATCAAAAACAATAATGACATCAAGGACACAATGGACGCCATTCTTCAAAAACTTATCCTACAGCTTGCTCAAACAACAAAACTAAGTATGGACGCCGTGCAACAAGATATGGCGGGCCTGAGATTGGACATCAAACAAATAACAGACTAGCTCTCTATTGCTGCACAACGCATAAGCGACCTGGAAGACCAATCCATGTGTACGAAAAAAGACTTCCACTTCACTTCACCTCACCTCACTTCATGTCCTCATCAATTCAACAAGCCATCGCTGACCTGGAGGATAGGAATAGAAGGGGCAACATAAGACTGTTTTTATTCCTGTTAAACTGTGAAAGGCAACACAGCTCCCGCATCACCTTCCTTGAAAGATGGATCCCTCGTGCCACTTTACAAATTTTTTATTTTTTTTCCTCAAATCTGTTTTTTATTATTTGCAGCTGCAACAGAACCAACAGAGAACTTGGAATCAGGGAACATTTGAAGATAGTAAGGAAAAAGGATGGAGATTGGGAAGGGAGTCCAAAATCCTGGGGAGCATAAAAGCAGCACGTGGTAAAAGACAATATCATTAACATGAACTAGTACATATGATCATAACATCTACAGAAATCAGCTTCACAGCCGGAAGGAATATTTATAGTACTGTGGGAGGCCTACAGCAGTATCAGAGGGGGATGCGGTGTGTGTGTCCTTATCAGAAAATGGTCTCTCTGTACAGTTGCAGAGTTACTAGCTGTCTGGTGAATTTGACTCAGAGAATGTTGCCGTGGTAAAAGGTAACAGATTATTACACTATGTGAGGCAGGAGCTACCAAAGGGGTGGCTGGGGATGTGAGCCCTTGCAGTGAACGTGTGGTCTAAAGCTCAATGTGCGTGGGAGATGTACTATTGAAATGCTGTGGGTTGTATGGGCTAAAGCTTATTGTCACTATTCAGGGAGGGTGAGTATCCTTTTTAGCTTCGGCCTCGATTATGAAAGCGTCCCCGATTTTGTGAGCTGCCAGGGCCAGACCCCTGTCACTCAAGGAGCGGAGTGCCCATGACTCAGCCCTAGCCCACTGTAACAGTGCACCCAGCCATGGGTTGATATCCGGAGTGGAAGGCACTTCCATTGCATGACTATGAGGTGTTTATAAACCTGTGAAATTGTTTGTCCCCTTTAGCCTTAGCGCGGATGCCAAGTAGACTGGATTCAGGGGTGGGTGGGGAGAGCATAGTCCGACAATTCCCCCGTTATTGTAGTGATTTCATGCCAAGTACGTTGTATGAGCGGGCAGGCCCATACCATATGATAGCAAGCATTTGCAGTACAGTGGGTCTCGCATTTCCTCGAGTTAGAGCTATTAGTGTTGCTAATTCCTAACTGGACTTTTCTTGCCATATAAATTGACATTGAAAAGTAAAACAGTTAACATAAGCGAGCCGATTGAGAGCGCCACGGCTGCCATGAGCACAAAGGAGAGGCACAAAAGGAAAACAAAGTTTGCTCACAGTCAGACGTATCTGCAAACCTGCAATTATCCATGTAACAGGGTCGATGGCCAAGAAGGGTAACAAAACCATCCCAAGGAGAGACAAGCATAAAGCATTTACCAATGATAACAAAGGATTTTTGAAAGACAAACCCATGAATGAGTGACAGTGATGTGTGTGCGGTGGGCGGGGTTAAAAGCCTACAGAAAGATTACAACACGTCAGAGCATTTGTGTATGGTATGAGGGAACATGTGTTAAAGACGGTGGGGGGATAAATACTCTTGGTGGAGATAATTGAATTGAGTAACACGAAATTGTAGATTGCGAGAGACATTCTTTACGTGTTGGAGCACCTTCGACCATGATGTTGGGGGTAATGGGGTAGGGAGGACTGCATCCCGTCGAGCCTGTGGTCCCACATATCCAGTGTCAGTGCATGTGATAAAGGTATGGTACAGCAGGTATACTACTTTTGTAAAACCCAGCCCGATGTGTGAAGAATAGGCGATGTTGAAGGTTCCGTTACCCCAGCCCGTCATGTGTCGTTAATGAGCTGTCTTGTGGCGCAGTATGTTAAGAACCGCCTGGAGCCAATGTTATAAGTATCTGTTATATCAATGTATGTCATGAGAGAGCCATCTGTGAAGAAGTCCCCAACAGTAGTTAGTCCTGCTGCTATCCATGGTGTCAGACCATGATGCCTGTACAGTTCCTTTGCGCTTTGTATACTAAGCAATGGGATCTAGGGAGAGTAGGGCAGTGTTGGGCCCCTACTATGTACGAATCTGCACCAACAGGCTTGGACTGCATTCATCAATTTAGTGCTGTGTAGAGAACGACATGTGCGATCTGTCAACCATGCCAATATGTCTATCTGATCCAGTGTTTCTAGTACCATTGCTCAAACACTTCAAACTTGAGAGAGCCCACCGGATCCCCTCAAGACAAAACTATCGTACTACATCAGGGGGACCACCTCAGCCAATGATCTGTAAACCCTTGTGCTACCAACATGTCAAGTTGATCATGGAATTAATTCGCAAAACCAAGTTCATTACCTGGGAAAGCCACGGTATCACCATATCACAGGATTACTCCTATGGTTCAGACAAGAAAAGGATTTATTTCACTCCGGTCTCAGCTGCGGAACATGAACATCCCCTTTTCATTTTCTGGTTTTGCCAGGTGTCGGGTCACCTACAAAGGATCTGATCATCTATTTTAAGATCACGAGACCTGACTGCCTTCCTGGACAGTATTCAAGAGGCTGAGGTGGATACCTCCTCCTCCTCCAGTTCTGGGGCATTGTAGCATATCAATTTGCATCCTCCTCTTGTATCCTTTTGTTCAAATGAGCCAACGCTAGCTGCCTCTTATACTAATTTTGCATTGCTAACTGATTCATTATTGGATTCTGCATTATTATTTGACTGCAATATGCCCATACTTTTATATGTACTGAATCAAAACCTATTTTGCCGCATTGACATTCTGTATTGTACCGACACTAACCGATCCATATGCCAATTAACCGAAGACACCACCTACACAGGTCAGAACATACAGCATCTCCCCAGACATGTCTAGACCTGACCAAGCAGTACCCTTTTCACTCAAATAACCATCTTTTAGTTCCTCTCTGCGAAACACCCCAACATATACTCCTGTCTCACAGCAGAAGACGAACACCTACATCACAATTAACCGGCAAGACCACTACCCTCCTTGAGACATCTCTATCCCAATCACATCAGTATCTCAGCATCCCTTAGAGGACACAATAACCCTCCCTAACGAACAAGTGAGTTGCGATACCATATTACACCCATATCACACTTCTGCCACTGCCACACACTAAGCGTACCCTCCAGTTACTTACTCTGTTGATCCACAGCAGCCCTTGACGATATACCCATACACTCATTATGCTCATCCGAGCACTCAACACTCACATCCCCATCAAACGTCAAAATAACGTAATTCTTTTGCGGCCTCCCTCTCTATATTTGGTTACCTATCATGCCCATGGCGGTCTATATAATTTTGATTACTACACAGACACCAAACCTTTGTTCCTAATTTGAGATAGATCTCAATCCTACCAAGTCAAATTGATAATTTCTATCTATTGTTTTCAATGTTGTATGTTATTGTTAAATGTTCCATGCAAGTGCCTCATGCTAGTGTTTAGGTTCAGTTTTATATTTCCGATTTTATTTTGTGGTAGCCAGTAGTTGTTTTCTTTGGACTTCTCCTTGGGTCCCATGCTTTTCCCTTTCCTAGTTGGGTTGGGTGGGGTAGGTGGGCGAAGGTGGGTTATGGAGCTGGTGGACTCTGCTTATTTTATATCTTCCTTCTCTCTTTCTCCTTTACCTTTTAACTACCCTGGATGTTCCTATCTTTCAATCCTTGCTCATACTTTCAATGTCTGGATCTAAATCCACCAACCATTATAATGAGATTCTAATGCAAGAAATACTCACCATATTCGTACTCCTTGCTTATACTAGCCAAACCTCATGTTGTGACTGTTCTCCTCCAATATGCAGGACAATATGTTTGAGGGTGGTAGAGTGTGTGCTTGCGTGCATTACTGTGCATACATGTACATTTGGCATGATACATTTTTGCATTTATCGTTCCAAGAAACACCAGTTTTGAACCAGTAACAAATAAAATAAATAAAGTGTGCAAATGTACATTTAAAAACACAAATGATTCAGCTGGAAATGGCTGATGGATCCTGCAAAAAAAATCTCAAAATATTATTTTCCAAGAGTGTCACGTCACACAGGATCGGCAGGAGGAACTGAGTTCTCTGGGTAAAAGTCAATACGGAGTGGAGGGAGCAATACAGGTGGTTGAGGTGGGGGATAAAACAAAATTAAAAAGCAAAATAGGCCAAGGAGTGGGTAGCAGTGGAGTGGGTGAGGAGGCACCAACACAAAATGTGAAGAGGGTGGTATTTTGAGGGAGGATGCAGCATGAGGGAAAGTACATTAAAAAAACGAGGACTGTTGAAATAGTTATTCTCTGAATGTGAGCTGTGGAAGGATACAAGTCATCCTTTCTGAGGGATGACAAATTAGCTATGCCCCATGTGAGGAAAAACCATAAGTAGAGGAATGAAAACCATTAAATAAGAAGCAAGTAAATGAGGGTTACAAGAAAGCCTACTTGCGGTATCAACTGGGATGGCTGTTTGCCACTTGATTTGCTTTCAATAATGACTGAGCTGACAAAAATCTCTGGAATGCACTTCAGTTCAAAGATGACATTTATTATTATTTCACTACGAAGTTCCTAAAAAAAATGAAGGAGGATTAGTAGGTCGAAAGCACGTTTAAAAATAGTCAAAGCAATGAAAGGAAAATATATCAAAAATGATTCTCAACTGAAATGTACACAGCAAATAAATGTGATTATATTATAGCATAATTGCAAATCAAAGAATAAAGTAAAAATTCATTACAGTAGGGTCTGCCAAGCTCTTCATCTTTCTCATGCCAGTAAGAAGATGACCCCGTTCAACTGCGAGAAAGAGATTTCCACCCTCACGGGACTGACGTGTGTCAGGCATTCGACTTCCAATCCTGACTGAGGTCTTGGAAATTCCCTCGCTACTGAGCAGGGCCGCCTTTTTTTTATACCTTTTAAAGAACCAAAAGGGCTTTCTGGAAAAGAAAAGAAAACCCTCCCATGAAAGAGAACTATTCAAACATGCTGGCTACCGTAGGTCAGAGTTGGAAGAAAAACATTAAAAACTGGCCACATTCTCAAGGCTCTCCTCCCAAGGCCGCACTGTTCCCTGCACTGTACTTTCTTATCATGTTAAATGACTAACTGTTCAGTGAGAAAGAAATATGAAAAACGAGCTCAGTTTACCATGTGGGAAAACACAACTCAACTGCAGTGTCTCAACTGAAATGTCTTACGCCATGATAAAGCCAATAGGCAGCTAAACCGAATACAAAATGTACTCTGCAACTGGTGAACACTGAACAACTAATATGCAACGTGGTCCAACACAGTCAGTGGTCAAACATATATATATATTACTACACCACTGTAAGTTTTTGCCATGGCCCACAAGATGTCTTTTGACAACAGACAGCTAAAAGTCTGTACATGAAACCTAATAAAAGAAAACAAGGTGGGAGACCAGAAGAGCAAACTGGACATAAGCTATTGCAGGCTTAGAGACCTGGGTCATTTTCCCGCACCATATTGAAAACAATAACTTGGGAAATTACCCAAATTGAAGAGTAATTAAAGTAAGAAAGATACAAGAGATCACACAAATTAACCACTTTGGTGTGTCCTTCAACACATTCTCGAAAGCCACACTCCCTTTTACAGGAATGTGTTGACTGCCACAACAGAAAAGAAAATGCTTCAGGTAAAACTTTTCCCTTTCTAGAATCAAAAGTCTGGATGTTAGAGAACTTTCCTTGTGTCTCAATTTTTTTTTTGTGCTAATACTCCAGTGCACGGATGTTACAGCAAAAGAAAAAAAAAAAAAGCAAACAGCACTACAACAATAATAATGCAAGGCCCAGTTACCCAGGTGTGGTACCATTTTTATCTTTTTTTTTATCGGAAGAAGTGTGTGAAAACTAGGTGGTAGGAAATTTATGGATCCTTGTAGGTTTCAAGTGATTTTAGCCAAAGTTTGAGGTTTTCAAGACATTGTAGGTAAGAAAAGGTAGTGGGATCCACGCATGTCAAACCACCCTGGGATTGGTGGATTTTCCCAGGGAGGCAGCCAAGCCAGGAGCACAAATTCCACTGCTGCTCACCTGGCCAAAAAGTGTTGATTTTCATGCCAAAAATTTGATGTCGCCATGCCGTGTTCTTGGGCCTTTTCTGTGTGGGTGCTACTCCCAGCCACACAAGTGGGGTACGGATTTTATTGGGAGGAGTTTGGGAACAGACAGTAGTAGAGCATTTGATGCTACCAATTGTATTTCTCTCAATTTTGTGTTCCAGTGCTAGCCAGTGTGCATCCAAGAACACCTTTTGTTCAATGCCCTCTAATTGGTATGGTATTGGTAAACCTAAATTCAAAGCTGTGTAAATAACCACTATTCCTCAACTCAGTATCTTGTGGACGTTTAAAAAATGCATGTTTCCATCATGTCCATTTTTTCATTCATTAAATTGTACCATAAGAATTGCTGCATGGTTATCACACAATGGAAAATCGTTACAAACTGTAGCTTGGTTGTTGGCTCGGAGTATTACTTGTTTTTGGACAGCCAACAATCAATCTAGAAACTCCTGTGAAGGTTCTGGTGGACTTAATAGTATGCTACTTTCATAAATGGGAGAGTTGGGGAAAAGAAATTACAGATGAAAACAATTGCTGGTATTTGTATCTATTTAAAAAAAAATTGTATTCCAATGTTTAATTTCTTAGTAGTTAATATGTGCAATATACTCATGACCTGTTGCTGAATTTAGAATTGCCTAGTTTTCAGAAACGTACAGATTTCTGGGTTCATCCATGGGGTTCACACCTGTTTCCTCTACAAACTGCAAGTAGGTTGGCCATTTCCATCGGACTGCAACATTATGCCTGCTGACTCGGTTTGGAACCTGGGGGTTATGTTTGACAGAAAGCTAAGCATGGAGAGCCGTTTGAATAAAATAGCGGGCATGTGCTTCGCGCTTATGAGAGCTTTACTGAAGATTCTCCCGGTGCTTCCATCTTCAGTTAGAGCCCTTGTGATACACACGGTCGTTCTTAGTTGACTTGACTATTGTAATGTCCTCCTGCTAGGCGTTCCACATTACTTGTTACTTCACCTGTCGAGAGTGCAAGTTGTAGCTGCCAACTTATCCTGAATAGACCAAGAAGGGCCTCTGCCTCCTTAGCATTGAAGGAGTTACATTGGCTGCCGCTAAAACAAAGAATCTGGTTTGTCACTCTGTTTTGTGTTTGAACCTCTACAGGGGTCAGGGCTGGCCCCTTTACGAAGCAGTCTGAGGAGATACACCCTGAACAGGGATCTTGGTTCCTCCTTGACTAACATGGGATGGGTGGTCAAGTTTAGGAAAGCCAGACAAGGTAGTCGGACATTCATGGTCAGGGCATCCAGACTCTGGAATCAGCTGCCAGCCTCTCTTAGATCTTTAAGCAACCTTCTACAATTTAGAAAAGCCCTTAAGACCTGGCTCGTAACTAAGTAGTTTGGCTTGGTGTCTTAGCAGTTTGTTTTCGAGCAGTACTTCTTCCTGTCTTTGTTTAAGGTTAGCGCCAGGATACTGGTTGATGGCAGAGAGCTTTATAAATATCATAAATAAAATATATTTTAAAAAAATAGGTTGAAACTACAAAAAATAGGAAAATTGGCTAGTGGTTTTTATTTACAACTCTGCACATTCCTAAAAGGTTGGGAGATGGTGATCTTAGAACAGCAAACCTTTTGTTTTGTTCGTTACACATAATTTCTATAGTTTCGCTATTTTCTCCGTTCCCTTGAGGGGAATCTACAAACCTGGGTGCTTTAACAATTTCCAAAAGTTGGGAGAAAGGGGATGCTAACAAAAAAAAATATGACCGTCTAAGTGCCGAGTGCCTCAAGCTGCAAAAAGAAAACCAAGTCTTGGAACTGGGGATAGAAAGCCTCAGCGTGCAAAGATTAAAATATCAAGCAAAAATAAAAAACTGTTTTATGTTGTGTCTCATTTACACACTTTCACCGTTGTGAATAGGTATTAACCTTGATATGATAGTAATACATAGTTTGGAAGGTAAACCAGGAAAAGTGAATGGTAAACCCATCCTATTAGTATATTTGATATATATTAATTTTGTTTTTAAACTTTAATTTAGCTGAATCATAAATACTGTTTTGCTAAAATCTACGAGTTGAGAAGCTTTTGGGTTATGTCACTGCAGCAACTTATTAACAATTAGGAAAGAGTATACATTTGCAGATCTAAGTGCTGCATAAAAGCACATTAATATAATATTTGCATGTGCATAGTTTCAGCGGTCCTGCTCATATTCTTTTAAGAGAATTGAATATTTTCAACAAACATATACAGTGGAATGTTATAGAATGGATCGCAAGAAAAATCTGTGGGCGACATGGCAGCTTGGAAAATAATGTGACACCCACTTTCCTAATTCAGTCCCCCTTCTGCTCAAAACATACTATATTGTTACACGATATTATTTGATGTTCCATTTATCATAACTGAATAGTGATGTGTACATTTTTATTGAGACAACAATGTTATTTTGACTGTTACTGGTTAGAGTTGCTTGGTTGGCTGCTCTACAGGCCTTCTTCCCCCTCTTGAACGCGTCTTCTTTGACTTAATAGTTGGGACACAATTTGAACTTTATTCCACAGTTTGGAGAGATATCTCTTTACCCTCTAGATGTTGGGATATGGAAATCATTCAGTTTGCCAAAAAAGAATCATTCTCTATTGAACAAAGTAAGAGAAGTCACAGACTAAGTTTGAATTAGTTTAGGTACAACGTGGAAAACATTTATGACAGGCCCTTCTGTTGTATGATCAGGTCCATGTGATGTTGGGGGGGGGGGGGGCTCTTAAAACGGAAGCCTGGCTTAACTTTAATGTTCCTAGGTTGTAGGGGCATATTTTTCGTTCTTTTTTTTCTTTTTTTTAATGTTCAGTATATTTAAGAGCTAAGAGATGGTTCACGGACCTTGTTTTTACTAACTCGTAATGTCAAAAGTATAAGACAGCTGCTACAATTCTGTGTTTTTTTTCTCCGATAAATACCACATGTACTAAGAGTAGAAATTAATAGACATGGAACTTGGCCCCATGCTTGATAGGACTGTTAAATGCCATTTTATAGTTTATGCACATTTTACAGTTAACACGCTTCATGCATAAGTTGAATGCATTTGCTAACAGCAACAAGGAAGAATCTTGTTTTGCTTTAATAATCACCTGTTTTTTTGTTTTGTTTTCCCAGTCAGCTTTTGAAAGACCCCCAAGTGTTGTTTGCGGGATACAAGGTTCCACATCCTCTAGAATATAAAATTGTGATTCGAGTTCAGACCACTCCTGACTACAGTCCGCAGGAAGCATTCACCAACGCCATCACTGATCTCATCAGCGAGCTTTCCTTGCTAGAGGAAAGATTTAGAGTACGTTGTGTTATTTCTCCTTTTCTTCAGTTTTAATCTGACACAGTTTATTGTTATTTAAGAGCTTGAATTGTAAGAAAAGGTTTTTCATCGTTGTGCATTAATTCCAGTGGCATGCTTCAGTTACATTGCAAAAATCTGCTTTGTCTAAAATCTTGAAATTCAGAAGGGAACAGAAAAAAGTGATAAAGGACAAAAGTGATCTTTTAGTGAGAAAAACAGGTAGTTTTGAAAATGGTTCAACTAAAGAAGCAACTGGCTAGGGAAACATTAGTATTGGGTTGGGGGTAAAACAAGGATTAGGAATAAGGAAAGGAAATGTCCTTAAGTAAGTTTTATGGTAAGTGATAGGATTTAGCTACGTGAAGCATAGCGAGTTAGTGATTTTCGACGTAGGGATCAGTGAAGATATGGATCAGGGTTAACAGTACATTTAGGGATAAGACCAGGCATAGACGTAGGGTTGTGACAGAGTAAGGGGAAAGCATTAAATTGGATAAGGGATAGTTCGTAGTCTACAGTTTCTCTAAAATATATATATATATTTTTTTAAAGGGTAGGATTAGGTGGTTAGATGAGTTACATTTAGCAGTTACGGCAGAATAATTTATTTATAGTTATGTTTGTAATGTATGGTTTAAAAATAGGAAACTATTAAGGCTGTTATATGTGTAGAAATTTCTCACTACACGTTTTCTGACTATTTGCATTTAGTATTAAAAACATACATTTTCTCATTTAAAGTTTAAGTATTACCCACTAATAGTATTCCCACTTTTTTTATGGACCTAATCAAAAACATATTGGAATTGCAAGCCGGCCTGCCCATAGTTGATCACATGATGCACTGCAAGAAAGACCTTGAAACACTTCTCTTTACAGGCCACATTGTAAATAAAACCTTGGTTCACACCAACCTTTTGTCTGTCAGTACCACTGTACTGAAGTGCCTCAAGCAACCGCATCTAAAGTGTACTGCACTTACAAGCCTGAAATGGCATGATGTGTGCTCAAGAAAACCGCTTGATAATTGAAGAAATGTTTAGCTTTTGGAACAAAGGTTCCATGATCTGTATTTTGTTTTTTGTTTTTTTTTTAGTTACGCTATGTTTTTTAAATATTTCTCAAGTAAATTGTAAAATAAGAGGGAAGCCGAATATGTGCTTATTTCCTAGATGTGTTCTAGCCATTAAAATAGACCAGTCGCTGGTGTCTAAGCAATATTGTATTTGAATAGGCAGAGTTTTAGGAGACAACCCTAAAGGGCTTCTGCCACTTACTGTCACTAGACAGGTATCCTAGCTTAGATGAGTCCATATGTAAATGTATAACTTCTGCAGATAAAATTTGGAATAGTGGTGAGGTTTAAGCTTAATAGTAATTGAATATTCTGATGTGTAACTATCTTAATGTTGTCCGGAGCGCTTAGTCCTCATAACTTGGCTTTTCATTTTATTGCTTAGATTATGATCCCTCTTCCAAAAACAAATAACCCCTCCAAGCTATTAAGTGACACTTTATTTATAATGCTGGGTTCAGTTGGCTAAGGCAAGGTTTGAACGCAATTGTAAAAATGTCCACATTCTCTCCTTCATCACCCTGTAAAGTCTCTTACTATGTACACTTCCCTGCTAGCCACCAGACGTACCACCCACACTTCAGTGGTCTCTGTACTTCAGAAGAGAGCTGCAGTTTATACGCTTCAAGATCATTCTAAACTGATGGTATACAGGACAAGCTGCCTTTACCAAATATACAAAGACAAAAAAAAAACACACACACACACACACACACTCACACACTCACACACTCACACTCTCTCTCTCTCTCTCTCTCTCTCTCTCTCTCTCTCTCTCTCTCTCTCTCTCTCTCTCTCTCCGCCCCTCTCTCTCTCTCTCTCTCTCTCTCTCTCTCTCACTCTCCGCCCCTCTCTCTCTCTCTCTCTCTCTGCCCCTCTCTCTCTCTCTCTCTCTCTCTCTGCCCCTCTCTCTCTCTCTCTGCCCCTCTCTCTCTCTCTCTCTCTCTCTGCCCCTCTCTCTCTCTCTCTCTCCGCCCCTCTCTCCCCTGGAAGCTTCTGACCTAATCTTTGTTTCATCATGTAGCCTCTATGCTACTAGTAAGTGTTTTCTGAAGGTCTGTGCTCTTGTTACAGAAATTGACATTAATTTGGCTTCTAGCAGGGACCCATCCCTCTTCGGCATCTTGGGTATTTTTTGCTGACTGCTTTTTCAGTAATTGCAATAGCATATTAGTAATTAAAGCTAAATGCATTCAATAGTTTTGTGCAGTACTCTCTATAAAGCCAGTGTTATATTATGAATATTACCAACAAGCTGTGAATGCTCACTCTATGGAAACGTTGCTCTATGTAAGCCGTCACAGCTTCTGGCTTCTTTTTTTTCTCGTCCCCCAGTGCTGATTGTCACAACTATTGGTTACCTGCAATTCTTCAGCATGTTCTCTTTTTTCAGGTTGCAATTAAAGACAAACAAGAGGGAATTGAATAACCGCAGTTTTGTTGACCAAGAGAACCGCAATGTGGAATTAACATTGAATTGGATCCATTCTGGAGGCTCACAGGCTGGGCGTGTAATTGCATCATGAAGGCCTAATGTATGGACACGTCCCCATGTGTACGAACTGGTCTCCTCTCTTGATCGCACCTTCCACGTTTATGGCTGTTACTATGGAAATAATCGAAGAATGTTAGCTTGTTTTATTTTTATCCCTGAATGTGTTCTTTCAAAATTATGCTTGCTTTACAGGTTCGATGAAAGCATTGCTCAATAAATGTATATTTTTTGTACATACTCCGTGAATGTATTGCAGTCACTTCTGTACGTCTCGCTGTTATTTTGACGCACGTTGATACGAAAGAGGTGCAATGGTTAATGAAAAAAATTGGGAAATAAAAATATACATATTTAGCTATCACAATGGCAACCTTTTCACAACAACGTAATGATTTTGACATGCGTCGATCACGGAAACACCACTTTATTGAAACTGTCCCATCTACCTGTGAGTGGAACAGTTTGCATGAAACATACAATGTGGCGCTCAGCAGAAAAGTCTTCATCTGCACACTTCATATAATAAAAGGTGTGCCTCTTTTATTTTGCGTGTACCCGCTAGTGTTCGGGATGGTCTTTTGGTTTTACTCAGTTTCCACACTACAGGCCTCTGGTAGCATCTCATCATTAAGGACCAAAAGTTGCCCTACACTATTTTACATTACGTATGTACAATGGAAGTGTCTCGATTCAAGACATACGACTTTAAAAAAAGAAGTAAGGTGTGCCATTTCTGTACTCATGAGTGCTCCTACAGAACGTGTATGCGGTGTAACATTAATTTGCATGAATAGTATAGCAAAGCGAGCTTGATAAAGAAGCAATTATATTTTTACAACTTGTTGAAGTTATATTTAAATGTGCATGATTTCTTTTCATGACTCAGACACCAATTTGTTATAATAATTCTGTTTGGGCAAAGGATACAACTACTTAATCCCCGTATATTACCTGACTATAGCAATCGATTACCAGATGGTGACTAGTAAACTTTTTCAAAGTGTCTGTCTTTGAGCTGTAATACGTTTGGAACTTTTTTGGTAACTTTTGATCTATTTGAGCTAGAAAAGAAAATCTTTTTATGTGTTGAAATTTATCATTTGCGCAGCACAGGGTGGGATCCGGGGCAGGTGTAGTAAAACTATCATTACTACAAAAAACACCACAACTGCGCAATCATGTTTTTCCAGAGTCTCTTCGTGTTACAGACAAGCAAAGCCAAATCCATGCAAACCTGAAATTGGAAAGTGAATGTTCAGAGGCTCCCAAATCCACACACACGTCAATGAAAGCACCCGAACACTACCACCTATTTGGAAACTTCTGCAATCTGATCTTTTCTTCCAAGTCTGTGACTATTAACAACAATATGGGATGCAACGACTCAAGTAACACCGCAGGGTTGACACAGCTGGCCTCTTGGCTGTAAACCTGCAGAGCAACTCAAGCCGAATAAATCAGACACCAACCTCTTCAACATTTAATTATAATCCAAACCAATTTCCACTGTGCCTTTGCCATAAAACAAATATCTAATAACTTACTGCCATTTGTAACAAATGTATACTGAACGTGCATACATCCCTACCCTGACCTCCTGGTTTCACCTTCGACCAGTCTCTTCCACCAGTATAGTGAATAACAGTCTCTCTACTGCTGAACCCATCATCAATATGCGACTTAAGGTGCTTCATCCAAGAAGGGATTACTTTGGTAGCAGGGGGGTCTTTCTCTTATAAGGTCAAATGGTGATTTACGTGTAAAAGGAATCACATTGGTATGGTGAGGCCATAACATGTCTTTCACCGCCCCTTGTAAATTCAGCCCTAATTTTACTGCTGACTTCATGGTCTCCTTGACCAATGTGCTTATCCTCACATCCCGACCATTTCCCCTGCAGATTGTGCTGCAAAGTATCTATGTGTTTAACACCTACTTCCCACAAGAAGTCATCCATCTGTTCAGAAGTGAGATGCATACAATTTTCTGTCACTAAAATAAATGGAACGCCCTCCCTGTGGTAAATCTCACTCAGAGCAGTGATGGTGGAGCAACTTGTAATGTATGAATACCTCTTACACCCATCTTCACAAAATATCAACAAGAAGTGCAGCATACCTTTCTTGCTCAAGTAAGGTCACAAAAGGTGATAACTTGATAACCAGCATTGCAAACATGTTGTTCCTGCAAACATATTCCTAGTCCTACTTTCAAGCCGTTATGGGCTTTTTGACATGCATCATACTCAATCAGCCAAGTTTTCACTTGCTCAGTCATCGCTGGTCACCAGAACCTCTCTAAGTCTAACACTGTGTGGGGGCACAAATTTGTCATCTGATATTATTAAATACTCTCTACACAATAATAATTAATCTTTTACTTTCAGATAAGGATGCCCTCATGGGGGAGCAGCACTTTCCCTACAAACCCTCACTTGATTAGTTCAGTGACTGCTGACAACGTACCGCCTTCACTCGTAGCAGCTATTCAGTCATCTCTTGGTTCACAGGTGTGCAACCCTACAGTAGTATCAGATACACCAGCTGCAACCTCTTCTGTCTCTAAAGCACAATCTTCACTTGTCCCCTTTGGCAGGCGAGACAAACAGTTGGTCACATTGTTCTTCGCCACTGAGACATACTCTACTATGCAGTCATATTTTTGAAGTTTTACCACTTGTCTGGCTAACCTACCAGACCAATTTTTGGAACCACCTGGATTCAACACACAGACAAGGAGCTTGTTTAGTGTGCGCAAAACAATTCTACTTCCACACAAAATACTTTGATGTAGTTAACAGCCCAGCAGCAGTCAATGTCTTGCACTCTAAACAGAGTGATTTCTCTCTGCAAAGAATAGGGAGTGGGATGCAAAGGTAATGGTCATTTCTACTTTACATGAATCTTTCAAAGTACTGCCCTCAGCCCCACTCCGCTTACATCCACTATGAGAAGGGTCTTCAATCCAGTTTAAAAAGGGGCTAGAACTCCAGCATTGGCAAAATTGAATTTCACCTCTAAGACTGCTGCCGGTGGACTTTCTGCCCATTTGAATTTCTTGTTCTTCTTGGGTAACAATCTCAACGGCTCTGTGTTGTGGGCAAAATGTCACGTACATTTGGAGTAGTATTGTGCTAACCTCATTAAAGAACATAGCTTATCTTTGTCTTGAGGCGCACCTGCATTGACCAAATAGCACTTACCAATTTAAGCTAACGCTTAAGCACCCTCACCTGTTATGCGGTACCCTAAATAATCAACCTCTTGTACTATGAACCTACATTTACCTTTGTGAATTTTCATACCCGAGTCCATGGTTCTTCCCAAAATGTGCTGTAAAATGTCATTGTGCATAGCTATGGTGTCTCCAAAGAACAGTATGTCATCTTGGAAGTAGATTATGTTTTCACAAAACTTGGCTCTTCCCCTGATCCCCTCTGACCTTCACTTACTGCTCCCCCCCCCCAACCCAGGACCTTGAGATTCTAACGGGTGAATAGCTGCGCTTTACAAATACATGATTGATTGATGGTTTCTAATCCCTGCCTTTGGAAGGCACTGGCTGCTAAGGCTAACTCGAAAGGCAGTCTAGTTTATTGATAAACTCCATCAGTTGTGATAAATGCAGTTAACACCTTTGCAGTGGGATGGGGTTTTATCTGATGGTACACACTCTGTAGGTCTAATTTTGAAAAGTCATTTCCGCCTGACAACATCAGTATCAATTCATTGATGTTGTGGAGCAGGAACAGCCTGAAACAGTGCCCCCTTTAAGGCTGCACAGGTTCACACACAACTGAGTTAGCCATCAGACTTTTTTGTGATGACAACAGCAGATATCCCTTCCGTATGGTCCACTGGTTCAAGCACACCATATTTGACCATTTGATCCAAGATGGACCACACCGCCTCCCTGATGGCCACGGGAAACCTGCTAGCTGTATGTCAGACAGGCACTGCACCTTTTCTCAGAATGATTCTGTGCCTATACCCACATGCCTCACCTATCCAAAACAATGACTTGATGTTTTGCCATTGTATTGACAACAATATGAAGCTCATACACCAATCTTGGGGTACAGCCCAAGATTGGTGGATTAGATTCAGCCATGTATACGTTTACCATTGTTTCACAACTTGATGTTCATAACCATAAAATGTAGTGACCCCTTTAGTCGCTCCTTGATAACCCTTCATATTCACATTCTGTAAACTCCAGCATTCCGCACGGCCATGTGAGAGTAAAAAGGCCTTTTGCCACTGTTGTGTACAAACAGCATTAAGGAGAGGTCTTTTTCTCTTTTGTTGAATAAGGCAATGGGATGTTTCTGCCAAGTGCATTGACATTACCCTTATGTGGATATATGCTCTCTCCTGTGCAAACAACTTCACAATCAATACTTTGTGTTGTGATTCAGTGAATCTTGATCAACTGACTAGATTTGTCCTCTGCTTCCAGCTCGCATACTCTTGCAAAGTGTCCCTTACGTCTATTCAGCAACATTTTTTTTACCAGTAGAGTAACATGACTTGGACTTAGCAGTGTGAAGATTGCCGTCATGCATGTAAAACAACTTGAAGAAAGTATTTAATTTATTGTAGTAGAGAAAGATTTTCCTCTACAATATTGACACCTTGCAAAGTGTCTTTGACTAGGGTTATTGTTTTTCAATTCTCAGTGCTGTATTTTGTGCACACACTTCTCAGATTATTCAACAATCTTGGCACTAGTGCTAGCTTCTTGTTAAGACGGACTTCTTGCAGCTCATAGCCTTTCTTGCTATAGAAAGGCACTAGACTATGGGCTAATCTTTTATTAATTCTTCTGTGATCATGCCAGATTGGCATGCAACACAGTCATCAGCTGTTTGGGAGCTTTTTTGTGACTGCATGTAAAATGTGGGTCTGCACATGGCTGTTAATAGACTTTGCAAATCTGGTTCCTATATACTTCTTGGAGGATTTCTGTGTTCACCATGTGCTTGAGCTAGATACTTGAAAGTGTGCTGCCTTTCTTTTCGTAGGGGGCTGAGCAAGAGTGCCTTTTTTCATGAAAGCTGGAAAATCAATTCAATCCATAGCTAATGTTAAAAAGTCTGTATTTAGTTTTCCCATTCAAGAGGAGGATTTTCTTGAGTAATTAGGAAGGTGGGTGGAACAATGATAGGCTGATTGACACTCATGCTTAAAATGTGTACATGGAGAAAAAAAATACAGAGATTTGATAACTAGAGGGTTTAAGTGGTTATTACAGTCTAGAACGTAGGCCCTCATTACGACTTCGGCGGTCTTTCAAAAGACCGCCAAAGCAACGGGTGCCACTATACCACCAGTGCTGTCAGTATAGGTGGCTCCCTATTAAGACATTTCCACTCAGATCCAGAAATGTAGACCTGCCTTTTGGTGACCAGGCATGCTTCTTTATGAAACCCACATCCTCCACATTCCATGCACATAATGTTTGTTATCAAATTGCCGCTTATACTTTTGCAGGTGGAGCTTGACAACCTGTGAATCAATTTTTGTGACCAGCAGATTCAGTTTACTGCTGGTCAATCTGCCCTTTAAACACTGAAAAGGAGGCATCTTGGTAATCATGTAAGGGGAGTTGCCATGCGCCCAGAGCTTCTCTCGGATCACCACACTTAAAGAGACACCATTCTCTACTGCAGTTTTTGAGCACTAGCCTTAGCCAACTAATTCATGCTCTCCACCAAGACTGGCTTGAGGCGAGTATAAGGCCATGCAATAATGATTAATGGCAAGGTCATCCAAATACTCTCTCAATTCAAATGAGGCAAACTGTACACCATTATCATCAATGGTTATGCCCTCACACACAAAAAAATATACTCAACATTTCAGTGACATTCCTGGTTATTACAGAGCTTACGCAGCTTGCTGTAACCCATTTTGAGGTATAGTCCAACAAGACCAACACAAACCACTCATCGGAGGTAGCAATGCAAATGGACCTACAATGTCAAACTCTAACTTACTCAAGGGTTCAGCTGGAACCTCCACAAGTGAGAGAGGGGCTGTCCTGACAGATCTAGTCTTATCACTCCTGGCACACTGTAAACAATCCTTAACCATCCCTTCTACTTGCTGATCCACACTAGGCCACCAGTAACATTCCCTCACTCTAGATTTAGTTATGTTCCTACCAAGATGCCCTTCATGAGACAGTCTGGCGATTTTACTCCTTAAGCCCACTGATGGAACCATGCTTTCTCCTAGACACAACTCTCCATTAAGGATACAAAGCTCACCCCAGAATGGCTTGACTTCATCATAATTGCTTCTAATATCAGGCCATCCCACTACCACAGAACGCATGACTTGCTTCTTCACTTCATCATTTTCTGCCTCCAAACCCCATTCATTCTTGATTATAGCTGTCTCTTTGACCCACATAATCTGTTGCTCCACTCCATCCTGTCCACATTCTCTCTCTACCGGTAACCTGGACAAACGATCCACCAGTATATTCTTGGCTCCTGACAAATACTCCACCTGGTAGTTATATTCAGTCAGACTTTCCATCCACCTTTTGATATGTGGTGTGGTATTATCAATATTCTTGCATCCTAATGGTTGGACCAAGGGTTTGTGTCCAGTTCTTAAAGCCGAAAGGCAAACCCCACATGAAGAATTAAAAATGGTGCCTCATCCACACACAGGCCAAAGCTTCCATCTCTATGACTGAATACCTCTCCTTTGTTCCTCTTAAAGAAGCAAAAGCAGCGACCCTCTCTTCTCCATCCGTTACTTGGGACAACACAGCACCCAAACTGCTCATGCTCGTATCTGTTGTGAGATAGTTTTTTTTGGAAGTATCAAAATGTCCCAAAGTAGGCATTTTGGCTATATTTTCATTGATCACACTAAACCCTTCATGCACTCTTCTGACCAATCCAAACTGGCCATTTTCTTAAGTAGGAGTCTAATCAATTGTATCACACTGGCAAAATTGGCAATGAACTTGGTGTAATATTCCACAAGACCCATGAATGATCTAACCTGGTCTTTATTGACCAAAGGGGGTGCCTCCAGAATTGACTTAACCAACTCTAACTTTGGGCTTATCCCATTCCCAGAAATCGTATGCCCCAAGAAAGAGACTGAACTGACACCGAACTTACACTTTTTCCTCTTGAGGGTGAGTCCACTCTCTCTTAATCTCATCAATACCTGCCTTAAGACATGATCATGACTCTGTGTGTCCTTCCCATACACCAAAATATCATCTTGAAAGAACATCACAGAGTCAATCTCTTTTAATACCTTCTTCTTTAGTTGTTGGAAGAATGCCACTGCTGAGGCTAGCCCAGACGGCAGCCTTATAAATCTAAATGCCCCAAGCGGTGTCACAAAAGATGTTAGAGCCCTAAAGCCCTCATGTAACTGTACTTGATGGTACACAGCAGATAAATCCATTACACTAAATACATGCATCTTAGAGCAGCGCTAGGGCTTCAGCAATTGTTAGGCAGTGGTAGGTGATCCACCCAGATGTTTTGATTCAGGTCCCTCAGGTCCACACACATCCTGATCTTGTTCCCAGTATCCTTGGGGGCCAGACAAATAGTGGCCAACATTTCCAAGAACTGAATCTCTTCTATCACCCCCAGAGACAATAGTTTATCAATATCCTCCTGCAAGGGTTTCAGCATCTAATTTGGCACAGTCCGAATTTTGTGTACTAGAGGTTTTGAATGTTTCTTCAAAATAATTTTGTGTTGAAAGTCTATCAAGAGACCTAGCTTGTCCCCGAAAACATCTTGAAAGTCCTGAATCGGACCTAAACACTCACCCTTGATATCGACCAAAAGGACCTGTTCCTTTGAGTGAGATAATACCCAAATCCTTTTGGTGCTGCCACTCCAATAGATTGTCTCCCCACTTGGTCACATAAACCTTACCAACTGTCTCCTGGCCTATGAAACTGATGTTCATGACCGCATATCCAATTAAATAAGTGCTTACTCACCCATAACCTTCTGAATTATTATCTGGAGGTAACAATTTTATGTCCTCTTTGCTATGTACTTTCTCCCAATTCTTATCTCCAATGAGTGTAAAAGGAAATCCTGAATGAGAAAATACCACCAGTTCCTTTCCACCAATGGTAATCTCACACTACAGCATCCTAACCTGCCTACCGTCAGCCTCTCTATCTATATTAATAACACTCTGTGCTGGGAGGCTAACTTGTAATATGACTTTTTGACCACCATCCTCCATTTCAAAACCTTTTTGTACCTTGTTTTTTGTGTAATGCCCCTTCTTATCACAATTACTACGTTGCATTGCATGCAAAACAATTAGGGTTATTAGACAGATGGTTATAGTTTCCACACTTAAAACACTTACATTTTGATGGAACCTCTTTACTGGACCGAACCGAACCGTTGGTCCCAGCAGATTTCTGAGTAAAGTTCCTATTGTCTTAACAAGCCTCCTTCCCTGAACTTGTACCAGTTATTCTTTCCACAGTAGTTGGAAGTGTGTTTGTGTTCCTTATCTTCTTTACCCAGCCCGAGGGGTGCTCCATCCCTTCCAAATGTCTATTGCATCATTCAATGTTGGATTTTTAGCCAAGAGTTGTGAAAGAGTTTTTCTTGTACTCTAGTATAATTGGTGCAGCGCACTAGCTGATCTCTTATAAGTGAATCTAACAGGTCATCAAAATATTCAGAGAGGCCACATGGTTGCCTACTCTTTCCATTTGCCCTTGTACTCTCTCTAGGATGACTGTCCTTGTACCATCTCTAGGCTGATCCTCCTTATGTCCAATCATGATCTCATTAAGACTTTCATAAAAGTTACGACCCTTAATCTGTAGTTTGTGCAACAAAATTCCCTGTTTAATGTCCGCAAAGTCAAAACGTTTTCTCTATTTCTTCCAGGGAAGAGAGGTTCCCCACCATCAGATAAAAACTGTGGAGGATGTGACCTACTAGGCACATTCATGACACTCTGTAAAGTAAGCAAAAATAATAAATCAAAGGATTAGGATAAAACAACAGGTCAAAATAACAAGTCTGCAATAAATAAGATAAAACAACTACTTCACAAGTAGTAGACTAACATAACAAACAAAGTAACAAAACTAGCATTGGCTGAGATACATGCGATTGAAATCCAAGTTCAAACTCAGCCGTTAGAAATTACCCTTCTGTTTTTGCAACTGCAATATAGCCACAGATACGGAAGAGTATTTTATTCTAAACAGTCTGTCTGTAAAATTATCCTCTGAATTGACCCTTCAAGACATGATAAAAGTGCACCATTGATATCAGTTAGCAGTCTAGTTTTGGTGAAAACGTTCAGACTTGTACTTGCACTCCAAAAGGCTATCATGTCGTTAGACAGGCCCCTATTTATAGTTGGCAAATATCCTTAAAAGTTCATCGATGACGTTGCCTCTAGAGTCTTCTGAAACACATTGGCAGTCACAGCATAAACCACTACTCAAAAGGCTCCCACTGCCTTTGATAATTGACGTTTAACGAGGAACAATGAGCCGCATTAACAATCGCGGTTAGGATTCTGAATTGGCCACAACTTTCCAGGCTGCACAGGCGTCAAGTGCACTTGGCGCCTCTTGAGGATGCAGCCATTGGAAACAGCTGACTTGCACGAGACGTGTCTGAGTGCAACATTCCCAGCTGCACGGGCATTAGCTGCTTACAGCGTCTCGTGAGGACGTGGACCCTTGGAACAGTTGACTGGGCTAGAGTCGCGCCTGAGCACTCGAGGCACACCTTGGCATTGTGGCCTCATACACGCAATACCAGGTCAACAGCTGTGCGGCCACAAGGTGTCCCTGACTGCTCCTTGACAATGCGGCCGACAAACTAAAGGTGGGTTGCTCTAGCAAAGCGAAGACCACGTGCAGCTCCTTAACCCAGCTATTGCACACTGGCAACTGTCATTACCACTGTTGGAAAGTTGGGATACACATCCGCGAGTATAAATACGTCTCAATTCCATGCAAATACAGTAGTTTAGTCACAGTACCAGCACAACAGTCTAGCACTGGATGTCTAGGAAATATGTCCATAAAAATAAGTGCTTAGAAGTAGTTTCACGTAGGTCGTTGAGGGGTGTTGGTGGATACCTTGCCCCTCGCAATAACTTGTTTCCAATGTTAAGAAGCACTCTGGACACTGCATGAAGCTTGAGCCTTATGTTATTCTACCAACATGTACAGCACAGCCACCTCAACTCTTATCTCTTCAACAGTCCAGTCCCCGCTGGCTTTACTGTTCTGTTGTTTCCATGATAGAATCATGGCATCATATGGAATATCTGAGTGCCACAGTTGTAATCATTCACTAAGTTACAACACTGTAGTTCTTTAAAAAAAAAACTCAAACCTGTCCTTCAATCTCAGAGTACATATTTTGATAGCATTCTGAAAACATTCTTTATTCTCTGTGAAAAGTTGGTCTTTAATGTTATCTCTCATCCCATCGATCTTATAATAAGTTAACAGTCATACCTTTCTCATTCCTTATTCATAGAATGGGTCTCTGCTCTTTTCTGTTGTACAACAGTGGTTATTAAAACAACTTTAGAACTGAATCAGATTAGGTAACACAATTTATTTTCAATTTAGACATTGGGAGTTCTGGTTATTCGTCCAGAATCACAAGGTGTTCGGCCAAAGCACAAATTTGAACCTGGTTCCCTATGTCCAAAGATTAGCACCTGTTAGACCTGGCCCTTTTTGCAGGGTCATCCCCAAACATTTTTCCTCCTTCTTCCTATTTTTCCTGACCAGGTTTGTTTGGCTTTAGGACTCTGGGCACTTTACCAGTGCTAACCAGTTTTAAAGTGCAAATGCTCTCTGTCTGAATTATATTGGTGATTGGTTTATCCCTGATTGGCATATTTGATTTACTAGTAAGTCCCTAGTAAAGTACACTAGAGGTGCCCAGGACCTGTAAATCAAATGCTACTAGTGGGCCTGCAGCACTGGTTGTGCCACCCACATGAGTAGCCCTGTAAACATGTCTCAGACTTGTCCCTGCAGTGTCTGCATGTGCAGTCTTGCACTGCCAATTCGACCTGGCAAGTGTACCTACTTGCCAGGTCCAAACCTTCCCTTTTACTTCCTGAAAGTCACCTCTAAGGTATGCCCTAGGTAGTCCCATGGGCAGGGTGCAGTGTATTTAAGGTAGGACATGTACTGGTGTGTTTTACATGCCCTGATGGTGAAATCATGCCAAATTTGTTTTTCACTATTGCAAGGCCTATCTCATAGGTTAACATGGTGGCTTCCTTGAAATATCTTTTAATTTTAGTTTCCCCTTGGGAGCAAATAGAGGTATGGAGTTTGGGGTCACTGAACTCACAACTTAAAATTACATCTTTTGGTAAAGTTGTTTTTGGATTGCCTCTGCCTGGCTGTGGAATCCACACCCGGGTCAGACTGACAGTTGGGCTGTTTGTGAATTCCCCCTAGACAGTGACACAAAGGGAGCTGATGTGTTTCCTGCATATCCTGATCGGTCTCCTGGGCGAGAGTGGGGAAGGAGGAGCTGACAGTTGCACCTGAAAGGGCTGTGCCTGTTCTCACACAAACCAGTCTCCAGCCCCCTTGTGTGTGTTGGGGGAAGGCCTAGGCAGGGCAGGATCTTGTAAACAACAGAGACTTACCTTTGAAGTTTGCCTACTTCAAAGGCAGAAATGAGTATAAGTAATGGACCCAAAACCCCAGACTTTTAGATTACGTCTGGATCAAAAGGAACCTCTGTCAAGAAGAAGAGCTTGATGCTTGAGGTGGACCTGACACTCTGCCTGTTGCTTTGCTGTGTTGGCCTGCTGCTTCTGCCTAAGAAGGAAAGAACTTGACTTTGCTTTCTGAAATCCTGCTTGAGAAGTGTCTCCAAGGGCTTGCACTGAGCTTGCCTCCTGTTAAGAAGTCTCAGAGACAGCAAAGACTTCACCTACCAGCCCCTGTGTTTACTTGCTGTGGACCCTAACTCGCCAGGTGGTGCATATTCCAGTCTTGGCACATGGGAGTGGGTGCTGGTTCAAAAACAAGAAAAACCATTTGCACCGACTCCGGACGATGCCAGGACCGATGCCGCTGCCTGACTCCATGACGCTGCCTGCATCCCAAGCTGTGGTCCCCACTGGAGTGTGACAAGCATGACTGACTCCGCAAGCCCAAGATTGCCGCAGCCCAGCTGACATCCCACATCTTAGTGAGTCCCAAGTGGCATGTCACTGATGTTCGTGACACCTGACTTCGCTGTGGTGCCTGCAGCCCCATGGCATGACCCCCGAGAGGTCGCCCACTGCGCCTTGACCCACCGGATTCATTGACTCCACTGGAGCATAGGGAACCAACGCTTCACATCGATAATGTATCACCTCCCTTGCTCCTCAGTAAGGAACCAACACCGCACCAGATCCAGCAATGCCTTTCCTCCCCGACTCCGTGCACCAGCTTGTTTCTTCGTTACCAAAGGTACTGTAACTGGAGGTCCGTGCGACTCAGTGACCAGGTCATTGCTTTGCTTTTCACTAATTACCGAGCTGACAAAAACCTCTGGAATGCACTTCTTGGTTCAAAGAAGACATTTATTATTTCACCGCAAGGTTCCTAAAAGGAGATTAACATGTTGAAAGCACACATTTAAAAATAGTTACAGCAATGAAAGGAAAACATACCAAAATGTTTCTCAACTGCAATATACACAGCAAATATATGTATTTATCTTATAATGCAAAGCAAATAAATAATTTAAAATGCATCACCATAGGGCCTGCCAGGTTCTTCATCTTTCTCATGCCAACAAGACGATGACCTCGTTTGACTGCGAAAGAGATCCCTACCCTCACAGGAAAGATATCAGGCATCCCAACGTCTAGAATCCTGATTGAGGCCACCCACCCTCTCACTGTCGCACTGGGTCTTTTTATATCTTAAAAAGCAAAAGGAGCTTTCTGGAAAAAAAACCTCATTTCGCAATTCAAACATGCTGGTTAGTTTAGGTATGCTTTGAAAATAACACGCTGGGGTTTGCCACAATCCCAAATTGTCAAATCAAAACAAGGCCGTTCCCTGCCGTCTGAGTACATCCTTATCAACCAAAGCCCTTGGTGAGAAAAAGCACGAAAACAAGGCAGAATGCACAGTTTACAATGTGGAAAATTACGAGCAGCCATGGCAGTGGCTAATGCTATGATAAAGTCAATAGGCAGAATGAATCTAAGGCTAAACTGAATACAAAATGTAGTCTGTAACTGGTGAACACTGGACAGCTAATCCAGGTGCAAAGTGGTGCAACACAAAGTCAGTGGTCAAAACACATATTTCACTACAGTCATTGGCGTTGGATTGTTGGGAACAACTCTGTCAGGATGCCGTGATAACACCAAATTGAAGAATTTGTGTTTCTAAATGATATATTGAAGTTTAATCTTTGAAAATTCATTACTTTGCTTGTTTTGGACTTTTGTTGTTTTGGACTTGTTTGACTTACATAAATATTGACTATTTCTCTAAACTGGTGTGGAGTCCTTTTGTAGTGTTTTCACTGTGTTACTGTGTGTGATGGTACAAATACTTTACACATTGCCTCTGAGGTAAACCTGACTGCTTTTGCCAAACTACTAAAGGGGTGAGCAGTGGTTATCTGAGCTGTGTACCTTCCTTACTCTGACTAGAGTGAGGGTCCCTGCTCGGACAGAGTGCAAACTGACTGCCAACCAGAGACCCAATTTCTAACAGCACCTCTAAAAGGAGTGGTACATTTAGAACACACTAAATAGCATGTGGAACATTTACAACACAATGTTATTTACAACACAATACTTTACCATGCATATGTACCCCCATACACATTTTATAACATTTGTATAGAATTAATGGTCAATTTTAATCTGTTTCAGCAATTGTGCTATTAAAAAATAGATATTAAATTTTTAGGAATGGAATTTAAGGCATTTGGGGTCCCAGGGTGGGGAGTAATTTAAAACTGAAGAACTGTATTCATTTGAGAGTAATCTTTTATACCTTTTTTCTTAATTAATATCAAAGTATTTTTTAAGCTAAAAAAGATAAAATAAGTTTAAAAAGTATTCATTCACAATGAATATGGCGGTTAGGATATAGGGGCTTAGTGTAGGGAATAATTTAATATTAATATTGAGGGCAAGTATTAATTTCAGATTAATAATATAGTACTTAATAATTAGGAATACTCTAGGAATCATGGTGGGGAGTTAGTAAATATTACAACTATTAACAATAATTAAATTACAATTAAAAATCAATTAATACCTCAAGTTTAAGAATGATTAATTAACTTTCTTAGGAATGGGAGTGGTATAGGGGCCCTGGTGGGGAGTCATTTATTATTGAGGAGACGTATTAATTTTGGATTAATAATATAGTACTTAACAATAATTGCAATACACTCAATACTCTAGTATTCATTAATTTTTTTTAAAAACAAATATAAATATAAGGAACAGAATGTAAAAGGAATAGGGGATCACGGTGGGGGAGTTAATAAATATAGCAACTGTTAACAATAGCAAAATTACAATTAAAAATCAATTAATACTTCTAATTTAATAATAAAAAGTGTAAAAATTAAAAACAACCTGTAAAAAAGTATTAAGTATATATAATAAACATTTTGAATTTTATTTAAAAAATACACACCAAACATTGTTTTTTAAATAAAAGTTATTAATAAATCAAATTAACATTTATCAGGATCATTAAAAAAAAAGTTAAAAATATATCACAAAGCACACGTTTATTTTTAAGATACATAATATTGTTATAACATTTGTAAAAAAATGTGTTTGTTTAAAGTATTTTATCATTAACTTTTCCTTGCTTTTCTATGATTTCCCATGGAGGCATTAGTATTTTTTATTATGTTTCTTTTTACTGTAGCCATATTCTTTGATGTGTTTTCTGGTTTCACATCTTTTTCATGAGTTGGTGGAGCACTGAGGTCATGGACAGATGAGTACTGCTGCGTCAGGAGATAGGAATATTCTTTTTGCAAATACTTGGGCCCAGATTTAAGAAGGCCTAGCGCCACATTTTTTTTACACTAATGTGGCTTTAGGCTTCCAAAATCACCACCCCATATTTACATAGTGGCGCAATGCATGCATTGCGCCACATTATGCCTGCATCAGGCATAATGTGTGCAAGGGGTCAATTTTTTGCGTTATTATTAACGCCTGCACAGAGCAGGCGTTAAAACGAGGCACACCATTATTTATAATTGGCCTCAATGTGCTTTGCAGGATTAGCCTTAAAATTTTGACGCTAATCCTACAAAGCCCCAAACTAATGTCAAAAACGTTGACACTAGTTCCCTAACTACCACCATGGTGCACCGTATCTTTAAAGCAGTGCACACATGGTGGCATTAGGGGGGCACTATGGGGACCAGAAAAGTAGCGCTGCAATGGATGTAGCAACACTTTTCTTAAATCTGTCCCTTAGACTCTCCATACAGTAAAGGTAGCTTTAGAACTCCTCTAAGAATTGATTGTATTATCTAGAGATATTGATGATATTGCTGTTGGTATTGTATATGTTTTTAGACGTTTTTCCATACAGGTTGCAGTAAATATACTGCCCAGATTTTTCAAAATGTCTTTTTTATTTTTTAAGACATGTTTATTTTGGCATGAGTTTTATGTGATTTTAGTGTGTGCTTGAGTTAGTAAGCATCAATTGTTTTGCAAAAACATTTTTTTTTTTTACAAGCTGTACATTTTATGGATACTTATCTTTTAAAATAATGTTTTGATTTTTTCATGTCCTGAGGCATTTCTTGGTTTAGATTGTTGGCTTTTATAGTGGTTCCATCATGGATTATTATTCATTGAAATACAGTTGAAATGATAGTAGATGGTTTTTAACAAACTACTGCCATTCAAAGAAAGAAGACTTCTTAAGTTTTGGATCTAATTTAAAATAGTCATTGTGAAATGTATATAATGTAAGACAGCAAAGTAAAGATGAGTTGTAATTTGAGAAAATTAGTATTGTAAAATCAATGCAATATCTTTCACCTAATCAATGCCACTAAGCACGCTGAATTGTTATACCTTCCTGAGGAGGCTTTCTTTCGTTTCTTTTGTGTGTTTTTTTGTTATTTGAGGCTGAAGACTATTTGCAAAAGATTGCCCTTTTCTCACTTCTCGAAAAGTTTGCTCCTTTTTTTTAAACTTCCAAAAAATTATAGATGTTAGGATGGCTTTTTCTAATTTAGCTATTGAAAGCGTTATGCCAACCTTCAACAGCATTGTTAGTTCTTGCCCCACCAAGTTGGCAGTTCTGCCACTCAATGTGAATTTTTGATGCTCCTCTGTGGATTGACCTATTTAGATGCCCAATCCATGTTTGTTAAAAGTAATTTAAAAGTGCCACCGTTAGTCAGTTTTTTTAGAAAGGGATTGAATAATGGCTGGGAAGTGATCGTTTACTTGAGCAGGAGAGACAAAAGTTAATGCAGTTAATGTTTTTATTTTAAATTACATTTTGCTGTTAGATATTTAGGGCCTCATTATGAACCTGGCAGGTTAGTGGATGGCGGTCGGGCCTCCGCCAGCGCGTTGGTCCGAGCTACAAAATACAACCCTGACGGTCAGGCCACCAGGGAACCACCAGCTCCGCCAGGATCAGGGATCCCAGAAGTCTGGTAGTAGGTGGAGGTCCTAAGGTGGCGGTAACACCACCTTGAAAAGGCTTGCACAGAACAGGTGCAGGGGACCCCTGGGGGTCCCCCGCACTGCCCATGCACTTGACATGGATAGTGCAGGGGCCCCCCTGGCCAGCACCCTGGCAATGTTCACCGTCTGTTTTTCAGACAGTGAACATTGTGAGGGCGCTTGTGCACCCTGCAGGTTACAGCATAGCCGCTGACTCAATTGCAAGCCAGAGACACTGCTGTAGCCTATTTTCCGCTAGGCCAGCGGGCGGAAACTCAGGTTTCTGCCCACTGACCTAGCGGGCAACTCTTAATAACTACAACGGGGAGGTCGCTGTGTAGGTGGGGGACACCCTGTCGGGAGTTTGGTGGACATAGCTTTTCGTCTGCCAAACACAAAATTGGGCCCTTAATCAGCTGCAAGGAATATTTTATGAATGCTCTTCAAAATATCCTAAGAAAAATTAAAAACATATATGCCTGTATTTGAGTGTTGGGTACATTTTTTGAATTGTTGAAATCGTGACCACTTCTAAGTCCAAAATTATTTTCTCACAGCTTAAGTTTTTAAGTTTTTCTTTAATTGCATATAATACTTCAATATAAGTGGCTGCTTGTTTGTCCAGTAGTAAAGCATAGTAGTACCACTTATATGAGAGTGTATAGTGTTTTTTTGGTTGAACGGATGTGGTGCTAACCTAACTGTTCCATCCATCATCCAAATGCTACTTTCTTCTATGAGATGGACAATTATTGAGTGTAATATACATTACTATTCTCTTAATAGGATGTGATTTATCATAGAAATGAAATGGTTGTGTGATAATGGATTCTAGTTAGTTCGGTGAGGAATGTCTATGTCAGAAAATATTTTGGTTTGAGTGGGTACAGCTTTACTTGCCTGACTTTAATGGCTAAATACTCTTTTTAAATTTGGTATGCAACGCATTTCTGCAACAACGTTTATTGGGATATTTTTGGATATTTCTTTTAGAACCAACCACAGGGCTCATTGGCGATGGACATAAGGCATTTTATTAATTGGACATTTTCCTTAATTTCATTCTCTGTTGCACTAGTTATGTTCAGTAGTAGGTTCAATATATGTTCGCAGAGTAATCATTCTGCTTCTGCAACCAAGTTGAAAAATAATTGACATACCACCAATGTGCCCATGGTTCAGAATTTCTGTCATTACAATAAAGATAACTTTACGTAGCTTATTTCCCTCATGTGACAATACATATGTTGCCTCAGGTGGGTTCTTCCTTCTGTAAAACATTATTTAAGAAAACAACAAAAATCACATTTTAGTCTCACAGTAAATAAAACTTTTTTGTCTTTTATAGATTTAATATATGATTCTTTTTTTATTACCTTCTTGTTTTGAAAATGTGCACTTTGAGGCTTACTTGCTTAGTTTTGGACCTTGATGGGACGGTTGCTATTATGTTCCTTGGATGTTCACCTGTGTGAAAAAACATTTCACCATATATGTCAAAACTAAGGGCCCGATTACGAGTTTGGTGGTTGTCACCCCGGACCACCATGGCGGTGTTGGCAAAAAGACCGCTGTGCCGGCGGTCTCCAGACCTCTGTATTATGATGCACATAAGCTGAACCTCTGACTGCCAAAACAAATGTCTGCCCACCAGCTGTGCGGGGACCTGCAAACTTGGCGGTGCGCACTCTGTCGCCATCATGGCCGTGTGGAACTGCCGAGCCTATTATAGAGTCGACATGGCGGTCTCCTTGTGGCGCTCAGCTGATGGTGGTTGGCTGCCGTGGTATGCATTCAGAAACGCAACACACAAGTGCCCATTGGATGGATTAAAAAACAACACAGCTAACATATATTGGCCCAGTGGACACACATGCAAAACACACTATAAAACACATTTCTTCCCAGACCATGATCCTTTGCCTCGCCACTGCAAGAAAGAGACCATAGACCACCATTTTTCACATCCTTGACAGATAACACACCTCTTTTTTAACCATCCATTCAACACCTTTCGCACACTTTTGTTCATTTACTCCCTAGATCACTTTTATTTTTTGAAGTCCCTGCCACTCACTTCATTTTACACCCAGACACGTTCCAAAAATCCCAGTTTTTCTGAAGATGAGTTGAAAGTCATGGTAGAACGGACCCCCTGCTGAAAAATAAAGGTTCCTTGGGCAGGGAAATACAAACAATGTAAAAAATACCCTGGCAACCCTAATGATTCAATTCAGTAACCAACACAAATTGTTAGTGGCTCAAACAAAACCAAATTCACATAAATCCCCATCTTTAATCTCTCTTCAACTCCCCTTGATCTGGCTGTGAATTCCCTTCTTAGTAAAGGATTGCCTTTTGTTCCTCATACTAATGTCAATGTTTTTGAATTGTTTCAAGACATATTTTGATTCTTTTGGAAAATTCAATTTAGAAAGTATTTTGCAACAAGAGAGGACAATAATACCACTCATTTTAATACATCAGGTTTGTCACGCCATCGACTTTTATACTGTCCTTGGAGCAATTGGGCCCAGAGGTGGCTATATTTGAGAGAGTGGTTTTGAATCCATTGAATCATGCTTCCACTTCCCCATCCAAATTTGACGCAAGAGGATCAGAAAGCGTTGCTAGCATTAAGAAACAAGAATTCATTGACAATAAAAAATAGTGACAAAGGAGGAGGAGTAGTACTTATGAACACATACTTCTACATAGCTAAGATGACAGAGTTACTCAGCAATACACAACACTACATGGAAATCACATTAGACCCTACTAGGAGCGTAGCTTGTAAGATCAAGCACCTTACATACAAAGCCCTGCATTACGGTAACATATGTGAGAAGGAGTATGACTTTTTGAATGTGGCTCACCCTAGGATGGTGAGTGTATATGGAGGACCGAAAATACACAAAAACATCCAAGATCCACCATACAGACCAATAGTGACTACTATTGGTTCTGTCACTGAACCTCTTTCCAAATATGTAGATTTAATTTTAAGACCTAAAGTCCCACTACTCATATATTCCGTCAAAGTGACAAGGCATATGATCACTATGGTGGAGGGCTTCCTGTTCAATGCAAATATTGAAATGTTAGTCACCTTAGATAGAACCCCTGTACAGCAATATTCCCCAAAAGGATGCCCTAAATGCAGTGACCTGGTTTATGGAGCACCACCTTAGCCAGGCTGCTAAGGAGTTCATTAAAGACTGTTTGACCATTGTGCTAGAAGAAAACACCTTTGAGTTTGAAGACCACCTATACAAACAAATGAAGGGAGTCAGCAGGGTGCTTCTGTTGCACCTAGTGTAGTGAATATATGGCTTTGGTTGAAGAGAAGTACATTTTCAATGAAATAGCTAAATGTTTTGAGTCTGTGACCAAACGGTCACGATCTATCGATTACATTTTACTCACATGGACAGGAACATCAGATGAGCTAGAAGAATTTCTTTTGTGGTTGAATTTATGTGACCAGAATTTGAAATTCACAGCACATAGTAGTTGCCACCAGGTAGAATTCCTTGACATATTAATACGTCATAATAGTGTTTTTTGTAAGTCGTCTGTATATAAAACCTACAGCTAGGAACACACTACTGCATTTTGATAGCTTCTATCCATGCAACAGAAACAGAATATTCCTTTTCAGTAATTCTTCAGACTTTGAACTAAATTAGGTGACTATGATACCAGAGCTATCAGGACGAAGAAGAAATTTATGAAGAGAGGGTAACCTAAGATATAAGTACGGGAACCCAGGAGCAAGGTTTTATGATAGGGACCATTTACTCCATAATTAAATTCAAAAGAGTGAACCCAAACTCGTTTGTATCACTAGTTTTAAATGATAAGGTTCATCAGATTGTCAATTCTAATTGGCATATATTAAATAGTGATTCAGAACAGACTCAGAAATTTTTTAAACCTTTGTTTGCCCATAGGCAGAACAAAAATATGGAGAACTATACGGTTAGATTATGCTTACAGTAATCTATATACTTTGTGCAGAAAACCATTAATGGAAGCAATCCAATCCTAGGTAATTATAAATGTACTCATTACAAGGCATGCAGTGGTGCTATGGAGACTCATACAGTAACCCTGAATGGGTACTTGGTACACTTAAAGAACTTTATGAATTGCAAAACTGAGAATATTGCTTATCTCTTGATGTGCCCCTGTAGATTAGGATATGTAGGTGAAACAGAACGGTCTATTGCTACTCGCCTCACGGAGCATGTCAGCTATCAAAACTAAAAAGGTTAATACCCCTTTAGTGAAACATTGTATGGATTGTGGGCGTTCACCAGAAGATATCAAATGGCTTATCCTAGAAATAATTGAGAGCAAAACAGTTGGTGACATGGATGGGATTAGAAAAAAATAGAAGTATATTGGATTTTCACTTTAGCTACACATGCACGTGGGCTTACTGAGATTCCATGGTAAAACGTAATTAGGTATTATGTATGACTTTATTATTCTAGAGAACTGCTGGTGGTCGTTTTCTTTCCACACTTTTCTTCATTATGAATATTGGGATGTCATTGCATGGCTAACTATTTTTATTTGACATTTGTTAGTTTAGGTGCTCCTGCTGTATAATCAACTTAAGTCACTCACTGATGTGTTCAGATTTGGGACACATTTTGTTCTCTGTTAGGTGATAGCCCTCGTAGTATGGCATTTAGATCATTTTAAGAGTGAGAAGTATGCTGGCCTATTTTTGATGGTTGTATCAGTTTTTCTTAGAGTTTCAGTTTGCATATTTACCTGGTTGCCCCATTGTTATGTATCTTAGGACGTGCCACCCACCACATTTAATGGCAGCTGGAGTCGGACGGACTTCTAAAGCTTCCATTTATTCTGAAGCCTTCATAGCTAGGTGGGTGTATTACATCCACTTTTAGAACTATATTCGTCCTTTCCAATATGGCTACGCCAGTTGGGCTTCCCGCCACAGCCTCTAGAGGTTTAGGGCAGTTCCGCCCTTATGTTCAGCTACTTGCGGGCCGTGCTATATTCGTTTTTTTCCACATGGCCGAGCTAGTTGGCTTTCACATTACAGCTTTTAGAGTTGCAAGGCAGATCTCGCCCTCGTGGATCATATGACCAGACACTTGCGGGTAATGTGTAAATGTTGGCAGGTGTCGGCCATACTCTGTGTTGCGTACTATGTAAGGTAAGTGGGGCCACATTTTACTTAGATTTATGGAGAAAGCAGTATACTGCAGCCTTAGGCTGTGTTTCTTTGTAGGGTTTAGATTGGATTACGCAATTTCCTTAAAAAACCTCTTGGATGCGTAATTTGGCTACCTGAATTGTTTGGTGCTTTGAATAACCTCGCTCGTTCTACTGCATTTCTAACAGGGGTGACCTCTCATTAAGGGGATTTGATATATTTTTACTTTAGGGCAGTGCATAGCAGTCCACTTTTCATCTAATATTTGTTTAGATTTTTGGGACTGTGCCTCCTAATACAAGTGACTGAAGGGTCGTCACAGATCTGCCCCCTTTGTTTTTTTTTTTTTTAAATCTGTTTTATTAATTTCAACAGACATTGTCAATTACAATTACAAAACTGGGTTGATATACACCACATTTCAAGATGAAAAATAAATTATTCATTGAATCAGGCACCAATTCCATAATTGGTCATCCAGGAGAGCAGACATGCAGTATCATCAGTTTACTTTACAGTGTCTTGCATCACCCCCATTACGCTGTCTGTGCTTGTGCTACACAATTTCCGTATCCCCTCCAGTATCTCTGTCCAGCTTAAGCCTGACCGGTTAGGTAAATTATTTCTCCTCCCCCCCCTATAATATTCCTGTGGACATGTATCTTCCCCCTTTATAGTGTCATATGCACGTAGATCTAGTCTGCATTCTATTCGTTGACTAGGTGCTTCTGAGGTATGTCTTCTCTGTGTATCGTTTTTATTTTTTAATTCTTTTTTTATTGTTTTAGCATCTTTGCCAGTGGTTGGCAACTGGGATGCTTACCTGTTGGTTTCAGACTACATCCTTAGCATTTGGCCATTTATTTTGTACATCGATCAAATTGGTAAGGTATGTTCCCACTATATGACTGGCATACATCTTCTGTAATTCTTGTTGGGGTTTGAATTAGTATGCATGGAGCAAATGCAGTTGATTGAAGCCTTGCTTGATATGTCAAATACCAGCATAAGAAGTGTTTTAACTCATGAGATGCTTTTCACCATGCATGAGAATGTTGATTCTCATAGTTTTAGGGCCATATTTATAATTTTTGACGCAAAACTAGATGCCAGAAGCCAGGAGAGACCCCAGGGAGACCTCAATCTACCAGGAACCAGCCAGGAGGAACCAGACAAGACCCAGGGGAGAGACAAGAAGAAAAGGAAGTGTCGTTTCAGCGCAGAGGAGCGTGAAATTCTGGTCAGAGAGGTGACGGAGCACTAACGCAGTTTCGCATCAAAAATGTAATGCGGGCTAACGCCATTTCTTAGCGCCACCCGTGCGTCAAATTTATACTTTGACGCACAGTGGCGCTAATCACGGGTTAGAGTCTTTTTTTTTTTACGCTAACCATTGCGCCGTGTTGTAAAGCTAAATAACGTTAATGCAGGGAAAATGACTCTAATCCGTTTTGTGACGTCGCAAACCGGATTTGCGCCATTTTCCACCGCAATAGCGTCGCAAAGCAGCGCAAACGCAGCAAACAGTGCTAAGGAGCCCCAAAATGGATCCCAGAAGCCAGGAGAGACCCCAGGGAGACCTCAATCTACCAGGAACCAACCAGGAGGACACAGACAAGACCCAGGGGAGAGACAAGAAGAAAAGGAAGTGTCGTTTCAGCGCAGAGCAGCATGAAATACTGGCCAGAGAGGTGACGGAGCACCAGCATCAACTTTTCATTACCTCTAAATTGCCAATTGGGAGGAGAAAGGCAATTTGGCAACAAACTGTCGACAAGATAAACAGTGTGGCAGAGGCTAGGAGAACTGTCACGGAGTGCAAGAAACGCTGGCATGACTGCAAGCGAAGGACAAATGAAAAAGTGGCAAGGAACAGGAAGGCAGCACTGCAGACTGGAAGTGGGAGTCCAGCACCACAGGAGGCCCTGGACAAGATGGAGGAGATGGTTTCAGCCATCATCCCGGAGGAGATCGTCACAGGAATCGCAGGACAGGACAACGCAGACTACCAGGAAACAACACATATGCAGGATAAGTTGCATGGCGGACCAAAATGCCTCAATGTTAATTGCAAGCAGGGGGAGGTACATACCTACTACACAATGCATGTCAGCCATGGAAATCAGGCAGTGGAAAGGGCAAAGGGGCACGGCACGGAGTGCATGGGCTGTGCAGGGGCACAGCACAAGACAACACCAACAACCTTTGCATGAGGGTACACCGCCATGCCAAGGCTGCTGGAAAGGCAAAGCCAGTCCAGGAGGGTAGTCTAGAATGCAAAACTGGGCTGGTGTCACAGGATAGCTGGTATTGTCAGAATGTGACCTAGGGGACAATGCCCAGTCTCAGGCCATTGCCTCAAGCGGCATTTACCATTGACAACATTTGCCACTACTACCTGTGCTGTGTGTGCTAGTCGATTAGGAAATGGCAGTTAGGTGCCAATGGAACAAACACACTCAAAATGAGGGTTCAGGATGACTATGTGATCAATCCCCTTCAATTCCTAACCAAGTGTAACTCCTGTCAAATGCTCATGTCTATAGACGCAATAAACATCAGGTATTGTTACTTACATTATTAAGTACACAGCATTAATGTCATACCCATGCTGCCCATTCCAGGGTCTACCCCGTGCCTGTGATACAATAGCTGCAATGCCACCTTGCAACACTTTAACTGTCATACTGCGAAGACAACAGCATTGAGGGGGAGGACATATGTGTCTAGCTAGTGAAACACACCCGCACAGTCATAAGAGGACATGGAACTCTGCCAGGCCCATCAGTGCAATGCAATGTAGCACACATTTGCAGACATCAACATGACACACTACCAATGCTGACACCTGTATTGTGTGATGCCAATGCAATACATGGTATGTGCTAGGTTGCAGCAATGTATAGGTGTATGTGAAATATCATAGACTGGGTCAGTCCCATATTGTTATGTGTGGTGCAAGTGGCATCAAAACACCATCAGGCATTGCAAGGCCTCACCATGCTAATGGTAGCAGAGGAAGGGTTGAGTAGGACAAGAAGGTGGCAAGACACAATTTGGACAGAACCTACACCTAGAGGATGTGACGCACACAATTCCCCAAACTGCCCACACTACATGTGACATGCAGGTGGGGCATAGGCCTATGAGAATGCTAATATTAATGACAGGCACAATGAACAGGAACCCAGATTACAATGTTCCACTAATAGGAAGTCAGTGGTGTCACATTACAACTACCACAACACAGACACACTAACTGTACAATATCTCATTGCAGAGGACGATGGCTCTCCTGTGGATATGCCTGTCCTGGACTACCCTGATGACATGGATGACGAGCTGACAACCATTAGCCAGGAAACCGTCCACAATGTCCTGGGAACCGTCCAGACCCCACCTTCAGTCGCAAGGAGGAGCACAGATGTAGCAGTCATCGCAGAGGACCCACCCACCACCCCAATAGTCCAACCTGCCAGCTCAAACAGATCTGAGAACTCTGATGACACTGGGACCACCTTTGAGAGGACAGTTGTGGGAGTCCAGCGGGAGTTGCCCAAGGAGATGCGCTGGGGATGCAAAATATGGCAGTCAGCCTTGAGGGGATGCGCAGGTGCATGATGATTTCCGCAGAACAGTCAGCAGCCATGCAAGTCCAACAATCACTACTGCAAGTACTACAACAGTGTGTGAGGGACTTCACCAATGCTGTGAGGGAGTTGCCACAACACTTGGCCTCCCAAACCTTTCACTGCATGCATGACTACAATCATGACCCCCTCAGGGCCGACCTGGCTGCCTACCATAGGGATGTTGTTGCTATACTCAATAACCAGCAGATCCTCCTTGCTGCAGTTATGCCCTTAATAGTTCCACAGTTGGGTGCTGCCGGGAATTCAGAGTCCACTTCTCCAAACACTGAAGTGTGTGTTGCCCCCTCAAACCCACCACCACCAAGGGCAGAGGAGACTACACACACATCAGAAGATGAAGACGTGGAACAGATCACCTTCACCCGTAGGAGTACCTAGTAGCACCAGCCCATGCCACATGGGCAGTGATTTTCCTATGTCCTGTGTTTGACAACATGCCAGTCTTGCTACAGTTGGTGACATGCACTGTTCTCCAACACACTGTTTACCTTACCACTATGGACTGCAATTGTCTCTCACTACCTAACTGGCAATTCATGTTCCTCTGCACTGAATGACACTCCATCGCAGCATGTCCAATGACATGTCCCTCAACATTGCACTTGTGTTGCGTCACAATATAATTTGTCACACTAATGGACTTACAAACCTGGGCTATGTAAATATTGCACTACAGCACTTTAAAATAAACAGCACCTACACAACCACTTTGTCTCTGTGTAATGTAACACATCTACTGTGCAGGAGTTTTGTGATGCATGTAACATGTCAATGGCCACCAAATGTCAATACAATAGTGTAGAAAGAATGTAGGCTGATATCTATGCACAAGGGTCTGGATTTTACAATCATCTGTGCTGCTTGTGGCGCATTTCTGAAGTTAAAGCATCACAAACAGTATAATGCAGTGTAAAAATTGTAAATGTCAGGCCCAGGGTATCTACAAGATGAAACTCAATGTTGCCCACATCCCCTACAAGACAATCATTGTGTATGTGACATATGACTCTAAACTCAAACCCCACAACCGCACCATACAGCAGGATTGGAAGTGTAAGAGTGTTTGGACAATAACTTCACCTGGGAGTACAATGAGAAAACTCATAGTTGTGATGTATGTATACTGAACTTCAGAAGATTATGACACCACTCAGTTTATCAGGGTTCACATGAACATCAGGCTGCAGGCAGACGTCCCACAGTGCCCAAGATTCCAATACAGGACCCAAACGATGACAGCTTAAAAATCACATCTACCTCTCCAATATATAGGAACCATAGTCACTTTGAGTGATGGGTTCAATGGATGGCAGATGCATAGACATGTAGTTTTATTGTAGCTGCCAATGTGACAGCTCATTTGGAAGTGGAATAAACATGTCAAGAATGGGATGTGGATGCAGGATGGAACACACAGGCAAACACAAATTTGCCACTGTACACTCATGCAAAGGCCCAGATCCCTCAGCATATGACACATACTGTAAAGGAGTACCTAAAACTTTATTACATATGTATGAAAGAAAACTTAAACTATGTCAAACACCTATACTAACCTAACCTATCCTAACTGTACATTCCCCACAACTGGCCCTAACTACCCTATGCTACACTTACTTACCACATGTAACTAAACACTCTAAACATCAACCCCTCAACCCCCTTATATGACAGGACACGTGTAGGACAACATATACTATCCTAAACACATACCAACTATTACTAAACAAATATATATTTTTTTGTATTTTTTTTAATGTTTTTTTTCTGGAATACACACAAACCTCAACATCAACCCCCACCCACCCACAAACCAACATGTAATAAAATAACTACCCCAAACTACTTATCCTAGCTAAAATAATAGCCTACTCTAACCTATCACTAAACCCCCCTAAACCCACTAAAAAAACAGTATGAGGAAAGAGGAGGTGGGGGGCAGAATTAGGAGTGAGGCAAAACTGTACTCAGAGGTTTGCCCTCCTCAGAGTTTTTTTAATAGACTTCAGTCTTCTGCTGTTGTGGGCCACCTTTTGCTGGAGACTGTCCATGCGCCTAATCACCCGCCTCATGTCCTGTTGTAGCTGGTGCAATGCGGCCATGTCCATACCAACTGCTGTGGTGGTTTGTGTCGCAGTGGATGTTGCAGGTGCTGGTGCCGTGGTTGGGCGTGGTGGCATAGATGGTGCAGCAGTTGTGCCTTGTGCTGCAGATATTGATGGTGCAGCTGGAGTGGCTGAGATTCTAGTGTCCACTGTGCCTGCAGTCGGGGTAGTGGTGGCACCTGTTGTGGCCACTGCTGGCCCCCCTTTGCTAAAAGCCCTCCATGCTACTGTGGCTCTTTCTTGACGATAGCGCCTTCCCATCATGTGATACCCAGCCTCCACATCGAGGATGTGCCTGTACCGCACTGCCCGCCTTTGAAACTCACAAATTTCTTGGGCATTCATGTGGGCAGCTGTAAAAAAGAGACAGGCAAACATAGTGTCATCATTGTGTGATGCATGTACAGATGATAATCTAACACTTCCTCACAAATAGCACATGCAGTCCAAATCACAGTACAGATGATAGAATGTCCCTGAGGAATGACATGCCAACGCAGCCTACCCATCAACTATCTAACAGCACAGCAATGCACAACAAGGTGTGTACCAAATTAACTGATCTGTGCATATATGTAGTGCAATTGGTCACATTGGAAATGCAGCAAGTACTCAACATGTGCCAGGCCAACTAATCCCTATCATCTGGATCAACTTCAAGGCACACAAGACCTGTGATTTGTATATGGAACTGGCAGGATGGTATGCAGCTGCTAATCATAAGGGGTCAGTGTAGTTTGGCACACATGCATGCTTGAATTACATGTCTGTCATCTACACTGTGACCATCACACCTAACTACATGTATTTTCTCCCCCAACCCTGTGCCTCAGGGTGGGTGGGCATACAATACATTTTTTCAAACGTCAAGGACAACCACGAAGCTTTGTCCAGGTGTACATGGAATTAGTCAGTGGAACACAGGTAAGGAGGCCTGCCAACTAGGAGTGAGTCAACCATTGGTCATCACACCTACATTCATGTTTCCATTTGTGGACAACCATCAACATCAGATCTCACTGACACATTTCCTAAATCACCCACATTGATGCAAGCGCACATCTGGCCTTGACCTGCATGCACGCATTTAACATATCACTTAAGTGCCACGTAAATGGAGTACAACATGTGGGGCTAGATGCTGGGGGACAGTCACCCATACAGTCCTACATGTTCATTACATTACAGGGATACACAAGTTTGTGTGTAAAACTGATGCATCACTGTTTTGTGTGAATTAGGGTATGACTTGCTGACTAAATTATGACACTGGCCACCTCCAAATCAATCGTGGGCATACATGTGGTAACTAATCTCCTTGTTCACCTGCCCATGCCTATTGTGCAGCACTAGACTCCCAATATATGACTCTCTGCCAGTGAATGACTAACTCTTCCATGGAACACTATGTCAACCTCCAGTCAAGTCACATATCAGATCACATGCCAGCTCATCATATCTTGCAATGAGTCCAACACACAAGAGTCAATCACACAACAGCTGCAATCACAACAGAGGACAAACATTTTCACACTTACTGGATACATCTGGGTCCTCGAATCGAGCCACTTCACCAATGGTGTAGGTGGCTGGTCCACCTGTAAAACATGGAAGGGAGACATTTGCTCAATGTCGGATCACTGTACAAACGTGGGAACAACAAATCACAGTGTGTGACATTTTATATGATAGAGCTGCACATCAGGTATGTAGACACTCCAACAGACATACCACTGCAAACTTGCATTGACACTGTCACTCCAGTGAGTGATAGACACACATGTGCACACATGCACTGGCCCTAACAATCATGTGGTGCCAAACCTGACTATACACTGTTGTGGCTAATCCATTCCAGATGGTACTCCATTTCATCATTTGTTATTGGGTGACAAATGCAATGCCACGTTCCTGGTGCACTGCAATACCAGTGACTCAGGTATTGTGGCTTGTGCATCAAGGGCCAATGAGTAACTGTGTGAGGGACATGTGGGTTGATTTGCTTTCAGGAATTATTGTGCTTTCCGTGGCCCATAGTAGGTGTGCCAGTGTTGTATGTAGGTTACATATGCCCCATTGGCAGTGTCACCTAAGCCGTATATGCCCCCTATGACAACATGATGGCAGGGTTCCTGTGTGTGAAATGATGACAATGTAGCGCTAAACATGGATTGGCCACTTTGCTGTTCCAAAACTGCAAAATAATGTATGCTGACACTGTTTTAGTTGATCATCGTTGACAGAATGCATGGGCACAGGTGTAGTCATTGCACTTGAACTGTGTCACTTATGGCCATGTGTACCTATATCAGGTATTGTGAATTACACATTGCAAGATTCAGCAACTAGCAATTAGCAAGTTGGATGATCAGAGGTAGAACACCTGAAATTACACTGTTTGCGAATGAAAAATGGGGTAGCAAATGACCTACCTCTTCAATCATGATGAGATAGGTCTCTATTTGAAAACCCATTGGGAATCGGGGCACTCACAGGAATGCTGGCCTGCTGAGCTCAGCAGACCACCATGTCTGTGACTGCCTACAAATTGAGATGTTTACATTTGTTGAAATGCAGAAATATTTCAGCAGGGGTGTACATAAAGTAATTTAACAATCTATTTCATCACTAAAATAGTATTATGGAAGCAGTCAGTGGTCCCTTGCACAACTTCATGCTCAGAAATAGTTTGTGACTATGCATTCACAAAGAGGAGGGATCCCATGCTGACCCCTTCCTTTTTGAAAATGGGTTGGCACCAATGTGACACAGATGGTAACTGCAATAGCTCAGCCCCGGCAATTGTGTCCAAGAAATAAATGTCTTAGGGGCCTGCGACTCAATGATAGGATTTCAACGCCTAATCCAAAATGCCACTAGAAGACCCTGTTTTGTGATTGTGCAATCTGGTAGCATAATGGGCCATTTGGGTTTGTCCATGTGAATGATTATTTGTCCTGATGTAAACACACAAATGCAGTGAACTTAGGCCCAGATGTATATTTTTTTAGTGCTGCTTTTGCATAATTTTTTGACGCAAAAGCTGCGCAAATTTGCAAAAAATATTTGTATGTTGCAAGTTTGCGCTACTTTTGCGTCAAGAAATGACGCAAATGCAGCGCTAAAAAAGTATAAATATGGGCCTAAGATAATAGTGAAGGTTATGAAGAGCTTGGTATTTATGGCCCTGAATACTGTTCGACATGGCTCAACAAAACTGTGGACTGCATTGTTCCCATGTATTACCATGTGTAATACATCACATTCCTGGTACACTTACAGTTTGTTCAACTTGCATTCCACATGCCCACAAACATTGCATGCAGCATGTCACAACATCTGCTACTGTCACTCCAGAGCATTGAACTGTACACGTTTGTCAATTTGGTACTCACCAACAGGGCCAACAATCACCACACACAGGTGGTCCAGCAGGTCCTGCTCTCGGGCCTCCAGGTCAGCCCAGTGATGCTTCAGCTGGTGCCCATTGCGTGGGGTGTTGAAAATCCTCCTCAGGTGGAACAGCACCTTTGCCCACCGCAGCCGTCTTGCCTCCGTGTGATAACCCTGTATCACATGGCCACCAACATCATGGGGAGGAAGTGGCACACCAGCCACACAAATGCCCCGAGCTCCTCCTCACCCATGCACCCCAGCCGTGCCCTTCCCAACATAATACAAAACACTATTTCTTAAAGTAAATAGGAAAAAAGAGAAAGGAGGTAGAAAAAAGGAAACTTATATAACCCAATTAAAGCCCCAAACTACCCCAACTAACCCTACCCACAAACAGACCCCCAACAGTACAAATACAAATCTAACAACAATAAAAGACACAAAAACACTTACACGGGTACAAAATACAGTTACTAAAAGCCAAAAGACAAAATATAGACTACACAGGAGACAAAATTACAAAATCCACAGAGAAACAATCCAACACACAGCCACACGGTCTAGAAAAATCACAGACTGCAAAGTGAAAGTACACCCACTGTACCATTTCTGTAAACAGGATATCCTATTACATCACTTCCTGTCTCATTTGCGGCCCGTTTTTTGTCTTGCGTGTACATTTTTTACGCTTACGTAGTTTGCATGAATTTTTTTTTACGCATATGCGTCAAAAACCCACCCATTCATGGATCAATACATTTTCAATGGATAACCGCATGCCTGGGGTGCGCTGGTGGAATTAACGCTAGGGACCCATTGATGTAATTTGAGCGTTTGTGTCATTTTTTGATGCATTTGCATCAATATTTGCGAATTTTTTTCATATTTTAACATGCATGCAGCCTATAAATAGACAAAGATAGGATGGTATGACCTGCAGTGTGTGTTCTAGTGTTTGGCCACATGTGGTAGACCATGTTACCGCGGCCCACACTACTCATATTGTTGTGCAGAATTAGCTTTCTTAACTGACGCGACATCAGCGCAAACTTTGGAAATTAAAATGGAAATTTCAAGTTTGTGCAGGTGTTGCGTCAATAGAGGACAGCAAGGCTACGCTACAAAATATATGAATCATGGCCTGTGTGTTTTGTGTGTGAATTGACTGTTAAAACTATTACTGTTGGAACGGCATGCAATACATTTGGCGTAATGTTCATGTATGAATGTGTGACAAATGGGTATCACCATCAGATGCCAATCAATGAGGTACAACAGGCATGAGATGTGTTTGTAATATGTGTTGCCTCTTTTGCTGTGTGTAGTTGCTTGACTTTGGGGACAATACATTTCCCATGACAAACAATACACAGGAAAGATCGAGGATGGATGATGAGGACTATGTCAGATATGTTACCCCTCACATGCCATGAATTGTTGGCTACCACTTCATGGTGACTTGTGTGTATACAACCCATGAGTCAGGCATTTGAACATGTTTGGTAGGTACAGTGTTTGCGACACAGAGCCTCAAATCCAATCAGAACATTGTTATTTACATCACAGTTTGACTTATGTAAATGACCTATGTTCCTCCTGTGGCTGTGGTGGACCAGCAGCCCAGGCTGCATGTGTTCACATATTTTCAGTGGTCCATTGCACAAAAGTGTCCAATTCAAGTGTGTGGCCATGTGTACCCTGTGTTAGTATTGGCCTCCATGGTGTAACGGTTACGTGCAGGTCTAGTCAGGAGTCTGTGGAGCCAACCCTTAAGTTAACAGAGTATCTTTCAAAGCAGCTTTGACCTAAAGCCAAAGATCAGCTAAAGGCATACAAGGGATAGGGCAGCTATGGTGCAGCAGAAATTACAGAAGAGTGACAACAGAGCAACCTTGTTGTGGTCAAATATGTTATGGATCAGTAATTGACAAACACGCAGGTTTCATTACTATATTTGTGCACAGGGTAGGGCTCTGAACTTCCCACAGCAACAGGGAACGTCAGTGCCTCTATGAAGATTAATGTCACAGCTAATCACCATGCAAGCCCCATCGAAAGATGGCAGCAGAAGGGATTCTGGGCCATATTTATACTTTTTGACGCACAACTGCGACAACGCAGTTGTGCGTCAAATATTTTACTGCCGGCTAACGCCATTCCAACGCACCATGCGGGCGCCTTATTTATGGAATGACGTTGGCCGGCGCTGCGGACTGTTCTGCGTAAAAAAAAAATGACTCGCACCAGGCAGCGCCGGCCTATGGGAAAATGGGGGTTGTGCGTCAAAAAATGGTGCAAGTCAGGTCTGAGGCAAAAATCAGGCCTCAAACTAGACTTGCGCCATTTTTTTTACACCCAACCTCCATTGACATGACTCCTCTCTTAGAAAAGACAGGAGTCATGCCCCCTTGCCCAATGGCCATGCCCAGGGGACCCATGTCCCCTGGGCATGGTCATTGGGCATAGTTGCATGTAGGGGGGCCCAAATCAGGCGCCCCTATGCTACTTAAAAAAACCGGAAAAAAATACTTACCAGAACTTACCTTTACTTCCCTGGGATGGGTCCCTCCATCCTTGGGTGTCCTCATGGGGTGGGCAAGGTTGGCAGGGGGTGTCCCTGGGGCAGGGGAGGGCACCTCTGGGCTCCTTCCGAGCCCACAGGTCCCTTAACGCCTGCCCTGACCCAGGCGTTAAAAAACGGCGCACAACAGGCTGTGCGCCGTTTTTTAAGGCCCACCCCCTCCTGTGCTTCAAAATGACGCTGGGGTGTAAATAAGGCGCACAGGCCTTAAAGTAATTTTTTGGAAGGGAACGCCTACCTTGCATATCATTAACGCAAGGCAAGTTCCCCCTTCCAAAAAATGACGCACATGGTGGGATTTTGACGTCCGCGGGGTCGGGCGTCAAAGTATAAATATGGGGCAGGGTTTGCGCCGAATGTGCATCAAAAGTTTTGACGCACATTCGGCGCAAACAGAGTATAAATATGCCCCTCTGTGTCTGGACCGTCAGGGCACAAACATGTATTGTCCTTACATACACATTACCAGATCTTGTTTGTTGGGCTGGAGGCACAGTATCAAATCCAGGAATACAGCCAAGGCACACTGTCACTGTTTGGCACTAATGAATACATGCAAAACCCAACAAAGGATGGGGGCTGGATTCACCCCTGGAAAACATGTGCCGGTACAAAAAACAAGCAATTGAAACTATTCTATACAGTTGAGGACTGATTGTAGACTTACCATACACAATACCCCAAGAGGAAACGGAGGGCATGGAAACCAACTATGAGGCAAATGTAGGCACAGGGAACGGCTCTGGTTAACGCAAAGACTGGAACCAGTCTGGCTAACAGGAAGCAGGCTCTATCAGGAACAAACATGAACAAGGCAGAAAAACAGGGAGCAGAGTCTGACTGGAACAAGCACAAAACTGTGGAAACAAAGAGCAGTTTCAGGTGTACTCAGCACTGTAACACAATCCTACAAGGGCTCTGGTACACAAATGAATTGTATTCCAATGAACAACAAGGAGCTTCAGGGAATGACAGCTTCTAAGCAGTTCCAGGCAGCAGCAAGGCCAGGGCAGATTCAAATGGCTGGGCTGCATAAGAGAGCTCACAGGTGTGTGCAGCTTCAGTCTCTCACAAGTCCTGGAGGAGAGAATCTAGTATAAGAGGCCAACTGGTCTTTTCCCATGGGAAGCAATGGACAGAAGATTACAGATCTTATCGACTACCATGCAGTGCATTATGGGACATGAAGTCCATGAAGGCTGATGTAGTTGAACTATGGCATGCCATACTGAACAGGGAAGCACGCTGGAGTCATAATGGGAGTCTGGGTGAGTGTAGATGATGATTCCCAGGGTACAGATAGTCCATTTACAGCGCCTCTTAGAGAAGGCTGGGCAGAGACTTAAAACTTGGCAGTGGCAGGACTTATTACCTGGGATGGACTGCGCAGGGCATGTCTTGTGAGCATTGCTTGTCATACTTGGGACACTCGTGCTATCCATTTACAGTATTGATGTACTTCTTGTCACACATGCTCCTTGCAGAGATAGCTGATGTCAAAGGTCTGGTCATACATTCCTGTTACCAATGCTATTTCACATCCACTGCCTCATGTATAATGCGCTTTTTCACCATATGATTGATGGTGTCATAATTGGGTGTCATATGCTGCAATAGACCATGTTGGCAACATGGATGTCTCTCATAGCTGTGGCCCTATGTATTTGCCCTTCAAATGTGAAATAGACAAGATGTTTTTCATACAAACTGTGTGTGATGTTTGCTGTACATTCATACCCATCAAATGTGATGTGGCATCAGAAGTAGTCAAATTTGTCTTTCTGCAATGCTCCCTAAGGTAATACTCTGATTCCTAGAGAACATGTGATGCATAAATAATTACCCAGAGCATGATTGAGTGATAAAATGAGGTGTTTAATTCCATCCATATCGTAACAAAGTGTTGATAGTGACTATTGTTGAAAACTGTTTTGTACTATCTGTTGTCTGCAACGCATTCCTGCAGCTGTGTTAGGATGTTTCCCCTCATTTTCCCGGACAGCATCCACCTCCTCCTCCTCTTCAGGCAGTTGTTGTTCAGGTTCATATAGGGGCATGTTCCTCCTAACACAGAGGCTGTGCAGGATGGCACAGGTCAAAATGATCTTGCAGATCATTCCTGGGGAATATAGGAAGCTGCCTCTGGTGATGTCCAGGCACCTGAATCTGGACTTCAGGATGCTAAAAGTCCGTTCAACAATGGTGCGTGTCCTCCGATGTGCCTCATTATAGGCACGCTCTGCTGCTGTGCTTGGGTTGGCAAATGGGGTCAGGATCCATGGCTGGATCCCGTAACCCTGATCAGCTGAAAGAGAAAATAGGGTTAAGTATTATGTTGTTGCTTGCACCAGGAAAGTCATTTTGCATGGCAGTTGTTATCTTGTGTCGTCTCTGACTCATATGTGTTTGTGGTATTATGTGGGATCCTGGGCTTCTGTGAGGTTCTTTCTGCATTGGGTTGTTTGACTTGAAAAAGTTGTTTTTGGCTAATTGACCTGATATCTCTGGTATATTTTCAAACTTGCAGTTCAGTGTGTATCTCCCATGCGTTATGTAGTGAGCCAGATGTTTTAGTGTGCGTTCACTGGAGGTGATATGATACTTCCACACACACAATAGATTCCACTGTGGTGGTAACATGGTTGCACTACATGGCCTAGACATCCGATCCAATTAGACATATGTCATTGCAGATGAAATGCAACAGTGAGGCCCTTTGATTAGGCTGGGTGACAATGCACAACACATATCCATAAGTTGGCAGCACTGAGGTGTTCGGTATTGACAATGCACAATTGTCCTGTGTGTGACTAGTTCTATGCAAACATTTTTGCTCCCTCTGCCAGTTGGCTCATGTGCAACCGTGAACCTACACTACTGAATTTGCTCCAGGTGAGCTGGCTAACTTGATTGTGGAGGTGGATGTATTTGTGTGGGAAGGTCCGTCTCCCTGTACATCTGTTATGTAGATGGAGAATTGTCTCTTTCAATATGTGCAGCAGTGTGCACTTTGCATTAGTATCACATCACCATGTTTTCATAGCACAGTCTACTACCTTATTGCTAGCTGGGAATGTCACCCCAGGAATGATGTGAAATGTTGGTACTGCCTCAGTAATTCCATGTCGCCTTCATTTGAGTCAGCGTCATCATGCTATGTGTCTCATGGTGTTTGACCTGCAGCAACACACATTGCATACCCCTTACATAGTGCATATTGCTTGGAAGGGTGTGGGATTGACTACGTGGCCTTATGTGATATTGAATGGTTAATCTTCCAAGTTGTACTGCCAGTGCAGGCCATGTCATTGTCACTGTGTGGTTTTAAATTGGAACCTTGTGGCTCTGGAGTAGCATCTATTGTTATTGGTAGCCGTCATTTGTCCATAGGTGTGAATCCCATTGGGTCAGGATATCAAACATAACTACCAGTGTCACACCTCAGGGTCTTCCTGCCCATGTGTCAATGTAGTGGTGTATGTCTTGTGTGTCCTACAGGGTTGATGTGCTGTGTGTGTATTACTAGGTTTCTGGACTTACCGATAAGAAGGCCATTGCCATATCGTCCATCCTGGAAGTACCGATTGATGGTGCTGTGGCGGAAGACGAAGGAATCAGGTACACTCCCAGGATACTTTGCCATGACATTGGTAAACAATCCCTGGTTATCAACAATGGCCTGCACATTGATGGAGTGGGTGTGCTTTCTGTTGCGGTATAGGTGCTCGGTTGCAGCAGGCGGTATAATCCGGACATGTGTGCAGTCAATGGCACCAAGCATAGCGGGAAGCCATTTATTTGGTAAAACCCCTGTTTGGTCTCCTGCTGCGTCTGCTGTGTGTTGGGGAAGCTGATGTGGGGGGTTGTGAGGGAGATGATGGCATCAAGAACCTTGGGAAGGAAGGCGGAGAATGAGGGCTGTGAGACCCCAGCAACCAGGTCACCCGTAGTTTGAAATGAGCCACTTGCCAACATGTGCAGGACAGCTAGCAGCTTGGTCTCCGGTGGAATAAAGTGAGGTGTCTGCAGGCTGGCTGTTAACTGTGGCTCAATTTTGCACAGCAGCTGCTGTATGGCTTGCCAGTTCAGTCTGTACCTCTGGATGAAATACTGTTCCCTGAGGCCCAGGAGGGCTGTCCTGGTCCTGAATAGCCTCTCCTGCCATCTGTGTTGCCTTTGGGGTCCATGTTGGTGTGGTGGTAGCTGCTTCTGTTGGTCCTGTGCTCTGCGTTGTCTGGTATGCTGCATGAGTAGCACCTCCATGTCGTCCTCCTTGAGCAATTATGTTACTTGTGTGAGTTTTCCTAGTGGTGTGTTTGCTCCATTTTAACGTCAGTCCTGACCCAGGTGTTAAAATTTGACGCAAATCGGGTCCACTTCCCAGACGTGCTTCATTTTTGCCTGGTTAGATAAATATGGTGCACGGGTGTTTGAGTCATTTTTTGGACAGGAACGCCTACCTTGCATCTCATTGACGCAAGGTGGTTTCAGGCACCCAGAAAATGACGCAAATTCAGAAATTTTGACGCTAGACGGGTCTAGCATCAAAGTATAAATATGGGGTTAAGTTTGCACCGGATTACCGTAAAACAAATTACGCTAATCCGGGGCAAAGGGAGTATAAATATGGGCTTTAGTGTTTAGAGAATCATAGCTTATTAAAGACAAGGAGGCTAGCTTTATGCACTATCCTTTATTCACAGCTTCCAGGCAGCACATTTTTAAAGCTCTAAATCGGAATCAACTATGACAACATAAACAAAAAGAACTTTCAGCCCATAAAACTCCCCAGCACTTCACACTCCTCCTCTTTTGATGCTGTGGTAAATACCCAATCCAATCTTCTGTAAAACTCCACCAAACATTCTCTCAGTTATCTTAGAGAAACATATGAAAAACTTTGTTTACCTTTGTCTTCATATTTAAAATATTTACTAAACGTTCATTAACATCATAACTATAACAATTTCTACAATGCAACAATTAAAATTCATCTTAATTTTTATTTTCTTACTCTCTCCACAGGAAAGGGAGGGAGGGATAATGCTAGTCTCTGTGTCTTTAATAAAATCAGGATTCTCTAAACATTAAAACTATGAGAATTTACATGTTATGTATAGACAGGAGACTAGCATTATACATGTTCAAAACTTCTTAACATAGAATTAGAACCATGCTCCACTGGTTTGAAGTCAAATTGTCTGAAAACTTCAGCATTAGACCACTCTGCTGCCTTCAATATTTCTTCTAATCTTCCTCCTGCAACAAATACTTGAAAATACATGGCCCTCTTAGAAAATGTGTTTTAAGCCTTTCAGCATCTATACCAGCTTATTTCATGACATTCTTCACCCAAACAGCTTTGAATGGTTTCACATAAGAAATCAACAACTGATTGACACCATCTGCTCTAAACTACTCCATCCTTTTTCATATTCTCTGGTACTGTTGAACACCCAAAAATTTGGGTTTGTCCTCAAAGTATGGGATTAATACTGATTCTGACCTGGTTTTAGTTCTCCTATATACCTCAAATAAAACTCCTTATGGGTGATAAAACCTACCTCCCAAATCCAAAGCCTGAACATCCGAAAATCTTCTAAAAGAAATCAAGCATAATAAAGTTGCCAACTTCCATGATAACTCTCTCAGTGTTAAATATCTATTCAATGGTCATCTGTCAAACAAGGTCAAAAGCAAATTTACATCCCATAACTTGTCATCTCTTGACTTAGGAGGTCTCTTCAAACGAATACCCTTCATTACTCTACACACCAAAGCACTCCTACCTACTGATACATCCTGCAGAAGTGAATTGCCTGCGGCTATAGCTGATCTATAACAGTTCTAAGTTCTGTACACTAGACCCCTATTAAACAATTCCACTAAGAAATTGGCCACCTCACCTTCATCTGCCTCCACAGGATCTAGATTCTGTTCCATGCACCAACAAGCCCAAACCGTCCATGCTCCCCTATATATTTTCTTTGTTACGGGAGCCCATTACTCATGGAGCAGTTCTGTAGCCTTAACCAAAAGTCCTCTGAATCTTCCTGAATACCTTCTATCCTCCAAACTAGAAGGTGCAAGGGGTGGGTGCATCTCTAGATGGAAGTGTGCTGTGCCTGTAAGAGTGTGTGTGTGTGTGTGTTTTGTTATTCCTTCTTCCAAGAATACTTCTCTAAGGAACTCTATAACATTGCTAGTTGTACTCTGCTCCACAGTCTTGACTACAAACCACTTACTATGATAATCGACAAGAACCATGAGAAAACGATTTCTTCTGCCCAGTCCATCCATGGAACCTAAAAAATCCTAAGCCACCTATTCCCATGGTCCTGCCAGAAATTGCACTTACCCCAAAGGTGGTTGTCTGGCAACTTTGACTTTATCACTAATGCCACATGCTTGACAGTCATTCACAATTGTTTCTACATCCTTATCCATCCCAGGCCACCAATAGAATGTCCCAATCTCCTTTTGGTCAAGCTCCTTCCCAAATGTCCTTCATGGACAATTTTTATTAACCTTGCCCTCAACCTCGCAGGAGGAACAATCCTATTGCGCCTCAAAATCTTCTGCCCCTGAATACTCAACTCATCCTTCACCTTTCCAATACTGTCTCAGATTTCCGTGCAAGACAGTTGTTTCCTACCAAGCACTACTTATGATTCTCTTTAATTCCTCATCTTCCTCATCCACAACAATTGCATCGTCCCACTCTTCCTGTCCTAAGGCCAACTCTCCATCAATTGAAAATGTCTGTGACTCCATCACGCATGTGAATTAAATTTCTTCTGGAATGTCGTCCACAGGCATGCGTGACAAACAATCAGCCACCACATTTCTTTTTCCTCTTACAAATTCCACAACAAAGTTAAAATCAATAACTGTAATCAGCCATCTGGAAATACAAGGTGTTACACTCCCTTCTAAACCCTGACCACATTTGAAAATTTGCAATAATGGCTTTTGATTGGTTCGAAGCACAAACAGTAAACCCCACAAGTAATACTTAAAATGGTAGCTAGTGCTTCCTTCTCAATGACAGAGTACGATCGCTCGGCCCCCTGTAGCTGTCGAGATGCAAATCCAATAATTCTCTCCTCATTATCCACCATCTGAATTAACACCGCACCAAGACCCACTCCACAGGCATCCGTCATCACAACAGTTTTTCTATTAACATCGAAGTGCCCCAATGTTGGAGCAAGAGCAATTGACTGCTTAACCTCAGAAAACACCAATTCACATTCTGCTCCCCATTCAAACGCCACACCTTTCATTAACAACACTCTCATAGGTTCTACAACATGAGCAAAATTATGTACAAATTTAGAACAGTACTCCACTAGTCCCAGAAATGACCTTAATTGGTCTTTGTTGCATGGTTTTGGAGCGTCACTAATTGCTCTTACTATACTCTTCTTGGTCATTCCTTCAGCAGATATCTTGTGTCCCAAATAGTTTACTCGTTCCTTTCTCAATTGACATTTCTCTTTTTTCACAGTCAATCCAAGATCCTCAGTCTTTCCCAGTACTCTTCCTAATAACTCATCATTTTCTTTTAAGAATTTTCCCACTACTATTTTGTCATCCTGAAAACATAACACGTTGTCCATTCCCTGAAAGATGTTCTGCGTTATTCGCTGAAATACAGCCGACACTGACACCAGTACAAAAGCCATTCTACAATAGCGATATGCCCCCAAAGGCGTGACAAAAGAAGTCAAGGGACGAGATTCAGGATGCAGGTTCACTTGATGGTATGCCGCTAACATGTCCAACACACTAAACACCTTGCCACCACTCATCAATATCAATATATAGCAATATTAGGCAAGGGTTGTCTGTCCACCAAAATGTTTTTATTGAGATCTCTCAAATCTGTAGACAAACGGATTTTGTTTCCTTCTTTTGGGGCCACGACTATAGGCGCCAACCACTCAGATGACTCTATTGGTTCTATTATTTTCTCCTCTAATAACTTGTTCAGTTGTTCTTGCTGAAGTGGTTCTCTCATCAAGAATGGCACAGGTCTTACGTTAAGTACAAAGGGTACAGCACTTTTCTTTAAAATGATGCTGTGTGTAAATTTCTTCAGCTTACCCAATCTATTAGTAAAAACTTTTGGAAATGTATCCACTAATTTTTCACACCATTCTACATCTTCGTCTTGATTTTCCATGTAACTTACATTCATTGGTTCTACAACCATAACCGGATCTACAGCATTGGGATCAAGCATAATATTTAAATCTTTCTGATGACGCCACCCTAAGAGGTTCGACCCCTCGTTAGTTATGTATGTATACTTTCCCATGTACTCCATTACTTTTGAACAAAATATCCATCCTTTGCATTCCTATAATGTCAATTCTCTTTCCACCATATCCAACTGCTTTCACATCAGCACTTTGTATATCTCGAATCTGTGTTTTTAAGACACTTTCATAGATCTCTTTGAATATCAAAGCAAATAGACTTCCTGAATCCACCAATACGTTCTCAGAGGCAGGTCCCATTATTATATTACAATGAGGCTTCTCCAGTTTATCTGATCTTTCCATCTTCAGATTCCTACCACTCATAGTCTCATCGTTCTGTTGCATCGATTTCTCTATGTCACTAATGGTTAATATTATTTCCTCTTGATCTTCACTTATATCATCTACTGATTTAACACTGTTGTTTTGCATCTTCCCTTTTGACCTACAGACCCCTTCTTCTGCAAGGTCTACATGTCATGGTTCATGCCCCACACACTGAACTTGAAGCTACGTGTCCTGGACATCCACATCTGTAACACGTAACACTTCTCCTCTCAACAATTTTTGCATCTTCATTTCTAACAACTTCCCCTTGCTTTTTTAACTTAATTTCCTTCACTTCCACTGTTGTGTCTTTGTCTGAATTTTGTATATAGTTCTTAGTCATCTCTATCTCTTTCATCCATACATCAGTGTGCTCCATATTCCTTGCTATTTGTATGGATTCTTCTAGCAAAGGATCAATAGATAATAATCTTTCTTTCACTTTTTTGTTGTTTGTACAACGCACTATTTGATCACGTATTAGAGAATCATTCAAATCCCGGAAGTCGCACATCACTGCTAACCCTCTGAGAGCTGCAACATAAGTCATTACACCTTCATCATGACCTTGAGTACGGGAAAAAAAAATTATGTCTTTCAAATACTGTGCTTACTTTCAGTGTAAAATGTTTTTCCAACATTTGTAGAGACATCTCATACATGTTTATGCGTTGTCCTTCCCCCATACCCAAAGATATCTCAGGTAAATCGTTGTATATTCTTCTTCCCTCTGTTCCCAAATGGTGTAACAAAAATGCTTGTTTTCTTACAGGACTATGGGGGTCATTACGACCCTGGCGGAAGGCTCAGAACCGGCGGTAAGACCGCCAACAGGCTGGCGGTCTTTTTTTCCGTATTATGACCATGGCGGTCACCGCCATGGTCATCTGCCGGTTCCCCGTTCCGCCCGCCGGGCTGGAGACCTGGGTCTCCAGCCGGGCGTCCGTCACTATACCGGCGGCGGTATTTGGACCCGGCTTACCGCCGCGGTTTTCCAGCGGTCTGAACCGCCATGAAAACCATGGCAGTAAGCACTATCAGTGCCAGGGAATTCCTTCCCTGGCACTGATAGGGGTCTCCCCCACCCCCACCGCAACTCCCTCCCCTACACCCCCCACCACCCCTGCCACCCCCCAAAGGTGGAAGGGCCCCCCTCCCCACCCCGACACCCAACATCACTACACCCATACCCACACGACATGCACGCAGGCACCTCCTACATACTTACATACTTACACGCACACACGCCGACATACATGCCTACATCCACACACACAGTCATACACGCACACCCACATTCACACATACACGCATACATCCATACAGACATACCCACAGGCATACACGCACTCACACACCCCCTCTACATACACAGACGCACACCCCCATGCACCCACACAACACACAACATCCCCCCACCCCCTCCCCTCACGGACGATCGTCTTACCTGGTCCGACGATCCTCCGGGTGGGGACGGGAGCCATATGGGCAGCTCCGCCGACACCACACCGCCAACAGAACACCGCCACGGTGACTCACAGGTCTTGATTTGCTGGGCGGTGTTCTGTTGGCGTGGCGGTGGAGGTGGAGCAACCCCCATGGCAACCTCCACTCCCCCGCCTCCCGCCAGTATGGCTGTTGGAGGCTCTCCGTTGGAACAAGGAAGGAGAGCAGCCAACGGTCATAATACGCCGAGCGGAAGACCGCCACCACTGGGGGTCGTAATGACCCCCAAAATTTGCCCCCCCTATAGCTAATAAGTATATAAAAAAATATATTTTTCCATCTTTTCCACACAATTGTTGGTTCTCCAGGTAAAGGTAAAAATCATGGTGGTGCTGATAAACTCTGTTCAGCCACACCTTCAAAAAAAATAAAACATCAAACTACCACAAAATACTAAAATAACAAGTCAAATGAATAATCTAAAATAATTATCTAAAATAACAATTTAAAATAATTAATTGATCGTCTTTCTTAGCGTTCTGTAAAAGGTAGTCTTCTTTCCTTCTCTATTTTACAACAGTCCTTTTTCTATTTCAATCAGTGTTTATTACTGTTTTTGTACTTGTACTCGGAGATGCCCCCTTTCAGCTTGGAGGCCACATGTCCAACAATGTATGTTGTTTATGAAAATGCACATTGTTACTTTTAAAGCATGTGTCATTAATTCTGATTTATGCGTTAAAAAGCTTGTGTGCAGTGCGTGTAGAGCATTAAGGCACGCAATGACAACAATACAGTGTCGGGTAGCGCCCGATGTGATATTTAAAAAAAGTCAATATATCACTGCGTGTGCAGCGCTTGTAGCGCATCCGTGTTCAGCACGCGATGACAGCAATACACTGTCAGAAAACGCGCCCGGTGATACCTTCAAAAATCAATACATCACCGCAAACCGTCATCCAGAAACAGTGCCTTGCGCATTGATATTTCGATAAAACAGCATTGATATTTCCAGAAAACAATATCAGCCTCTACTACTGAAGTAATTTGTCACGCTTAACGGACCATGCAAAAAATCGGGCATTCAAATATGAATCTGGCTACATTTTAAAGTCAATAGTCTCTTGTAAAAATATCCAGCTGAGTGATGACTGCTGGTCAAATCCAGCAATATACAGACAAAGATACACTCACGGTTTCCTTGTGTTTTTGTTTTTTCCTTCCTTTCCTTTTCTTCTCATATGTTCCGGTTAGTCCATCTAACTAGACCAGGGGTTCGGAGTTACTGATATGTTCTCTGCCCCCTGCGCAGAGTCCCTCGTCGCCAAATTTTGTAGTAACTGCGCAATTGGTTATGAATTACAGAGTTCTTTATTTTTGAGAAATCTTCTTCTACAGCAGTAGTAACTCCCAGCTTCCAGCTCCACTTACAGCTTTACTTCCAAGACCCCACCATCCAAACATTCGTGGTTACATGATCAAGAATGGTCATACAATTCTTTTCTTGCCAGTACATCTCTACACACTTGCATCCAAATATAATACATAATCTGGGATTGTTCCAAACACAGCCCTTCCATTCCAGGCTTCCAAATTGTCCAACCACCAGCATAACTCCTCTCTCGCCTCTTCTGTCATCTTCAACGTGTCTCCATATCATAGACCCTTTGACATACTTGAACCCTTTAACCTCTGAAGAGCCCTGTAATGTAAAGGACCTGGGAAAACTACCCGAATTGAAGAAGTCAAAAGTCCTATCACACAAGTTACATCCCTTAAAGATACTTCTTATTTCATACAAAGTTGATTCACTTCCCTTTTTATCAACTTTACCTTTGTTAGTGTGTCAGGCCTTAACACCTTCTATGCCATGGACGTAATGGTTACGTCCGTGGTGCGGCGCCTCTCAGGAGCCACGGACGTAACCATTACGTCCGTGTATAGGCCCTCGGAGGAAGCGGGGGAGCGCGAGGGCCTCCCCTCCCCTATCCCCCCCAGGTCAGGGTTGGAAGGGGAATCGCTTCACCTTCCACCCCTGCCCGCCCCCCATGACTTCAGCGCGCGATCGTGCGCTGACATCATGAAAGGGTGGAAAGACGCGCTGGAAGCCATTTGCTTCCAGCACTTCGACCAGGAAGGAGGTAAGTTTTACATCTGGGTGGGGGGGATCCCTCTGAAAGAGGCATTGAGGGAAAGGAAAAGGTTTTCTTTTCCCTCGATGTCTCTTTGAGCATTCCTGATGGCGATTGGACAGCAGGAATGCCCACTAGACACCTGGGAATTAGTGTGTGTGTGTGTGTGCGTGTGTGTTTTTATTGCATAGGAGAGCGACCCCTTGGGGGGCAATGTATTTTTCACCATTTCTGCCCCTCTTGGGGACAGATCGGCCTTATTTTTACACCGATCTGCCCCAAGGGGGGTAGAAAGCCACTAGAAATCAGGGATTGTTTTTAAAAAAAAATTTGTGTCGGGGTGGCCCCTTGGGCAAGGGTCGCCCCCAAGGGGCAAAAAGCCTTATTGGGCAGTTTTGCGCCCCTTGGGGGCACATCGCCTATTTTTTTAGGTCTTTCTGCCCCCGGGGGGGGAGAATATGCTTAGCCCCAGGGATCATGTGTATGTTTATGTGTGTGCTTTGTGTGGGCGGTGGCCCCTTGGGCAAAGGTCGCCCCCTAAAGGGGGCAATGTAATCTAGGCCATTTCTGCTCTCCTTGGGGGCAGATTGGCATATTTTTTGTAGGCCCTTCTGGCCCCGGGGGGGCGGAAACCATGAAGATGCCCGGGATTTTTTTTTCTTTCTTTTGTTTTTTTTGTGTTGGGGGGGGCGCCCCCTTGGGCAAGGGTCACCCCCAAAGGGCAAAAAGTACTATTGGGCAGATCGGCCTATTTGTTTTAATCCACTGAGCGCCAGGGATCATGTGTGTGTGTGTGTGTTTTGTGTGGGGAGGTGGCCCCTTGGTGAAAGGTCGCCCCCCAAAGGGGGGCAATATAATCTAGGCCTTTTCTACCTATTTTTTGTAGGCCCTTCTGCCCCGGGGGGGCAGAAACCATGAAGACGTCAGGGAATTTTTTTTCCTTTCTTTTGCTTTTGTTTTTGTTTTGGAGGGGCGCCACCTTGGGCAAGGGTCGCCCCCAAGGGGCAAAAAGTATTATTGGGCAGTTCTGCCCCTCTTGGGGGCAGATCGGCCTATTTTTCTTAGGCCCATCTGCCCCCAATGGGGGCAAAATCCACTTAACGCCAGGGATCATGTGTGTGTGCTTTTTTGTGTGGGTGGGTGGCCCCTTGGGCAAGGGTTGCCCCCCCAAAGGGGGCAATATAATCTAGGCCATTTCGGCCACCCTTGGGGGCAGATTGGCCTATTTTTTTAGGCCTTTCTGCCCCCGGGGGGAGCAGAAATCATGAAGATGCCAGGGATTTTTTTTTCTTTCTTTTGTTTTTTTTTGTGTTGGGGGGTGCCCCCTTGGGCAACAGTTGCCCACAACGGGCAAAAAGCACTATTGGGCAGTTCTGCCCCCCTTGGGGGCAGATCGGCTTATTCTTTATTTTTTTTAGGCCACTTAGCACCAGGGATCATGTGTGTGCTTTGTGTGGGGGGTGGCCCCTTGGGCAAGGGTCGCCCCCCAAAGGGGGCAATATATTCTATGGCATTTCTACCCCCTTGGGGGCAGATTGGCCTATTTTTTTTAGGCCCATCTGCCCCCAAGCAGAGAACACTAGACACGAGGGAAAATTAAAAAATGGTTGGTGCCGGGGTGTTTGTCAACTGGCAAAGTATTTGCATTTGTGATAATAACAGTTTATTTCTCCTTTTTGTTCTAGTTCAAAGCTTTTGCTTCCTTTGCTGTGGCTTGTTGCAGTTTTGGCAGTGGTTGTCCTGCGGTTTGCATAGTTGCATGTTTTAGGTAAGTAAATAAATGTACTCCAAAGGAGTATTGTTGCCATGCATGAATGACATGTTTGTAGATGGTGTACTGAATGCAGGATTGTGTGTGAAATTGTCCTTGGATTTATGCACAATGATTATTGTCTTATGTCTAATTTACTTTTTTTCTTCTCTTTTTAGTGGAATATCATTGGTGATTGCTGTGGCAGTGCAGAGTAGTTGCTGGTAAGTCAAGCTTTTTCAGGCAAGTGAGCAGTATAGTTTTTGAGTTTATAACTCTTAGTGATAAAGCTACACTTCGTTTGTTACTTATCTTACACAGTGCTGGTTGTTGGTGGTTCATTTGTCCGGTAAATTTTTGTAGGAAGGATCATGGCTAGCCGTAGGATGACCGCTCAGCAGGTTGTTGGTGTGCTTTTTGAGTCGTCTTCTGACCATGATTTTGATTATGAGACTGACTCTGCATCTGAGGCAGAGGAGGAAGTGCAAGATTCTGGAAGTGAATTTTCTGTCAGAGAGGAATCATCTGATGATGAAGCCACTCTCAGTGCTGATGAAGGACTTGTTTTAGAGGAGGACACTGATGTGCCAATGGTGCAGCAGCCTGTGGCTGAAAGGCTTCCCATTAGAAGACCTGACACATGGGTTGCACCAAACATGGAGCAGCCACAGTTGCCTGCATTTACTGTTTTCCTAGGGTGTCGAGTTAATACGAAAAACTTGTAGCCTGTCAACTTTTTTGATTTGTTTATGGACAATATATTTTTGGAAGAGATTGTTGAGCAGACTAATTTGTATGCAGAGCAGTATTTGTGGGACAACGCTGCCAGACTTAGGCCACACTCTAGAGCTAGCTGGTGGATTCCCACAAATCTGGAAGAGTTGAAAAAGCTCTTGGGTTTAACGTTTTTTGATGGGGCTGACAAGGAAGCCATCTCTGTCTTCATATTGGTCTACTAGTCCCTTGCTGGCAACTGCTATATTTCTTGTAATCATGAGTCATAACCGGTATGAGCTTCGAATGTTGCATTTTGTAGATAATGCTTAAGCCTTGCCACGAGATCACCCTGATTCTGACCGTCTTTTTAAGATTAAACCTGTCCTAGATCATTTGGCAGATCTGTTTTCAGAGATCTATGTTCCAGGCAACAAAATATCTGTTGATGAGTCTTTGGTCCTGTTGGTTAGAGGGACAGAAACAGGGCCTCCTGGTAGTTGTAGTTATGTCACTTGCTGCCTCCCCATACTAAACAAATGCTAAACTCACAGGGCAGGGTACATCATTTGAGAGATGACACACAGGTGTATTTAGAAAAGTGCGGGAAGTCTTGGTGGTTAGAGAAACTGGCAGGATGGCCAGAACCTTCTCCTCCCAGGGAAAGAGTTGTAATGGGGCACTGGGAGAACCATCAACAGTCTTATTGGCCTCCATGTGTTGCTTGGAGGCCTCGGTATGCACCTTCCCCCTCAGGTCATTCCACCACTTCACAATGTCCTCTTTTGTGCGCAGGGTGGTGCCTACAGCATACACTCTGTTGACTATCCTTTGCCAAATTTTCATTTTCCTACTGAGAGGAGTATGCTGGACTTGGGCTCCAAACAATTGTGGCTCTACTCTTATGATTTCAAACAATGTAGAAAATACCCTGGCAAACCTAATAGTTTGATTCAGTAAACAACACAAATTGTTAGTAGCTCAGACAAAACCAAATTCACATAAATATCTTCATTAATATTTCCACTAATCCAATGGAGTCTTCCAAACTTCCATCCTATCACTGTGCAAGCTGTATTGTGAGTTGAAGTGATCCTATAGTCTCATACAACAGATGAGACTGGGAAAAAACTCACATAGTAGAAGAGGTGCTCGTGACATCCCCCAAAGAACCTTGACATATAAAGGTCTTCGCTCATCTGCTGACCTTAACAAACTATTCTCAAGGTGGGTAAGCTTTGTGGAGTGCTTCTCTTCACTAGAAAGATTTCAGTCTAAACACTCATACGGAGGGAAAAATTTACTGCATTTAATTGAGGCCAGGAGCCCTCTCCCCCCGCCATTGCTTTTCTTTATTCGTATTGTGCACAAAAGACCTCGTTAAGATAGTGCTCTTTTGTTTTCATGCCTCCCCTTTTTGTCTTTTCCAGCCTGGGTCACTCATCATGAGTGCCACCGTGGCGGGCGCCTTAGCTTCTCTGGTGGACTCTGCTTCGAGCCACTCTTCTCGCTCCTCATCTTCTTCCTCCTCTCTGGTCTGGCCATCTGCTTCTTGTCCTGGTGTCGCACTCCTCTTGTCTGCTTCTCATCCTCACTCTGCTCTTCCTTTGTCTTCTTCTCATCCTCACTCTTTCTTTCCTTGGTTTCTGGTTCCGTACTTCCTATTAATCTGTCTTACCTGTTTTTTCTTCTTGCTCCTCTCTCCTGGCGTCTTTGGCTTCTCCTACTTCTCCACCTTCTGTGTGCCACCCCTTCTCTCTTCTCTGTCTTTATTGCTCTCTGTCCGTCCTCTCTTTTCTTCTTCTGGGTCTTCTTTTCGAGCTGACCTCATTCTGAAAAATAACATCTGGTTTCCACTGATTTTTGTTTTGTTTTGTTCCGCAGATGTGGTGCCATGGATCCCTCTGCGGAAGTCTCAGGTAAGTGTTTGGGATAGGTGAGGGTCACACCACAAACTGCTAATGTCACAACTTGGAAATGTCCCAATGAAGATGTCATGATGAGGTTACCTGAACAAACGCAAAAATAAGCAGTATAGTTATGAAACCATACATATGACACAATTTACAAAGCAATCGTCTGGAGAACGCAGGCCATTTTATACATCTCACACAAACAAAGCAACATCTCCTAAATGTTATTGTGTCAAAAGATTCCTCATCAGACCCACTTTGCCACTATTTGCCAGAGCTTTAGCTTCAGAACTGTTCACAAACATATACTCCTCACATCATCAAAACAAGAGTTCATTGTACAGTCAAAGTCATGACATCTCTTGACATGCACTCATCAGAAGAAGCTGTTGATGAGATATTGTCCCAAGTCAGCTCCTTCCTCTTCACCACTATCATCTTCATTTGGCATTTCTGGATTCTCACCCGGTGGCACCCCAGACTCCCCCTCCTGTGGGATGTAAGGAATGTTCCTTCGCAGGACGATGTTATGGAGCATGCAGCACACCATAGTAATTTTACACACCTTCCTGGGTGAGTAGAGGCAGGCTCTCCCAGTCTTGTCCAGACAATGAAATCTGGCCTTCAGGAGCCCAAAAGCCTGCTCAACTGCCCGTCATGTTCTTCCATGGGTCTCATTGAAGCAGACTTCCCCTGGCGTAGCTGGATTCGTCAGCGGTGTTAACAAGCAAGGACGGTTGGGATATGCTGAGTCTCCTGTTTTGTAATGAGACATAAGTGCAACAATGAGTTACACACTTCCTGATTGCAGTACCTCCCATTGCACACACAAGATCACAACAGATGTAACTTACCAGCATCCAGGCCCTCTCCATCTGCAATTTTGACATTAGCTGGGGTATGGTGCTGTTCCACATTACAAAGGAATCATGGGCTGAACCTGGAAATCTGGTACAGACGTTTGAAATGTACAGCTCTGACAAGCAGACAACTTCCACTTTGAGTGAATGGAAGTGTTTTCTGTTGTGGTAGACTTGTTCACTGGCATGCAGTGGCACAAATGCAATATGGGTGCCATCAATGGCCCCCACTGCTTGTCTGAGGCGACCAAATCCATAGAAGTCATTCTTCACATTGACTAAATGCTCACATCTGGGGAACCTAATATAGGTGTCAATGTGTTGTATCATTACTAATTGAACGTCTTTTAAAACAGCACTGAACTCACTGAACATAGGTTGTAAAATATCACCAGCTATAGCCACTGTATGTTGAAATGACCCTGTGGCCAGGAAGTGTAATACTGCCAGTCTCAGAATGGGTGATATACATTTTGGATTTTTGTTTTGAAGCATAAGATCTGGCTCGAACTGACAACATAGATCTTGATTGTTTGCCTATGCAGATGGAACCTCTTTGGTATGCCACATTCTTCCATGGCCTGGAGGTCTGGAAGTGGACGGTAGACTGAAGGTTGTCACATTCTCCCTCTCCCTAGGTACCTATTTGTGGATTGAAATGAGTTGGAACATTAGTCACTGTGTTTAGACCAACATATCTGATGATTAAGACCAAAGTCATATGACAAAACATTATTGACTGGAAAAACATTACACTCATTACACACCAGAACTGTCTACTACTCAAGGTCCAGCTATGATCCCCGTGGTTGACCAGACGTGTGTACCACGTATATGTGCACATAACACACCTATCTGCTCTTCTTGTGCCCCTGGATATTGTGAAGTATGTTCGGACCGTCAAAAAACTTGTCACTGGCGGGGTACAGTGCACTGCGGTTCTATGGCATCTGTGACCAGCAACACACTACACTGAGGACTGTGTAGGAGAATCTACATATCAAGGGGGCTTTACATCTTTTGATATGATACTACACATTATTAGATGTGACGCATTTAAAATGAAAAATAACTGTAGTTGTGCCTGACCTTGTTCTTTGGACTCGAGGAACTTCCCACTGCTGGCAGAAGTCGACCGTGCGGATGGTGGTTCAAACCACGGCAGACACACCCATAGGCTAACATTGTTGACTGTGATGGTTGCGGCCCAGTGGCTGTGCACATCGATGGTGATGATCGCGTATGTGGCGTACATGTATACAGCGCTTTGCAAAATAACTCACTTGCCTCCTGACACTGCTGCCATCAACACCTCCACCACTTCAGCTGCTGTGTGCCGCCTCTGGGAAATATCATGTCAGGCCATGCAGGTGGCCGGGCCCCTGCCTTCTCTCCAGAGGAGCTGGAGAAAGTTGTTGAAGAGGTCCTTCCCCTATATGATCAGCTCTATGGCTCGCCAGAGGAAAAGGTAACTATCCTACATTCATATTTGTCTATTTTCTAAAGCATCCTTTTCTTCCTCACAGGCTAAAATGTGCCTCTGAGCCCCAGTGAGTCATTTGGTTACCTCTTGTCACAATCTGTAATCCATACATAGGTACTCAGAGTATTTCAAATGACCATTGTGTTTTGTGGTGTGTGATGAGCTCTGGGTCCTCCTTATGTTGCATTCAAATATCAATGCAAGTAGACTTTACACCCAATGATTTGTCTGATGATCTGATGATGGTAAATAACAAAGTACATGTATTTGCATTACAGCATGAGCTGTGTATTTATACTGTTTGAGTCAGTTGATGATGTTATTAGCAAAGTGTAAAGTCCCACAAATCACTCAGCCCAGATCAGGCCTTTGCAAACTGTGGTACGAGACCCATGTAAAACTCACTGTGCCTTTCAGAGAGCCACACAACCCTGGACTCACATATAGGATGGCCACAGGATTTACTGTCATGCATTGCAGTGATAGCAATATGCTGTTCATGTAGGTTCTATATGCTCAGCCTTCAGAGAGCAAGGCTGATCAAAGCCATTTCACAGTATGGGACATAGTCCAGGCTGGTGCACAGTTACTGTGGCTATGCAACTGAGGCACTGGGTCCACTCCCTGCAGACCTTCTGATCCTTGGATGTGGCCAAAATGAGTCTTCTGAAGCAAGATTTAGCCTGCATGCTTTTACATTGACTACATTAGGAATGGGGACTGAGGTAACCACCTGACCTGGTACTTATTTCCGTTGGCCCTCATTGTCAATGTGTATCATTGCCTAATGACAGGCCCCTTACTTCTACATGTCTGTTGTCACCTTTCGAGAAGTACTGTTTGTACAGTACAGGCCTACTGCACAAGCGCGTAATATGTCCGGCGGTAACATGGTCTCCCCCGGCCTGAAGGTGACTCCTGCTGTCCGTGGCGGTCTGAGTGCACTGGCAGTGCTGGCAGTGGTTTGGCTGTATTCTGTTGTGAATACCGCCATGGTCATAATTTGGTGGTCTTCTCCACCAGCCTGTTAGCAGTAAAACCGCCACCGCCAACATGGCGGTCATGGAACTGCCAACATCGTAATGACCCCCTATATGTCTGAAGTACTCAACTCACCCGCTCCTCCCAGCAGAACAAAAAAAAATAACTATTTAAATTAAGATGTTGGTCTTATGCTCCTAAGTATCCAGGAGTGAGGTTAAATAAACCTGAAGCAAGGAGTTCAACTCAATACAAATTGTTCATATTAGAAAAAACATATAACTATTGTTGCAAATACTTATACATCAGCCACTGACTTGAAATTCAAGGGAAAAAACCTCTTACTTGACTCATTCTGGCTTTAAGCCAAATGGATGGATGGAGGATGGAAATGGCTGGAACCACTTAATTGTTTCTTGTACAACAACAAAATGGAAAAATTCTATTGTAACGCCCACATCAATCTGGTATTTATAACCAGGCCAACAGCAAAAAGCCACAACTCACATTAATCACTCCACTTATTTGTATACTATCGCCACGACTCCACTGGAAGGGTGTGTCCTCGGAAATGGTAAACATTCTTCTGAGACCCTGGTGATCTAGAAATGGATTCCACACCATTAGCAAAAACGTGCTAACCTTACGTCACAGCTTCAATTACCGACGTAATGCAGAGTCTTGCATAATTTTTTCGGGATATGTATATATAACAAGACGTTGGAGGGTATATAGTCCAACTAAATATATCCTAACCGATCAACTCATATCTCAAACCCGCCTGACAAGACCACCTGAGTCTTGACTTTTCACGCTTCGATGGAGCACTTGGTGCTGATTGCAAAGCATTGTGGGACCTGTAGTATAGCTTCCCTGGTTTAATTACCGGTGTCAACGAAACTTAAAAATGGTCTCTTAAAGGTTGTAAAAAGGGACTTATGTCAATAAAACACGAACAATTGGGGGCATATGGGCCAACTTTATCACACCTCTCAAACAATCGGTGGCAAACCTGGTGGTGTAAGTACAGCAACTTAAAAACTGTAGTCTAATTCCCTGAAGCCCAGCTGTCGCTAGCAACTAACCTTTAACTACGTCTAAAAAAGTTTGAATCGCCCCCAACACTAGACCTCACTCAGTGTTGATAACTAAGCCGGTGGAGCTTCAGGCCAAAATGCTGGAGAACTATTTGTAGCGCTCCTAACAAAAGCGCTCTATCAGCACATTGTAAGTTTATGGTAGATTATGTAGCTCATTCAATTCGTTCAGGCCATCTAATACTGTATTAAATCTTAAAATCAGATGGGCTTCTTTTCTCATGAGTAATCTCACCAAGTCCCCAACACTAGGGCCCACAGACACCACTGTTAGAATCGCCCATTTCAGAACATTCTCAGAATGACGATTTTCCAAGTAATGATTCAGCAGTGATGCTGTCATCGCCTTGCGTCATATTCGGGATTTATGTTGTATAATCCTTTGTCTCACTTATTGATTGGTCTTCCCAATAAACAGTTTAATATATGGACAAATAATTCCATATATGACTTTTTTGGTTTTGCAATTCGACCATTCAGTGAGCCTCCATTTGATGCCTTTGTAAATGAACTTGTTCTCTTCAATGGTGTGACTACAACAAATACAGGTCCCACATTTATGATGGCCTTCTAAAGCGGGTAAATTCCAGACCTGGCGCAAACTAGTTCCCACTGAGGCTGGTAGTGTAAATGCTTGTACCACTTGATTTCCTATGCTGTGATCTTTTTTCAACACAAATGGGGGTCTTCAAATTAATTATCCAATTTAGCAATCAAATGCCAATTCTGTAAAACTATTTTCTTTAAATTGTTGGACTGTGGCCAAAAAGTCGAAACCCAAACCAATCTTTCCGATGTTGCCTTTTTCTTTTTTGTCAATAATGTCTCACATGGAGCCCACCAAGTTCGTTTCATGGAATTTTTTTAAACGTCTTTTAGGATAACCTGTCTCTCTTAGGCCCATATTTTTACTTTTTTAGCGCCACATTGGCGTCAGTTTTTGACACAAAAGTGGCACAAACTTACAAAATACAAATTCAAAAGCCTGTTGAATTTTTAGTAAATTCTGATTAGAAGGGCCTTCACCAGGATCTGAGTCCCTGTAGAGGACAGTGTTTCAGAAAAATAAATAAACTGCCATCTAGAACGTGCTTGATACTGCGGTAAATGTCTCATTGCCTCTGGACATGTGTAAAAATCACTTTTAAGGTATGGCTAAACCACTTCCAGATTAAGGGGGTCATTACAAAATTGGCGGTAAAAGCCGCTTACCGCTGTGCAGACGACCGCCAACACACCGCCGCGGCCGCAGAATTCCGCCAAAGCTATTATGACCCACAGCTCGGAATCTGCCAAAATTTAGGCACACACACAAGTCTGCCACACCAAAGGTCAGTGATAAACTGGCGATACCAAAACCGCCACCTTCACGCCAACAGGAATACGCCCACACTATCACGACCCACGAATCCACGCAGCGGTCTTTTAACCGCAGTATTCCATTGGCGGTACACACCTCCGCGCTCAAAATACACACACTCTTACAAAACACTACCACATTGGACAATTCCAAATACACACACCTGATACACATACACACACCACTCCCACACATCCAATACAATATAAAACACACACCCACATCACCCACAAACCCCTATGACAAAAATTGCGACAGATGGCCAGAGACACCACCAGAAACAACACTAGCATCCACAGGCACTCAACACCATCACTCACACAACATCCATGCACCTCACACAACACACCCCTAAATACCACCCCACACATCACAACACACACCACCCACACATCACCCACACCACACCATGGCACTGCAAAGACACCCCTGGTTTTCTGAGGAGGAGCTCAGGGTCATGGTGGAGGAAATCATCCGGGTCGAGCCACAGCTATTCAGATCACAGGTGCAGCACACCACCATAGCTAGGAAGATGGAGTTATGGCGCAGAATCTTGGACAGGGTCAACGCAGTGGGACAGCACCCAAGAACACGGGATGACATCAGGAAGAGGTGGAACGACCTATGGGGGAAGGTGCGTTCCGTGGTCTCAAGACACCAGATTGCAGTTCAGAGGACTGGCGGCGGACCCCCACCTCCTCCCCCACAACTAACAACATGGGAGGAGCAGGTCTTGGCTATACTGCATCCTGAGGGCCTCGCAGGAGTAGCTGGAGGAATGTACTCTGGTAAGTCAAATCTTAACTACTTCATCCCCCACCCTACCTGCATGCTATCACATACCCCCACCCTCGCCCTCACCCCCATCACTCCAACTCCTCACACATGTCCCACTATCACAAACCACACATCCCAAACCCAAGCCCTGCATGCAACACCAAAGCATGGACACTCATCACCAAGGAATGGCCACTGCACATACCCATAAATCCCCCTAAACCATTATCACACAAGGTCCCACACAAGAATGCAAGCACTGGGGTACAGGGTCACCCACCCATTGCACACCATGGCACATACATATGCAATAATCATGCCTTTACACCCCTGCAGGACCCCTACCCAACGTCACCGGACGGGAGGGTCCAGACATGTCCACTCCACCCACAGAAGAGGCCCACAGTGATGACAGCAGCTCTGTCCAACTGGATCTAGATGACCAGCCTGGCCCATCTGGGACCTCGGGACAGTCGGTTCCCCTCACACAATCACAGGCCACTACAGAGCTTCCCCCCCTCTGGAAACACCAGCACAGCACCCACCCAGCGGGCCCATACCTCTGTCCCCAGGACACGTCAAGCAGCAGTGTGTCCACCACTACAGGGAACCCAGGCTAACCCACCACCCCAACAACACCAGGGACCTGGGGGCAGTGGTAGTGGTGACACGATTCAGGGGACAGAGGTCCAGGAACACAGGGGAACTGGGAGGCCTGCTGTGCGACAGGGGGAGGACAGGCCCAGGGAACCCACTCTCCACGAGGCCCTCTCCAACATCATGGGAGCCTACCACCATTCCCAGGAGACAATGGCAACGGTACTGGCCAAGTTTCAGGAGACCAAGCGGCTGCAGGAGGAACAGTATTTGGGGTTCAGGGAGGAACTCAAATCCATCAATACCACCCTGGGCACCATTGTAGGGGGGCTGAAGGAACTCATCAACACCAGGAGGGACACTGTGGCACAACAAGGGGCCCCTGACACTAGCCTGGACGATGAACTGCCCACCACTTCTGCCAGCGCTAGTGGACAGGAGACACCGCCACAGGACCACCACACCAGCACCCCAGCCCCTGCAGATGGAGAACCACCCCGCAAACGGTCCCTGAGATCTAGGACAAACACAGAGAACAATGCCAAGACACCCGCCAAGAAATGAGACCACCCTGATTGTCATCCTTCTGTTCCACTTTGTCACCCTGTCCATACTTAAACTACCCTAGCTCCACTTCCTATGCCCCTTTGGACAATGCACCTGTGAGACTAATAGACTGGACTCTGCCATGGACATTCCTCCACCATCACCCCTGACCAATTTACAACCCCCTCCACTATTTTGCACTTAAATAAACACCCTTAAATCACAAAACAACCTGGAGTCAGTCTGTGCTTTCCAAAATGTGTATTTGCAATAACTGTGGAAAAATACTATATCCAATGTATTGTCAACCTACCTATGTCACACAGCTCTAGTCCATGCGGAAATAAAGCAGATGTCACAAAGTGGGACCCACATCTGTGAAACTGAAAGGGAAAGTGACAAATCAGGGTCCATACACTGGGTGAAAGTGACAGACAGATGAGAGGTAGAAGAATTAAATCAGATGTAGCAGGCAGTGTTGTCTTCTTACCTTTGTCTCACTGAAAGTATTGAAGAATCACCGTGTTCCTGTTGTCTATGTCCTCTTTTTCTGCTTCCTCGTCTTCACTGTCCACAGGCTCCACAGCTGCCACAACACCTCCATCTGGACCATCCTCCTGCAGAAAAGGCATCTGTCGTCACAAAGCCAAGTTGTGAAGCATACAGCAGGCCACGATGATCTGGCACACCTTCTTTGGTGAGTAGAATAGGGAGCCACCTGTCAGATGGAGGCACCTGAACCTGGCCTTCAGGAGGCCGAAGGTCCTTTCTATAATCCTCCTAGTTCGCCCATGTGCCTCATTGTAGCGTTCCGCTGCCCTTGTCCTGGGATTCCTCACTGGGGTCAGTAGCCATGACAGGTTGGGGTAACCAGAGTCACCTGCAAATGTCGAGGGACAACTGTTAGACCCACACTAACTCTTAGGGACATCCCCAGACCCAGACACCTAGGGCCGTATTTATACTCCGTTTGCGCCGAATTTGCGTCGTTTTTTTCGACGCAAATTCGACGCTAAACTAACGCCAACTAACGCCATATTTATACTATGGCGTTAGAGGCGAATAGCGCCAAAGTTCCCGGAATGTGCGTCATTTTTTAGCGTGAACCCCTTCCTTGCGTTAATGATATGCAAGGGAGGCGTTCCCGTCTAAAAAATGACTCCCAGGCCTTTACGTGGTATTTATACTCCCGGGCAAAAGAGACGCCCGGGAGTGGGCGTGGCTAAAAACGGCGCATTTGCGCCGCTTTTTAACGCCTGGGTCAGGCATGGCGTTAAGGGACAAGTGGGCTCAAAATGAGCCCAGAGTGCCCTCCCCTGCCCCCAGGGACCCCCCCTGCCACCCTTGCCCACCCCAGGAGGACACCCAAGGACGGAGGGACCCATCCCATGGACATTAAGGTAAGTTCAGGTAAGTATTTTTTTTTTTATTTTTTGTGGCATAGGGGGGCCTGATTTGTGCCCCCCTACATGCCACTATGCCCAATGACCATGCCCAGGGGACAGAAGTCCCCTGGGCATGGCCATTGGGCAAGGGGGCATGACTCCTATCTTTACAATGATAGGAGTCATGTTGATGGGGGATGGGCGTCGAAAAAAAATGGCGCAAGTCGGGTTACGACGATTTTTTCGACGTAACCTGACTTGCCCCATTTTAAGACGCCCATACGCCATTTTCCCCCTACGCCGGCGCTGTCTGGTCTACGTGGTTTTTTCCCACGCAAACCAGGCAGCGCCGGTCTGATTGCGCCGTCTAACGCCATTCCATAAATACGGCGCCCGCATGGCGCTTCAGAATGGCGTTAGACGGCGCAAAACTTTTTGACGCTAAACTGCGTTAGCGCAGTTTAGCGTCAAAAAGTATAAATATGGGCCCTAGTCACACTGTATTGGGTCCATGTCCTCACCTAATAGCCACACACAGTGCCTCTGGAGTTGCCCCATCACATAAGGGATGCTGCTATTCCTTAGAATGTAAGCGTCATGCACTGAGTCAGGAAACTTGGCGTTCACATGGGAGATGTACTAGTTGGCCAAACACACCATCTGAACATTCATAGAATGGTAACTCTTCCGGTTTCTGTACACCTGTTCACTCCTGCGGGGGGGACCAAGGCCAATGTGTCCCATCAATGGCACCTATGATGTTGGGGATATGTCCCAGGGCATAGAAGTCACCTTTCACTGTAGGCAAATCCTCCACCTGAGGGAACACGATGTAGCTGCGCATGTGTTTCAGCAGGGCAGACAACACTCTGGACAACACGTTGGAGAACATAGGCTGGGACATCCCTGATGCAATGGCCACTGTTGTTTGAAAAGACCCACTTGACAGGAAATGGAGTACTGACAGCACCTGCACTAGAGTGGGGATTCCTGTGGGATGGCGGATAGCTGACATCAGGTCTGGCTCCAACTGGGCACACAGTTCCAGGATTGTGGTACGATCAAGTCTGTAGGTGATAATTACATGTCGCTCCTCCATTGTCGACAGGTCCACCAGCGGTCTGTACACCGGAGGATGCCACCATCTCCTCACCTGCCCCAGCTGACGTGCTCTATGGAGGAGAACAGCGAGCAGAGAGTCAACCAACACTGAGGTACGAAAACACAACTTTATTCCATACTTTTTGAAAATCGATATATGCCTGTATTAGTGTTTATGCAAGGCCAAGATATGTGTGACGCAGTCAAAATTAATGCCATGTGGCCCCCTGGAATGGCAGCTGCCTGACCTGTAAGGTGGGACAAGGGGATATGAGGTAACTGCACTGGCGTTGTACACCGCCGCGGGAGGCGGTCGAAGACCGCGGCGCAATCCTGCATTGGTTAACATTGGACCCTATGGGTCCCAGGAGCCAATGATGATGTACGCTGGCGGTGACTGTACGCACTGCTGCGGACATCACCGCCATTTTCTCTCTGTTCACTCACTTGATACCTGATCTTCGATAGGAGAGGACCTACACTGCAAGTGCTGCTGTGACCTCAGTCTGGAAGAGACAATGGCTCATATGTCTGGGGAAAGGGCCCCTGCCTTCAGCACGGAAGTTGTAGAAACTAGTGGATGGGGTGCTCCCCCAGTACACGCTACTCTACGGTCCTCCAGACAAACAGGTAAGTACACTGTGAGCATGCCGAATGGGCAATGCCTGTGTGGAGTGGTGTGGATGAAAGATAGGGGGGGAGAATGAGGCGTGCATGAAACGACGGTGAGTGCATGTGTGTCATGGCAAGGGTAGGGATGCGGGCCAATGACTGTGTCGGTGCGGACGGTTATATCTTCTCCTTTTCCCCTGTACTATTCGTGTAGTTCAGCGCCCACCAGAAGAAGGATATTTGGCGTGCCATCACTAAGGAAGTCCGGACCCTGGGGGTCCACCACAGACGGGGCACCCACTGCCGGAAAAGATGGGAGGACATTCGCCGTTGGAGCAAGAAGATGGTGGAGGCCAAGCTGGGGATGGCCTCCCAACGTGGGAGGGGTGCCCGTCGCACCATGACCCCCCTGATGTTCCGGATCCTGGCGGTGGCGTATCCGGAGTTGGATGGGCGCTTGAGGGCATTACAGCAGCCACAAGGGGGTGAGTACACTCATTCTGCTGATTCAGCACGCATTGTAGGTGTCTGGGTGGGGGAGGTGGGCTGTAGGTTCCCCTAAGCCAGGGCGAGTTTAGTAGGCAAGGTCCCTTCTTAACGCAGGCCATGTGGCACCCCACCCCACCTGTGTTCAGAGCCAACTACACCTAGTCAGGCTCCTGTGACTTCCATGTGTGCAGCAATCGGGCATAGGCCTTGTACCCCATGTCCAGTGCAGGGGGCTTCTGTGTCTGTAGTGTCCGCCAACGGTAGTCGTATTGCATGCACTCAACATGTCTTTCTTCTGTCTCCCGCCCCCTTTTGTGGTCTCCCTGTTCTTGTGTGCATTAGCATCATCAAGCAGATGAGCAGTGGCACCGGAGCAGGAGGGAGCTGCACCCACATGGCCCTGGAGGGCGACACAACAGAGTCAGAAGCCACCAGTGGGACGGAGGGCGAGGGGAGCTCCACGGCGGGGACAGGAGCTGAAACCAGCGACACAGACTCCTCCTCTGATGGGAGCTCCCTTGCGGTGGTGAGCCCCTCTGTGCCCCCCGCATCTACAGGTACAGCCCCCACCCCCCCTACCAGCACCGCCCTCCCAGGAGCCCCTCAGCGTGTGCCCCGTGGCCGCTCACCCAGGAGGGTGGGCATCTCCTTTGCCCCAGGCACCTCAGCCCCTGCCAGCCCTGCTGCCCTCAGTGAGGAGGCCATTGACCTCCTCAGGTCCCTCACTGTTGGGCAGTCTACCATTTTAAATGCCATCCAGGGTGTAGAGAGGCAGTTGCAACAGACGAATGCATACCTGGAGGGCATTCATTCTGGTCAGGAAGCCCAACGGCAAGCTTTTCAGACTCTGGCCTCAGCACTGATGGCAGCCATTGTTCCTGTGTCCAGCCTCCACCCTCCAACTTCCCCCACCCAGACCCAAATCCCTGTACCTCAGCCTATCCCAAGCACACCATCAGACCAGCATGCACACACCTCAACACACAAGGGAAGCTCAGGCAAACATAAGCACCACACATCCCACAGGCACTCACGCAAGCATCATACACATGCAGACATAGCAACATCCACTGCCTCCACTGTGTCCCCCTCCTCCTCGTCTCCCTCCTCCCTCCCAGTCTCGTCTCCACTCACAACTGCATGCACTACATCTTCAGCCACTACCTCCATCACCAGCACACCCACCACCACACCCCGCTCACTTGCACTCCCCACCCCCACTACCATTCACACATCCCCTGTGTCCTCTCCCAGTGTGACTGTGAGCCCACCTCCCAAGGTACACAAACGCAGCCACACACCCACCCAACAGCTATCCACCTCACAACCCATGCACCTTCACCCAAAGTCAGCAAACGTACACCTCCTACAACCACTACCTCTTCCTCCACTCCCAAACCCCCTCCATCTACCCGTCCCAGTGTGTCCAAAAAAACTTTTCCTGTCCAACCTTGACCTCTTTCCCTCACCTCCCCCACTCCTTCAGTCGCCTAGGGCACACCTTTCCAGGTCCCAACCCAGCACCTGCATCTGCGGGAAACAGTGGTGCCATTAGTAACCGGCTTCTGAAGTGCGCCAAGCAGCAGGGCAGCCAGTGTGCCAAGAAGCCAGACCATGGACAGTCCCCCACCTCAAAAGCACAAAAAGTTGGCCACTGCCTGGCTGGAGAGAGGCAAAACACCTACCACCAAAGCCTCTCCCAGGAGTACAGTTGGGAGTGGGAAGACAGCTGCGCCACCATCCAAGGTGGGGAAGGGGCACAGAAAAACAGGCAAGTTGACGAAAACCTGCACAGCGGACAAGACCGCCGCCAGCCCCGCTGCCAAGGACACCGTCGCCACAAGCACCTCTGCCAAGGACACCGCCGCCACAAGCACCACTGCCAAGGACACCGGCGCCACAAGCACCGCTGCCAAGGACACCGCCGCCACCAGCACTGCTGAACAGGACACTGCCGCCACCAGCACCGCTGAACAGGACTCCGCTGCCACCAGCACCGCTGAACAGGACACCGCCGCCACCAGCACCGCTGGACAAGACACCGCCACCACGAGCACCGCTTAACAGGACACTGACGCTACCAGCACCGCAGGCCAATGAGCGCCAAAAGCTCCGACGCTACTGAGGCCGCCACGAGCAGGATGAAGCACTCTGGGCACCAAGCCCCCTCCAGAACCAGTGGAGATTCACATCTACTACCGCAGTCCTTGGCAGGATGAAGCACTCTGGGCACAAAGCCCCCTCCAGAACCAGTGGAGAAAGGCATCCACTACCTCAGTCCTTGGCAGGATGAAGCACTCTGGGCTCCAAGCCCCCTCCAGAACCAGTGGAGACTGTTATCCACTTGTGAGACTGTGGCTTTGCACTCCCCAGGATACAGCAGTGGGCAAACCACCCACTGTAAAGAATTGTGAGACTGTGGCTTTGCACTCCCCAGGATAGAGCAGTGGGCAAACCACCCACCGGAGAGACTTGTGAGACTGTGGCTCTGCACTCCCCAGGATAAAGCAGTGGGCAAACCACCCACTGGAGAGACTTGTGAGACTGTGGCTTTGCACTCCCCAGGATACAGCAGTGGGCATGGAGCCCCCTCGTGGATCTGGCATCGTGCACTCATCCGGCTGAGGTGACCCCCCTTCCCTTTCCCCTGAGGTGCCTGTTGTATTTCTATCTGATGCCCCAGCAGTGTTCTCTCCATTTTGATTGGGTATCTTGTGTGGGCCTCGCCCATGCATTTTGGGCCCAGTGGTCCATGGACTTTAATAGTGGAATACCTTGGACTTGTATTCTTGGTGTATATATTTGTTAATAGTGTAAATATATATATATTTTTGATTACTGTATTTTAATAGATTACAAACGTTCAACTAATTTCCTTTTGTCCTTGCATTCTTCCAGGGGGGGGTTGGGGGTTGTAAATGTAATGTATCAACATGTACTTGTGTGTGTGTTGTAGTGGGTGAGGGTGGGGGTGGGAGTGTTGCGTGTTGCGTGTGTGTGTGTGTCACTCTTTTTTTTCTCCCCCCTCCCGTGTCGTAGGTGCAGTACTCACCGTGGTCTTCGCCCCCGTCTTTGAAGTTCCTGGTAGAGGAGCAGGAAGACAAAGGCTGGGAGTATCTGGAGCTCGGGTTCCATGGCGTCCTGGTTCCTCGTGGGGTGTGTAGAGGTGAGCGTTTTCCCTTCCAAGTCCTGTTTCTGCTGTGTTTTTGTTCACTGTGAATCCACCCCGGAAAAGGTGGCGGATTGGACTGTTGTAGAACCTTGTCTTCCGCCTGTCTGTTGGCGGTTACCGCCGCGGTGTTTGTACCGCCGTGGCGGTCGGAGTGTTAAAGTGGCTGTCTATGTTGGCGGTTTCCGCCACGGTCGTGATTCCATTTTTTTTACCGCCGCTTTAACACCGACTTCCAGGGTTGTAATGACCACCTAAATGTTTTTTGTCTCTTCCGAATTTCTTGTTTTTTCATTAATAGTAAAGTCTTTGAGTTCAGCAATTTCTTTGTTTATTTTATCTAATAATGTTTTCACCCCAGTAAGAAAATGGTTATCTTTAACCTCCTGTTCTAAAGCCAAAATCTCTTCAAGTTGTTTTTTAGCAAGTCTTTGTGCAGTTTCAATTGTAAGAACCATAAGATCCCTACTGCATTTTGTGCCTATGCAACTGTACCTTTTTCTTGTCATAACCATTTAGTGCCTGCAACTTGTATCCTGGCTGAAATGACTAGGTATATTTGGCAGTTAGCCTTTGTATATTCCTCCCAGACACCCACACGATACAGTGACTGGATATTGGCAAGTGGGGCCATCCTAGCAGGATGAAGGGGCGGAACTGTGCACAGCCCCACCTGCACTTCAAAGCCCTTGCCTCAGTTCACACACAAAGAACTTCAGACTAGTCTATCATGGCTGCAGATGGACTGGGACCAGGGTAGGGAGGCAGGAAATTCCATATGCTTCTGCGAGAGGAAAACTGCAGAAGTTTTTTTCTCTTCAAACCTGGCGCCAGCAAAAAAATTGAGATCCTCATACTTACTCTTTAGTTCACTTCTAGAGCTGCGGAAGAACTCTCAGAGAACTGCCCTGCTGCCTGTCGCCTGCTGTGTACTTTAGAAAACTGCCCTGCTGCTGAAGACCTGCTTTCCCCCTTGAACCCAACACTTCCAGAGTGACTCCAAGGGCTAGTTGGCTGGCTTCCTGATCAAGGACTTGGGACAGAAAAGTCTCCAATCATCTTGAACCTGCCACTGGACCCAGCCTGAGTGAGTCCTATTCCTACAAGTGGTGGTGCACCTTAAGTCCTGGACCCTTGGAAATCGTTCTAAAAGTGCCCAAATAGCCAAAATCCAAAACTTGAGACTTAAAACATTTTCTGCCAAAAGGTGCTCTGAGAACTGGGAGGAGCCCAAGACCTACCTGCTCGCTGATCCGCCTAAGATGCATTGCCGGTTAGCCTGACTTCATGGCAGCTCCGCTATGTTCTTCTCCACAGCAGCAAATTCTGTTCAGCGGCTCTTCACAGAAGGGGTATCCTGCCTCGTGGAGCCCTCGTTGGCTACAGCCTGCAGTTTTGCCCCGCTGGAGACTTCCAACTTCCATAAAAGAGACTAAGGGCCTGATTCTGATCGTGGCATGTACACCGGCAGCCCATGGCAGCCTTGGACAGGCCGCGAAGCTGGCAGTATCCCGACTGCAGAATTCTGAGTTGTCCGCAGGGCAGGTAGAGTGTTGGCGCCGCAGTTATGGTGTGGCACGCTTCGGCTGTAGTAAGAGCCTGAAGCCAATGCCAGCCATGCTGCGGGGCAGCCACCCACTCAGGCGCAGTGTCCTTGCAGTATCCCTAGCAAGTGACACAGTGTGTGCACCGACTAGCCGGCACTGGGGTGCAGGGAGTGAGCAATAGCACACATTACAGAAGGGTAGATTCGCCCTAAGGCCATTATTGTGGCCCTTTTCATGCCTTACCACTGACATGCACCTGGCGGGGACTCCGCCAGATGAAGGTCGGCGGAAAGGCAGGTCCTGATATGCCCGGCGGCTGATTTTGTGGGCCCACCTCCATTGACCGCCTCCACTACCACAGCAGTGTTAGCAGTGATGTCATGGTAACGGCGGTCCTGAGGTCACCGCCAAATCATGATTGGGCTGTTAGACCGTGAGGAGGTGGCGGTCTGACCACCAAAAACTCGACAGCAGAACAGTGCCCGCAAAGTTCGGAATTGGGCCCTAAGTCTGAACATAGAAATCTTACCCTCAGCTTAGTCCAGTGACTCCCTGACAATGATGCCTCCTTCTCAGAGACCGCTGGCTGCCTTGCCCTGCTGAAATTTACTTCTCAGGCATTTTTCTTCAAAAACTCTTCAAAGTCTGAAGGTGAGAAGAGACCAGGTCCAACCCACGGTCAGCCATAACTTTTGTCCTAATCTCGCACAACTAGATGTCCGCAGTTAGCACTTTGATTTTTTTAGGTGCTATTTTTCACTTTTAACTTTCAGAACTCCAGTTTTACTGATCGGAGTTTTGTCATTTTGGTGTCAAATTATTTATTACATTTTACTCTTTTTTTCTAAATTTGTGTGAGAGTTTTCCTGTGTTGTGTTTTCACTTTATTACTGTTTAATTCCTGCATAAATACTATGCATTGCATCTAATTTAAGCCTGACTATTTTTGTGCTAAGCTACCAGAGGGTTAAACACGGGTAAATTTAGTGACTTTTTTGTGGTTCACCCTGACAAGAATTGTGTCTGTCCCTTGAGTAGTGATTCACTCCTTCAATCAACAACATAATTTATCACACTGTTGCTATGAATGGAAGGTTTTTAATGTCTGCAGGTGTGTTCAATGCATTTCAAAGTGTATATGAAATCCTTGTAGTTTTATTCTATGTAAATGTATCTTATGTGGTTATCCAGAAGAATGGGGCTCCAGCCCTCTTAGGACTACCTAAGACAACCCTGCCGTAGTGGCTTTTTTCCTGGGTCCTTTTTGCCTCCAATTTCCCAGAGGGACGTGAGACACCTCTTTGATGAGATTTGCACAGCAATATCTAGTTCTGTACACAAACTAGCCTAAATGTGTATAAACTCACTTACTTACCCAGGGAAGATCCCAAGCCTCCAAGATCAGGATCTTATTTTGTGGACAAACACAACATAATTCACCCTCCAGGTATCATCTCTGCACTTGCAGGATTCCCTAAGCTTGTAAAATACAAAGAATACTGGCACTCTTACAGGCATTGCTTTTTTCCAGGGAAGAAGACGACAAATGAGATGGGCTGGAAACTGGGCCGCAATGAAGGATGACTGGAGGGCATATGTAAAGATAAACACATTGCTAAAACGTTCATTGACAAGCATTGCACAAGACATTGTAGGAATCACTGTCAGACTCAACACTCCTATTGCTCTTTACTAATCTCTTTCACACAGCAGCAATCATTTACATTTAAAAACTTTTTTCACAGAACAGAAAGCCTGGAAAGAAAATGAAGGTCTTATTTTGTGTCAGTGTCCAAACGCTGTCTGGACATATCTTCAATGAAAACTTTCTTTACTGCTCTTCCTACAGCTAAGCAACATTTGTCCTTGCCATGTCTGCAGGTACAAGTAAAGAATGAGGGCTATATGTGATCCTGAGGCGCCTCACCCATTCCAAACAAATTGAATGTTGGGGCTCTCAGAAGAGAATAGGCTACCCTATGACGGAATTTCTAAGCATTATCACTGAATTTTGTTTCTACACGATCGCTTGTGCATGCTCCAAAATCTACATAGGAGCTATTAACAGACTGGCCAAAGAAAGGTAAATGTAGCATCTGAGATATAAGATCCTTTAAAGCATTTGACAACCGGTATCATATGTTACGAAAGATTTTATTACGTTTATTGTACATATTTTCAGTTTTTGTTTTGTTTTTATCAGTAGCTTAATATTTTGTGGTTACAACTGTAGAGGTCTGCTCATCTTGTGAAATCCATGCAGTACTCTCAATATAGCCACCACTTTAAAAAACTTAGGGTGTCATTTACAAGAAACTGGTGCATCAGAATCAATGCACCAGTTTCCTTGTGCCAGCCCTGGAATCCCCTAACGACGCCATGGTAGTGCTGTATTCATGATACAGTGCTCCATGAAGCACGTTTCCACAGATGCGTCAGAAATGTGGCTGCATCTGTGGTGCTAAACCAACGGATTGCAGGACTACAGTAAAAAACAAAACAAAAAAACGCTACTCCAGCAATGCAAGGGGGGGTACAATGTTAAAAGCCCAGCATCACTTTGACGCCTGCTCTGAGCAAGCATTACAAAATTGACGCTGTGAAGGTGCAGAATGGCGAAGTGAAATCTTGTGTCAATTCTGCGTAGCTTTTAACGTGGGAATGCCTACATTGCATACATTATACATGGCGTAGGTATAATATGGAGGAAGGCTTTACAAACTGGCGCAATGATCCCATTGTGGGAGTGAGTAGATTCTGGCACACTGTACGGGACCGCTTTGTGCCACCGCTGTGCAAAAAAATATATGAAGCAACGGTGGCACAAGGGGCTTGTAAATAAGCCCTGTAGTATTCATGGCATGGAATTGATGCTGGATTGCTACAGGTTATCATGCTTCTTTGGAAGTACAACTTTATAAATTTGAATTGCTTAGATACGTTTCCTTCCTGCGACCTCTATTACTTCTATAGTTCCTTAATTGCAAATATATATATATTTTATATATATATATATAAAACAAATTTTCACTGAAAAACCAAAGGTTTCAGGGACGTTATAGAGTTATCTGAAGTAACTATAACTCATGCCCCCGTCATGCATTTTTTTCGTCAAAGATTTTACAGCAAATATTACATTGATACTATCAATGATGTTACCGAAGATGTCATCAGTGCCATAATTTGTGGGGTAATTAGCAGTGCATAGTGAGGACAGGAGTTATCGTTACCTTAGGGCATGAGTTATAGTTACTTGAGATAACTATAACTATAACAGGGGTATTTCTATGGTTTTATATGTTTAAAATGTGTTTATAACGTCCCTGTAACCTTTGGTTATTTAAGTGAATTTCTCTGTTTTTTTAAATTCTATTTCCTAACTATAATCTCCCAGTAACCTTTATTTTTTTTCAGTTAATTTCTATGATTTTTTCAATGTAAAGTAATTTACATCACTATACGTTAATCCACCCACTGCCGCACACGGCCTTAGGCCATACATGGTGGTGGCTGGTCGCAGGGCCTGGCCTGTGGCCAGGCCGTATGACCAATCCCTTATAACCACCCAACCTAGTGATGTGCATGGCCTTTGGCCGTGCATAGTGGGTTTGGCCTCAGGTCTATGTGGCCCCCCCTCCCCCAGCCCATTTCGACAATGGGGACCCCATCCCTTGGGGTCTGGCCTTCTAAAATTTGTTTTTTTTGGGGAAGGTAGCTGCGTGCACCCCGTTCCATGGCCGATTTCAGTCCCTGGGACCCTCTCCTCTGGGGCCTGGCATATATGTATTTTTTTGGGGAGGCAGGCCGTGTGCTCCCCTCCCCATGCCGATATCGGCCCGATCTCCCCGGGCCGATCTCGCATTCCCCAGGGGCAGAGAAAAAGGGGGGTTGCAAAACACTTTTTCCCCATTCTATGTCAACGGGATTTTTCTAAATTTTGCACACAACTACAGCCCGAACATTGAACCGAATTACACCTAATGTGGCAGAAAGCTAAATCTTAGTCCCAAAAGCACACATTTGTGATTTGGTGTAAATTCATTCAGCGGTTTTGGAGAAATTAGAGTTTAAAAAATATGGATATATTGAGATGCGGGTCCTCCACGTATCTGACTGTCCCCGTGTAGATATCTGATTGGCTGCCAACATTTCAACCAGGAAGTGTTGGCAGCTATCCAAGGACTTGGCTTCAGCTGAGTCCCAGAAAAAAAGTAAATAAAAAGAAAAGGGGCCCAGGTAGAGACACCCTGACCCCTTAGCTCTGGTGCTGGGGTCCCAGAGGGACCCTGCCAGGGCTTAAAAGCATTTTTTTTAAACAGCAGAAAAATCTGTGGATCAGGATCCGCACATTTTAATGACGTTTAAAAAAAAAAAAAAATAGGCAGTTTCCCACCCTTTTCATTAAGCCCTCCGGGTGGCCGAAGTCCTGGGGGCATGTGAGAAATAAAGAGGCGGGGGAACTGTCCAACCCTCCCCCCCCCCCCTCGGGCATCCCAAAGCCAACCTTGGAGACCACCTTGGGGCGAAAATTTTGTTTGATGCGGGGGCGATGTAATGTGGAATGAATAGTTAGTCCTGGCCCCAAAATAGGCCTGGGGAGGATGGCTGCACCCCCCCCCCCAAAAAAAAGATTAAATATTTAGGCCGGGCACTAGGGGATAGAGATCCACCTGTGGAGGGCATGGCAGCCAACCCCCGCTGCACAAGGGCAGAGTTGGGTGGTTATAGGGGTTGGTCCACCCATGTTGCGCACGGCCATAGGCCGTGCACAGTGGTAGTTGGACTAACATATAGTGTAGTAATGAAAATTAATTTACATTAAAAAAAAGTAGAAATTCACTGAAAAAATGCAAAGGTTTCAGGGATGATAGAATAAGGAAATAGAATTACAAAAAATTGAAACTCACTGAAAAAAACAAAGGTTACAGGAGCGTTATAGTTAGGCTCACATTTCACGTGAACAAAAACAGTGAAATTCAGCAGTTATAGTTACCTCAGCTAACTATAACTTGCGCCCCCGTAATGCACTGCTTATGACCTCACATATTACATCACTCATGAAAAGGTCAGTGACATCACTAATGACATCAATAATGATATCATCCAGTGAGTGTAAGTGGTTGTATAGATGTGTGAGTGTCTGTATAGGTGACTGGGTGTGTGTTTGCTTGTATGGGTGGGTAACATCCCTGTAACCTCTGTATATTTCAGTAAATATCAATATTTATATAAATATATATATATATATATATATATATATATACCCACACATATATATATATATTTATATATACTTTATAGATATGCATGTTATTTTTTCCATATATAAATATATATAAATACACACACACGCACACACATTTTATTTATTAACAGCTCAAATGTAATTACCAAACTACATTGAGCTATACCTTACCTTGTACCTTGGACAAGCCTCCCTTAATGAGGTACAATACTTCACAACATTTGTTGCTTGATTGATTTCTTGATTGTCGCAACCACCTATTATGTATAACTTTCAGCTTTTTATAAAATGTGTTCCTTTTGTCATCACACATGTGAATAATTTACTCCCACATCAATCTGTGCAAATTGTGATTAATTTTAATTAATCACGTTGAGACTATTGGGAAATATGATCTATGCTGTGTGTATCTCACTAGCAAGATGATCTGTGTACTAACATTTGGGAAGTACCTTTTGTGTTCCTTGTATTGATGAGACACATGATACAGGATTGTAGAGGTCTTAATTGGTGAACATGGCCAAAATGCTATTGGGTGTCACTTTAATATTACAGTACTTCCAAAAATATTGATGACAATATAATTAACCTTGTATATTCCATACATGGATGTAGCATTTGATATGAGACCTTAGGTGTTCTCTCTTGATGAAAATAGTCATAATACTATTGTGTGTCACCGTATTTATTACACTACCCCCCCAAAAACTAAATAGAATTAATGTCTGCTCTGTTTTTACATAGCTTCATTAATAACGTTGTGCTTCTAATTTGTTTCTGTTTTTGATATTTTTGCTGTTTTTAATTGATGATACACGGTTCCTCAAGAAAACATTTAAAAAATAAGCAGAATTATTCATTTCTTTTGATTTAGACTTCATTATTTGATGAGACAATGTGTTAACATTTGCTCTACAATTTAACAGCACAATCAAAACCTTAAAATTACTGAAACACACATTTCTTAGGTTGAATGTCATCATTCATGAAGTGCTTTTCTGCTACATTCCCACATACATTGTATTGTATTGTAATAGTATTTATAAAGCGCATACTAGCCCTGAAGAGGAGTCAAAGTACTTTTCGGCGAGTAGCATGATACTCCGGAACCTAAGAGGAATTAGTGGTGGATTAGTATAGGGAAATATGAGTTCAGTTTCAGTATTTTTATGAGTTAATTTGAGCAGAGGATTTGTGAGTTTATTAGTTAGACTGACTAGAGTAATGGAGGGAAGAATCCAGAAGCTTTAATTGGGAGTTTATAGTAATAGGATGAGGCTTGGAATGAGTAAAGGAGAGATGGAGGAGGGAATAGTCTGTGGAAAGGGTTAGGGAGATCATAGTAGCAGGAGGAGTTTTGGATGAGCCAAGGTGAGATAAATGAGGGAGAATTTATTAGGGTTGTTTGGGAGATCATGGTAGTAAAGTGAGGTTTGGGTGAGCTAGATGTGGAAGAGGAGGAAAGAGCTTAGGCAGGGTTATTTTGGAGATGAAGGTTGTAGAATAGATGTGGAATGAGTTAGAGTGGGGATGGAGGAAAGATTGATAGAGACATAACATATGGTGATGGATAGACACAGTAAAGCTTACAAGAGAGTAAATATATCTTATGTTTATTTATTTATAATTTTATTTAAATATATATAATTCTTTTAATCATTATTTTCTTTTTCTTCATTTTCTTTCTTTCTTATTATATTAGTATTTTTTTACTTTAATTTACTTATTTATAATTTGAGTTTTATTTATAGATTTTATTTTTTCATTTATTTTTATTTATACACACACATATACAGACATATATATATATATATATTCACATACATATACATATTTAATTGTAAGTGAAAATACATTTGTTAAACAGGTTTAAAGAGAATGTGTGTACTTTATTGTTATGGTAGCAATACATATTTCCTAACGAACTATACATATCTAGAATATACACATATTCAGATTAAAAATATTTATCAACACAGGCATATGCAGTCCATTGCTGTTTGAATATGATGGTATGAAGGAAAAAGCCAACTCTTGCGTAGTCTTCTGAAGACAAGATAGTTATCTGTGGATCTTATATTTGGGGGTAATGAATTCCATAGTTTGGCTGCATGAACGGAGAAGGATGTACCACCTATAGACTTTTTCTTGTATGGTGGTGTTCTAAGGCGGGTTGCCAATCTTGAGCGGAGGTTTCTTTGTTGAATATATTTGTTTATTTTGTTTCTGATAAAAAGTGGTCCTGTTCCATGTATAGCTTTATGGGTGATACAAAGCAGCTTGAAGGTGGATCTTCTGGCAACAGGTAACCAGTGTAGTGGTCTCAAGGGAGGGGAGATGTGGGCTTGTGGTTTTACATGTAATAGTAGCCTGGCAGCGGAGTTTAGAATACGTTGTAATTTTTTCATAATAGATAGAGATGAAACATGGTAGAGGTCATTGGCATAATCCAGTTTGGATAGTACAAGAGAGATAGTAGCCTGCACCTTGTGTGGAACTCCGAGGTGGGGGAAGATGTGTTGCAGAGGCTTCAAGGTGATGAAGCTCGTTTGTGCTAACTGTCCACTTGGGCATTCATAGTTAACTTGGAGTCCATGGTAATTCTGAGGTTTTTAACTTCCTTGGATAATTGAGGAGGTGGTCTGAGATCGTCAGGCTAGGCGCACAGTGGGTCATAATTTTTCCAGTCACCACATATGAGTATTTCCATTTTGGAGGCATTTAGTTTGAGATGGCTCCAAGTAATCCACTAATCAACAGCTCTGAGGCAACTGAAGATTTGTGAGCTTTCAATGTCTTTGGGGCATTACAATTTAAGTAGTATTTGTGTGTCATCTGCCTAGTTGTAGCATGCAAGTTAAAAATCATTGATCAGTTCTGGTAATGATATCATGTAGATGTTGAAAAGCAAAGGTGAGATGATTGATCCTTGGGGCACCCCTGCTTTTGAGAAATAGGGTTTGGATGACAAGGGGGCAGAATAGATAATATTAGTTCTGTTTTGAAGGTAGGATGTAATCCAGTCAAGAGCAGTCCTTCTATGCCGGCTTTGTGGAGTCTTCGATTTAGGGTGTCACGGTCAATCTTATCAAAGGCATCCGAGAGGTCCAAGAGAATTAGTGCAGCAACTCCATTGTGGTCGACTGTGTTTTTAAGATCATCCCAGATTGCTATGAGTGCTGATTCAGTGCCTCTTCGTGGGCAAAATCTAGTTTGGTAGTCTGAAAGTATGGAATTGTCTTCAATGAATTGTGACATCTGGGTGAATGCTGCTCTTTCTATCAGTTTGCCCATGAAAGGTCCATTTGTGATTGGTCTGTAGTTGTTGGGGTCCTGTGGGTCTAGGTTTGTTTTCTTTAATAACGGACATATGTATGCATTTTTCAGGTCTTCACGAAAAAGTTCCTATAGTTAAAGAATTGTTGCTGATTCTTCTTACAGGTGTGGCAGCAGAAGTAGATAAAAGAATGTTCTTGAAGATGTGTCGGCCAAGGGTTAGAAGAGAAGGGCAACTGGAAGGCCTACTTGCTTTGACCAAATCTGTAAAAATTACATCTAGGATGTGTCCAGCAATGTGTGTGGGATTGTGTACAATCTGATGTAGGTTCAATGCGACTAGGCCAGTGGTGATAGCTTTTGGATGGGGCATATTGGGTTTGTCAAACCAAATATTTATGCACCCAAGAACGCATAGGTTTGAGTATAATGTAATACGGTTTGAGACTGTATCTAGAAAGGCGTCTGGGGATGTTAAGTTGTTAGGTGGAGGTCTGTAAAGGAGGAGAAAGTTACAGGAGGAAGTTGGATTAGGGTGGCATCTGGTGAGGAGGGCTTCTTTTCCTTGTATGGAAATGTTGTCTGTTTTAATGAGATTTATTGCTTGTTTGAATATTATTGCTAGTCCACCTCCTCTCTTGCCTAGACGGGTTTGTGTGATGGTTTGATAGCCCGGAGGAACAGCTTCATGCAACACTGGGGCCATGTCATCTCCCAACCATGATTCTGTTATGAATAGTAAGTCAGGTTATGTGTCTGTGAGCAGGTCGTAGATGTGGTGCTTGTTTTTTGAGAGTGATCGAGCATTTATAAGCTGGCAGTTTAGAAAAAGTGTGTTAGTGGTGGTGTTGTTTTGTTTAGGAGAAGGGTGAGCAGTATATTTTGAGCTTGTAGCAGGCGTGTTGTTAGTTGTGATTACTGTGTGAGGGTCACAATAGTCCTGCTTTTCAGTATAGCGTTCCTCTTCCTGCATGCTAAGGAGGCATTTTGTTGGGTCTGTGTGTGTTGGCAGTGGACTTGGTGGCTGAGAGAGACATGAAGAGTGTATATTTTTTTGTACATAAGCCTTATTATGTAATAGACAAGGGGATGTGAAGTTGTTAAGAGTGGCATGTTGTTTATATTGTTTGCATCTGTTTTGTGTGGAAGGAGTATGGGTTGGGGTGGTGGAGGAGCATGTGGATCATAATGTAAGGCTCTAAATTGTGCAATGGATGAGAGGTGGGTAAATGAATGTTGCTGTGTTGGGGTGCTTATGGTAGATGTTTGTGAAGAACAAGAAAGTAGGGGTAAATATAGGCCAAGATTTGTATTCTTTGTGTAGTCATGAGGGTGGGAGTGGGTGTGATGGAAAGTATAATGAAAGTTTGTGTTATTTTGATGTGCTGATGTGTGTGATCTGTATTGTTTTTGAGGAATAGTTAGAGGGGATATTGATGTAGTGGTTTTCTGTGAAGGATGTATATGGGAGTTAGTGCTGGTGAGTGGTATTAGAGTATTACAGGGGGTCTTGATGTGCTTTTATGATGAGTGTATGATGTGTGTAAGAGGGGATGGATGTGTGTCAGGGGAGTTTGAGTTAGCAGTGATGACTGGAAGAGGTAATATGTGTGGTGGAGTGGAGTGTGAGGATTGTATGGTTGTGTAGTTGGTGAAGAGAGGGGAAGGGTGTTTGTAGATGGTGTGTTGGAACGCTGGGTTTATGCATTGTCATGATGAAAGGGGGTCTTTGTGGAGCAAACAGAGGATAGTGCTGTTGGTGTGTATGAACAGGAAGTGTGTACCTGGATGGCTGAAAGTAATGTATAATGGGCTTTTGTGTTGTGTGGGCGATGGCAGGTTGTGTTAGTTGGAATGGGCAGAGTTGTGTTTGCTGTGAGAATGAAGGTGTTTCACTGTTGTAGTTGTGGTGGATAGGTGTATAGGTGTGGTATATGGGGTTTTGTGTTGGTTGATGAGACGTTGCAATCTGTATGAGGTCAGTTTGTGAACAAGAGTTAGATGTCTTTGCTGATAATGTGTTTGCATGTTGATGGATGTATAGGGAGTAATGTCCCTTTTGGTGAATGGCAAATTGGGCAGCATTTCTGGCCCTAGGCCCTACCAGTCCCGATAAGGCCCAAATAGGCAACTGCCCTTGTCCTCTCCGCCCCTTGCCTCTCCGCCCGGGCTGAGATGCCCTGAGCTCTAAGCTTAAATAGCCCTACTGGCCAATAGAAACCTAGCCCTAACTAATCAGATCTGTAACCCTAAATCACACAACCAATGGGAGACCCAACCCTATTCGCCAATCATACCCCTAATCCTGACAACCAATCCCAACCCTAAAACCAGGATCCAATAGGAATTACAACCCTACTACCAATCACAAACCCAACCCTAAAAACCAAGAGCCAATAGGAATCTCAACCCTATTACCAGTCACAACCCCAAACCCTAAAAACCAAGAGCCAATGGGAATGTCAACCCTACTACCAATCACAAATCCAACCCTAAAACCAAGAGCCAATAGGAATCTCAACCCTACTACCAATCACAAACCCAACCCTAATCCCTAAGCCAATAGAAAGACCAACCTCAACAACCTATCACAACACCATATGCAACAACCAATGGAAACCTATATAAGGGCTAAGTTAACTGAAGCCCCAGCCCCTGTCGGAAGAGAGGAGGGAGCTGCTGCCCTATTCAGAATCTCCTTGGATACAGACAGGCTGAATCCACACTTCCAAGCTAACAAAGTCTACATTTCAGGTAAGGGAGAGATTGTGAAAAACACTGAAATACTGCTTGTCGCGCACTCCTAAACACACTCTGGTTAGCCACTGAGGTGTATGTAGCCTTTTTTACTTTACAAAGGAGGTGGGGTGGGCTTAATGCAGTGTTTTGCCACAAACTAGGAGGGAAATTTCAGACAGTCACCGCTAAAAAACAGCACTTTTAAAAGGCCAAGCTGCTGAAACACAGAAAGTCTACAGTAAACGGGCATGGGTAGCAGTAGAAAACACTTTAAAACAAATAATAAGATTTCCAAGCAAAGCCTGGGGCTCCTTACCTAGGTCTCCTAGGAATCCTTGATCTCTGGGCTATATTAGGGCACAGGGAAAAAGCTGAGAACACAAAATGTTTATATCAGATAACGTTTGTCGACTTGTTGCATCTGATACTAACTGGCTGAAAAATTAAACAAATGATCTCATCAATGCTAACAGCATCTGACTTCTGAATTGCATGATAGGAGTTGTATACTTTAATTTTAGAGTCTAGCTTTTTTATTTTATTTATTCTCAGCAATCCCAACCCTTTCTACTAAGAGGGTATTTTGTATGTTTTTGTTCTGTTTTAAATTTCATTGCTCCCTCTCATAACTAATTTTATTTTGATGTAACTATCAATTGTACATTGCTTTTTCCATGTTCTAAAACGTGTTTCTTTCTTAGTTCTCTTCTCTATAACCCATCCCTTCATGATGTAATTGTTGGTTTATGTAATTTATATGTACAGACTTCTAAGTCAAGATGAAGTTAAATATGTTTTGGCATTGTAATTGATTTCTTAGTTACAAAATGTGGTGGCCAAAAAGTGTTAGATATCCATTCCTTTAATTTTGAATAAAGTATATCGACTTTATACCTAAAAAAGAAATTTCAATACTTTTTGATTGAAACCTACAGAATAATTTGAATACTTTTTGACTGAATCAACTTCTTGTCGGTAGTGAATTGCTTTGGAATGGGCGGTCCTGTGTGGTGGGTTGGTTGTAATTATCAGCAAGGACGAATTTCCTTTAAGAGTCCACAGATTACACCCAGTCGACAAATGTCATAGGAAATGCATTGTTGTTTTGCTTATAACTTTGGCCCTGTTGACAAATCTTCACAAAACTTTTTTTTAAAGTGCTGTTTCTTGCCTAATTTATGCTTTGAAAGTTTAGGGGTGATCTGTCAAGTGGGGGCTGAGAAAAAGGAGGTAGTGTGGCAAAATGCAAAATTACTGTGCATTTTTATAAATTTCTTTAAGAAGCATTACCCCAAAAACTGCTGAACGGACTTACACCAAATTTGGCAGGAAGCTAGATCTTCATCCAGAGATTGTGCTTTTTATTATTTGGTGTAAATTTATTCAGACGTTTTTGAGAAATTAAGGTTAAAAAATAATTGTAAACCTGGACGGTTGGGTCTGTGATAGTCTCTTGAGAAGCTCACAGGAGTGCCAATTTAAAAATAGAGCATTTGAATTGGCCAGAAGGGAATTTTTTCCCCCCTTGGGCCAATTTGCTCCAGCGTGACTGAGCACTCTGATTGGCTGCTAGCAACATGAGAAAATGTTGGCAGACATTACATTTCTTGGGGACCTAGTTCCCTGTTCTGAAATTTAAAATAAATATATAAAGGGGCAAAGTAGGGACACCCTGCCCACCCAGGTTCCCTCCTCTTTTATAAAAACAGATGGCCCTGGTGGATGGGTTCCCCAGAGCCAATTAGGCTCAGGAGGGGGCTGTGCCACCCCTCCCTTTTTAAATAATGCATGGCCCTGGGGGATGGGGTACCTGGGGCCTCATAAGGCTTGGGGAGGGGAGCCACCTGGAACCCCTCTCATTTTAAAAAAGGACTGTAATGCAGTCCCAGGGGATGCAGGCCTAATAAGGCTTGTGAAGGGAGCCGACACACCCCATCCTTTTTTTTAAAAATGGACTGCCCCAATGGTGTCCCTGGGGCCAAAATAGGTTTAGGGAGGGGGTCCATTTGGCCCCTCATTCTCTTTTAAAAAAATGAATGGCTCCAGGGGATGGTGTCCCCGGGGCCTAAGAAGGCTTGGGAAGGAGGCCGCGCAGCCCCTCTCCCCTTTAAAAAAAAAAAAAAGCACGGCCCCGGGAATGGGGTGTCACAGGGCCTAATAAGGCTCACGGAGGGAGGCCTTACAATCCTCCTCCCCTTTTTTTATTGTATTTGGGCACAGGGGGATGGGGTCCTCGGGCCTATTAGTGGTCAGGGAGGGGGCTGCACACCTTGTCCCCTTAGATTTTGGCCCCAGGGAATGGGGTCACCATGGCCCAAGATGGCTCAGGGAGGGAGGCAGTGCCACCCCCTGCTCTTTTTTAATTGCATTTGACCCCAGGGGATGGGAATTTTACTAATTCTGTCAGTGACACTGAAGTTAATTGTTTTGATTTAAGAGTATATGTCAGAGGTAATAAAATTGATATTAAACAGTTTAGTAAATCAACAGCTGGAAATATGACGTTACATGCAGCAAGTTTTCATCCAAAACACCTTAAAGCTAGTATTCGATATAGAGAAATGTAAGATTAAAAAGGAACTGTAGTTGAGTCGATGATTTGGAAGTATGTCAAGAAGAAATGATAAACAGATTTTTAGAGCAAGGCTATCCAAGAGATTTATTAGAGAAGACCAAAAAAAGGGTGAGTCAGAAAGAGGAGGAGTCTCCGTTGTTTACAACAAAACACTGAGCAGGACAATGGAAGCTATTCACACAATTAAATTGATCACAACTTTCAGCAAATAAGACAAAGGGGGTCATTATGACCCCGGCGGTCGGAGGCAATGTGGCGGTAGTACCACCAACAGGCTGGCGGTACTTACTGCCACATTATGACATTGGCGGGTTGGCTGAAGTCACAGGTGCTCTTCCCTGGCCCCAGGGACACCCCCACGCCCACACAAGAGGGACACCACAGGATGTGGGACGCACTCCAGGTAAGTCCCGGTATATTTTATTTTTTTTCATGCTCAGGGGTCCTGACTTGGGGCCCCCTGCATGGCACTAGCCCCAGTGGCCATGCCATGCAGGTGATGGGTAGAGCTCCTGTGTTTACTAATACAGGAGCCATGTCCATGGCTGTTGTGTGCCAGAAAAAGGCGCTACACTGCTTAGAGGCATTTTTTTTTTGCCTCTAAACAGTGTAGCGCCATAATTAGGCGCACAAGCTCCGGTTTCCCCTACGCCTCCCCCACTCTGGTAGCATCTTTTACAAGGACACTAACAGGGCATTAGCGCCGGCTAGCACCTTCCATAAATATGGCGCCCGGCAGGTGTCTTGGAATGGCGCTTGCCGGCTCTATACATTTTCACGCAAAACTGCGCTAACGCAGTTTTGCATTAAAAAGTATAAATATGGGCCTAGACACATTATCAGACTGGAAAGCAAAATGCAAATGGTTTAAATAGTGAAGAAGACATGTTCACTTACCTTTAATTTTTCAGCTGAATTTATTCCCCCTCTTTTTTCATTTTTTTATTTTATTTACATTTTTCCAATTTTGTTAGTCAAAATTGATTTGATCAAAGGTACACATGACTAAGTAAATCAAGTTACTTCTTAATGAATGAATTAGGAAGACCGTTTGTCACTGACCATGTCATGAGTGATGTAATTTGTGAGGTCATAAGCAGTGCATTGCAGGGTAGTAAGTTATAGTTAGCTCAGGAAACTATAACTCCTGAATTTCTGTGGTTTTGTACGAGTGAAATGTGAGCCTAACTATAACGTCCCTGTAACCTTTGTTTTGCCAGTGAATATATATGAATATCTATCTATCTATCTATCTATCTATCTATCTATCTATCTATCTATCTATCTATCTATCTATCTATCTATCTATCTATCTATCTATCTATCCACACTGTCAGAGCCATCGTGGTCTGCTGGGTGTAGTCTGTGGACTCTTAACTGTGGTGTTCACCTACAAGTTTACACCCACAAATCACCCAAGTTATTGTTTGAGTTAATGTCCCCAGGATGCCTCCTATGTCCTTGGGTCTTTTAGGTGCTGGGCTCCTGTAATGGAAATTAGGAGTAGGCAAGCACATACCTGTGAAAGGTGCAGGGCCTGGCAGGTATGCAGCATCCTGTGTCACATCAAGGTTCTTTCATCGCATTAAAGAAAGTCCCACAAGTGCTTTATCAGGGATATCAACACAGCCATAGATTGGACAGAGCATTTCAGTGTCAGATGCTAAAAAACAGTTTGTAATTTTTTTGTTAATAAGTAAAAGAAGATTGGCAGCTGCGTAGCTGATCAAAGGTTGAGTTCCTACATAAGGGAACATGCTCCCTTTGAGACCATTTTATTCATGCTGCACCGGGTGACAATGACTATTGAATAATTTACTCTTTGATAGTAGAGGCCTGCAAAGATTTCTTGCCAAAGTTCACAATTGTATCTTGCATATGTCAATCACCCCCCCTCACCCCTCCCATAAGTAAGGGTAGGTGTCTTAGATGGGTCATGGCAATGAACTGACAGGGGGCTTCTATGTGGCGATTGTGTGGTGGACAAAGTCTGCAAAACTGTGTACAAGGTTGGAAGTTATCAGAAACTGGACTGTATTGTTAGCTTCTCTAGCATGCATTTCTCAAAGTCCAAATAAGTACTGTTGGCATAATCCAGTCTGGATTGCACCACAGCTATTTATGCCTACACACATTCTAATAAATTGAAAATTAACTTTCTTTTCTATAAAGAAAATCTAATTCACAAATCTGCAAACTTGTTAAACCATTGGTAGTTTGGCATTGTTATTAAACCTAGATTTTGGAATGGTGAAACTCCGTGTTCCTTTGGCCAGACATCCTTAGGCCAGAGTGGTGCAAAACCACCTCCCACCTTGCTGTTTTTTTTTATATTACTATAGAGAATTGTGATTACCTAAAAATGACCAGAAAAGTGAGGGTTCACTTAAACGAAAGTTACTTTTTTCAGTTTATTGACTATGCATTGTTTAACATCATTGTATCACAAAATACAAAATATTTATTATGTGTAAATTAATACACATTAGCTACTACTTGACTAAAACAAGAAGACATTCAGAAACTGTACATTTAAGAACTTAACACAAGAGCCTATGTTGTATTATAACCTCCTTACATGGTCCTTCATCCCTAGCTTTTTCAGATTAAGCTCAACATAAATCCTGTGATTAAGGAATGCAGATGCAGGTGCTAGTATTGTCACACTTCAAAATTTCAGGGCGGGCCACAATAAAGACAATCTCCATGAAAGTTAAATACATCAGAGGTACAGAAACAGTAGAGACAGACTGAAGAGTTAATAACAAAGCATTGACTACAGGGGAAGTGTTGCAATAGTGGTCTAAAGTTATGGCATTGTCAAAAGACAACTGAACAAGCATGTCACCCAATAGTGTCTTGCTGGTAGGAAAGTAACACATATACCTGACTGTCTGGCAACAAAAATACACTAAGGTCACAATTGGCTTTACCAATGCAATTGGCAATGCTGTACAGCACCGGAAAAAGCATTTTTATAGATGCTGCCAAGAGAAAATAAGCATTGGCAAAACCAATAGGTCTCACCTATGCAAGAGATATTGGTTTAGCCAATGTGTTTTAGCCATGCTGTACACCAGCATGACTGCTGTTCCGCATGGAGAACAATTAGTAGCTTAGAGTGGAGTGGTATAGAGTGGGGCGAAGTGTGGAGTGGCGAAGAGTGGAGTATAGTGTCATAGAGTGGAGTGTTGTGGAGTAGACTGGAGGGGTGTAGAATGGAATAGAGTGTTGTAGAGTGTCACAGAGTGGAGTGTCATAGAGTGTTGTGGAGTAGAGTCGTAGAGTGGAATGGCATAGAGTAGAGTGGCATGGTCTAGAGTGAAGTGGCATGAAGTGGAGTAGAGTGTTGTAGAGTGTCTTAGAGTGGAGAGGCATAGAGTGGAGGGTAAAGTAGAGTGTCATAGAGCGGAAGGGCGTAGAGTTGAGGGGCTCAGAGTAAAGTGTCGTAGAGTGAAATAGAGTGGGGTAGCACAGAGTCAAATGCCATGTAGCAAAGTGGAGTACAGTGTAGTGGCGTAATATAGAGTGGAGTAAACTGTCATAGAGTAGAGTAGAGTGGTGTAGAGTGGAGTGGAGTAAAGTGGCATGGAGTGTTGTAGAGTGGAGTAGAGCCGTAGAGTGGAGTGGCATAAAGTAGAGTGGTGTGACCTAGAGTGAAGTGGCATAAAGTGGAGTAGAGTGTCGTAGAGGGGAAGTTGTAGAGAAGCTTAGTGTGAAGTGGCATAGAATAGCATAGAGTGGAGTAGAGTATCGCAGAGTGGAGTGGCTTAGAGTGGAAGGGCACAGAGTGGAGTAGAGTGTTGTAGAATGGAGTGCTGTAGAGTGGAATATGCATGGTGTGGTAGTGCACTGCCATTACAGACAACACATTTTCAACTGAAAAAACAATTACATTTGCACAAACCATTTTACCGATAAACATATACAGTGCACAAACGATAATGTGTTTAAATGGCATCACCTAGTGTACTGATTTGTTTTGATCATATTAAAATATTTTTCTCCACTGCTCTTCTGAGTTACAACAAATACTTGCTTTGAACTTCTCTAATTCTGATATATTATGAAATATCTGCACAGTTAATTTACAGACATTTCAATTTTGCTGTGTGCTAGAAAAAAAACATTTTCTTTTCCAGTACCCAACAAGATTGTCACATAAATCCTCTCACTTTGAAGTCGGAGAAAGACAAGTGAAAACCAAGCTCCCTCGGAAGACAGAGACCGACATTTGACCTCTGCCGTTGAATGCACAGCAAATGTGACAAGATAACAAAATTTAAAGGGCAGTTTACAGAGAGCGAGGACTCGTGAAAGAATGCAAAATGTGTTGGTGAACAAGATTTGCTCCATGGGAGTTACGAAGACATGCTGAACAGCCTAAATCGAGTAAGTCCAGCAAATAGAAAGCCTTAAAATTTTAATTACAAACCACAAGGCCAATGGTGAGCAATGGGTGGAATGTATTCCTGGGAAAGTTTTCAGAATGCCCACAATATGGCTTTTGGAAACCAGACAGCTGTGCTGTCTGCAAGGCTTCGACCTAAGATGCAGAGATGACACATCCATGTCTTTTCCGCGACTTCACCCATGCACGCACTTACAAAATGATGCTGATGTAATTTTTTTTGTTTACCAATCCAAGCGAGATTGGTGAATAACAAAAGTTGGAGTAGGGCAAAACTCTTTTTTTTGTAAGGCGGATGGTCCAGCACCAATGTGCTTCTCTGCCCTCCAAATAAAATTGGTAAAAAATTATAGATAAAAAAGGACAAATTGTGGTACAGAGGAGTGGGTGGGCAGTTGGAAAGAATTAAAGTTAAATCTGGGTTGGAGAGGAAGAGAAAAGCAGCATACAAGAGTGAGTGCAACAGAGGGTGCGAGCGGAGGAGTACACGAGGGAGAGAAAAACACAAAATGTGGGGGAGAAGCACACAAGAGACTGGGCAGCACACAAGGGGGGGAGCAACATGGAATACAGAAGAATGTATTTGGCGGGGGAGAAGCACATAAGGGAGAAAGCTGGGAAACACAAGCACTCTTATGAAGGGATTAACCAACAAGAAAAAATTGGTTCTCTGAAAGTGAACAGGGAAAGAATACAAGTCAACAAGTGAAATGGATGGTAAAGAGGCCATGCTTCAGAGAGGGATAAACACATGATTGTACACTGTACGTTTTTGGTAAGCCCACAATAGGTTTATTGAAACAGACCGCTTACAGTGTCTCGCAGGTAAAACCTTAAAAGTGCATTCTTGTAATTGCAAGTTTATATTAACTCTCTTGAATGCCAGATGGGAACTGCTGTCCCAGCTCTTTTACTTTACTTACCAGCCATTTTGCTCTGCATAACCTATTATTCTGGATAAAAAGGGCATTGTTTCTTTTATGTTTTGTATAGCGCAGACTTAGCCAGTGAGCATTAGACAACTTTACAAGAGTAGAAAATCAGACATCTCACCTTTTTATGCACAGGAAAAAATAAGCAATTTGCCCCAAATTAACAGATGTTGAGCTGAGGCTGAGATTAGAACCTGGTTCCGCACAAACTGGGTCAAGAAGAGTACTTGAATAAGAAGCAAGATAAAAAAGGGTAAATGAAGCCAACTAATGGTAAGTAATGGGCAGCAGGTTGTAAGCCTATAAGTTTATGGTATGGCCACAGTAGGTGTATAGCAAGCAGATTGCTTGCGGTGTCTTGTAGGTGAGACCTAAAAAGTGGCTTCTTTGAAATCCGACATTTGTTTCAACTCTCATGAATGCCAGATGGAAACTGCTGCATCAGCTCTTTTGCCTTACCATCCTGCCATTGTGCTCTGCATAATCTAGTATGGTGGATAAAAATAGTATTTTGGGGGAGTTTTATATAGCGTGAACTTAGCCAGAGGCCAACTGACAACTTTACAACAGAGCCGACATCTCGCATTTTTTCTGTGCACAGGAAGATTAAGCGATTTGAATCACCAGATGTTGAGCTGAGGCTGATATTAGAACCTGGTTTCATAGGACAAAGCTTAGAAGCTCTACACACAAGCCTCATCTCCTCCCAGTTAGCTTCCCAGGCCAATGCTACAGAGCTTGTTAACACCAAATAGTAGGGTATGAACAACCTTCAGCTCCTCATGTTCGAGCAAGCAGAAAAGAGTTATTGCATTAATGCTCATGCACGATCTGTTTTGTGAGTTCACGGTTAACTACAGATGTATACACTCCCAACCTCACATTCCACGGCTGCTAAATTCAGTCAGACCCAAAAAATACACAAGTATGAAAAAAAAAAATTAGCACCATTTTCTTTAAAGGAAATTTCATTATAATTACATATGATTTTGGCAGCCTTGATACATTCTACAGATTGTCTTAATTCATAATGTAAAGAAATAAAACTATTGGCATCTTTTACAATACAAACAACTGATGGGCATAAGTCATGTCTGTAGTTCCAATAATTGGTTCTTATCCCTGGCAGCCAATATTGATGAGTCTTCCACAGCCAAGTGATGGGCATCTTCGAGGTCCTGCAGAACTCGAAACAATCGGCTTGTACTGTCACCATCTTCAGAGCCTGGGGAGAAGCAGAGACAATCACATAAGTTCCAAAAATAATGGCTTTCTTTTACTGCTTGTTTTCTGGTCTATTTATATTGGTATTTGTTCACACCCCTGCTACAACGCAGCACCTCGTGAATTAGTATTGAAATTAAGATGGTAGATGGCTTCAAGGTCACTTCAAGTGTCATGTTCAAAATGTAAGGTGAGAACAGGTCAGAATACGACTTGAGTTTGTTGTAGCAACTTGAGGTGCCTTAAATACCTCTTCAGGATATTAGGTTATATTATGTTTATGCCTCGGGTGTTATGTATGACATGTATGGCTAGCAGTAGGGCAAAAACTGTTCTTTCTACCTTACTTAAAAAACATAAATGGGGCCTTCGACTTATGTGGGGTCGTTTTAAAGTTGCTGTTGGCTTCTTACGAAGGATTAGCAAAAATGTAAAAAGAGTAAAAATCAAAACAAACGCAAGACAAAAGAAAGCGTAGGCAAAGCCTGTAGGTCTCACATTTCTGACCTATAGGCTTTGCCAAGGTGGAACATAAGCAGAAAAGCAAAAAGCTTTTAGCTAATGGTGTGCAGCATCAGAAAAAAAGAGGAAAAAAAACAGGCACAATGACTTGGCCACTGCTGCTGGCTGCATCATTCACTGAGCGTGTGCATCTGTGATGAAATACGCTTACTCATACCTCACAACGTATGCATACACTTAGGGAATTACACAAGAGCCATTTTATTTATTTATTTACTGATCTAAAATGGTGAACCCAGGTACGTTTTCAGTCTTTTACTTTGCAGGTTTTTACTTTGTGTAAAAAAAAAAAAAAAAAAAAAAAAAAAAAAATATATATATATATATATATATATATATTAAGCTCAAACAGATCCACAAAAGGAGGCGCGCTCTACTCGTCGGTGCCGGCATCCGGGAAGGACCTATTCCCGTAAATCATTATACCAGTTTAACACTTAGGTTAAAAATGCCGCACTCACAGGATTGTGATAAATCCACTTTTATTTTCAATAACGAAACATCCCACCACCTAACACCTACGCGTTTCGACCTTCACGGTCTTGGTCACGGTAATTTGTTACTCCAAAACATGTGCCATTTATACTGTTCCACTAAGCTATGCCTTTATGTGGCATTCTGGGATCTGTAGTTGTATATAACATATCTAGTGCCATAGCATATTACCGATAAAGTAAACTTATCATAAAAGTGTTACTAATGCAACTAAAAGAAGACAAGTGAGTGAATACATACCCAGAATATTCAAAACAAATATGTGATAATACAGTGTAAATGAAATAAGCAATTAATTACTACTCCTCCATGCATGTTACATTGTATTCAAGATATTTTTATCATGATTTCTGTAACTCATAATAGATAGACAACAGCCACACTATAACGTTCCAATCGCTACGGGGATGCTATTCCCCTTATTATTAAGTTCCTGGTCGTCTATCTATGACTTTCTATGAGTACAATTGGCTGTAGTTACTATTACAATATCACAGGTGGCTGTATAACTCCTCATCGTAGTTAATTCCATGGGGCATCTTGGTTTTTAATTTAATGATATATTTGGACTCCAGGCGTCTTAGTTTTTGTACCCTGTCACCCTCTCGTTCATGTTTATATACAGCTGCTATACCATAATATTTCATGGTCATCCAATTCAGATCTGGATGAGTTTTGAGATGTTTCGTTATGGCATAAGACATGTCTTCATTTTGTACTGCCCTTATATGTTCTAAGATGCGCTTTTTTAAAGGGCATGTGGTACTGCCCACATATTTGAGACCACAGCGACATTCTAAAACATACACCACAAAAGAAGTCTCTCATGTGATTTTTTCTTTGATCACTAGATTGTTTCCTCTAAAATCTGTTACAAACTTTTTGTCACAGCCAATTTTGCATGCTTTACATTTTTTGCAACAGAAAAAACCCTTATTGCCCCCTGTTAGCCAACCAGCAGTTGTAGGCGTCTCAAAATGACTTTTAACTAACATATTCTGTAAAGATGGTACTTTCCGATATGTGATAGAAGGACACGTTCCGACCCGGTGTCCTATGTCACTATCTTTTTTAATTAAGTGCCAATGTCTTCTCAATACTTTAACAATTTGATGATGTTCTTTGCTATATTCTAGAATTAGTCTAATCTCCTCTTCATTCTGTTCCGAGTGTGCTGGCACATTGCTTCTTTTGGCCAGCACCTGATTCCTGGTTTTTTCTTTTGCCTTTGATTCCCCTAACTTAACAGATTTTAATGTGTATCCCCTATTGATAAACCTCTGTCGGGTTTCACTAAATTTTTCGTTCATATCTTGTTCATCTGAACAGTTTCTTCTTATACGGATAAATTCACCATAAGGGATACTTCTAATTAAAGATGTAGGGTGGAAACTAGTACCATGTAAAATACTATTGGTTGCGGTGGGTTTTCTATATAATGTGGTCTGTAATGTTCCTGCTACAATATGTACTTGTACATCTAGGAATTCGATCCGGGTATCGCTACGTTTATATGTAAACTGTAACCCTATGTCATTGTGGTTCAGTATATGAAAGAATTCCTCGAAATCTTTTGTCGTTCCCTGCCAGCTCAAGAACAAATCATCTATGTAGCGAAGCCACATGATCACCTTGTCTAAGTATCTATCATTCTCTTGAGCCCAAGCTACACACTTCTCCCACCACCCCATTGTGAGATTTGCATAACTCGGGGAAAAGGTCATTCCCATCGCTGTACCACAGATTTGTTTGTAAATTTGATGATTAAACAAGATATTGTTGTTGAGACATATATCTATCATTTCTAATAGCATCTCAGAATGTTTGAGAAAGTGGATGCTTTTTTGCCACAGAAAGTATTTCACTGCATTTATCCCCACCTTATGTGAAATGGAGGTATATAGTGACACAACGTCTATTGTTACCAACAAATAGTCAGGTTGCCATCCTACGCCATCCAATGCTCTTAGAAAGTCTCCAGCATCTTGTATATATGAGTTCAGGCCTTTTACCAGTGGGGCCAAAAAGTGATCTATATAATTTGAGATACCTTCATATGGTGAACCACAGCTTGATATAATAGGCCTGCCAGGAGGTTTATCTAAGGTTTTATGGATTTTGGGTAGGAAATAGATTGTTGGCATAGTTGGATAGTTATTTATCATGTATACTTTCTCATCAAAGCTAATCAAACCTTCTGAGTACCATTTTTCCAACCTCTCATTTAAATCCCAAATAAGATCACTGATAGGATTATGCGTTAATTTGCAATAATTCATATGCATATTCAACTGTCTCAGTGCTTCTTCCACATAGTCATCCTTGTTGAGAATTAAATCAAATCAAATCAAATCAAATCATTAACATTTATAAAGCGCGCTACTCACCCGTGCGGGTCTCAAGGCGCTAGGGGGCAAAGGGGGGGTTATCGCTGCTCGAACAGCCAAGTCTTTAGGAGTCTCCGGAAAGCGGAGTGGTCCTGGGTGGTCCTGAGGCTGGTGGGGAGGGAGTTCCAGGTCTTGGCCGCCAGGAAGGAGAAAGATCTCCCACCCGCCGTGGAGCGGCGGGTGCGAGGGACGGCAGCAAGTGCGAGGCCAGCGGAGCGGAGGGGGCGGGTGGGGACGTAGAAGCTGAGGCGTCTGTTGAGGTATTCCGGTCCCTTGTTGTGGAGGGCTTTGTGTGCGTGGGTGAGAAGACGGAAGGTGATCCTTTTGCTGACTGGGAGCCAATGCAGGTGTCTCAGGTGTGCGGAGATGTGGCTGTTGCGGGGTACGTCGAGGATGAGGCGGGCCGAGGCGTTTTGGATGCGTTGCAGGCGGTTTTGGAGTTTGGCGGTGGTCCCGGCGTAGAGGGTGTTGCAGTAGTCCAGGCGACTCGTGACAAGGGCGTGGGTCACGGTTTTTCTGGTGTCGGCGGGGATCCAGCGGAAGATCTTGCGGAGCATGCGGAGAGTGAGGAAGCAGGCGGAGGACACGGCGTTGACTTGCTTGGTCATGGTGAGAAGAGGGTCCAAGATGAAGCCGAGGTTGCGGGCGTGGTCTGCGGGGGTCGGTGCGGTGCCGAGGGCCGTGGGCCACCAGGAGTCGTCCCAGGCGGACGGGGTGTTGCCGAGGATGAGGACTTCCGTTTTTTCAGAGTTCAGCTTTAGGCGGCTGAGCCTCATCCAATCTGCGACGTCCTTCATACCCTCTTGTAGGTTGGTCTTGGCGCTGGCGGGGTCCTTGGTGAGGGAGAGTACAAGTTGGGTGTCGTCGGCGTAGGAGGTGATGATGATGTCGTGCTTGCGTACGATGTCGGCGAGGGGGCTCATGTAGACATTGAAGAGTGTCGGGCTGAGCGATGAGCCTTGAGGTACGCCGCAGATGATCTTGGTGGGTTCTGAGCGAAACGGAGGGAGGTAAACTCTTTGGGAGCGGTTAGCGAGGAAGGAGGCGATCCAGTCCAGGGCCTGGCCTTGGATCCCGGTGGAGCGTAGGCGGGTGATTAGGGTGCGGTGACAGACGGTGTCAAAGGCAGCCGAGAGGTCGAGGAGAATGAGGGCGACTGTTTCACCGTTGTCCATCAGGGTTCTGATGTCGTCTGTGACTGAGATGAGGGCGGTTTCCGTGCTGTGGTTGGTTCGGAATCCGGTTTGTGAAGGGTCGAGCAGGTTGTTGTCTTCCAGGAAGGTGGTCAGCTGTTTGTTGACGGTCTTTTCTATTACCTTGGCTGGGAAAGGTAGAAGAGAGATGGGGCGGAAGTTTTTCAGGTCGCTTGGGTCAGCCGTAGGTTTCTTTAGTAGGGCGTTGACTTCAGCGTGCTTCCAGCATTCGGGGAAGGTAGCAGAAGAAAAAGAAGAGTTGATGACGGTCTGGAGGTGCGGGGAGATGATGTCGTCGGCTTTGTTAAAGATGAAGTGCGGGCAGGGGTCCGAAGGGGCGCCGGAGTGGATAGAGTTCATGATGGATTTGGTTTCTTCCGTGTTGATGTGGGTCCAGTTGTTGAGGGTGATGTCCGGGGAAGCGGGTTCAGTGGTGTATGGTTGGGTCTGGTGTCCGAAGCTGTCGTGGAGGTCGCTGATCTTGCGATGGAAGAAAGTGGCGAGGGATTCGCACAAATCCTGTGAGGGCGTGACGGCGTTGGCGCTGGCGCTGGGGTTGGAGAACTCTTTGACGATGCTGAAGAGTTCTCTGCTGTTGTGGCTGTTTTTGTCTAGTCTGTCGGTGAAAAAGTTCCTTTTGGCAGTGCGGATCAGGTGGTGGTGTTCGCGTGTAGCGTTCTTGAGGGCGGTCATGTTGTCCGCGGTGTGGTCCTTGCGCCAGGCCTTCTCAAGGGCACGACAAGTTTTCTTTGATTCTTTGAGGGTGTCAGAGAACCAGAGAGGTTTTTTGGTGTTGGTCTGTCGATGCGTGCGTTTGAGGGGAGCAAGGTTGTCAGCGCAGTTGGAGATCCAGTTTGTGAGGTTGAGAGCTGCGTCGTTGGGGTCGGTGGTGAGGGTGGGTTGGTTGGCGGCGAGAGCGGAGAAGAGTTGCTCTTCAGGGATCTTGTTCCACTGTCGACGAGGGGTGGGTTGAGTGCGGAGGTGGGAGGTCTCGCGTCGGAATGTGAAGTGGACGCAGCTGTGGTCGGTCCAGTGTAGGGCAGAGGTGTGGCTGAAGAAGACGTGTTTGCTGGCGGAGAAGATAGGGTCGAGCGTGTGTCCGGCGATGTGGGTGGCGGTGTTCACCAGTTGTTTGAGGCCGAGGTTGGCGAGGTTGTCGAGCAGGGTGGTGGTGTTGGGGTCGTTGTTTTGTTCCAGATGGAAGTTGAGGTCGCCTAGGAGGATGTAGTCCGGTGAGGCGAGGGCGTGCGGGGAGATGAAGTCGGCGATGGCGTCGCTGAAAGAGGCGCGAGGTCCGGGAGGACGGTAGACGAGGGATCCTCTGAGGGTGGTCCTTGGGTCGGTGCGAATCTGAAAATGCAGGTGGTCAGCGGCGAGGGGGGGGTCTTCGGTGGAGGTGGTGACGCTGATGGAGTCTTTGAAGATGATGGCGACACCTCCTCCTACTTGGTTGGTGCGGTCTTTTCTGGAGATCTTGTAGCCTTCGGGGATGGCGGTAGCGATGTCTGGAGCAGAGGAGGCGTTCATCCATGTCTCCGTGATGAAGGCGACGTCCGGGGCTGTGGAGTCCAGGAGGTCCCAAAGTTCAACGGCGTGCTTGTGGACGGAACGAGCGTTGATCAGGATGCACTTGAGGTGGTTGATGGCGCGTGGGCTTGTGGTCGTGGTAGTTGCGTGGTGGAAGATGCGTTTGCAGGAGTTGCAGGCGAAGGGTCCATGGGTGCGTTTGGGGTGAGCTAGGAAGCAGGTTTTGGAGCGCCCTGGGTTGAGGGCGTGGAGGGTGGTGGGGTCGTAGCGGATCAATATTCCCCCCCTTGTCTGCAGGTTTGATCACAATTGTATGGTTCTCCATTAGACCTTTCAAGGCCTGTCTTTGTTCTTGCGTCAAATTCTCCCTATTTTTTTTCTGGGGGGATTGTAACTTCTCTAGATCATTGGTCACCAGATCATGAAATATATCAATTTTATTTCCTGGCGATAAAGAAGGGCAGAATTTTGATTTAGGTTTAAATTTCGTTTTGACCCTATGATTTATCTCAATACCCAGTGTGGCTAATATTTCTGTTTCAGTCAGCTCTTCATCTTTCAAATTATGCGTCAAATCATACATAGTTTTTACATCAATGCCTTGTTCGATATTTAAATCTAGTTCATGATGTACGTGGCCTGCTTCTGGTTTCGTAGTAGGACTCAGTTTAGCAAAATATTTTGCCAGTTTTAGTTTCCTTGTAAATTTATACAGATCAATTCTTGTTTGGGCAAAGTCATGATGTCTCTCCGGGCAGAAACTTAGACCCTTTGACAGAACTTGTGTTTCAACTTTGCTTAATACATAATTGGATAAGTTGACAATCACATTTTCTGATTGTTCTGCTCCAAGTTTTAAATGCTGGGGAGTTAATGATCTTTCCGGCTCCGTAGCATGTAGTCTTTTCCTTTTGCTCCGCCTCGTCTTCCTCTTCCTGGGGGGTCTTGCCACCCCTGGCCTCTGCCTCTTCCGGATCTTCCTCTGCTCCTCGGTGTTGTCTGGTCCAAGTATACCAGTTTCATTTCGTCTAAAAAAGTCGTTTTCCGTGTGTTTTTGCTTATACTTTCACCTTCACTCAGATCTGTTTCCGATCCGCTAGTTTCTGTGTTTTTGGTATGGTTCAAATCTATGTTGCCCGCATAAAGTTGTTGTTTCAGAATATCAAATCTTTTGGCAAATGTAAGAATTCGTCCTGATTCATAATCTTGTGCGTCTCTTAGAAATTTACTTTTTTTGCGTTCCTCAACTTGGTTTTCATATTTGTCAAGAAAGGTATTCATGTTTTTTTTACATTTTTCTTTGTCCTCCTCTTGGTCTAACACTGCTATTTGTTCTTCTAGTTCTTTGATGTTTAACCTTAATTGTGTAAATGTTCAGCATATTTGATTAAAATTTCCATCATTCGTTTCGAGCATTCCATAGTGTTCAAGCCCCATTCTTCCAGCATTTCCGGACTTATGTCAGAGTGATTAGGTAAGATGAAAATCCTTAATCCTCTCGGGACTCTTCCTACTTGTATGTATTTTTTCAATGTCATTATTTCCCAACTTTTAGAAATGTCTTTTTTCATAAGACGTTCCAATTGTAAAAACATGTGTTTTACATTATTTGTCGGAGTCATTCCCACGTTTGTCGCAGATTGCCCCTGATTTTGAGAATTGCTGGAGATGTCAAAAGTTAATTCAGCTTTTTGAATCCGTTTAGCTAATCTCTCTTCCATTGTGCTCATAAAATTAATGTCGCTTTATTTAGTCAGAGTAGTAGTATCGGTTATAACAGGTATGGAGTTGTGATTAAGATGGTGGGATTGTTTATCTGTTTACAAGTTATGTGGGTCGACAGATCCTGTGTGGTTTAGTAAGATTCTTCTTTCTTACCCTTAATCACCACTACTGGAGAGTGAGTCCATTTATTGTGCCATCAGGTCTAGGTGGTCTTTTATGTCGATTTGGAAGCCAATATTATTGTCAGGAGTAACCGAGTGCTGTGATGAAAAATGTCGGGGAAAATATGCTGAATTTGGTATAAGCCACTATAATGCTCGTATAGTCCTTTGTAGTTTATATTTTGTGCTTTTCTTGTTGTTGCCAGAATGCCTTCAAAAACACCGAGGCTTCTATGTGCTTCTCATTGCGATTATCAGTACTTATTATCGTTTTGGTTAAGTACGTGTTTCTTTTGCTTTGTTAAGACACTACTAATGTCGGCGTTCTTGCTCTGTTAGGTGTACCAATCCAGAGGATGTGCCACGTTTACAACAGCACACATTCGATATTTATATTTATTTTCAGCAGTTATAGTTACACTTTTAGCTATACTTACGTTAAAAAAACTATAAATTGTGGCCTAAAGTTACTTCATGGCACGAGTTATAGTTTCTTCAGATAAGTATAACTATAACTATAAGTATAACTATAACTGCAGAGTTTCTGTGGTTTTGTATGGGTAAAATGTCAACCTAACTATAACGTCCCTGTAACTTTGGTTTTTAGTGAATATGTATGGTTTTTTAAGTAAAGTACTATATAATTACCATATGTTAATACAACCACCTTTGTGCGGCGGGAGTTGGCGGCAAGGCCTGGCCTGCGGCCAACACCCCTGCATGGTTGTACGCAGCAGGTTTTGGCATGTGAGTGGGTGTATTTTTTTCATTAGATTTTGGAACCGTGGTTCCCTTGCAGATTTATACTGGGGGTTGTGCTGAGCGCCACGGTGCATCCACGAATCAGCCAAAAAAAAGGCCAATGTTTTTCCCCAGAGGGGTCCCTCAGAAACCCCTCCATCTGTCCAATGGAGTCAGGATACAAGTACCCTGACCACTTTTGTCAGTTTTTGATTGCTTCCCATCCCAGGTGAATACGAGGAACAAAACGGCGACTGCAACTTTCCTTTCAGATGCGGTCAGCAAATCAGGGCCTTGCTTTTCTCCTGGATCGATGTCCCTAGATATCTATATTTATTTTTCCTTTAATAACTCTATAACTTCTGAATGGATTTACACTAAATTACAAAAAGCGCTTTTGCTGGGCCAAGATCTAGCTTCCTGTCAAATCTGGTGCAATTTCTTGCAGCGGTTCGGGCTGTAGTTGTGTCTAAAATCCTTAACAGGAATTTGATGAGGAAAACACGTTTTGGGACCCCCCTTTTTTATTTGCCCCACTCAGCAAATCACCCTGAAACTTTCCAAATAGCAGCAGAATTGAGTGGAAAACTAGTTTTGAACATTTCGTGATGATTCGTCAAACGGCACCATAGTTATAGGCAAAAGAAAAATAATTTTCCTATAGAAACTAGGCCCTAACTATACCCGGTTTATATATATATATACTTGAAGCAATTTCACAATCCTGAAAGGGAAACCGGACACCAAGGCCATGCACTATTACATTTATTGTAAAATGTAATAGTGCATGGCCTTGGTGTCTGGTTTCCTTTTCTGGATTGTGAAATTGCTTCAAGTATAATTTTGGGCTCCTGGACCCTGCACCAGACCGCTTAAGAATCCGCCTTGGCATCCTGCCAGGACTGTGTTTGTTTGTTTGGATATATATATATATATATATATATATATATATATATATATATATATATATATAAACCACTTTTTCCCCACAAATACAGAGGAAACTGGCAGTCTAGCATGGGAGTCATGTAATTTATTAAATCCGGCAGCCTCTCTCAGAACACATTTCAGCTCTTCTTGAGCCTTTATTAACTGAAGAGAATGCTGCAAACCAATAATTTTAAATACCTTGCACATGTGTTCATTCACAGAAGTAGTAAAAATACGCTTATCTTCCTGAAATAGGCAGTCACTGTGCACTAAATAAGTCAGACCTGGCATTTCTTGATTTTTTGCAGTCCTCAGAATAAATCAATACATCTCATCTGGCACTTGCAGTTCCAAATATTTCCCAAGCGGGATTCAGGTTTTCACATTTACAGTGCCATGTTATACATCCTTCTCCGAGAGCTACATTCATTTTAAAAAATCAAGTACTGCTGCAATATGAACTTTTCTCACACTTCATCTTTTAGGCAAGTTATCCACATGATGTCCAGCTTTGTAGATTCTGGGGCACTCCAGCCTTAACACAAACACTACAAGTTGCGGTTGTGATCTGAAGCACGCTATGGCGATGTGGTTTGAGAATGGTGTTAGTCATGTTTCGGTGATGAAGATGATGAAGGTGACATCCGGCTCGTGGTTGGTGATGTTAGCCCAGATTTCCGTGCATGAGGAGGGGGCGTTTAGCAGGATGCATTGGAGTGGTTCTTGGTTGTTCGTAGTCTTCTTTGTGTGGGCAGGTGAGCATGTGTTGCAGGAGAAATTGCAGTCTTGGCAGGTGAAAGGTCCTTTCGTTGAGCTTCGGGAGTTCATGAAGCAGCTGTTGATGGGGTGTCCGACATTAAGGGCCTAGAGCTCCTTTGTGGTGTAGTGGTGGGGTTTGGGAGGATGAGGGGTCCTGGCGCTGGGAGCGGTCCAAGCGCAGACGTGTGCAAACAGGCATGCTTTTGACAAGCTGTGCACATCTGCTGCACTGCCACAATGTGACTTCCACTATATGTGCTGGGGGGGTGGTACGGGTGGGAGGCAGGATGGTGAGAGGGCCGAAGCGGCAGTGGCGCAAAGGCAGCGTCAGCAGAGCTCCATTATAGGAGCTGGGAGGTGGGTGGAAGGCGGGATGGCGGGAGTGCATGAAGGCGCCGTCAAGAGGGCATCAGCAGACGCAATCAGGCTCAGCAATATGGGCAGAGCTGTCAACAGCAGGCAGGAGGGCCGTGGAGCAGTGACTAGCCTACGGGGTAAGTCACAAAATGGTGCCAAGACTTTTTCTCAGATAATTTTGGTACTGTGGTACTTGTACCTGTGTCACTATATCAGACTGTCCAATGAGGGAAAATGCACCTGTAGCAAAGCAGAAGCAGCTAGTTTTTTAATATTTTGGTATTGCGGAAATACTGCTGCACTCCCACAATAGCAAATGCCAAGTTATTTGTAACATTTTCTCAGTTAACCCCTTCCTGCCCAACAAGACCCCTTTAAATGCTAATTTTTCAAAAACGGCTGAACGGATTTACACCAACTCACAAAAAGCTTGCTCTTTGAGTTAAGTTCTAAGTTTGTGCCAAACTGTCCATGAAGTGGATGAACTTTTCTTTTGGAAAGATTTGCACAGAACCATCAAAGGGCTCCAATGTTAATAAAGAAAAAATAATGTTTCTATTATTAAGTAGAACTTTTTAAAAGTAATTAAATATAAATTATTTAATTTAAAAAATAACATGAAAATAAGGGTTTATGGTATTTTTACGTAGGGGTAGTAAAGAGTTTTTAGGGCTCAGGTTGGGTAGTGTGTATGTGGTTCTAAGGAGTTTTATGTCTCAGGGATTAGTGCTGTTAAGGGGGTACTAAGGTGTATTTAGGGCTCAAGGATGGGTAGTGTATATTGGTAGTAAGGATTTTTTTGAACTCAGGAATGGGCAGAGTTTAGCAGTAGTAAGGTGTTTTTTGGGATCATGGATGAGTAGTGTATATGAGTAATAAGGAGTGTTGAAGGCTCAGGGTTGGGTAGCATCTAAGGATAGTACATGTTTTTTAGGTTGAAAAAGGTTAAATGAATGGCAGTTTAAAACATTGAATTAAAATTATATGACATTCAAATAGAAGTGATATTACTTTAATATAGAACAAGTATTCTGATTATCAAAAGATAATTCAATATAAATTATATAATTATATTAAATATTTGAATTAAAATGCCATTATAATAACAATGGGTTTACAATAAATTAAAGGTGATATTAATTTAGTATAGAACTATAAAAGATAATTCAATTTTAAATGAAATAATTACATTAATTTCTAGATTTAAAATAGAAATCTATGGATCTATATATATTTATATGTAAAAAGGATTTAAAGTCTCAGGTCCTCATTACAAGTGTGGTGGTCTTAAGACCTCCACACTCAAGGTGGCGGTCGGACCACTGCCAAAGTGGCGGTCTGACGTCCACATTACAACAGTGGCGAAAGCACCACGGTCGGACCGCCAGCACTGCCAGTTTTAGGCCGGCCGATGGTCTGGCGGTGCCGGCGGTCTGCGCCGCCCTGGGGATTACAACCCCTGTGTCTGCCAGCTTTTTCATGCCGGTTCCACAGTCATGCAAAGGCTGGCAGAGACAGGGTGCCGGGGGGCTCCATGGGGGCCTCTGCACTGCCCACGCACTTGGCATGGGCAGTGCAGGGCCCCCCATAGACAGCTCCGTCATGCTTATCACTGTCTGAATTACGGCCGATTATGAGCCAGCGTCAATGTTGTGGTGAGTTTCCCGCTGGGCCAGAGGACGGAAATGCTGTTTCCACCCGCTGGCCCAGCTGGAAACTCGTAATATGGCCAGTGGATGGAAAACCGGAGTGGCAGTATCCCGGCCCAAAGAGTTTAGTGGGAGTTTGGCGGGCGGCCTCTGCCGCCTGCCAAACTCATAATGAGTCCCTTAGTGTCATAACACATGACATAAGGGTACTACCAAAAATATCACTGGAATGTAATGACTCCAAATGTAATATCCTACGAAGCAACAACTGACATTTGAGCAACACACAAGACTTCTTCATAACATTTTGTGAGGCCTGGAAAAGTGAAGCAGGAGACCAGTTGAGCGCCTTAGGTCGCCAGTGGTGATTAAAAACTTGTCCTGGCACTACCTGATGCAATTCGAATGCCTACTTACAATACATTACAATAGGGATCTATTTAATTTAGAAAGGGACTTCTCCCTGTCATGCCTTTGGATCTCAGCACTGGGGCTACATTTGCGTCCAGCAAACTTGGGTGTGCCTGTCCATTCAAGAACTCTGCAAGAAAGCCTATTGGTCCCTGGGAATTATCCTTGGGGTGACCTGAAACTGTGCCTCCTATACATATTTGAAGATACTGATGCCAATTTCCACCCAAAAATGCTACTATACTTGGGACTAGTTATTGCCAAGTGGGACTCAGCGCAACACAGGCGAGCCGCCAACTTTCCACCTCTGAGAGAGTGGGTGAGGGGGCATGCACAGATAAATTCTACTCAAAAATCCTGTATGTTAGCCTCTTGGATACTCTCACAAACATGATAAGATTTGGGACTCTTGGAAGACCACTTTCATTTGGACAGTTGCATTTATAGTCGCGTGTGTATGTGCGAGCACGTTGCTTCTCTCATTCCCGCTATAATCCTTCGTAATTACTAATGCATGAAATTGTTATATGTTATTAGGTCTTTCCTTTGTATAAGTAACTCTATAGCCCCTCTACTGACCCTCTTCAGGTGAGATTAATTTCAAAAATTATTTCATGTCTTATTCAGAATCATATATGGCTGTAGTTAAACTAGGCACATTTCAAGACTGCTTTTGAAACACATAGACCCTTCTTAAATGTTGCATTCTTTTCTTTTTTTATTATTTTCATTAGTTTCCAGATTAATGAGAAACACAAACAAATAATTATAAATTGCAGCAGGCATAGATCGGCATGATGATTAATAACCTTAGCTATAAAACAATTACGGCACATATATAATATGGTGAAGTCAGTGGCTCAGTTTCACAAGTTACCTTTCAAATTTCGCATTCTTAAACATTGCCTATGAGATAATACTGTTTTGCAACACTATAAACGTTGGCATGCTTACCTGGGGGAGTTTTCACACTGTTCTCCTTCAGCAGAGCCAGGTATTTTTCCCTTATGAAAAAAACAACAAACACTGAATTGTTTTGATGTGCTTGCATTTTTTGGTTAAACACTGGCCCGAAACGTACGCAGCTAGTTAGAGCACATAATAGAATCACTCCGCTTTCTGGGTAGACCGTTATGCTAAGTGGATCATGAAGGGTGTAATGGTCCTGTTACAGTAGGCTGAGGAGGCGGAGGCACTACCTCTGACATTTCAGCCGCACCCAGAGTTGTCATACAAAAGGTGGACATTTTTTTCCTCGAAGTAGCTCCCACCTCTTTGGCTGAACTGAGGGGTCCCTACCACTGACTGCTATTATTTCCACTAGGACTAGTACGCATTCACAGGACCTGCACAACTTCTCCTAGTCATGAGCCCTACAAAGCAGTGGCAGGCTGTTCTAATCCTTTTGTGCAACAGGATTGCACCACGCCCATCAGGAACATCCTCTGCACTAAACACCTACACTAGAAGCTAGGATTCCTGGATGTTAAACCCACCCCTTTTCATTTGATTCCTTTATTACATCTTTCTCGTCTTCCTACATGCTTACTTATCTAATGCAGGAGATCACTGCATCCCTTTTCTGGACAGAAGGTGCAGGACAAGGAGCTGCTTCTGAACTATTCTCCTGAGAGCTTTTCTATTCGACCGTTTGTTCAGCTGTCCACCTGAATGGGGTGCCCATCACGTAGTATTTCTTGTATCAGTCATTTCAACTTGGGCAGTACTTTTTCAGTCAGTCTCTTATAGGCTGTTTTATTTCTCCAAAGGAAACTCTAAGATAACAGATACTGGTGACTTGGCTTTTTAACCAGATCTGCTGCTTAGTTTTGAAAAAGTCACCAAAAGCTAAATATTTCTTGAACACTCTCTCCCAGATCCAAGTATCATAGGCTATTTCTATCCCTATAAGCTTTCTACATCCACTCCTCTGACCATACATGGTCTAGTGCATATTCAAGCACAAATCCACTAGTAGCAGTGACTAGTTCTTGAATATCAGTGAACTACCTCTAACATTTTCTGAAATGTTTCAAATTCCTATGCCTGCCTACTTAAAACATTTTTTTTTCTGGCATCTACTTTCCATCTTTCATTTATAGCTATCATTTTGGGGTCATATTTGACCTAACCTTGTCTTAATAGTTCACAATTCTACCACTACTCGCACCACAAGATAACATTATCTCACACTTTCAACTACTAAATCTACTGTTCTCACTGAGTTTGTTTTCATGAGTTGATTATTGTTCTCTTCATTTGTTCTCTTTTACCCTTACAGCTAATTGTTAATTTTGCTATTTGCTTCTTTTTCGAGCTGCCAACATCTACTCATTTCATCCCTATTCTCCTCCCTCTGATTCGGCTTCCTTTCCAGTACCATCTTCAATCTTGTTTCTTCACTATAGTTTTATAGAAACTCATGCTCTTCCTACTTCACTCATCTTTAATGATTACTCCGGCTCAATCTCTATTGGCAGCTTCCCATTTTTGAGTGATTGTTCACCTTTTTGTCCTTTCTCCTTAAATGTTCCTAAATTGCAGAATGCTTTGTCCTATACTCATTGGTCTGCTTTGGTTCAGTTCCACGTTTTTAACAGAGACCCTAAATGTGGCTCAGCTCATATCTTCCTTAGTATACTTACATAATTAATTCTCTGACTCCGAGGAGATGTTTGAATATTAACTGTGCTTCAAAATCTTGGTCCAGGAGATCATTCCATTCCTGCAGAGTAACTCCATGACGTGACTTATCACAGCCCAGGCCTAAGATACAGTGTCAAGAAATAACCAATGAATGGTGTTTGATAATGTGAGCTCCATTATAATGTGCCTTCACTGCCAGAGGGGCAGTACTATTAGAAATACATTGAACGACTTAAAGTATTTTATTAGTATTTTAATAGGAACCAAAGGATTGTGGGGTCGAAGTTTAAATTGTACTGCCCCTTTTCGTACAACAAAGTGTTGATTTTATCTAAATATTTGTAATAGTTTTTCATCAACTAGCACTTGCTCTAAAGACAGAAAGACACATAAATCATATAAAACAACATCAAAACACCATACAACGTATGTATAACTTCTCTATGCCCTATCTGAGAGGAAGGCGACCTTATAGCAATTGCAACTTCTTGGTACTATCTACAATTGGTATTTGGATAAAATATTGAGTTATAAATATCGGGAGACAGAAATATTGGAAAAAAATATTGTAATACAAAAATATAGTGATGCAGATTTATCATTGTCAAGAATATAGTTTTTTTCATGTAAGTAATACTGTTGATAAGAACATAATTGTTAATATTGTTTTAAAAAATACAGCTTTAAAGAATATGGGGGTCATTCTGACCCTGACGGGCGGCGGAGGCCGCCCGCCAGAGTTCCCCCTTCCAGAACACCGCTCCGCGGTCATAAGACCGCTGCAGTGATTCTGGCTTTTGCACTGGGCTGGCGGGCGGCCGCCAAAAGGCCGCCCGCCAGCCCAGTGCAAAAGAGCCTTCCCACGAGGACGCCGGCTCAGAATTGAGCCGGCGGAGTGGGAAGGTGCGACGGGTGCAGTGGCACCCGTCGCGTATTTCAGTGTCTGCAATGCAGACACTGAAATACAATGTGGGGCCCTCTTACGGGGGCCCCTGCAGTGCCCATGCCATTGGCATGGGCACTGCAGGACAACCCATACCACCATCCTGTTCCTGGCGGGAGAACCGCCAGGAACAGGATGGCGGTATGGGCTGTCAGAATCCCCCATGGCGGCGCAGCAAGCTGCGCCGCCATGGGGGATTCCCAGGGCAGCGGAAAACCGGCGGGAGACCGCCGGTTTTCCCTTTCTGACCGCGGCCAAACCGCCGCGGTCAGAATGCCCTGCGGGGCACCGCCAGCCTGTTGGCGGTGCTCCCGCCGACCCTGGCCCCGGCGGTAGTGAACCGCCGGGGTCAGAATCACCCCCTATGTTTTTTGAACTATTTTGATGCGTTTTAGTTCATATATTAATTTTATATTACTATTGTTTGTAAAATTGTTATTAATGTTTTGGAATAAAGTTTGTAATTTTAATTGATTTAGAATTTTTAAATTAATTGCTAATGGTAGTTTTTAGTGTTGTACTGGTTTGTGGGGGTTTGCAGGGGGAGTTAAGTAATAAATTATTCATTAATGGATCATTTTTAAGTAAGTATGTGATTGATATTCATTATGTATAATATGTAATGCTGATCTAATTTACTTATATTTTTGGTGGGGGTTGTTATGTTTGTAGAGGTATATAGTGGGATCTTAATTAGGAGATTATTAATGAATTAATTTTTAATGTATTATTAGTTATTGAATTGCTTATTAATTATGTAAATTGTGTAATAATCATATATTTTAGGTTCAGGCTGATGGATTTGTAGTGGTACAGAGTGGAAAGTTAATTAAGTAATAATTAACATAATTATTAATTCCTTAATAATTGTTGATTATTAATTATGCACCTTATGTAATACTGAATTAGTTTAGTTATATTTTAGTTTTGGGTTGCTAGGTTTGTAGGGGTATAGGTTGGGAAATTATTTGAGTAAATTAAAAAAAAGAAATTATCAATGTATAAATAAATATTTAATTGATTAATTATTATGTAAATTATGCAATAATTATATATTGTAGTTATAATTTAGGTGTGGGCTGCTGGGTGTTTTAGGGTTGCTGGGTGGGGAGGTAATTAAGTACTAATAAATGAACAATTATTAACTGTTTATTAGTTATGTAATTGATTATCAATTACGTAAATTATGTTATACTTATTTATTTTAGTTATATTTTAGGTGTGTGTAACTAGGTATGTAGGGGTATAGGATGGCAAGTTAATTATGTAATGATTAAATAAGCATCATTTTGTAATTGAAAATTAATTATTACATTGTTTATGAATGTTGTAAATTGGTTAATTGTTTTTTAAAATTTTTTTTTAATATATGTTAAGTAATAATGTTTATATTATGAGTTTCATATTTGTTCTAAATTAACAGGGTTATAATATGTAATGAGTTTGAAATGAAGTAGTTTACCTATTGTTGCTTAGACTGGAGTGGGAATGGTACGTTTAACCTCTGCAAAGTTCAACGCTTTCCCTACCGTTGCTCAGACTGGATTGGGAATAGCAGATTTTACCCCTCTAAAGTCCAACGCTTTCCCTTCTGTTGCACAGACTGGAGAAGGAATACTAAATCTTACCCCTCTAAAGTCCAATGCTTTCCCTACTGTTGCACAGGCTGAAGCAGAAATAGTGACTTTAAATTTGCTGAAGCCCAGTGCTTCCCCTATTGTTGCACAGACTGGAGTGAGAATCGTAAATTTAACCCTACCAAGTTCAACTTTTTCCCTACAGTCGCACAGACTGGAGTGAGAATAACAGTTTTAACCCCTTCTAACTCCAGCGTTTTCCCTATTGTACAATAGACTGGAATGGGAACAGTAAATCTTACCCCTCTGAAGTACAACGCCTTCCCTACTGTTACACAGACTGGCATGGAATAGAAAGTTTAACCCCTTTGAAGTACAATTAATTTCCTACTCTTACACAGAATAGAGAGGGACAGGTAAATTTAACCCCTCTGCAATCCAACGTTTTCCCTACTGTTGCACAGACTGGAGTGGGAATAGTAAATCTTACCGCTCAGAAATCCAATGCTTTCCCTATTGTTGCACAGACTGCAGTGGACATAGTAAATCTTACCCCTCCGAAGGCCAACACTTTCCCTACTGTTGCCCAGGGTGGAGTGGGAGCAGTAAATGTAACCACTCTTAAGTCCAACACTTTCCCTACTGTTTCACAGACTGGAGAGGGAATAGTAAATGTAACCCCTCCGAAGTCCAACGCTTTCCCTACTGTTTCACAGACTGGAGTGAGAATAGTAAATTTACCCCTCTGAAGTCCAATCCTTTACCTACTGTTGTACAGACTGGTGTAGGGATACTGTTTCAATGTTTAGAATGTGAATAATACATTTAACCCCTCCGAAGTGCTACACTTTCTCTACGGTTGCATAAAGTGGAGTAGGAATAGTATAGCTACTATTCCCAGGCTCCAAAACATTTCCTAATCTTGTGTTTAAATATATTTATTATTAATGTGTTTATAATTGTAATGTTACAGTATTTGGTTATATTTTTGATTTTAGAATTTTGAAATATTTTTTGTAAATGTATTTGTTTTTTTAATTGTTTTATTTTGGTATATTGTTGGTGTTTTGTTTTGTAATTCATTTACTATTTACTACATTTACTATTTTGAAATTGAATTGGCAATATTTTTTTATGTTTCATGGACTTGTGGTCCAGGAGCATGTATATGGAAAAAGGCTGTTGTCATCGGAATGATGTAGCATGTTACAGGACTGACATGGGTGAATATGTGACAATACAATCAGAGTATCATGCCAAACTGAAAGAGTGGTATGCAAAAGAATTGTTAAGTGATGATGAATGGAAGTTTTTGAGAAATGATTTTCCAACATTACTGATTTTTTAAGTCATACCAAAAGTACACAAATTTCCTGTGTAACCACCAGGGAGCCCGATCATATCTGCACAGGCTAGCCTGTTTGAAAATACTTCTAAATGTATAGATTTTTTTCCTTACGCCCTTTGTAGAAGGTTTACCTTCATACTTAAAAGATTTCCTGAGGAGTATTTTTGACAGCGAATGGTACGAGGATACATTAATGGTGACATCAGATGTTGCTTCATTATATACAAGTATAATCCATACAGATGGGCTGAGGGCTATCAGACACTTCTTAAGAGTGAGCCCTATCAGATTTTATAATCACAATGAGATATTACTTAGAATGACTGAATACTGTTTAACCAAAAATACGTTTTTCTTTAATGGGGAGATTTATGAGCAGCAGCAAGGAACAGTAATGGACACCTGCTTTGCCCTCAGCTTTGGAACTTTGCATATTGGCTGGTGGGAGAAGCAAATGGTCAACATGAAATCTGAACATTGGACACATAATTTCATGGGTGAGATTCATAGATGATTTATTAGGCATCTGGAAAGGTGATCTTGAAGGCGTACAAAAGTTTGATTAGAGAGATTATTGATAAATATCTAAACCTATCATTTACGAATAAAATCTGCACCAAAGAGATTGCATTTTTTAATATAAGATTGGTTGCGGAGAATGGCAAACTTACATCTACCATGTACTGAAACCAACCGCGGGCAACAGAATATTGCAAGTGTAGAGTTTTAACCCCCAAAATTAGAAAAAAAGGAGTATATCATATGGTGAATATCTTAGAGCTAGGAGAATGCTGAAAACGCATTTGAAGAAACAACTGATGATTTATCTAAGAAATTCAGACAATGGGGGTACAGTGGAGAGATACTGACAACAATTAGGCATACAGTCCAGAAATTCGCTCATGAAAAGATATTATTTGGCCAACAGGCAAACAAGATATCAAGTAAAGATCAGCATGAGGTTCATTACCACGTATCATAACAACCATTACATGGTCAGGAACATTATGAACAAACACTGACATTTACTTACAAGTGACACACCTGTTGAGCAAGAAGATATCTAACAGACCTCTAATCACCTATAGGAGAGCAAGATCATTTGGAGAGAGATTAGTAAAGAGTGACTCCTGGCTCAAACCAAGAAATGGCTTTACAAAATGTAACAAATGTAAGATGTGGAAACGTAGTGAATTCCACCTATGTTAAAACTCCATTTGGCAAGGAAATCAAAATCAAGAGGAAACTAACAAGTGAATTTGCTGTTTACATGTTGAAATGTTCATGAGACAAGGTGTATGTGGGCAGCACAGTACTTCAAGTACACAAAAGAATATCACAACACCTCAGAGCAATCAAATAAAGTAACAACAGCTACCCAGTAACTAGGCACTTTTGGAAGTTTGACAAAGGTGACATTGATCAGTTGAACTATGTTGCTATAGACAATGTCCCCCAGAGCCCAAGAAGTGGAAATAGAGATAAAGATTTACAGAGATTGTGAGCCAGGTATATACTGAAATTAGACTCAGTACAAACAAATGGTTTGAATATGGATGAGGAATTGCATTTTTATGTTTAGTTGTTCCCGCAGGGAAGGTACTAAGGGGTTATAATTTGACATTACTATTTTCATTCTCATTTATTTTTAAAAAATGTATTATCTTTTCAGGGCCCCGCTTGGATTGGTAACAACTGGCAGGTGAGGACAGTAAGAGTGTTTCTCCAATTTGGGTTTAATTTATGTAGAGTATTTAGGAAACTCAGTAGTATGACGTTTAGATATGTAAGATGTTGTACAATATTACATATAATGACTATTAATGTGCATAATAATAACCGATATTTTGTGCTAATTTTTGCATTAAAACACACAAAGAGGGACGTTATGTACACATCATGGTTTGATGTGCCATTTAGTCCTTTATTTATGTCCTGTATGCATTTTAGAATACATAAAGCTTTTGCCCTCTTGGGATTAATTTATGACTGTTATGAGTAGCATAACATGATGGTACATAGGGTACATAAGGTGTTCCAAATATGGAGTGTGTCTATTGCGATAAATGAGAAGCTGATTTGAGACAGTGTTTATTGTACACATGAACAATGCACAACTTGTGCTCTTTCTGTTTTCATTATATTTGATTGTATATATTTGTGCATATTTAAAAATTGCCACCTTATATATTTTGAAAAGTGACAGATCACTGAAGTCCTTTGTTGATTTTCACCTATTTTGCACTTTCCAAAGCTTAAATTGTAAAACAAATATGGCACCCAACATTGTGACCAAGGCTGATGGAGGCCGAATTGCATTGTGTCAGCCAAAAAAATAATTTTGTGTTCACTAAACGATCGTGCTTAGAGTGACATCTCTCTCATAGTTCAGAAGGATCTGGTGTAATTTATCAGCATGCAGGCGCGGACATGCTTTGACCAGGACTAGTGGTGTTTGGTTGCATGCCGTCACACGCCAATAGCTCATATATATATATATATATATATATACATAAATATAATGTGATTTTATAGTATAAATTTAAAGAATTAATAGAATGTAAAATATATTTTTTAAATAATTTTATTATGTTAGAAATCTTGTCTCTAGTTGTAGCTTCCAGGCGACCACTACATTGTTGTCAGCAGTGATATATTGGCCCTTACCTACTAATTGGGGTGGGACTTTGTCCCCCACAGGACTGTGCGAGTGAAGGAGGGACATTCTACTATCAAACCTGCTAAAAGTACTCAGGCCTCTCTGGCATGGGATGCATGTGGGACGCATCTGCAGCTGGTTGTGGCTGGGATAGGCCATCCCCCTTTCAGTCAGCCTACCCTAGAACTATTGCAGTAAGACCTTTCATAAAGGGTTGTCACAATGCAGCTCTGCCCCCTGAAATTCTCTTGCTCCCTTGTTATATATGTGTCACATTTTGTCATCATGGGGAAACGGAAATCACAGGGAACCGGCAGCTAAAAGGCCATTCAAACAGCATCAACAAATACCCCTTGTATCACAAATTATTTGATATCAGTTATGGGGTCCCTCTACTTGGAAATTTGGTTGGTGGAGGAGAAAATGTATACAGTCAGGCGGCATTCTGTGTCATTAGCCAGCGCTCCTCAGCTATCGGTACAGGCAGACTGCAATAGCTCACCCCCCTAGTCAGTGAGCCCTTGGTCTGTAGCCCAAAGACAGATAGGGTTTTGAGTAAAAATACACACCTGATTACAGGAGCAATTGCTGATATCCAGGAGAATGGGAGTGAACTCTTGACTTCTGGTCAGCAGGGCGGGATATGTGAGAGGACTGCCGCTAATCTAGATCCACCAATATTCAATATAGACCTTGCCTCCCATTTGGACTCACCACAGTCAAAAAAAGCAGAAGCAATAAGCGGATTCCAAGTAAAGAGAAATTACAGCATCAATCTACGACAAAAGGTGGTTTTAACAGACCTCCACCGTTAAATACTCAACAAAAAGAAAGCGTCCCCTCACTATAGTGGAGCAATTAGATGCTCTAATAAAAGACCACAATGACAATGTTTTTAGTAGATTAGGATCTCTGGTGAGATCCCTAAGAGAGAGCCTAACAGTAAAAATCATATGGGGGTGGAAGGAAGCTGAGGCATTTTATGGCCAGTCTCCGCAGCATCAACTCGAAGGTCCACCCAAAGAATAACCAACTGGCTGCAGGCCCCCGGCGACTTCCATGCCTGGTGTTTCCTCCACTCAGCCTCCCCTCGGCCCGGCTCAGAGACTGTCCGCCGCGATGACAGCTACTCACCTTGCCCCTGAAAGTCATAACATCACTGATAATACAGATAGATTAACTATTGGATCCTCGGAAAGAGAAGGCTTCCCTGAAGGGGCAGGAGAATTAATGAATTTGATTGATGACAGAATTATGCAAAATCTCTTATATTGGCAATGTCTCCATTCACCACCTGAATCAACACCCTATGTGATAATTTTGGACCACATCCTGACTTTAATCAAAGGGAAGAAAGAAACAGAGGAGGACTCGAAACATAAAACTATGCATTGGTTCAGAACCAATACATGCTGGGCAAACGATCTCTCAAATGAGTTACTAATGGTAAGAAGAGTGTCTGGCGTTGACCGTGGTCCAAAAACATTGGTAGGGGAGTATGTAGTTGTACATTTTAGATCCCCCTAGGTGGTGAGGAATTTACTATCAGCATTAAGCCATCTAGTGATCTCTCCCTGCCGAATTAGAGCTTTACCCTTAGGTCACTTCTATAGACCTCAACAGACTTGGTACAGGGGGCAATCAGCATATGTCACGGTCTGCACATCTCTTATTACCGTAGGCTGAAGAACTTGGAGGTACGCCCGGTTGCTTACTGGTTCTGCACTGGCTAAGATAGGGACGACCCTTTCTAGTAGCCACGGTGCTGCTGACTGGAAAAGATGCCAAGGCAGACCGTACCCTCCAGAAGGAGTCGCAGAGGAACAAAAAAACAAAAAATGGGAAAAAACCTCTACCACAGGAACTCCTGAAAAAGAGGAAAAAACAATGAAAAAAGGGAAAGAATAGAAGATAATTCTGCAGGGAGAAGCAGGAGCGCGGAGAAAACTAGAAACAGGAGCGAGGATCACCATCAAGATGGAAGTGTTTGCAACGCAAGGAAGGAAGGAACTGCAGTGCTTAAATACCATGAAACAGGAAGTGAAACAACAGGAAGAAAGTACAACACCATCTTGGATTGGGAAAGACCACATAGAAATGAATGAGAAAAAAGACCAAGTAGAAAAGGAAAAGGAAAAAAGGCATGCTGGGAAGAAGAACACCAAGGAAGAAGACAGTATGGAAGACCAAGAGGAAAGAAGAAACGAAGACAGAAGAAAAATAAAAAATAGAAAGGAAGGAAGAAGAGGAAAGACCCAAGGAGGTAAGTAAAAGGAAAACCAGGAAGGCTGTCAGGGGCTGCAGTGCGACCCAGAGCACAAAATGTTCCTCCTGGGCCACACCGCAGCAAAATGAGCACAGAAAAATGAGCCGCTGCATTTCCGGGGTCCTGAAATGGGGACTGCCGGCCTGACCGCAGTCCGAAAGAGGGAAGTCACAGCATATTACAAGGATCTGGTTAATCCATTGGCCTGTACGCAGCCTCCCCCATTAAAACTTATTAATCGCTTCTCTGCTTTAAATGACCTACAACAGAACAATTGATGCCCACAGGAGCATAGACTCGACCTTGCATTAAAATATAAAGCCACTGCTCCTTCAATGGTTCAGACAGGAATTATAGGTTATCCAGTGGATCAAGGCCAAAATCGATTATAACATCTGTTCAAGCTGATTCAGGTCAAACTTTTACTGTTGTCTTTGAATATTACTGGGATTCGTTCAAAATGAACAGAGGATTGGTTGGGTTTCATCACTGACTTTCATCTGATTTGTCTGCAAGAGACTTGGGCACTGGAGGATTTCTATGCAAATGCTTTCCTTTTGTATTGTAACCCTGCTGTTCCCACTGCTTCGGGCGGGTGATAGCTGGACTGACTATTTAATTTGTGTCAAATGTAATAAGTCAGAATTCAAGTTAATAGGTTCCTCCCCACTGTATCAATTGCTATTGTTCGCAGGTTTGGGCAATATTGACCTGTTGATTGTGAATTTGTAACACAGTCTATTTGACTACCAAAACACTAATGTTGTAGTTATGCTAAATGAGGCAATTGAAAACGTCAGTAACATTAGTCACCTGTTCTGTATCTTGTGGGTAGGCAATTTTTATTTCCCAACATGCCAGTTTAATGACATGAGGGTGTGCGGTATAGAGAATAAGGAGGGTCAAGTGCTATAAAATTTTAAACATTCCCATTAAGGGTATGCACTAAAAAATAGTTGATTATGAATTAGTGAGCCTTTTTAACTGATTGTGTGAAAGCCATCCCTAATTATCACCCAACCCTTACAGGAGGTAACAATCTCAGTACTACAGATTTTATGTTAATTGCCAATGATCCTAATTGCTTAGTAACTGACTTTAAGGTAATACCACATTCTGCCAATGATCACAACCCTTTAGTAGCCTGTTTAAAGTTGGATTATGTTACAGCTGAACTTAAGTCAACAACTGCCGCCATTGCATTCAATACAAACAAATGGTGCAGAATAAAACAGGAGCGGGTTGATTAAAAAAATAGTTTGAGGGAAAAATTGTGACTGAAAACTATGAGTTAGTTAACAGGTGCCTATCGGACGAGGCTGCCCTCGTGCGCCCAGTTCAAGAATTTGAGAGTTTATGTTCAGTTATTTGTCATGCTTAAACAGTCACATACCCTTCATCCACTCCCCCGCTCCATAGGGGTTTAACTGGGCTTGCTCAAAAGCCCTGTTTGAGCTAAAAATGGGTCTTAAGGCTGTTCCAGAAAACAGGGAAGTGATCACAGCCACCTAAAAGGTCTACTAGGACATAACTGCAGCTAGAAAGGTTGAGATCAGAAATTAAGCTTGGTCAGATCTGCTGGTTGCAGGACATTCAAGGGATATGAGAACATTTTGGGAGGTCATAAATCGCCTGATGTTTACAGAGGGTCCTCCCTCCAATATAGATTGTATAATTTCTGAGATTACCTGGGTTACACATTGTTCCCGCATTTTTAACCCTTTTAATAAAGCAATAGCTCTTCAAGAAGAGGAATGGAATATGGTGAAAGAGAGAGAATTCGCTCTCCAGTTAAGCCAGTCCATCTCAGTAAAGGAAGTTCAGACAGCTATCAGGCAAGGCAAATGTAGGAAAGCCCCAGGTCGGTCCAGACAGAGTCCTAGTGGACCTGTTTAAAGATAATCCTGAGCTTTTGGGTCCAATGCTTGCCAACATCTTTAGAGCTGCTGCTATTGGTGAACTCTCTTCATCCTGGAGAGAGGCCACTATGGTTCCAATTTTTTAAAAAGGTGACAGAGCTGACCAGGCGTGTTATAGGCTGATCGCCCAATAGATTCCACACATTTAAGATCTTGGGAGGGTTCTTTTAGCATACCTAGAAGGGAGGGCTACTTCAAATTCCATACTCTTGGAGGCCCAATATGACTTTAGAGAGGGAATGGGTACGGTTGAGCAGTGTCTTAATTTATCGCTCATTGTCGACAATTAACCAAGGCCCTCATTAAGAGGCTGGCGGTCCTAAGCCTGCCAGCCTCGCGATGGCGGTCGGACCGCCGCAGACCAGGCGGTCTGTCCGCCCCATTATGACCCTGGCTGATCCACCACGGTCATACCTGCGGCCTGGCGGTCCCAGCTATTGTAATCTGTCAGGGCAGCGATGCAAGCAGCGCTGCCCTGGGAATTATGAGTCCCCATCCACCAGCCTTTCCATGGCGGTAAACACCGAGAGGGAAAGGCTGGCGGAATGGGGGCATTGGAGGGCCCCCATGCACAGCCCCATCACGCATTTCACTGCCCGAATTACTGCTGCACCCGATGCACCTCAACATTGCCACCGGCTCGATTACGAAACTCCTAATAGGACAGCAATCATACCACCAGCACTGGCGGTATGATGGCGCCCGCAGCTCCAGTAGTCTTTGAAAAAGACCGCCAAAGTCGTAATCAGGGCCCAAGTCCATAAAGGGCTCTTTACATCAAGCATTCATGGACGTCTTGTGTGCTTTCAACACTGTCAACCATACCAACTTGTGGTAAACGTTGGGTAATATGATAGTGGAGGAACACCTGGTCACTCTCCTCCTGAGACTGCATTGGAACACCAAGGTCAAGATACATTAAGGATGTGGGGGAGAGTGTACGCCTTCTGTAGTTTCAACTGAAGGCATTCGTCAGGTATGTATTCTGGCCCCTTTTTTGTTCCTCATCTATATAAAAGGTCTAGAAGCCCATCTAATGCAAAAGAAGTTGGGCTTTCTGAGGGTGGGCACCACTTTATCTCTACACTTCTTTATGCAGATGATGCTGTCATTTTGGCAAGGACAGCAAATAGTCTGAAAAAAGCCATTGACACCATTGCTGAGTTCATGCCTTTGCTGGATTTGAAAATTAACAATCTGAAGCCTGTGGGTCACAAAGGACTAAGGCCCTCATTACGACTTCGGCGGTCTTTAGGAGATTTCCACTGGCCAGAGGACAAAACAACTGGCCCAGTGGAAAACTCACCACAACATTGAAGCTGGCTCATAATCGAGCCGGCGGCAATGTTGAGATGTGTCGGGTGCAGCAGCAGCACCTGTTGCGCATTTCACTGCCCGTAATTCCATGTGCATGGGCAATGCAGAGGCCCCCAGGTGCCCCCTGGCACCCCTCATTCCATTAGCCTTTCTATGGCGGTGTTTACCGCCATGGAAAGCCTGCCTGTGGCGGTCCGACCGCCATCGCGAGGCTGAAGGTCTTGAGACCGCCAGCCTCGTAATGAGGGCCTATGTCTAAGACCTTTTATAACCAGGGAAACGTGGTAGGTAAGGTACCTAATTTTGGTTAGCTGGACCTCCTTTTTAATTCACAACTAAACTGGGATCCATTGCTGATTCTAAGAATCCAATAAACAAAAAGAGCCATAAAAGCAATTTTTCATTTTGCAGATAAATTGGGCCACAGACCTGTGAGGTTATGTGCTAAGATCTTGTCTATTGCTACTTATGGGGCTGGAGTGTAGGGGTATGATGGTTGTTGCAGACGCCAAACTATAGAAAATGTCTTTCTTCATAGACTTTTGAAGGTTGCCCAGGGAGCCTCAATGTTCTTCTGCCACTCTGGGGTAGGTCTTACATTTTTAGAGGACTATGTGGGTTTGGCCCCCCTGCTCCTATGGATAAAAATATGACTAACACTGGAATTCAAATTCTCAAAACATATCCTTCAGAATTGTCTGGCCTTGAACAATGCTGAATGCATTCCTGGCTTAGTTACATAAAACATATTTTTGGGGAGCAGGGGTTTATAGAGTTTTTTGAGGAAGCAACTCAAATTCTGCAATCAGCCAGAGCTTTAATGAGGACAGCTTATAATGAACAGGTCCAGTTTAAGCGTGGGCGCCAGTTCCTCCAGTCCACCTCTTTGGTAAGATTGGGTTTGGAGTTACCTCCCTTTTAATGTGATGATAAATGCTGTTGTATTGATTAATTGGATGTAATGTAAATTGTATTATGTTTTATTATGTATTATGTTTTATTCTTCTGTGGCTTTTTAAGTGGAACATAGATATATGAGTGGCTGACTCCATTTCTAATTGACAGAGGTATGCACTCTGTCCAAGTAGGGATGACAATCCTAGTCAGGGTAAATCAGACCCTAGATTAACCTGGGCTCACCATCTGGTAGCTTGGCACACAGCAGTCAGGCTTTACTTAAAAGGCAGTGTGTAAAGTATTTATGCAACACTTAAATACAGTCACACAATGAAATACCCCACTAAAAGACTCCACAACTGTTTAGATAAATTGAGAATATTTACCAAAATGACAAAAATCCTATCAGTAGAGGTCAAGATATGAATTTATAAAGATTAAATGTGAAAACAGTGCTTAGAAGTCAATAGCAGTCAAAACATTAATTGAGGTTGCGAGGGACCGGTGCAAATCCAAATTCCAGCTTGACCACGATGGAAGGTAGGCCAGCTACAGAACCCACACAGGGTCAGCTGAAACAGTACCTTTGATGGAGCAATGCGTTGATGGCGAGTACACAATGCGTCAACATTTTTTGGGCTACTGTGTCGTCATCGGGCTCTGCGGAAGTGAGTGCGATGTGGCATTGGGCCACACAGAGCATCCTCGTTGTCGGGCTGCACAGTGTGTGAATCTGCTGTCATTGGGCAGCATCTGCATTACCGCTGATGAGCGTCGTGCCGATTCTTCTCCTGCACCTCTGGGTGATGCGTCACCTTTTGCAGGTTTCAGTTGCAAAACCCATTTCTGAGGCCCAGGACCTGAGGGGGCACTTCAGGCAAGGGTGGGACTCACAGATGGCAGAGTCCAGCAGGAGATTTGCATGCAGTCTTTAATGTCCCTGACACTGCAGAAGAACAGGGGGCAAGCCAACAAGCCCTTGGAGTCTCTTGGGTTCAAGGATGTAGAAAGCAAGTCCAGTCCTTCTCACTGCAGGCAAGAAGCAGCAGACCAACACAGCTAAGCAAGTGGCAAAGTGGCAGTCCGTCCTACAGCATAGCAAACACTAGGCCAACACTCCAAGGCAGTTGCAGAGTGGCAGTCCCTCCTGGCAGCACAGCAGTCCTTCCTGACAGAGTGTCCTTGGTGCCAGTAGAGATCTGATTTGCTGGGGCTTGGAGTCCAGTCCTTATAACCAAATGTGCCTTTGAAGTGTGGGAGACTTCAAAGTGGCCTTTGAAGATCACAATGTCCCTGTCCTTCCCTACCCTGGCTCCAGACACGCCATAGGGATTTATGCAGCCCTTTACGTGAGTAGAAGCACAGCCCTATTGAGGTGTAAGTGTCAGCTCCTCCTACCCATCTAGCCCAGGAAGGCCCATCACCCTGGTGACAGGTCATCAATATACAATGTAACACCCAAGCTCCTTTTGATTGTGACTGTCTAGAGGGAATACACAAAGTCCAACTGTCAACAACCAAAGACTTGTATTCAGAGACAGGCAAAGGCACATAAGGTTAAAGTAAGAAACTGCCAACTTTTTAAAAGTGGCATTATCAGACTTAAAATTTAAAATCCAACTTCACCATAAGTAATTTTAAATTGTCCACATCCACCAAACTCCATATTTCTATCTTTTCCCAATTGGAAATTACACTTAAGAGATGTTTTAAGATAATCCCAATGATATCCTATGGGGGTTGACCACAGGGCCTGGCCTATGGTTAGGGTCAGCAGCCAACCCTTCTGCATGCATCCAAACCCAGGCGCAGCATGAGGTTGGATGCAGGCGGTGTTTGTTCAATTTTTCTCTGAATTTAGGGACCCCTCTATGTGTCTTATGGGGTTATGATACATGTATCCTGACTTCTTTTGTGTTTTTGCACTCTTCTTTTCCCACCCCTCAGCTGATGTGACAAACAAAATGGCAGCAGAAACTTTTCTGTCAGGTTGCAGCCAGCTAATCAGGGCCTTGCATTTCCTCTGGATCCGCAGCCCTATAGATCTATATTTTTTAGACTCTGATGTCTCAGAAACTATTGAACGGATTTACCCCAAATCACAAAAAACGCGCTGTCTGTGCCAAGAGCTAGCTTTCTGCCATATTTGGTGTAGTTCCGTCCAGCGGTTCGGGCTGTAGCTGTGTTCAAAATCCCTATGGAAAAATGCATGGGGAAAACGTGTTTTGGCACCCCCCTTTTTCTCGGACCCCGCTTGACAGATCAGCCCGAAACTTTCAACACTGCAGCTGAACCAACTGAAGTATACGTTTTTAAAGATTTCATGAAGATCTGTCACCAAGCGGCATCAAAGTTATTGGCAAAATATAAAACACTCTTTCTATGGAAACTAGGTCCTAATTATAACTACTTACTGGCGACCGCCAGTGCATAATATATATATATATATATATATATATATATATAGTAAACATACACAGATTTATATGTATGTGTGTTTATATAACTATATATTTATATATAGGCTTAAATATTAGTGAGATTTATTTCATTCCCATTAAATAAATGGTATATATCAAAATATTTAAGATTTACTACTTTAAACTAAGTATGTATTAACAAACAATATTTTTGCATGTTTTTTAACGATATTAATGTGAAACAATTTTTTTCAATATTTTTATACTTACCATTATAAGCATAGGGACACAATAATTTTGTAAACCATATTTTTGACACAATATTTGTGTTACGCACTATTGATGATTCCCATATTGTGTTAGTGATCCCTACAATTTGATCTTGTCCATCATAGGACACTCAAATAAACAAAGGGCCAGATGTACGACACCAAGTTTTGCGACTTGCAATTTGCGACTCATTTGCAAGTCGCAAATTGCGAGTCGCAAAATCGTATGTACAACAGTGTACTTCACACTGTTTGCGATTCGCAATGGGGTCGCAAATGACCTACCTCATGAATATTCATGAGGTAGGTCACAATTTGCAACCCCATTAGGAATGGCGGCACTCACAGGGATGGTGGCATGCCGGGGTCAGCAGACCACCACGTCAGTGACTGCTTTTAAATAAAGCATTTATTTTTTTAATGCAGCCCGTTTTCCTTAAAGGAAAACGGATTGCATTTCAAAAACAAAAATGAAAAGTTTTCTTTTCATTTTTTCAGAGCAGGCAGTGGTCCCTGCTCTGAATTTTTTTGCCGCATGCATTCACAAACGGAGAGGGATCCCATGGGGACCCCTTCCCTTTTGCGAATGGGTTAGCACCAATTTGAGACTGGTGCTAACTGCGATTGTTTTTTGACCGCATTCGCTGTCACAAAACAATCATACATCGGACTGCGACTTGCAATTAGGAAGGGAACGCCCCTTCCTAATTGCGACTCGCCAAACCCTTTTTGCGATTCGGTAAATAGATAACCAAATCGCAAAAATGGGTCTGTACATACCAAAATGTTTTTTCCTCGTCGCAAATGGCCCTTTGCGACGAGAAAAAAGGTACTTACATGTGGCCCAAGACAGATGCAATGTTTTGGTTCATTACTGTAAAGGTAACAGCAGACACACGTTTTTAGACTTTAATTAGTCTGCTCTGCAACATGGTGCAAGTTCTCTGGGGCAACTCCAGTAAATTAAAATAAATAAATTAAAACAACGTTAATTTTCCATGGGGAGTTTTGCTTGAACTACAAGACATTCTTCTTGTAAGTACTGGATGTGACTTCACTCAGTGGAGTAAAGGACAATATGGGGCTCATTCTGATTATGGTGGTAACTGAACCGCCACGCCAGCGGCTGTGTTTTGACCGCCACCAGGGTGGCGGTGCAGACTGCCATATAACGAGTGTGGCGATTTGGCCTGTGCCAAACCACCATTGACCCGTTCCTACTGCCAGGGCATCTCTGACCCGGCGGGCTACCCAATACCACCACTGGTATTCCGAGTCCCCTTTCCGCAAGGGATTCCGTGGTGGTAGCACTGCCACAAAATCCCTGGTGGAAAGGCTACCGGCGACAGGAATTTGCATTCCTGTTACCGGTAGATGACTCCCCCACCTCCCACACTGTCAGTAGTGACCCCCCACCCCCTGAGGGACGGGACCAGGCTCTCCGCTCTCCCACCGCCGGCAGCGCCCCACCATCAGGATACCGCCAGCCGTATTACAGGTTGTAATACGGCGGGCGGTGTCCTACTGGGGGGGGGGGCGGGCCGGTGGTGGAACTGCCCCAGCACCCCAGACTGCCAGCACGACTACTGAGGATTTCCCCCCAAATTGTGGCGGAAATCCTTCAGTACTCGTGATATGGCACCCGCGACTTCGGCGGTCTAAGGAAAAGACCACCAAAGTCAGAGTGAGCCCCTCACTCTCTTTATATGTATAATGACTACTTTACAGTCGGACGTACCTGTAATGAATTGGGTTATTGGTTGAGAGACGTGGAAGCCCATCACAGGCATTCCTTGTCAGGATGAACCACAAATGTCCCTAAGTTAACCTGTGGTTAACTCAGTGGTAGACTGGCACAGAAGCAGTCAGGCTTTAGTTAGAGGCAATGTGTAAAGTATAAACACAATACAAGAAAAATCACAAACCAGTTAAAAAAAAGTAAATGGTAATAAATAAAATGATATCAGACAGAAAAAAGTCCAATCAGTAGAATGGAAGATACTGATTTTTAGCTTGTAGTGAAAATAGCATCAAGAAGCAGAAAGAAACACTTGCAGTAATCTGGTTGGCTGTACGATGGTAAACTCAGGAGTTTAGGCCGACTGCGATGGAGTGCGGGTGGATACAGGGACCAGGTTAGTCCAGTTGAAAAATTACTTTCTCAAGTCTATTGCTGAGAGTTACATTGGTATTGGAGAAGGCTGCAAGGAAGAGGCTTTCTTCTTGAAGAGCAGGTCGAACGCTGTGGATAGTCATTGCTATAGAACAAAGATCCGATTGCCACTTGAGCTTCTCATTGTCAGTTGTCACAGATGCTCAATGTTAGCATGAAGAACAGGTCTCTCAGGAACTTTGCGCTGCCAGTCGTTGTGGGTGGAAGAGTCCTGGCACAAATTGGTACTGTTTGCGGTCGTGAGGACCCCAAGATTCAGGGGTTTCACCTTTGTCTTTAAGAGGAGCTCTCGCTGATGCCTGGTAAGGGCCCAAGGCCCGGACACACTTCTTGGGGATCAGAACTCACTCCAGCAGAAGCCAGCTGCATGGCTCAGGCAGGTCAAGTTGGTGCTGGTCAGCTGGACAGTTGCAGGGAGGCCTCTGGAAGATTGTTGTGTACCTACAGCTCACACAGAAAGTCAGCCAACTCCTGGAGTCATTCTGGGTAGCCTGGGATGAAGGAAATCAGGTTCAGTCTTCCTTCTTCAGGCAGCAAGGCAGTTTTTCCAGCAGCAGGACAGACCTTCTGGCAGCAGGACAGTCCTTCTGAATATTCCACAGGTCCAGGAGTGTTCTGATGTGGGGTCCGGAGGTCTAATATTCATACCTGCTGCCAGCCTTTGTGTGGGGAGACTACATGACCTACCCCAAAAGTGGGTCTAGTCAGGTCTTCCCCTTCCTCTGGGCTTTAAACTGTTTATGGGGACAAAAGCAAGGGCAGGCCTGTTGTCAGGTTCCTTTGTGTGTGCTGTGGGCAAGGAGGGTACAGTTCCTCACCTGCCAGCCTGTCAAGAATGCACGTTCTCCTCACTTCTAGGCTTCCTTTGTCTCACTGTCTTGAAGCAACACACAACCCACAACAGCGGGCCATTCACATGTGTTACAGGACACTGGCAGAAAGGCACAGTTTATCAGGCAGAAAAATGCCAACTTTCTAAAAGTGGCATTTTCAGAATAGTAATTTAAAATCGAACTTTCTCATTAAAGAAGACTTTAAATTACCACTCTTTTGAATGTAAACAGCATAGCTTATCTCCTCTCATTCTGAAGTTAGCACTTATTAAGTATAAGAAGGTACCCCAGTATTAGTCTATGAGAGAGATTGGCCTTACAACAGTGAAAAAGACTTTGCATTTTAAAAACCAGGCACCCTGCCTTATGAGCCTTTAGGGCCTTCCTTAGGGGTAACTAACAAGCATTATAAAGGAAGGTTTAGACCTTGCAAAAGGTTTATTTCTCTAGGCCGAAACGGAAGTTTAAAACAGCACTGCAGGCTGCAGTGGGTTGCCTGAGGCAAGGCTTGCAGTGCTGCTTAAGTGAATGGCACAATAGGTGCTGCTGCCCACTAGCAGCGTTTACTTTTTATGAATAGAACCTAAGGCTCACTCCATTCTTTTCAAATCACATACGGTCTGGCATTTCCTACAAAGTAATTAACTCAAAAGAAGCACCAATTTATAGACACTGTGTATATTACTGTACTCTGAAGAAATGTAAGGCCTGATTTAGAGTTTGGGAGATGGGTTACTCCATCACAAATGTGACAGATATTCCTTCTGCCGTATTACAAATACTGCTATAATGCAGAGACCCGCCCACCAAACTCTATAGTATGCGGGTCTCAGGGATGGGAAGCATATAGGGATAGTAAAGTGTTTTGGGGGCTGATGTGTGGTAAGTGTATAAAGTTAGTAAGGAGTTTTAGTGCTAAGGGATGAGTAGTGTTTCACCCTGGGTGGGCAGGCACTTTCAGACAACACACATACAGTCCAAATTGTATTTCCTAAGCAAGACTGAACAGACACAAATCAGCCAAGGTTTTAGAACGTGGGACAATGCTCTAACCTTCTGGAGATGCTGCAAGAAAAGCACTGGGAGTTGGCCCATATAAGAAAGTGATTTAAGGCAGCCATCATCTAAAAAACAGCCGCATCCAGGGCCCAGTTGAAGGCCTATTCCTAACAGCCTGGACATAAACATATTCTATGACTTCATCACAGTCCACACAGAGTGCCCACAGTGGCATTATCTCAATACACCTCTAATGGAGAGGATACAAAGAAGCTCTTTTTTCGCCTACAAAATCCTATAAATGCTCCCAATAATTGTGTTAAGATTGCTTCTTCTTATTTCCGATTCACACTTCCAGCTAATTAGGGAAGCAAACCTTATTGAATGTAATCTTAATGTAAGATGTCTTTCAAAGCAGTCGAATAGGTGACAAGATGTACATATGATTTTTAATGTGTTACTCTTCTAATAAGGCTCGTCAACACCTGACACTGCAGTGACTACACATATTGACCTAGATGTAAGGACTGATAAAGGTAATTTTAAAAATAGGAATCAAATATCACATTACCGTTTTAAACACAGGTGTATTAAAAAAAGTAATTTAATTATTTTTATCACTCTAGAGGCACTCTTGAGAAGCCTGCCATCTCACCTGGTAGCCACTATATGCATATTATGAAGTGGAAGGGATACAATAATTGTTTAATCTGTGAGACTCTACATTGCTTCTCCTTTATATTATGAAGGCACCAACAACTTGATATATTATTATAGTGTTTACAAAAAGATATTCCAAATTCATCAAGAAGAGTTTAGTTAGTTTGGTGTATGCTACAATAAATATTGCTACCTCATTGACCTGCAGATGGCCTGTAAATATTATCCGTAGGCAAAAGCATAATGAAAACGTTTGTGCCAGACACTTTACAAAGAAGAGTAAATTCAGATAGTTTTACCTAAATATAATATGTGCGCTATATTTATTGTTTTTCTGAAATGTGCTATATACATTTTTAGAAAGAATACACCTGCTTCATGTGTTTAAAACGTACACACAGCCCAACTATTAGATCTCTTTAAAGAACCGTTAAGGCTCGACTTCTTAGTTGTACCTTTCTTCTACAATTAAACCTTCCTAAACTCCCTCCTCAATGAATTCCTACCTCTTTGGCCTCATCAACTATATCCTGAAATGTGACATGGCCTGACTCCTTTTGCCTTAAATTCTTAACTTAATATACCCCTTCAACCAGTAAACGGTGATCCATTGAACAATTGTTCTACTGCTCTGGGACCAGCTCATCCTATAATTTAGTAAATTTGTCTTCCATTTTTAGGTAGACTGCAGAGTTCTCCTTTTTGATAGACAGAAGAAAATATGGTTGTCTGTTTCTCATCTGTACCAATGATCAAGGGCCTCGTAGCTATAGGGCCAAAATGTTATTTAACTGGATAAATATGGAAGGGCTCTGTGGCTTCTTGGTCACTCTATAATCCCCCAAATCCATAATCATTGGTATGTGCCAACAGCTAAATTTTTTACAAACCTTTAGAAGCAAATGTTAACACTATGTGTAATCATTGATCACTGCATCAGTTTCACTTGAGATACGCAAAACATAGTTAATTTCCCTTTATGGAACTATTCAATTGTCCTTTTTGTTTCCAATATTTGGTTTGCATTGATATATCATTGCCAATTGTTCCATTACATCGACTGGTGCATCATATCATGCATACCTTACAGTTTGTCTCATGTGATGAAATGCATGTTTACTAATTAATCCCAATAAACAATTGTTTTTTGTTAAAATTTAGACTCTCTTGGAGTTTAAAGCTGAACATATGGCCGATGCCCTTTTGCAGTGAGTGACTGAGGGCATTTGTTTAGTACATTTTCACAGATATGATTGCTTGATGCACAATCAATTGTGTGTTGCTGAACAAAGAGTACATATGTAATAGTCCCAAAAGCTAAGAAATAATTAAAAAGCATTGAACAAAGCACTTCTGCATTTTAGCAAGGTACGCTCAGGTACTTTATGTTTGTATTCATATACACAAAATGTCACTGTTGAGGTACTATGCCCATTACCTGCTTTATCCTTCTGATAGCAGCAGCTCCACTTGTCACCTCTAAACACTCCAGGATGATATGAGCACAGCATCTCTGTGTTGTTAACACACACTTTTCTCAATGCTGACAACCACTGGTTCAATTCATTGACACACTGAAATTCAAATAAAAATGTTTAATTTTAAAGGCAGATTTGAGGTTCCTCAATGAATCATTTCTCAGGCATATGTCTAAAATGTACACACATTTCAACCTTAAAAGCCAGAGTCATCCAGATCTTTATCTCGGCAGGGCTAGTGCATGGTGCAAGGAACTCCGAATTGGATCCTTGCACCTACTGGAATCCAGTAGAGTGCTTTCAGGTCTGGTCTTATGAAATCATGCCTCATCATATTTAGGCATCTTATGGCAGGTTGGTTTTGGGGTCTACTGATGAGTGTGATTGGAATCTTGATGTAGAATAAGCAGAAGTAGCTTAGCCACATCATCATTTTTCACCCTTGTCAGTCAATTGGTAGATCGCCAACATCACTGTTACCCAATGTGAAAACATATTTATACCCTTGCAATCTCAATAGCGAGTAGGGCAGAAAAATAGCAAAGATGGAGCACACACTCAGCCAGCAGAGCAGGGTTGAGGCACAGTGGTAGAGCAATACGGGGTAGTCAGAAGAGCTGCTGCCAGGGCTGGGTCTGATCTGGGCATCAAGATGTTCTGCTTCTAGTGTTCTCAGTTTGGATGATTCACAGGCACTATAATTCACAGACAAATGTCAAAGCAAAGTACTGTAGCAGTCAGTTTAGATGTCTATAAGACCCCCATGTTAACTCAGTCTCAGCTTCTGGCTACACCAACAAATCCAGCCCGGTACAGTACAATATCCAGGTGCTGGGGTAGTGGCGGTAGCTAATGACCATTCGGACTAAGTCTTCTAGACCATTCAATAACACTTATGCACATTAACGATACTCTCAGTTACTCACCAATGATCAGCAACTTGTTTATGTTTACCAATGATATAATGAGAGACAGTGGGGTAGAAATTAAAGATATAAGTGTTACCAGAAGAGTGAAAGGATCAAAATTTCTTAGAGACCAACCACAATTGTATGACAGTTAATATGTGGCAAAAAAGTCTGTGTTGCTCTTGAGTAAGGAAAAAGTTAAAAACAGGAAGGGATGAGGTAATGAATGAGTTAAGCCACCTCCTTCATCATTAGTTGTGATTCAACATACTTCTGACAAGTGTTTGCTTGTCACATGCCTTTCTTCAGGATCTAACATAGAGGCCTTCAAATTTGGGGGTGGAACCCCCCCTCGGGAGCTGAATTAATCTTGCGGGGAGGTTGGGTGTTAAGCTCTAGCCAGAAGCAGAATGCATTATCCCCCCAGGGAACAGAGACAAACAATATGCATATAATAGCATTGTTTTTAGTGAAAGAAAGCAGAGGGGCAGGGAGTTGTTCTTTAACAGGCCATCAGTAATGTCAGTTTTCCACTGAAGTCCTGGCTATAGGTGGGTGACTAAGTAAGGGTGGAGGGCTTGAAATAACCCTTAAAGTCCCACCTCTCATTCCTGTTAATTGTTTTACATTTTATGGATTGCAGGCTGCCACTAGCACTTTGACAATTATGTATTTGACTGCATTTTAAAACAAGCATTGGCAAAGCTAATATGAGAGCCTATGTGAGTTCTACTGGATTTGTTGGAGTAGAGTGGCATTGTGTGGTGTGGACTGACATTGTGTGGAGTGGAGCAGAGTGGTATTTTGTGGAGGAGAGTGGCACTGTGTGGTGTGAAGTGAAGAGGCATGCTGCAAAGTGCTTTAACACCTCTTCAGGTGTACTAAATGCTAAATAAATACTATCACAATTAAGTGGAGCAGAGTGGTATTATGTGGAGTTGAGTACCATTGTGTGTCATTTAATGAAGTAGAGTGGAAATGTGTGACATGGTATATAGTGGAATGGCATTGTGTGGCATGGCTTGGAGTGTAGTGGCACTGACAAAATCGCAAATCCACAAAATCCCTTGTGAGCAAGTATCTTAGGATGGATACACTAGGGCTCTCATTACCAGGCTGGCGGTCTTAAGGCCTCCAGCCTTACGATGGCGGTCGGACCGCCGAAGACATGGTGGTCAGACCACCCCTTTATTACCCTGGCTGATCTGCCGCGGTCATACCGCCGACACCGCCAGCCTGCAGCCAGCCTGCAGCCTGGAGGTCTCGGCGGCTGTAATCCACCAGGGTAGTGCTGGCCAAAACTGTAATGTTTGTAGTGCTAAATATGTTCAGAAGTCCCAATTTTATAGAACAATTGTGAGAAAATATGTTTGTCATTATGGGGGGGGGGGGGGGGCAATGATTTTTTAACATAATGAGGTGTGCGTCATTAAAAGTTTAAAGACCACTGATTTAAAAGACCCCATATGCCTCCCCTAACTCCCCACAATCTATCTGCATGGGAACTATTTACCACCTCTATCATATGGTGCAGTGGATTGTAAATTGTAAAATGAAATCTGTAATCTAGGATAATCCGATGATCAGTAGGTTGGCCTAAACATTTGACAAATGGCCTTAGAACAGGAAACAGCAGAGACAAATGAAACTTTTAAAGTAACTTTCAATCATGTCTTGAAGACTTAAATTAATTTAACTCTTAAACAAGCCTCACAATGTATCAAATATAAAAATCCAGCAGATTCTCATCCAACAGTTTAAGAGGGTCAGGCAGTCTGCTAGCAATGAGAGTGACCAGTGCATACTGAGTAAGGTAAAAAGAGGATCTTGCACACATCTTTTGCACCGGGGCCAGAATTGGAAGATCAATGCAAATTTGGGATATGACCCATGTGAACGGGATGCGGAGGGGTGGCAGCACAGCTGACCAATGCATGAATGGGGACCACTCACTGCTTTTAGCCTGCTTTAGAAAATATTTGGCAGAAGCAACAGAAAGATTAAAGTAAGCATTATGCGAGAGTCCCATAACAATAGCTGACTTACATTTCTCTGAAAAACCCATGGGTTGTGAAAATATTGCGAGGATAGCAGACCTGCTATCATTCCTACATTCTGTATGACAAATTAATATTGAAAGTGTGTACTCACTATTATTTAAATTTTGTATATGTCTTTTGTAATGATTTTAATTTATCAACAATAAAATATTTGACTTCTTGACAACATTTGTCCTTGGTAAGAGACACTGGAGGCGGGTAGAGGACACTAGACACCCAATGGTACACAATGGATGTGGTGTTCTTTGGCATGGACTTCCATTGTTAACCCCGCTCGAGAGCTTGGCCGACTCAAGTAGGTTTAAGGGGGGACCACGCCAAAACAGAACCAATCCTATCCCATCCTTTTTGGCTCCTAGGTGGTGGAACTAATTTCTCCTATGTCTCAGAAGAAAGGCAACTTAATGTAAAACAACTAAAGTCTGGTGTGTTCTCTCTTCTACTCACACCCTATCATTTTCTTGATGCCATCTTACTAATGCCTTCTTTAATTCATGGGTCTACTTCACTACAAAAATACCTAAACCTCCCAGACTGTACGTCAACCACAGTGCTTCTAAGCCATATAAAGACCACCTCTTTTCTGGTACTGCAGTATCCTCTTAGGTTTCGTACTGTGGCCACTTTCAAGAACCCCTTGCTCCGATGGGAGTCAGACGACATTTGCAATGAAAAATAACCATACTATAGGCATCTTTATGTGCATTCTGCAGAGATGGTGCTCATTTTGCCCAAGACAATTTTAAAAGTCTGCTTTCTTGAAGCTTTGTTTCAGATAATCGAGTACTATCCGCTACCTTCACAAATACTTAAATTTTTTAGAGATTCAATGGGTAAAGTCTCCATTTAAGGGTATAGAAAAGTCACTATTTGAAGTTACTTCAGTATGCTTATACCACCTTGTCTCTTAACGATACTAACCAACGGTTACCATCTCTATAGGAGTTTGTGAACTACTTTCTCATTTAGATTGACTACAACTTACTCGTCACAGAGTGGGAAATATTTGGGAAAGAGGCACAATGAGGAAAACCCCACAGCTCACGACTCTTGCAGACACTAGTGAGTTTCAAACACGCATTTTGCATTGTCTCTGGTCAAGAGAGAATTTCAAACAAACTGATTACACGAATGAGCTCTATGAGTCAAGAATAGAAGAATTAATCCTCTCAATAACACTTAGAAAATGTTTGACTAGCCGAAATTTCACTAGAGGGGCACGTGCACATGATGTTATCCACTATCGGCTGATGGGGTAAATGAATAGGATGTTGCAAATAATTTTGCTACTGGCTAGTTGTAACATCTTCCATACATTTTCACACACTGAAGTGTCATCATTAAATATGATTGGTCTCCCACTACTAACCAATGAAGAAAGCTATTCTTACCGTATGCAAATGAGAGCTCACTGTACCTTGCACTGTAGATATAACGCCTCCAGATGCCCCAGCTCCTCCGTGTATATAATTTGCATGACAAATGTACTCCCAAAGCTTTTTTCTTCTACTTTTTCAACCCCTCTGATCCTCGATAGGGGAATGAAGGAGCTTTTCTGAAAAGATAAAAAAAAAAAAAGACGAGCCTTGAGAGAGATGAGCTGGAAAACACTTGTAAAGTAGTGACCACACACCGTGCTCATTGAATAGGTTGTTTTCAAATGCATGCGCATGTAACAAAAGGCCAATTAATAACATTAAAAAACTGATTAATAAACACACACATAAATAAGTAGTACCTTTCCTTTTGCAATACAGTGGCGGTCATTATGAACATGGCGGTTTGGCCCGCCATGCCGGCGTTGGCGGGTGAAGCCGCCAGCCGGCATGGCGGGCCAAACCGCCACATAATGAACCCGGTGAGGGCCACAATCGGCAGCCCTCACTCACCGCCAGGCTTCCTCTGTCAGGCAGCCTGGTGGAGGGCGGAAACATTATCCGACAGGGCAGCGGTGCTACCTCTCGGATAATATTTCCTCAGAAACCCGCCAGGGAAAGGCTGGCGGAAGGGGTGCACTGGGGCACCCCTGGGGGCCCCTGCACTTGGCATGGGCAGTGCAGGGGCCCTGGTGCAGTGCCCCATCGTGCAGATCACTGCCTGATTTTTGGGCAGTGATCTGCGCGACGGGTGCAGCTGCACCCGCCGCACAGAGGCATTGGAGGCAGCTCCATGTGGAGCCGCCGTCAATGTCCCGGCAAGGCCTTCCTGTGGGCTGGCGGGCGGAAACATTGTTCTTTATGCGGCCGGCGGGGATCCGGGGACGCTGACGGTCAGTGTTTTGACCGCCAGCATGAACACAGTGGTTGTTACCGCCGTGTTCATAATGACCGCCAATATGTCGAGATGAAGAATAAGTCAGAAAAGTGGGTGGTTACAGATTCAGATGATGTGAGGATGTGCTCCCAGCCAGGGATTTAATTAGTAGTGTTTTGTGTTTGTGTTTGTTTTTAAAAAAACTATCATGAATGTTTTAGTTTCTGATCCTAAATAAAAGGAAACATGCACCATGCACTGAAAGCTGAAACGTGCACTAAAAAGACAAAGTGCAAATTAACATTTCTCTTGCGCCGGCCTTCATTCTATGGCATATTTTACAAGGGAAGCAGTCAGTGCTAACTGAGACTTAATATTCATTCAGTTCACTGTTCTGTATCGTTGTCAGTGGTTGTCCAGTTGTGAATAACTGGAATGGCTTGTTTTGTTGCATCCAGTTACTGCTCTCTATTGCTTGCTCCGACCTCTTGGGCCTAACTGTGGCCACAAGAAGTATTTCAAGAAGACGAAGTATTTCATAAGGGATGCAATAAAAGGATTTCTCCACACATCGAGTTCCATCTTTTACTTGAGAAGCAAGAAGGCCCCTGCAGCCAACAATGCACCGCTAATATTTTGCAAGACCGGGAATATGCGCATTGTGGGGCATATTTATACTCTGTTTGCGCCAGAATTGCGTCGTTGTTTTTGACGCAAATCCGACGCAAAGCTAACTCCATATTTATACTTTGGCGTTAGACCCGTCTAGTGCCAAAGATCTTGGAGTTTGCGTCATTTTTTAGCGTGGACACCTACCTTGCGTTAATGATATGCAAGGTAGGCGTTCCCGTCTAAAAAATGACTCTAAGGCATGTGCGCCTTATTTAAACTCCCGTGCAAAAATGGCGCACGGGAGTGGGCGGGTCAAAAAAATGACGTCCAGCCGCTTTTGCGTCATTTCTTAACGCCTGGTCAGGGCTGGCGTTAAGGGACCTGTGGGCTCGGAAGGAGCCCAGAGGTGCCCTTCCATGCCCCCAGGGACACCCCCTGCCACCCTTGCCCACCCCAGGAGGACGCCCAAGGATGGAGGGACCCATTTCAGGGAATTTAAGGTAAGTTCAGGTAAGTATTTTTTTTAAAATTTTGTTGTGGCATACGGGGGCCTGATTTGTGCCCCCCTACATGCCACTATGCCCAATGACCATGCCCAGGGGACAGAAGTCCCCTGGGCATGGTCATTGGGCAAGGGGAGGAGTCATGTCAATGGAGGGTGGGAGTCAAAAAAAAAAAGCGATATTCGGGTTGAGGCAGATTTTTTACCTCAGACCGACTTGCCCCATTTTTTGACGCCCAAGCTCCATTTTCCCCTACGCCGGCGCTGCCTGGTGTGGGTCATTTTTTTTGACGCACACCAGTCAGCTCCGCCGGCTAACGTCATTCCATAAATAAGGCGCCCGCATGGCGCTTTGGAATGGTGTTAGCCGGCGTTAACATTTTTGACGCACAACTGCGTTGGCGCAGTTGTGCGTCAAAAAGTATAAATATGGCCCTGTGTTTTCACTCTTTTAACAATTATGGACATTACTATTTTCTCAGCAGCGCCTCTGACCAAGCTATAAAGAGCTCCTTTCCCTTTTTTGTTAGAACTGAGACCCTGCTCTACAGCATGCTTGGAAGACAGAGGAAGGGGGGGTGCATCGGTGCAGGTTTACACTGCTCAGGGCGTACACGTAGGAGCACTTTGGTCCCCCGCGTCACCACAGGTCTCTGAGAGCCTGCTGCTGGGACTTACAGTGAAAATCACACGTGTCATTAATGGTGCCAAGCTGGCACCACCTCAAGTAGGTGCTAGATATTCTAATACCGGAGGCTGTAGTGCCACCTTGCTGTGGTTCTTGCTGTCACTGATTCTCAGAGTACTTCAGGACTGCTGTCAACTTACTCGGAGAGTGAAGTATTCTTTCTGTTGTGGGCACCTCGTGATGGACTAAACTCTAAAGTTACCAATGTGTAAAGGAGAAAACAAATTGGTGGCTAGCTACCCCCACAGCCACCTTCTCATCCAATGGCTAGAAACCCAATCCAAACGTATGTGCAACTTCTGAGGACGAGGAAGCAGATTAGATCAGTGCTTCCCAAACTTTTTAAAACCACGTCCCACTTTTTAGCATGACACACTTCAGTGACACACGTGGCTTTAAAGGACATGAAGCAGATGATTTTTTAATGTAACTAAAGCATTGTGAGGTAGTGCACATTTTCAACTGAAATGGCCACTTAATTTGCACAAACATATGGTTTTACTGATAAAGCTATACTGCACACATATGATAAAGTGTGGAAATCGAGTTTCAGTGAGTATTTATCATTTGGGCATCACCAAGTAAAGTGTCTTGATTTGTTTTGATCTTATTAAAGGCTTCCATCCTACTTCAGAATTACAACAAATGTCATTCATTGTTGCTTTCCGAAATGTTGAATGCAAACAGCTCATTTACAGGCATTTACTTTTTGCTGTATGTTACAAAAAATGACATCCTACAGCTTTTCCTTCCATTCTCTGTACCCCAGCAAGAGTTTCACAAAATTATTTTTACTTCCTCCAAGTGCAAAGTGAGAGGAATTTGTAAATCACAACCTCCATGTAAAAAAAAATAAGCAGCGATTTGGAAGAAGCCATTGGGCCTGATTTAGAGTTTGGCGGATGGGTTACTCTGTCACAAATGTGACGCATATCCCATCCGCCATATTACAATCCCCCTAGGATACAATGGGATCATAATGTGGCAGACGGGAGACCCGCCACATTTGTGATGGAGTAACCTCATCTGCTGAACTCTAAATCAAGCCCCTAGTCTAACATTTGACCTCTCACTGAAGCAGCAAATGTGACAAGATAAATATTGAATTTAAAGGCTTATTTTTTATTGCTTTAACTTTCATGAACCAACAAAAACTGGCTTGCGACCCAGTGGACTAGACACTTAGGGCCTCATTTAGAGATTTCCATCCACCCAACTCCCAACAAGGTGGCTGCCGCCTACACAGCACCTCCCTGCCCGAGTTACTAAGGGTTTCCTGCTAGGTCGGCAGGCGGAAACCTAAGTTTTTACCCGCTGGCCTAGCGGGAATTAGGCTACAGCATTGTCTCTGGCTTGTAATTGAGCTGGCAGCAATGTTGTCGCCTACAGAGTGCACCAGCACCCTCTCAATGTTCACTGTGCACAGTGCGATGGTGCTGGGCAGGAGGGGCCCCCCTGTGGTCTCCTGCACCTGTTCTCCACTAGCCTTTCACAGCAGTGTTACCGCCATGAAAAGACTCGTGGAGAATGAGGTTGCAATCCGCATGGCAGCACTGCTTGCAGCACTGCCCTGGTGGATTAGGATCTCCGCCACCCCAAGACCACCAGGATACAATATCCTGGCAGAGCTGGCGGTTGGACCGCCAGGGTTGTTATGTGGCAGTCGGACCGCCGCATCCGCAGATCGTCAACGCCATAGTGAAGAAATCTACTGTCTGCCATGGTTATTAAACAATCAAAAGAGGAGTCCCCTTCCGTGTGACTAAAGATGAAACTAATGTTCCTTTGGAAATATAGCTGACAGCTAATCGCGAGAAAGCATCCTGTATGCTTCCCAAACTGGAACATCTTTCAGCACCTTACTGTATTTTTGTAGCTGAAACACAGCTTTAGGCTCCTTTTTTGCTGATTACCAGCCACTGTTGTCTCTTTCGCTACTATAGGAGTAACAGCCTCATTTAACTAAGGCATTCCACTTCCTTAGCCCAGTTCCCTGACCAAGTATGGACAGTTATTTTTTACTGGATAATGGCAGTGCTGCGGGACTGTGCTCTGTCTAGGTGGGTCTAGGTTTTAAAACACCTTTCTTTATGCAGCAGTTCACCTGCCTTTTGTATCTGTGTAATTCTCCCACTTCTTGGGCTATCCCTAAACTACCGCTAAGGATGCTATGGATGGTTCCACGCGTCTAGGTCCAGGAAGGTAATATGCTGCTTTTTCTCCATTCCTCATTTTGCGCCAAATTTATGGAGTCAGAGTAATTTTTTACCGTGGAAACCTACCTGGCGTCAATGAGATGCAAGGTAGGCGTTCCCGGGCAAAAAATGACTCAAAGGCATTTGCGCCTTATTTATACTCCCGTGCAAAATTGAGGCCTGGGAGGAGGAGGGCCTTAAAACATGGCTTTAAGCCTGTTTAGAGTCATTTTTTAATGCCTGGGTCAGGGCAGGAGTTAGAGGACCCATGGGCTCATTTCCATGGTCTCTGACCATGGAGGCAGTTCACAGGTGCCCTTCCTTGCACCCAGGGACACCCCCTGCCACCCTCGCCCACCCCTGGAGGACACCCATGGATGGGGGGGACCCATCTACGGTAAGTCCAGGTAAGTAGAGGTAAGTAATTAAAAAATAAATAAAATTAAGTGCCATGGGGGGGCCTAACTTGGGCCCCCCTACATGCCAATGTGCCCAATGTACATGCCCAGGGGACAGAAGTCCCCTGGGCATGGCCATTGGGCAGGGGGGCATGACTCCTGTCTTTGCTAAGCCAGGAATCATTTCCATGGGGGTTGTGCGTCAAAAAATGACGCTAGTCAGGTTAGAGTCAATATTTTTGACTCTAACCTGACTTGCACCATTCTTTGACGCACAACCCCTAGTCTTCCCTACGCCTCCGCTGCCCGGTTACGGTCAATTATTTTGCCCTAACCAGGCCACAGCGCCGGCTACGTCATTCATTAAATATGACGCCCGGCTGGTGCGTTGGAATGGCGGTAGCCAGTGTTAAACTTTTTGATGCAAACCTGCACTAGTGCAGGTTTGCGTCAAAAAGTATAAATATGGGCCTAAGTGTTGGTTATGATGGTTCATTATTTCACCTGCTCCTAAAATGCTTCTCACACTAGTTAGATTGCTTATTTTCGAGGCCTCTGGGCGACAGGTGAGAGCTTAAAGAAAATATGTCATTAAACAACACCGAGAACAACTACAGAATAGGAAATTGAAAATGTAAAATGTTTCTGATTTTGTCAGTAAAAATATTTTTTGCACATGCTTACACAAGGACACACCCAGAATTAGGTATGCACGACAAAGCTGTGTGCATACCGCATGGACATTCATAGCTTAGATATAACACTGCTGCCAACCATCCACTGCACATAGATATTAGAGCACGCATAAGGATCCATGGGGCTCTGGGAACAAGCACATTTCGGGGCCCCTTAAACCAAACATTTAGACGTAATGGGTTGCATCGCAGGGCTTTGTTTCCATAGCATCTGTGATGAGACCTGATCAACTGTTTGCACCATGATGGATGCAGAAAGATGGAACAGTGGAAAGAGGCTATTTAGTATTTTCACAGAAATCTTTCCCAATTAATATACATGAGACAGCATGTCATTTGCTTCTATAAATAGATAGGCAGGTACATAGCGAAAAAGACGGTAGACAAACAGAGATCGACAGATAGACCATCATCTACACTGATGATGGAAAAATAGATGCTTACCTAGACAGACAGACAGAAAAACAGAGAGATTGATAGATAAACAGACCATCATCTACAGTGATGATGGTAGAATAGATACATAGCTGTGGCTACATACTCAGATAGATAGGTTAACTGGAAGACATACAGATAGAGGTTAATTTCAGTCTTCCAAATAATGAGCTGACTGGTTCTTGCACTTCTTCATTCCATCCGTGGGGGGCATGCAGGCTGTGGCACAGCTGACTCACAGTCTGACCAATATATAGATAAACAGATTGATAGACAGATGTTATCTCTGTGTTCACTGCATTTTAGAGGGGTAAACGTCGGGTTTCCAAGTAATAAGCAGACCAGGTGGGTTCTAGCTGGCTGCACCCCAGCCACGTATGGCAGGCGTGTAATGGGAGGTCTTAACACACACAATGAATAAATCAAGAATTTGTAGAGTGTGGCTAATCACCCATAGGGTGTCAAGGTGCTGAAAGAAGTCGTGCGGCTCAGGCGAAGAGCCAGGTCTTGATGTCCTTCCTGGACTGCTTCAGTGATTCGGTCTGCCTGAGCTTGAGACAAAGTGTTTTCCATGTCCGGGCTGCTAGGTAGGAGAAGGATCTTCCTCCTGCTGTACTTTTCCGAATCTTGGGGACCGCTGCAAGGGCGAGCTGGGAGGAACAGAGACATCTGTTGGATACGTAGAAGGTGAGGCGGTGGTTGAGGTATGCTGGTCCTATGTTGTGCAGTGCCTGGAAGGTGTGGATCAGGAGTTTGTGTGTGATGCGCTTGTTGACTTGGAGTTAGTGTAGCTCTCTGAGGTGGGAGGAGATTTGGCTGTGTTGGGTGAGGGCCAGGATGAGTTTGATACCGCATTTTAGACTTGTTGTAGTCTTGATTGTAGTTTGTTGGTAATACCGGCATATATAGTGCATTGCCGTAGTCCAGTTTGCTGGTGATGAGTGCGTGGGTGACTGTCTTCCTCAAGGTTGGGGGGAATCCATTTGAAGATCTTCCGCAGGACACAGAGGGTGTGGAAGCTAGATGAGGAGATGGCGTTAATTTGGGGGGTCATTGATAGAGTGGAGACCAGGATGATGCCCAGGTTGTGCATGGTCTGTGGGAGCGGGGGTGTTGCCCAGTGTGGTGAGCCACCAGGAGTCGTTCCAGGCAGAAGGGGTGGAGCCGATCATGAGGATCTATGTCTTGTCGGAGTTCAGCTTGAGGCAGTTGGCCTCCATCCAGGCGGCAACTGCTCTCATCCTGTTGTGGAAATTCCTCTTGGCTTGTGCAGAGTCCTCGGACAGGGAGAGAATCAGTTGGGTGTCGTCAGCGTAGGAGACTATGTTTAGATTGTGTTGTCTGGTGATCTTGGCGCATGGGGCCATGTAGACATTGAAAAGCGTTGGGCTGAGTGAGGATACTTGGGGCACTCCGCAGCAAGTGTCTTTAGGTTCTGATTTGAACAGTGGTAGTCTGACCTTCTGTGTTCTTTCCGTGAGGAAGGACCTGATTTAATTCAGGGCTTTGTTTCAGATGCCGACTTTGTGCAGTCTGTCGCAGACAGTTGAGTGGGAGACAGTGTCAAATGCAGCAGAGAGGTCAAGGAGGATGAGTGCGGCAGTGCCTCTGTGGTCCAGTATGATGCGTATGTCATTGGTGGCTGCTAACAGTGCGGTTTCGGTGCTGTGGTTGCTTCTGAAACTGGACTGGGAAGGGTCCAGGATACGGTGTGTCTCTAGGAATTCAGTGAGTCGCTGGTTGATGGCCTTCTCCGTTACCTTGGCTGTGAAAGGGAGCAAAGAGATAGGTCTATAGTTCTTCAGCTCCTTAGGGTCGGCGGTGGGTTTCTTGAGTAGGGGACTGATTTAGGCGTGTTTCCAGCCTGGGGGAAATGTGGAGGTCTTGAAGGATAGGTTGATGGTTCGGCAGAGCTCCGGTGCTATGGAGGCGCTGGCCAGGTTGAGTATGTGATGACGGCATGGATCCGAGGGTGCTCCCGAGTGGATGGAGATCATCAGTCTTTGGGTGTCCTCTATGGCGATGGGGGGCCAGTATCTGATGGGGTGTAGGGTCCGTGGTGATGAGCGGTGCAGGCGGGCTTTAGTTCCTGAAGCCTTTGTAGATGTTATGGATCTTACGGTGAAAGAAGGTGGCAAGGTCGTCGCAGAGGTCTTGGGAGGGAGGGATAGTTAAGGTGAATGCCCCATGGTTTGTGAACTCTTTGACAATGGTGAAGAGCTCTTTGCTGTTGTGAGTGCTGGTGTTGAGGTGTGCTTGAAAGGTGGCTTTTTTGGCGGTTCTAATGTTCTGGTGGTGCTTGGTGACTGCTATTTTGTAGGCTGTGCGGCCTTCGTGGATTTGCTGAGTTTCCATCTACATTCCAATCATCTGCAGGCGCGCTTGGATTCCTGTAGGTCTGGCGTAAACCACTTGGGTGTTTTTCTCTGTTGATATCCTTAGGGGGACTACGAGGTTGGCGCAATTTGAGAGCCATCGGTGTAGGTTGCTTGTGGCTTCGTTAGCGTCTGTTGCATCCGGTGGGAGGGAGTGGTTGAGAGCTTTGGTGAGCTGTGCTTCTGTGACTTTGCCCCAGCGTCTGCCATGGGGACAGGGGGTGTGGTGGCATGCAGTGTTCTTTGTGTAGGTAAAGTGGATGCACTTGTGCTCGGTCCAATGGTGTTCAGAGATGTGGTAGATGGTGATGTTGTCCCCTACTGAGAAGACGGGGGTCGAGAATGTGTCTGGCTCTGTAGGTGGGGACATTGACGAGTTGTTTGAGACCGAGAGTTGTGGGGTTGTCCAGGAGGTCATCAAGGGTATCAAGATGGAAATTGAGGTCGCCGAGAAGGATGTAGTCGGAGGAGGTGAGTGCTTGGGGGGCGACGAGGTCATCAATGTCTTCGCAGAACTGGGGTCGGGGTCCAGGTGGCCTGTAGATGAGGGTGCCATGTAGGGAAGTGTTTGGGTTGGTCTGGATCTGGAAGTCAAGGTGCTTGTGCGTTGACTGAGACTAGGACTCAGTGCTGGTAGTCAGGCGGAGGTTGTTCTTTTGGATGATTTTGTAGTTGGGACGGCCATGGCGATGTCTGGGGCAGCGGTGGGGGTGTTTCAAATCATCTCCGTGAAGAAGGCGACGTTTGGGGTTTTTGAGTCGAGGAGGTCCCAGACTTCTACTGCATGCTTGACGAGGGAGAGTGTGATGAGGAGTATGCACTTGAGGTGGCTGTCCATGCTCCTGTCACACAAGGTGATGGAAGGACTGCTTACAATTTGTCTAAACACTGGAAATCGTTAGGGGTAACCCATCATTCTGTTGCACACCAGGCTGCCTCAGTTTAGGCCTAGCCATACCCAAATTATTCTTGGTCCTACTCCAATAGGAACAGTCCAGGCAAACTACCACGTTCCTCAACCAGAACACAAGCAACCCAAGACCAATTTTGCCCTGATTCTGGCTCTTTAGTCAGGTGCAGCTTGGTTCCAGTGGCACAGTGGTCTGTCAGATTAGGTGTTGATCTTCCAACAATACAGAGGTTGCGGTGCTCAACAAAAGCTGTTGGTAGTGTGCTGAGGAGTGCTTTTGCAAACACTGAGTTGGGTGGAGGAGGTCTGTGGTTCAGCAGAAAAGTTAATACTGCCACGTTGGATAATGTGCATCTCACCTCCCACAACCGTAAACTGGGAAATTTTGGGGTACAGATGATGTTCTTGTGAATTGTGCTCACACGTCCTCAACTCTTCTTTGATGTGTGGTGCTGTACTGCATATGAATTTTATGTCCTGATGGTAAGGCCTCTTTATGGAGTGCCATGGCATATTCTAACCAAACATCTGTGATAAAGATAAGGATAATACTTGAGCTCCAGATTACATCAAATATGCGCTAAGAGTTCTAACTTCTCAAGTGTGCAGTGATGGGGATGCAAGAGCACGTTTGGGGGATTGAATGATCAGGGCCCTGGGTAAGGCTGGTGCAAAGGTCGTTGGATTGGTAGTGTTGAGCTGAGCAGTAGGAAAGAACAATAGATGGGTGAAGCAAATGGGTCTGACATCCTCAAACAATGTTAGGAGGGATTTAACTGATGTGGTATGCAGTGCTCTACAGGTGGAGGAAAAAGGGCCTGTGGTGAATGAGGTCTGTTTTCAATAAGTTGAGTACTGGTACTTGCTTAAGCATCCATGATGACTGGTATTTTAAGCCTTGTTGCATAGATTTATGTATCCAAGACTCTCCTGGTCTCGATTTATTTTCTTTCTCTGTATGGAAACTAACACAACTTTACTTGGCAGGTGAGGTGCATTCACGACTCTTCAGTTTGGAGGATGTTTTGGCACCCATATTCTGCACAGTTAGAGGGCTTTCCAGCCATCAACATGTATGGCATTATCTAGACTAGACTGAATTGCTACTCTCACCATAGCCCCTTCGATAGATTGTCTCCAAAAAAGCCTGTTATTGATCAGTTTAGGTTGATGATTCAAACACGTTTCCACTTAGTCTCTGCTGTAATTAGCTTTTTTTGTGCGTAGGGCATGCTCTTTTACCTTGTAATGTAGTCTGGAGAACCTTTTGTGAGCGTTCCTAACAATGATGCAGTTAGAGTTTATTATTTTTGTATAAATATAGGAGCTTAGTTACATGGAGCCCATGCCATGATGAATCATTCTAGACATGCCTGTGTGTGACACCCATAATGTGAAAGTTCTCTCTGGTCGATTGCTGGTGTGTACTGGCTAAATAGGACACATTGCAAAAAGAACAAGTGATGGATGGAATGCTGAACATTGTCAAACATTCACCCCCAGTACAGAGATCTGGGCCTAAATCCATCATTTTTTTGTCGCCCATGCCATTCCAGTTTGGACCCAGCCATATGCAAATCAGTCTTGACCTTGTTCCCCATGGGAACAGTCCAGCCCGGTCCTCCCTGGACTGGAAACAAGCATCCTGGGACCGGTTTCGGGGTTTCACCCCTCATCAGCCAGGCTAGCTTGAATCCAGTGGCATGGGAAGCACGGGACCAACGTCTGGGCATACCCTTCCCACTTAGGGCAACAAATGCAAAAATAGGAACCATAGCATGTATTTGAACAGATCATCAAAGAAAATAATGGCTCCTGAATAAACCATGAAGGAAAAATGTTTCCCACCCATCATACATACAAGTGCGCTGTGCTAATCTATGCGCTGGTGAGATTGTGCACCAGTGATGTACGGGACCAGGAGCCGAAGCAGAAGATTTAGCTCAGATACTGTAGGCTGTTGGAAGGTGCATAATCACAGAGGTTAATGCACTAAAATGCGCCTGTCCTCTCCCTACATATTTGTTGAACTGGCCCCACCCTAAAATGCCTCTTTCCATTTAAAGGCAAAAGGAAACTTGGGGAGCTCAGAAGAGCCACTCTGCTGTTTTGTAAAAGTAAGGTAGCATTGATTCTATGAGTACCCAACAAGGACTTTTAGGGTAGAAAACAGGACAATGTTTTAGTTTTCTGGTAAATTGCAGTATGCTTACGGTGCTAGCAGAGCGAGCGATACACAATTATCCCTTTGCTTTAATGAAAGATGGTCTGTGCAGTGGTCGAAATGCATCAAAAAAATATGAGAAATGGGGTCCTAAGTCCAATGGGGTCCAATGGGGGTGAAGTCAATGAGAGTGGGGGCAAAATCAGAGGTGTGGCTAGGAAGAACAAAATGTTCTTAACTATTTTGTTGGTCCTTTACCTTCAGGGAACAGACTATGAAATAACACTCACTTTGAAAGAAAGATAAATTCAATTTAAACTAACTAGTGATAGATGCACTATTTTATATATTGATTAACGTGATCACTGCCAATATCTGTGTGTATAACCAGATAGTCACAGAATTGAATTCTAGTTATGCAGTGTGGAATAATGACTTGTGAGTTTTTAGTTTTATGAGGTCCCAGCCTGTGATAGAAAGCACTGTCAGTACACAGTGCACAAATGATTTAGATTTAACATAAATAAGTATTGCCAACAGGTAGATCAGTGTAATATACAGCATGTACCTAGCATATATCTAGTGCAAACATTTTTTCTAACTTTCCCATAAAAGCACGCACTCCAGAGCTCATCAGGTCACCTTACAAAACCTTTCAAAAAGAATACTCAATACCGGCTCCCAAGCCACCTGTACATTTGCGGATGAACCAAATACACACATTACATTTCTATTGCTTACACATAGAGAGTTGGAGGACTGCAGACTGACAATTTAAACACTTGTTTCAATCTTGTATGGAGTAACAGGGATGGATGTTGTTCTCATGACAGACTTAGGAAACCTGATCGATTTCTATTGGATGATGCCCCTTCAACGTCAAATGAACTGTTGTCCTGTTGGATCAGATTGCCGTATGAACTTTGATTTGTTGATATCCAGCAGAACTTTGATCAGATCCCTTTTAGCATCCTGTGAGATGAATTCAAGATTCCCAGAGATAAGAAACTGAACCCCTTTTGCCTTAATCCTGAATGCTGAGCTCTTGGAGAAGTATCTTCTTCTCTGCCTTTGCCCCTTTGAGATGCCTTGTTGAGACTTAGAGATTTTCTCTCTAACCCTTACAGAAGACTCTTGACCGAGCTTCTGACATGACGACGCTTTCCTTTTTTTACCTACTTTTTGCCCACCTTAGTTAGTAACTTGTTGCCCAAGATTAACTTTTTCCAAATTCTTTTTGTCCTTTTTGTTCCTTTTTGTCTTTTGCCCCCATTTGTTGTGGCCCACAAATGTTTTCCCCTGATTGACTAACTGTAGGGGTTTCCCTGTGCCTAGCTATATTGAACTTTGAGGATTTGAACGACCTTAATGCTTATTAAAACTGAGCAACTTTTATTTTCAGTACATCAAATGATCTTATTGATGTTTTGCATTGTTTTTGTAGAATTCCTAGTTCTCCTAATGTTAGTTCACCTGAATTTATTTTGTCTCCTTGGTCAACTCTAGGTGAGTCTGTATCTTTATAACTTCGTCTTGGGAATTGTCTACTTGACTCTGAGCTTAAGTTTGTAATACATCCCATAACTTAATTCCTGACTGAAGTTTTTCTTGTATGGCCAAATTGGTCATACTGTGTAATTTAATTGGTTGATACTGAAACTTTGTTGTATGGTTCTACCACATCCTATACAGATTTGATGACCTCGATGAGCATTGATTCCTACGAAGGATGAAAATGCTCCATCAGATCTGTTAGTAGAGGAATGGTTAGTCCCACAAGAAGGGAGAACCATTTAAGTATAGTGTTAGGGCGATAGGATTGGTCCCATGCGATTGCCCACCCCGAATTCTGTCCCATGGTCGTTCCGAAGACTAATGAGGTTCCAGCATCATGCCAATGAGAGACAGATGTGTGAGTATTAATAGAATCTTGCATTTGCATTGCTTTTTGGCCAAACAATTGTGGTAAAGTGTGATGTTGTGCAGTGTTTTGCGGAGTCGTTGTACTCATTTGACTGTGTCGCTTGTTGCTAAAAAATGTCTGTCGCTCTTGTTGTTGTTGACGGGTCCATTGTGGCCTAAGATCACGGGACAATCCAGAAGTGTAGAAGACACTTGGTTAATTTATTGTCTGCAGTGAGGTACTTGTCATGAGACATCGTTGACAGTGCTATTCGTTTTCCGTGATTGAGGGTGAGTTGTGGTTCATATTAAGTGAATCCTGAGTGCACATGGACGATCTATATCCACTGGAGTAAGAATTGCTGGTCAAATTTCACTCGTTGTGTAATTGTGAATGTTACAGCCAGAATGCATATCTACGTACAGCTTTGAAGTGTTTGAGTTCCAATCCTCTAGAGTGCAGATAGGTTGTGGGTTTTCTCTCACAATATTTTGCATTAGGCATGTGTGAATGACTTGTGAGAGACAATTTTGAAGGGATTGCAGTGCTGAAAGGAGTGAGTGTGACATCAAGTTGCTGTTGGTTGAAAACATCAAGAGAAAAGGATTGTGGAAATGAAGTTGCTTCCTGATTCGATTGGAAAGTTACTGTGACTGATTGACTTTGATTAAAAATAAACTGTCTTAACGTAAAGAGTTTGTTTAGAAGAGCGGGTATAGAGACCCCACCGAAAGGTACTCCAAGTCATTATGTATTGTGTGTAAAAGGATTTCATGCATGCTAGATTGATGGAGAGCAGAAAATGTGTAGAGCAGTTTTAATGCAGGGAGATTGAATGTATTCAGCTATTTCGACTGAAGATGGTAAAAGCACTAAACTCAACACTAAAACAATTCCAAAGACAGGACAGCAGATAATGTGGATAAAAAGACATTGACACATGAGACTGATTCGGATGATGAGTTTATAAATCAGATCATGATGAATCGTCCGTCACTGTACCATTCAGTTGAGGTAGGAGCAAGAAGTGAAGCAGCACAAAATGCAGCCCTGAATGTGGCAACTGCTCCGGTTGCACAGACGCAAAATCAGATAGTACCAGGTACGTCTGCACTTCAGTGACACAAATTCCTGAAGTGAGACAACCAGTTCAGAGTTTTAACACATTTAAGGCCTCTACCGAGTCCAGTTGTGAATCAGGTTGTGCCAAGTTCTAATGTGAAGCAGACAGTGAAGTCACCTTATGTAAATCCGCCTGTGCCAACTTTTTTTTCCAAATCAACTTTACAGATGTTTAGTCTAGGTCAATCAATGCCAAGTGTTACCCTGAGTCAAACAGGAGAAAGTTTCAGCACTGCCTTAACCGGACTGAGTATAGAAATGACAATTCCTCAGAATCAGACAAATCATGTGGGTCCAGATGCATTAACAGTTGCAGTGACTGTAGGTCCTATTGTTCTCTTGTATGCTCCAGGAATGTCTGGAAGCAATGCATACTCAATAAATGTCCTGACAGTTCCAGATACATCCGCTACATTCGCTGGGATATCACCAATTGCTAACTAGAAATCAGTATATTCGAACAACTCAGAAATGGCGAGAACAAATCGGGTTTAATGCAATGATTCTTTCATCACCTTGAAGTGCCATATTTAGCAGTCCCATTCAGCAATTAGCACTGCTGATTTGTCAGGGTGTAACTACACACTCACAAATGGGGCTACTAGCCTTTCCCCAGTAAAAATGACAATGCTAGTTTTTTAGTGTCAGGGCTGGTAACATTATAAAACCACATGCCCATAATTAATATCATACAAACTGCCATTAGAGCACAGTAGACCTGCCTTGGAGGTGTCTTATAGATATTAAAATGGAAGGTCTTGGCTTTGCGATTAGATTAAATGCAAAAGTGGAGTTAGCAGTGCAATCCGCTCTGCCAGCTGGCAATGGCAGGCTGGAAGTGATGCTCTGCTTTGTCACACTCGTGGTGGCACAATAAGTGCTGCAGTCAATTAGGGACACTTTACTTTATAGCCTTTGTTCTAGTACCACATATTAGGGACCTGTAAGTAAGTTAACTTATACCACTCGTGGGTGAGCCAATTAGACAAATAACGGGTCAGAGCTCCGGCATTGAGGCGTGGTTGGTAGGTCTCAGTCTAAAACGTGGGGGTGATCATGCAAAAAGAGGCATTTCCCTGTCAATCTGTATATATTTCTCAATAAATATCAACGCCTAGAGGCAAACATGAAGATGAACATGTCATAACTCCTCCATTAAAGTGAAGATGCACTTCTGCTTGATGATTCTTTCAGCCTCTTTGCTTCTTTACTTTTCACCCTTTTGAATTTATGCACTAGATGAATATAAATATTCCAGTTTTCTAGAAAGACTAAACTGAGTCTGTAGCATATAGGTGGACAAGTGGGCAAACATCTATTGCCCTGCTGTGCCTTATAACCCAGTGTCATAGTGGGGAGCAATGTGGAAAAACTCGCAATGTCATAGCGGTTGCACTACATGACCTATGTGTAAAAAGGAATATTTCTGGTTCACTTTTCTCTTGCATTGAATTTTCTTAATGAAACATGGGGCACAATGGAGTTAAGAATGGAGGAAACAACATGAGAACACATATGAAGGACCAACTTTATGAAACATACGGTAAGAAACATGCTGGAGATGTAAACTGCCAAGCTTTATTTTTGGGGGGAGTGGTGGGGATAGCGCAATCCAAAGGAGGAGGAAAAACTGAGGCAGTGCAAAAACAAGAGCAACTTATTGTGTGAACAAGGAAATAAATTATGTACATTTAAATAAACAAATTATGAAACAGCCTGCCTCTTTTACCTTGGAACATGGAGTCTTCGCAAAACTCAGGGAATCACATGTTAGAGAAAAGTAAACTTTCTTAAATGCAGAGGCCATCAGGGAGGCTTTGCCCTTTGTTTTATGGATTAACAAGTAGCCCTCTTTCACGGTGATGGTCTGTAATTTAAGTGCCCGCTGGAGGTCCAATTCTGAAAAAAAGGATTGAAGTATGTTAGATATTAGGAGCTGGCTGGAGCAAGTACTCAGGATGCAATGTAGGGGTACCTACTGGCCTCACTATCACCTCAACCATGCATTTTCACAGGCCAAGAAGGGATTGCTTGGCTTCTTCAGGATCTAATTTCAAGTGCACCACCGCTGCTACACTATAGTCCGCACGCATATACAGTTGGCAGTTGGACCATTATATTGACGGTAAACATACTCCGTCTTCATTGCGCCGGAGTATGCTTACTCCCTATATATGAATCATGCCCTATGTGGTTTGCCTTTTCTAAGCATTTAAAATCCAGTAAATACTACCAAGATTTTCCTGATGAAGTGTGTCTGTGGAAAACTGCAGCTGTGCGCTAGTTACTGCAAACCATTGAATTCCGATTTAAGCAAAGTTTCCTTTTTGCACTTGAATTGGGATTCCGATGGGACTCAGAATGAGAACCCATGCTATGCTTTCCTCACAAAGCTCTATGGAAATCTTTATGACATTACATAGGGGGTCATTTTGAACTCAGCTGGAAATCCCGCCAAGTTCGGTGCTGGCGGTCGAAACAACGACCGCCAGCATGTTGAAGACCCCGCCTGCCCAATAAACAACATTCCGCTGGGCCTGTACATTGCCGATGGCTCCACATCATCAGTGTAGCAGTGCGGCGGGTGCAGCAGCACCCGTCGCGCATATCACTGCCCGTAAATCTGGCAGTGACATGCGCGAGGGGGCTGTGCACGGGGGCCCTGGGGCACCCATTCCGCCAGCCTTTCCCTGACGGCCTAAACCACCAGGGAAAGGCTGGGGGAACACAGGTGCACTATCCGGCGGGCAGCGCTGCCCTGTCGGATAGGGAACTCTGCCATCCTCAGGCTGCCTGGCGGCGGAAGCCTGGCGGTGGCGGAGTTCCGCCTGTGGCATTCTCCCAGTGTTTATTATATGGCGGTCCGAACCGCTATGTCGGTGGCAGTAATTTCCACCACCGCCGGCATGGCGGTCCGGACCCCCATGTTCATAATGAGGGCCATAGTCTGCGAAGTTATGTGATTGGGACTTGAGTGTGAAAATCATGACCCTCCTGGCAACTTATGTAATACATAACCAGGACCCTGTGAATTATATGGTTGAGTTGAATAAACTGCGCAGCAAAGAAAAGCAAAATAAGCAGCAATTATGCAGCACCTCTTTCCACTGAAACAGCTTTGCCGAACAGCATAGTACATTTTATATTTATTGATTTATTATCTCTGTGATCACAAGTAAGTAGTTTAGGATAAAAAAACTAGGAACTTTAAAAGTCATACTATATATTTTTCATTCTTCCAAAGCCTAAGTGCTTTGTTGAAATACCTGGAGCTTTTTAGAACAGGATTTGTGAAGTTTAACATGTATTAATAGTGAATACCAAAATTAAGACATAGAAAAACGCATGCTCACAACCTTATCTGAATTACATTTATGTATTTACTGTTTTTTGGTTCTTGATTCAGAATAAAAGCCCTCTTTCCCCATCCATCAAATGGGGGTATTTAAATTATCAGGGGCCCGTTGTCATCACTATAAATCGTTAATTGCATCAATCATCATCTGAAGGAGCCATGTGAACATTGTAAAGTATCTAAAGCAGCTAATAATAAATTATATGTTAAGTGCTGCTAAATTAAATATCTACTCAGAAATCACCCCATTATTTAAAAGTAAAGAAAAGTTCCACTTAAGGCATATTTTTCAGAAAATAGTTTGAAGATGTATTCTATGAGTTGCTATATCCCTGACTGATGGAATGTCACCACTTAGAAACACATTTTCGTTTTGTTGATTCTGTAAAGTTATTGTGAACAGACAAACTTTGCAAAACACATAGAACAATTTTTTAAAATGTTACATGTTTAGGAAATTTGGTATACATTTCCTAGCATGGACTAAAGACTGAAATACACAAGTTGCTTGACTCAAACTTTGGATTCTTTCTAGCATGACTTGGGTCTTTTACAGTGAAAAAACTTTGGGAAAACTGAGAACCTGCAAAAGGCAAAAACTGTGTAATTCATATATCTTTGTGAATGAAAAGAAAACTATGCAAAGCCCTATTATGATTTGTCCCTCTGAGAAATATTGTGCCCTTACACATGGAAAAGTAAACTGTTACAGCTGACATTTTCCATGCCCGGTGAAAGATATAAAAAGAGTAGCCAGATGAGATAGGTATGCTTTTCTTCTCTCTGGCCTTGGGCATTGCCTTTTCTTTGATTAGACAATTCTGAAAAAACACTGTTAAAGTCTTTGGCATCTCCCTGGCTTTTATGGCATAAGGAGACACACAATGGGCCCATCCTATTGGGTTGAAATCCGGTACTATAGTGGTTTCCTCTGATGATAACCCATTTGTGCAGAAGTCTACCAATCCACAGTATGATAAAGCTTTTAGTGTGTGCGGCAGTCTTTGTGCTTTCAGATCCATCTTGAACCCCATAAATACAAATATTTCATCGGAATCTATTTTCTACATCCTCATATTTGCATTTCAGAGTTTTTAGTTTACTTTTTTGATAAGCAGTTTCTACATTAGCGATCAATTTAAATTTAGTAATTTGTTCCTTGACTCATATACTTAAGTTTCAATCTTACTGACAGTTCATCCACTTTATCAGTCAAGGTTTCCAAGTTGCTGACATATGTGGCTGTACTGATTTATCTCAGTCACCTCCTTTAGTGTAGTTGTAATCTTTTTTTTTATTTTGCAGATGATCCATCTTGTAGTTTTTGATGAGGTCCTCTCTGAGGACAGGGTGAATGATTTGCGTTTGCAACCTCCACCCACTTTTTCCAAGAACTGTTTGTAATTTCATTATCACCGCTCAACTTCACATGCTCGCTGGGAACTGCGGGGTAACTACATTTACACAGAGCTCAACATCTTCTTTGGGACTTAGTTGTCTTTGCCAATAGAATGCATGGCCTATGCATTTTTACTATGCAGTCCAGCTTCTCTAATATCTCTAACTTCAGCAAGCAACAGTGTCACTTTGGTTTTTATTAGTAGATCTTTTCTCTACATGTTGGAGGGTTCATGCAACAAATCTGTGGGACGTGGTAGGAATACTGTCACAGTGAGTGAATGAGAGGAAAATTCTGTATGGGATAAAGCATTCCAATCAGTAAACATAATCAAACAACAAATTCTGAGTTACAGGCCACAAAAAAACCCACTATACAGAATAGCTGCTCCTCAGAACAGCTACTGCACCGAATAGCTATTGTGTGGAATAGCTACTGCACAGAAAAACACTCCTTCAAATAGCAAAATCATGCATTTGTATGATGCATGGAGACACCTCTCTTGCCCCAGCTGTAAACCTCACTGTGCCCTTCATTATTTTAAACAATTCTTCATTTAATGAGAAAGATCAGGTTTAAGACAATAATGTGGAGGCATAAACATGGATAACATGATAATGGTGGAGTATAGCAAACTGTAAATAAAGTCAAAAACAACCAACTGAATTCTCAGTGAATTCACAATCAATTAGTTCACACACCCTGCCACGAGTATGCCAATGGTAATGTCATTTTCTTTCTGAAGAACATCTCTGTGGAAAAGGCACACCACTTTTCAGGGTCATTCTACAATGACAAATGTGTATATACCATTCAAAAGTCCAGTGCTTGGCAGATCCAGTCACTGTATGTGAGGTTGAACTATTTCATAAAGAAATGCAGATTTCATCAGTGCCATGTGCTGTTCTTTTTCTGGATTAATCTGTTAGGAGTGATTTTATAGAAGGCCAGATAAACCCACACCAGTTTTAGATGCAGCAGTAGTGGTGTATAAATATATTTTACAAGTAAGTCACATTGGCTGTAATTTTTTCTCGCTATGACGGGTCTGGGCTTGACTCACAGGTCCCGCTGAGAATTTTAAGCAACTATTCCCAATGGTGTATTCCATTTACTAAAGTTGTTGTGGCTCTATTTTGGTGTAAATTCATTTAATTTGTTTCTGGGAGATAAGTGTTCTTAACCCTGACCCTGTGTCTACTTAATCAGTGAGTTTAATGGATCATGTCTGTAGGGACTTGAATTATACAGGCCCCTATGTGTGTGGTGTTCATTTAAAGAGAACACTAAAAGAATCATAAACCGTGATTTTTAAAGATCAAATGGACAATTTTCTTGGAGTGAAGTGACGAGTGGTGGATAGGCACCACAAAACAGACAACCATGGTGAGAGATACTTCTATCTCAGGTTTATAATGTTGGTGAGTTGTGATGCTGCAACGGATTTGTGAGCATCCTGGTAGGCACAAGTTGTTGCTGATGGGCTTGAAAGTGCTCACTGCCTAAATAGGAGGACTGCTGAGACTAGAACAGAGGGAGATCTCCAAATCATTAGACACTCTTGTGATTCCATTCATTCTGTCTGGTCCATACTGGAGCCACCCACCCCGCCTGTTTTCAAGAGCTTTCTCTCACTCCACTCTTTCCTAATGATTGGTGTGAAATATGGGTTACTTGAAATTAGAATCAATCAATGGTTTACAACAGCTTACATCACTACCAGCTTGTGCCAGCATCTTTATCAACTGATAGCAATTCTTACATGGGACACATGAACTGAGAGCTAGAATTCTATTGAGTAAGGATCTTCCTAGAGAACGTTTTAAAACTGTCTAGTCTCAATGGTGCCTCACTGATTGCCTTCTCACATCAGATATTCATCGTATTCTGCACATATATCGGCCCCTTGTATGTTTATTTCACAGCCTTGGATTCAAGGATGTATGTTTAGTCACATTTACTGAAAGTGGCATCTGACTGCACAAATACATCCCTGGCTTCCATAGTGACGTGGCTAGACATTCTAGAAGTATCAATTCTCGCAGACGCATGTTGAGCTTCAGCACCGGATGCTGGGTAATAGGATGCATTGAGGAGTTGAGTGAAGCAGGAAGGAGATAAGAAGAGATGTCACTTCCTGTAGAGATGGATGCTGGTAAATGCAGTGATGTTACTACCTGTAAAGTTGTTTGCTGGGGAATGACGTCTGTTTGTCTGGCTTCCTCTAGTAAAGATTGTTTTATGGAGAAATATTTGATGCCACTTCTTGTACAGCTGAATGCTGGTAAATGCTATGATGTCACTTCCTGTGGCGATGCACACTGCACACACATTTCTACAAGAGGATTTCTTTATTAAAACTAGGAGGCAGAACGTCCCTATATTCAGTGGGAAAACAACAGTACAGAAATAGCAATCATGTTTCACCAACGGATCCTAATAGACATGAATGGCCCATAAACTAGACCGGTTGAGGCTCCAGCAAAGTGACATCTCAATAGTTACCTTCCTTTTCCTCAATGTCAATGAGCTTCATGAGGAATTCCTTCATCTGGGAGACACCCTGCTGAATTGTGGGCTGCAAGGGGGCCATCCAGGCTTCCTTAGCCCGGCTGGACTGGGTATCCATGTTTCCAACATTCTGTATAGCCTAGAGAGGAGTAAAGCCAGACTTACAGTTACACCATTAAATCCTCTGGGAGAGCTTTCCATTCAACGGCTGCCGTGCTGCATTGAGTTGCTTCTCAGTGCTGCAACGTGCGCGTGTTCTATTGATCAGTGCCATTACACAACTCTGTAATCGAATAGCACTGATTGTGCACAATAACACGACAGTGCAACTTGTTAACCAAGTAACCTGGCCTTAAGTCTCTGTACAGAAACAGCCAGGCAAAGGACCTTCTGTAAAAAGGGAAATTCATTTCCTGCAGCAGGATAAAATAAATTGCACTGATTTGCTCTGAAAGACACAAATGTTTGCATTTTGCATTGAATTACGAACATCACATAACGCACATAATGATATTTAGAAACACCTTTTTTATATTCACTTTAAAAAGCACAATTAAAGTGCAATAATCGTTGCTGATTAAAACTGAAATTAAAAAGTTATGGTCTGGATCGCAATCGATAACTCCCCAAGCAAAGTGCAACTCATACAGCAAACGCAATGCTCATAACCTCACCCTCGATCCGACATGCAGAATCACAAATGAGATTGAATATCACATTAATGTTAACACTTTAGAAGAGAGGACTATGAATGCTGCATTATTTAGCAGTTTGAGTATAAGTTAATATGGGCCAGATGTACATAGCTTTTTTGTGCTCTTAAGTGTCTCGATTCACAGAATTGGTCCGTTTGCGACTGCAAAAACGCCTTTTTGTATGTACAAACCCTATTTTGCAATTCGATAACCTATTACCGAATTGCCCAATGGGTTTGCGATTCAGTACTAGGAAGGGGTGTCTTAAGGGTGTCCCTTCCTAATAGAGACTCGCAGGGGGATGTAAGAATGTTTTGCAACCGAAATGCGGTCACAAAACATTTGCAGTTTACCACCAACTTTAAGTTGGTGGTAACCCATTCCCGTACTTGGGCTGCTGGCTATGGATTGTTGTCCGAGCCCATAACTTGCAAATTTCTGTGTTTTTTAAGTTTTAATTCACACAAATATGCACCTTAACACTTAGATAATCATGTAAAAACACTGTTAAACATACATTGGGTCACCTTAACCTTTATTTTTTCAATACAGACATATATGTGTGTGTGTGTGATTTAAAGAAAAAAACAAATATATCTCTATCTGGGAGCGGAAGCACTGAATGCCGACTGGCTAAACAAAATTGAGATTTTACTGTGGTCATCATAAGGAGGCAGGATGAAAAACTATGACGGGATAAGCAATACCCTAGAGCAGTGGTTCCCAACCTGTGGTCCGGGGACCCCTGGGGGTCCGCAAAGCCTCCTCAGGGGGTCCGTGACTGCTCAGAAAATTAAATAATATTAACAGATTAGGTCCACAGCTTTCAGTAATGACTCAGTGCGGGGTCCCCGGATTCCAATAATGATTCAGTGGGGGTCCCCGTTTTCCAGTAATGATAAAGTAGTGGTCCACAGAAGTCAAAAGGTTGGGAACCACTGCCCTAGAGAGTTGGGAAATACAATTTCCCCACACAAAGTAAGTTGACTACAATTAGTCACAAGGCACAGACAATAAGCATTTTTTCTAACAAAAGTTGCCAAAATTGATTTTGGACTTTATAACCCTACCCCTTATATGAATTGTGCAGAGGCATCAAGCCAAGTCCTAGCCCCAGTACCCATTTATACTAGTAAATATTGTTGTTTGTGTCTGTAGAAACAATAGTCTTTGAAGTTCTTAGATTCTTGTAAGTATGACCCTCGATCTACACATATCTTTCCAAAATCAAATTATCTTCCCTTAGGTTTGATTTTGAAAAGTTGCATGCCAGTTATGCAAGGGGGAAGGAAGTCATTGGGGTGTCCACAAAACTTGCATTTTCCTGGGAAATTACTGTTAATGACGAACATAAAAACTTATTTAAGATATCATCCTCAGACAGTATGCGAGGAGCTGCCAAGTGTTTTGCCCTGTATCCAGCAGCCAGCACGTCCTAGGGACTGAGGAACTGTTTGGAGAGCATGGCAGAAGGCTATGCTCTTCGCTCACTGCCTGCAGTGGCCATGTAGGGTTTTGTGTTGGCAGCAAAGTGTGGCCAAACGTCGTTCTCTATGAGCTCAGCAAACAGGTGGACCGGGCACAACATGTATCAATGGTTCACACAATGAAACTTGTGGACACCTTGAGTAGATACTACAAGTATATCATTATAAAATCTACAAAAATCACTTTTAAAAGAATGACTTTCTTAAAGGGGAACTTGTGGTTGTTTATTCAGAAGAGAAAATAAAGAGTGTTATCAATAAATAGAAATTCCCTTTAGAAACTTCAATAAGCAGAGCATTATGGTTACAATCAAGAATTTTAAAACCGAGAAATTCGCCAGTTATGTGAGTAAACTACCATAACTCCCTCCCCAACACACTGATTCTGATCTTACATAAGGTCATAGATTAGATAAATGTTATTATCAGTGGTATCACTGGTGACATCAAATAACATCACAACCATTGACATCGTGAATGACATAATGGAAGCCACAAAGAATTGCTCTTCTGTTAACCGGACGTGTAAATGTGCATTTAGTTTTAAATGCATCTGTTGCATAGACATCTAGATGTTTAAAGGGCAATGGCTGTACCCAATAGGACTGATGATGTCATTTATAATGTAACCTATGGCCATTCTTCTGCTGCTATTCATTCGACACATGGAACTACCTAATAGTTACAATTTCCTCTCGCTGATACGGGGCTGAGTCTTTTATCACAACTCAGCATCCTTGAACTTAGCTGTGCTTCTGAAGTTTTCAAAGAGGTCTTCTGGATAATACAACAAAATGCCCCAAGAGCTTTCCATTAGAGTGCCCCTCTGTTGAATGCTCTGCACACTTGTTTACACAGCCAAATCTAACACTGTTCCATAAGCATTTGAAAATTACCGTGTGTGATTTGGCTCTCCTGCTCTCCATATTTAGGGCCAGATGTAGCAAAGGTTTTTACCCATTCTGTGTCTACGGGAAAAAGTGTTCGTACATATGGCCCATAGTTCTTTCATCGAGTTTTGTTACTGGCTGTTCTTTCTCCCAGAACACTTAGCAAATGGAATCCACTTACTTACTGTGTGCTCTACAAAGCTACTTCTCTCATATTTAGGTGCACTTCTGTCTAGTTAAACGTTTGGTTTGGGTTTGCACAACCTGCTCTTTGATGTGCTGGTCAGTGGGTATTGCCAAAGAAGGAGGAGTGGAGGATGCTCTAAGAGTGTGTTGTCTGTGATGATTGCAGTGCTTAATTTGTAAATAAAAACGTGCAGGTGCCCAAAGCCCTCCTCTTAAACATGCGGCTGCTGCGATTACATGTAGTAACACGGAATACTGAGGCAGCGTAAATCTGAAGCCATTTCGGCCCTTTTCAATCCATGTAAGGTCACTCTCTGCCCCTTCAGCTCACTCCTGCAGCTTTCTGCTTTCTCCCTCTGTGATGCTTTTTCGTTTTTCCCTTCCTCCGTCTTTCCTATGTGTGTCTTTTGCGCCGGAAACAACAAGCACAAATTAAGCACTGGATGATTGACTTTTGATGCTCTTTCTTCCCCAGAAAAATACACCCCCAAAACTAATCTTGCACCAACATATGTACCAGACTGTATGTACCAGACAGTCGTACATGGAACTAGCATAAAACAGCCCCAAGTTCACTGGTAGAGCTACAAAGAAAACGTTCAAGGGATAAATTAGTAGAAATTAAATCTACTGCAATTAAATGTGAGTGACCCTTAAATTGGACAAGATTCCTGATGAAGCTACGATCCGAATGCTGTTCCTCACAGAGAATTTATCTTCCTCAGGTATGCAGATTCCCTCCCGGGCAAGAGGAAGGACAGCGGTCGACTCTTAGCACCGCACAAAGCCAACCTTTTCCCACCTGCTGAGGACGTTGCAAGGTTGACTACCTTCGCCAGTAGCAGCAAGGTCCGGCTTGTTCGCGCGTCTGCATGCTTCTCGCGCAGGTGGAAGAGTTTTGGAGACATGATGGCGGGAGAAAAGAAGCGAAGACAGAGGAAGCTGGTCACTGCAATGAATTTCACGTTCTGCAAAACAAGACATGTGCATGTCAATCCTACAGGAGGTTTGACACTCGGTCCAGACAATGCAATGTGTTAAAAAAGATACTTATGTTGCTGAAACTCGGTTTCCTTGTTAAGGTGATGGTGGAAAATGTGGGCTAGGTGCACAGGGGGCGAGTAGAGAGAACATGTGGAAAGTGACCAGGATAGCACAGAGAGGAGAAGGAAGCTGTAGTGGAGCTGAGGATATTGAGGAGATTTAGGGTCAGAGAGAGGATGTATGACAAAAGAATAAACAGAATGGACTGCGGGGTGAAAATGAGAAAGAAGAACTGAGAGAAGAATGTCAGCAACAGTTGTTTGGAAGCAGATAGATAATAGAGGGAACGGAAGTATGTGGGAGAGATGTTGTGTACTGGGGAGAGAACGACAATGAGTGAAAATATGAAAGAAACAGATTCTGTATATGAGGGAATTGGTGAAAAATACACAATAACAGAAAGAGGAGGGATGTCATTGCTGCTAGATACCATTCTATGAGTAGGGGAAAGTCCCAGACAGTCACCCAGGGGACAAGCAATCATGTGATGTACAAGGTCTGTGTTTTGAACACACAAAGTCAAGACTTAGGGCCTGATTTAGTTTTCGGTGGATATAATGTGAGCTATATTTCGGAAGCAGGGAGATCCGTCACCGTTGTGAAGGAGTAACCTGTCCACTGAAATCTAAATCACGCCCTTACAGATCTGTGCTTCACATTAGTAACTTTTGTTCACTCTCAATTTAGTCCAGCTCTAAACATACCTGCACTTTTCCAAAGGTCTGTCACACACCAGGGTGTGCACTACAGCACAGGGCAGAATGGGATGGAGGACTGTCTGAGATGTATTTGTAAAGATATTATTTAGCTTTATTTTACTGCCACAACAGTTTGGGCAGATCCATTGTTATTTTGCTCACCATGCCACCCCAGTTTGGACCGAGCAATATTCAAATCAATATTGACCCTGCTCCCCCTGGGAACACTCCAGCCTGAACTGCCAGGCCAGGTCCTCCCTGGACCAAAAACAAGCATCCTGGGACCAGGTGCCACTCCTGTGGCACAGTGAGTAAAGGACCCATGTCTGGGTATACACTGGCCACTTAGGGCGACTTTAGCAACACAAAAGGATGATGACTGGAGTGCTGAAACTTTTCAAACACTCTGAGGAACACTGTGGCAATAATTAATAACATCTGCAGGTTACATTCCTAAGAATTCACAACTGTGTCAGCAAACGTTATAAACGGCTATTATGCCAGACAGGGGTTTCCCATATTTCTAGAGTGTCTATGTGTGACATTTCAGTGCCTCACATGTGACACTCGAGTGACAATTTATTGTGATGCTATAAAGCATGATGTCCATGCAAGGGGATACATTTCCAAAATAACTTTCTTTTGTGTAACTTAGTGATCCAGATTAGGCTTTTAAAAAGATGCAACTCTCCAAAAGTCATTTATGTAATGTCACGAACGTATTTCCCTTTTTTTAACATGACCACAGTAAGCATTACTAAGGGACAGATGAGAGTGACTCTCTCAATTACCTCTTAAAAACTCTGCAGTGTTCTAGGTACCCCCATTTTAATGCAAGATGACAGACCTTGGTCCTGCCTCTGCATCACCCCTGGTGTCGCAGAGCTGTAAGAGACAGCTGGACTAACAGTGGCCTACATGTTACACTGTGGTGGGACAGGGCCCTTGTCCTTATCGGGCACAGGTCCAATACCACCCCTATACCTGCCCACTGGCCACCACAAAACCACCTTTGAAGCTACCTTCTTACTGTAGGAGTATAGTTCTGGGTAGGTACTTGGATTCAAATTGTCTTCATCTTTCCAGAGATAAGTGGTAACCCAGGGCAATCATCAGAGTCAGCATTGAAGTTACCTAGATGTGCAAAGACCCACTATTCACACCTTCAACAAGACACCCCAAAACCCCACAGGAGGCAGTTTGGATACCATATGACATCGACTAAGCAACATTGTTGCTAAGGGACGTATGTCATGTGTAACGCTGTCATCCACTGCTGCACTTATTGGCAATTGCTTTGGGACTATTATCCCATTAATGTAATGAGAAAAAAAACAACTACAACAATGAAAATGCAGAGCACTATTTGTTAGAAAGCCTGGATTGGCCAAATGCATTCCTCGTGTGCAAGACCAGGTCCTGCTGGTGCTCAGCGCCGACAGTTCTAAAGAGCAGGCGCTGAGACCGGCCTCTATCGGGCTCTCCATTTTTGCCCTCAATGTCAGAGTGAAAAAAAAATCTTAACTCAGCAGCAGTACTATCATTCATTACCTTTGATGTAACTTCAAAGAGACTCGTTATAATTGTTTGCCTCCTCATTTCAGAACTGAAGCATTTTCAATATTACATACAACAAATCTATGTTGCTACCTATTTATCTTATGCAGCTAACAATCAATGACAAAGCCAACAGTCCTGGCTTGTTTTAGGTGTAATGTCAGTTGTTGCATTATAAATCTGGATGCAGTGACAGGAAGAAGCAGCAAAATACCAGTCATCCCATTTAAAGCCCTGCTCATGTGTACCAGGGACCCATGCAAATGGAAGGCACAGGACTGTGACCTTACTAACTGTTCATCAAGCTGTGCCAATTCATGCTAAAGTCTAAATAGGACCAGTATTTTGTACTCAACAGACTCTCACTTTAGCAATTTCATATAGAGCCTTGATTTGGATGTACAGTGTTTATCAGATCAAACTACAGCATCATCAGAGCAACACCAAGAACTTCCTGCTGTACAAAAGCACAGATGTTGGCATTGTCAGTGCCTTTTAGAGCACACTTGCATGTACGCTGTCCCGTGTCCTGCATTAACACTGCTCATCAGTGAGTCACTAACAACAATTCTGGACCTCCCAATTACTTTCCCAATTAAAAATTAGATGCATTATCTTTACGTTTCATAGCTGAAAGCATTTTATTTGCCATGTTAGCCATTGTCATATAGGCTGTCATTTCTGATGTTTTTAGCCTCAATATAATGCTTGACAGCTCTAGGTGAGGATTCACAAGTAGACAATTCAATGCCTAAAAAATTTAGATTTCTTGTACCTTTCTTGAAGGTCACTGTCGCAGTGGCGGTTCCTCCTTTAGGGTAGAGAAGCATCATCCCGCCTGCTGCAAGTGGTGCGCAGCAGCACATTTAAATTAATAAAATGGTTATTATAAAGTGCCATGCATGCGCTGTTCTAGCTCAATTGTGAGCCAGGGCGGGGATGGTTCCGGATGATTGGCAGCAGGAATCACAAGAGCCAAAAGTGCAGAGGGCACGTGTCGGATTAGCCGACTGTTTTGAGATAGCCAGCCTGACATTCCCTTCAGACTGCACCAATCCGAGCTGTTTTGCAGCTGGGCAGATTGCAGACACAGGCCCCTATCTGAAAAGGAGTGCTGGGTTAGCCTGCTCCAACCAATCCTGGTGCTTCTCTCATGCTGCAAACAGCATGCAAGCAGCTCTAGTATTGGTTACGTTTGCTAGCTTTACTAAGGAACGTTGACTCAACTTGATCAGGCTTTTGGCTGACAGCAGTATCTGTAAGTTTTTTTGGCATTGCATTCACCGCCATTACATCCACTATTTCATCTGGGCACAGGGGTTTTGCTGCAATTCATTGAGCTCTGGAACTGAGACTGAAGGCGGTGACTGCAAGTAAGAGGTATGTGCTCCATTACATGCAAACACAGTAGAAATTCTGGCAATTACTCTTGTTGGCAGCCTGGCTGCTGCTGGAAATCTCATAGGCAATTTCATCAACCAGTCAATTGTTTTGCATCTGTTCATCTCCTTAATTGGTGCATATCTGCCTAATTCACAGACTGACCGGTGACTGGCAGCATCACTGTTTAAAAGAATGTAATCTATTTCATAGGATATCATGACTAATTCTTGGCAGAATCAATGAAGAAATTTAACTGATAAGTAATGAATCAAACTGGAAGAAAGTGAATCTATGCCTCTTCATAACGTTGATGGTAAAACGTTAATTTGATGTGGGGTTTGAGTATTTTTCTCTACAAGTGAAAATACTGGTCCTGTTCGGATTTAGTGGCGACCATACATTAAGCAAGTGAATGTGTGCAATGATGCAAAAAGCAAGACGATGGCATTAGATGTGTCAAATCAAAATAAAATGAATCAATTTCAATGCACTTTGAGTTGAGTCTAGGGAGCTATGCAGCAGCAATAATTAGCACATGCTAGAACCAGTTCCGTTGACTCTAAAATAAGCTACATCTTTTAGAGCCATGTTGACACTCTAATTGTCACACTTTTGTTTTGCTCATTAATCAGCCTATGCATTACAGTCTCATGCATTTGTCTATTGTTGTATATATCAGCAACTGCTCCGATAGCAGTCTCACTAATTGGATCATTGCTGTCATTTTCATTCATTTACCCATTGTTGAAATGCTTCCTAACTGGCCTATTCCTTAAAGTTTCATACATTTCCCCATTATTGGCAGTCTCACTATCTGTTCACAGCTAATTTGACCAATTAGCATATTGTCAGTTCAGTGCCGGAATACCAAATAGGCAAAGTAGGCACCAGTCTATGGACCCCACTCCTTTTAGGGGCCCCACGACAACAGACCAAAATAATATGGATTTGATCTTGAAAGAAAATTACAATCACGCTTTGTTAAATTGTTTCCAAAAGATAGAAAAAAAGGAATGAACTCAAAGAAATGAAAACTTTACATTAAAGACTCTATAGAGAAAAAAACTGTATTAATGTATTGTACCCATTAACACTTTAAAGTACATGAACCATAGACATCAGATTCACATAACAGTTTGTCTCTTAAAAGCTCATCCTCTGTCAGGTTGTAAAAAAGAAAATGGTGCAAACTGCATAGGTGTAATGTTTAGCTGTGTGTAATAAAATTGGTTTATTAAAATTGTTGTTTGGTAAAATTAAAAACGTTTTAGGAGAAAGTTTGTGAGGAGTGCCCCGAGATTTGACTGCCTATGGGCCTCCATAGGGTTTAACCCGCACTGGGTCAGTGTAACTTATCAGCACCTGCGTACAGCAGAGGCCATTTTCTAAGACACACAGAAGTGGCGTGGATGCTAACGCTGCTCAGAGCCAATGATCTGATCTTCGCAAGCAGAAATCACTCGGGGAAATAACCGAAGGGTGGATCTTACTAGAGTGAATTCTGGGCACAGCAAAACAATAAGTTACTTCATAGAAATTGCAGGCTTTAACTCTGAATTTCATTAGATAGACCAGGGTTCTGCAAAGTTGGTCCTGGAGAGCCAGGTCCATGCCAGATTTTTAGCATATCCACATTTATAAAAATGTAGATTTCTGAAACATCTTTTTTCTAAATGTGGATATACTAAAAATCTGGCATGGACCCGGCTCTCCAGGACCGACTTTGCAGAACCCTGAGATAGACAGATGGTGCTCAGATCAGAGCTAGCTCTGATTGTTACACCTGACCAAACCCTGCCAATCACCCCCACAATCACAGTGCTGTTGCCTTAACTTTTACGCCCCACCAATTTGAAATGTCACTATCCGCCACTGCACTGGTGCCTTTCTTATGAGAGCACTGTACACCTGTAATGACCTAATTGGTTTGCCTTGTGTCATGTGTGATCTGTTGGTGCTTGTCTGCAAAAGTCACTCGATTGGGGGGAGGGGCATGTTTAGTATTAGATGCTTGCGGCAACAGATGGGAACCTTTGTCACTCAACCTCGGGATTTCATTCACAGATTGTTCAATTTTGTTTAATAAATGCAGTCAGGCTTCACGTAGGCGAGGGAGGGGATTTTACTTGGACAAACGGACAAAGGTGGGATGAGTCGCTGCACTCACTGTGTGCTTATTTTCTGGAAAATGCTCCTCCACACGCTTGTACAGTTGCCGGAAGGTGGCACGCACAATAGCTGGACAGTGCTTGACAGATCTGACTATGGCGATGAGGAGGTCGGTCAGGTAAGACTGAAGGTGCTCTGATTGTTACACCTGACCAAACCCTGCCAATCACCCCCACAATCACAGTGCTGTTGCCTTAACTTTTACGCCCCACCAATTTGAAATGTCACTATCCGCCACTGCACTGGTGCCTTTCTTATGAGAGCACTGTACACCTGTAATGACCTAATTGGTTTGCCTTGTGTCATGTGTGATCTGTTGGTGCTTGTCTGCAAAAGTCACTCGATTGGGGGGAGGGGCATGTTTAGTATTAGATGCTTGCGGCAACAGATGGGAACCTTTGTCACTCAACCTCGGGATTTCATTCACAGATTGTTCAATTTTGTTTAATAAATGCAGTCAGGCTTCACGTAGGCGAGGGAGGGGATTTTACTTGGACAAACGGACAAAGGTGGGATGAGTCGCTGCACTCACTGTGTGCTTATTTTCTGGAAAATGCTCCTCCACACGCTTGTACAGTTGCCGGAAGGTGGCACGCACAATAGCTGGACAGTGCTTGACAGATCTGACTATGGCGATGAGGAGGTCGGTCAGGTAAGACTGAAGGTGCTGTGTGCTGACCTGGATGAGTTCGCTTTCGGTCTGGATCCTGTGGAGGCCTGAGCACCTAGCGAGAGATCACAAACAAGCTCCAGTATCACTGCGGAAGCAGCAACCACTGACTGAACAAGGCAGTCAACATCCATGATCAACCAAAGCACTCAAAGTTATCCTGTTGATGTGACCATTTATTCAAATCTTATTTTTTATTTTTATAGAATAGCGAAAACATTCTGCAATAACAAAGCACCAAAATTCACAATAACCATTGACTGGGGTTGGGAATAACAGTGCCCTAAAGGAACCACTCAGCGATGCATATTTATAAAACATAGTCAGGTACATTACTTTAACATCAATTAGAGCTCCCACTGGCCCTATGTATACATTTAGTAAGAAGAGTTTACAAAATGACCCCTTGTACACTCCCAAGGACGGTGGGACTGCAGAAGACTCAGCCCTGTGTCAGGGTTGGCTGACAAACAGGCCAAGTGGAAGAAGGAAGCCAGTTCAACACAACTGCCCTGTACCCATACTGCTGTTCATTATTCTGAGTATCATTTCTCTCCCACCACACCCCTCCACCGCCACTTACCACTGTCTGCAGAGTGTAAAAGGGTCTGAAGCAGGTGAAAGCTCAGATGCTGGTACTACACAAAAAGCCACACACACATTTATTTCTATATATGGAGGTCGTAAAACACCATAAATAAATAAATGCATATATTCTGAACCGGTAAATCCTCCATAAATGCATCCAAAATGTATTCTAGGGCTAGTAAATCACCCTAAATAAGTACATGAATCCATTCTAGAGCCGATAAAAAAACATAAAAACATGAACGTATTCTGCAGTTGGAGCCTAGAATGTTTTGGCTGCATTTATAAAGCTATTTAATGATTATGGGCCTGATTACAACTTTGGAGGACGGTGTTAAATCGTCGCAAATGTGACGGATTTACCACCTACCGTATTACGAGTCCATTATATCCTATGGAACTCGTAATACGGTAGGTGGTATATCCGTCACATTTGGGACGGATTAACACCGTCCTCCAAAGTTGTAATTAGGCCCTATACTTCATGAACAAACCCAGTTACCAAACAGGAAGCACAATACAGGCAGTGCTTAGAGAAAATGTGTTTTGCACACCCCTGCCTCCTTTGGTAGATGACAGTGCAACAACTGGCACTGTGCTAATATTTTAGCAGAGTAAGGCTACTGCAGATTCACTTGTAAAGCTTTTGTAGAACAAGCACTGCCATAGCCAATAGGCCTGTGTTTAATGTGCTAACGTATATAGCGTTGGCACATTAGAGCAAGATTCGCAGGACTGAGACTGCAGGAGGAGAAAGACATGTCTGTAGTTATAAAATAGTTCCCCATACAGTTTAATGCAAGCAGTAGGATACACTCAGACATCCAACAGCATTAAGCGAGAGATAAATGCTCCAATGGTCTGAGCCAAGACCGGATTGACAAAGTCTCAAGCCACTGGCGGAAAGAGCTGGTCAAAGAAATCAAGTGGTTGAAAGCGGTGACCACTGGCCACAAAGACCACTATTTTGTATTAACAATTGTTCTGCTTGACAGCTGAACTTAAAAACCAAGAACTAAAACGGAAATGGCCACATGCAGAAAGCTGTTTGCTGTTCCCAAATGTAGAAACCTTAATTTTAGTTACATATCAACAGCAAGGTTCCGCTACTAATATGTGGTGATGAGAGGTGGATATGCATTATTGTTCCTGTTTTGCTCCAGACCCCCTTTTGGTTTTCATCAAAGCTTTTTCAAATAAACCTCACCCGATATCCTTTATCTCCACCTTGCTGGGGTCCAATTCAACAAACTTTTTCTCCTCAAAGACACGGTTTACAGTGGGTCCAAGAACTCTGTGCAGATACCGCATCCCTGCCACCTGCAGAAAAGAATAATGATTCAGGCTGAGGGATGCAAACAGTAGCGTTAATAATAACACGGGTGGAGACCTGTCTGCCTGGAAGCAAGCAACATCTATTGAAATGGCGGTCCAAGCATCCTAGTCTAGTTTTGTGTCTGATGCTGGTGCGGGTAACAGAACCAGCAAAAAAACTGTACACTGACAGGTGTCATGTGCAGGAGAGGGAAGATGGTGAAGCTGTTAGACTGAAACACACCAATACATCATTCGTTCATGTTCTTTTTCTGGGCTGGGGGTGGGGGGAGGCACAGAAAGAATGACTTTCCCTTGCAACACATGTTCTAAATAGGACAGTAATCACCATTTAGAATCTGTGATGATATTCAACATGAGAAAATAGTGTAATCATCAATTTACTTGGGGTTTGTGCAAAATCAACGTTTGCAAACTGTGGCCCTCATTCTGACCTTGGCGGGCGGCGGAGGCCGCCCGCCAAAGTCCCGCCGTCAGGTTACCGTTCCGCGGTCGAAAGACCGCGGCGGTAATTCTGACTTTCCCGCTGGGCTGGTGGGCGGTCGCCTTCAGACCGCCCGCCAGCCCAGCGGGAAAGAGGCTTCCACGATGAAGCCGGCTCGGAATCGAGCCGGCGGAGTGGAAGCTGTGCGACGGGTGCAGTTGCACCCGTCGCGTATTTCACTGTCTGCGCAGCAGACAGTGAAATACATGTAGGGGCCCTCTTACGGGGGCCCCTGCAATGCCCATGCCAGTGGCATGGGCACTGCAGGGGCCCCCAGGGGCCCCGCGACCCCCCCTACCGCCATCCGGATCCCGGCGGTCGGACCGCCGGGATCTGGATGGCGGTAGGGGGGGTCGGAATCCCCGCGGCGGTGCAGCAAGCTGCGCCGCCGTGGAGGATTCAATGGGGCGGCGGTACACTGGCGGGAGCCCGCCAGTGGTGCCGGTCCGACCGCGGCTTTACCGCCGCGGTCGGAATCCCCATTGGAGCACCGCCGGCCTGTCGGCGGTGCTCCCGCGGTCCTCCGCCCTGGCGGTCTTTGACCGCCAGGGTCAGAATGACCGCCTGTGTGTTATTGCTCAATGTCATCATTAAGGGCTAGATGTACTAACATTTGTGAATCACAAATTGGTCTGCAACTTTAAAAGTGGCTACTTGTGGTGTACAAAAGCCATTCACAATCACTATTTTGTGATGCAACCATTTTGCGAATTGCTATTTTCAGTGACCCAATTTTGGGCCAGATGTAGGAAACACTTTGCGAGTCGCAAACGGCAAAATCTGGCGTTTGCGACTCGCAAATGCGTGTTTCCTATGCAGAAATGCATTTTGCGAGTCGTTACCGACTCGCAAAATGCATTTCCGAATCGCAAATAGGAAGGGGTGTTCCCTTCCTATTTGCGAGTCGCAGTGGTATGCAACTCCATTTGCGACCGCGTACGCGGTCGCAAATGGAGTAGCAGTTACCATCCACTTCAAGTGGATGGTAACCCACTCGCAAATTGGAAGGGGTCCCCATGGGACCCCTTCCAGTTTGAGACTGGACCCCAAAATATTTTTTCAGGGCAGGGAGTGGTCCAAGGGACCACTCCCTGCCCTGAAAAAACCGAAACAAAAGGTTTCGGATTTTTTTGAAATGCAGCTCGTTTTCCCTTAGGGAAAACGGGCTACAATTCAAAAAAAAAAAACTGCTTTATTTAAAAGCAGGTCGCTAACATGGAGGCCTGCTGACGTCAGCAGGCCTCCATGTTAGCGAGTGCCTATACTCGCTATGGGGCCGCAATTTGCGACCCACCTCATGAATATTCATGAGGTGGGTCATTGCGACCCCATAGCGAGTTGCAGTCGGTGTCTGAGACACCGTACTGCATAGCAATTTGCGAGTTGCAAATTGCGAGTCGGAAGGACTCGCAATTTGCAACTCGCAAATTGCTTCCTTCCTACATCTGGCCCTTTGTGATTTCCATTTATAGAATCTATATTTGTGATCCGCAAACCGTATGTTCCAGGATGCCACAATTAGCAACTAGTCGCAAAAAGACCATTTGCACATGCAATTTACCATCAATTCATTTCAGTGGTAACTGTGTGCACACTATCAAATCTGACCCAGAATGGCTGCACTGTATGGGATTGCAGGGAGGATGTGAATACCGACTGCTTTGAAGAGGAGGAAGCGGAGACAGGAGAGGATTTTCAGAGTCAGGCTGACCATTTTCCAACATAATGAGGATGAGATATTTGACAAATAGTCTAAGCAGCTCTGTAATATTAAAGATGATTGCACTTTTGAAGCTACAACTAGAAAGCAATAGTCTGTGCAGCTATTCTATTCTCAACCATGTTCAGGTGTTCTGCTTATTACACCTTTTGGCCTCTGGCAGTTACCAGTGTGTGATTGCTGTTGGTGGTGGGGTTTCTCAAAGTGTGCTTTCACCTTTTTTCTGCAGATTTCTAGATACTATACTGCTCTATATCAATCTCTACACATAGTTACCCAGAAATGCACAACAATTCAATCTACTAAATTAAAATGTTGCAGGCTTGCTAAATTTCCCCATGTCATAGGGGGTATAGAAAGAACATATGTTCCAATTTGTCCTTCATCTGATCTAGAATATTTGTTTAGAAACAGGAAAAACACATTCTATTAACATTCAAGTAGTGTGAGGCGCAATCAATTTAATAACTGATATTGGGTCACAAAACCCAGGGAGCACTCATGACTCCTTCATGTTTAGCCACAACGGAATATACAAATGGCTGGAAATAGGGGAGTTTGATGATGTCTATTTATTAGGTAATGATATAAAAAATTAGTGACACATATGTTTGCGCTTGTCAAATGCTAAATGAAAGAAAGCTCAAAGTTATTTTTTTGTTCTAGGTGATCCATAGATTCTGACATCATGCCTATCCCCTGCAACCCAAAATGAAAGGTGATACAATACAGCCCAGCCTCGCACTGGGAAGTGATTGAAAGGACATTTGGCTTGCCGAAAACTTGTCTCCGGTGCCTACATAAAAGTGGTGGTGCCTTACAATATGCAAAATAGTGGCAATGTTTGCCAATCTACATAACATTGCACCCAAGAAAGGTCTATATATTACTGTGCCAGACTCGGATTTGGAGGATGAAGATCCTGAGCCACCTGTGCAGCAGCCAAAAGAGGAGAGTAGAGCAGTGGAGGGACTTATTTTTCAAGGGAAGCCATATGTGAAACTAGAAATAAATAAAATTTACACTAGTTTGACACTTCAAAGTAAAACAACCTTTATTGTCAGGTTTTATAAATTGTTACATCAAATTGCTAATTTTAACATATAAATGGAAAGTAATGTCCACATCCAATATCAGTTGTCACTGAAAACACAACTATAAAACACTATTGGTTCTTTTTGATGGTTATGCCCCGAATGGGTTATGGCAACATATTGTGCAGCAGAAGTACAGCTTCAGCTGCATCACAGTGAGTGTGCATCTGTAGCAGAGATGCTGTTGACACTGGAGATTTCTTCACAATCTTGAGGTTTAGCAGCTACCCCACTAGGTACTGGGACATCTGTAGTGCCTTGACTGCGGAGGTAATCTCCCCAAAGCCCATTTGAGAAATCCCCACTGAAGTGGCACACTTCCACTTGGAGATTGACTGGACTGTCTGGCTCAAGAAGGTTAAGGTGGCATGTGCCAATCTCCCAATTGAAAGGGTTAAGCCATCCTCCGTACTGCAGTGTTTCTCTACATCTTTGATTGGTGCTGTCCTCTGCCATTTGTAGACATAATTTCTCAATTGCACTGGTGAGGCTATCGATTTAACTGCTTATGTTGCAGACACTGAATGGGCAGCATGGAACCCTCAAGCCCACCAAATAACTGGTTATCTGGAGCTGTACTATCTGCCAGCGATGCTTGGTTGCCAGGAGATGTCTCACGGCGCCAAGTGCGAGCTCTCACTGATACACGTTGGTGTTGTAGCTTCTCAGCTGGCTAAAGGATAGGACTATGAGGCTGTAGGGCTTCAACATCATGCAATGATGGTGGCTGTGGGGAGCATGAAGCACTGCTACCTTGGCCATGAGGCGTGGCTGACTATCTATTTCAATGGGATCTTCCACTAACATGTGTGAGTCATCACTGTCTTCCTCGGGTTGATCAGTTTGAAGAATTAACTTAGAATGGATTTCTGTCTGAGTGAAAAGGGCTATTTATTACTATTTGCAATAATTTGTTAAATGCATTTCCTAGTCTGACTATAGTGAGTGAATTATTGACTGCATGTTCTGTGATGCACTATGATGGTTGTGTAAAGACTCCTTATTAAAAACTGTGTATTATGATGAATAATTAATACATGTAGAATACAGATTTGGGGTAACAGATTTGTAAATAAAAAATGATTACACTTACTTTGAGATGTTGCAGGTGCAGATGTATCAATCCTTGCTAAACCTAAAACTGCTTCCGGCTCCAAGGCAGTCTCCACCCTTGAATCCAGTGTACTGGGTGGGGGGGGGGGGGGCAGTATAGTTACCACCTCCTTTTGCCTGGGGCTCACACACCTGAGTCACAACCTTCCTCTTTGTGTGTGACCTGAGGTTGTACCACCTCTTCCTAATTTCATCAATGGACTGCTGGATTACTCCAACAGCATTTATTTTTGCTGCATCTCCTGCCATACTTTTTGTTCTGCGCCTTCGGGACAGTCATGGAAGATCTTTAAAACAGGAGGTCAGCTTGTTGCAGCACTCTCTCTGAAAAGTTCTTTTTTAGAGAACTTGAGTTTTCTTTTTCAGCCCCCTCACTTCTTCTCTGTTTCTTGTCTTGCCATTGTTGCTGTAGGAAGCTGTGGCTCGCTGCTCAAATTGCACTGGAAGCTGAACACCACCACCTCGCTGACTGCTTTCCAGGATTGAAATGAAAAACACTTCAAGGTAATTACCCAGCAACAGGAAGTGCTTCTCTGCATTTGTGGTCATGTTCGCAATTTGTGACCGGGATTGTAATTGCAAAATGCAATAACCAAAACAAAGAAGCAAGTACAGTACGAGTTAGAAAATATGGCCACAATTCATTCCTACATTCTGTTTTGGAATTAGCAAAACAACACAATTAGGAAATTGCAAATCAGAAATTTCGTACATCTCGTCCAGAGTTGTTTTCCAGGATCACAAGGCCACATACGGTGGTCAGTCCAGACTTGGCCTGCAGGCTCTGCTGATCGGAGTCATGATGCTTCAGCACTAGGGCATGCTTCGGTTTCTGAACACCACACAAGACTCTTACAGCCCGTAATATTTGCTTCAGATGTGTGAGGTGAGTGTAGAAAAGAAGAGCTTCCTACAGCACCCTGTTACTTCCGGCAGAGATGTTCCAGGAAGGTGCACCCACGTCTATGTGAACATGCAACTAAAGAACAAACTGAGCTTTCCCTGGCACTCTCACACATAACTAAGAAGGACATACTAGTGAACATGCTGATTTTACACAGAGTGAACCATCTATCTATCTATCTATCTATCTATCTATCTATCTATCTATCTATCTATCTATCTATCTATCTATCTATCTATCTATCTATCTATCTATCTATCTACCTACCTATCTATCTATCTACCACACTTATAAAGCACACTGTCACCTAACAGGTATACTGGTGCTGAAGGCACATGTATAGAAAAAACGCAGACTGCTCTTGAGGGAGCAAATGAGTGCACATGAGTGACACAGGAAAAAGCCAAGTTCTTAAGGCTTTTCTCAAGTGTGGAAGGTCTGTTGCAGATCTTAGGGCAGCTGGAAAATGATTCCAAAGCTGAGCAGCTCTGGCGTAAAAGGCTTGACTGCCCTGTCTTTTTTTACAGAATTGTGCCACGTAAATGACATTTTCTGTAGATAAACCAAAGGCACCTCTTTGGGATGGTTATTTTTAATCTTCTTTGCAGGGATACAAGGTCTTTACCCTCGAGTGCTTTGAAGACTATGCGCAGAGATTTAAAGGCTGTCCTCTGATTTCCCGAGTGTCAATGAGTTCCTTCATAGCGCTGGAGGCAGAGGATCTCTTTGGTCTGTTTAGTGCCAGCTTTGCAGCTGAAGCTTGTTCCAGTAACAGCATTACAGTAGTCCAGCCTACTTAGTATCACGCTACGCAGGCTCAAGATTTTTGCATTGGAGAGCAGCATGGGTAAAATTTTCCTTAAGCCTCAAGGAAGTGTAAATCAGGTGCCTGCCACCTTATTAACATGGCTGTTCATGGATAGCTTGTAATCATCTCCCATACTGCGCACCGTCTCAGGTTGTTTTAGCTCATTCTCCTTTGTCAGTTGCCACACGTTCGAGGGGAGTTTCATGGGGATTTTGGTAGCTGGACAGCAAAGCACCTCAGTTTTGTCCCCGTTTAATTTTAGGGAATTCCTGTCTAGCCATTTAACAATTTCACTGACAGAGTTATGGAAGGAGACCAGAGCGTCCAGCTTGTTGCTTTCAATGGAAAAAATCAATTGTGTATCATCAGCGTAATCCACAAATCTAATGTTATGGGATTTAATGAGTGTTATTAGAGGCCTCATTTAAATGTTAAAAAGGATTGGTCTTAATGCTGATCCATGTGGGACACCATGTTTGATGTTTTTGAAGTCAGAGCAGTATGGAGGCAGCGAGACAGCTTGACATCGATCTGACAGGTAAGAACCCATTCAATTCAGTACTGACCCCAATCCTGGCTAATCTTGTCGGTAATATCTTGTGATTCACCGTATCGAAAGCGGCTGACAGATCGAGTAGTGTCAAAACTGCTGACTGGCCACTGCCCGCTCTCACCTGGAGCTCATCCATGGCCAGAAGCAGAGCACACTCGCTCCCATGCTCTGGCCTGAATCCTCCAGGAGACTGTGATCTTCCAGATAAAGGGCAATTTTTTACTCCTGGAGCGTTCCAATACTTTTACAGGAAAGGGAAAAAGCGACATTGGCCTATAGTTACTGAGGACCAGAGGGTACACAGCGGGTTTCTTCAGTAGGAGGGTAAGTATCGTCTTTTTCAGGCCAGTGGGACTGTGCCAGATTCTAGTGGTTGATTGCAAATCTGTAGTAGTGGGGGGAGCAATTCATCCACCATGTCTTTCCAAACTGTGCTAGCGGCTCTAAAAGCTCTCCTCAGTCATAGTTTCAAAAGAACCCAGCTTACTACACTGGCTGGCAAAAGTGACTTTGAGGCTGAGATTTATCCCGTGTTGAGAGATCCCAATGTATTTAATGATCTTTCTGATCTTATTATCAGAGAATTATGTCAGGTAATCGCATAGAGCCTGTGAGGGTTCAATTACTTGCTTCATGCACTCTAGGTTAGTTAGTTCGCACATGATATCAAATACCTTTTTAGCGCTGTAAGGGGCTTTAAGAATTGCATTCTTATAATAGATGCCTTTTGCCTTGCAGGCCTCCTTCTTATATTCATTTAGGGCACTCTTTGGGTGTTTTCTATCCTCATCTGTGTAGGATCTGCACCACTTTCTTTCCAATTTCTTGCAGGCTTGTTTAGATGTTTTTCGTAGTGTATTGTACCACGGGGCTAAGGGCCTGCGTCGTGTTTTAGTATTTTTCAAGGGTATTTCTCTATCCAGTGTTTCAACAATTTTTTCCACCACGGCTTCCTAGTGGTCTGCTACTATTCTCCTATGATCATTCATTGTGGCTAGATGGAACAGTTGTCCTTGTGTTGGCCCATTCGGTTTATGTCAGGCTCTCCCGTGTCTCATTTTTTCCAATTCTGTATTCCGGGCTTTTAATTTCTCTACATTAATATGAAAGGCCACAAACATGTGGTCAGTCCAGCACATTGATATAATGTCATCCACTATACTTAGTTCCTCTCATGAAAAGAATTAGATCCAAGGTGTGACCGCCTTGGTAGGTGGGGCCGTGCACCACCTGGTGCAGTCCCAGGACTTCGCAGTATTTCCTTATAAAAGAGTGACAGGTCCCCCTCTGCCCACATATTAGAAGCTCTCGGAATGAAAACGTTTGAGTGGGTAAGGGCTAACTATGAGATGAGCTAAAGGATTGCAGGTAGGTGGATGCTGGGCCCTGTAGCCGGTAGCATAGGATTCCTGAGAGAACACAGCCTGTCCCAGATTTTAATGAGAACCCCATTAATTTGGGACCTTTCAGTTCAGCAAGAGTGGTTAAGTTCAATTTTTCTTCTAAAATTATTCCCACTCCTCCTCCTTTCCTGTTCTCTCTTGGCCTGTGCAATATTTTGAAAGTTGGTGGACAGGCCTCGTCCAAGTCTTTGGCTGAGTCATGAGAAGCCCAAGTTTCTATTATGAACAGTACACCCCACTTATCAGTTTCTAACATCCGATTAATCTCTGTAGAGGGTTTTACTATAGACCTCGCATTTATGAATCCGCATCTCATTTAATCAGATGTTCTTTTAGTAGTGAAAATGAGGGTTCATATTAGTGTATAATTATTATCCAGCTTACCTATTTGTAGTAATTGGTCTCGTGCGTAGCGTATGCTAGAGTTTGTGCTATCAGCCACTGTTTCCCCGGACTCCCGGTGGCGTCCAGCAGCATGGCTGGTGCTGTGCAATGAGGAAGAATCTAATTGTTTTATAACATAGAGAAGATCTGAATCTTTGTCACAGCTCCCCTGAATAAGATCTTCCACCTTGGCATAATGCCCCTTTCCTGAACAGCAATGGGATTCTTTAGCAGACGTACCTGCGAAGCACTCTGACTTCCCAAGAATGTGACTGTACTGAACCTTTTAGATTAGGACAGACAGAGAGGTGGCAGGATAACACGTGTCTCTTCCCTAAACTATGGAGACAGCACATAACTGTACTAGAAAGAGACAAAATATTCATACACTCTTAAAAAGAGGGAGCTCGTATAAAGTTGTTCAAATATTTAGCAATCACATGTCATGGTCAAGACATAATTTAGGAACAGAATGATGAAAATCGTGAGCAAGTGTGATGGGATGGAAGCCAATAAATCCCTCCTACTGAGGAGATAAACCTGGTTCCTTCAATACAGGAACTACATCGATTTAATCAGGAAGGGAAGGAACATCTTTACTTGTACGTTTAACTTTCTCACCTTAATTTTCTCCAAAACAAAGTCAAAGACGGATATGATAAAAGCATCTCTCCTGCTATCGCAGGCCTCTCTATAACGTGGGATATGGGTGACAGTAGGAGACGGAACTATTTAAGAAGAAATAAGTGATGTCCAGTTCAGGGAACCCCTTACTTCTCCTTCCCAGCAATGACAGTGTTAAAAATGGACACAACTCTTCGAGAATGTTGATATTAGTTTCCAGCGCAGGTTTTAAGGAGGCTATGAATGTCTGTGGCCAACATCACACTAAAGAGCTGGCAGGCTATTTGCATTCTCCTATGTCAGTGGTCTTAGCTTCTGAGGGAATGATCCACCGGCTTACCTGTGCATTCCATTGCTGCCATCATTGTACCACAGGAAATCAGTATCTCAGAGGTACACAACAACCTAAGTCACTGTATCCTAAGTAAGTCCAATTAGATATGTCAAAAGAAGAGGCGTCAAGAAGAATAATTTTTGTGTTAACAGACTTCCTTAATGCTGAAAACAGAGCAGGAGAGAGCATTAGGAATCGCCTTTGCTCTGCACCATAGCATGGGTCTCTTTGTTAGGCAGTGGAGGATTGAACACAGATTGCCCATTGAGCATGGATACATGAGCTTTAGAGTGCTCCTATAGTCCACCTTGTGCTTGAGTTATCATGGTCATCTTCATACCTGTTTCAGGTAGAGACAGGAATGTGCTTAAGAGGTCTCTGCCCTACAGACAGGACTCTGCCCCACAGAGAGAAACAAAAGGGTATCTTAAAAATCCCTGAAGAATGTCCCTTCTTCTACTGTGAGGCCCAGTACCAAGGCCCATGGCTGTAGTATGGGGGAGTTTGCCAATTTGGGACCGCTTTATAAAATCCAATATCTGAACCTGGAGTCCATCTGGAGAATATGTTTGTGTATTTCTGAAGCCAGTAACATGTAGTTATGTAACCTGTAACACTACATTGACCAAGATTCCAAGAGCTGTGGTACCATCCAATCGAGGGATGTGCTACATGTTAGCCTTCTTGCTTCTAGGCTGGCATTTCAGGTGGCTAACATATAGCGCTATATGGTGTGTCCAGAGCTCAAATTCAGAACACAGCGTGTAAGGTTATACCTTTGATTTCACACTGTTGTGAATAGGCCACCTTACTTTTTGTCAGTGCTTTGAATAAGTATCCTCCTACCCTTTGCCAGTATTGCAGGAATGTCCAGTTTTACCCTAAAGGAACTTTCAAAGTATGTGTATTTCTCTGTAGAACTGCATGGTGCAATGGCCACAAATGTGTTTTGTAGTCTGTGTCAGTATCCTGAAAGCCACTTCCTAGTTCAGCTGCGGATTCCAAAAAGCAGCACTGTAACATGTGTTCTTTTGAGTTTGGCATAGGCCAGCAATAAGAACTGCACTCTACTTTCCTCTGTGTTTCCCAGAGAAGTTTCAGGGCTTGAGGTTTGCTGCATCATCATTGGGATTAAGGGACCTCATGCCCTGCTGATCCTTGACAGTTCTCTCTTCCATAGCCTGGACAAGTATGGGTTCCTGGGAAGGGCGCTTGCCCCGGGGAGAGTCTTCAGTGCTACAGCTTTGCTTCCTCTCTTTGTGAAAATCTAGATGTTGAATAGGTGCACTCGCCCTGTTTCAAAGCCCCTTACACACAGCTCTTCAAACATACCGAATGGACACGTACAAGACAGGAAGCACTACTACTCTGACTACGCCATTGGTTCATGAAGCCTATGCTGACCCAATAATTTGTGGTATAGGCCTCTTCTTTTCTACCAAGGTTGCTCCTGACGCTCCAATAGAAGCAAGATGATTTGTTTTCCTTAGCCTAGGTATAGCATTTAAAGGGAATTTTCTATGCCTTAATCCTACTTACGGGTGTGAGAAATGTGCATGATTTACTTTTGCATAATTAGGTGAACGTTCTGCAAAATTATGCATAATTACATGAAATTCAAACCCATCATTTAGCCCTATATTTTAGTGTGTAATGGTCCTTCCATCAATTTTTAATGTAAGAATGTATTACACGCCAAGAAATAGCACCTAAAACACAAGTGCCACGAACAGCAGCCACACACGTTCTGGTTATTTTCATTGTTCAAATGCTATAGATTTGCCGCAAAGAATGGAAATAATACAGTTAGGTGACATTAGCACAACACAAAATTCACAAAATTGCATACATTGTGGCAGTGTAATGTAAATTTCATCCACGCCTAATCCTAAACCCTTCTGAAGAGTATGAAAATCCACAGTTCCTCTTCCAGGAGCATTTGATAGAGGCAGCTGCCACCATGAATACTTGTGGGTTTGCAGAGAAATAGGGGTGCTTAACTTGAGGTGGTGCTTGCTGGTAGGGCCCACCAGCACTCATTTTTGGGGAAATGGCACTTATTTTTCTTCATCAGATATTAACCGAGAGCAAGAGTGAGAAAAATACACAAACTGGAAAGGAGGAGGAATAGAAAGACAGAAAAGTAGGCAAGAAGCAGGAACCGGCAAGAGCAGGATAAAGGGGCAGCAACATCTGGTAGTGGATTATGAGGTGAATTCAACACGACTAACCCTTGGTATTCAGTGCGCCCTTTTTTAATAGCACCGCTGGAGCAGAGCTGTGGACTACGGCGCTCATTCTTTTCTAAACTAAGCACTGAGGGTAGGTGCAGTGCTTAATTTGTAAATAAAAACGTGCCGGTGCCCAAATCCCTCCTCTAAAACTCGCGGCTGCTGCATTTAATGTGCGAGCACGGAATACTGAGGCGGCGTAATCCTGAAGCCATCTCAGGCCCCTCAATCCATTTAAGGCCACTCCCTGCCCCTTCAGCTCACTCTGGCAGCGTTCTGCTTTCTACCCTTGTGACGCTTTTTCGTTTTTCTCTTCCTCCGTCTTTCCCATATGTGTGTTTTGCTCGCAGCAAATGCTTGAGGCAGAAAAATAAGTGCCGGCCCTCAAAAATAAGTGCTGGTGCTCAGCACCGGCAACAACAAGCACAAATTAAGCACTGGTTAGGTGCATATTTGGATAAAGGAAAGTGGACCAGAAAAGGAAAGTTCCAAAGACCATCTCTACCTGACACAAGTCACACGCAAGACACAGAAGTGGTCCCTTAATTCACCATAATAAACTGGACACACTTCTTCATCCATAACACACCACAGCACTGTTGTCATCAACAAAGGTTACTACACAGGAAGAACTCACAAACAGAACCACAGATAATTGCTAAGAGCACGTGAGCTCCATCGTTCAGCAGTGACAGTCATCTCTAAAAAGACACACATCTGCAATGAAAGAAATGGGTTTGTGGTCCTTCTGATCCTGTTCACAGGGTATGGGTCTATCTGCTGGGGGTAATTCTACAATGAATGACGCACCGAACAGGATTGTAGAGGATGGTGTTGATGTCTGCATGAGTGATCATGCACATAAAATACTTGCTTTTCCACTGTGGAGCACACCGTGGGGTAAATCCCGCGTAGAAAGGCTCAAAAGACATGAGGCACCCGGGCCCTGATTCTCAAGTAGGTGAGGCTGGTGAGAATATGTAATCCCAAAACTACCTTAACCATAAATTGACCATGTTTGTATTGGCGCGAAAGGATAATAGACTGTGGTGGAGGTATTTTCAGTGGCTGCGCATCCCTTATCTCAAAGTAGAAGACTACCAGTGTGCACACACAGCTAGCTAACACCACACTCGCTCCAAGATGGCGTAGAGGAAAGCTCACATGGCGCAGGATCATTTCCACCTGTTCCATCTGTTGCCTTGTTGCCAAGTAGGGCGCGTCCCTCCACAGGACCTCTTCAACTTAATCTTTTTCAACACTTTCAAAGGGACTATAATGCTTATCATAAATTTCTATGAAATCAAGGCGAGGAGCAGTCTAAACTATCTACAGACAAAATACATAAATATGCACCCGCCTTAAGCACATTCAAACATGAAACAAAGATTGAGCAGAGCAACACCCCACAAATTTGTAAATCTTTTTTTGTGAAACATGGGTGCGATCATAATGTCAATCAATGATAATCAGGAGACTAGGTCTCAAGAAGAGACAGGGCCAGCTTTACTGTGGTGATGCCCAGTGCGACAATGTTTGTTGGCGTCTCCAATACCTACCGTCACCGAGATTCCCTCAAATACCACCCTTTAACAGTACCCTCAAGTCTCCATACCCACTCTCTCACTCAGATGCACTTAATTAGTTTGATGGTGCCACTCATTCAAGTGTAGGGTGTCAGAGCACTTTACATCACATACACATTACACAGAGACAATCATACATATGTAAATCAGTATATAGGAAATGTTACATAAGACAGAGGACCCCTAGATGTAGGAGTCACCTCATCCATACTTGTAGGCAGTATAGTTTATGAGTACTTGATCTGGAGAAGCACAAACTCAGAATTTTAAAAGTACCACCACAGTTTGGGATTGTCTTTACTAATAAGAAATGATCAGTACCCAAATGAACACTTTTGCAACATTAGGATAATGAAAGACTGGGGAAAAACCATCACGGTCTAGCCTATACTTTGCAGGTTCCATGAAGCTCTTTGATGACAGTTTCTAGTTCACTCTTCGATGTTATGATTTTACCTTATACACTGCAAGTAGTTAAAGGATATCTCCATCAAAAGCAGGAACCCACTGACTCATTTACATTATATGCACTTTGTAATCTGCATAGTACACGTTCTTTGCAAAAGGCATATTAACCCTCTGCGCTACCTTATATGAGACAAAACTAGGGATGTGCGGGGAGCTCTGCTTTGCTGGCAGAGCTAACAGAGTTTTCAGAACTCCACGCTCCGCTTAGAGCATAGAGTTGTCCAAAAAACTACGCTAGGCACACCAGGGGGCGGCGCTCACCAGGTGCACGCAGCAACCCAATATGGGCTGCTGCGTGCACCGGAGCATAGGAGGGAGGCAGCTGCTGAGAGGACTCGTCGCAGTCGGACGAGGAGGAGAACCCCCCAGGAAGACCCAGACAGGTCCTCGTCTCTTTTATTGTTGTTTGTGAACAATGGTGTACAAACAAGGACTGAAACGGCAGCTTTCGCTGCCTACAGCCCAGGCCTGTATCCAGAAAGCTGCAGCTTCAGGCCTCTTGTGCACCGGCCTGTCACCGGCATGCACAAGAGGCCTGAAACGGCAGCTTTCACTGCCTACGGTCCTCCTGAATGCGCCCATCTCGGAAGCGCTAAGCAGGGTCAGGCCTGGCTGACCAAGCCCGACCCAGCTTAGCGCTTCCGAGATGGGCGCATTCAGGAGGACTCTGTGGGGCACGGAACTTTGGCTTCGCGGAATTCCACTGAGTTTTTTTTCAACTCCGTGGAATTCCGCGAAGCTGGAGTCCATTCACTCTGCCCAGGCCTAAAACTGCCACTAAACAAAGGTCAATTTCTTTCCAGAAGGTCCATTAATCACCAGAGTTATCTGGACATTTTCAATGTTGAAAGTTTCTGGAGGCAATGAACCCGGCAGCAGGTGCTTTTAAAACCGTAAGATGCTTGTGAACATGGCAACCCCACCCGAAGTCAACGCCCGGAGCGGTGTCACCAGTCGCACCGCCCTAGAGGCAGCCCTGAGAATTTATGTTGGTGTAAATACACGCTACCATATGAAGGACAGACACAAACAAATTCAGTACATTTAATCTGCTTAGTTCAATTTACTTTCCGCCACGTGCCTCTCATACATTATTTCACAAATACAGTTCCCAAATACCTTCAAAAAGGATTCCATTGATTTCGAAGCCAAAGAATTACTTCTGAACAAAGTATTTGGTTCATCTGAAATTACAAAATTAAAACAATTCATTCAGTTCACTTTTGGACCAACATAACAGGATACATGCCCTAACTTCGATTTTTAAACTGTTTTAAGGTTTTTTTTTTCATTTTAAGAAAATTAATGAAACCGTTGCCTGCTTGTAGATGCCCCAAGGAAACGTCTGCAATGATCCCCTTTTTATGTCACCATTGGAAGAATGGGTTTACCAGAATTATCACTGCTTGTAACAACAGGCTGTGGCAGAGGGCTGAGATTATTTAAAAAAGAATGTCTTTAAAAACTGAAAGTGACTCTATTTTTGAACATAGGCTTTCTCGGTGCTCAGGAATGTCATCCTCCACTGTAGCATGTTATTTTTTCAGGCACTTGAAAAGGTTAGAGGGGAGTCTTACGCTAACATCATGACAGAGGGGGCGCCCAAGCAAACTCTTCAGGCCGTGCTGTCAACCAGGAAGTCTTTTTCAGACCCAACAACACCAGCCAAGAAGCACCCTATTTACTTAATGCACAGGCGGAGGTCTCTAGGCCCTAGTATCTTAACTAGAAATTGCATTTCATGTGATGCTCGTACCAGCATAAAAACATGACACTTAACAACAACGTTTTCCTTACTTGTTTTCTCCAGTTCCAGTCGGAAGAGAAGGTCGAGGAACTCCTTGGCTAAGCCTTGGCCCATGAAGAGTTTGACCAGGTTAGTTGCCAATTCCTGCCTGCAGTCGGCAGTTGTGGTTTCGTCAATTAATGATATTAAATGTATCTGTTCATCCTAGGAACAAAAAGAAAAGGCTACTTTGATGCCTTACTCAAAGGGCAGATACACTGAAGAACCCAACACTGATGGTTCACTCAATGTAATGCCTGGTCATATGAATGGCCCTAGATCTTAAAATTTCCCATTGATTCCTAGAGCGCAGAAGGGAGAAAGCCCACGGCAATTGCTCCGAAAGCCATTCGATTATATAACATTTGTCAAGTCCACAGCTAGGAAGCACAAAATCTACAAAATATTCAATTCTGATATCACCAACCCAGAAACTGAAATTACTTACCTGTAACTTTGGTTTTTCACTTGGTCACAGGCAAAGACCTCCATGCTTTGAATTCTGGGTCATCTGGTGGTTTAAGAAGGAATTGTTTTATAGGGGCATACAAATCGTGGGTATCAACAAAGGTAACACAGAGGTGCTCCATTCACAGATACCCCAGCACATTCTTAAATTATGCTCAACGTTCAGATTATTTTGTTAAATTGTCAAGTTGAGATCAATCAATTATTTTCTTGATGGGGACTTTGAATGGAAATTTATGACAGACAGCAAGCTGCAACCTGTTATACATAAAGAATAGCAATAGAAAATGTAAACATGCAAAGATATTCAGACTAATGCATATTTTTGGAAAGATTGATTTCAGAACCATTTAGTTTCTTTACATAGTGCTCATACAAGCCGATGGCACCTGTGTGGGGAGAACATAAACGAAATGAAAGACTATCATGCAATTTTGATTAAAAGACGTGAGGTGAATAAGCTAATTTTTAGGTGCAGAAAGCTACCTATTCAAGCTGTAAGACATTTACACTGGTAACCCTAGAGTAAAAGGTTCCATTGGTATTATAGAGTCTATATCATCTGGTAGGTGTTATGGTCCTATCCAAGATTTTTTTTTAAACGTTTAAAATACCTGTAACATCACAGCTAATATTGACAATCTTTGAACATAAACATGTATGCCTAGCTTGTGAATGCAATCCTTCTGCACCTTCTCAGATACCTTACAGTCTTCAAAGCCTATCCATCTGCCTCATTGGAGAACTTCATTTCTAGGTGTATTTTGCAACATTCATCAAGTATTATTTAAAAACAAGATGTAACTAGTCTGAAACACGGTGAGCAATTGTTACAGGAACAAATGCAGCTTCACTATGGCCCTCATTATAACATTGGCGGTATATACTGCCTACCGCCGTGGCGACGGGTGCCAAAAGACAGTTGCCATGGCTACCAACCGTCAGCCATATTATAACCGCTGCTGGATTTCCAACAGAAGGATGGCCGAAATCTGGCTGCGGCCATGCCAGCGGATGGTGGTAAGGTGACCCATGATCCGGCCTGGCGGTGTTCTGCTGGCGGACGCTGCTTCTGGCAGCAGTGCCCTGTCCCATCTCCTGCTGGAGGACCCCCTGGATCCAGGTAAGTCAGGTGCTCCAAGAGGGGTGGGGGGTGTTTGTGTGTGTGTGGGTGTGTGTGTGTAAGTCAGTGCGTGCGTGAATGCGGGTGTGTGATGCATGTTGTCTGTGTGTGCATGTATGGATGTGTGAGTGCATGTATGTTGTGTTGTGTGCATGCGTATGTGCAAGTATGTATGTCAGTGTGAGTGGATGTGTGTGTGAATGGATGCATGCATGCCTGTATGAATGTGGGTATGAGTGTGTGTATGCGTGTGTTCATTGGTGAGTGAAGGTGCGTGTATGTCGTGGGGGGAAATTTCTTATTGATGATGTGATTGTTTACGGATCTTCCAATGGGGAATGTATTGAGATCAGAGATTAGAATCATCACCTACTCTGATAATGCAGACGCTTAGTTGTAACTTAACTTGGAGTGAATTGTTGGAGAAAAAAATTGACTTTTAATCAAGGACTATCGGAGGATTCTGAACTTGTTTGCAACCTAGGAGAACACGATTGCCTGCTTTTTCCAGAAGAGTATGGGAAATGATGATTTGCCATCAGTCTGGGATGCCATAGGAGCTCTTGTTCGACTTTAAGTTATTTGTTACACCTCTACAAAGATCCTGATTCACTGTTTTGTTCTATGAAGGTGTTGTATATCTGTAAATTTATGGAAGAGTCCCACAGAAGTCAGAATCAATACATAACTACTCACAGAAAAAGCTCAATGACTCATGACTGTACAGAAAAGCTTAAACTATTTGACCTGTAAATTATACTGGCTAAGTGAAGTGGAAAAAATTACTGTCTCATTAGATATTATAGTGATGGGAGAGCAGTCAGTCTTGTTAGAGCGTCATTTAATATTGTTATTACCTGCAGGACAGAGGATGCTGTTACTGGTATGTGTAAGATATTTTAGCAGCAATATCAGCAGAAGACATAACTGATGTCTGAGACTGAACTGAAATGTTCTGTCAGCCTTGCGAGTGGCATGACTATTTGTGCCATACATAAAGATGTCCATGACTCTATGTTCCCCAAATACTCCCCGTAATGTTTGAATTCATTGTTATGAAATAGGTCACCCAGTGTAGTGATACGTTTGTGGTGGAGATGAGTTATCAGAGCTGAAGAGCGGTCTATTGCAAGATGGCCATAATGTTTGAGAGGTATGGATGAGGAGTATATCACAGTGACGCCACATACTGCAGCAAGCCTAGACAATGCCCAGGCTGTGCATCCCAGCATGTGAATCTCTTGAGTTAGTCTAGCAAATTGGAGGTAGGGAGCTTCTTGAGTAGGAATCAGGTGTATCTGGCCCACTCCAGTGCAAGGTGTGGGGCCTTTCGGCTGTTATGAATCCAGTAGTGCATAAACTGAACCTGGGCTACCAAGTAATATACCTCGAAGTGGGAAGCAACACCCTCCCTATCATAAGGCAGGCATAATCTACTCCAGCTCAAGCGAGGCTGACTCGCCCAGGCCAATCTTCATGAGTGAGTTCAGTGGATTAAAAAAGACCTTGTTTAGTAGAACAGGGATGTTTTGAAACCTGTAGAGTAACAGCAATATTATCATTTTCATGAGGGCTAGTCTGCCTGCCAAGAACAGAGGGAGCGATATCCAGTGCTCGACTCGTGCCCGCAGCCCATCCAGATATTTGCAATAATTCTCTAGGAGAATTGTCATGGATCTGTATGATATAGCAGTCCTAAGTAGTGGTCTGGTTCCGTCTGCCACAGCATAGGGTATGACAGTGAGGGCTGCTTACCAGCATTCATGTGTGGGACTAGGATAGACTTTAATCAATGGGCGAATTGTACAATCTCATCTATAATAGGGGCTAGATTGCACTACTAACAAAGTATCATCTGCATACATGGATAGTAACGTATACCAATAGCCCAGGTTAATCCTGCGCCTATAATGAAACTCCTGGAGGAAACATTCCAGAGGCTCCACAGTCAGGACAAATAGTAGGGGGGAGAGAGGGCAGCCCTGGTGGGTGCCTCTGCTGAACATAAAAGCAGGGGATAGCCCTTCATTGACTCAAACTTGAGCCATGGGATCAGTATAGAGGAGCTGAATCCATCGTATCATGGCCCTACCCAGTAAATCTTATTCAGGGCCATTTAACCATATCAAATGCCTTTGTGGCATTGCGGAATACGGCGGCAACCTTGAGGCTACAGTACAGTTGATGTGGGAGAGCAAAGAGTGATCTAAGGTTATCAGCCGTGGACTGACCCAGTATAAAACCGGATTGATCCGGTTGCACCATTTGCAGCATAAGGAGAAGGAATCTGCTATCCAAAACTTTAGCCAGAATTTCCTTTTCTCCCCACTTCTCAGACCGCAACAACCTCAAATGTGGTTTCAAAACCTCCACTCACTAAACTGCACCCCAACCATCTACAACTCCATAAAATCACTAGGCATCATACTAGACTCTTAATGTCAGGAATCCCCAAGATGCCTCCTGGGTAATCGGTCAGTATCCCCAGGGATTAGGGTTAAATCATATCTTTGTTCTTGGTTAAACCTTCATGTTTCTAAGTAAACATAATGTGCTTTGTTACACAATTGGTTTTATCACTGCTTGTTTTACCAATGCTTGTTTGCTAATGTGAGCAGGTGTAGACGTGCTTCTAATTGGGTGTGGTGTAGACATGTGCTTCTAATCGGGTGTGGTGACTCATCCACATGTGGAAACTCAACTGCTTTCCTGATTGGCTATAAATAGCAGAGTGAAGCATGCCTCCCTGCTTGGCTTTGTTTTGCTTCCTGATGCTGATTTGGCAGTCCATCCCCTACTGTCATCCTCTTATTCAGGACTTTTGAGGCAATTATTTTCTTTGTTCCTGTACCAGCTGACACCAGACATTCCTCCAGCCCTCCGGAAAAAACTGCAGCTAAGTGACTAGTATTCTCCAGGGAGTTTGTTCTTTGAGCGCTGCGCTTTCCTAGAACAGCTGGTGTATTTCAGACCTCCTATTTTGGCAGAGTGCTTATCTTGAAGAGACAAATGCATTTCTGAACATTCTACATTATTATTGTAGTTACTTGCCTAAATGTGCTTCAGGAAATCTGCTTGAGCTCAAGTACTACAAAAAGTGACAGTGCAATTTTAAAAGAGCATTTACGTGACTTTTCTTTCTCTAATAGCATAACTCTTGGATTTCAATTGTGTCATTCATGCCTCTGTTTCAGGTTTGAGGAATTTGCTTTTGAAGGGTTTTTCACACGCACAGTGAAACCAAACCAAACTGTGCCACCCTAACTGTTTGATCCCAGAGTGGACATTTGTATTTCTTGGATTGTTTTTGTTCCTTTGAGTTTAACCCTATGCATGCAGGAAAGTTATACGTGATATAATTAATGCCCTTGTTTGTCTTTCTTGTGTATGATAGTGCAACCACACTTCTAATTGAAGTGTGCAACAGTGAATCTCTGTGAAGCCAGCCCTAGTGTCGCAGTACTTATTGTTATGGTACTCAGTTTGGGTTTTTGGTAACGCAGGGTTAGTAATTTTGCCAACAGTTATTATTATCCAAGAAAAGTGCTGGAGCATTCCGGTGTTCTTCTACCGCTCCCGTGCCCACATCAGAAAGAGAGATTCAGTTTCAAGGAAGTTGAGTGCACTAACTCTACTATCACTCTGTCAACAACGGCCTGCCCCCCGAAGATACAGGGTGCCTGGCTGGACCGGCAAGACGTGGCAGTGTTTTGTCTCTTTCTCTTTCTCTTCCACTCCCCCTTTCCTTTTGGGACACCTGCCGGGGTTTCTGTGTCCACCAGGAAGTGCAGAGAGGTATTCCAGGAGGTCAGGGCATACCATCACCCCTGCAGACATCCTGCTTTTCAGGTGAGTGGCCCCGTCTCGACACTTAACTTGCAAGATTACATATGAGCTGCATGTAGAAGCCCTAACCTACATCTGCCCATTCTAAGAAAACTAAAACTCTTCATGCCACTTGGAGACCCCAAAACGGTGGGTGAATCTCTAGTGCTCTCAAGACTGTACTATGGGAATGGTACGTTCATAGGTCTACCGAAAGCCAGCCTAGCCACAAGTGAAAGCAACAATAACTGCAGCAGAAAAACTTTTAACAGGCACACGTTGTTATGACTGCATTTCCCCTTCACTCAGAGCCTTCAACTGGCTCCCAGTTGAAGCTAGGATTCAACTGAAAGACACAGGCATTACACACAAAGCACTACACAACTTTGGTCCAAAATACATGTTGAATAGGATCAAGCTATCAGGAGGTGGAAGAGGCTCTAGACGTGCTAAATCTCTTATATTAGAACCAGCCAGATTCAAATAAAAGATTCAAGGTCACACTTTCGCCAGATCTGCCCCAAAAATATGGAACTCCCTTCCATCTGCATTGAGAGCAAATACCTCATTCAGGCTGTTCAAGAAAGAAGTTAAAGCCTTTATACTGTAAAAACATGTTTCATAAGAGAACTCTCTACAGTCATCCACTATATTCATTATTTTTGTCAGAGTCACCAGATCCTCGGGGTCTGTGCACGTTCCCAACACGTCCACCACTGAACAGCTCCAAGACTCTGATAGATAAATCACAGAGACTGAGAGAGTTCAAGAGGTGAAGAGGGGGTTAGGAAGGGAACAGCTGGTAAGGAGACCTGTAGTAAGAAAAAGGTTAGAACACACTATATGAAAATTATATCTCCTGAAATCAATACTAGACTATGGTTCTAAGCCTAGTCACTCTGAAAACATGAACAATCTAAGAGTTAAGTTTAAAATGACTAAGTTTCAAGATGGCCGGATACCTGTAGGGGAATCAAGATGAATTAAATGAAAACTTTCTTATTCAAGTACTTTCCTTTACATGAGAATCAGAAAAAACATTCTGACTAAATTTTAAACCAATCATATAAATCCTGTTTTGAGAATGTATACTAGGACCATACAATATTGCATCTAGAAACTCTGGCCTTCTGTGTACTCTTAAAATGTTTCAACACAAATTGCACATATTGCAGATATATATATATATATATATATATATATATAGTAAACACCATAAAAGGATTGTACACCATGAATAACACAATATGGATTTAGGAAACAAATCACATAACTTGTCAACTCGAATATTACATAATAAATATCTTAGAATAGTGGCATACAATAAACAACATGAAATAAACTCGAGGAGAGAATCGTGCGTCTTGCCGATTCGAGTGTCACCATGTAAAATACCAAGAAATGGTAGCACGCAATGAATATCAAAGTCAAATCATCATTAATCGAATCGCGCGTCTTGCCGATTCGTAAAACACGATGTAAATGTCAAGAAATAACAGCTCACAATAAATAACAAGATCAAAGTACAATGAAACGAATCGCGCTTCTTTTGCCGATTCTTAAGCCACCATGTGAATGTCAAGAAATGGTAGCGCGCAATGAACAACAAAGTTAAATCCTCATGAAACGAGTTGCGCCTTGTCAATTCGTAAAACATAATGTAAATGTCAAGAAATAGTAGCGCGCAATGGACAGCAATGTTTAAACACCATAAAACGAATTGCGCATCTTGCCGATTCTTAAGCCACCATGCCAATGTCAAGAAATGGTAGCACGCAATGAATAACAAAGTCAAACCTTTATGAAACAAATCGCGAGTCTTGCCTATTTGTAAAATACCATATAAATGTCAAGAAAGGGTACCGCGCAAGTAATCTGTTACTCATTTAAGAATTAAACCAAGAATATGAAAATTCTCCATAACGGTGTCGGAACAGTCCAACCACCGTCTTACCGCCTGGAACAATGATCACTAATGATGGATGAAGGGCAGAAGACGGGAAGATCCAAATAGGCCGCCGGGACAGGAGCTCAGGAAGAAGCTGCTGCTCTGCACCGGGACCTCTGAATAGTGAGCACTGGGAGTTGGGCTGGCTCTCTTTTATAGAGTCTTGGCCCAGCCCAGAACCACGCCCAGGCATGTTGCAGGGAAAGTCTCTGGAAGGCCCTGGAAAGGGGCCACACCCTAACACACTCTGAAAACCTGCAGCAATACATTGCAAAGGAACAGTATTTGTAAGCATATTAAAAATAAGTTTTCAGGATTGAACTCTGCAATGCAAAAGGTTAAACCACAACATATCAGCACAATGCATAAATTACGTTGTTTTGAGAGTGCTGGGTTTTTGCATTTTTGTCACCAATAGAGCGCGTACTGCTCTGGTGTAGACAATTTTATACTATCATTTCAACCCTTTCTCTTCAAACTCTACACAAGATATCTTGTGAAGCTGTTATTCATCCTATTCGATATTATATTCAATTGTTTTATACCTTACTATACGAACCCTATGTATAGCATATCTCAAGTGCCCAATGTTTGTACTCACTGCAACCCTCATCAGCTCTCTTTGTACAGCGCAATGATAATCTGATGGTCATGCCTGCGCTTTATAAAATACTATTAAAAGATTAATCAATATTACTGTCGACTTTTATAAGAGATAGAGGGCGATAAGAGTCACATCTCTCTGGGGCTTTTTCTGGCTTAAGAAGAGTTATATTAAGTGCTTCTCTCATGGAATGAGGAAGAGTTTCTATCTCATATGCCTCCTTGTATACCACCAGAAGCAAAGGACTGAGTTCCTCTGCATATTCTTAGTACAATTCAGAAGGGAGATCATCTTCCCCGGGGCCCTCTCGTTCTTAAACTGCTGAATCACAGATTTGATCTCTCTACTGTGATCGGTTGATTTAGTACATTGCACTAGCCATGCCACAGTAGCCCTCTCTAGATAAGAGTGTATAGCAGGGGCATCGATCTGCAGCTTGAAGGTGTACAACTTTCTATAGAATGCTGCAAAAGCATCTACAATGCCAGCAGGTGAATGTATGTTGCGGCCTTCAGTTGTCAGTATGTGAGTGATATGACAAGCATCCCAGTAAGACTTGAGCAGTGATGCAAGGGTGTGCTCTGATCCAGCTCCCTCTCCGTATAGATGCACTAATATGTATTTGCCCAGGAATTTTAACTTCCTGTGTGCCTCCTCCTTTGAAAACCCCAATTTAGACCTTATAGGGGACAAAAGGCATACTATTGTTTCTCCTGGATGTGTAGTTCTTTCTCCCAGCTGCTAAGGCAGGCTCTAGTGGATTTTAAATTCCTATTCCCTTTAGAGATGCACTCCCCTTGGATAACAGCTTTGAGTGCAACCAATAGGGTGGCCATCATGTTGATGCCTCTGTTTACCTCTAATTAGTTTCCGATAACCTAAGGTATTTTTCTATAAATACAGGTTGTAAGAGGTTCTTAGGTGAAAGGTGCCATAAATATATCTGCCTTCATTCACAAGGCAAATCAATATTTGGTAGTACAGCTAAATGATCTGAGAAGGTCCTGGGAAGATGGTGTATCTCCCCAAGCCAGCCTACCACGTCTCACGATCCCAGCCAGAAATCTATGCAGGAAGAGGACTTGTGGACTGATGACTGATAATGTGTATTCTCGGCTTATCTGGAATGTTGATCTCCAAAGGTCCAGTAGATCAAAATGATCCCCTGAAATACCCCCGAGCCTTAGTGCCTGACCAGTCCAAAGCCGGATGCAATACAATGTTATGATCACATCCCCATATAATGGTACGTGGGTCCGACGCACAATGTTTCATTACAGTAAGGAAGAACTTAGTGCAGTCCGAATTTGGACCATATGTGTTGATGCGTGTGATATGAGTGTAATTGACCAGACCTTACAAAATGACAAATCTGCCCTCCGGATCCAGTGTAGTTCTAATATACTGAAAGGGAACCGATTTGCGAATAAGAATGGCCGTCCCTCTAGAGTATGAGGATTATGAGGAAAAACATCTGTGTGTACCCCACATTGAGGCGAAGGTGTTCCCTTGTCTAGGTGGCAGGTGTGTCTCTTGTAAAAACAAATGTCCACTGCATATCTATTTAAGTAAGCCAGTACTTGTCTGTGTTTCCTAGGATTGTTGAGCCCTCTTAAGTTCCATGTGATTAGTTTGAGCATGGTGTGATCCTTGTCCCTACCATCCATCATAATGTTTGTACCAACATTGTGTCCGCAAGGTAGAAACCATAGCAGTCTTTGGCCTTGCAACAGAGTCTACGAAATTGAACACTACCACATTTTGATGAAAACCCCAAACCCACCACCCAATGACACGGGAACCCAACTTCCCACTGAATACCTCAAACACTGTGCCTCTTAGAATGCAAGGTTGCACCAATCAAGCAAGCTTATATAACCAAGGGTAAACCTGCAACGGCAGAAAGACGGGGCTGCCATACCAACTTATCGAGAAATTAAGCAACAGAATACGGCATGCATATATAACAAAAACTTTAGCACATGGATTTTATCTCAACAACCAGTATCTTTGGGTGGGCCACACAGAGTCAAGCACATAGCTGTTGGAACATGTTTAATAGTCAACAGTATCAAGCAAGTGAGCAAGACAAGCATTAAACTGTCCCAGACAGCCAGGGGAGGATAGCCCAACAGGAACCTTCCTCACTCAGCCTCATCCATGAATTATCCAAGGTCCGCCTGCGAATGGGGTGAACCAGCAGAATGGGGCAGTGCATTGTGCTGAAGAAAGGAAAGCACATCTCCAGGGTCAGAAAGCACCTTAGTTTTGCCTTTCCAAGTGATCCTATGCCTGGCAGGTTACAACATGGTGTAGGAAATACCTCATTCTTGCAGCCTCTTCTTTGCAGGTAGAAATTTCCTCTGAGCATCCTGCACCACTTGCGTAAATTTTGAATAAAAGACAGTTGCACTCCCTCTTAGTATGTTTCTTTGGCCTCCCGAGCTAGATGCAGCAGTTGGTCTTGATCTCTGTAGTGGAGGATTTTGCAATTATTAGTTGTGGTGGTGCACCCGGAATCAGTCTAGGAGCTATAAACTGGTAGGCTCTCTCAATCACAAAAGACTTACAGAAGTTATTGACACCGGAGTGAAAGAAACAGGTTTGCAACATAGTCCTCAGTGTGGCCCCAGGCTGTGGTTTCTGAGATGCCCAATATGTGCACATTGTTCTTTCTTGATCTGGCTTTGAAATCTTCATTTTTTAGACATATGTGGTGGAGTTTTTCCTGCATCTCTTTAACTGTTTTGGATTGCTGCACAAAGCTGTCTTCCGAGTCGGGAATCCGCTGCACAGTGGATGCGATAAGGGCGTGCCACTTTTTAAGCTGATCCTGCATGTCATCCATTCTTTGCATCAGAGAATCTATCTTGAGGTCTATTGCTGTGAGTCTGGACTTCATATCTATTAGAAGTGATTTAATGTTTTCTGGTGAAGGGGATTCACTTTCAGCCATGTCATATCTGTCAGAGCCTTAAGAGTCATCAGGATTACAACGCTGGGCTGGTTTCTTAGATTCAAATACTAAGGAAGACTGGTGTCTGTTTTGCCCATGGTGAGAGGATCAGTGTGGTTGCTCGGCTTCAAAGACTGCTACAGTCAGGGGAGTCAGGCAGGGATTGCAGAGGCAAGTGTCAGTGATGGCCTATGTCTGCTGCCATCAATATAGCAATAGTTCACGGATTTATCCACCCCTGGTACGCTTGGGTTACATTTGGGAGGGCCTCCCTGTAGGTTCAGTTGCCGAGATGGTACGGCACCTAGCAGCACATGAAAGAGGGCCCCCAAGGGTACAGAGTTCACCAGCGCTCTGGGCATGCAATGTAGAAAACATGCAAATGAGTAAAGTCATGAATACCTGCCCATATTGCGAGGTGCAATTAAGTGTTCCAGCGTGGCCCTGCTGTTCATCACTGCCCGCCTCCGCAATGTTGTGTGAGGCCCCAGTGCCGTGGGAAGAAGCAGAGGCCTGACCTGCTGTGCCCTCTTGCCACCAGCAGCCTGTCGACAACCAGGAAACCCTGAAGGGCAATTCTAGATAGGCCGCCGGCAGGCCAAAGGCACAGTCGTTGGTGCTCCAGACTCCGAGGCCCAGGACAGCGCAGCTGTCCCATGCACACCTTCTCCACTCTGTCGGGCCTCCATGCGGGCCACCATGCGGGAGGCCTTCCTCTGGCCTGTGGTCCCCCATCCTCACACTGGGACTGCACCCATGCCGCTGGATGCCAGTGGTGCTGATCCATCACCCCAATGTGCCGATGGCAAAAAATTGCTGTTAGGCTGTAAGTGTAGTGTTGCAATGTGGGCTCTGGCTGTGCAGCTCGACTAATGTGCTGCCATCTTGGTGCGCTGCTTGGCACTCGAGTGCTGAATTGTACAAGTGATTCAAATATTGTGTCGAAAAATTTAGGGTACCATTAGGAATGTAGAAAGCAATATTGACATATATTTCAATACCACGAGTTAAATTTACTTGTTAAACTTTCTAGTTAACATGAACATCGAAGTACTAGCTAAATTCATATCACAGAATCTGAGAATTAGCATGACTAGATTACTGAACCACTCAGGTTTCATTCAGACAGGCTTAGTAGCAATTATATCAGGCTGGCTGACTCACATAGCACCACAGTGCTAAATGGGGGTACGGCAGTGCTTCAACTAAAGCATTAGCCTATGCCTAAATCTGTATGGCTGACATGATTGGCATTGCCTCTGTCCAGATGGGAGAGGACCAGGATTTGGACACTCATTCTGAAGTCATATTTGGGAGGATAAAGGTTTATGTTTTAGAGAAGTCATAGCTTGTACCAAGCTGTCAGAGATTTATGGCCAGTTTGAATCTGAAAAGAAAACTTGCTGATGATAAAAAAGCCAAGTGATTCGCAATGTCAATAAGCTGAGGTGAATACATATGGATTTAAGGTAGTGAACTAGTGCTAGGCTTCCACTTGTCTGTTGTTTCTGAAGAGTATGGAGTTTTTGTCTTGAGTGGATCGAGCTTGAGGTAGTTGCTTCATTTCCAAGCTTAGATGAGGACGGTGCATTTTTGTAGACACAGGATGTCGTATATTGATCACAGTTTCACAAGTAGCTGGTACCGTTGGCATACTGACGCTTGCAGTTCCACTGCTAGGGAGGAAGCTTCCCAGAGGCTCCATATAGAGGCTGAATACTACAGATGAGAGGGTGTCTGAGCACACCGTCCATTACTGGGAGTTCCTGTTACTTGGATGTGGCAGTCTGAATACATGGGTAGAGAGGTAGGATGTTATCCCTTGATTGTCAGGGCTGTTAAATCCATGCAAGGAGCCGGGAGGTTTGCCCAGGCACCATAATCAACAGGATCGATAGCCACCAAGAGTCAGCAAAATCAAGACACAAGTGTCGCAAAGATCTGTGATCTGCGGGACATTATCACTTCCATTGCTTTTGTGCTGCAACGTGGCCCGAAGCCACACTCAAAGTATTGCAGAGATGGCTACTGGCAAATTGTTTTTACAGCAGGATAGCCACCACTCTTTAAACAAATCACAGTTATAGTTACCCAAACCATCCTTTTCATGGTGACTTGCAGTAGCTGTCAATAGTGAACACTCTGTAAAATGAGGAACCACTTGAGTACTTCCACTAGCGTTAGGCACTGCCATCCTACGCTTGGAGGGCTACATTCAAAAGGTTTACCATCGTGTTTGCATGCTACGTCCAAAGGACTCACAGCCTCGTGCACCTTACTTTGTGTATTTAGACATTCTCTACCACAGACAAAGGTAATATTACACCTGATAACAAACCATGCAGTCTACCCTACATTCAGGCGTGAGCGAATTACATCGGCCCTATGACAGGCAATGCACCCCAGAATCCAGTGTAAGGCACTCACCTTGCGGGGAGCTCTGACTTCCTGGCACAGGAGTTGAACCAGAGGTTGATAGTACTGTGAAGGGAGAACCGTCTCATCTCGAAGTCGGACCTCCAGCTGCAATGACCCCAAGATACCTCTGGAATGAAAAACAAAGGTGTGTCAAGAGAGCACACTGTAGTACAAGGGCACTTGAATGAGATTCGGAGAGGTGGTATTACCACCAAGAAATCCACCCAGAAGAACAACAACTTTTTGGGGGCTGATTATTGTCTCACTGCCTGAGTGCAGCTCAGCTGTGCGCCAAAGTTTGCACAATTTTATCCTTTTTTGCCCTCACGATAAAAAAAAAGCTATCATGTTTGCCTCTGTTTTTCCCATTCTACAAATGATCAGAATGAGTTGAGAAAAATGGTGGTAGGTGCAACATCTGAGTAGGTGAGAGGAGAACTGATGTCAGTGGATTCTACTCTGGTACATGCTACTTTGCCCACAATAAGGGACATGGTTACAAACACATTTTGCACCAGTGAGCATTGAGGTCAGGGAGGTTAATTTACAGTCATATTGCCAGATATCTCTCTGATTTATCATTTTGTGGTTTTGCCATTAGGACTTAATATGCCCCAGAGGGTCGCCATGAAGGTCTTGGACCCTCTGGTTGTTCAGACGCCTCTTGAAGACCTGATGGTGAATGTTTACCGCCGAGGCGCCCTTGTAAGGATGAATGTCCCTAAATTCGCTCGATTGCATCAAAGGTACAAAACATATATCAACTCGGGTTCCTGCTCACCGGAAGGCTTTTCGCAAAGGTTGCCTTGTCATCTTTCATTTGCTTATTGCTGTATTTGGTTGTTAAATTGGTACTATTTAGGGTGAATTATTTTCTCGGACACTGCTACCAGGTGTAAAAATAACAAAAAATGCAGGAATACTATTACAAAACGTGCGCATTTGCTGCATTATTTGCCTTTTCTCGCCGCATAACGTAGTCACACCTGCAGCATAATTGGGTCCTTTTCTGCCACGTAATTCAGCTGGCCCTGATCAAACCGTAAAAAGGACCTTATTTTGATCTTTTACCATGCTAAATCAATGTAAGAATACAGTCGACCACTAGATGTCCACCGTGTCTAACAGATCTATCCAACCGCACTAAGGGCCAGATGCACGAAAGGGTTTTCCCCATACTATGTCTATGTGAAAATGTGCTCGTACATATGGCCCTAAAAGTTGATAGACTTCAGAAAGAAAGTAAGAAACGGTCAGCCTTCTGGCGCAAATCCAGCATACCTGTGCCACAGGTAGGCTCGATAAATACGAGTCAGCTGGGCAAAGCGCAAAAATGTGTACGATTTAACAAAATACCCATGACAATAATAAAGCAACATTCAAAGGTGCCTAACATACCAAAAATGTGAAAAAACAAGTTTGTTTAGTTACGTTGTTTGAAATTAAATGTTTATAGAACCTTAAGGTGAAAGCACACAGGCTGAATTGCACTGAACTACCCTGATTTAAAAGATGCCCATCAGTGTTACCCGTCGTTCTTTCTATCTTTCTCAAGGGTGGGGGAATGCGTGTTTGCATTTTTTCTACTATGCACCCCTTGATTATATGTATAAAACTAGAGTGTTTTCCATAATTTAATCATTATGTACGCCTGTTTCTTCAGATTTATTCGTATGAAAATTTGATGGACGTTTGAATAAATACTTTGATTCTATTTGTCTCTTTGTGGACAAGCAATTCGTTTTCAATTCAATAACAATGTTTTTTTCTAAAGATTCCCTTGTTAGCCATTTACACTTATAGTTAATACTCAAGCTCTGGGTTTAACTCTTCCTTAAACGTGAGGTTTGTGGATAAGCAGGGTGGAGATGGTGGCTAAGCACAGTTTAGCAGTCTTGTGGGAGGGATTGGGAGAGCTGGTGAGAGGAGGGAGAGAGTCACAGAGGGAGGCGGGGGGAGTTCACAGCGCTGGTGGGTGGGAGTGGTGTGACAGACAGCTGTAGGTTAGGTGTTCATCCACTGAGTCAGTAGAGGGTGATCTCTTGTGCATCATGCCGGAGTACATACTGGTGCAGACATGACTCACTGGCCACCTTTTATGCAGACTCAAGTTGCCTCTCAGTAATTTTCTGGTTTTCTACCAGACAATAAATAGCTATCTTGAATTGGCCACTTTCCTTAAACACGATCCTTGAATGTACAGAGACAATATTGTTGTCTTGCAACCAAAATGTCAATAATCTAAGCGCTTGATATTTGTATGGTATAAAAATATAGTGATACTGATAATGTTATTTGGCTAATCAAGTGTTAGGATATTTTAAGGTCGAGCGCGAAGCGCTTTCCAACCTGTTGTATGTATTGTGGGCTTTTAACCACGCCCATCACTTTTACTCGTTGTGGGCTTGCCTTTCAAAAATCCCTTGATGTCATTGGTATATGCTTTACGCTTGTCCCCCCTTGGGGCGGTTTTGTTAACGCCTTGCAGACTGACCCTGTTACATGGATAACTGCATGACTGAGATAAACTTCAGCGTGGGTAAACTACTTTTTCCTTTTGTCTCTCCCCTTCCCGTTCATGGCGGCCACGGCGCTCACAGTGCAAAAAGTGCGCTGGTCACATTGTTCACATTGTTACCTAATTAGAGTCATTTCTTTTGGCTCTCCCCTAACTACGTCCTCTCTCCAGAAAGAATACTAACTGCCAGAGTTATTTTCACATTTCTACATTACATGCACTTTGTGATTTGTCTTGTACACATTCTTTGCAGCAGGCACATTAACCCTCTGCGCTACCTTATGATGACTCCATGCTTCCACTAGACAAATGTACCATCTATTTCCAGAAAGAACATAAATCACCAGAGTTATTATGACATTTTTACATTACATGCACTTTGTGATTTGCCTAGTACACGTTCTTTTCAGCAGGCACATTCAATCAATCAATCAATCAATCATAGTATTTATAACGCGCGCTATGTACCCGTCAGGGTTTCGAGGCGCTGAGGGGGGGGGGGAGCGCTGCTGGTTTAGCGGTCGAAGAGCCAGGTCTTGAGGAGCCTTCTGAATGCGAGGAGGTCCTGGGTCTGGCGAAGGGATGTGGGGAGAGAGTTCCAGGTCTTGGCGGCGAGGAAGGAGAAGGATCTGCCGCCGGATGTCTTGCGCTGGATTCGGGGTACGATGGCTAGGGCGAGGTTGGCGGATCGGAGTTGACGTGTTGGAGTGTAGAAGTGGAGTCTGGTGTTGAGGTAGGAGGGTCCGGTGTTGTGAAGTGCCTTGTGAGCGTGGGTCAGGAGTTTGAAGGTGATCCTCTTGTCTACCGGGAGCCAGTGGAGTTCCTTTAGGTGAGGGGAGATGTGACTTCGGCGGGGTATGTTGAGGATCAGTCGGGCGGAGGCATTTTGGATACGTTGGAGGCGTTTGATGTCTTTGGTTGGGATGCCTGTGTAGAGTGCGTTGCCGTAGTCAAGTCTGCTGCTGACGAGGGCCTGGGTCACCGTCTTTCTGGTTTCTGTTGGAATCCACTTGAAGATTCTGCGGAGCATTCGAAGGGTGTTGAAACAGGAGGAGGAGACGGCGCTGACCTGTTTGGACATGGTGAGGGCGGAGTCCAGGATGAAGCCGAGGTTTCTTGCGTGGCTGGCAGGGGTGGGTGGGGGTCCGAGGACGGAGGGCCACCATGAGTCGTTCCAGGCCGAGGGAGTGCGTCCGAGGATGAGGACTTCCGTCTTGTCGGAGTTGAGTTTCAGGCGACTGTTGTTCATCCAATCGGCGATGGATTTTAGTCCCTCGTGGAGGTTTGTTTTGGCGGTGACATTAACCCTCTGCACTACCTAATGATGACTCCAAGCTCCCACTAGACAAAAGAACATTCTCTCTCCAGAAAGAACATAAATTACCAGAGTTATTTTTACATTTTTACATTATATGCACTTTGTAATTTGCCTAGCACATGTTCTTTGCAGCAGGCACATTAACCCTCTGCGCGACCTTATAATGAGTCCAAGCTTCCACTAAACACAAGTACATTCTCTCTTCAGAAAGAACATTAATCGGCAAAGTTATTTTTACATTTTTACATTATATGCACTTTGTAATTTCACGTTCTTTGCAGCAGGTACATTAACCCTCTCCACTACCTTATAATGAGTCCAAGCTTCCACTAGACAAAAGTACATTCTTTCTCCCGAAAGAACATTAATAACCAGAGTTATTTTGACGTTTTTACGTTAGATGCACTCTAAACAGAAAAGCTTCACAAATGGAAAAATCAAAAAACAGCTGTAAGTGAGCAAAAGGGGCCGGGAGTGGCTGGACATGGAATATATAGGCCCGATATGGCTTTAAAATTACATTGCCTCAGTATTTAGTGCTTTAACATTTACAAGCAGCAGCGATGTTACTGCGTAGCACTTCAAAGCTTATGATGTGTTTTTTGGGCCTTCAGGAATAATGAGTTATATATTTGAGCGCAGCATTACAACTTTAGTGAACTTCTTAATAAATACCTTTGAAATTTGTACACTGGGTCCCCTTCTAAACCCTGTGAAGGCAGCCAGGCCCAGATCATAACCTGTAGCTGAAGTCCGTGATTAAAACAGTCAGGTAAGGTGCTGAAATCCTGGCTTTGTTATGTTTTTTGCTGTGATACACTACTAATTAAGAGGGCATTCCAACTGCAATATCGTAAAGTTGGAAGCCACCACTTGGAGTATTCTGTTTCTGATTGCATTCTGTGACATGTAGTTTTATATTTATAATGTGATACAAGCTGGAAACCAGCCCTTGGAGTAGTATTCATAGAGTTGTCCAACTCCATAGTTCAAAACATAATTCGCTCATTTAGTTTATATTTCTGCTTTGCATTCTGTGACTTGTAGTTTTATTTTTAGAATGTGATACAAGCTGCGAATACAAAGCAGAAACCTGAATACATGAACTACACATGTTTGAGTCTGTGAAACTTGAGCTGTGTGTGTGTGTGTATTTATAAAACTAACCATGAGGAGAGCTTACAGTAAATTTTGCTGTACAATGGTCAATGTTTTACAACTAATATTTCAGTTCAAGACTGACTGAGGATCATTAATATCATGTTAGATGGCTCTCCTCAAGGGTGTGAAAAATCATGGGCGTTTTGTTCGACACCCCAGACTCCAGTAAAGGGGCAGTGACCCAGTAAGCATGCATTCTTGGAGTACAATTATTTATTTATTGCCTCTCGGGCAATGTCGCCTGTACCAAGTGCCAAATAAATATGTTTAACACCTGGGAGTAGTTTGTGTTTTAAGTGCCTCGTCTAAAAAAATGTTCGAGTAGGCCTCCTAGGCCTTTAGTTATATGCAGAGCCAGAGTAATTATGTGGGAGAAAGGACCAAAATATGCGACAGGGTCGACCAATTAATATGGCAAAAAAGTCCTTTTATGCATTTGCAATGTAAATGCGAGACCTATTGCAGTGCAGACACTTGTTAAAGACCCATATTATTCTCACAAATGTGTAATTAAGTTTAAAGATGTTACTTCACATGCTCGGACAAACAAAAACACATATTTTGCTTATTATTATTTTTTTAGCAGGGTTTCACAGCATAGAAAGATAAATATTTTTGCAAGTACTCCTCCTATGAACAAGATGGTTATGCAGTTGCAGTTCAGATCAAGCTTAGCCCGAACAAGGCAGAGTGACAATGAGAAACCAACAGTGGCACAGCAACGGACCCATAGGCCTTAATGCAAGGAGGGAAAATGGCCCCATCCCTTTTGGAAGTGAAAAACAGCCATTGTTTGGGTACAGTGGGCCCCAAAACCCCAGGATCCTGCAGCCATTGCACCTGCTGCACCATTGATGGCAACCCTGAAAACTATGTGATATTCAGAGCATAGTCCATGCCTGGCTGTATCTCTGGTGGCGAGGTACATCTGGAAAGAGGAGAATGTGGTTCAAAATATGGTTGTAAATATTCCCCAATTCTGGCTACAAGTTGCAAAAACGAATGGACAGGCACTGCTAGTTTACAGTCTTTCTGCTGTTTTTTAATGAGGAACTGACATTTTATAAGCAGCTCTTCCAACTAGTACCTGGAACCAACTTCCATGACTCAACATAAATATTTTGGGTCCCAAACTGGATTCTACCACATGGTTGGACTGGGACTGAAAACAGGCCTATCCTCTAAAATAAAAGAGGATCCCCTTAATGAATTAGATAGGTAGAAAAGTGGGCAATATTTGCAAATTGGGTCTATTTTGAACTTGTAAAGACATGCTGTGTTAGTGTTCTACAAGGCACTGAAGACTGCATGGATTTGAGATTTCTGCAGACAATATTTGTTTTAATATCAGGGTAAGCCAAAAAATGGACCTACACACGGATGTTTCAGACCAGCATAGGCCAGTCCTACCCACTCTAGCAAGTAACTGAAACACTTGAGAAATTTCCAGGTTTTATCCACATAAACCTTGTTGACAAAACTGAAAATGGGATTGGGCGATAATGGTTATTCTGAAGTCTATAGTGAAATAAGGGTTTTATCACAGAGGAGTGTGGAGGAGGGAAAGGAAAGGGTGTGTCAGGAAAGGATGTTCTCCATATGGAGCCAAGGAAGACTTATTATGAAGAAAAACATTTGCAGTTCCCACCCCATTCACCTGGAAATTCAGCCCAGCACAGATACAGTAATGAAAGACTAGTTGTCAGAGCACCTGGGTGTCACAGACAGGCCAGTGACAGGGACAGGACAATGATTGAATGTTCACTTTGTCTGACCACCTTTGTCTCGCAACAAACACACCTCCAGTCACTGCCACCATCCGACTAGATGTTTATAGAGTTTTATTATCTCAGAACCTTCAGGGTACACCAAGAAAATTCCTGAACATCACTGAATACGTGATGGATTTCTCAGCCCCAAAGATCATCACAGTTGGGTGAGTAAGATGGGTTCATCACTATACTGTATGGTCATTTCATTTTAGAATCAGGCCAGATGGTTAGATTATTGAACATACACACATAAGCATACAAACAGGTATATGTAAATGTGAATGGATAGTACTGATCATACACACACACACACAATTACTTCTAGTCATGTGTTCCATTGTGGATGACCCACGCATTAAATCACACATACACAAAACTACATACAAATGAGGAATATTTTGTCATTTCTTAGATATCAGCAACAGTCAATTTTAACTTTCTTTAGGAAGACCTATTGTTTCCAAAGTATATCATTCATTTTAAGTGGGCTTTGAGTCAGTTCCTTGCTCATGAATGGCTTTCCATCTCAATTAAGTGAAAACCACCAGGAGAGGGGCTTTGGCTCCGCCTCCATGTTGGGAGTCAGGAGTACATGTTTGATTGGACAGACATTGTGTGCGCTCCACACAGCTGTGATCATTTTGTTTATTTATCCAGCTACCTGAGGTTGAACTTTCAGAGGCACACACAAACCACTGTAATGCTATTAAAATGCCTTAGATAACTAGATAATTTATGGCATTATTCTCTGGCAGCAGCACAGAAGGGAGAAGTACATCGATTTTAAATTCTGGCTTAATAGTGCATTCTTAAACCAGGCCTATTGGCATTGACAATGTTTGTTTCCAGTTGTATTAGCAGTGAAGGGGAGTGCATGTGTTTTCTTCCTCTCAATCACTCCTTTTTTTAATTATTGTTTTACGAGGGCCCCACAGTGTTAAACTGCTATCGCCGCCCCCCATTGTCTCTTTGCTCTGTTCTTACTACTACTTCCCACCTCCCCACGCAGCTCCCATCCTGATCCCCATGCTTTTTAATTTTTTTTTACAAGGGCCCAGCAGCTAAAAAGTGATGCAAGGCCACTCGGTTAGAGTTTTAGACTCAGTGAGCACTTTCTTCTTTTTAATCTATTTACCATTTCTGCATGGCTACCTGCCATGTTAGAATGGTAAATAAAAATTCCCATTTTGCATTATCAAGCATGCATTTTGGCACAGGTGTCACAATGCATTCATGCACATGCATGATATCGCATGTGTGGGCATGCATTACAATGAACCTATGCACCCACTGTCATCTTGGGAGTTGATTTTGATTAACATAAAACCTGTTACTAGATTTCCACCATTTGAGCGCATACACCGTGATGCACGCTTTTGCATGCCAATCCTTAGCCGAGACCTATTCGCTTTGCCAAAACTTGTTTTTTAGTTACATTTGCATACGATCCTCTCTCCTTTGACCATCACCTGCAAATCTAGCTAATTTGTCCTCAAAGCTTCCTATGAAAAAGGATTTGATCACATGGCTGCTTCTAATGATGAACATTAATTGGTGTTATACCTGATGTTGCTTAATGGCTTTTTAATGCCTTTTCTATCCCAGCTCCTTACTAATTCCCTAAAGAGATAGTTATTCTGAGCGACTGAGGGGGCGGCAACACAGCAGTTCATTTAAAAGTATTTCAACGTTCCGTTCATTTAAATGTATTTACTACATTCATTAACACCTTCCTGTCATAATCCTATTTCTATTCTTGTTATATACATGTGCATGTAGGACAGTGATAGGGAAGTGCTGTCTTCAGCATGATAGCATATCATGGCCCCGATTAAGAAAAAGTGTCCTCTTTGGCATGTGGTCCTGGCCCCATGAAAAGGAGGGAAGGCATTGCCTTGGCGCCGACCATTTTACAGATGTAGGTGCAGAGACAGGAAGGATGTCTCGAGGCACTCTGGCTGCTCCAAGGTGGTGTGCAGTCAGCGCACCTCAAGAAGGGCACCCTTCGGATGAAGGGGAGGTGGGGAATCAGAGACTGTCAAAGTATCCCCCCTGCTGGCACCTGTGGTCACATACTGCACGCACCTGCCTGGGATCCCGCTTCAGCACACATGGTTAAAGTTGTCACGCTGCCAGTAAAATACGCAGGTAGTGATATCTTCACAGCACTTTGTGATTGGCACATCACACAGGTGAACCTTGGTGGGTTAGGAACTCAATCACCGAGGTCAGTATGTACTAACTCACCCTAAGACCATGAGTGATAGGCCTCATAGGGGAGGAGAGAGGACATACCCAGGTGGTCAAACAATGAGCATGGAACTTAGGAAACGTTGTTTAGTTTGTCAGAACATTTTTACAAGGGTGCGCCTGGAGGCCACATCTCTCCCCAACCCACTTGTTCAAGGGTAGTATGTTGTAGACGAATAGGTATTGAGATCTCAGTCTCTTCGCCATTGTCTCAAAGCGGAAGGAGACGATATTACAAAGACAAAGTGACAATGGACGTCATTTAGGTGTCGCCAGGGCTCGCATTTGCGACCCTTGGCACTGCCTCTGTGACCCCTGCCTTCAGAGGTGGCAAATTCAGTGCCAGGAACACAGTGACAGCCAGTGCTTATTTTGTAAATAAAAACGTGCCGGTGCCCAAAGCCCTCCTCTGAAACACCTGGCTGCTACAAATAAATGTGCGAGCAGGAACACTGAGGCAGCATAATCCTGAAGCCATCACGGGCCTCTTCAATCCATTTAAAGCCACTCCCTGCCTCTTCAGCTCACTCTTGCAGCTTTCTGCTTCCTCCTATTGTAACACTTTTTTGTTTTTCTCTTCCGCCGGCTTTCCCATATGTGTCTTTTGCTCCAGTAAATGCTTGAGGCAGAAAAATAAGCTCCGCACCGGAAACAACAAGCACAAATTAAGCACTGGTGAAAGCTCGCCCTTGTGGATGGCAGTTGGGACTTGCTCTCTTTGTTTTTTTAATTTTTATTACACTAATAGTGAATAATAACATATTGTTCACTATTAGTGTAATAAAAAGGGCCAGTTAGCTTAAATAAGCCCTTCCATGTTAGCTGAGGAAATTAAAAATGTTTTTAAATGTATGGTGTATGCGTGCTTGGGGGTGTTTATGCGAGAGAGTGTGTGTGTAAGTGTGAATTTGTGTGCATGTGTGTCTGTGAGTGAAAGTGGAGGTCAAAGGGCACGTGATGTCACTTCTGCTACCCCAGACATTTTGGTGAATTGACGTCCATGAGGGTGAATGGCTCTGTTGTTGCACGTATGATGTTATTGCACTTTGGGTCGACGTAATGACATGGTAGGCTTAAGAAAGTTGCCTACAGTGACTATGGAAACTGAACAAATATACGTGGACCCTTTTCCCCTCACTTTACAAGTGTGAAATTAGTAAAAAATAGAAAACCTTTATTTTTTTAATTAAAACCCTTTCTTTCTTGCGGTGGAGGGGTGGGTTCCTATGTAAAATATTATTTAGAAACAGCCATGGCTCGCCCCCAGCGACAATGCCACTAGTGAACTAGGAGGCAAGTCAGTAACAAGTAAACCCTAAACGAGGTCTAGATTCTAATTATAGATGGAGCAACATTACAGTCTATTAAATCAAATATGAGACGTTTTTGTGCAGTGCCCATCCTGAACTCAAGTATTTAAAAGTGCACTTTATATGTAATAATAAATAAAAAGGAGACTCTCTGAAATAAAATAATTGCCTAGGATCACACAATTAGGACAAACAGGGAAGCCGGAACTGATTCCAGGTTACCTGGTCTCATGTTTTAAAATTCATGCACCGGGATGTAATAGCTCGCTGTTGTTCCTTCCCCTCTCAGTCTTTTAGTGCAACGAGCATAACTGTGTCTGGGAATACAATGGCACCTCCATCACATGTCCAGCACATTCAAATAAACAAGCACAGCCCCAAATCCCAAGGCACAGCCTCAAATTATCAAGCAAAATATCACTATAAATCCAAATAGATTTATAACTTAGTTGCCACCCATTAGTTACCCAGGATATTGACATGCCACCAGGGTGAAAGTCGGATAGTTCAGGGACACATTTTACCACTAACTGGTGATAGTAACCATATTCACAAGTACAACCTCACATCCAATGACAGCCACAAATGCCAAGGTACTATCAACATATATGCAAGAACAACTATCCCAGGCACAATCCCAAATACTCATGTACAAGCACTATATGCCCAAGCATGGTATAAAATGCCCCTAAACCATCAACATCCGTGTGCCCAAACATAATCATCATATCTTCAGGTACAACTCCAATACACAATTCAAAGCCTCCAGTGCCCAGGTATGGCTGTAATGCCCAATCATTATTATCGTATAAGCATGCATAGCTTTGAAACCTAAAATCGCCTTAAGCAGCTTCACATTCCCATAGTAGGCATCAAAGCATCATATGCAAAATGCTCAAACATAATTTCCAATGGTGAGAAAAAGCGGCAAATAAAAAAGGCACGGCATCAACTTCCCAGGTACAACCATCACATGCATTGGCATAGCTTTAAATTTTCGAGACAGACATAATTTAATGTCCAATTATACACTCAAATGCTAAGCCTCTGCCTCAAATAACTAGGCACAGCCCTGATATGACTAGGCACACCCACCAAATGCCCAAAGAAGGTGGCCAAGAAAATGCACTAACTACCCATTACCAACTACCAAATGCACAAATACCATCACAAATGTTGAATAATGTCATTACATTTGAAATGACAGCCTGAATAGCTAGCCACAAAGTCCAAGCACAACCAATGTATGCTGGTGTCTGCCATGTAACAGCCTCGAATGTATTTATTTATTTTGCGGATTTGTATGGTGCGGAGTAGAGCAAATGGATGGCAGAGGCCTTTTCATAACAACAAGTACAGATACATAACATTTTAGTTTCATTACAGTACATTTTGCTAAGGCTTAAGTTGAAAACCATTACATAACAATGGGGTCACCCAAAATTGCTCCACAGAACCTGGGTAATCAATGATACATAACAACAGTGGTCCAAAAGAAAAAAATGAACTGCTAAACGGTTTGAAGTGTATTCAAGAGCCTCAGCTGAATTATTCCTTCAACTAGAGAAAGGGGATTAGACATTCTTTCTCAAAACAGGAGAGAATACCTTACATTAGTAATCAATTTAGTCATCACACTCAAGAAAAACACTAAAAAGTATATAACCTTTTCTATATTTTGATATAAATACATTTAATGCATATAAAGGTGCTCCGCAAAAAAAGAGAAAGAGTGCTTGTGTGTAAAATAGTATAGGTAAAGAAGAGAAAAATAAAATAAATACAGCTATTACTTATATCCTCTTCATGCAATAGCCTGTTTGTATCCATGTATTATTCAACAGAGATACAGTCACATCTATGAAGTAGCAATTATATCATTCATGATTGCCCCTTTGTGGAACCAAATAACAATCCAGGCTGTAAACGATGTTGACGTTTCGACCAGGCAAGATGTGGGGGTGGGGCCAATCTAAGCCTCGAAAGCGGATGTTCATCAGACGTGATCTCCATTAAGTTGGGGAGCAAACTGGGAACCTCATCCAATTTCGAGAATGCTGACTTAATCATAAGTATAATCAAGGGCCAGCTGGCTCCTTGAAAAAAGTGAAATTAATTCATCCTGTAGCATGAATGAATGTCAACAGCCACTTAATCTTTCAGCCACAGTCTGTAAATCACTGCGCAAAGCAAGCAGACTAGGAATTTTATAAAACATCAATCAGGCCTCTCTTCGAGTTACTGTATCAAGGCTCTCCATTTGTAACGAGGTATCCAGTCACACTAGCACCGTCATGGAGCTGAACTGCCAGGCCAGGTCCTCCCTGGACCGAAAACATGTATCCTGGGACCGGTTTCGGGGTATCACCCCTCATCAACCAGTCTAGCTTGAATTCAGTGGTGCAGCGAGCAAGGGACCCACGTCTGGGCCTACCCTTGCCACTGGGCACACACAGCAACACCACAAAATAAAATGATGGACAGAGTGTTGAACCTTTTCAAACACTCCACCCCAGGTCACAGATCTGGGTTTAATCCATCATTGCTTGCCACGTCATCCCAGTTTGAATCCAGCCATATGGAAATCAGTCTTGACCCTGCTCCCTATGGGAACAGTCCAGCCCAAACTGCCAAGCCAGGACCTCCCTGGACGCGAAACAAGTATCCTGGGACTGGTTTTGGGGTCTCATCCCTCATCAGCCAAGCAAGCTTGGCTGATGAGGGATGGCACAGAAAATGTAATAAGTGATGTAACACGTAATACATGGGGTAATTAGCAGTGCGTGACAAGGGTGCACGTTAAATTTCTACCTTAGGGCACGCATATTGGGTATGGGTTGTGGGTGGCAAGAGCATTTGTAGGGTTTAGGATGGGTGTGGATTTTTGTGTGGCAAAGGTATTTTTAGGGTTTAGGGTGGGTATGGGTTTTTGGGTGGCAAGAGTATTTTAGAGCTTTAGGATTGGGTATGGGTTTTAGGGTGGCAAGAGTATTTTAGAGCTTTAGGGTGGGTCTGGGTTTTTGGGTGCCAAGGGTATTTTTCAAGTTTAGGGTGGGTGTGGGTTTTTGGGTGGCAAAGGTATTTTTAGGGTTTAGGCTGGGTATGGTTTTTTGGATGGCAAGGGTATTTTTAGGGTTTGGGGTGGGTATGGGTTTTTGGGTGGCAAGGGTATTTTTAGGGCTAGGGGGATGTGGATTTTTGGGTGGCAAGGGAATTTTTAACCTAACAGTGAAGATGAATTAAGAAGGAGTATTTGCCTTTTTATGATGGTAACTGCCCGACCCTTACGCGGCATGCTTCATCATAGGGTTCCTTCGACCACTGATGCCGGCTGACACCAGTGTGGGATTCCCCACCACATAAGGATATTAACTTTGAAAACATTCATAAGAGCTCCCCTGGTTTTCACGGTTGTAGCCATAGTGGTGATAACCAGTGTGAGGAGGAACCTTATGATGAATCATGCCACCTACTAGTAGGTAAGGGTTACTATCTTGAAAAGTGAAATACCTCTTCTCAATTCACCTTCATTATTAGGTTATAATTTCTTCAGCATATCTTTCTAAGTGTATCTTTGGTTAATGAAATGTAGTACTGCAGCAGTGTGCCCAGATTATTGTCCCCATTTTAACCTTTTTTGGCTTATAGCTATTTGTGACCTACCAGGTGCTGCCACCTGAACTCATCGGCACCAGCGTTCAAGTTCCCGCCAGGTTGGTCAATGTCAGGGAAATGCACTAATGCTCCAACCAACACCAGAGATACAAAGACTCTTGGCACAGCACCCAGGACCTCACTCACCCCTGCATATTGCAGTACCACATGGCTGTGGGGGGTTTTCATGAGGACCTGCACCGGCCTCCACTTGATGGTTGGCAGAAAGACCTTTGGCACCAGAGGAACAGCCCACAACTCCAATAAGTCCTCTGATCTTCACCCCCCTCATATGTTCTCCACAACCCAGCAGGCATGTATCCATCACAACCGTTAGCTTTGGGTGGGGGAAGGGATAGGGTTCTGCTGCAGATCCAATTGCAGTCAAGCAGTAACACTGCAGACCTTGAGCAGTCTCCTTCTAAACCTAGTTGACATCTGACAGGTTATGGTTTGGTAATGAGGCTACTTAGACTTATTATTCCACTGCATCCGACCTGGCATAGTCAACAAGCAGGATGCAGGAGGCTAACAGGCCAAGAAGTCGCAGAGCTTCTGTCACTGAGATCCATAAATGAAGCTGAATCATCAAGATCATCGCCCGAATGTCCTGGACTTGTTGCAATGAAGGGAAAGCCCTGAACTGCACAGTGTTCAATGCAGCTTCTTTAAAAAGAAGCCTCTGGGAAGGAGTCAGGTGGAGCTTCAGCCCATTGACTGAGAACCCCAATGATGTCAGGAATTCGCCATAATCCAGAGGTGGTACCAATTGACTGTTGCCCGCCTTGAACAGCCAGTTGTCAAAGTAAGGGAAAACTGGTATCCCCAACCTACGAAGATGGACGGTGACCATTGCCATCACTTTCATGACTTCCTGAGGGGCACTAGTGAGGCTGAAGGGGAGCATGGAAGCTGAAAATGCTCCTAGCCAACCTTGAACCGCAGGTAAAATCTGTGAGGCTGCAGGATGGGTATATGAGAAAACATATCCTGTAAATCCAAGGCCACCATCCAGTTACCCCAATTCAGGCGAACAGAACCTGGGTCAACATAAGCATTTTGAATTTGCCCTTTCAAAGAAAGGCATTGAGGGGACGAAGATGTAAGATAGGCCGAAGCCCTCCATCTTTCTTTGGCACAAGGAAATAGCAGGAGTAGCAACCCACCCCATTTCTGACCACAGAACCCCCTCAATGGTTTGTTTGGAGAGTAAAACTTGCACTTGTTGCGTTAGAATGAACAGGTGCTCCTTTGAGAGCTGTCCTGATGTGGGAGGAGGGTGTGGTGGTGCAGAAAGAAACGGTAGGGCACAGCACCACTCAACAATCCGGATGACTCATCTGTCAGATGTAATGGATCACCACCCTGGGAGAAAAAGCTTCCCACAAGGTGGTTATGTGCCACTAAGGGCAAACTTAAGTGGCTTGGAAGCTGTTGACACAGGGGAGAGAGAGGGCCATGCCTGTAGGAAATTGCCCGTTGTCTACCTCAGCCAAATCTCCCTGCATCAGAAGGTCTGGGGTGACAACAGTGGGGGCTGGGGAGACCGACGGTGCCTGTATGCCAGCCCACTAGAGTAGCCTCGGAGACCCCTAAACTGGTGAGGAAAGTGTCTGGGAGGGCTGAAAGGCCCAGGGAGTGTTACATTTACTGAGTCCTCTTACAGCGCACAACAGCTGAATTGACTTTGTCACTAGGTTGGTGTGAGCCACCGAAAGGCATGTCCAGAAAGAAGGCCTGCACATTACCCAGGCAATCTGAAAACTGTATACACACATGGTGGCATGGTACCACACTAGTGCCAGCTGGCCACCCCAAATAATCAGAAGCATCAAGGCAAGCAAAAATCATGTATTAGGCTGCTTTTTGACCATCTTCAATAGTTTGAGCCATGGAGGCCCTAAATTCTTCTGAGAATGCTGCCAAGATTTCGCTGGTCATGTACCAGAGCATTTGAATGCAGAGACCCGACAGGCAAGCAGCATTTACTGACCTCAAGGGTAGGCTAACCAAAGAGATCATTTGTTTTCTGAACGCCTCAATCCTGTTTGACTCCCTGTTCCGGGGTGGGGGGTACTTTGGAGTGAACTGCGGTAAACTTTGCTGGTATAACCCTGAAATACCTGGCTCTGGTTCTCCGGGATCTGGCCACCTGCCTATTCCCAGAGCACAAGAACAAGGTTCTGACCAAGTGCCCATTAATGTGCCAGTGAGGGACCCATAAAATGGGGGCAGGTGCTCAGACGAAGCAGGCCCAGGTTGTATATCCTCTGTAAGGACATCTGTCTTAACTTCTGCGGAAGGCAGTTGTAGGTCTAGGACCTCAGCAGCATGTTGAATCACCACTGTAAAAGAAGCACTCACTTCTGTTGGGGTCCAAGTGGTGAAAGCAACCCTCTATCTGGGAATGTATAAAGCCCACTGGTCTCCTTCAAGTCAATAGAGAATTTATCATCATCATAGTGAGGAGGTAAATCATGCCCATTCCCATCATCACCTCCATGTGATAACAAGTGATGTATATGAATTAATAGAAAAATGAAAAGCAAGAAACCACATAGAGGAAACCAAATCATCGGAAACAATTTTAAGGAAAGACAATGTTAACGAAATACAAATAAATGAAATATTAAAGAAACATTTTAAAGGAAATATTATTTTAGGGAACAATCTCAAATTACACTAAACCAGGGGTGTCCAACTGGTCGATCGCAAGCTACCGGTAGCACGCCGAGACCCCTGAGTAGCTTGCGCCAGTAGCGTCGGAATTTAGTAACCCATCAACGTCATTAACATCAATGCCTTTTTTTAAGGTGTTGTTGCCCGCCCTTACCCAAATCAGCTGCTCACATTGGCTTATCTGAGTTTAGCTAGGGTGGGGCCGGGCGAAGAGGATGACGTCTCTCCTCCTAGCATCTCCATCTCTGCGCCTCCTGCCTTTCACAGCCTAGCACCGCACTTTCCGTGTGCGAGAGTGCTGGTGCAAAGCAGCAAGTGTGGCAGAGCGGAGTGGCGGGAGCAGAAAAGTGGTGCAAGCAGTACTAAACTGCTACGAGGACCCACTCACCTCCCTGTTTAGTTTGCAACCGATTGGAGCAGCAGGTAAGAGCCCTGTGCAGAGCAACAATGGTACTGAGCCCCGGCCTAAAGTTTAATTTGTTGAGGTGGCCCAATTTAATGCTTTCTAATTAATGCAGCTGAAGCTTAAAGGAGATATAACTATTTGTGCATATAAAAAACAAACACTTTTGTGGCCCTGGCACGCGGTGTTACAATAATGATTATTGTGACGTTGCTTGCTAGGCCACTAAAAGTGTTTTTTATATGAGTGAATCTTTACATCTCCTCTAAGCATCAGCAGCAGTGGGGCCAGTATTTCATATGGATTATTGTCGCGCATGCTGTGACAATAGTTCATATGAAATACTGGCCCCACTGCTGCCGATGGTTGCAGGGGATAAGCTCCTCTAAGCATCACCAGCAGTGGGGCCAGTATTTCATATGGATTATTGTCGCACTGGGTGCCGTATAATGCATCCCCACCCTACCCCAATCTTACCGACCAAGCTACCCCTCTGCCCATCAATCAGCGCAAGAAGGAGGAAGGAGGGACAGGAGTAGCAGGTGGGGATTGGAGGGAAAAGCTGTGGGTGTTGGGACTTCAAGAAAGGGCAAAAGGGGCCAGGCAGAAGGAGATCTTGGGAGGGAAGGAGTGGGTGGACGAGGGTCACAAGGATAAATACACTCTTTGCACCTCTGGCACGCGTGACAATAATTCACAAAAAATACTGTCCCCAAAGCTGGCGATGCTTACAGGAGTTTATCTCGTGTAAGCATCAGCAGCAGAGGGGCCAGTATTTCATATCAATTATTGACACAGCACACGTGACAATAATCCATTTGAAATTCTTGCCCCAATGTTGCTGATACTAACAAGAGGATTCGCTCTTATATCTTATTATACGACAAGCATGGTGCACAAGAGGGGCTTAGGGCAGCGTAAAGAGAAAGGAATGCAGATTGATAAGGGCACTAAGTGAGAGAAACCACATTATTTTGTGAAAAAAACAGCATTTTTGAAGTATTCCCAAACAGAGTGAGGGAGAGAATGTGTGTGCGTTTTTGTTTTTGTGTAAAATTCATGGTGAAATCTGACAGACCTCTCACCATACCAGACTAAAAGCGCTTGTACCCAACTATTTATCACAAGATACATTTGTTAGGGGGTGTACCACCAGACACCGTCCCCCCCGAAGCTACGCCCCTGTTGTTGGGACAACTCCGGTCCTCTCCCCTTCCTCTTACAGAAGTCACCACTCTGCTCAGGCTGTGTGAGAGAGGCCAAGCAAATGAGAGGCCCCACACCTGGTGCTGCTGCTGGCTCCTACCAGGGCCTGGGTGTACTTCAGAGCCATCCTGTGCCCTGCCAGAAGCAATGAGCCAGGGGTGTAGCTTTTAAGTCAGTAGGACTGCGGGGGGTGAACTTCAGATTTCCTGACAATCACGCTGGCATATAATGTTAAAATACATTGTATTTCAAGCAGGACGCATGAAATGGCCTTAAGAGGCAGTGGAAAGGGAGAGGTGTGCAAACCGGTATGAGTACTAAGTGAAAGAAACACAATATTCTATCAATAAAATAATAAACTTTGGGCTTTTAAAACAGAGACGAGCGAGAGTGTGTATTTGTGTGTGTGTATAAAAGGCAGGTGAAATCCAAAAGACACCTCACCATATCCAACTGAAAGCAAGTATACCCAACTATTCTTCTCAATTTTTTTTTATTGGGGGGGGAGGGGTGTACCACCCCAAACACTCCCCTGAAGCTACGCCCCAACGAGGAGCAGAGACCTGCACTTCCTGCAGGTGACTTGGGGTTTCACTGAGGCCTGCAGGGCTGGGGAGGCTGAGGGGGTGGATGAGAAGGACCTCTCCTGGGCAGAGAGATACAGGAGGGCACCGGCCCCTTAAACATAGGTCTGGGGCCTGGCAGCTCCTGAGGCCTAGCAGCCCATCAGCTAGGAAAAGGGGTCCGCAGCAGGCCAAGTAACCAGTACCCTTAAGGGACACAAAGCCCTGAGACTATCAGGCAGTGTCAAACACCAGTTAGGAACCACAGGCCCAGGCCCAGCAGGGTGTGAGAAAAGGCTGATTTTGTTTTGGAATGCTTGAAAGCAGCCATACTATGGCTAGCTGCGTGAGGGAGTAGCCAGAAAATTGAAACACCCCTCACTTAAAATACACCTCTATTACCACCAAGCATGCAAAGCAAGCAAATTAGACCTTCCTTAATTAAGAGTTCCTTTCATCGCCTTTCCAGCCATCTAAACATCACCCATTCACCATTTCATCTATTTATCTATCCATCTGTCCAGTCCTTCACCTTTCTATCAACCCACCTCTTCACCCTTCCATCTACCCACCTATCCACCAATAATTCCATCCATCCATGTATCCTTCCGTCCTTCCTTTCACAGTTCTAAGTCTGTTCATTCTTACATTCATTCACCCTTTCACCTTTTTATTGTTTCATTCATTCATCCACCCTTTTGATCCTTCTATCTTTTCAAACTTTTACATTTACATCCATTCATTCTTTCAGTTTTATCACTTCACCTTTTTTCCTTTCATCATTTACTTCCTATCATCCTTCCTTTCTCCTCCTGTTCTTTTCCCTTTCTATGTCCCACCTTATTTCTCATATTCTTACTTTTTCTTTCTTAATTTCTTTTTCATGTGTACTTTTCCTATTGATCCCTCTCCCTGTGTTGTTTCTCAATTTATTTTTTTTATTTTTCTATCATTGTGCACTCAGTCGAAGCACCACACCCTTCCTTCATGGTGTTTGACATATTGTTATTCATGAGCATTTTAATTGCAGACAGAAAAGGCCGATAAATAGGTAATTAATTTTAACTGAGACAAAGTTTTCCACCCATGTTGTGCCCAGGGTCAACCCCCGCTTAAGCTGCTGCAGTGGTGGGTTCCCAATGCGTCCGATGCTGCGGCAAGCTTCTTGCGTCTGGTTTTTGCAGCTCTGTATCATGAACGTCAATTCACCAAGAGGCCAGGGATAGCGGAAGTGACATCACACACCATTTGACCTTTATATTCACTCACCCACACATGCTTACACATATAAACACACAGTCACAATCACATACACACTCTCACATAAACACACTTTCACTTGCACACATCATACATTTAAAAGCATGTTTTACTCACCTGACTACTTGGGGAGGGCGTATTCCAGGTAGTTGTACTTCATTTTAGAACACTAATAGTGAATAATATGTTATTAATCACTATTAGCGTAATAAAAATTGGCACAAAACAAGAAGATTGCATCCCCAACCTATGCCCGTAAGGGTGAGGTGTCCCTGTGTTACTGGCACTGATTTTGCCACCTCTGAAGCCAGGAGTCGCAAATGCAGTGCTAGGGGTTGCAAGGGGCAACGCAGAGCGTATTTCTATAACATGCAGAAGAACATCCAATTATATCACTGCATTGAGAGGCATTTTAGAAGCGATAGTAGTTTTTAAACATCATGGACTCCATCCATCACTGATGACAAGAAAGGAAAGCCACTTATCATGTGCATCATATATGTGGCCTAGATTGTCATTACAAACCACAGAGCTGTATAGTAGCACAGGAGAGATTTTGTACAGTGTCCATTCTGAAATAATGCTATTCAAGGTGCTGTCATGTGGGATAGTGAAGAAAGGGGAGGCATTGTGTTGCAGGATCAACAGTGCTTACTAATCCAACGTGTGGCCCTGAAGCACTTACTTACTTGATCAGCAAGCTATGCCCTGTGCAGGGTGTGTGGTTGGAAGTGTTTTCTTTGGTTTGTGATCCTATGTGGGAAGTGTTTCCATGTCTTGCGTGATGAACACCAAGGCGCGTTTATCTGATAACATAATAAATAAACGTTATCATGTTATGGGTCGCAGCACGTGGCAATGTGGTGAATGATGTGTGAGACAGATATACAGTTTATGATTTTCAGTCTGCTGACAGCTTTGAACAGCTCTATAGGTCCCAAAGGTATTTCTGGTGTTTATAGTAGTCTGCTAGCAGACTGATTATTACCGAGGTCAGGATCAAACAGGTTGTGAAAGAGGGGAGCCGGGATTGATCCCAGGTTTTCTGGTTTCATGTTGTACTAATCAACCACTGAGTATCTCCTTCTCCCTAGAGATGGCTTGGCTATCTTTAGTGCTTTATTGGGTCAGTTGCGACCTGTGGCCTACTGAAGAAGATTAGCCAAAAGTAACAGTGCTCAACCATCTGTCTCTTCACAACAGGGCAAGTCAAAGACTAACTGGCCATCCTGATACCAAGATATTTTCAGTCCTAAGTATAATGAGATAATCAGATAATATTATTTGTTTTCTCAGTCAGCTATGTGCAATATGGAATATAGGTCACACCTCACCCAATGAAGTAATGTTTGGTTTAAAACTTAGTTGGGTTTTACTTTCAGAACATCTTCTTGTGTCTTGTAATTGTGGTTTTCGTGTTATGTATCAAAAAGAGAGCATGTACTTCTTTAATAATTTTTATGAATGTATACTTATCTTGCCTTATCTTCCCTCAAAAATGCAGTTTAAGGCAGGCATTTAAGAGGGTGATCCCAAGGGAATGGAGAATAAATATCTTTAGGAGGGTGATACTGGTTTGAAATGTGGATTATCCCAGTTGCTATAAGCCCATGATCACCTGGTTATGTCACCAAATCTGCAGCTGTCATGGAATATTATTACGTGGAGTAGTTGTGAAAGCTTGTCCTAATAAAAAAAAAGTCCAATGTTTGCTACAAATGTAGGAGTACCCGATATAAATGAATTGCACAACTTTCACCTTTGTGAATTAGGTGCTCTGTGTAGTACAAAGTCTAGTCCTCTTTCTATTTACACAAGTTGGCTGAACTCCACACCACCCAAAAACTATGCATTGGTAATACTGAATCAAATACCAGATCATTTGTAAAAACAGTCATCCAGTGTTTACAATTACACATAGATAAGGTGAGTTATTAATCTCACTTGCCAATGGTGCTGTTTAATTTACCAGCATGGCTGCTAATCACAAATGACATGCAATACAACATCATTAAATGTGTCCATATAGTACTCTTGCCTGTTATGGATTGGATGTTGACTTCATCAGTATTTCTATTCTTGCTTACAGCCTTAACAACTACTATAATCGTGGATGAAGAACCAGGTCCCTCCAAAAGGCTAAAGAGTAAGACATGCTACTTCCAAAAAAGAGTGGGAGAATGAATTTTTATTTACACAAATTAAAGACAACTGTATATATTTAATCTGTGGAGCAAAAGTTTAGTGGGGAAAAAGGGCAATGTTGAGAGGCATTTTTCAACAAAGCACAGGCATTTTGATAGGAAGTTCCCTCAAGGAAGCATCCTGAGGTCACAAAAAGTAAACTAACTGAAATCTGCATTGCAGACACAGCAATCGTTTTTTACAAAGCCAACAAAAAAAGCCACTGCGGCAACTGAAGCATCCTTTAAAGTTACTCATCACTTCATCAAGCAAAAAGCAACATTTTCAGATGGAGCCATTGTGAAGGAAGCAATGCTTCTAATGGCAGAGTCCTTATTCAAAGATTTCAAAAATAGTCCTGAAATTATGTCTGCCATTTCAGATGTGCAGTCAGGGTCGAACACTATGGCACGAAGGGTATCTGCCTTATCGGCCAACATGATAGACCAGTTAGAGCAGGATTTAAAGACATGCAAATATTTTTCTATTCAGTGTGATTAATCAGTTGATGCAAGCAATATTGCCCAGTTGACAATGTTCGTTAGAATGATTTTTGAAGATTTCACAGATAAAGACGAATTTTTAACTCTATTGCCTCTGATGCTGACATCTACAATGAGGTGAAGAATTATTTTTTGAAACAAAATGTCCCATTGAAAAAGTTAGTGGCAATAACAACTGATGGTGCACCTGCGATGATAGGGTGTCATTCTGGTTTCATTGCCAATTGTAAAGCAGATCCAGATTTCCCTCAGTTTATGAGCTACCATTGCATTATACAACAACATGCAATGTGTGCCAAGGTAATGGAGTTTGATCATGTGATGACTCTTGTTGTTAAAATTATTAATTAAATTTGTGCAAAGGCCAAGCAGCATCGATCCTTCAAATTATTCCTTGAAGAACTATCAGCCGAGTTTGGTGACCTTTTACTGCATACTCCGATACGAAGGCTTAGCAGGGGAAAAATACTGTGTAGATTCCTTTCGCTACTGCCAGAAGTCAAAACTTTCATGGAGTCTAAAAATGAAGATACCACACAGTTATCAAACACTGAGTGGTTGCTTGATTTAGTATTTTTGACAGATGTGACGGAAAAATTAAATGTATTGAACTGCGAATTACAAGGAAAAAACAAGACATGATTAGTTCTGTGAAAACATTCAAATCAAACTTAACCTTTTCATAGAGCATGTTGAACTCTAGGGTGAAAAACGGTGAGCAGAAGGTCATATTCACACATATGTCAATATTAATATGCATTTCTTCCTTTACAGAAACAGTATGTGAACTCGTGACTCAGTTGATGTGCCAATGTCTGCTGTGACGCAGTTAGGTGCCACGGCCTGTGCCCCCCTGAAATGGTGGCTGCCTGACCTGTGAGGAGAGACAAGTGGAAATGAGGTAATTCCGCTGGCGTTGTGGGCCGTTGCGGTCGGCGGTCAACGACCGCCGTGCAAGATTGTATTGGTTATCATTGGGCCCTATGGGTTCCAGGAGCCAATGGCGATGTACGGTGGCGGTGACGGTACCCACCGCCGCGGAAGTGACCACCATTTTCTATCTGTCCACTCACTTGCTACCTGACCTTCAACAGGAGAGGACCTACACTGCAAGTGCTGCTGTGACCTGTGTCTGGAAGCGACAATGGCTCGAGTGTCTGGGGAAAGGGCCCCTGCCTTCACTTCCGAGGAGTTGGAGAGACTGGTGGATGGGGTCCTACCACAGTACACTTTACTCTATGGTCTTCCAGACAAACAGGTGAGTACACTGTGTGCATGATGCCATGAATGTATGGAGTGCTGTGTGTGTAAGCCGCATGTAGGGTGGGGTCTGAGGGGTCCTGGGCAGAGTTCTGCATGTATGGTGGTCAATGTATGTGTGTAAGGGGATGGGAGGGATGTGGTGGGCATGAGTATGACAGTCCGGACAGTATGACTAATCCCTTTTCTGCTGTATTTTATCTGCAGGTCAGCGCCCATCAGAAAAGGGTATTTGGCGTGCCATCGCCAAGCAGGTGCGGACCCTGGGGATCTTTGACAGGCGGAGCACCCACTGCCGCAAACGGTGGGAGGACCTGCATCGGTAGACAAGAAAGATGGCAGGGGCCTAGCTGGGGCTGGCCTCCAAACGAAGAAGGGGTGCCCGTCGTACCCTGACCCCCCTGATGTTCCGCATCCTGGTGGTGGCCTATCCGGAGATGGATGGGCACTTGAAGGCATCACAGCAGGCACAAGGGGGTGAGTACAGAATAAGAATCATGACTTTGCGCACGTTAAGGTTTTACCTGGGTGGGGGATGTGGGCTGTGGGTGCCCCTAGGCCAGGGCGAACATGGCAGGGTAGGTTCAATGATGGGCAAGCTCAGATGCAATCCAACCCCAATAGTGTTAGTGGGCATCTACTACTGGGCAGGGTCCTGTGGGTTTCAGGTGTGCAGCTAATGGCGTTAGGCATTGTGCCCCATGGGTTGGTGACTAGCATTGTAACTGGTAGTGCATGGCCTAGTGCATATGGCTGTTCCCTATATGTTGTGTACGCCAACGGTAGTGTTGTTGCTGGCATTGACCAAGTGTATCCTCTGTCTCTCCCCCCCTTTTTGTTTTGTCACCCTGTCCATGTGTGCATTCGCATAATCTGGCGGAGGAGCAGAGGCACTGGCGACGGAGGGAGCTGCATCCAACATGGGCCTGGAGGCCGAATCCATCAACGGTGAGGGCACCAGTGGGACGGAGGGCAAGGGGAGCACCACGACGGAGACAGGAGGGGACACTACCGACAGCGACTCCTCCTCCGATGGAAGCTCCCTGGCGGTGGCGGACACCTCTGTGCCCACCCCAACAACAGGTACAGCTGCCACCCCACGTACCAGCACCACCCTCCCAGCAGCACCCTCAGCGTATTTCCTGTGCCCGCTCACCCAGGAGGGTGGGCATCTCCTTCGCCCCTGGCACCTCAGGCCCTGCCCCAGTCAGCCCTGCTGCCCTCAGTGAGGAGGCTATTGACCTCCTGAGATCCCTCTCTGTTGGGCAGTCAACCATACTGAATGCCATCCAGGGTGTAGCAGGACATTTGCAACAAACAATTGCATACCTGGAGGGCATTCACTCTGGCGTGGCGGCCCAACAGAGAGCATTCCAGGCTTTGGCCTCTGAACTAATAGCAGCCATTGTCCCTGTCTCCAGCCTCCCCCCTCTAACTTCCTCTACCCAGTCCCAATCCCCTCAACCCCAGCCTATCCCAAGCACACCTTCAGACCAGCAATCACCCAAATCAACACACAGAAGTGGCTCAGGCAAACACAAGCACCACACTTCATCTCACAGGCACTCACACAAGCATCATCCCCATGCAGATACACCAACATCCACTGCTTCCACTATGTCCCCCTCCACCTCGTCATCCACTTCCCTCCCAGTAGCGTCTCCACTCACACCTGCATGCACTACATCTTCATCCACTACCTCCATCACCAGCAAGCCTATCACTTCACAACCCTCACTGGCAGTCACCACCCCCACATCCATGCACACGTCCACTGTGTCCTCTCCCACTCTGTCTGTGCCCCCTCCTCCCAAAGTACACAAACACAAGCACACCCACATCCAACAGCCATCCACCTCACAATAGCATCCAGCCCATGCACCTACACCCAAACACAGCAGACTGACACCTCCTACAACCACTCCCTCTTCCTCCACTACCAAACCTTCACCCTCTTCCCAGCCCAGTGTCCCTAATAAGTTTTTCCTCGCCACCATTGACCTATTCCCTACCTCTCCTCCCCCCCCATCCCCCATCCTTCATCTCGGGCCAGGGTGGCCAGAACCCAGCCTAGCACCTCAGCCACCCAGTCCACGGCCACTGTGAGAGGCTCCAAGGAGGCACCCGTCAGCCGAGCCAGTGTGCCAGCACCATCTGCCAAGGTCAAGAAGAGTCCGCCACCTGGCAAGGGCAAGAAGGGGACCCCAGACAGCAAGAGGAAGGATGCACAACCAGCCAACAAGGGTAAGACAAAGACTTCAGCTGGCAGAAGCAAGGAGGCACCACTATCTGCCAAGGGCAGGAAGGGGCACAGAACACCAGCCACGGCACTTCAACTGTCCGAGGCTGCAGGTGAAGGCCTGGAGGCTACCACCACCACTGCCTGCACCGCCACCTGCACCGCAGCCAGCACCGCCACCTGCACCGCTACCACCACCACTGCCTGCACCACCACCTGCAGCGCAACTGCCATACACTGAGCAGCCGTCACCGCCGGAGAGCAGTGTGTAGTGGTGACTACATGGGCTGCAGTGTGTCCTGGACCCTGCAACACCTGTCGGTGTGACACACAGGTGAGAGACTGTGACCTTGCACCATCCAGGATGAAGCACACTGGGCACCATGCCCCCACTAGAACCAGTGGAAGAAGCCATCCACTCAGCCCCTCCTTGCCAGGATGAATCACACTGGGCACAAAGCCCTCTCCAGAACCAGTGGAAGAAGCCATCCAAAATGCACCCTGCTTGCCAGGATGAAGCACACTGGGCACAAAGCCCCCTCCAGAACCAGTTGAAGTAGCCATCCACTCAGCCCCTCCTTGCCAGGATGAAGCACACTGGGCACAAGGCCCCCTCCAGAACCAGTGGAAGAAGCCATCCACTCAGCCCCTCCTTGCCAGGATGAATCACACTGGGCACAAAGCCCCCTCCAGAACAAGCGGAAAAAGCCATCCTAAATGCACCCTCCTTGCCAGGATGAAGCACACTGGGCACAAAGCCCATGCCAGAACCAGTTGAAGAAGCCATCCACTCAGCCCCTCCTGGCCAGGATGAAGCACACTGGGTACAAGGCCCCCTTCAGAACCAGTGGAAGAAGCCATCCACTCAGCCCCTCCTTGCCAGGATGAAGCACATTGTGCACCATGCCCCCTCCAGAACCAGTGGAAGAAGCCATCCACTCAGCCCCTCCTTGCCAGGATGAAGCACACTGGGCACAAAGCCCCCTCCAGAACCAGTGGAAGAAGCCATCCACTCAGCCCCTCCTTGCCAGGATGAAGCACACTGGGCACAAAGCCCCCTCCAGAACCAGTGGAAAACTGGCACCCACTTGAGAGACTGTGGCCTTGCACTCCCCAGGAGCAAGCAGTGGGCAAACCACCCACTTAAGAGACTGTGGCTTTGCACTCCCCAGGACCAAGCAGTGGGCACACCACCCACTTGAGAGACTGTGGCCTTGCACTCCCCAGGACCAAGCAGTGGGCAAACCACCCACTTAAGAGACTGTGGCCTTGCACTCCCCAGGACCAAGCAGTGGGCATGGAGCACCCTCTAGGCCAGTGGCGTTATTCCATCTTCCGGCTGAGGTGCCCCCCCCATCCCCCGTCCCCCTGAGGTGCCTGTGTGTTTTCGACCTGATGCCCCTGGAGTGTTCTCTCCGTATTGAGGCAGGAGTCATGTGTTTTGGGCTAGTGGGCCACAGACATTTTTGAGTGGGCATTGTCCCTCCTTTTGTATATATTGTATATATTGTACATAATGTTTATTTATTTATGAACGTATTTCTAAAAAATTCTAATATTACACTCATTTGATTCCATTCCTTTTGTTCTTGCGTTATTCCTGAGGGTTACGGGGTGTGTATGTAATGTTGTTGCATGTGTTTGTGTGTATGGTGTTGGGGGTGAGGGTGGGGGTGTTGCATGTTGCGTGTGTGTGTCACTCTCTTTTTCCTCCCCCTCCCCTGTGTGCTAGGTGCAGTACTCACTGTGGTAGTCTTTGCCGGCGTTCATGCTCCTGGTGTATGAGAAGATACACCAGCATGTGGAACACCTGCAGTTTGGGCACCAAGGGGTCCTGGTTCTTCCTTGTGTATCGAGAGGAAAGTCGTTTCCCTTATGTGTTCTGTTTCCGCTGTACTTTTGATGGCGTTGGTACCGCCCTGGAAAAGCTGGTGGATGGGCGTGTTGTAATGCAGTGGGCGGTACATTGTTTTCCGCCTGGCTTTTCGCGGCTACGCCGTGGTGTTTGTTGCTGCCGCCGTGGCAGTCGGAGTGTTAAAGTGGCTGTATGTGTTGGCGGTTTCCGCCATGGTCATGGTTCCAATTTTTTTTACTGTTGGCGGTATTACCGCCGCTTTATCACCGACCGTCAGGGTTGTTGTGAGGGCCTAAGTTTCGCACATGTCTGACTGACGAACATTTGAATGACTCCATTAGAGTTGCCCTCTCAGGCTATACCCCAGATTACAGGGGATTGGTGGACACCCAGCAGTGTCAAGTCTCCTACTGAAATGGTTTGCATGCAGTTACAATGATCACATACTTGGTGATAGTTACTGCTGAAATCCCAAATCCAGGTATCTGTTTCATTACTGACACCAAGAAAAAAGTTGCTGCAATGAAGAACCTTCAGCATCTTACAAAGTTTTTTTATTGGTTGAAAAAAACAAAGGATTGTGTACTGCAAGCCTGTTTTACTAACACCAAGATAAAGTAGCTGGAGAGAAGAATCTTCAGCACCTTTCCAAATTTTTTATTTGCTGCAGAAGAACAAAGCAGTGTTTACTGAATTGAGATCAAGAAAAAAGATAGCTATAGAGAAGAATCTTCGGTATCTTTCCAAGTTCTTTTATTATTTGAACAAGAACAAAGCAATGTGTACTGCAGGCCTGTGTTTCAGACTCGAGAAAAAGTAGCTGGAGAGAAAAATCTTCAGCATCTTTCACATTTTTATTTGCTGCACAAGAACAGAACAAAACAGTGTTTACTGGAGGCCTGGTTTATTGAGAACAAGGAAAAAGATAGTTATTGAGAAGCATCTTTCAAAGTTTTTTTATTAGTTGAACAAGAACAAGGCACTGTGTACTGCAGGCAAGTAATGTGGGCAATAAGAATATAAGAAGTTAATTGGCAAAATGAGAGGTGCCATAAAAACTTTAAAGTCAAAACTTAACCTTTCAAAGAATGCAGAGTAGAGAGCAAATTCAGTACTTTCTCAGATATCTGCATTAAACTAAGCTGAAGTTCAGCTTATCAGGACATTGGAAAACACAGCGATCTTGTGAAATCTGCAATAGAAGAGTAATACCTCTTTGAATGCATCTGCATTTGAGATTCAGCAAAGCTCTGCACCTGCTGGCTGCCACGCACTGTAAGTACTATAATTGCTTTTTCGGAATTGCCCTCCCAGGCTTCTAGATTACACAGTATTAGAGGACATCACACAGTTCCACATTGAAGGTAAGATTGATTTTCTTGTATGTTTGTTAATTGAGCTGCATTACAATGATTATTTCAGTGACAGCTATTAATTCAAAGGTCTTGAAGCGTGGTGACAACACAAATCCAAATTCATTCCTGTCAGTGTTTCTAGGGAACTCCAAGTATTTTGTTCAAATCACAGTATGGCCTCTGAAGAACTTAAGCTTAAAGTCAATAAAGCTGGAAGTGGGGGGTTTCTAGGAAAAATGTACAAGTAGCGTGGCCTTTAATAGCTCATGATAATTTTCACTGACAAGAAGTAGCTCTCAGTACGGAAAAGGTTGGAGACCCCTGCACTAAACGTAGGGGGCATTTAGGACTAGTGAGGGGTTTTTGGGTTGAAAGATGGGTAATGTTTAGGGGTGATGATGGGTTTTTAAAGGTCTGGAATGGGCGTTCAGGCATAGAAATAGGGTTTTCTAGGGTTCAGGTATGGGTCGAGTTCAAAAGCCAATTCTGAACAAAACGACATTCTATTGGTTTCTATTAAATGGCGAATGCCATTCATTCTGAAAATTTCCATTAAACAGTTTAGGTAAAATTGTTTCTCAGTAATGTTATGCCATGAGACTACCGTTCTATGAAATCACAAAGAATTGGTGGCAAGCTCTGGTTAGAATCAAAGCAAGTAAACAATGGAGTCTTGGAGTACGTCTCCATGGAAATTAAGGGAGGGGATCAGACCCAAGCTCTAAGGAGACCAGGTGCGTTGTAGCAGGGTCAGATCATCACTGTCAGCTGGTTTGGTGTCGACAGAGCAGTTTTCATCAGTTCCACCTCTGGCTCCGGTGGGTGAGGCGGATTCTAGGGATTCAGACGGCACCGAGGAGGGATTCACCAACAGCATGACTGGCAGCCTCAATCGATCCTCAGAGCCTAAATTAGTTTCTCAGGGAGCTGAAGAGTGCAAAATTTGTGCAGCATGGTCTCCTCAAAGGTATCAACCTGCTGCGGTGTCGCCCATTGCCCCGGAAACTCAGTGCACATAGGGACCAAATGTGGAATTGGCTCCTCAATCAGGGATTGGGAGTCCGATAAGAGGCACCTTGACACCTTTGAGACTTCTCTTTAGATATTGTGGCGGCATGGGGTCGAGTCCTGCTTCATCTTATGTTTCCTTTTAGACTTTCACTTTGATTTATCGGATTACATTGACCGCCATGAGGACCTCTCTCGGCAGCAGCCTCAGGAGCTGGAGTAGGTCTGTGACCTGGATTTATGTCAGACCTTCTCCAACATACAGATTTGTTACATGGTCCTGGATTGGTTATGGGTGCATGAGAGCCCAATCATCACATGGCTTTGAGTCATGCTCTGAGCAAAAACACCAAACGGACAACTCGTGCAGATCTGTGACCTCCATCTGCTTTATGCAGGCATGGCATGGTTTGAAACCAGTAGTTTTCAGCTGTGACATTTAAAATGCACACTATATTCAGTATTCAGGAGTTGTCAAAAGGCAGACGTAAGTGAGAGCAGATCTCCAATCCACAGACAAAGGCATGGATCGAAAGAAGTTGATATCAGCGTGCAGGGTCAGATCCTGGATGCGGCTCGCTTCATCACTTCCTGGGCGGAACAAAGGCAATGCAGAGCCACACTGCTCCTCCTGGTGGCGCGCAGGAGTACTGCAATGAAAACATTTTCATATCCAGTCAGGTGTCTTGGGAATATTCTCAACATGATGTATCTGCAATTAGAATTATCCATCAGAATAGTCTTTCCAGTTTGTGTACTGACTTTTTGGTTAGATGTACTAAGCTTATTTTCTGTGCGCAGGTGGCACAGAATTGGGCCGTTTGCAAACAGAAAAAAAGCATTTTGGGATGTACAAATGCTATTTTCCAATTCAGTAATCTATTGCTGAATCGCAAAATAGGTTTGTGAATCAGTATTAGCAAGGGGCATGTCAAGGACGTCCCTTCCTAATAGCGAGTCGCAGGGGATGTAGGAATGTTTTGCGACCAGGAATGTGGTCACAAAACATTTGCAGTTACCACCAACTTCAAGTTGGTGGTAACCCATTCGCAAAGGGAAAGGGGTCCTCAAGAGACCCTTCCCCTTTGTGAATGGTGGTGCAAATATTTTTTAGGAGCAGGCAGTGGTCTCACAGACCACTGCCTGCTCTTAACAAATTAAAAGAACACTTTGCAGTTTCCTTTTTGTAATGCATCCCGTTTTCCTCTACCTTTTGCATTGCAAAAAAAATGCTTTATTTAAAAAGCAATCACAGACATGGTGGTCCGCTGACCCCAGCAGGCCACTATCCCTGTGATTGTGGCCATTCTCAAATGGGTCGCAAATTGCGACCCGCCTCATGAATATTAATGAGGCAGGACCTTGTGACCCCTTTGGGAATAGCAAACAGTGTCTGAGACACTGTAGTAGTTCGCAGTTTGCAATTTCCTAATAACGAATTGCAAAAATTTGCTATTAGGAAATCACAAACCACCTTTTTAGTACATCTGACCCTGTGACAACTAAAATATTTTGTGAATTACCTATATACTAAGGTTGGTTTAGAAAGTAATGCTTTGAAGGTGGTTGCGGACCAACCTGCCTAATTAATGTTTATTAGATACATTGCATTTTGTGACTTCCTCTGTTTGGCTGCAAAGGTCAGCAGACAACCATGCCTGTCTTTGCATTTCAAAACTGAAAACTTTATTTTTAAGTAGGCAGATTTCAGGGCTGCTTTAAAAATAAAAGTTTTCATTCTTGAAAAGCTTCAGTGATATTTGGCCGGGTTCCCCTGAGTTAGTGCCTGCTCCAACTAAAGCTGCCACCCCAATTTGCAAAGGGGAAGGAGACCAAAAGGGACCCCTTCACTTTTGCAAATGGGTTACTATGGGAGGTAGTAACCTCTCGATGGTTTGAACCCAAAATTGCCTTTGCAAACCATTGATACATAGAGTTCCAAGTCAATATTTGGAAGGGGCATCCTAAACACGCACCATACAAAACCGAATCAGAAACCATTCCTAAGCACATTTCGCAATTCAGAAAAAGGTTTTAGATTTGTAAAATGTGTTTAGTATGTTTGAAAAAGCTTTTAACCAGTTGGAAATTCTCGGATTTATTGAAATGGAGGGTTTGCAGCCGGCAAAAGGTTTAGTACACCTGGTTCATTGTGTTCCCACTAGGTTTTGCCAATAGAGCCATCAAGTAACCATTTTGTTAGACTGCAATGTCACTTGAGACCCACTGTGAGTCCGTTCATGTGTTTACTTTGCTGGCACAATGACATTTTAATTGCTAATTTGGGCTTTCTGTTTTAAAAAAGCTTGCTGCTTGGATGCCTTAGTCTCTCATTAAGGCAAGGTTTTATGCACAAATCACCTTTGTGAGTTCTTTTGTTTCACTTTACTGAAATAACTATTGGATTTACAGCTTTTTGCTCACAAAGTAAAGATATGCACACCTACTGATTTTTGGTTTCCTAAAAGATGCAACAAAAATACTGGCCTTTTCTCAAAAGTCTTGACTATGCAATATTTTGCTGCATATGTCTTTTACAGTCACCCCTTGCAACACATATGTCATCATCTGGATCATTTTATAACACACTTCTTTGATGGTACAGCTTGACTCTGCTAATATGATCTATTCAGAAAAAGGGTCCTACTCTCAGCTTCCAAGCTTTTGTTTGCTTCATCAATTTGTTTTTCTTAAGACAGCTGGGGCTAACACATAATAAATCTTCCAACCATTGCGTGAAAATGAAATACAGAAGTGCAGGTACTCATTACCCCAGAGTACAAGTTTATTGAGAAGGGCCAGTTCCCTCAAAGTAAATGTACTGCACAAGTGCGGAGAAGCACAGGTACTCTCTCAAATCAAAGAAGCTCAGGTACTCAGTAGCAGACACTATCTGCCCATTTAAAGCAGTGCTCCCAACTATTAGGAAACACTTCCCTAACAAAAAGCCAGACCTATAGACTTTGCCAAAGGCCAATGATTTTTCACTTCTTTACTTGGTTTATATCTGTATGTTTTTCTTGTAAATGCTTATCTGTATAATTATCGTTTGAATTGAAATATTAATTCTTTTCTCTGCTTATTTTGTAACTTTTCAACTATAACTATAGCACAATGCAGCAACAGCTGACATGTAGGTAGAGAGGGGGAGTGGACAAATGTGGTGTTGGTGCATGTGTGCATGCTTGGAAGGTGAGTGGTGTAAATAAAAGAAAAAAAAACACTTACCTTGCTTGCTGCACGACGTCTGATGTCTTCCTCGCTCTGATCTCCTCTCTGGCTCCAGCAAATTCCCTGGAGCAATCCTGGCACTGCTTTCATGCTGGTAACGACAAGAACACTGGAGGCCTGTGCCTTCTTTAACCCAGCTGTCTTATGACAGCTGGGTTGGAGAAGATTAAAGTGCGCATTTCTGGCTGGCCGTCGCAAGACAGCTGTCCAAAAAGACATGCGCTCTTTAAACTTAAGTGCACAGCTCACTGCTGCCATTCAGCAGCAGTGGCCCCGCCCCGTCCTGAAACTCGGTTCAGAATGGGAGGATGGAATTTTTTTTTTAATAAATTACTTTAATACCATTTTATTTTTCATTCCTTGGGGGCATTTTAGGCAGAGGGGTGAAGTTCCTCTGCCCTAAAGGAAAAAATGCTGCTGGCACAATACCTTTAAGTCAGAGGGTGGGCTGTGATCCAGCATCGTGGTACAGGCGAGCTCCATATTGCACTATTCTGATTCACCAGCTGAGCTTACAGCAAAGCACAAGGGTCAATTTAGTGCAGAGTTCATCAAATTGTTTTAAGCTGAATGCCCCTCCTTGCTCAGTACAACAAAATTTGGTGAGATCCTCTGAAGCTACATAACCTGATAAAATGTTTTAACTGTGAACTTTCAATACTGTCAGTAAAGCACATTAAAACGTATGCAGTGTTTCGTCTAAAATCAAAAACATTCAGCCAAACAGGATTTTCAATGGTACATGCTTGCGCCATCAACCTCAAATAATCTTACAGCACATACATACACTGAGCAGGAGCAGCCAGACAGGAGCAGTGCACGCTTCCATAGCACACAAGAAAGGTACTGCAGGGGCAGCAGCAGTGTAACCTTTCCCCAATAAAAGCAAAAAGAGCAAAAAGAACAGATGATGGACGTAATGCTGAACAATGCAAACATTCACCCCCAGTCACAGATCTGGGTTTAATCCATTGTTTTTTTGCTCACAACGGTACCCCAGTTTGGACTCAGCCATATGCAAATCAGTCTTGACCCTGATTCCTATGGGAACAGTCCACCCCAAACTGCCAAATGAAGTCCTCCCTAGACCAGAAACAAGCATCCTGGGACTGGTTTTGGGGTATTACCCTTCATCAGCCAGACTAGCTCCTCGAACTGCCAGGCCAGGTCCTCCCTGAACTAGAAACAAGCATCCTGGGACCGGTTTCGGGGTATTACCCCTCTTCAGCCAGGCTAGCTTGAATCCAGTGGCACAGTCTGCATGGGACCCACATCTGGGCATACCCTTTCCACTTAGGGCAACAAAAGCAAAAAGAACAGATCATAGACGGAATGCTGAACAATGCAAACATTCACCCCAGAACAGATCTGCGTTTAATCCATTGTTTGTTTGCTCACCATGTTTGGACCCAGCCATATGCAAATCAGTCTTGACCCTGCTCCCCACGGGAACAGTCCAGCCCGAACTACCAGGCCAGGTCCTTCCTGGACCAGAAACAAGCAACTTTGGGCCAGTTTCCGGGTATTACCTCTCATCAGCCAGACTAGCTTGAATCCAGTGGCACAGGGAGCAAGAGACCTACGTCTGGGCATGCCCTTCCCATTTAGGGTGACAAAAGCAAAAAGAACAGATGATGGACGTAATGCTGAACAATGCAAACATTCACTCCCAGTCACAGATCCAGGTTTAATCCTTCATTTTTTTGCTCACCATGCCACCCCAGTTTGGACCCAGCATTATGAAATCACTCTTGACCCTGCTCCCCCTGGGAACAGTCCAGCCCAAACTGCCAGGCCAGGTCCTTCCTGGACAGGGGCGTACTCTAAGGTCTCCCTGACCCTAGAAGTGCATGCTGCAAGAGGTAGATGGGCTGAAGCCTGATGGGAGTATTAGGGCAAGGGTTACTGCAGGAGCCTCTATCATCCCTCAGATTTTATGTCATCCCTCAGCGCCCCAATGCTGGCCACCAAACCTCTTTTACAGCTTTACCGGCTGCAGGATGTCTTTTAGCCTCCATTCAATCACCCTCAGCCAGAGGAAGGCTTTTAACTTCATATGTCTGATCATTCGCTAGCTCTCGGACCTCTAACCTTCGCCTCACCTAACCTCAGCTAGCCCTTGCATTACTTCAGCTGGCCCTCTCATTCCATCAGCCACCCTGCACTGACCATCATTATCATCTGCCCCTCACAGACACTCAGCCATCACTAAAAATAATCGTAAACTAGGCCACAGCAAACCATACGTTAGTTCTCAGCCACATTTAGAGAACCACTATCTGCCATGAGAAAGACAAAGGCAGCCCTAGGACAATCCTTATGGACCATTGAGGTGGCACTCAGCGACCCACAACAGACTCGCAGAGCCACTCTGCTGCTTCTCAGAGACTTTCAATCCCTCCCCACTGAAGGCCTGCTCTAAACAGACACCCTCAAATAACTCTCAGCCCTCCACGTCACCCTCTGCTGGTCCAAGGAAGACTCAAGAGACCCCTAGCATGCCACAGAGCTCTTTACCTGACTCTCAGAGCCCACTCCATGCAGACCCTCAGTTACCTCATGGAGATCCTCAGCCCCACCCTGATAGTCACCCAAGTCAGTATTAAATCCTCTACTGGCTCACAAACCTGGTCGACCAACCCTGAAGATCACTTCAGTCTTCCCTCAGACCCACTCAATTTATCTAAGTGCTTCTGCTAGCACTCAGACTCTTACTATAAGCCACAGTGGGCCTCGGTAATGGCACTGTGGCCCTCATAGTACTGTAGACACCCCCACTAGCACTCAGAGCCCCTTCCCTGCTCACACCACCACTGCCAGCCTGCCCTCTGCTGGCCGGACCACTATGTCCCCAGGCACCTTGAATGCACTGCGTAGCCAGACCCATCAATAACCTGGAAACAATACATCAGGAAACGTCTAATGTACGCTTTCCACATTAAATCTATACCACTCTGGAGGCCGGGGTGTTTTCTGTATGTGCACCCACCAGCAGTGCCAAGGCACACGTGGACCCCATGGTTTCCTAGTATTTAGCTTGGCAGCAATAATACACAGCCCTACTGCACAATAGATGCTTTAAACTCTAGAAAGACAGGAAAACGCTGTTTTTGGGTCGCATAGCATCTTGAAATGAAAACAAATAATTTGAACGTGTTTTGTTTTCCTCCTAATTGTTCTTTCTCTTATTTTAGGGCGTTGACATTAAGATGACATTCCTTCTGTATTTTGCTGATGTGTCCTTGTCATCGGTTTAGCATGATTTTTTGTCACTAAGTTTGAGGACATTGTGCATTTCTAATTGCACAGTTGATCAACATCCGGAGGCAGCGAAGTTTCCAGATTATCTGTGTGACTTCTCTCCGCTACAGTCACAGACTTGTAGTCCCTTTCATTTATTTTCTAACCTCCTTAATATCAGGCCTGCACTGCAGCAACGCAAGTTGCATGCTTCTTCCACAGCCGTTCTTTTGTCAATCTTGACATGGTATATATTGAACGCAATTTATCAGGAAATGAGAGATTCCTTCACTTTCATGAATACAGTGATTTAGTTTGACTTACTCTTCTACATTTGGCTTCGATTTGTCCGGACTCAGTCTAAACCATCCTTCCTCCTTTTGAACGGTTTGTAACTTGTGTATATTAAACACCACCTGTAACAAAAAGGTACATTTATTATCATAGGTTTTCTTTAAATATGAGGCATTTCTTATGTCTTCGTGGAACAGGTTCAAGAAACCACAATAATATGCCACCACGTGTTGCTTATCTTCTCATATCAGCCTTTTTTAACATCTACACAATTCCACTTGCAAACAATTTCGAGAACTATAACTTCGGGTACCATATACATGCACGAAGATGATGCTCTAATTCACGTCAAGTCTCCAAGAAAGCGTGCTACTTATTCAAAAGCCATGCAATGTACTGAGAGTGTACAAAAGTCGATGCATTCAAAATGGTGTGTTGCACCTTATTCGAGACCAAGATACTTCTTCCTGGCCCAGGTGAACTACATTCACGTTCAATAATGTCACATCCGCCCATGGCCTCAACACCAGTTCTCACAATGTTCACATCCTGAATGTTGTCCTTGACTCCAATCAATGATTCCTTACGTGAATAATATGGTAAAAATTGCATTCAGATCCCTGTGTGTTTTAAAACTAATCGGCCAAAGAATAGCATTTCATTCTCATGGTTCTTTCCTTCTGGACCTCACTTTCCTAATCTCTCCATTAGAAAACTTTCTCAAGTTAAGAAAATCACTGAAAAAAACACCGTTTCTGACAGGCATTTACCCTATCATGATACTTAGGCTGTGGCTTTCATATGTGACTTTACTTTGCCAATGGTGCTTACCCTTCCAAGTTGCTTTTACAATACTACCCTTGGAAGTCAAAGTCAAATGTCCATTGGTCATGGTAAGCAAAGTTATTTTCAATGTTCTAAAAGCAGCATTTCCCATTTTAAATCACAGCATAACTGCTGAAGAAAATTACATCAAAATTGGCATTAGTCAGAACTAGAATTAGAATAGACCCTATTTGTGATGTGGTAAAAATCAACATATATGCATTATAAAAAAGGGACTGGATGGGGTTCGAAGTGTTAATCTTTTATATAGCTGGACTGTAATAATTCATAAATTATCCACAAATCTGGATCCACTGAGGATCAAAGGGTAAACATTTCAAAAAGATTTCCAATCTGATTCAGTGATGGGGCATTTTCTTCAAGCCATTTGGGTATCTGTGGATCCTGAATGGATCAGCAGATCTGGGTGTTGGGATAGATTTTGCCGCTGCCATCATTACATGATATGAGGATACTTCAGACATTCACAGATTCAACATCTAAGGAAAAAGTAATAGGGGCCTTAGGATGCCTGGAGAATAATTCATCCATCTCAGAACAATCTGCAGTGGGTGGACAGCAGGGCAGCTAATACCCTCAAAATAAAATAAAATAAAATTTTGTGACTCATGATCCTTACATCCTAACCACTGACCCAACTTTGACTTGTTTTCCACAACCCCCATAAATCATGGTGGTCGCCATCTTATATCTGTGGAGGTCTATGACAGCTTGCAGTTATTGTTGCATGCTGTTCACAGTAGCAGGCAGATGGCAGCTGTGAGCTGCCTTGGTTTAAATTGCCCTAAAGATTTTTAAGGGCTACAGAGGAAAGGGGCAGCTCACAATCCTTTCAGGGCAATATTCGCAAATGTGAAGCCAAACTGGGACAGTTGTCAGCTGCCCCACACATTTCTAAAATCCCTCCCTTCGCTCTTGGGCAAGAGGGTGGCTTATGTACATCACACCCATCTTTGTGCAAGACAAGGGTTGGATACAAATTCTACCTCTGCCCTTAATCAAGTAAGTGGTAAGTGAAAGTTAATCCACAAAATGCCTTCCTCCTCGCCACTGGGTAATATTGAAAGAGATTAAGAGAATTCCCAAACCGCACACATTTTTGTATTCATCCCGATGTTTACAAACATTGTGGGATGGATAAACATAGATGCCACCAACGTCCTTGGACATCATTAATCCAACCTCTCTTACTTGTGTAATACTAACGCACCCTTTCCCTGCCACAGAGTTTGGCAGGAAGAAAACGAGGGATAAAGCCCTAATGTTGGGGGGGGGGGAATAATAATATTCCCACACCCATTGGAAAGGTGTGCTACTATTGATGACTGTGGGGTGGGAAATAGTCAATAATAGCACCCTCACATGGTATAGGCAAAATAGCAATTTGAATCCAAATGCTATTTTATTATAAAATAATTGCAATTAGGTTGCAAATATCTGTATTGTTGCCTAGTATTTGTTTTTTAACTCAACACTCAAGAATACTGAATTCCATTTTTAAGAAATAGTAAATACTGAGCTCGTCCTTGGTGAAGATGTGAGATGTAAATGATGCACCATCCCTCCTTTGGAAAAGTCCCAGGTGTAAGCCTCCTCACTATTGTGCAAAGTGGGAGCAGGGGTGTGGAATTTATTAAAATATCTACTTGTCCAGGGGACAGGTTGCTTCTCAAATCTACTTGTCCTGTAAAAAGATCTACTTGTCCCTTTGCTGCCATGTAGTGTGGCGACAAATTATGGCAGCAATTACTAGCCTCTCTGATTATGCCAGGGCTACTACCATAGTAGGGCTTGAATACTTGGAGTTTCAATCCCTACTGGAGCAATTTCCTTATTTTGCCACCTTTCTGCAGATCTGCATACTGGGGCTGGAGGAAGCAGTAAGCAATAGTTCCAGGGCTGGAATGCCTTTGAGTCTGCAAACCTACTAACCTGCATGTTTTAAAGATTTTTACCAGCTTCTCTCTAATATTTTCCCATAATAAGAAAGGTTGGACATTTACTCCTGACAATGGCAGAATTATAACTTCTTCCAGGGTTGGGAAGAAAGTGGCTGGAGGGAAAATGAACTTGCAAATGCTCAATAGATTTTCACATGAGCAAATCTACACATCGTATTTACCCATGCTAAAATACAGTTCACAAATATTTTATAGGGGTACGACATATACCATGGGTGCACTTTTGTGACTTTCTTTAAGAATTTGGGGCCACATCTAGGTAGGTTCAGATTTGTGACCTGCAAATTGCGAGTCGCAAATCCGAATGTAGGATGGTGTCCTTGACACCATCTGTGATTCGCAAGGGCTTCGCAAATGCCCACCTCATGAATAATCATGAGGTGGGTCGCAATTTGCTACCCCCTCGTGAATGGTGGCCTGCTGGAGACAGCAGACCACCATGTCTGTGACTGCTTTTCAATAAAGCAGTTTTTTTGGGTTTTTTTTTGTAATGCAGCCCGTTTTCCTTGAAGGAAAACGAGATGCATAACAAAAACGAAAAATGAAACGTTTTCGTTTCATTTTTTCAGAGTAGGCAGTGGTCCACAGGACCACTGCCTGCTCTGAAAAAATGTTTACAGTGACATTCACAATGGGGAAGGGGTCCCATGGGGATCCCTTCCCTTTTGCGAAAGTGTTAGCACCCATTTGAAATGGGTGCAAACTGCGATTGGTTTGCGCCCGCGTTTGCGGTCACAAAACAATCCTACATTGCACTGCGAGTTGCAATTAGGAAGGGAACACCCCTTACTAATTGCGAGTCGCAAACCCGTTTAGTGATTCGGTAACCAGGTTACTGAATCGCAAAACTGGGTTTGTGCATCGCAATGTGCTTTTTGCACGTCGCAAACAGCGAAAGTCGCTGTTTGCGACATGCAAAAAGCTACCTACATGTGGGTCTTGGTCCCTAATTAGGTCTGGTGTTAACAAAGACATTTTTTTTTTATTAAACTTCTATTTCTCTCTCTTTCGGCTGGCTTTACTGTGAGTGATCGCATTCTGCTCTTCCACAAGGAGCATATTGCCACACAAAGTAGTTTTGTTCAGTGTCAGGAACTACAGTGGCAATCAGTGATGTAACGAAACTGGAGGGTGCCCCTTTGCAAAGAACATGGAGAAGCCCCCTCTCCAGACTCACTCAGGGCAGGTGCTGTGCTGATGGGGCCCTCTGGAGGCTGCGGGGCCTTTGTTATGCCGCTGGTGGCAACGTGTGCTTTAAGAGTTACAAAACTTTTTTGGGGGGTTTTGCCAATGTTTGTTACAATGTTGAGGGCCTGGTAGCTCCCACAACAATAAAGTGTTACAAAAGCCATGTCAAAACAAGACACGCATTGATGAAACTAAAAGACTTACAAAAATATGTCAGATCAGTTGGCTTTGTCAGTGTTTGTTTATTTCCATGCTTCCCATAACCGTGTTGAAAATGGTTACACTGATTTTCCATTAGAAATATTTTTGGGAAATACTAGCATGCATCAACACATTTTACTAAATGACACTTCATTTGCATATAATCAGAGAGCATTCTGGGAGCATTATACTTAGCCTCTTAGCCTAAACTTTTCAAACATGTGTGTACACGTTTTTTTGTACTGGAACCAACGTCAGTAGTGAAGTGTGACCTTAAAACATTTATTTACAGCACTCACCCTAATAATGAAGGCTTTCAAATAATGAACCATAAATACAAGTTCGAACAGCATTATCTTTTGGAAGCACATTACCTCAACTGCAGAGAATTCCACTCTCTGTAAACAGGCAGCCAAAGGGTTGTCCCAAGGACAAAGTAAACATAAAAACTTGTTGCCCTTGACCCCAAACAAGATGTCCCGGGCGATAGGAATTCCACATCCCTGTGGGAGTACCAAGTAACACCCCAGCCTTGTGGCAAGATGGAAGGAAGAGCTCAAAATAACCCCAGCTGCCTTAAACAAGGCACACAAACCACACCATCCATTGGCAAGCAGGGGCATGGCACCAATACTCCAATATCTTCCTCGCATTGGGGCAAAACAGGGGAGAGAGGCAATATATAACCCATCCTTAGGCAAGGTGGGGGAAGGCACTAAAAAGCTCTCCAGCCTTGTCCAAGGCAGGGAAGATTAAATAAACAACCTCTTGAGCACAATAAATAATTTGAGGAAATATTTGTGCTGGACCTGGCCCTTTTTGCAGGGTCATCCCCAAATGTTTTGCCTCCTTCCTCCTATTTTTCTGACCTGTTTTTATTGGCTTTAGTACTCTGGGCACTTTACCACTGCTAACCAGTGCTAAAGTGCATATGCTCTCTGCCTAAATTGTACTGGTGATTGGTTTATCTATGATTGACATATCTGATTTACTGGTAAGTCCCTAGTAAAGTGCATTATGTGTGCTCAGGGACTGTAAATCAAATGCTACTAGTGGGCCTGCAGCACTGATTATGTCACCCACATGAATAGCCCTATAAACATGTCTCAGACATGCCATTGCAGTGTCTGTGTGTGCAGTTTTGAACTGCCAGTTCGACCTGGCAAGTGCACCCACTTACCAGGCCCAACCCTTCCTTTTTCTACATATACGTCACCTCTAAGGTAGGCCCTAGGTAGCCCCAAGGACAGGCTGCAGTATATTTAAAAGGTAGGCCATGTACTGGTGTGTTTGACATACTGCCAAATTTGTTTTTCACTATTGCAACCTGGACAACCTCACAGCCCTCGGCCTCAAACAACTCGTCAAAGTCCCCACCCACAGAGCCGGACACATTTCAACCCTGTTTTCTCAGCAGCTGACAACATCACCATCGAACACAAAGAACACCGGACGCCACTAGACCGCTCATCCCCCCGGCAGATGCTGGGGAAAAGTCACAGAAGCACAGCTCACCAAAGCTCTCAACCACTCTCTCCCACCGGACGCAGCGGATGCAAATAAAGCTACAAGCCACCTACACCACTGGCTCTCAAACTGTACTGACAACATAGTCCCCCTAAGGAAATCAGCAGGGAATCAACAGGGCAAAACACCCAAGTGGTTACGCCAGACCTACAGGAGTCCAAGTGCACCTGCAGATAATTTGGAACGTAAATGGAGGATCAGCAAATCTACTGAGACTGCACAGCCTACAAAAATGCAGTCACCACACACCACCAGAACATCAGAAATCACAAAAAAGCTGCCTTTCAAGCATGCCTCAACACAAGCACTCACAACAGTAAAGAGCTCTTCGCTATCGTCAAAGAGTTCACGAACGCCGGGGCAGACACCTCATCCATCCCTCCCTCCCACGACCTTTGCAATGACCTCGCCACCTTCTTTCAACGTAAGATCGAGGACATCTACGAAGGCGTCAGGAACCAAAGCCCGCCAGCACCACTCACCACCACGGACCTAACTCCTCATCAGATACTGAGCTCCTGGACCCGCATCACCCAAAGACTGATAGACTGATGAACTCCATCCACTCTGGAGCACCCTCAGATCCATATCCTCATCGCATCCTCAACTTGGCCAGTGCCCCCATTGCACTGGAGCTCTGCTGTACGATCAAACTATCCTTCGAGACCGCCACATTCCCATCAGGCTGGAAACACGCCGTATATCACCCCGCTACTCAAGAAACCCACCGCCGACCCTCCGAAGCTGAAGAACTACAGATCCATCTCTCTGCTCCGTTTCCCAGCCAAGGTCACTCCTGGTGGCCCACCGCTCTGGGTAACCCCTCCATGCGCGCAACCTGGGCATCATCCTGGACTCCTCTCTATTGATGACCCGCCATGTTAATGCCGTCTCTTCATCAAGCTTCCGAACCCTCCGCCTCCTGTGGAAGATTTTCAAATGGATACCCCCCGACACGAGGAAGGCAGTCACCCACACACTCATCACCAGCAAACTAGACTACAGCAACGTACTCTGTGCTGGCATCCCCAAGAAACTTCAATCAAGACTACAAAGAGTCCAGAATGCAGCAGCCAGACTCATTCTGGACATCCTTTGACACAGCCGAATCTCCTCCCACCTCAGAGACCTACACTGGCTCCCTGTCAACAAGCGAATCACATACAAAGTCCTGATCCACGCCTTCAGGGCACTGCACAACATAAGACCGGCATACCTCAACCAACGCCTCACCTTCCACGTACCCAACAGACATCTCCGTTACTCCCAGCTCGCCCATCCAGCCATCCCCAAGATCCAGAAAAGTACAGCAGGAGGAAGATCCTTCTCCTACCTAGCAGCCCAGACATGGAACACAGTACCCCTCAAGCTCAGGCCAACCGCATCACTGAAACAGTTCAGGAAGGACCTCAAGACCTGGCTCTTCGACTGAGCAGCATGCCTACATTCAGTGCCTTGAGACCCTATGGGTGATTAGCCGCGCTTTACAAATCCTTGATTGATTGATTGATTGCAAGGTCTATCTTTCCCATAGGTTAACATGGGGACTCCCTCTAAATATCTTTTAAGTGCAATTTCCCATTGGGAGCAGATGGAGATATGGATTCTGGGGTCTCTGAACTCGTAATTTAAAAATACATTTTTGGTACAGTTGGTTTTTAGATTGTCTGTTTGAAAATGCTACTTTTAGAAAGTGGGCATTTTCTTGCTTAACCATTCTGTGCCTCTGTCTGCCTGTGGAATCCAAGTCTGGGTCAGACAGACAGTTGGGCTGTTTGTGAATCCCCTCTAGACAGTGACACAAAGGGAGCTGAGGAGTGTCCTGTATATCCTGATGAGTCTCCTGGGCTAGAATGGGGATGGGGGGAGGCTGACACTTACACCTGAAGGGGCTGTGCCTGTCCTCACACAATGCAGTCTCCAACGCCCTGGTGGGTGTCTGGGGCTAGGCCTCGGCAAGGCAGGATTTTGTGAACAACAGAGACTTTCCTTTGAAGTTTGCCTACTTCAAAGGCAGAAATGAGTATAAGTAGTGGACCCAACCCCCCAGACTTTTAGATTACTTCAAGATCAAGAGGAACCTCTGACATGGAGAAGAGTTTGATACTAGAGCAGGACCTGCCACCCTGCCTGTTGCTTTGCTGTGCTGGCCTGCTGCTGCTTCTGCCTGAAGAGGGAAAGAACTGGACTTTGCTTTCTGAAATCCTGCTTGTGAAGTTTCTCCTAGGGCTTGGACTGAGCTTGCCCCCTGTCCTGAAGTCTCAAGGACATCAAAAACTTCATCTGCCAGTAACTTGGCTCTTCTGCTGGGAGTTCTGACTTGCTAAGTGGTGCCAACTCCAGTCCCTGGTCCCTTAGAAGTTGAAACTGGTAACCTGCGAGCAGAAATCCACACACCGGTATGTGCGCATCCGAAAAATCGATGCACCGCCAGTCCCGCAGCAAAAAATTAGACTCATCGCTTGCTTCGCGGCTGGAGAACTTACGCAATGCCTGCTCTCAATGTGGGCTCTTCCCACAGACCACATAGGAAATTTTCATGCACGGATTCTGGGTGTCAAATTCTGCAAACATCAAAAGCACCCAAGGCTGCGCACCCTGAATCGACGCACGGCAAGTGTGGAGGGGCAAACAAAGACCACCTATACCCTTGGGTAAAGTCAAATATGTGACAAAAATCAATGCCTGGGCTTTGCCAAGGAGAGGTTATTAAAGCCAGCTGCCCTACTACCCTCTTTGAAATAGTGACCAGGGTACTTGGCCAGGAGTTAGCTCGCCAGGTTCTCCTTTCCACACACTATGTGGCAGCCAAACAAGGCCCAGGGCAGGTGACAACTTCCTGGAAGCCATGATCGGAATTGTATATAAGACACTAGGACAGGGCAAAAGATGCTCATGCCACCTTTCAGCTGCACTTGCATTCCTTTCACCTAAACCATTACATGAGCCATGCATATTAAAAGAACACAGTGAAATTCCCTAAAGTAGCTAAAGTCCAAGGGAAGTTTTGGTTTACGGGATTTTTAGCAGTGGCATCAATGAAACACCTAAAATAACCTGAAATTCACAAGGTATGGTAATGCCTTACATTTAGATCTCACCTCCAGCATCCTCACTCACCCTTAAGTCTAAACCCACTGACTGTACACACTGTTTTCAACATCAGACTTGTTTCCATTGTACAATATCATGAATCGAACATGATTGTGGGGGTAGAAGTTAAGTTTCAGTGAGGACAATGGGGAATAAGAGCTATGCTTAAGTTCCACTGCTGCTGCTGCTCGTGGAAGAAGAAAATTAGGTATGAATGAGAGACTGAATAAGTATGTGAATAAGTGTCAGTTCATTATATTATATATATATAATTTGTGACATTGCACACTATGTAATGTATTGTAGGTGTGGAAATATGTCTAATGTAGTCTATGGCAGGGTGTGAGCTAAAGTTCAGACACAATAACTTATTTATTTCAGGTCTTTTCAGGTTTTGTGGGGCAGTCACTTTTATACCCCTGCCAGCCTTAACTCTGGAAGTGTAGATTTGTCTGGAATATGACATAATAAAATATCAAATTGCTGTCACCAGCACTTCCCACAAAGGCACACGAAACACAAAAATCCAACATAGCACATTAGAAAAACAATAATCATACACCCAACAAAGAGCGCATTGGGCATCCATGCACTGAATGAGTTTAACAAATATTCAAATTCTTGTTAAAACGGGGATTTGTGCCCGATTTCATTTTACAAATTTTGTACAATTTCTCACACTTAGGTTTTTTCTTGACTCAGTATGCCTGTTAAAAGTAGGTGGAATTTGTTTTGGAAAAAATGTCTGAAGAAACCTGTGTACGACAAGCATTTACAAAGCCAATAGGTTTCGCCTTTGCTTTTTTTCTTTTGCATTCTATCTTACTAACTGGATTACAAATTTTAGAAAAAGGTTATCGTAATGTTTGTTTTAAATTTGATAAACCTTTAATAGTTGTTTATGTTGTGATGTGTATTGAATTAATATCCCAGGGCTCCAAAATCATAATTTGTACCTTATTTAGTATGGATTTGTATTATAGCATAGTAATGTGTAGTTAGTAAAACACCACTACACCTGCTGCACCATTCAAAGCATGCCCCTTTTAACTGCAAGATAACCACAATTGTGACTGTCCGTTAGCAGTAAATTATAGCAGTATTTGGTGTTTAAAGGAGCTATGACAACTTTTGCCCCAGTGCCACTGCACCTGCTACACCATTAAAACCATGACCCTCGTGCCTGCAAGATACCTCACTTGTGACTGCCTGTTTAGAAGTTCAATTTTGAAATAGTTTGTGTTTAATGAGGTTCCTAGGGCTTTTGGGCACAATGCCACTGCACCTGCTGTACCATTCAAATCATGACCCTAATGCCTGCAAGTTAACTGCACTTGTGACTGCCTGTTTAGTAGTAAAATATAGCAATGTTTAATGTTTAAAAAAGTTCTGACAACTTTTGGGGCCAGTGTCTCTGCACCCGCTGCACCATTTAAATCATGACCCTGGTGCCTGCAAGATAACTGTACTTGTGACTGCCTGTTTAGTAGTAAAATATTGCAATATTTGGTGTTTAGAAGCGTTCCTAGAGCTTTTGGACCCGGTGTCACTACACCTGCTGCACCATTCAAATCTTGACCCTAGTGCCTGGAAGATAGCTGCACTTGTGACTGCCGGTTTAGTTGTACAATATAGTAATAATAAATCTTTAGCGGGGTGCCTGGAGCTTTTGTTCCCAGTGCCACTGCACCTGCTGCACCACTGAAATCAAGACCCTAGTGCCTTCTAGATAACCGCACTTGTGTCAGCCTGTTTAGTAGTAAAATCTAGCAATAATTTGTGTCTAAAAGGGTTCTGATACCCTGTGGCCCTGGTGTCACTGCACCTGCTGCATCATTCAAACCATTACACTAATGCCTGCAAGGTAACTGCACTTGTGACTGTCTGTTTAGTAGTTAAATATAGCAATATCTGATGTTTAGAGGAGTTCTGGCATGTTTTGGCCCTGGTGTCACTGCACCTGCTGTACCATTCAAATCATGACCCTAGTGCCTGCAACATAACTGCACTTGTGACTGCCAGTTAATAAGTCACTGAGAGAATAACAATTAAAAATAAAATGTTGCCCAATTATACAAATCCCTTTTCCTTAAAAATGAGTGAGTGGTAATTTAAGAAAGCACACACAAATAATTTTAATATTTCCAACTGTAATTCACCAGGAATGTAATTATTAAGTAATTAAAAACACAACATACTAAGCCCACTTGCTGCTTGCTTTACATCTGAACTGGAAACTCCATTGCAAGATGGCTGACATGTTTACACACATTTCAATGTGAATTTACTTTCGTTCAGTTTATCTTTTCACGTACAAACACTAACAAGTAACCAATCACCAAAAAACAGAGGGTGCCTTTTGGCCATGCTCCATGCCACAGCAAAAGCAGAACAGAACAGCAGGAAGTGACCTGCTAGCCAATAAAAAGCAAGTAAATTCAATTGACATTGGACCGACGCCTGAATGAACAAATGGGAAGTTTGGGTAAGTAAGAGGCAAAGCAGGGTGGACTTTAAGTACCTTTAAAGATTTTTTTTTAGTAACATAAGGCTTTCCAAGCACAGTGCAAGCGATGTGCAGGTGAAACCTAAGACTACAAGATTTAATGTTAGTCCCCATTCTAACAACAAAAGCCATAATAATGTGGTAATACCACCCCCGATGGGGGCTTGAGGGGAGAATGGGCTTGCCCGGTCTCCACCCGGGCTGATCGGGCGTCGGTGGTTAAATCCACCATGCAGGTTATATGATTGGTCAGTTAGGGCGGAAGGATGGGAGTAATAGGGTGTTTATAAATAAGGGGCAAGGTGTGGGCGGCCTCTTTGGCCGTTTTGTCCCACCCAGTATTGACGTTTTTTGGAAATTGTGCCCTCCCTCCCTCCTTTTTTATATAGGGTTTTGCTTTATACTGATCTTATTTATTTATGTATTTTATTTATTTAGTTTACTTCATTTAATTATTCCATTCAGGTAGTCAGGTTCTTTAAGCTAGGGATCCCCCGGTCTCAGGTAGGGCGAGGGTATATTGCTAAAAGGTTTTATTCATAATTTTAATAGGACAGGTCATAGATTTGTTTAGGTAAGGTGCTGTTTCAATTTATGCTGCTGGTGGCAGGTCTGGTTTAGGCAGGTTTTTACAGACATGCTTTGGGGGGAAGGGTACGGATGCACAAAGATGAGAGGTCAGGGAGTTTTGACAAGGAACAAAAGGGAGGTAAAGGCAAGGGGATCTACAGAAGGTGGACAGCAGGACAGATGGGCACTGGATTGGTCGGGTCAAGGTGGGGATGGGAAGTGGGTATTGATGAGGGGTAAATTTGGTAGAGGGTTGGGGTGGGTTATAGGAAATTATATGTATTAGTGAGGAGTTTTAGTTTTGTAAGGCTAAATGCCAAGGTTATTTGTTTATACCAAACCTGTTCTATAAAAGCGGCCCTTTGCCCCTAATTAGTGAGTTGTGGTTTGTACGCCTTTTCGCCTGATAATCCCTGCACTCTTTGGAATAAGGAACTCGAGGCGTGGGATAACCGCACTCTGAATAAAGCAAAATACATATACATGCAGCAAAGTAAAATTCTGACTTATAGTTGGGTATGATGGCATTCTTGCAGCATTTTCCTCCAAGAAATGTCACACATGAATATCTGGCAGGAAACATTTGACAGAACATGCCACACGCCATCACACCTGAAAGATGCTCCACAGCGAGCAGCAGCATGCCTAGATGTTCTCACCCAAAGACTGATCTAAGAGTTGGGTAAGTGAAGAGTACGAGCTCTCCAAGAGATCTCTACGACACCAAAATCACACTACAACAGGTTATGGAATAAGGAACTGTCACCCAACTACAGGGCAGAACACAACATATCACAGAACAACCAAGACTCTGGTCTGCGGTGGTGACTTCAAAGTCGCCTTCAGACAGGATATACTACAGGCAGACCAGAGGTATGCACATGCCAACCCATAACCACCTCCCCTGGCTCCCCACCTGTGGCGTGGGTGCACACCTGGCGGCAATAAGATCTGAATGTCTCCCAACATGCTCCCAATAGTCACTCTATCAACCAATAATATTCAAGAAATGGCTTTCTATTTGAATAAAGCGATCCACCAGCTAATACGGGATCTGAGCCAATCTGATTAACTACATAGTTCCAGGCACTTTTATAAACGTTTACCTTTCCGAGGAAGTCATTCTTGCTGACAAGGTCCCAGTCCCAAACCTCTACGGTCAGCTTCTCCGTCAGCGCCGCGTCCAGGTCATACTCGAAGGTTTCGTTCCAGCGAGGATAACAGGACTTCTTCACCACCTGCAGGAGGGTACGGGGAGGTCAACAATGACACGATCACCGCAGGCACTCGAATGCCAGGGCCCTAGGGCTCTTACTTCTCAAGGTACTCTAATGACACATGAACGTTTGCATTTTGTCTAGTGTAGAATGGACGTATTACATATAAATAGACACAGAGTGAAAAGTTGGTCTCGGCAAGGACGACACAAATCGCTTTTCCATCAGACAGATGTCAAAGGACAGTTAAATGTACCAGAAGTCTGAAACTGGCGTCACCAGGGTAGAATTTTAGGGTTTTTAGGAAGAATGTTGTCCCTATGCAGGTACTTCTGGAATAAAATTTCAAGTACAAGGGGCTGCACATAAATAATCCAAGTAACTTAAATCTCAAACAAAATGTGGGCTGCATATCATCCTGTGAGAGACCAATGCTGTAAGATAAGACAGTGTGGCTAGGAAGCTACTACCTGATGTGATTGGAGAGATGTGAGAAAATCCATTACTGCACTGTTTAGGTCTGGCCAAGAGACTGCTTTAGCTGTTTCAACAGCCTCGTGTACTATAAAGTAAACATATACATCCAAAGAGCGGCTTTGGGTTAGTCTTCTTTGTTCATTGGCCAGTTCCACTGCCACTCTTATTTCCACCCATCACAGCATTAAGCATGGGACAATGGGTGAGCCCACTTTAGTCACTGGCTCTCTTGCACTGTGATTAATGTCATTATCACATGTGCACACAGCCTAAAAAGAAGCAAATGCCAGTACTAGAGCTTGTGAGCCAGTAATTTAATTTCATAATATTTTCTTTCCATTCTTTCTCTTTTATTTTTTAATCATCCTTGTATGTGTAAAAGATGTCTTCAAGTGAGAGTAGTTCAAAGCCAATTGTACCTTTTCTTTCCACCACTGAGAATCATATTTTACTGTGATGTGGATTAAAACTACAAATTGTTTCTATTCCTGTTCTATGAACACCTGCATGTGAGGAATCACCTGTACTGTCCTATTCAATTATACACAATGGTTATTTTGTTTTGCAATTTAACATTTTTATTGAAACCACGTGGCTGCCACATTTAGGTGGCAGCATTTGCTTGTATAAACTAACAAATAATCATTGCGCTATTTTCATAAGGCCAGGCCATATGTTTAATTACGTATAATCAATTTTGAAAATTAAGAGAGCAGCTCTTCTAGTGGGTTGAGAAGCCTCTCTCGGTCTTTACCTTTTATTGTGTCAATGGTATTATTATTGATCGTATAATAATAATGATGCTAAAACAGCTGCTAGAGTTAAATCTCAGATGTATGGTTTTCCTAAAGACACACACGACTATACACGTCGTAAGACCTGAATGTCAATCTGGCTTCTGCATTTCCTGATCTTGTGAGTGACGGGTCAAACAATTTGTGTGTTCGTCTTTGCTCAAGTAAGGGAGGGCCACCACGCATTCTTGTCAAGCTACCCTCATGAAACACACAATCCAAGTGGAATCCTCGCAGTTGAAACTTAGGGCCAGATGTAGGAATCCTTTTGCGCCTCGCAAACTGCTAAAAACGCAGTTTGCGAGGCGCAAAAGGCTGAACGCGATGCAGAATCACATTTTGCGAGTCGGTACCGACTCGCAAAATGTGATTCCGACTCGCAAATAGGAAGGGGTGTTCCCTTCCTATTTGCGACCGCATCACGATGTAGAGTTGCTTTGTGACCGCGAAAGCGGTCGCAAACCAACTCGCAGTTACCATCCACTGGAAGTGGATGGTAACTCATTCGCAAAAGGGAAGGGGTCCCCATGGGACCCCTTCCCCTTTGTGAATGCTCACAAAAATATTTTTTCAGAGCAGGCAGTGGTCCTATGGACCACTGCCTACTCTGAAAAAACCGAAACAAAAAGGTTTCGGTATTTTTTCTTTTTGCAGCTCGTTTTCCTTTAAGGAAAACAGGCTGCAAAGAGAAGAAAAAAAACTGCTTTATTTAAAAGCAGTCACGGACATGGTGGTCTGCTGTCTCCAGCAGGCCACCATCCCAGTGAGTGCCTAGACTCGCTATGGGGTCGCAAACTGCGACCCACCTCATAAATATTCATGAGGTGGGTCTTTGCGACCCCATAGCGAGTCGCAGTAGGCGTCTGAGACACCTTTCTGCATACCAGTTTGCGAGTTGCAATTTGCGAGTCGGAAGGACTCGCAATTTGCAAGTCGCAAATTGGTTTGTACCTACATCTGGCCCTTAATTCCTACATAGCTGTTCAGCTGGGGAACCAGTCTCATAATTCTCAGCTTCTTGGCACTACCCACACAGAGTGGGTCTGTGGACTCAATATCCCTGTAAACGCCAGGGTGTGTTGGTTTGAGCACAAGGTGTCACTGTTCATCAGTGTACACGAGCTAGTAAGGTCACAGATACATCACTGTATCAAACTATCAAGTCAAGCCGTGCATCGCAGAGCCACACAATGGCCTGAGGCACAATGATTCCTCTAACGCACAGGTCCATTGTGGGAAGGCATTCCCAAAGTCCCAGCCAAGAGCTTTGTTTAGCAGCAGGAAGACTAGGTGTGGGCAGCTCCCAGGCAGAAGGAATGGAGTAGCAGTTCTACCCTAAGTGGCTAATTGAGCTGTGTGAGCATAGTAGCTGCAGAAATCTGACCCAGAGGGCACCAGCATCTGCCATGTCACAGGGTCTCTACTGTTCTTCTTCACAAGAAAGGACAGTCTTTAAGTGTTTTGATAGATCTGACAACATGTAATTGATTTACTCTTCCACAGCTAAAGGCAGTTTTGCTAAATCTTTAAGGCGTTTTACCGATTTATCGATCAACCCACTTTTCAGTATTCTTCACAATAAGATATTAAGTGCTGTTGACCTGCTTTCCATGTCTGGAGATGAATTTGCGCGCTTACTGTTACCCTTTTTGTCCCTTCCTGCTTGTCCATTTTCTGCTAGATTTGGTCCTCTTTCTGGGTCCACTGGCAAAAAGATTCACAGTAACAAAAAAGACTCTTCTAAATTCAAAGAAAGCTTTTTATTAAATGTTTTTTCAGAGTAAAGAGATCACAGTTTGTGATAATATTAAAATAACAAATGCCCCCAAAAAAATTTGGGGGGGAGGTGCACCATACAGTGCTTTTGTTTTGGACAGTAAATTACAATTTTATGCAGACATATATTTTCTATTTGTCTTTAATGACATTTTTGAATATCCAATCCTACATTGATAACCCTTTTCTGTTTCTGGGGATCTTAGAGATATCCCCCTTCCTTTAACCTGAAATAACTTGTAAGATTTCACTTTAATAACACAGATAATTCATTTCTGTCTAGGCCCCCTATCATTACTCACAACAGTACAGGGGCAGCTTCCGCTTTAGGGCTCTGGGGCTGCATCCCTCTGAAATTCCTACATCTTATCTGTAAAAAATATTAATTATATCAATGTATTTGAAGATACGATCTCAGATCGTATTGAAATAAATCGATGTATTGAAATCTGGGCTGCCTATCCCAGACTGCCTGTACCCCCTCATTCTGAACAAGAGCCAGAAGCCAGGCAGTAAATCAACATTGCAATGTGACACACGGTATAGGGCTTACCCTTCTTAAGCCCTTCAGTGCCATGAGATTCTTTTGTGATATTCACCGTAGGACAGTGGCACTGCCAACATCATGTATTTGAGCGTTGCAGGCTACATCCCTGCATGAGGCCAGACATCATTCACGGGAAGAGACCCCACCCTTTCCCATTGGACACAGGGTAGGACTGGATGAGAGCCTGGCAAGTGAGTTTTGGTGCCTTGTCCTTGGTAATGGTAGCAGTTAGTGCTACTTCTATTAGGTATATTATCCTGTGTCTGGTCACTTTGACCTCCCCCAGTGACATCCTAGGCCGTTGCTGTAGGTCGCTGGCCCCTTCAGAAGCAGAGCTGCTGTATCTGTTCCCCAGCGAAGGTGGTCCAAAACGTCGCGCAGGGCTTTTGCTCCCTCACAAAGTTGATCTAAATATCCTCAGATTTTGAGAGTCAAGCTCAAAGGGAGAAGTGTGTGCATATAGTGCCCTGACTGGTGGAATACCAGAAAAATATCAAACACCATTAAATACTATGAGTATGCATACCTATAATATGGTGCGCATACTTGGTACTTATAAAGGTCCGATTTATTTAGCTTATCGGTGCAACAGTTTTAGAATGTTTTAATTCCCCTCTGGACATGTTTAGATGCTGTAGCAGGCTGGATGTTAGTGGTTGTGGTTTCTGGGGCTCTGGCTCTATCATTAAAACAGACATTGAAAAGGGTCCCTGTCACACCCTTTATTCATGCCCTTAACATTAATGCCAAAAACACTGATTGGTTTCCGAACAATGAATACTAAAAAAGTTAATGTAATGCATGTCAGTGTTTTACTTAATCTTGCATTCTTTATGAGTGTTAGTTATTTCCATCATGTTGTGTTTCTGTGTTTTTCTTGTGCATCTTGTTACTCTTGTATAGCGCATAATTTGAAATGAGTTGGGCCATGTGTTTATGACGGGCGGCAATAGAGAGCTCTGGCCCTGACACTGAAAGAGGTGCCTGTCAGTGAACTGGCCTCTCTACAGAGAATCGGAGAGCAATGGTCACATATCCCAGCTGCCCTTTAAAGTCTGTGTAAACGTGTGTGAAGCGGTACACACAATACTGACAAGGTGAAAGTGGAAGAAAATAAAGTACTTACATGTGAGTGAGTGCAAATAGGTTAAGAGCAGTGAAGTGAAGTAGATGCAAGGAAGTGCATTTAGGAAAGTGAAAAGAAGGTACAGAAGAGGAAACAGATGAGGGTTACGATATGCAGATGGTCATGATGTGGAGAGAAAAAGGGCATACATGTCTAACAGAAAGTGCAAATAACTGAAAACCAAGACTCCTTCCATAGTCTCACAACTTCAGAATTGAAACATTTGCAATGTAAATTATTCATAACAAAATCATAATTTTTTCTCATTTACCTCAAACAACTAACAGCCATAGACAAATCCAATAGTCCTGGCAGGGTTTAGGTGTATGTCAGTTGTGTTACATATCTGAGGCCGTATTACAGAAAGGGCCCCAGGGGCACAATGGGCATAGGTACCCATTTTGTATGCACCCGGGCACTTTGGTATTACTAAAGGGCCAGCAGTGCTTGTGTGGCCCCCTATGTAAAACTGACAACGCTGTTGCACGCGTATGCTAGCTCTATCTCAAGAGGGCGTTCATTCATTTGCATGGAGGTGTGGCCCAATGCAAATGAGGGAATCACTTTGCCTCTGCGCCCACGCCATATTATGGATGCCAACGCAGAGGTAAGCATACCTTTAGGAGGAACACTGAAAGTGTGCCACAAAAAGTGGCCGCACTTTCAGTGTACCTACTAAAGGCAGACCTCTGGTGGGGAGAAGGGGGTCCCATGGACCCCCCCAGACACCCTATTGAAGGCAGGTGCAGTCACTCACATATTTCATCCCATGTAAAGCCCTGTCTACACATTTCTATATGACTGATTGCAGCCAGCTTGGTGTGGGTTGCTCCTCAAGCCCGGTTACAGCATTTTCTTCCAAAAGCTGATGCTGCACACAGAGCAAGACACTGGGCAAGCACACACCTAAAAGGGCCGAAAATCGTCGCGCTGTACAATTTTCACACTATATTAACTGTTTATATGTTGACCATGTTAATGCAGTTAGATATGCAACATCATTACCCAATTGAGGATTCACCTCTCATGAGTCATGGTACCGCCACAAACCCAACACCCTCAACAATGTTATTACGTTCTGTCATCTACGAGTGAATACATATATCATTTTCCATACTTTTAAGATGGTTGCTGTGTTGCTTGACACGTGTCCAGCTTTATCACATTTCCTCTTGCAGTGCGAAGATACAAATAAAAATTTGGGATATGATTTGCTGCTGCAGAGAAAATAAGTATGTACTGTACACGACCCTGAAATATTGAAAGGTTTTATTAAATTATCTTCAGATTCTATAAATATACTATACATTTACTATACATGTACTATACATTTCTTTAGGTTCTGAAGAGAACTTCATAAAATATTTCTGCATATATATGTAACTATATATATATATATATATACAGATGCCAGAATGTAATTACCATTGTTGGGCATATGGGGAAGTAGAGGGCTGAGTTATAGTTGATTTAGTTTGCCTATTGAGTTTACAACACTATGTAGGTAGGTGTGCGAGTTAAAGAATGTTTTTGCAGGACAGAAATTGTAACTTTCTTAATTTCTACATTTTAAGTTGATTTTGTACAGAAATAATACATTAATTTTTTCCCAAGTACTACCTAACTTCAACCCTTTTTTTCACTGAAAAGATAGACAGACACAGACAGACAGATAGATAGATAGATAGATAGATAGATCCTAATGAAATAAAATGGAACAAACGCCCAGCTCCAATGGCAGGGGGGCTCGTTTCGCAGGGACGGTTCCCGCTTATATATTCAACCAATCTCGCTCGTTAACAAAAGAGAATGGATATACTAATTTTCTGGGGAGTTGAAAGGCAACCCCTTATCTCTAATATATATAATACATACGGCTCGCTCAGCACTCAGGCTCTGTGTAGACCTGTGCAGCCTTAATGGAGGTATTGTTTCAGACTGTTCCTGCAGTCTGCAAGTGAAAATATTACACATATATGTTTGAAAGAGGCCATTTGGCAGAACAGTTGTTTAAAAACACAAAACCAAACACAAAAATCGCCCATCCCTTAAAAAAAAAAAAAAAAAAAAAATCAAAGAATTCCTATCTATTAAATTACAGGCCCTGCATGGCTGCCCTGGAGTACTGGAGCAAGGCCAGGCGTATCAAGTGCAATGCTCATGACTGCATCCTTGATGCAATAGATGCAATTACAAATGTTGTAAATATGCCCATAGATGAGATTACATATATATAATCCTTAATATTATGAAAGAGGTGACTATGAATATTGTATGGTTAATTGGTTCAAGTATGCATTGTTATTGAATTATGTTGTGCTTTTAGGTGTTAATAATTATTGCCATAAATTTTCTGAAATAAATATGAAGCCACAAGCTGTTCAAATTATGTTTTGCAAGGTTTTAATGTGAGTTATGGATTTCAGTCCAAAACCATCACTTTTGAAAATCAGGGTTTTGGGATTTTAATTCTCAGTTATAATTGCACTTGAACTATATATATATATATATATATATATATATATATATATAAATACATATGACCTCCAATAGCCATTTTTCCTGCTGTACTCCTTCATGATGGGTGCCTCCTCTTATGCAAGTGGCATGCACCTACATATTAAAAACAATTGGCTCACCCATGAACCACAATTGGCTCACCCATGAACCACAGGATCACTCATGGGTTGATTTTCACTTGTTATTGCCACCAAGCATGACACATGACACACTTTGGCTTTCGGCTTTTTCAAATGCTGGGTTCACAGTGTGCACTTGCGCCTCCGCCACGCACAGTTTTGTCCTCAATAATGTATCTACAAATGTTACATTCATATTATGGATGATGTTGTTAAAGATGTCATGAGTGAAGTAATATGTGGGGTAATTAGCAGTGCATGGCAAGGGCACGAGTTAGTTACCTTAGGGCACGAATTATAGTTATTTTAGCTAACCATAACTATAACTGCTGAATTTCTATGGTTTTGTGCGAGTAAATTCAGAATGTAACTATAACGTCCCTCTAACCTCTATTTTTTTAAGTGAATTTTTATGGTTTCTTTAAATTGTATTTCCTAACTATAGCGACCCTGTAACTATTGTTTTTTTAGTGAATTTCTATGTTTTTTTTTCAATGTAAGTAATTTTTATTACTTTTCATTACTCAAACCACCACCATGCATGGCCTTCGGCCGTGCTTGGCAGAGGTTGATCACAGGGCGTGGCCTGCAGCCAGGCCCTGCATTCAACCCCCTTTAAGCTCCAAACCCCATGCCACACACAGCCTTCTGCCGTGCACAGCAGGGCTTAGCTGCAGACCCTGGCCTGTGGCCATGCCCTTAGGCCTTGCCCATATAAGGAACCTACCCCGCCCCACAAACAACCTTCGGATGTGCACAGTGGAGGTTGGCCGCATGGCCTGGCCTGTGGTCAGGCCGTGCAGGCAACCCCCTACAAGCACCAAATCCTGAACCATGCTCGGCTTTCGGCCTACCCCCCCATAAGCAAACAACCCAACACCACGCACGCCCTTTGGTCATGTTCTGCAGGAGTTGGATGCACAGCTTTTCCTACTTCCAGCCCCCTAAAAGTACCAAAGGCCACGTCTCTCACAGCCTTCGTGACACACAAAAAAAAAATAAGTGGGGGCTGGGTACATACAGATACCCTAGCATCCTCGCCTTGGTCCTGAGGTCCCCCTGGAACCATGCAGGGACAAAAAGGTTTTTTTTTTAAATGTCAGCAAAATCCATGGGTGGGATCAGTGGATTTTGACAAAAAAATGTTTAAAAAGTGCAATTCTTATTAATTTTGTCCCCAGGAGGGCCACGTCCCGGGGGCATGGGCAATATAATTAATAAGTAGGGGACAAACAGGGCCCCCTCCTAAGCCACCACCGCCCTGGGGCATCATTTAATAAATATATGGGGGGGTCAGGCAGACCCTCCCAGGACCTGGGGACCACCACCTCTCCATGGCCACATAATTAAAAAAAAAAAATGGGCCCTGTGGACCCCCTCTCGGGCCCCGGGGACCACCACCTCCCTGGAGCTGCATTTAATAAATATACGGGGGCGCTTGGACTCTCCTGGGCCTTGGGACCTCCTCTGGACTACTTAAAGACACGCTGACCCCCTTGGCTCCAGGGCCCACCACTTCCCTGGGGCAACAAATTAAAAATAGTTAGGGGGGCCACCCGGGGTCATATATTTATTTTTAAATGGGAGGGGGGCACATGGGCCCCCTCCCTAGGCGAATTTTAGTCCCGGGGACCCCATACCTGTGGCCCAGCCACGTCATCCTGGATGCCCTGGCCCTACCTAGGGCACCCAGTATTCTTTAATAGGGACTGTGGGGGGAACCTCAAGGCCCTCACGGTCCTGGCCAGCCCCCCAGCCTCCTGCAGGAGCCAGCATTGCTCCTGCACGCAGGGGGCTGTTGCAAATGCAGCTCCATGCATGCGGGAGCAATCTTTTCATCTCTGTCCCTGCCTGCATGACACTGGACAGGGAAAGAGATGAAAACTCTGCTCCCAGGAAGCAGAAGCAGTTTTAACACTCATGCTTGCTGGATGTGGAGTTATGTTTGCATTTGCTTAGCTGAAGCTGTCACACCTCCTGCTAAGCAAAAAACACAGCTACCTCCTGATGGTGGGCACTTTGGGAGGTAGCAGGAACTGGCCTTAAGAGGTGGCGGTCCCCAGGGCTATATATGGCATCAGGAGGAGGGCCGCGCAGCTCCCTCCATGTTTTTTAAAATGTTGATGGTCCTGAGGAGGTTGTGGGCCGCAGGGCAAAAGGGGTTCTGTGTGGCCCTCCAAACAATATTTATAAAGTAGCCAGGGAGATAGGAGTCACTGGGGCCTGGGGGCGCCCATACGCCCCCGCGTATATTTAAAAAATGTAGCCAATGGGGAAGTGGCAGTCCCTTGGACCTAAGGGGGTCTGCGCAGCCCACCCAACAATATTTATAATGTACCCCAGGGAGGTGGCAGTCCTTAGAGGGGGTCTGCGTGGCCCCTCCCATATATTTAAAAAATGTAGCCCCGGAGAGGTGGTAGTTCCCAGGGCCCGGAGGGGTCCACGTTGGCCGTCTGCATCATTGTTAAGGTTTAACCTCGGGCAGGGGTGGTCCTCTGGGTCCAGGTGCCCCCCCAACAGTATTTATAATGTAGGACCAGGGAGGTGGTGATCCCCGGGGCCCAGGGTGTCAGCATCCCCCCCATATATTTAAGAAATGTAGCCTTGGGGAGGCGGCGGTCCCTGGCGCCCAATGGGATCTGCGTGGCCCACCGAACAATATTTATAATGTAGCCCCAGAGAAGTGGCGGTCCCCGGGGGTGTCTGCGTGGCAGCTCCCGTATGTTTAAAAATGTAGCCCTGGGTAGGTGGAGGTCCCCAGGACCCAGGGGGTCCGCACCCCCTGCATCATTTTTCTGTTTTAGCCCAAGGGAGGTGGTGGTCTCCGGGGCCAGGGGAGATCCGCACTGCCCCTTCTGTATAATTGTTAAATAAAGCCCCTGGGAGGCAGTCGTCCCTGGGTCTTTTCAGAGCCCTAGAAGGGGGCCCTGTATACCCCCTCCTTTTTTATTAACACTGCAATGCCCCCAGTACCAGACCCACTCGGGCAAAATTAAAAACAAGTGTGGGAGACCCCACTTGTTATTTTTTTTTATTTCACTGTTAAATTTGCAAATATTTGTGAATTTTGCCATGATATAAAAGAAATGTTTTTTGCCTTGGTTGGGTCGCAGGGGAACCCCTGGACCAAGGTTAGGGTCTTAGGGTATTCCTACACTGCCCCCTTTTCTTTTTTTTTGCATTTTATTTGGGACTCCGCTGAAGCCGAGTCCCAAATTGGCTGCCAACACTTCCTGGTTGAAGTGTTGGGAGACAATCAGATCTCTGTACAAGATCTGGAGTATTTGCGAAGTTGTTGCGACCCTAGATATACAAATTTGGATTTCCTTTATTTTCTCTAAAATTACTGAAAGGTTTTACACCAAATAACAAAAAGTGTAATCTCTGGACCAAAAGCTAACTTTCTGTCAAATTTAGCCCTCATTAGTGGCGGTCGTAATGCCGCCATTGTGGCAGTCTGACAGCCACATTACGACCGTGGTGGATGCATCACGGTTGGAACCCCCAGTACCGTCACTTCTCCTCCACTGGAGGGGCTGGTGGTGCTGGCGGTCCTAATCCGCCAGGGCAGCGCTGCAAGCAGTGGTGCCCTGGGGATTATGAGTCCCTTCTTCGCTTGCGATTACATGGCGGTGGCCATGCCGGGTACAGGCATGGGCAGTGCAGGGTCCCCCGTGGCCAGCCCCGTCATGCTTTTCACTGTCTACTGTGCAGGCAGTGAAAAGTTCAACAGATGTTGATGCACCCTACACACCGCAACATTTCTACCGGTTTTATTATGAGCCACCGTCGATGTTGTGGTCTGTTTCCCGCTGTCCCATAAGGGAAACTCTTAATAGGGGCCGCGGGAAGGGGACTGCACTGGCAGTAACCCTACTGCCGGAGTTCGACGGATGGCCTTTTCCATCCCCCAAAGTCTTAATTAGGGCCTTAGAGTAATTCTGTCCAGCGTTTTGACTCGATGGGAATTAACATGTGAAAAGCATTTTGTTTGACACCCCCCCCCCTTTTCTAGGTCCCCGCTTGATGGATCACTCCAAAACTTTCCATGCACAATACCCAATTTGACACCTTAAAAAAAAAAAAACATTTTGTGAAGATTCGTCAAACGCTGCCAAAGTTATAGGCAAGTCAAAAATGATTTTTCTATCGAAACTTGGTCTAAACTATAACTACCTACCTGTGACTGCCAGTAGGTAATATATATATGTATATATATATAGAGAGAGAGAGAGAGAGAGTATATGCAGGTGAACAGAGTGAAATATGCAGTTGTCATTAGTGAGGCCTCTTTTTTGGGGGAGTAGAACTCCTCCCCCCCAGCCTATAGAAAGGGTTAGGTTCATGTGCAGTGCTCACTTACTTGTTCGATGTAGTATGAGTATGGTGTGTAAACATTTTCTATGGCTGCTTTTGGCTTGCAGACAGGCCACTGCACAAGTGTGTCTAAACAGAATGCCAAACGTCTGCTTTGTGGTTCAAGTGTACATAAAGTGCACAGTTGTTTACAGGATTGGAACCATCCGTCTGGTTTGACGGGAAAAGCTACATGTCGTAGGCTGGAGATTCTGTTAGGAAATCGCAGAAAAATATTTATCTCACCATGTGACTTTCCAGAATATAGCTTTACCGATAGCACTACTGGATTACTACAGTCTGTTTACTGGAGGCAGTGCGTCAGAGTTTGTTTTCCCACTGTGAGAGGAAGAGGAAGCAATACTGTGGCCAGAAAATAACAGCATTCCTGTCTCCATCTTCTGCCAGCCAAATACACTCGGGGTGTAATTCCAAAAGGCAAGGTAAAGCAGCGAGCAGACGGAAGGTGGAATCTCACAGTTGTGCAAAATTACAACAAAAAGCCTAAAACCGTCTTTACTTCAGATTAAGAGGAGCACTCCTAGGGAAAAAATGCTATTTTGCATTAAGACTCCTCACACTATTGGTGCAGAAACCTATATGGTGGTAACCATGAAAGTCCTACTTACTAAAGCGGAGTCTGTAAATACTTAAAACATTTCTATAAAAGGGTTATAATTAAAGCCTCACCAAAATATAGGTTTGTGTGCTGCTGCATGCAGGGATACATATATACTGAGTGCGGCTGACGGATGTACGCTGGTCAAGAGTTGAAAGGATAAATAGAAGTGATGGGTGTGAAAAGGTTGGCCACCTCACCCCCATGTCATCACAGATAACGTTTCCAGCCCTGACCTTTTCATCTACACATCACTGGATTAAGGGGTCTCAGTCTGGTTAGTTCATTGAACTAACCCTACTACCAAACCCAGAACGCAGTAGGCCCAAGAACAGACTACAACACGCAGAATGCATGAGGCTGACACCCAGAAGCCAAGCCCAGGACGGACTACAACACCCAGAATGCATTAGGCTGACACCCAGAAGCCCAGGACCAGACAACACCCAGAATGCATTAGGCTGACACCCATAAGCCCAGGACCAGACAACACCCAGAATGCATTAGGCTGACCCACGGAAGTCCAAGCCCGGAAAGAGTGCCCCTAATGACAAGGAGTCCGGTGGGCCCTCTGTGCCGGCAGTATGTATGCCAGTGATGATAATGGCGGTGCAAGGGTTCATTCTTTACTGATTTAAGTGAGAGCAGCTGGGGCGCTGTCTGCAGGCCTGCTGAAGGAGCAAGGCGCCCTGCGGCCCGCGCTGCCTCGGAGCCGGGCTAGGGCGAGGACGCGGCCGCGTGCCCTCTGACTCACCGAGCTCTCCTGGGTCCTCCCGTTGTAGTGAACTCTGACAAACGGATCCGAGGCGCCATTCCGGTCCCTCCTCGCGAGATCCCTGCGGGGAGAAACAAGACGAAAGACAAAACGGTTACTCAATGAAGTAAACGCCAGGAGAGATGTCGTCTCTTTCTGAGCAGAGCACTTAATTCTTAATGGAAATTTCATCGTAAATGCTCTCTTTGCTGCTTCTTGCGTCTCCGCGGTATGAAATTTAAAATGAATATCCACTTTTCTGTCAGTGGAAAACACCCAGACAAACGAAAATAAATACCAAACTTTGGGAACAGCTAAGAAGGTGCCTGAGAAAAATCGGATTTTCTTTATTAACTTGCACTGAAGTTGAAAAAGCTAAAGTTGAGCAATCATTGGCTTTAAAAAATCCCCTCAAATATGGTGGTTTGCACAGTAGTGACCGAGTAACGATATTTGTATTCAGCAACAGCATCACAGCGGACAAGTCAACGTTAAATGCTGGGTATTACTGGGGCTGGCGTTGGGCCGGTACCCTAGGTCCATCCCCATCCCCAATGTGACAACATTTGAGGAGTCTCGAAGACAAAACTATGTGACTGCCCCCCACCAAATCACCAGTTGGGAAAAGGGCAATGGGATTTAGAATTAGGATGGTTCAAGCAGTTATGGAATCAGGGCAACAGGCCACCAGGGCACTACCCTATGACGGTGAGGAGTGAAACATATGCGGATCCCTCGGGCTGGAAACAGACAGAACGGTCTCCCACAAAGCGACAGGTGATACGGAGTGTGGTTGGGATGATGCAGGATTACCAGACTTGCATTCATGGAATGCTTTCTTAAAGTCATCAGACCTCTTTATGCACATATGGGTTGGTTTTGGCTTCCTCGATGGCTCCTATACAGCTTAGTACTTCAAGGCAACCTCCAGATCTTCTAGGTTGAGGCCTTCCTTTCAGTTCAGCTTTCATTTCTTCCAAATCACGGATGGAAGGCGCCCTTCCTGATCCGGGCCTGCTATTGAGAGGAACATCGACCCGCACAGTCCTGCCCCGGTAAAGACTTCTCAGGTTTCGTACACAGAGGCTCAGGCTACGTCAAGACTAAATACAACTAGTAAGTGGACGGGGCCGGCATTTGTCCTCGCTTGGCGCTGTAGCGGGAAGCGAGGGCAAAGCAAATCCAAGTGTTTTTTTCACAGTTTCCTTCTTGTCCAAACCCAAGCTTCCTTTATAATCCACTTCTTCTTCAATATAGGTACAACGCCTCTCTACTAGACCCTGTTCCATTTTTTCAGTGATTTCTGTATAGGCAGATGTTGCAATTCCTCTGGGCTGTTCTGTGTTTTACTTCCAACGGACGCCATGCTCTGTGACCCAACACAGGGTGCGCCATGATTCGGATAACATTGAAGAGCAGATTTCGGGTACTGGCACCCTGCAGGGGGTGTTTGGCTGTGTGAGGAAAGGCAAAGGGATGGCAGATTTAGGGGTTTTGGGGAGGCAGGAAGAGGGCTACAGACTTCCCAGACTGTGGACAGGAGCCTGGTATTGTAGAGTAGTGCGTGAGGTTGACCTTGCCTTTAGAATGTCACCTCTAAGGGATATATAACAATATTATCTCCTATTTTAGTTTTAACATGTGCACAACATAAGAACGTGAATAAAATGAAGAGATGCAAAAATGATAAAACATGACTTGTGTGCCTCAAAATCTGCATTTTTATGCAGCAACATTTGCTAATCTTAGCCACAATAACTGGGGAGTTTGACCAGACATAAAAGAAACTTCTCAGATATTTACCCTTTTTACCAAGCTCTAAAGAAAACGCATGGCCAGGACAATCATAAATAATGACCAAATAAAAAGCATGCATTGACAAAGTCCATGGGTCCGCTGTTGTGTAGCTGACAGATTTTCTAAAGCTCCCCCGCGAAACAGAACAGGTACATTGGTACAATTCTCTCGCGCACACACAATAAGAGCACAGGCACCAGCACATGCTTCAAGCAAACACACAACCTGTACTGCAGCAGGAAATGCGTCCCTCATACACAAAACAGATATGGCACAGCAGTGAGAGCGTATTCCACCCTCACACGCACACACAGAACAGTTACAACATGAGCAGCTGCCTTACAAGGCACACACAGAAGCCAAAATAGGGGCAGCGTTTGTACAAACTGCATCAGATTGTGATTAAACCGACGACTTAACCACGTTTTACACTCTACTTAATACAGGAAATATTTTCCCAATATTTTTACCCTCTACTTGATTGCAGAGAATGTCTTTGCTTCCAGTGCTGCGTATTAAATTATAGGGATCTTTGAATTCTACTTGAAATTGTACTAAATCACAGAAGTTAATAACTATGATTGCTTCCCCGGTATTGAATTGCTTTAATTACTTAGCTCTGTGTTTCATTATGAAAGACTGCTTTGTTCAATCATTATTTGATGACCGAGTACTCAAAATACTTTACATGTATGAGATTATTTTGAACCCTCCTTTTGTTATTTTTTTTTTTTTTAGAAAACATGACATTACCCTACCACTGACTTCATAACACATAAGGTTCAATGGCGCGTGCGGCACAGGCAGTAATAATGCAACCACCCAGCACACAATATTAAAACACGAACACACAACATCCGTGTCACCCTTCAACCACAGCAGAAGTGCCTTCTCCAAACGCAAAGCACTGGCAACAACAACAAATACCTATTATAGGCAAACACACAAAAGCGGTGCTATTATTCCTCATATTCACATGCCGCACAGACACCAAAAGGGCCACTGTCCTCTCAAGCACAGAGAACAGACGAATAACTGCTTGTGTGGGCCGCGATTCTACGACACCAAGATGATGCTGAGACTTCAAGGCTCAAGGGACAATCCCTTTGTCAACTTTCCTAATTGCCTCGTGATATCGAGCAATGAATGACTGAGAGAACATCCTCCTCCTCTCCCACAAACCCATCACTGGAGTCCACATGTTTAATCTACATCCATATACCCCAACATCAGATTACACCTTGCCAGCAGAGCCCTCCTGAGCACCAGAGATGCTTTAGAGGCCTTACTCAGCGGCTGCCCACTGCCTGCCCCACTGTGCCTGAGCCTCGGATGTCCTTAGCCCCATCTTTACACCACCAGCCTCTGATGCCCTTTATACCCTCTATACACCACCAGCCTCTGATGCCCTTAATACCATAATTACACCACCAGCCTCTGATTCCCTTAATGCCAGCTTTACACTTCTAGCGTCCAATGTCTTTGGTACCATCTTTAGCCCACCACCTGATGCATTTAACACCCTCTTAGCACCCCTAGCCTTTGATGCCCTTAAGACCACATTTACACTACTAGCATCTGATGCCCTTAATGCCATCTTTACAACACCAGCTCTGACGCTCTGAACACCATCTTCAAACCACCCGTGTCCGATGCCCTTACCACCATCTTTTGGCAGTCTGCGGCCCAAATAATCAGATTCAATACCTCATGCATGGTTAATGGGGCCTTCTAAGACCAGGATCTGTAGTTCCAGATTTATGTGTACTGAAAGTATACACCAGTACAAAGAGTTCGTCCCAGTGGGGTGTGAGGGGGAGATGGAGTGGGGTGCTGTTCTCCAGCTATAAGCTCTCAATAGTAGAAGAGAACCACAGGAGGGATGTTTGCTTTTCCCCTTGGGAGCAGTGCTTAATTTGTGCTTGTTGTTTCCGGTGCTGAGCACCGGCACTTATTTTTGAGGGCTGGGGCTTATTCTTCTGCCTCAAGCATTTATTGTGAGCAAAAGACACATATGGGAAAGACGGATAAAGGGAAAAACGAAAAAGCATCACAAAGGAAGGAAGTAGAAAGCTACAAGAGTGAGCTGAAGGGACCGGGAGTGGCTTTATATGGATTGAAGAGGCCTGAGATGGCTTCAGGATTACGGCGCCTCAGTATTCCGTGCTCACAAATTTAATTACAGCTGCCGCGTGTTTAAGAGGAGGGCTTTGGGCACCGGCACCTTTTTATTTACAAATTAAGCACTGCTTGGGAGCTCATCTCTGCAACAGCTTTACTCCTTTCATAGCAAGCATGGACTCTCACATTTGCTTCATAAAAGATATTAAAAGTTTATCTCTTTGGAAAGCTGGGTGACTAATCAAATGCGCCCCCTAGTTTCATCTCATTGTCATCATTCGTTTATTGAAGAACAGCTGCTGTTTAAACGTAAATACTGAAATCAACAACAACATGAACATTACAGGGACGGCGGGTACCCTGAATTCTCTTAGGACACCCCGTCAGGCACGTAAGTCTTGACTACTTATGGGACTTCCGTTACATGAAGCAGAGAACACAACAAAGAGCGATGCCTTCGTCTCGGTGTGACACCTCAGTTGTTGCAGCTGTACCCTAAGGTGAGTTGTATGGGAGGCTTCTGAAAAATGTACCGCAACAGGGGCTTGCAGAAAATATTCCATGGCCACCATCCGTCTCCTGCATCTGTGTTTCTAACTTTCTCTCTTTGCAGATTCCCTTCCCACTAAACGGAGGTCTCCTTTAAGCTACCTCTCTCCGTGCCCTCCCTGCCTCTCTCCCTTTACCCCTTCCCTTTATCTTGTTTTATCTCCGTTCACTGTACCAATGGACTTTCTTATATTCCACTTTGTCCACCCTTCTGTGTTGCCTTTCACTCTTCTGCGTGTTTTACTCAGTGCTTAATTTGTATTTAAAAAGGTGCAGGTGCCCAAAGCCCTCCTCTTAAACACGCGGCTGCTGCAATTAAATGTGTGAACACGGAATACTGAGGGGCCGTAATCCTGAAGCCATCTCGGGCCTCTTCAATCCACTTAAAGCCACTCCCTGCCCCTTCAGCTCAGTCCTGCAGCTTTCTACTTTCTTCCTTTGTAACGCTTTTTCGCTTTTCCCTTCCTCCGTCTTCCCCATATGTGTCTTTTGCTCGCAGCAAATGCTTGAGGCAGAAGAGTAAGCTCCGGCCCTCAAAAATAAGTACCGGTACTCAGCACTGGAAACAACAAGCACAAATTAAGCACTGGTTTTCCCTCGTTTCTCTTTCTCCAGCTTTGACACTCTCGTTGTCTTCAATAACAGCTGGTAGCAGCCAGTTTGCCTCTCACTAATTGAGGGAAGTTGGCTCTGTATGTGCTATTTCAAAGTAAGGAATAGCATGCACAGAGTCCAAGGGTTCCCCTTAGAGGTAAGATAGTGGCAAAAAGAGATAATACTAATGCTCTATTTTGTGGTAGTGTGGTCGAGCAGTAGGCTTATCAAAGGAGTAGTGTTAAGCATTTCTTGTACATACACACAGGCAATAAATGAGGAACACACACTCAGAGACAATTCCAAGCCAATAGGTTTTTGTATAGAAAAATATATTTTCTTAGTTTATTTTAAGAACCACAGGTTCAAATTCTACATGTAATATCTCATTTGAAAGGTATTGCAGGTAAGTACTTTAGGAACTTTGAATAATTACAGTAGCATATATACTTTTCACATAAAACACAAATAGCTGTTTTAAAAGTGGACACTGCAGTTTTCACAGTTCCTGGGAGAGGTAAAGGATTGTTAGTTTTTGCAGGTAAGTATCCCACCTACAGGGTTCAGATTTGGGTCCAAGGTAGCCCACCGTTGGGGGTTCAGAGCAACCCCAAAGTTACCACACCAGCAGCTCAGGGCCAGTCAGGTGCAGAGGTCAAAGAGGTGCCCAAAACACATAGGCTTCAATGGAGGTAAGGGGGTGCCCCGGTTCCAGTCTGCCAGCAGGTAAGTACCCGCGTTTTCGGAGGGCAGACCAGGGGGGTTTTGTAGGGCACCGGGGGGGACACAAGTCAGCACAAAAAGTACACCCTCAGCAGCGCGGGGGCGGCCGGGTGCAGTGTGCAAACGCGTGTCCGGTTTCCAATGGTTTTCAATGAGAGACCAAGGAGTCTCTTCAGCGGTGCAGGCAAGGGGGGGGCTCCTCGGGGTAGCCACCACCTGGGCAAGGGAGAGGGCCTCCTGGGGGTCACTCCTGCACTGGAGTTCCGATCCTTCAGGTCCTGGGGGCTGCGGGTGCAGGGTCTCCTCCAGGCGTCGGGATTTTAGAGTCAGGCAGTCGCGGTCAGGGGGAGCCTCGGGATTCCCTCTGCAGGCGTCGCTGTGGGGGCTCAGGGGGGACAACTTTGGTTACTCACAGTCTTGGAGCCGCCGGAGGGTCCTCCCTGTAGCGTTGTTTCTCCACCAGTCGAGTCGGGGTCGCCGGGTGCAGTGTTGCAAGTCTTGCGCTTCTTGCGGGGAGTTGCAGGGGTCTTTAAATCTGCTCCTTTGAAACAAAGTTGCAGTCTTTGTTGAACAGGGCCGCTGTTCTCAGGAGTTTCTAGTCTTTCTTGAAGCAGGGCAGTCCTCTGAGGATTCAGAGGTCGCTGGTCCTGGGGAGAGCGTCGCTGGAGCAGGTTTCTTTAGAAGGCAGGAGACAGGTCGGTGGGACTGGGGCCAAAGCAGTTGGTGTCTTCTTTTCTTCTTCTGCAGGGGTCTTTCAGCTCAGCAGTCCTCTTCTTCTGGTAAGTTGCAGGAATCTAAATTCTTAGGTTCAGGGGAGCCCTTAAATACTAAATTTAAGGGCATGTTTAGGTCTGGGGGGTTAGTAGCCAATGGCTACTAGCCCTGAGGGTGGGTACACCCTCTTTGTGCCTCCTCCCCAGGGGAGGGGGTCACATTCCTATCCCTATTGGGGGAATCCTCCATCTGCAAGATGGAGGATTTCTAAAAGTTAGTCACTTCAGCTCAGGACACCTTAGGGGCTGTCCTGACTGGCCAGTGACTCCTCCTTGTTATTCTCATTATTTCCTCCGGCCTTGCCGCCAAAAGTGGGGCCGTGGCCGGAGGGGGCGGGCAACTCCACTAGCTGGAGTGTCCTGCGGTGCTGGAACAAAGGGAGTGAGCCTTTGAGGCTCCCTGCCAGGTGTTACAGCTCCTGCCTGGGGGAGGTGATAGCATCTCCACCCAGTGCAGGCTTTGTTACTGGCCACAGAGTGACAAAGGCACTCTCCCCATGTGGCCAGCAACATGTCTCGGGGGTGGCAGACTGCTGGAACCAGTCAGCCTACACAGACAGTCGGATACAGTTTCAGGGGGTACCTCTAAGGTGCCCTCTGGGGTGTAGTTTACAATAAAATGTACACTGGCATCAGTGTGCATGTATTGTGCTGAGAAGTTTGATACCAAACTTCCCAGTTTTCAGTGTAGCCATTATGGTGCTGTGGAGTTCGTGTTTGACAAACTCCCAGACCATATGCTCTTATGGCTACCCTGCACTTACAATGTCTAAGGTTTGGTTTAGACACTGTAGGGGCACAGTGCTCATGCACTGGTGCCCTCACCTATGGTATAGTGCACCCTGCCTTAGGGCTGTAAGGCCTGCTAGAGGGGTGACTTATCTATACTTGCATAGGCAGTGAGAGGCTGGCATGGCACCCTGAGGGGAGTGCCATGTCGACTTACTCATTTTGTTCCCACCAGCACACACAAGCTGGCAAGCAGTGTGTCTGTGCTGAGTGAGGGGTCCCCAGGGTGGCATAAGACATGCTGCAGCCCTTAGAGACCTTCCCTGGCATCAGGGCCCTTGGTACCAGGGGTACCAGTTACAAGAGACTTATCTGGATGCCAGGGTGTGCCAATTGTGGATACAAAAGTACAGGTTAGGGAAAGAACACTGGTGCTGGGGCCTGGTTAGCAGGCCTCAGCACACTTTCAATTCAAAACATAGCATCAGCAAAGGCAAAAAGTCAGGGGGTAACCATGCCAAGGAGGCATTTCCTTACACAACCCCCCCCCCCCCCCCCCAAACGAAAGAGGATGAGACTAACCCCTTTCCCAAGAGAGTCTTCATTTTCTAAGTGGAAGAACCTGGAAAGGCCATCTGCATTGGCATGGGCAGTCCCAGGTCTGTGTTCCACTATAAAGTCCATTCCCTGTAGGGAGATGGACCACCTCAACAGTTTTGGATTTTCACCTTTCATTTGCATCAGCCATCTGAGAGGTCTGTGGTCAGTTTGAACTACAAAGTGAGTACCAAAGAGGTATGGTCTCAGCTTTTTCAGGGACCAAACCACAGCAAAGGCCTCCCTCTCAATGGCACTCCAACGCTGCTCCCTGGGGAGTAACCTCCTGCTAATGAAAGCAACAGGCTGGTCAAGGCCATCATCATTTGTTTGGGACAAAACTGCCCCTATCCCATGTTCAGAGGCATCTGTTTGCACAATGAATTGCTTGGCGTAATCTGGAGCTTTTAGAACTGGTGCTGTGCACATAGCTTGCTTCAGGGTGTCAAAGGCCTGTTGGCATTCTACAGTCCAGTTTACCTTCTTGGGCATTTTCTTGGAGGTAAGTTCTGTGAGGGCTGTCACTATTGATCCATATCCCTTCACAAACCTCTTATAGTACCCAGTCAAGCCAAGGAATGCCCTGACTTGAGTCTGGGTTTTTGGAGCTGCCCAGTCCAGAATAGTCTGGATCTTAGGCTGGAGTGGCTGAACTTGGCCTCCACCTACAAGGTGTCCCAAGTAAACCACAGTTCCCTGCCCTATCTGGCATTTGGATACCTTGATAGAGAGGCCTGCTGATTGCAGAGCCTTCAAGACCTTCTTCAGGTGGACCAGGTGATCCTGCCAGGTGGAGCTAAAGACAGCAATATCATCAAGATAAGCTGCACTAAAGGATTCCAACCCAGCAAGGACTTGATTCACAAACCTTTGGAAGGTGGCAGGGGCATTCTTTAAACCAAAGGGCATAACAGTAAACTGATAATGCCCATCAGGTGTGGAGAATGCTGTCTTTTCTTTTGCTCCAGGTGCCATTTTGATTTGCCAGTACCCTGCTGTCAAGTCAAAGGTACTTAAGAATTTGGCAGCACCTAATTTATCAATCAGCTCATCAGCTCTAGGAATGGGATGGGCATCTGTCTTGGTGACAGAATTAAGACCTCTGTAGTCCACACAAAACCTCATCTCTCTCTTTCCATCTTTGGTGTGAGGCACAGGGGCTGTCAGAGTGCTCAATTACTCCCAACTCCAGCATCTTGTGGACTTCCACTTTGATGCTTTCCTTAACTTGATCAGACTGTCTGAAGATTTTGTTTTTGACAGGCATGCTGTCCCCTGTGTCCACATCATGGGTATACAGGTGTGTCTGACCAGGGGTTAAGGAAAAGAGCTCAGCAAACTGTTGCAGGACCTTCCTACAATCAGATTGCTGTTGACTAGAGAGGGTGTCTGAATAGATCACTCCATCCACTGAGCCATCTTTAGGGTTTGATGAAAGGAGATCAGGGAGAGGTTCACTCTCAGCTTCCTGGTCCTCATCTGTTACCATCAACAGATTCACATCAGCCCTATCATGGAAGAGTTTTAGGCGGTTTACATGGATGACCCTCTTGGGGCTCCTGCTTGTGCCTAGGTCCACCAGGTAGGTGACCTGACTCTTCTTCTCTAGGATTGGGTAAGGGCCACTCCATCTGTCCTGAAGTGCCCTGGGAGCCACAGGCTCCAAAACCCAGACTTTCTGCCCTGGTTGAAACTCAACCATTGCAGCCTTTTGGTCATACCAAAACTTCTGGAGCTATTGGCTGGCCTCAAGGTTTTTGCTTGCCTTTTCCATGTACTCTGCCATCCTTGAGCGAAGGCCAAGTACATAGTCCACTATGTCTTGTTTAGGCTCATGAAGAGGTCTCTCCCAGCCTTCTTTATCAAGAGCAAGCGGTCCCCTTACAGGGTGGCCAAATAGAAGTTCAAAGGGTGAGAACCCTACTCCCTTCTGAGGCACCTCTCTGTAAGCGAAAAGCAGACATGGCAAGAGGACATCCCATCTCCTTTTGAGTTTTTCTGGGAGCCCCATGATCATGCCCTTTAATGTCTTGTTGAATCTCTCAACAAGGCCATTAGTTTGTGGATGATATGGTGAAGTGAATTTATAAGTCACTCCACACTCATTCCACATGTGTTTCAGGTATGCTGACATTAAGTTGGTACCTCTGTCAGACACCACCTCCTTAGGGAAGCCCACTCTGGTAAAGATACCAATGAGGGCCTTGGCTACTGCAGGGTCAGAAGTCGACCTAAGGGGAATAGCTTCAGGATACCTAGTAGCACGATCCACTACTACTAGGATGTACATATTTCCTGAGGCTGTGGGAGGTTCAAGTGGACCCACTATGTCCACACCCACTCTTTCAAAGGGGACCCCCACCACTGGAAGTGGAATGAGGGGGGCCTTTGGATGTCCACCTGTCTTACCACTGGCTTGACAGGTGGTACAGGAGACACAAAACTCCTTAACCTTCTGGGACATGTTGGGCCAGTAGAAGTGGTTGACTAACCTCTCCCACGTCTTGGTTTGTCCCAAATGCCCAGCAAGGGGAATATCATGGGCTAAGGTCAGAATAAACTCTCTGAACTCCTGAGGCACTACCACTCTCCTAGTGGCACCAGGTTTGGGATCTCTTGCCTCAGTGTACAGGAGTTCATCTTCCCAATAGACCCTATGTGTTCCAGTTTTCTTGCCATTGGACTCTTCAGCAGCTTGCTGCCTAAGGCCTTCAAGAGAGGGACAGGTTTCTTGCCCCTTACACAACTCTTCCCTTGAGGGTCCCCCTGGGCCCAAGAGCTCAACCTGATAAGGTTCCAGCTCCATAGGCTCAGTTCCCTCAGAGGGCAGATTTTCTTCCTGAGAAGAGAGGTTCTCTTTTTCTTGTTGTTTTGCAGCTGGTTTCCCAGCTGACTTTCCTTTTCTCTTGGTAGGCTGGGCCCTTTTTCCAGACTCCAGCTCTACTTTTTCACCCTGTGCCTTGCACTGTGCCCTTGTCTTGACACACACCAGTTCAGGGATGCCCAGCATGGCTGCATGGGTTTTCAGTTCTACCTCAGCCCATGCTGAGGACTCCAGGTCATTTCCAAGCAAACAGTCTACTGGGATATTCGAGGAGACCACCACCTGTTTCAGGCCATTGACCCCTCCCCACTCTAAAGTTACCATATCCATGGGATGTACTTTAGTTTGATTGTCAGCATTGGTGACTGGATAAGTTTGTCCAGCCAGGTATTGGCCAGGGGAAACCAGTTTCTCTGTCACCATAGTGACACTGGCACCTGTATCCCTCAGGCCTTCTACACTTGTCCCATTAATTAAGAGTTGCTGCCTGTATTTTTGTATATTATGGGGCCAGGCAGCCAGTGTGGCTAAATCCACCCCACCCTCAGAGACTAATGTAGCTTCAGTGTGACACCTGATTTGCTCTGGGCACACTGTTGATCCCACTTGGAGACTAGCCATTCCAGTGTTAGCTGGAGTTGAGTTAGAAGTGGTATTTTTCTTGGGACAGGCCTTGTCTCCAGTTTGGTGTCCAGACTGGCTACAGCTACGACACCAGGCCTTTTTGGGATCAAAGTTTTTACCCTTGTACCCAAAATTGGTTTGTGAAGAGGCTCTGGGCCCACCCTCCTGTGCAGGTTTTTGGGGGCCTGTAGAAGACTCTTTACTATTTTTGTTTTTGGCTGTCTCACCACCCTTCCCCTGGGGAGGTTTTGTGACCCCTTTCTTTTGGTCACCCCCTGTGGAAGTTTTGGACACCCTAGTCTTGACCCAATGGTCCGCCTTCTTTCCCAATTCTTGGGGAGAAATTGGTCCTAGGTCTACCACATGCTAATGCAGTTTATCATTGAAACAATTACTTAACAGGTGTTCTTTCACAAATAAATTGTACAGCCCATCATAATTACTTACACTACTGCCTTGAATCCAACCATCTAGTGTTTTTACTGAGTAGTCTACAAAGTCAACCCAGGTCTGGCTCGAGGATTTTTGAGCCCCCCTGAATCTAATCCTATACTCCTCAGTGGAGAATCCAAAGCCCTCAATCAGGGTTCCCTTCATGAGGTCATAAGATTCTGCATCTTTTCCAGAGAGTGTGAGGAGTCTATCCCTACACTTTCCTGTGAACATTTCCCAAAGGAGAGCACCCCAGTGAGATTTGTTCACTTTTCTGGTTACACATGCCCTCTCAAAAGCTGTGAACCATTTGGTGATGTCATCACCATCTTCATATTTTGTTACAATCCCTTTGGGTATTTTCAACATGTCAGGAGAATCTCTGACCCTAGTTATGTTGCTGCCACCATTGATGGGTCCTAGGCCCATCTCTTGTCTTTCCCTTTCTATGGCTAGGATCTGTCTTTCCAAAGCCAATCTTTTGGTCATTCTGGCTAACTGGATGTCCTCTTCACTTGAGTTATCCTCAGTGATTTCAGAGAAGTTGGTCCTTCCTGTGAGGGAACCAGTATCTCTGACTACTATATTTGGAGACAGGGCTTGAGAGGCCCTGCCCTCCCTAGTTAGGACTGGTAGGTGGGAATGTTCCTCCAAGTCACTATCTTCATCCTCTGTGTTGCCATCCTCAGAGGGGTTGGCCTTTTCAAACTCTGCCAACAGCTCCTGGAGCTATAGTTTGGAAGGTCTGGGGCCCATTACTATTTTCTTTATTTTACAGAGTGACCTTAGCTCCCTCATCTTAAGATGGAGGTAAGGTGTGGTGTCGAGTTCCACCACATTTACATCTGTACTAGACATTATGCTTCTAAAAGTTGGAATACTTTTTAAGAATCTAAAAACTAGTTCTAGAATCTAATTCAAACTTTTACCAAACTTTTAAACTCTAAAAGAAATGCTAACAGGGACTAACACAAGGCCCTAGCAGGACTTTAAAGAATTTAGAAAAATTTCAAATTGTAAAAATCTATTTCTAATGACAATTTTTGGAATTTGTCGTGTGATCAGGTATTGGCTGAGTAGTCCAGCAAATGTAAAGTCTTGTACCCCACCGCTGATCCACCAATGTAGGAAGTTGGCTCTGTATGTGCTATTTCAAAGTAAGGAATAGCATGCACAGAGTCCAAGGGTTCCCCTTAGAGGTAAGATAGTGGCAAAAAGAGATAATACTAATGCTCTATTTTGTGGTAGTGTGGTCGAGCAGTAGGCTTATCAAAGGAGTAGTGTTAAGCATTTGTTGTACATACACAAAGGCAATAAATGAGGAACACACACTCAGAGACAATTCCAAGCCAATAAGTTTTTGTATAGAAACATATCTTTTCTTAGTTTATTTGAAGAACCACAGGTTCAAATTCTACATGTAATGTCTCATTTGAAAGGTATTGCAGGTAAGTACTTTCGGAACTTTGAATAATTACAGTAGCATAAATACTTTTCACATAAAACACAAATAGCTGTTTTAAAAGTGGACACTGCAATTTTCACAGTTCCTGGGGGAGGTAAAGTATTGTTAGTTTTTGCAGGTAAGTATCCCACCTACAGGGTTCAGATTTGGGTCCAAGGTAGCCCACCGTTGGGGGTTCAGAGCAACCCCAAAGTTACCACACCAGCAGCTCAGGGCCGGTCAGGTGCAGAGGTCAAAGAGATGCCCAAAACACATAGGCTTCAATGGAGGTAAGGGGGTGCCCCGGTTCCAGTCTGCCAGCAGGTAAGTACCCGCGTCTTCGGAGGGCAGACCAGGGGGGTTTTGTAGGGCACCGGGGGGGACACAAGTCAGCACAAAAAGTACACCCTCAGCAGCTCGGGGGCGGCCGGGTGCAGTGTGCAAACACGCGTCGGGTTTCCAATGATTTTCAATGAGAGACCAAGGAGTCTCTTCAGCGGTGCAGGCAGGCAAGGGGGGGGGGCTCCTCGGGGTAGCCACCACCTGGGCAAGGGAGAGGGCCTCCTGGGGGTCACTCCTGCACTGGAGTTCCGATCCTTCAGGTCCTGGGGGCTGCGGGTGCAGGGTCTCCTCCAGGCGTCGGGATTTTAGTGTCAGGCAGTCGCGGTCAGGGGGTGCCTCGGGATTCCCTCTGCAGACGTCGCTGTGGGGGGTCAGGGGGGACAACTTTGGTTACTCACAGTCTTGGAGTCGCCGGAGGGTCCTCCCTGTAGCGTTGTTTTTCCACCAGCCGAGTCGGGGTCGCCAGGTGCAGTGTTGCAAGTCTCACGCTTCTTGCGGGGAGTTGCAGGGTTCTTTAAATCTGCTCCTTTGAAACAAAGTTGCAGTCTTTGTTGAACAGGGCCGCTGTTCTCGGGAGTTTCTAGTGTTTCTTGAAGCAGGGCAGTCCTCTGAGGATTCAGAGGTCGCTGGTCCTGGGGAGAGCGTCGCTGGAGCAGGTTTCTTTAGAAGGCAGGAGACAGGCTGGTGGGACTGGGGCCAAAGCAGTTGGTGTCTTCTTTTCTTCTTCTGCAGGGGTCTTTCAGCTCAGCAGTCCTCTTCTTCTGGTAAGTTGCAGGAATCTAAATTCTTAGGTTCAGGGGAGCCCTTAAATACTAAATTTAAGGGCGTGTTTAGGTCTGGGGGGTTAGTAGCCAATGGCTACTAGCCCTGAGGGTGGGTACACCCTCTTTGTGCCTCCTCCCAAGGGGAGGGGGTCACATTCCTATCCCTATTGGGGGAATCCTCCATCTGCAAGATGGAGGATTTCTAAAAGTTAGAGTCACTTCAGCTCAGGACACCTTAGGGGCTGTCCTGACTGGCCAGTGACTCCTCCTTGTTATTCTCATTATTTCCTCCGGCCTTGCCGCCAAAAGTGGGGCCATGGCCGGAGGGGGCGGGCAACTCCACTAGCTGGAGTGTCCTGCGGTGCTGGAACAAAGGGGGTGAGCCTTTGAGGCTCACCGCCAGGTGTTACAGCTCCTGCCTGGGGGAGGTGATAGCATCTCCACCCAGAGCATGCTTTGTTACTGGCCACAGAGTGACAAAGGCACTCTCCCCATGTGGCCAGCAACATGTCTCGGGGGTGGCAGGCTGCTGGAACTAGTCAGCCTACACAGACAGTCGGATACAGTTTCAGGGGGTACCTCTAAGGTGCCCTCTGGGGTGTAGTTTACAATAAAATGTACACTGGCATCAGTGTGCATTTATTGTGCTGAGAAGTTTGATACCAAACTTCCCAATTTTCAGTGTAGCCATTATGGTGCTGTGGAGTTCGTGTTTGACAGACTCCCAGACCATATACTCTTATGGCTACCCTGCACTTACAATGTCTAAGGTTTGGTTTAGACACTGTAGGGGCACAGTGCTCATGCACTGGTGCCCTCACCTATGGTATAGTGTACCCTGCCTTAGGGCTGTAAGGCCTGCTAGAGGGGTGACTTATCTATACTTGCATAGGCAGTGAGAGGCTGGCATGGCACCCTGAGGGGAGTGCCATGTCGACTTACTCATTTTGTTCCCACCAGCACACACAAGCTGGCAAGCAGTGTGTCTGTGCTGAGTGAGGGGTCCCCAGGGTGGCATAAGACATGCTGCAGCCCTTAGAGACCTTCCCTGGCATCAGGGCCCTTGGTACCAGGAGTACCAGTTACAAGGGACTTATCTGGATGACAGGGTGTGCCAATTGTGGATACAAAGGTACAGGTTAGGGAAAGAACACTGGTGCTGGGGCCTGGTTAGCAGGCCTCAGCACACTTTCAATTCAAAACATAGCATCAGCAAAGGCAAAAAGTCAGGGGGTAACCATGCCAAGGAGGCATTTCCTTACACTAATCTACTAGAGTGCACTTCTGGCAGTGTAAACAACCATCTCCCCCCTAGTCATAAATAGAAGCTTGGCTGTGTTCTGCACCTCCAATCACACCCAGCCACACGAGTGTAGTGAACTCTGAAAAATACATGTGCAGACAGCATCGCACTCTGCGGGCAAAGTACTCTAGGTCTAGGCACACATTTTGCCATATGAACTTCAAAGTTTCTCGTCCCCATCGGGCCGGCTGGGAACCTACATTTATTAAATGCTGGGACGTCTAAAACGATTTTGGGGTGGGGGGTGGGGACTGAGACAAACGTATTTTAGGGGCCCCAGTTCAGAACAGCTTTGAATTTATGATACAATGTCAGCTCTTTCATGCCCTCTTTGCTAGGCCCCTCACAGTGCACAGGTACATTGGTCCAAATTATAAATGTATTTTCATCTAATATTCAGGGATCGTGACATTTTCAGTATTGTAATACAGCAGCAACTCACTGTCATTGCAAACAATCCCTCTGACTATCTCATATTTCTTATATATGTGAGGTCCGGTTTTCATCTAAAATAAACTTGTTTACACTTGTTGCAAGGTGTCGACAACGTAAACACAATATTTCTCCGTTAGATATCAGTAATTTACTCCTGCACATCAGCAATATTTAAAAAAAAAGGAAAACGATTTTTAAAACAATCTCTTTAACAATCATTCAAAGTCATCAGGGCAGAACTGCCTGCAGAGCAGAGCTGACTGTATTGGGGGGTGGGGGGTTAAGGGGGTGGAGCAGAGCTGACTATATTGGGGGGGCAAGGGGGTGGGGGGGCATGAAAGACTGGGGCCCTAGGCCAACGCCCCCTTTGATGCCTTGAAATGTCTCTCAGTAATTGGATGCCTGGAAGACCGTGGTAAATCAGTTCTATAGAACCACATGTAGAATTTCTAATAATCCCAGAAAGAGTTTGCTAATCTCACATCTGATATCTTTCACCGGCATTGTTAGGGACGTAAAGACGGACTTCTGATGATAAAGAAGGGCTATTGTAAACTGCGCCTTGCTCTGCCACTTGAGGCGGGCGCCCATGCTGGGAGCACGCCTCAGCTAGTGACGCAGGCAGATGCTGGCAGCTGTCTTGTCTTGGTGAGATAACCATCACCCTGTGCTTTTGTCCTTCACCTGCTCGCTTGCAGCTCTTTCCCGGCATGCAGTTTTGAGATAAGGGCTCGGATTAACGGGTCGTCGGTGAGGTGTGGATAATGGAATGTTTTCCTCTTGCGCGCACATGGGGTTGATAAGAATCATATAGAATATGGCCCCAGAACCACAGCACCTGGCCTCTGTGAGGCAGCGCGAGCCCGGGAACGACGGCTGCACAGCAGGCAGGCACGCGGCCTACACCGCCGTCTAGTCAGGCTCGCTCCCAGCACGCGCCACTGACTGCTATCGTGATGAATATTTCATGTCTCAGCAACATATGGAGTGCGGGATACCGTCAAAGGTTATGACATGCTCCCACTGGCATGAAGGTTTCCTGCTGGCATTGTAAGCCTCTCCAGGACACACAATGCAAACAGCCACCGGAGCCGGGCGTGTATCTGGGCATACGGAGTGCGCAGCATGCACAAGATCACACATCATAGGAATGGATGGCCCAGTGCCACGCGGGCTTGCTCCTGGGCTTGGGGAGTGACTGTGCACTACATACACAACCTGAGGAAAAAATGGCATGAGATGCTGCTTCTAAGGCAGACTGTCTCGAAGGCAGTCTATACCTTCCTAGGGCACACAATGGATGTAGAAATATTTGGCCAGGGCTAGCTGAGCCAGTGGTAACCAATGCCCGAGTGTAGCCATATAGGTACGGGATCGGACTGGCCTATAGGGCACTCCGGCAGCTCTAGACGGGCTGATCTGACTGGTGAGTTGTGGGTCGAGTTCATGGCTATTTGTGGACCTGTTTATGCTCTTTTGAGACGGTTTTTACTGTTAATTTCCAAGATGTTAAAAGAAGCATTGTCTGCAGCAAGCCCAATTCCTCGCAGTTTTCCACACTGGCAAAAATATTAATATAGCTTGTCTTTACAAGTTCAAAGCTGCCACAATTTACACACATGGAATTTTTTTTTTGCCTATCTAGTTCACTAATGGTGGCCACTTTGTCTTTCGGTGCCCGTGCCTATTTTCTATCCGAGTTAAGCCCACGTACTTTTTATAGGAGTTGGATTAAAAAAATGTTTTATTTTGCGTTCTTTTTGAGGGCAGGATAAAAGCACCACTCAGGTCACCAAACGCCCCACATAGGCTACAGTGGAACTCAATCACCTTCACGCCATGCGCTAACACACAGTGTCGTATGGTATCTGTCCACCAGTGTGCTTTAGGGCCTTGTCAGGGGCGTGAAGCAGTACATACAACACAATACAGTATGATATTATGGCCCATATTTATACTTTTTTAGCGCCGCATTTGCATCATTTTTTTACGTAAAAGTGGCACAAACATAAAATACAATTGTATTTTGTAAGTTTGCATCGCGTTTGCGTCAAAAAGAGGCACAATTGTGGCGCTAAAAAAGTATAGATATGGGCCTAGGTGTCTGGGCCATCTTGAATCTATTAATGAGGTTCAGCTTTGTGAGTAGAAGACGCCCACACCAACTAACGTCCTTCCTACATCGTAAGCCAGGCTCAAGCTTCAAACCAAACATTCGGGGTGCAGTGGGAATGGTGTCAGGATTTTTTTTATCATCAATAGGTCTGGTTGAGCAGATGGGGTTATTTTTAATTCCTAAAGGATCAAAGCCCTAGGCATAAATCACAAAATGACAAAAACCCAGAGAACCCACATACACAACTCCTCATAAGAAAATCCACACAGAACAAGGTTCAAGTACAAACCATGAAAGTTTATTTGAATTTAGAAATCATTACAGAAGGCAAAAAGTAAATGGTTAGACAATTCAATTTCAAAATGCAAACAAATCCGAATCAGCGTAGGCAACGGAAGCTGAGCTATTCTAGTTAAAAGCCAGAACCAAATACAGTATAGCACAAAGTACATAACGAGCAAGAGTAAATTGTCATTGGGACTGCTTAGCTTTAAAGGCAAGAGAGAATCATGAAAAATCTTTAAACAGACTAAAGGGGAGTCTGCTCTCTATGGGAAGCCAAGAAAGACATGGGCAAACATCCCGGAAACAACACTACTTATAGGTGTTCAATAGCAAATAATTAAGCTCATAGCATGGTGCGAAGTGGCACTAAAATGCATTCGCCCGGAAAGGTATCAAGACGCTCGGAAATAGAAAGGGAAAAAAACAGGCGATCCAGTGGCAGTCCAATACAGGCAGACCCCTCCGAAGGGGCCCCTACCAGTTCCTAGGAAGCAACCAACCACGATTTAAGTTGTGGGTGAAACAATAAATGTCTACTCAGGCTGCAGGTATGTTCCAGAAGGGAGTTCCACAGCCTTGCAGCTGATATCGAAAAGGCCCGGTCCCCCCAACTGGCTTTCTTGTACTGTGGGACAACCACCTTGTATCGTCCTGCTGATCTCAGATGTCTCCTGAGAACATACCAATGCACTGTTGTCTTAAGGTAGCCCGAGCACACAGAATAAAGAGGTTTCTGCATCAGGCAGAAATCCTTTAAGGCCACGTTTCTTTATAGGCAGCCAGTGAAGGTGTTGCAGCCTTTCTCTGATTGAGAAGTGTTTGGGTAATTCCAGGACTAAGCGTGCAGCTGCATTCTGGATGATCTTAAATTTGTGTAACAAGATCTGATTGATTTTTAGATACACAGGGCACTGCACTAGTCCAGACGAGATACAATGAGAGCCTAGACCACTGGTACAATTAGCCCTTTTGGCAGAAGTGGCAGAATTATCTTCAAAATTCTAATCATTCCGAAACATGAACTGACCATTCTGTTAACTTGGGTGTCAAAGGTCAAGGTGTTATTGAACATTACATCCAGGTTTTGTGCTAATGGGACAGGTAGAGCACTGCAACTGTCAGGACACCATCATTTAATCCACATGGAATTGTCCAATCCAAACACCACAATCTAATTTTTTCTCCATTCATTTTCAGCCAGTTTGCTCTCATCCAACCGCTGACTTCCTGCATACACATTCTAAACCTGTTCGCTTCCGCCTCCCAGTCATCTGCGATGGATATTATGATCTGGGTATCGTCTGCATATTGTGACACATGGAAACCAAAAGATCATACTAGTTTTGCCAGGGGAACAACATACAAGTTAAATAAAGTCGGGTTGGGGATGACCCTTAGGAAAGCTAAAAGGGGGCTGCTATGAAATCACAGTAATAGATCTATCATACAGAAAGGACTCCAGTAGCTTCAGCGCGACATCCTTCAACCCTGCCTGCCACAGCCTTTGCACTAACAAAGCTGGAGAAACGGTGTCAAAGACTGCCGATAGAGTAAGCAAAACCAGGATAGCTGCACCTCTCTGATCCACTTGCCTGCGGATACGATCCACAGTAGAGATGAATGTAGATTCAGTGCTATGATTGTTCCTGAACCCATGCTGCGAGTGGTCCAGGAGATCTTGAACAAAGAAATAGTTGGCTAACTTCTGGTTCACATGCTTCTCCAAAATCTTTGCCCGAGCAGGTAGTAATGAGATTGGATGTAGATTTTTCAAGTCACTGGAGTCCCCATAGGGTTTCTTTTTCAGCAGGATAACCACCACCTTTTTCCAGACCTGTGGGTACACCCACATCTCCAGTACATCCACAAATATCATCTCCAGGGCCTCAGCTATAAGGTCCAGCACCAATTGTAGAGTCCTAGGCGGACATGGGTCATCAGGTGGTCCCCCGTAAGCAGGGTCTTGATCTTAAGCATAGACAGCGGGGAGAATCTGTCCAAACACAAGGGGGTAGGTTGTTCTACAGCTGCCCTTCCTTTGCTCTGACATAACTCAGCATGGATCTTCAAAAAATATTCTTTGAAGAACTGGGCTACTCTGTTGCAAAAGACTTGCAAATTCTCCACTTCTTGATGCAGCCAGGGGAACATAAGGGAACAAACTGCGCTGAAGAGCTCCATAGCATAGAGGACATTCATAGCTATCATGATGATTTTTGTTTTCCCACGAAGACATGATAACCCCTTGACTAATCTCCTTAGTTTTGGGCTCATAGTTCTCATTACTCCACATGGTATGATAACACAATGTGAGAAATGTGCTGTGAGAAATCATCACACATCTCGTGGGTCTTTGAGGCACTCTAAAAAATTGCCTTATTCACAAACACCACATATGGCTGGGCACCCACAGTACGCACAAAGCAGCCTTACAGCAGCCTCCTCAGATCCTGCTAGATTGCACCACTTCCCAGTACAGACATAAATGTGTCAAAATTATTTATATAATGAGTTAAAAATAATGTTTGCAAGCATTTAATATAAAAACAATTGGTCTGCTTTTCTGTGCAATTGGTTTGAAAGCATAATGCTCTCGGGCTTAGAACGACCAATTTCTACTCTAGGTCGTTGCATCATAATGTGCACATGACAGGGAGCATCTTTAACCCCTTTGGTGCGGGCGTCGGCCACTGGCCGACGCCCACACACCCTCCCTGGTGCGGGTCACGACCAGTGGCCGACACCAGGGAGGGGGTTAAAAATCCTCCGGTGCAATGCACCGGAGGATTTATTATTATTTTTTTTTTTACGTTAGGAGACGCGGAAGAGCTTCCGCGTCTCCATCCCACCCCCCTCCCGCCCCCTTATGACGTCCGCGCGCTGACGTCACAGTTTTTCCCCACCGGAGAAGGAGAGAAGCAGGTAAGCGTTCTCTCTTTTTCCGGTGGGGAAAAAAAGGCCAAAACGGCCTCCCCAGATGCCAGGGAGGCATCGATGGAAAGGGGAGGCTCTCCCCTTTCCATCGATGCCTCCCTGGCACCGTTTCCTGGCCGTGGATCGCAGCGCGGCTGCGATCCACGGCCAGGAAACGCCCCTAGGCACCAGGGATCTTCTTTGGGGGGGTCGGCCCCCTCGTAAACGGGCCGCCCCCCCCCCCCCCCCGGGGGCAATATTTAAGATAGTACACAGTTTTGGGGGGCGATCGCGCCCCCCAAAATAAATAAAAAAACGAAAAAAATAAAATAAAATGGCGGGGTCGGCCCTTGGAACACGGGCCGACCCCAGGGGGGGGAAAAAAACATGTAGTTTTGCCTGGGGGGGCAATCGCCCCCCCCCCCCAGGGTAAAAAAGAAAAAAAAAAAACACATTTTTGTTGGTCAGCCCTTAGGGTGACCATCAATGGGGCCAATTTTTTTTTTATACATGTGTGCTTTGGCAAGGGCAAAGTGACATGAGTGTCGTGTTTTCTTTCTCTCTCTCTCTCTCTATCATATATATGTGTATATATGTATACACATATATATATATATATATATATATATATATATATATATATATATATATTTTTTTTTTTTTTCAGGACAAGCATTGCAGCGTCCATGTGCTGCTTTTCTGACTTGTTGGTGTGTATCTGGGCTTCTAACAACGCCCACCTCGCCCATCACTACCACTCGTTCGTGGGCTTGCCCTTCAAAAATCCTTTGATGACATTGGAAAATGATTTACCTTTGTCCCTCCTTGGGGAGGTTTTGTTACCGCCTTGGCCATCGCCCCTGGTACAAGGCTAAGTGCACTTTTGCAGTTACGTTTAACTGCGAGCGAACTTCTTTTCCTTTTGTGTAACTCTTCACATGATGCTCATGGTGGCCGTGGCGCTGTGAATCGGCTCTCTTATGTGAAAGAGTTTAACTTTCAATAATCAATTTATGTGGCAAGAAAAGTTGGGTTAGGAGTTTATAACGCTAATAGCTCTAACTCGAGCAGATGCGAGACCCATTACATTGTAAATGCTTGTTATTCTTGTGTGTGTTGTTTTATAATGGTGAACAATTTCACCGCACTCCACGAGGACCGTGATCAAGACTCCTTGGTGAGTTGAAACACGTTGGTGGTTATTGACTGCAATAAAATACACTTTTATTTGTACTTCGTGGAGTGCGGTGACATTTTTCGGCATTAGATAATTTCTAGATTGGTCTTCTCTGTCACTGGGCACCGGCAGTGGAGTGTGCCGCCCAGCAACCCTTCAACCACTTTGTTTCTAAACATATATATATATATATATATATATGCAACACAAATTGGTTAAAAAGACTGTTGCTCAGTGCACTCCACTGCCGGTGCTCAGTGATGGAGGAGAGCAACCTCGAAAATATTTTGTGAACAAGAATCTCACCGCACTCCACGAGGTTCAAATTGACATGTTTTATCGCAAGTATAAACAATGAAAGAAAAGAGGGACTCATTTACTGAGATCAAGAATCCTTGAGAGTCGAAACGCGTACGTGGCTGTTGCTTGCAATAAAAGATGTCAATTTGAACCTCGTGTAGTGGGGTGAGAATCTTGTTCACACAATATATATATATATATATATATACATATATATATATATATATATATATATGCATGCATGTCTTTTCTGTAGTGGCAGTTGCCATAAAGTAGCTGAGTGGATTAGTAAAGGCAAGCGTTACCTGCGCTTTAAAACTAATGTAATGCCAGGGGGACTATGGAGATATGAGTGGCACTTTTGCTGGGTAGTACTGAGGGAATTAGAAGAGGAGGTAATGGGAGGCAGAGCACCAAAAATGACTGTTGCACAGGGTGTGTGGTAAGGTGAAGTAATACATTCTTTTTTTGTTTTTTTCAGTGTTTTCAGAGAATCTGCAGAATTGGAGAAGAAGCGAAGGTAAGGTGACGACATTTCCTGTTGTACACAACAAACATACCCACAAGCAATTTTGTGACTATCTGCCTTCTACGTAGGCTAGTAATTTAGAGGGACAGTTTAGCCAGTTGCAGAGATGGCGTCTCGTTGGATGACTGCTGATCAAGCCCTAGCTCGGGTTATGGAGGACAGTTCTGATGTAGGCTCAGAGACTGAGACAGCAGACACTGAGACAGCATTTGAGGGAGAGGACAATGGGGCAGATTCTGGGAGTGATTTTTCAGTCGGCGGAGTCCCATCTGACGACACCTCTTCCAGTGAGTCTGAAGGAGACAATGACGACATCCGTGCTGTCCCTTCGCAAGCACATTCGGGGCAGCGGGACCACATTGGGTTAGCCGAACCGAGAGAGCATGTGCTTGCTGCCGCAAGCACAGAGAGAGTGCTCTCTTGGCAGCCCCCCTGTTTGGTTCAGCCCCAAATTCCACCTTTTACTGGTGACGCTGGATATAAAGTCGATACAGCTAACTTTTTGCCAGTCGACTACATCTATCTGTTTTTGGATGTTGACTTTCTTCAGAAAGTTGTGCAGCAAAAAAATTTGCGTGCAGACCAATTTCTGAGGGAGCGCGGAGGCACTCTAGGGCCCCGTTCTAGGGCACGCCAGTGGACTCCCACTTCGCTGGCGGAGTTGAAGATATTTTTGGGCCTTACGCTCAAAATGGGGTTAGTACAGAAACCCACCTTGCAGTCCTACTGGACGACTCGCACGGTTTGGGTAACTCCCATCTTCGCACCATACATGAGCAGAGATCGTTTTTTGCTACTGCAGCGCATGCTGCATTTCAATGACAATTCTGCTGCATTGCCCCGGGACCATCCAGATCATGACAGGTTGTTCAAAATTCGGCCTGTCGTGGAACATTTGTCTGCTAGGTTTCCAGAGATATATACTCCTGGAAAGAATATAGCAGTCGATGAGTCCTTGATCCTGTACAAAGGACGGCTGCTTTTCAGACAGTACATTGCGAGCAAAAGAGCTCGCTATGGCATAAAGCTGTACATGCTGTGTGAGAGCTCTACTGGCTATGTGTACAGCCTGAGAGTGTATGCAGGGAAGGATTCTACCCTAAACCCTGTAGGTTGCCCTCCTGTGTTAGGGGTCACAGGTAAGATTGTATGGGAACTTGTCCAGCCACTTCTTCACAAAGGTTATAACCTTTATGTGGACAATTTCTATACAGGAGTAGAGCTGTTCAGTGAGCTCTACAAAGCTGGCACTGTGGCCTGCGGTACAGTTCGTTGTAACCGCAAAGGATTCCCGCAGGAGCTTGTTTGCAAGAAGCTCCAGAAATCACAGAGTACTGCATTGCGTTCTAACGAACTGCTCGCAGTCAAGTTCCTAGATAGACGTGATGTATACGTGCTCACTACAATTCATGATGAGAGCACTTCTCCCATCACGGTTTGGGGTCAGATGGCCGAAGTCCACAAGCCCATCTGTATACTCGATTACAATAAGTACATGGGTGGAGTGGACAAGAACGACCAGGTTCTTCAACCATACAATGCATGTCGTAAAACTCGCACTTGGTACAAGAAACTGTTCACCCACCTGATTCAGATGGCAACATATAATGCGTATGTTGTTTACCATCAGACAACAACAGGAAGACTCATGACTTTCCTTGACTTCCAGTTGTCTGTAATTGAAAGCCTCACTGCTGTTACAGAAGAAGCAGCAGCCTCCACCTCATATGTTCTGGAGGATGTGGCAAGGCTGCAGGAGCGACACTTTGCTGATCGCATACCTAAAACACCCAAAAAGGATCGTCCATGTCGTCGCTGTAAAGTGTGCTCAAAGCATGGAAAGCGGCAGGAGAGTCGGTATTACTGTCCCCAGTGTCCATCACAACCAGGCCTCTGTATCCCTACTTGCTTTACGTTGTATCATACTAAAGCAAAGTTCTGGGAAATCGACTGAGGTTGAGCTGCTGTTGGGTAATCCTTTCAGTGGCAGTGCATGGATACCGAACGTCCATGGGCCACTGCTTCGTTAGGCAAGGAGCCACAGAATTTTACTTCATCATGGACTTCCTTTTGGCGTGGTCGGTGTTCTGTTCAATTAACATGCATTTTCTTCTCCCTACTGCATATACTAGTGGACAGAACATAGGCCACATTGCCATGGAGTACCCTTTCTTCACCTGCATGTCTACCTTACTTTCAACAGTAGATATGCTCTCTCAGTTCGAGGAATCACTTTGTAGGGCATACTTGGAAGCCCCCAACTTGCTTCCACAAACTAGTATAGGTTCACTTGGCTATTATACAGGATTAGACAGGACTCTGATGAGAACAGAGACATGGATGGGTAAGGAAAGCTTATGGTAGGAGTGCCTTCACAGGGTTATTGCACAGGTAGAAGGCAGATAGTACAGATGTACATCATCTACACCTATGGATTCAAACCCATTGGTGCCATCCCAGCAGTGAAGGAGAATGACTTGTATAGGTCAGTGTTTGACCTGCTTTTCATGTTCATCCTCCATCAGAACTTAGTAGATGTTCAGTTTGCTGTATAAGTGCATTATAGTCACATCACTGCACATAATGTTGGCTGGGACATATGCTACGTTCTCATGGACTCCCCTATGTACCAAACACTACCCTTTTCCATAGCCTATGACCTTCTCTTTAGGGAACATCATGAGAAATCCCCAGCATGTCTCCCTTAGTTTCAAAGGTAGATATGCTCACTCAGTTCGAGGAATCGCTTTGTACGGCATACTCGGACACCCCCAACTTGCATCCACAAACTGGAAGGAGTTGGATTTAGCGCAGAGAGTGCGTTAAAGGCGCATGAAAAACATGTCTTCCTGAGCCTCAGGTGGCTGTCACACGAGTCATTAGTAAAGGTTTGTTACGCATGCATTTGGTAATGTTAAGGAAGAAGGAGGCAGGTAGCCTATGACCTTCTCTTTAGGTAACAGCATGAGAAATCCCCAGCATGTCTCCCTTAGTTTCAAAGGTAGATACGCACACTCAGTTCGAGGAATCGCTTTGTACGGCATACTCGGACACCCCCAACTTGCATCCACAAACTGGAAGGAGTTGGATTTAGCGTAGAGATTGCGTTAAAGGCGCATGAAAAACATGTCTTCCTGAGCCTCAGGTGGCTGTCACAGGAGTCATTAGTAAAGGTTTGTTACGCATGCATTTTTTTTAATGTTAAGGAAGAAGGAGGCAGTTACTTGACAGGTGGTAAAATGTAGTCAAACTTATTCCGTTCTGTGGCGTGTGAATGTGATGGGCCCTTGTCTGGCAGCGGTAAGTTAATGTGAGTGGAGTGATTGATTGGATTGGGCCCGTGGCTGGCGATATGAAAGGGTTGTTTGTTGTGCGTGAATGGCGTGTGAATGGACCATAAAGAGGTTGGTGCCTGGACGCGGCTTTATGGCCCACCTTCAGAAGGCTTGGTTTCAATATTCAGATACTTTGATAAGTAATCATGCTTTGAAACCATAATTTCTGGTGGTGCTAAAACCAACCAGTGTGAGTGGTGGGTTAACTTTAACAAACTAGTACCAGGGGAGTCCAAGGGTGCAGGACTTGCATGGCTCTCACCAGTTTTCCTTCTCCCAGAATCCCCTTGAAATTACATTATGTGCTTAAAAAACACATTTCCTTGCATTTCAATGAGCAGAAGTCCAGGGATCTGCAGGGATCCTCAAAATTCCTACCACCCAGTGTTTCCCCACTTGTCCTGATAAAAACACAACCCCGCTTGTGTGCCTGCGCCTAGTGCATGCTTCAGGAATGAATCACTCCAGGGTTAACAGTAGACCTCAAGCAATGACTACCATTGACCCTTGTGTGATCCATTCCTGTCGCGGGCGCTAGGCCTACCCACACAAGTGAGGTATCATTTTTATCGGGAGACTTGGGGGAACGCTGGGTGGAAGGAAATTTGTGGCTCCTCTCAGATTCCAGAACTTTCTGTCACCGAAATGTGAGGAAAACTTGTTTTTTTTAGCCACTTTTTGAGGTTTGCAAAGGATTCTGGGTAACAGAACCTGGTCCGAGCCCCGCAAGTCACCCCTCCTTGGAATCCCCTAGGTCTCTAGTTTTCAGAAATGCACAGGTTTGGTAGGTTTCCCTAGGTGCCGGCTGAGCTAGAGGCCAAAATCTACAGGTAGGCACTTCGCAAAAAACACCTCTGTTTTCTTCCAAAAATTTGTATGTGTCCACGTTGCGCTTTGGGGCGTTTCCTGTCGTGGGCGCTAGGCCTACCCACACAAGTGAGGTATCATTTTTATCGGGAGACTTGGGGGAACGCTGGGTGGAAGGAAGTTTGTGGCTCCTCTCAGATTCCAGAACTTTCTGTCACCGAAATGTGAGGAAAACTTGTTTTTTTAGCCTCTTTTTGAGGTTTGCAAAGGATTCTGGGTAACAGAACCTGGTCCGAGCCCCGCAAGTCACCCCTCCTTGGATTCCCCTAGGTCTCTAGTTTGCAGAAATGCACAGGTTTGGTAGGTTTCCCTAGGTGCCGGCTGAGCTAGAGGCCAAAATCTACAGGTAGGCACTTCGCAAAAAACACCTCTGTTTTCTTCCAAAAATTTGTGTGTGTCCACGTTGCGCTTTGGGGCGTTTCCTGTCGCGGGCGCTAGGCCTACCCACACAAGTGAGGTATCATTTTTATCGGGAGACTTGGGGGAACGCTGGGTGGAAGGAAATTTGTGGCTCCTCTCAGATTCCAGAACTTTCTGTCACCGAAATGTGAGGAAAACTTGTTTTTTTAGCCACTTTTTGAGGTTTGCAAAGGATTCTGGGTAACAGAACCTGGTCCGAGCCCCGCAAGTCACCCCTCCTTGGAATCCCCTAGGTCTCTAGTTTTCAGAAATGCACAGGTTTGGTAGGTTTCCCTAGGTGCCGGCTGAGCTAGAGGCCAAAATCTACAGGTAGGCACTTCGCAAAAAACACCTCTGTTTTCTTCCAAAAATTTGTATGTGTCCACGTTGCGCTTTGGGGCGTTTCCTGTCGCGGGCGCTAGGCCTACCCACACAAGTGAGGTATCATTTTTATCGGGAGACTTGGGGGAACGCTGGGTGGAAGGAAATTTGTGGCTTCACTCAGATTCCAGAACTTTCTGCCACAGAAATGTGAGGAACATGTGTTTTTTTAGCCACTTTTTGAGGTTTGCAAAGGATTCTGGGTAACAGAACCTGGTCCGAGCCCCACAAGTCACCCCTCCTTGGATTCCCCTAGGTCTCTAGTTTTCAGAAATGCACAGGTGTGGTAGGTTTCCCTAGGTGCCGGCTGAGCTAGAGGCCAAAATCTACAGGTAGGCACTTTGAAAAAAACAGCTCTGTTTTCTATAAAAAAAATAGGATGTGTCCATGTTGTGTTTTGGGGCATTTCCTGTCGCGGGCACTAGGCCTACCCAAAACAAGTGAGGTATCATTTTTATCGGGAGACTTGGGGGAACATAGAATAGTAAAACAAGTGTTATTGCCCCTTATCTTTCTCTACATTTTTTCCTTCCAAATATAAGAGAGTGTGTAAAAAAGACGTCTATTTGAGAAATGCCCTGCAATTCACATGCTAGTATGGGCACCTCGGAATTCAGCGATGTGCAAATAACCACTGCTCCTCAAAACCTTATCTTGATCACATTTTGGAAATGCAAAGGTTTTCTTGATACCTCTTTTTCACTCTTCATATTTCAACAAATCAATTGCTGTATACCCAGTATAGAATGAAAACCAACTGCAGGGTGCAGCTCATTTATTGGCTCTGGGTACCTAGGGTTCTTGATGAACCTACAAGCCCTTTATATCCCCGCAACCAGAAGAGTCCAGCAGACAAAACGGTATATTGCTTTCAGAAATCTGACATCGCAGGAAAAAGTTACAGAGTAAAACATAAAGAAAAATGGCTGTTGTTTTCAGCTCAATTTCAATATTTTTTTATTTCAGCTGTTATTTTCTGTAGGAAAACCTTGTAGGATCTACACAAATGACCCCTTGCTGAATTCAGAATTTTGTCTAGTTTTCAGAAATGTTTAGCATTCCGGGATCCAGCATTGGTTTCACACCCATTCCTGTCACTAACTGGAAGGAGGCTGAAAGCACCAAATATAGTAAAAATGGGGTATGTCCCAGTAAAATGCCAAATTTGTGTTGAAAAATGTGGTTTTCTGATTCAAGTCTGCCCGTTCCTGAAAGGTGGGAGCTAGTGATTTCAGCACCAGAAACCCTTTGTTGATGGCATTTTCAGGGAAAAACCACAAGCCTTCTTCGGCAGCCCTTTTTTCCCATTTTTTTGGAAAAAACAAAATTTTCACTGTATTTTGGCTATTTTCTTGGTCTCCTCCAGGGGAAACCACAAACTCTGGGTACCATTAGAATCCCTAGGATGTTGGAAAAAAAGTACGCAAATTTGGCGTGGTTAGCTTATGTGGACAAAAAGTTATGAAGCCCTAAGCGCGAACTACCCCAAATAGCCAAAAAAGGGCTCAGCACTGGGGGGGAAAGGCCCAGCAGCTAAGGGGTTAAAAGACAGTGTGTGTCTGATAGAAACTCTACTTCTGGTCTTTAGTTGGCAAACAAATACCAGGTGCTAATAACAGTATACAAAGTATTCACATCCTTATTTTTCGTGAAACAACAGCGTGTTTGATGACGTTTAAATCACTAGTCTCTGAAGTCTTTCTGTGTTGTGGGTGGTTTTCCAATGTTACTCCAACTAATAATTTTATGTAATTACATAATTTAACTCGTAGACCAAGTTTCTCAATAGGTTTGAGGGAAGAAGGAGAAACACAGTCGACTTTACATATTGAATCCATTGCTGGAGCTCTATATACAGAGACGTCTTTCCGAACTGTTCAATATTTTTAATCTCCCTTTCACCCTTCTCAGCCTAGTAAACGGGACTATGTATTTTTGATGTTTTTTTTTGCAGTTTTATATAGCGTGTATTTGACTCATGTTTTGGAGCGCTTTATATGAGCACGAGCTACAATACACAAGGTCCCTTTTTTAAGCACGGGGAGATTAAGTGATTTGCCCGGAATCGCAGGATGTTGAGTTGGCACTGAGACTCGAATCTGGTTGCCTAGTTCCAAAGTCGGCAGCTTTAGTCGTAAACCACAAACTCTCCCATGGAATGAAGTAACTAGTTGTGCCTCGAGAAACACATTGGTCCTCCACCATGATGTTCTTTGTAGTCAAGTTTGGAAAGTTTGTCGATAATTAAAGTGACCAGATGTCCTCGGTTTCCCCAGACAGTCCCGGTTTTCAAAGAATTGTCCGGGCATCCCAACAGTTTTCTTCATTTTAAATACATGTCCCGTTTTTTTAAACAAAGGTCAAGTCATCCTGCAAAGGAGATTTGAAACGCTGCTATGTTTTGCACAGGCGCATGGAAGGTCTGAAATAATTTAGGTAATTTATCTGTTTAGGCAGTGCATGCAGGAGAAAGAGTTGGGAGGCGGTCAGAGTCAGTGGCGTAGTAAAACTTGAGCCCCCCCCCCCCCCCCCGGCAAAGTGCGTGGAGGCTCCCCCCCCCCACCTCCGAACTCACTCAGGAGCTCTCAGGCGAAGGAACCGTGCTGAGAAGGCTCCTTGAAGCTCGGGGACCCTCCTGCACTGCTGGGGCTGCGGGGGACTTTATTACACCACTGTTCAGCGTGGAGGTTCTGCAACAGGTCCGACATAGAAGACTGAAGGCTTTAGTCCAGCTTTTGTCAGGCCTGTCCTGATTTTGGCCAGGATTAGCCGTTTGTTGAACTGGAGGGGGGGGGGTTCCATGGGTGAGGCAAAGCCTGCAAGTCTCGTTAGAGGTAAGTTAAAAGAACTGGATATTCTTGCGGAGGAGACACACAGCGACAGAGCATAGGGGATGTGCCTGGAGCAAACTGCACTCCTGAAGCCAAGGTTTGGGGATTTGAAGTAGGACGTGGAAGACTGGATGCATGTATGTAGCCTGCACAGGGCAGAAGGCTGCTGGCCTGCTGGAGACTGATTGGATGAATGTTTGCAGAGTAAGGGTAACAGGAATGCCAGGGGTCCCAAGTGGGTTCGGCCTGCCATTTTGCTCTCTGTCCCTGCACCTCAAGGGGCTGGAGATATCAATACTGCTAGGTCTATGCATGAGAAGGGCCTTTAGGAGACCTGTGCAGGAGCCTTGGGGCTCAAGGGGTGGGGAAGTAGGTTGACTCACGCTAAAGGTAGGCAGATTGCCCAGGACCAACCAGGTCCATGTCTCCATTATTATTCAGAGCTGAGGATAGTTAAGAGACTTGGCGAGTCAGGACTTGTCTGACTCCAGGCAAGATAGAAAGAAGAGGACGCATAACGAGCCACCAATAGAGGGCTGCCAATCAGAGTGAGGAGAATAAGTTTGTTGGAACCTCCTTTCTCAGCCAAAGGGGTGGTGGTTACCTTGGCTTTCATATCCAACTAGACAATGATACATCATCACTCTTCCAAATGGAGGAGGGGATGATCACCTGGATACCAGCAGACATGTAACCATCAACTTGGCTCAAATTGCAACGCTTGCCTCATGTACTTATTGTTCTGGTCACCAGGGAAGATGCGGCACCTAGCAAAGACCACAGGGAGAGTAGTGCCACCCCAGAGAGTGTGTGATAACCACTCTCTAGCTTCTTTTTCAGAGAGCTAGAGAGAGCCGGGTGCATCACATTGAGAGTGGACTCAATTTTTCTCTCATGAGTGACACCCTACTATCCAGAAGGCCACGGAACAATTATGTATGTGTGTTGTGTATCTCTGTAGCCAATGGGACAGTCCATTTCACCACCTTTCTGCAGGAATTTGCTTGAGGAAAAAAGAAAGCAGTATGGCACGTGGCCTGTGGTTGATCTATATCAAGTTACCAGGTCTGCATTTTATTAGGTAACTCAAAATGGCACGTGCCCCTTTCAGGCCTAAATTGTTCTAAAACAAGGCTGCATCTTGGCGCCATTGTCGCTTTCACTATACATGATGAATCGTCCACATCCATTGGAGATGGAGGGATCCTTCTACTCACACTGGGAAAAAAGTTACACTTGTGCATATTGTACGCAGGCAGTATCATCCTGCTAGAGTTGAAGCCAACAGGCCTGCACAGAAAAGAAAGAAAAGAGTTTTGTATATAAATATTTCTTCCCTCAGTCTCGTGATTTATCCTGGTAAAAGCAAAAAATGGCTTTCTCAAAATGATATCGATCTCCAACCTAAAATGACACTTAAATGAGAAGCTTTTATCAAATGTAAAATGTTATTATTTAAAAATGCATTTTCACTGTACGGTATCATGGAAATTGCAAATGGAAAGACAAACAACGAAAATAATGTTGATTACTGCCTGGTTACTTGCCAGTAAACTTTATTACTCCGAGTACAGGTCTTCCTTATTCTCAGTCCTTACTGCATGAGCAGTCCTGTGCTCCAACAGATATTGTTAACCCTAACCAGCCAGAAAATATACCCAATATGGCCACTCCTATACCACACAACTGGACGACCCACCTAACCACAGCCTGACATATCAAAGCTCAAAAGAACCAAAATACAGGACGGGGCTAGAGAGATTGGGAATTCAGGACTGAGACGAGGAAGATCATTACTCGGAGTAATGAAGTTCACTGGTAAGTAACCGGGCACTACCTCCCTGTACGTCTTCCTCGTCCAGTCCTTACTACATGAGGCAATACCCAAGCAGACACATTTTGGTTCAAGAAGCAACCCACCAAAAAGAACACACACTGAACCGGAGTGATCCTGAAAAAATGAGGAGAGACAAAGGAAGTCTTGTAGCCACAGGACACGACCTCCAAGCATCTGAAACAGTAATTCGTCAAACGTGGCTAAAGGCCTGGAGCCGACCTCCCACTGGAAGGGACGAGGCATAGTCATGCCTTTGGAGGGACTGCAGGGGGTTCTGGCCAGTATCCTAGTCCAGGGCACTCCGGCCACAACCCCTGCCTCGAAAGGGCTGAGAGAAACCCCTGGTAGAGCTCTGACCAAAAGCTCTACGAAAACCAAATTCCCTACCCCTACCCAAAGGTTTAGGTGGGGGGGATCAACTTCTTATTTTCAAAAGCATTTTTCACTATATCCTCCAGCTCCTGGCCAAACAACTTGGACCCAGAGAATGGTAATATTAAAAGTACTGCCTTCTGTGAGGCATCTTCCTTTCATCAGTGCATTCAGATGGTCCTAAATGGTGATGAAATAGCCACCCCGGATGCTGTTGCAGACAAACATAAACAGTCAAATGAAATGCTTGGGAGATAACTGACTTGTTGCTCCATGGCCCACAGAAGAGAGGAACAATTAGCCCTGTCCAACATCTTTTCTGCTTACACCTGAGTATCCTGTAACACAGACTGCATAGTGTGCATAGATCAAGATGTATCCTGGGATTCAGCCATATTTAGCAATGATTAAAAATGTGTCGGAAAGGATGGTCATCGCTAGATTTCGTCTTGGTTCAATTAGAAGCAATCTGTGTCTCCCTCTAGGGTAGCAAGATCCTAAGAGTATTCTTATATGCCCTTGCGGTGGTTTTTCTCTACAGACCCTGCTTCATTATACTTTTTTGTGTGAGTTTTATGCCCCTTTTAGACGTGACTTCATTTTGCCCATTCTTAAGTGCAAGGGTTTTTTGCAATGTCACCCAGCTTTTTAAGACTTGTGCTTGGTTGCTGATGAATTGCTGTGGTGTTGTATCTGTTCTCAAACGGCAATCAGTTGGAGAAACATGCAAATCTGTAAGGGCTCTTGTGTTGTTTTTAACCTTGATTTTATGATCTTTTGTATGTTTCATTATTTATTGGAGTTTAACGTGTTTTATGGTTGTATTTGTATAAACAAATAAAGTATTACTTACTTACTAGACTCACCATTAGCTTGGGCTGAAAAGGTTAAAGCAGCATAAGACCTTTTCACAATGGTCTCTATTTTCCTGTCCACAGTGTCAGAGTGAAGGGCATCCTCTGAGATGACTGACTCCTGAGTAGAAAGACCTGCCAAAAGATTGGCAACCTTAACATTAGAAGGATTTTCCTCCAAAAACCTCTCCAAAGGCTACCGCTTCCGCAAGAAAAGAGGAAAGGCTTGGCGCTCCAAATCCCTCCATGCATTGGTCAATACCTTTCTGAAAGAACTGTGCAAAGGAAGGGATTTTGGTTCAGGGCAATGATACTGCGCCAGAAACTCCTCTTCTGTAGAAGCCATCACATGAGAGGAAAACCCCAAATTATCCCTTGTGTGATCCAGTAAGTCCATTAAGTCTGCGCCTTGCACAAATCTCACCTTGGCATCCTCCTCCTCGTTATCAGGCAAGGGATCAGGGACCAAGCAAGGCACCTTACGAGGCACCGGATCAGCATCCTTGGCCCTTCTGGCAGCCTCCACAGCTGCAGTAATCATTGTTTGAAGCATCTTCATTGATTGAAGGATCGAGGAGGGCCCAGCCTGCCCCTCTACATCGTCCTGCCCCACACACTCCATAATGCCGGTAGCAAGCTGAAGTGAACGAAGAATGGGTGATCCACCACAAATGTAAGTTGAAATTCGTCTTTATTTGTTAGCGCGACCTAGCGTCCAGCCACTCCGGAGAAAACTGATTAAACTGTCATCTCCGGAATGCTTAGACCGCGTGCGTTCTAAGGAACGCACTAAGAACCCACACACAACATATCCTCTTGTCTTCACATAAAACAACCAATAGAAAAATGCCAAAATAACAATAAACTTAAAACAGGAAACATCTTTAGCAAACAACTTGTTACATCATATACAGTCTTTCAACTCATTAGATCACATATGAAATGTTGTTACTCCATAATATAGTCCTTCAAATAACTAGGACACTTGCGAGTCCTCATGGATTGTTCACGAACAAGAACCTTTGTTTGCGAATCCTCTCTCTCTTGAGTTGCACTGGTACCTTGTGACTCACACTCTCCAGCTTCAGGACAGGTACCATGACCTTCACCAGAAGTAGATGCTCCCACCCCACCCCAGAAGAAGGAGCTAGGACATTCATCCTCCATCTGATTTAAAGCACACTTACCACCTCTCTGATACAAAGCCACATTTCTCACATTCCACTTCTCTCCCCCTTCAATCTCAACTTGGGATTTTCCCACCTTCTTCACACGAAAAGGGCCTCTAAATTTTGAAAGACCGGCCCTTACTCTACCTGACTTGACTTTGACCCAGTCTCCTACCATCAATCCATGTTCGTGCTGAGAGGGCACACTCATCTTGACTCCCCCAGATGCAACCCACTCCTGGAGCCAGGAAGGAATCAATTTCGACCCCATCGATCTCCCTCTCATCGCTCGAAAAGGAGATACCCCAGTAGCACTATGAATCGTGGAACGATAGGCTCGTACTACATCAATTATCATTTTCTGCACACAACAATGATTAGCCAAAGCTAATTGTACTGTTCCTTTGATTAATCTGTTAGTTCTCTCAACAATTCCATTACCCTGTGGGTAATATAGGGACGTCCTGGTGTGTCGCACTCCACAATGCTTCAAAAATACACACATCTCATTCGAAGTCAATTGAGTGCCATTGTCTGTGATAAGAACCCTGGGGATACCTTCCTCCATGAAAATATCCTCTAAAACCTTTATGGTTGTGGTTGTGGTGACATCACGTACAAACTTAACCACTAACCACCTTGAGTGTACATCCACCACCACTACTGCGAAACGCATTTGAAACGGAACTTCCAAAAGTGGACCAATGAAATCCAAACAAATTGTGTGCCACGGTTTCCCAGGATCTTCAATATGTCCTTCCACCCTGCCCACTCCTACTTTCAACCTCTTCTCGCTCTCTTTGCATAATCTACATTGCTCCACCCAACACTTAACCTGTCCATCCAATCCTGGCCACCAAAAATACTCTTTCAATCTCCTACTCGTCATCCCTTGACCCAAATGACCTTCATGAGCTAAGGAAAATAATTTAAACCTCAACCCAACCGGTGGAACAAAACGTTCCCCCCGCATCAATACACTGTCCCCACAACACGACAGTTCATCCAACACATCCAAAAAGGGTCTAACAGACAACGGGAGAGTACTCTCTCTTCTAGTCCCTGAGGAGACTAGTTTAAAAACGCACCTCAGACAATCATCAGCTGCCATCTCATTCTTCCATTCCTCCAGTGTAAATGTACCTAAACCCCATTCAACAACATCACAGATAGAAGCCACAGCATCATCCGTATCACAAGACTTAACCGACTGAGCATCTACCTTTTCCCAGTCAAGCGACAACTTAGACAGACAATCAGCCTGAACATTTTTCCAACCCTGAACATACTCAATGCAATACAGATACTCCTGCAACCTTGCAGATAGCCTTGCCAACCTCGCCAACCCCTTCCCCGCACCACCAGCAGATAATATCCTTAATAATGGTTTGTGATCACTCCTCAACGTAAACTCCAACCCCCACACATACGTTCTGAAATATTCAGTGCCCCAGACAGCCGCTAAAGCTTCACGCTCAATGACAGAATAGTTTCGCTCCGTCTGTGTCAACGTACGAGAAGCAAATGCGACAGTCTTCTCCTGATTTCCATGAACCTGTGATAATACTGCTCCTAAACCAGTACCACTGGCATCCACAGTCAAGATAGAGCGTAACTTAATATCAAAAGCAGTCAAAATTCCTGCATCACAAATCTCATCCTTAATTCGATTAAAGCAACCCACCTGTTCGTCAGACCAACAAAACTTACTCCCCTTCCTCAACAACTTCCTTAAACCCTCAGTCTTGCTTGCAAACTTATCTACAAACTTGGAGTAGTACTCCACCAGTCCTAAAAAGGACCTCAATTGGTCTTTGTCTGCAGGTGCAGGTGCAAATTTGATGGCCTCTAAAAGACTTTTCTTTGGTTTAATGCTCCCCTTAGCAATAGAATACCCAAGGTAGTCAATGTCCTCAACCAAAAAAATACATTTCTCCTTATTCAAACTTAGACCAGATTCTCCAATGATCTTGAGTACTTTCCTGAGCGTGACATTATGTTCATCAACTGTTTCACCCATCACTAGTATATCATCTTGAAAAAATAATACATCCTTCAAGCTACCAAACATCTGACCCATCAATCGCTGAAATACACTCGCTGCGGATGCCAGACCAAAAGGCATACGAGTGAATTGAAAGGTACCTTCCGGAGTGACAAATGCTGTGACATGCTTAGAATCTGGATGAAGTCTAATCTGATGATAAGCACTCCTCAAATCTAATTTTGAGAAAAATCTACCATTTTTGACAGCAGATAACTCATTTATGTTTGGTAAAGGATAAGTATCCACCACAATGTTCTGATTTACAGACCTCAAGTCTACACATAGCCTCACCTTCCCATCAGGTTTCCGCGTAATAACAACCGGAGAAATCCATGGAGAAACTTCAATGGGTTCAATGGTACCCTCCAACAACATGTTGCTAATCACTTTTTTGACTTCCTCTCTTACCACAAATGGTATCTTGCGAACTTTATGCTGAATAGGGTGAGCATCCTCTTTCAACACGATCTTATGCACATAACCTTTTAAACATCCTAATTCCTTCTTAAATACATCCCCAGCACCCTCCAAAATGTCTTCCAAATGCATGTTATCCACCAACAAAACTTGATTGGGCGCTCTAGGACTGATGACAATGTTGAGATCAAATTGATGCATCCAACCCAAAATAGGTGGTCCTTCAACAGACACGTAGATTTTTCCAAGCACTTTCCTTCCCCCAAACTGAATTTCCTTACACATATAACCCAACAAATGAATCTCACCCCCCTGGTACCCACCCGGTGATATATCTTTTGGCAACAACTCTCCCTTCTCCCAATAACACTTAAAAAGGCTCTCAGGAATTATGGTGTACAATGAACCAGAGTCCACCATGAGATTTAGTTGAACTTCCCCAATTAAAAAAGAAGCCGTAGGCCTAGAGCATCGACGATCACTCATATTCACTCTCACGGTTGCCTCATTTTCAACTACAAGTACCCTGTCCTCACAAGAAGATTCACAACATTCCTCAACTATATTTATGCTTGAACTAGATTCTTTGGTACAACGGTTATTTTCTCTGCACACACGGGCATAATGCCCTCTGCGACCACACTTACGACACTCCTTATTGACAGCAAAACATTTCTTGGAATCGGCTAAGTGTGAAGTACTACCACACCTATAGCACTCCCTCCCCTTACCACTGACAAACCCGCCTTTCTTTGGTGCAGTACCAGTTTCTGGATGTAATATTGTAGAATTACTGGATACGGCCATAACTTCCACAGTTTTCTCTTTCTTTTCCAATTCCTTTATACAGCGTTTCGATTCTTCCATCACTTTTGCCAAGTCAATTGCTTCTTGCAACGTGGGATTCTTTGCTGCCCATAACCTCTCCTGAATCTTTTTATCACGGCACTGCACAATAAGTTGATCTCGTATTAACTCATCCGTCATGGTGCCAAACCTACTCTTAACAGACAATTCCCTCAACCGTGACACCAAATCATCAATAGACTCATGATGATCTTGAGGTTGAGTATAAAATTTGTACCTAGCTAAAACTAAATTAGTCTCTTTTGCGAACCTGTTCTCTAATCTTTTAATCGCTTCCTTATAAATATCATCCATAGGTTGTCCATTGGGCCCTAAATAAGGGGGAAGATATTTAAAAATCCTCTGGCCCTCACACCCCAAAGTACTTAAAAGGATAGCTTTTTTTCTTTGAGAAGAGTAACCCTGACCATCCAAGGCAACAATATAATTCTCCAGCATTTCTATCCAATCCTCCCAAGGAAGAACTGGCATACCTGGGACTGGTAAAAATAAAGGTGGTGGAGAAATATTGGAGTGAGAACCCATCACAAGAATACTCTACTAGTACTAAAAACAGAATGAACAATGCAATACAGTAAACAGAGAAATGGTTACAGATTACATAACTCTCACTGTGTCTATCTGCCCTTAAATGTTGATGCACAGCGTTATATCATCAGCACCTTCAAACTACTACTAATAATCCCCTTTTAAACCGATAAACTTTACACGAAACAGCACATGCGTAAACACACTATAGGAAACAGAATAAAGTTCTCACAGTCCCTTAGTATCTTATTGTAGTTTGTAGTTCCTTTTGTAGTTCCTTTTGTTGAGATACCATGCGAGTCTGTCTGTAAAATCAAAATACACCGAACAGGAAAACAGACTCCACAGCACTGCTCCTCCAATCCTCAATGAAACACTTTGTTGTTTTTAAGAACAGTAACACTTCCGGGTTCACAGCTCCACTGAAACACTTTGTTGTTTCTAAGAACAGGAACACTTCCGGGTTCACAGCTCTGAAATCCACTCTCTGCACAAGAAGTGCCAGTGCCAGTGCCAGAAGGTTACTGCGCCGGCTCCAAAGGCGTCCTTAACTATCGCAGGAAAAACACGCGCCTCGTGCACCTGTAAATGCACACTGCCAGGAGAAAAATGAAGCGTGACACGTGTCGTGCTCACAATGAAGAGACCAGCAGAAAAAAACCCTTGCCGGCCGAAACCGCCCTGAAGATCACCGCCAATGGCAGCAGGAACTGGCGGCAGAAACAGGATCCGTAACAATAGCAGGAACATCAGGAACTGGATCTAGGGCTGACCTAGGTCGCGCCAAATCCTCGTCGCCAACTGAAGTGAACGAAGAATGGGTGATCCACCACAAATGTAAGTTGAAATTCGTCTTTATTTGTTAGCGCGACCTAGCGTCAAGCCACTCCGGAGAAAACTGATTAAACTGTCATCTCCGGAATGCTTAGACCGCGTGCGTTCTAAGGAACGCACTAAGAACCCACACACAACACAAGCCTTGCACAAACTTCCAAGCAACACCGCCAGATCACGCCACACAACTTGTGAGAAAACGTGAGGCAGCCATTTGTATTAAGGCCAAACTGACCCACAGTGCAGAAAGAGCAAAAGTGCCCAAACATCACAGAAACATGACTAAACGAGCATGCAGTCACCACACAGCATCTAAAACAAAAGGACTGCCAGTGTGTCAAATCCCCATGTGCGAGTCCTGAACGCCCAGCACTTCGGCAAGACTTCCTATAATAGAAAAGAAAACTTACAGCAGGTTCACAATAAAAACAAAGGAAAACAAGGTTAATGTGAGAGGCAAATCACCCAGGGAAACTTCACTAAAAACAGTCACTTCGATTGGCTGGTGTCAAGCATCACAGAACCCTGGTATGCCAGCCCTCTCCTGTACCGGAGGACGTCAGAAACCATTAAGTGTCCCAGATGCTTCGGGAGAAGGTGAGTGCACCTGCAGCTAGGTTAATAAATGCTACATATTAAATGGTTGATTAAACATCTTCTCGAGGAGGCTTCCTTTAAAATGCAGACGTTTCCCCTTGAAGAGAAAGGTTTAACCTGCCACTGTATGTTCATCCAGAGACATTTAGGGGTGGGAAATGTAGGTGAATATGATGTTTAGTGAGGTTGGTAGTTTTGCAAGGCAGTTGTGACTACGGTGGAATGTTTTTGTGATGTGCACCTGCTTCAATAAAGCAGCCTTTCCCACACTAGTGTCAGTGGTCTGTGATTTACCCTCTCGCCCCAAAGTGCAGGTGCATAGCACCAGAAACCATTGGCTCAAATGAAGCACTGTCTGTAATATTGCTGTATTCCACGGGGTAGAAAACATATCCCCCATTGTGAATGAAAACATCCACCCCACTGTGAATGAGCTAGCAGCTTTCTCTCTGGATGCAGGAAGGGCCAAAGAACAGCACAAGCTGGAGCCAATTAAAGTAGGGCAGTGGTTGGGCCCTGGCAGTGGTCGCTGCAGGTGCCCATGTGCCAGAATGGTAGCAAGACATGGGGGGTACACCTCAACCTATACCTGGAATTTCAATATATGCATGACTGCAAATATACATGCAGTGCACAGATATGCAGTGAACTGGATGGCCCACTGGGGCTGTGATGGAATGTGTGCCACTCCCACGATGGGACCCCTGCTCCACATTCCCGCCACAACCAATGCTAGTGGCACTCCAGTTTTGCCGACTGATCTGTGTTAGGATGTGGAACAGTTGGAAAGGCATTGAAAAGAGACTGTAAATTTCCATCAATGATTTAAATCAGATTGGCCCACAACAGCAATAGAGGTCAGATTAAGGTTAAACGAGGGATGAGGAGAAAAAAGAAAATACAAATGTCCCCATGCTTGTAATAGCATGATGTGGGTCTATTACATTAAAGCAAGCCAAGCATCTCAGCCACAGCAGGTGGCAATGGGGCCATGAGCCCTAGTGGAACACGGCCCTGGATCAACCATGCTTTAAAAAACAGTAATCTGAGGGGTTCAGAAGGCCCCTTATATCTCTGGGCTCAGGTGCCGATGCACCTGCTGCACAAGAGCTGCGTCCCTGAACCACAGGTGAGACTGTTGCTGGTCGTTATCCTTGAGACCCAGGTATAACTGCAAGTTTGAAGGAAGATTGAGCCCCCCTCCCCCCCTAAAAGCCACTTTATGTCATCCTAGTTACAAGCGAATGGGGCTATATCTTTTGCAACTAAGGACCCCTTTTCTGATAGCGCATTTGGCGACTGTCACGTTGACACTGACGTGACTTAGAAAATGTCAAGCACTTAAGGCTAATTTTAAATTAAGAGAGAGCTCCCGCTTTAGGGCATTTCCATAAAACATTAAGGTGTGTAAATATGTCCTCTCCTCTACATTGCGTGCAGCGCTTCGCTTGTGCTGGCTGAGTCATACAACAGACGAGGTGCACCGCGTAAGATGTGAAACCGGTAGCCGCGGCTGCTCCATTTTGTATGCTCTGTGTGAGTCAGGCCAGACCCTCGGCATTATTACAGACGTTGCAATCGTGCGTTGAGGTAGCGCGGCCGTGCGCGTGGGAGGACGCGGCTGAGGGCTTATAACTCCCGCAAAAATTGAGCATGCAAGCGGAAAATGCAAAAGAAGAACAAAACTGGTCACGTTCCCACATTTATGGAGACGTACGTGCACAGAAAGGAGACCTCCTGTGCAGCAGGGGCCCAACGCAGGCCTCAGCGGCGCAAGGGGCCCACCAAACCTTCCAGGAGGCCCAATTTCAGCCAAAGGTCAATTAATATATCTGAGAAATAGTAGGGGACTCACTCAGGGCCCTCTCCTCAAATTCTACTGGGCTGGGAGGTGATACACGGTTTATTCCGTTCTCCTGTGTTGATGTCAGTTCTGCTACTCGGCGGCCTCAAGGAACCGCGTCATTAAATGCTTCTAAGTGAAGTGACAGCAGCAGACACAGGGAGATAGAATTCAGGCCTATGCATGCATTAACGATTCTTGTTGTGACCCACGTGCAGCCTGCTGACTAGGTTCGAGCGCGAAAAATGAACATGGAAGGGAAGAGGGGAGAGCCATGTAGGTCACCGCTGATCCACCGTATTCCACTGCCCCGCAAGCAGTGCTTCCCATGAACGTCAATTCACCAAAATGCCAAAGGGTAGCGGAAGTGACGTCACACACCCATTTTGACCTTCACTTACACTCACAAACACAAGCTTACATATATACACATTCACACTTGCACACACATCCTCCCTCAAGCACGCGCACAACATACATTTAAAAGCAATATTTTTTTTTACTTCAGCTGTAAGGGAGGGTCTAATCCAGCTAATTGTACCCCATTTTTTTTATTACAATAATAGTGACTAATTAAACACTATGCACTATCAGTGTAATAAAAAATGAGAGAAAACAAAGAGAAAGGAGCCCCAACCATCGTCCATAACGACCTGCTGCCACTGTGTTTCTAGCACTGCTTTTGCCACCTCTGAAGCTAGGAGTCGCAAAGACAATGCCAGGGTTGCAGGGGGCAAGCCAGGGGTTGCAGCTGCGACCCCTGGCAACCCCTAAGTGACGTCCATGGTGCTTTGTGGCAAAGCTTCGTGAGGTCAGAGCTCTCACTACACGCGACACGTGAAATCATGGAATTTAAACAATAATTTTTACAATATCTTTTTTATTGAAACTTGGGGAAAAAATTTCAAAAGCATAACAAGGCGGCGAAGTCTAGAGTTGCGTTGGTAATTTTTGGACAAAGCTACGTGCATTCAAATCGAGGCTTCTCCACCTGAGCAGTTGCTTGAATCGGGTGAAAAAGACGGGGGATCTCTAAAAGGGGTGGGGCAAAGAAGAGACGCTTCCCAGGCGCCACACTCCCGCTCCACCATCGTTATAGACTGGTGCTATCATTATTAATCATGAGGCAGGTAAAATGGCAAATTCCTCTAGATGACGCGAGATGCAGATTTGCGGAGTTATCTTGTCTCTATGTTGAGCATTTTAAAATTTTAAAATGTCTCTTTCTCTCGCCATAGGCGGTCCCGCCTTAATTTGATAGCCGTGCTCAGAATAACTTCTGACACACCTGTTATGAACTGCAATACTTGATTAATTAAAGCAAGATTTAGGCTCTTAACTTTTTGACTTCGGTGGACCCCTACTGAATCATGAATCGAATATGAGGACCCCCAACAGTGAATCGTTACTGGAATCTGGGGACCCCGGCATAAGCAATTTCTATAGTTTGAAATTCAAAAATACAGAAACAAGTTTACATCAAACAAATGCACAAATGTTGGACAATTTTATATAATTCACAAACAAATAAACAAAAAGAAAACATTTAATTGGAAGGTTGGAGCTTTCCTAAATTTGTTTTATGTTCTAAAAAACAAAGTGATATGCTAAACTCTAGCATATAATTTTGCCTTTTTTTTACTCCTAATCCATGCTACATTTTTGTCAGTGCTTTAATTAAGGCCACCCACTGTCCATACTATATTCAGTTTGCTCTACTTGGCATTACTCTCACAAATCGAGCTAAGGATACCAAATTAATTTTCAGCCTTCAATTTCAAATTCACTTTTATAGAAACTTTTAGAATTTTTAGTTTTACATAGTTTTACAGTTTCTTTCTTTATGTACACTTTATCAATCTTCTAATATTATTTACTTTTCTATATATCCACAGACCCCCTGAGTAAGTGTTGTGGACCACTGGGGGCCTATGGCCATAGGTAAAGAACTGTTGATTTAACTTATTTAGCATAACATTGTTCCTGCGTCTAAGAACTTCTTTCTGAAATATCACTACTATCAATATTAAATGATAATCTGTTGCGATATTCATTAACTGGCCTCAAAAAATCTAGATCACACACTGAAAATGAAATCAGATTTTCAGGTTCTCCGAACTTACAATAGAGGCAAATCTCACATTTCCACACCTGCCCAGCCACATATAGTAAATTCAAGTAGTTTATTATTGTCCTAAACTTGTGTTAATCAGTACTGTAATCAGGAGTGCTGGGGGCTCCGCTGGTACATGCTTCTATATGGTGCTAGATGAATCAGTGAATCTATAATTGAGCTTATGTTGAAAATCATGCCAGGGGTGTTTTCTGTAGCTGTTGCCTTTTTTTTGGGGGGGGGGGGAGGAGTCATAAAGAACTAGAAATAATACTTTCATTAAGCAGTTGTTAAGTCAGAGAAAATGTACTCTTTTGTATATATCTATATACATAAATATATATGCAAATACTAGGTAAAAGCCAGATTGTAAAACAGTGTTATTTAGACTTATTTTAACTTGTTGCCACATAGCAGATGGTGCTGCATATTGAAGCATATTTGAAGAGCTGTTCATGAGTCTTAATACAAGAATAGCAGGTTTGCAATGCGTTGGTAGAGTTCGAGGGCGAGTCCTGTTTGGAACAACAGGGGAGCTGTGGAAAGAGGAAAGAATATATATATCTATATATCTATATATATATAGACAGATATATATAGTTATAGTTAGGACATAGTTTCTATATAAAATATGTTTTTTTACTTGCCTGTATCTTTGGAGCCGCTTAACAAATCTTCATGAAACTTTCCAAAACGTTTGCCAGTCACGTCAGCTGCTTGTCTGGGTTTCGGGGCGATCCTTCAGGGTTGGGCAAGAAAAAGAGGTGGTCCCAAAACACTTTTCCCCCCATTCATTTTTCCATAGGGATTTTGAACAGCGATAGCACCGAAACTACTGGTCCGAATTACACCAAATTTGGCAGTAAGGTAGGTCCTGGTCCAGAAAGCAATCTTTTTGTGTTTTGCTGAGAATCTGTTCATTGTTTTCTTTGGTAATTACTAGGCGGAATAAATTGTATATATAGGGATGAAGATCTGTATCGCATCCGCCTCGGACCACTGCGAATCTGCGAGCCACACGGAGGAATGTGATCGGCTGGGTGCAAGCTTTTCAGAAAGTTGCGCCGCCATTTCATCGACTGGCAACAGTCCTAGGGGATGGATTTTCTTTGTGAAATGTGTAGTAGGGGTCAGGATGGAGGTACTCTGACCCCATGGGGATAATGTATGGGTTTGTGAGGGATGAATTATGAGTTTAAAAAGGTTAAAACTGCCTTTTTTTGGTGATCCCTGATCTGGGACTCTGTTGTGGTGCCAAGCACGGCCCCCTGCGTAATGTCACGAAGGAGTCACGAACCCTGCTGATGAAAGAAAAATATATATATTTAAACACATACTGTCACACACATGCACACTGTCACACTCACTCACAGACCCACTCAAACACTCACACACCCACTTACAGCCACACTCAGAAACTCACACCAACTCAGACAGCCACTCATGCACCCACTCACAGGCCCACACACTCACTCAAAGACCCACTCAGACCCTCAGAGACCCACTCAGAACCTTACACAACCATTCACAGATCCACTGAGACACTGACACACCCACTCACAGACCCACTCAGAGGTTCACCCACCAACTCACAGATGCACTCAGACACTTACGCACCCACTCACATACCTACTCTAACCCTTATGCACACACAGATCTATTCAAACCCTCATGCACCCACTCAGAGACCGACTCAGGCCCTCACACACCCACTCATAGCCCTGCACACAAACACTGATGCGCCCACTAAAACACTGATGTATGCACTCTCACACCCAGACAGACACTATCATAGCCACTCTCAACCCCAGATACACTCTCTCACACCTATTACAGATTCTGAAAACAAAACAAAACAAAGGTTAAAGTGACGTGTTGAAATGAGATAAGAACTAATGTCGTCTAAAAAACGAAACACCAGTGAAGTTCCCTAGTTATAGATTAATGACCTAACTATAACTTATGCCCCATCATGCACTGCTCATAACCTCACATACTGCATTACTCATGGTATGTTAAATGACATTTATTTAATGGCGATTTATAGAGCACACTATCAATTCAAAGGGAGTCTGGTTGCATTTGTGTCACATGCTGAGGAAAAGCAGAAGTTGATTATTGGGAGAAGAGCCTGGTTTTAAGGGCTTTTCTGCACTGGAGGAGATGGTGGGTGACATGAATGTTCCGGGGACTTAGAGTTCTAAAGCTTGGCACAAAGCACGCTGAAAAAGGGACTGCCCTCTTGAATGAGTCTGAAGAGGAAAACGTCAAGCAGCTGTTTGGTGCTGAAAGCACGGGGGAGTGACTGGTATTTTAGGAACTTATGAGACATTTTGAAGGTAATGTCAGTGCAAATTGATTGATGTATTTTCAAAACGTTTTATTGAGGTTTATTGTTACATTGTTAAATTTTCACATCAGACAAACAAGCGTAACGGTCAAGAGGTGGATATATTTCACCTATTCTAGATGATCGTTCTACATAATAGTAAATGGGTGGCCAAGGGCCTAAGTGGCAAAGCGGAGTGCCAAGACCTTTTCAGGGTGGCTGTATGCATTGTGTGATCCGTATGGGCCAGAGGAGTGTCCATGGTAAGTTGTAACCAAGTTGTTGGGGAGATGTGAGTATAAACCTCTGTGCACTGTAGGGGAGGGGGCAACTAAATAGCAGCATGAGCAAAAATTGTGTTGATATTCGATTCCTCAAGGAAGGGGTGCATTCTTGTGCACCTGGTGCAGGTTAACACTCTCGGCTTCTCCCCACTGATGGACCACCTTATGCCAGAGTGTCACCACGGGGCTGGTCGACAGCATCAGAGCATATGTTGCAAGTCGGCATCATTGGAGTGACATCTGGGCATGTGAGATGTGCCTCCAGGAACATTAAGTTGAATTTAAGGGGCGTCAGATATGCACTATGGAGTACAGTGTATTTTATGTTTTTAAATCTTGCTTTGAGGAGACCTTGTGTGGGGACTCTAATGCAGTGTTCCACAAGGAGTCATGTAGTGGACGTGTGATGTCTTCCTCCCATATTGTTCTGAGGGATAATAAAGGTGCCCCTATGTGCTCCCTGATAGCCTTGTAGAGCCATGTGACTAAGTGGCACCCAGTGCCCATGGTATATAACGTTTGTATGAATGCATGATACATGCCTAGAAAAATAAAATTCTTTTGTTGACAGGAAGTCAGTGCAGGGACTTTCAATGGAAGGAGACGGAATCAAACTTTCTTTGATGAAGAATATTTTTGATAAGGGCATTTTGGATTTTTTTAAGTCTGGCAAATAAGGACTTGGGAATGCCCAGATATACCACATTGTCATAATCGAGTTTTGAGTGCACAAATATGTTAGCAGCCATGATTGTATGTGCGAAGGACAGAAAGGGCATAATTTTCCTTAGAAGCTGAACTGGGAGATCTGGGCATTTAGATCCAATTTATGGTCAAGCAAGATGCCAAGATTTCAGACTTTAGCGAAAGGTTGGACGGAGGGTATATTGGGGTGGAGGACTGCCACAGAGTTTTGTGACATGAAGAATTGTCCCAGAGATTGGTTTTGTGAAAAATTAGGGAGCATTTTCTGACTTGTATTGGTTGATTCTGAGGTGATTAACACCCATCAATCCACCCAATGGAGTCACACATAGCTCAAAACAAACAGCAATCAAGACAAACTTCACCCTCACAAACATAATATTTCATTCAACAATCAAAAAAGCTAAAAAAAAAGGTACTATTCAGGCAGAATTCAAAATGCTAAATGCACAAATGAAGAATTAAAAAAAATTCTCAATGAGTTTCGTAAACCTAAGTGCATAGAAGGAACTGATCCCATGACTCAAGAATTTACTAACAAACTGACAAATCATTACAAAACCAAAGCAGACACGTTGGACTTCTATTTGAAACAAAGGAAAACCACCAGCACCAACCTATTTCTAACAACCCCCCCCCGAGAGCAGGATAGCCCAGCCTCCTTCCAACAGCTATCACAAAATAAATTTATGGATGTGGTCAAAGCAAGCAGGCCAGCCGACTGCCCTTCCGACCCTTGCCCACTACAAATCTTCAGGAATATTCTTTTAACTATCTCTGCTGCCATACCAGTAAGAAAAATCCTAAGTTATTCTTTCTCTACATGAATCTTCCAAGAACACTTAAAAAGGTATACATATGTCCATTCATTAAAAAAAAAAAACCTGGACCCACATGACATAAACACCTACAGACCAATTACAAACCTTTCTTGAGAAACCTGACAGAAAGAGCAGCATTCGTCCAGATGTCACAATTCATTAAAGGTAACTTCATAATTTAAGTCTTTGAACCAGTATTCCATCCAGGAAGAGGCACAGAATCTACCCTGATTGCCGCCTGGGATGACCTTAAAAACACAGTAGACCTGAACAAGGTTACTGCACTACATCTCTTGGATCTTTCAGCTGCCTTAAACACTGTTGACCCTAACACTCTAATCTAAAGACTCTATTAAGCCAGCATAGAGAGGACTTTTCTTGACTGGATCATATCCTACCTTCAAAACAGGTCAAATGGCATCTACACTCCCCCTTTCACATCTAAACCATACTTCACAAAAGCAGGAGTCCCTCAAGGCTCTATCATCTTATCTCTGCTTTTCCACATCTACATGAATTAATTAATGGCAATGATCAATTAATTTTAGCTCATGTGATATAACTACGCAGATGACACACAAATATGTCTCGACCTGGAAAGCACAAAAGACACTTGAAACTCAAAAAACTTCAGTTGCCTCAAAGCCATTAATCAGGAGATGACATGGAGCGACCTCAAATGGAATGCATCCAAAACTGAAATACTCATAGAAAAATTACGACCCACTCTGTGCTTGGCCTTGTGATCTGGGACCCTCTCCTGAAGTGTTTAAGGACATGAAAACCTTGGAATTATCCATGAATGCCCAGTGTGGACAAGTTAGCAAGATCAAGCTTCAATTCATATCTTCCCCCACCTACGATTTTCACACAAGGTTCAAGCTACTATCTCGCTTGTACTGTCTAAACTTAATTGTGCTAGTGGCCTCTACCATGGGTCATCTTTATCAACTATGAAAAAACAAACAAAAAATTCAGAACTCTGCTGAAGACTAGTCCTAAATGTAAAGCAATAAGCCCACATCTCCCCTGCATTGAGGGCCCTACACAGGTTACCTATTTACAGAAGATCCACCTTCAAGATCCTTAGTATCACCCACAAAGCAATACATGGAACAGGGCCACTTTTTTTATCAGGAATAGAATCACAAATTACAAACAAAGCAACAAAGGAATCTTCACTGAAGATTGGCACCTTGGCTCAAAGTCTTGAGCCATGCACAGTGGGAGGCTGGCTGTGTGGAGTGTCATTCGGCCAGGTCCTGTACCCAACTCATCTACAGGCACCAGACTCCCCATTTTGCACAGCCGATCTGGTCTCTGGCTAGACCCTGTACCTAACTCCTCTGAGGGTGCCCCAGCGACCCGCTGTGCACAGCCTTCGCTCATGCCCAGCAGTGAATTGATCCTATGGCCAATCCCCAAAAGGTGGCAACCCCCAACTGTCAATGGCCTATGGCGTTTACAGCCCACATGCACAGGATCTAGCTTTCCCACAGAGAATAGATTTTGGATCCTGTATACTGATCACAGTATACCTATATGTTTATCTACGTTTTCACATATATTACATTAATATCATCTGTTGACCATTTACATTGATGGAGATTAGTGAGGTGTGACCTTTTTTGATATTTATACAACACTGGGGCACCCCTTTTTTTTCTTGGTTGTCATCATCTCACCCCATGACAGTGTACGGGGTGATCGTATGTTGTATGGGGTGTTCGTATATTGTCACATATGATGCTTTGTTATTTTGCTTTCTTACCATGGATCCTACATGTACATTTTGCTCGTTACTCATCCCACATGCAAGGTGCCTTCTTGTTATATGTGTAAGTTACATGTTATTCATGCCATAGTACCCTTTACATTGCCTATTGTCTCCAGCTGACTTTACCAAGAAGAAACCTTTGGGAGTTCAATTACTCGTACACATTGCATTAGCTACCACATATTATGCTGTGTTCTACTGTATAAGGAATAAATATGTTTATGTACCTGTTTGATCATTTTCATACACATACAGGGCTACTTTTGGGTGGTGCGACCGCACCGGGCGCTGACCTCAGGGGGGCACTGCGTTTAGCAATAAATTCCCACACATGAGATTTAAAAGCACCTGCTGAAAAGTTCCTTGTGTGTTTAGCCTTCAAGAAAGAATTAAAATATCAAGATACCTCTTGTGATTAATGGTCCTGCTAGAGAGAGAGATGGGAGTTTTGGCTAGTGGCAGCTTTGACTCAACATAAAGTAGCATAGAGGGTTAATATGCCTGCTGCAAATAACAGAACTATGGGGCATATTTAAGAAAAGTGGCGCTGCACAAAGTGCAGCGCCACTTTTCCTGCACCCCTTAGTGCCCCCTAACGCCACCATGTGTACGTCATATTTAAAATACGACACACCATGGCAGTAGTTAAGGGAATAGTGTCAGAATTTTTTACGCTAGTCCGGCGCTTTGCAGGATTAGCATAAAAAATGTTGACACTAATCTTGCAAAGCATCCAGAGGCCCATTGTAACCAATGGAAGCCTTCTTTTAATGCCTGCTCTGAGGTGGCGTTAAAAGTCCCGGAAAAAAATGAAGCAAAGAAATGTGACAGATTTGTTTGCGTCATTGTTTTTGGCCCCCCCTAACGGGGATCTCCCCTTTGCATATATTATGCCTGATGCAGGCATAATGCAGCGCAAAGGGTTACAAAGTAGCAAAATGCATGCATTGCGAATATGGTGCAGTGTTTTTGGCCTTCTAATGCCACATTAGTGTGAAAAATGACATTAATGTGGAGTTAAAATGGCACTAGGGGCTCTTAAATATGCCTCTATGGCAGTGCTTAATTTGTGCTTGTTGTTTCCGGTGCAGAGCACCACACTTATTTTTGAGGACCAGTGCTTATTTTTCTGCCTCAAGCATTTACTGCGAGAAAAAGACACATATGGGAAAGGACGGAGGAAGAGACAAATGAAAAAGTGCCACAATGGGAAAAAGCTGAAATTCGCAAGAGTGAGGTGAAGGGTCAGGGAGTGCCTGTAAATGGATTGAAGAGGCCTGAGATGGCTTTAGGATTATGCTGCCTCTGTCTTCCGTGTTCACATATTTAATTGCAGCAGCCGCATGTTTAAGAGGAGGGCTTTGGGTACCGGCACCTTTTCATTTACAAATTAAGCACTGCTGCATGGGGCATATTTGAAAAAAGTGGCACTGCACACAGTGCTGCACCTCTTTTCTTGCGTCCCCTAGCGCCCCCCCCTAATGCCACCATGTGTGCGTCATATTTAAAATACGGTGCATCATGGCGGTAGTTAGGGGACTAGCATCAGAATTTTTTATGCTAGGCCGTCACTTTGAAGGATTAGCATCAAACATGTTGACGCTAATCCTGCAAAGCACCCAGAGGCCTATTGTAACCAATGGAAGCCTCCTTTTAATGCCTGCTGTGAGCAAGCATTAAAAGTGCTAGAAAAAAATGATGCAAAGAAATCTGTCAGATTTCTTTGTGCCACGTTTTTCGCCCCCTAACAGGGGGATGCCCCCTCTGCATGCATTATGCCTGGCACAGGCATAATGTAGCAGAAAGGGTTACAAAATGGCGCAATGCATGCAGTGCGCCACTTTGTAAATATAGCGCAGCATTTTTGGCCTTCTAACGCCACATTAACATAAAAGATATATGCTAATGTGGCGTTAGAATGGTGATACGGGCTATTAAATATGACCCTATGGCGCATATTTGAAAAAGTGGCGCTGCACACAGTGCTGCCCCACTTTTCTTGCGCCCCTTAGCGCTCCCCTAACGCCACCATGTGTGCACTGTATTTAAATTCCAGCGCAACATGGCAGTAGTTAGGGGACTAGTGCAGAATTTTTTATGCTGGTCCGGCGCTTTGCAGGATTAGTGTAAAAAAATGTAGATGCTAATCCTGCAAAGCACCCAGAGGCCCACTGTAACCAAAAGAAGCCTCCTTTTAATGCCTGCTCTGAGCAGGCGTTAAAAGTGCTGGAAAAAATTGACACAAAGAAATCTGTCAGATTTCTATGCGCCCTTACCTCCCCCCAACGGGGGAATGCCACCTTTGAATACATTATGCCTGACGCAGGCACTATGTAGCGCAAAGGGATACAAAGTGGCGCAATTCATGCATTGCGCCACTTTGTAAATATGGCACACCTTTTTTGGCCTTCTAACGCAACATTAGCATAAAAAAATGACGCTAATGTGGCGTTAGAATGGCTCTAGGGGCTCTTAAATATGACCCTATATTTTATCGCTAGCTGAGTGGATTAGTAAAGCCAGCGTTTACAAGTGCTTTAAAACACATAAACGTATGTGAAAGGGGAACGACGGAGAGATGAAGGGCACATTTCCCGGGTGGTAGTGAGTGAAACCGAGGAGGTCATGGGATGGGGGGGCGCCAAAATAAACTGTCGCACAGGGCGCCACCAGTCCTTAAACCAGCCCTGTACACATATATTTGAAATATTATAACAATATGTAACTGTGTATTGGACGCACTCCCGGGTGGCAATGATCTTGAGTTGAATTCAGTTTGATGCACTAGTTCTCATTTTTTGTCGTCACTGTGCAGTCATAGCTAAGATCTAGTCAACACAGGAAATTGATTGTGTTGTTTTGGTAAGAACTTTGCAGATGCTTGATGAATCTTTAAGAAACTTTTCAAAATAAAGTTCATCCACCTTAGCTCCTTCCTGGAAAGTTTTGGGGTGATCCATCAATCGGAGAGCGAGAAAAAGGCAAGGGGTGGAGTGGGGGTGGGCTGCTCAAAAAGTGATTTCCACATGCAATTTCCATAGCGAATTTTGAATAGTGCTACAACCAAAAACAGCTGAACATAATTGCACCAAATCTGGCAGAACGCTAGATACTTACCCAAAAAGTGGGCTTTCTGTCATTAGGCATAAATCTGTGTGGTACCTTTTGAGAAATTAAGGTCAGAAGTTTATAGATTTCTGGCCGGGGTGGGTTTGTGGGATTCCTGAGGGAGTGAAGAAAAAAACCAATCTGATTGGCCCAGGGCGTTTTTTGCCTTATGTTGTGCTATTTAATCCCATACAACCGGTGCTGATAAATGAAGATTACTCTGGAAACATGGGAGTGGGATAGGCAGTGCTTAACGTGAGCTGGTGGTTGCCAGAGGCGGGCACCAGCACTCGTTTCTGGGGACTGGCACTTATTTTTCTGCATTGGACATTTCCTAAGAGCAAAGGAGGGAAAAACAAACAAAGCAGAACGATGGAGGAAGGGAAAAGACAGAAAAATTGGCACAAAGGGGAGGAGGAACCTGCAATAGAAAGGCAAAGGAGGCAGGGAGTGCCTGGTGGAGGATTAAAGAGGCATGAACCCGATTTAGGACTACCAGCCTTGATATTCGGCGGGCCAACATTTAAATACACTGGCCGCAGGTTTCTGAGCAGAGCTTTGGATCCAGCACTCATTATTTGACAAATTAAGCACTAGGGATAGGGTAATTCCAGAGGAACACCAGGAGCAGAAGTAGGTTCCTCCCTGCCCAATCAAGAAAGCGCAGAAAACGAGATTTTCCTCTACGCTGCCGACAATAAGACTTGGAATAAAAACAATAATGAGTTACCAGTGGAAAAAACTGACGAGCAGTTTAAAAAACTCCAAGAGATGGAAATGCTGGTACTAAATGTCAATGTGCTAATTTTTTTGGGACTGACAAACCACTGACTATATAAACACTGTCGAAAGGTTGTAGGATTGTCTTATTTGATGATCTGACAGTTGTCCAATGGTTCCAAAAGGTATGAGGAAAGTCAGAAGAATGTTCACACTCATAAGGCAAATGTTCAACAGCGTCAAAACGGGGGATGTGTGATCACTGCAAAAGTCATTGACGAATCCCCACTTGAGTAGCAATGCAGAAACAACACGTTGTCCCACTCTGCGCCACGGTGCACCATTTAATGTGTGTGCCACAAGCAGATCGGGACGGTGAGCAGCTTCACATCAACTATGCTGTTACCAGCGCAAAGGCAATCCTTTTCCTGCGCTGAATACAGTGCATCAGTGAAAGGCAGAGTGGCTGTTATAAGCTGCTGGTTTGCCTTTCGCTGGAGGAGGCGCCCCATCCTCTGTTTCGAATAGGAGCGCAGAGATCCCAGGGGGTGAGTTAAAGTGGTTGACTTCACCTGCCTTGAATGAGGATTTCTGGAGGTTCACCAGGATTCCTGCACACTCCCACAAAGGGTACACTGTGAGCCACCTCTATGTGGCACGGGTTCAAATGCAAAGGATTCCCAGAGGGCCACACTCTCAAATGATGCTCCACAGATATATTGTCTGGTACATTTAGCACCAGTGCAATCCATATGACAGAATAGGCCATGCGAGCATCTGCCGCACCGTCTATAATACCGAATTACCCCGGATCACACAAGCGGGGGCAAAGGTCTGTTGTGCCCCTGGGATATTATCTATAATTACAGCTCCTGCAGTGCAGTGGACACTTTGGAGACCACATTGCCAAATATTTAAAAAAAAATACAGACAATCTCGAGTGATGCTTGCACACCAGGGGAACAATTCACATTTGTCAGGTGTATCACTGCTTTTTTTTCATGTTATCATGGGCATAATAAACACACCAGAAGGAAGTGGAGGTAATGCAGGAACGTTAGGTGCTGCAAATGCTGGAAAGCTAAACTTTTTTTAATTGGTACTGACCTGCGAGGGCCCGTCCTACTCTTCAGAAGCAGCCTTCTTCCATCTGGATTGCAAAATAAAAAAAAAGGTTCCTCCTGCCATGCGGGCCCTACCCTTCCCCAGCAGAGTTACATTAAAAAGAAATGATTGATCAGAGTCATAGAGATGGGTATATGAATGTGCATCCTTCGCTTGACATGAATGGACAATCTTTGATTATCAGAAGGAGAGAGATAGAGGTATACCATCACACAGTCCCCAAACAATGTTATGTAATGTTATATTGTTTCATATAACGCACTAATCACCAGAGAGGGTATCCAGGCGCTTGGGCATGTGTGTAGTTTTGTGGTCGCCAAGGTGCTTATATGAAGAGCCAGGTCTTCATCTTCTTGCGGAACTCAAGCAGTGAGGAGGAGGCTTTGGTGTGTAGAGGGAGGTCGTTCCATGTCTTGGGTGCGGTGTAAGAGAATGAGCGACCTCCAGTTTTGATTTTGCTGATGCAGGGAAGGTGTGCGAGTGACAGTGAGGCAGAGTGTCTGGTAGGTTGGTGAAGTGTATGCGGCTGTTCAGGTATTCTGGTCCTGTGTTGTGTAGGGCTTTGTGTGTGTGTGTGAGAAGTTTGAATGGGCTGCGCTTGTAAATGGGGAGCCAGTGAAGCTCCCTAAGGGGTAGTGTAGTGTGGGTGCGGTGCGAAAGGTCTTGCAACGGTGTTCTGGATTTTACGGAGCCTATGTAGGAGTTGTAATTCACCAAAAGACTATAAAAAGGTGTGATGGTAGTCAATGCTTGGCTAAATTAGGGCTCACAGTCAATCAATGATATGAGTCAGGTGCACCTCGTTGCTTTTGCTCTTGAGGGCCCAAACAATTTAGATGTGCTAATATAGCCTGAATAAGGAAGACTCAAAGTGGGATGAGGTTGCTTAGGAGGAAGCATGCCACAACAAGTGGGTGAGGCTTTCTCATTCAGACTGCACTGGGACAGCTATACTGATTGAGCCCTAAAGAGCAAAAGCAACTAGGTGTACCTGACTCATATCATTGATTGACTGCAAGCCCTAATTTGGCCATGCAGTCGCTGCTATTACACCCTTTTTGTGGTCTTCTTGATAATCTTTGGCCCATCCCAACATCCATGACCTATCCAAATGTGCAAAAACCTGAGTGTCTTTTATGTGCACAGCACACACATCATAAGAATGTGTTCAACAATAGGTACCCTGTCAATCAGACACCAAGATAATTAATGTTGTTTATGTTAAAAATAAATGTGACTCCCTACACTAGAGCCCCAGCATCTTTACTGCATACTTGTGACTGAAGAGGCAAGCATGTGCACCCAATAAACCGATAAGGGGTGAGCTTGCAGCAGAGGGGACAGTTCCTGCGTGGACCACCAGGGAGTTGAACTGTACCCTGTATAACACTGCCTACAGGTCATGAAGCCTCACTGCAGTCTCCCCCACCACAACTCCTTACCTTGCTTCAAACACGTGACACCGCAACCTTCTCGATGAGTCAGTCTGGAGAATTTCGATCTGCAGGTGGATTTCTCCCTGCACCTCCTCGTCGGGATCAATCTCTGCCAGATTCAGCCAGCCACTGAAACCTGCCCAGATAAAGAAAGAGGCCTGATTATACCTCACCTGCTCACTGCACTCTCTTGTCCTCTCTTGGTCCCGCATTGCCGTGAAAACAGCAGCCGCAGGCACTGAATAGGTAGAAGGCAACAAGCATGGCACCCTCTGGGTGGGTGAGGGCTTTTGTCTCACAGAATTTTCATTTTTCATGTTTAACACATCAGTAATAGAACAGACATATTCTCTTTACATTTCATTGTCCCCAGAGTACTTCTTGGTATATGGGTCTCGTCCCTGGCCATTAGTGGCTTTGTTCCATTCTATGCAGGTTTTAGGCTGTGGGGACTGGCCCCCTCAGCCGGGGGGCTATCCCCACCTGTTCAGGCTGCCAATGCTCTGTAAACGCTCTTGGTTCAAGGTCTTTCCTCTTTAACCCTTCTGTACTGCCTTGCTAGAAGTACTTAACCATTCACTACCCCTATCTGGTCGAAAGAGGAATCAGTTTAATTACAAAGGTGTATGTGAGTTTCCAAATTTTGTGTATCATAATTTGTATGTGTGTCTCATTATTACTAACGAATGAGTTTACCTTATGGGGTATTGTCTTTATCTTGTACACTGAGCTGTGATTTTGCCAGTACTGAAAGGGATACTATGAAGAATGGGCTGCCTTTTGTCAGCATTACTGGAGGAGGGGTTTTGCATACATTTGTGAGTAGGACAAGAGTTTTCAAGATTTTTATTAGCACATGCCAGCTAATTACTGTTTAGTAAATAAAATTCAGGAATAAAACACTACACGTGTTAAAAAGGGAAAATCCCATGCAAGTAGTCCCTTGGGACTGGATAAGAAAGGAAATATACTGCAAACTGAACAGGTACTCTAGCAGAAAAATAATACAAACAAGACACGATGGTGCCTGGAACATGGGTACCAGACCATTTGCAGGAGGATATCATTCATGTTGGCTGTTTGTGACGTGAGTGATCTGTGGTAAGACTAAGGGGAGTGGATAACACGGAAACACACAGTCCGCATGCTCAAGATTGGGATAGAGTTCATGCTTGGGAAGAAATGCGGTGGCCCTCCAGTGCAGAACACTGGGAATGGAGGGCTGGTGAGGATGCCTGAAGGCTAATGGCCATAGGAAGCCATGTGAAGGTTAAGGTTGTTCTATTTGATTGGAACCTACATAGCAGTAGTGGAGCTAAGCAATGGATACTGTGTTGTTGGTTTCATTTTTGTCTGCACAAGTGTTTCCGAGCAGAGGTCTGACTGTGTTTTCTTTGAGTCTATTTAACTGGAATTATATCCCTTTTTTTTACGAGAGCCCGCGTGCAGTGCTTTTATTATGTCTGGGTCCCCAGGCTAGTGAAATAGTGTCCCTTTTCAGTAAGCCGATCTCTTACTGCAAAGTGAAGGGTGATGGTCAGTAATCGTCCTCCACGTGGCGTTATAGAGTTCAGTACCCAACTTGGGTTACAGTTTACATGTGAGATAAAGTGCCCCCTTCTGTGCGATATAAGGACACTTTAAGTCATCAAAGAGTACCATCACCATATGGACGAACAAACGCCAAAGGCTGAGTTCCTTTATAACGTGATGGAACTCTGAGTGGACATGCGATATCATTTAGTACAGCAGTGAGCATTTTATTCCTTATAATACATGGTCATAGCATCATATTTCCTACAAACTGCTTAAATCCTTTATGTCTTGCTCTTTCAAATAAAAGAGCTAGTATGGGTGCACCTGTGAAGTGCGAAATTAAACACACTAAAAAGCATTTAGTAACTTGTTCAAAAAAAGATGTTAGGTTCAGATTAACATAAATCAGAATAAATAAATGCTGCAACTCAGAATGTGTAGAAATATGCGGAGAGATTGTATCTTTCCTGTAATGACCTATTGTGTGCCTAAAATATACATGCTGCAATAAATATCGTTCCTGCTGATCACCCTACGCTCTGTGGCCTTCCCTCCACCTTGACTACTGGCTTTGGCAGCAGTTATTGCGACTTAACAACTCAGCTGAAACAGCGTATTACAGTTAAACATTATGACATTTCCTCATTACAGAGGACTAGAGATGTCACAATTAGACAGTAATAAGGACATTAGAGCTGGACTTAATACAGGGAGTGCAGCCCCCAAAGTATTAGAATCCAACAACGTTTTCCAATAAATGAAAACTGAAACGTGATGATGCAAGCCTAATAGCTTTGAAAAAGCACAGTGGAATGAAAACAACACTTGTAGCTGTGGAGTACATAGTATGTAGAGTATGTTTTTAAACGGAGATTTTGCATTTGAACATGGTATTTCCGTGGATCTCAGTCAGTAGTTTCACCACCAGTAAACCCTGCAACGTTATCAGAATACTGTTGATTCCTGTATTTATATATCCATAGGCACCTGGATGACTCTCTCCTCCTCCTGTAGGAGCCAACATGAAATAGGCTCATACTTTCACTGCAACCACTCAACTGCGTTAAATGCCAGATTTGCTTAAGCAATAGATCAAGCTGAAATATAGGTGTGCTATTTTTGGTCCTCGGGCAGGCTGAAAACAAGCTGCAAGGAGAGAAGGCGTTCAGCACAGAATGTGGTTTCATTGCTTCTCCTGTCATTTCTGAAGGCCGTAGGAGTATTTCTAGATCCATGCGTCCGGTTCGTGTTCAACGTGCCATAACTTTTACTTGTGGCATAATGAAATAATATTTGTACACATTTTCATTTGCCTTAACAGGTATAAAAATGTGATTGAATTATTTCATTTGCACCCCTGTAAGTGGTGAAGAAGCCCTAGGGGTTAAATGTGATGAGGGCCCTTGGGTCTTTATGTTCTATATGCACCCTGTAGGTCCATAAAACACTTGGCGTCCAGAACATGTGATGAGTGGATTTTAAGAGATGAGGTAAAAGCCTCACTGACAGAGAGTTCAGAAGACATTTTTTGCTTTCTTGCCGAAGCAAAAGGGGGCCTTTCTGCAAGAGTCCAGTGTCACCTGACTCCTCCTGGCTCCCCTGGTGGGAAATTAGCATTTTTCCTAGACTGTGGACAAAGGGCCATGGAAGCTGGCAACCTTGACAGGATGGCCTGGGAGTCTGCGCCAAGCTCCTTCCCCAGCTTCAAAGGATGTCTACTTTATCACTAGCAGATGAAGCTCACACCTAGGCCTGCATCCCCTTTGGCTTTCTAGTCAGGCTGGCACCAAACCCAGTGGGGTAGAGGAACTGACCAGAAGTTTTTTTTAAGGGGTGGACAGAGGCTTGCCCTCCAACCATAGGCTGGCACTGGGCATAAACGTGGACCCCATAGACCTTTCCTCAGAAAACTGCTGGACCTGCAGAGAATTAGAAGGACTGGCCTGCTGTCTGACAAACCTGATGCAAGACTGAACCTGTTTGCCTTGAATTCTGGACCACAGAAGAGACTCCAATTGTCAGTTGGCTGATCTCCCATTGAGCTACAGGGCTACATCAAGCTTCCAGAGGCCTCTCTCTCTGCTACTGCCCAGCTGACCAGTAACAAATGGACCTGCCCTGGAGCCTGCTGCTGGCTTCAGTTAGAGTAAGTCCTAGCCCTCCAAGTGGTGTACCCAGGTCCTGGACCCCTGGGGACTAAATGACTTTTGTAGTTCCGCCTGACAAAAAATTTGAATTATTATTTAAGGTGGGTTCTCACTCCTCTCAACTAATACGCCAATGTCTGACATAGAGTTAACTTCTCAAAAACATTTGTTTGAACGGCAATTTGGTTGAATACTTTTGCACAAAAAAAAATAACCAATTCCTACCTAAATTAGGCTTCTGTTGAAGAACAAATGTGTGGAAAGCTTTTTTATTTAAAAAAAAAATTCTGGTTCTCCCCTTTGGTATTTTACTCTCTTCTCAAATTTATTATATGTACATTACTTTTCCTGTAACTCAAGAAAATTACTATAAAAACAGTCTCTGCTTTTTTTTTTTTTAAAGTTGTTGTTTTTTCGGCTGATTTATTTTACAAGGCAGAAAATCATCCTTTTCCACCATCACTTCAATCACTGATCTGGTAAATTCATTTCTCTAACTCCAGCATTAGTCAACTTGGCAGTTTGCGCTGATCTATGCAAAAGTGAGTGTTGGAGGTAACTTTGGATGACTATTCAAAAGGAATGATGGATTGCAAATGGGAGTGTTTCAAGTCAGAAAACATTTCAACTAAAACATTTTTTTCACTTCAAGTTTATTTCTCAAAAACTATTTTTAATAAAATGCCTAAAACAGTTTACCTGATAGTCTAACAGAGAGCCAAGGCTCTTAACTGAACTGGATTGTTCACAGCTGCGTCCTCAACTGTACATTGCAACGCCATAGAATTCTTCACTTTGACCTTTGTGCATGCAGCTAGTGCAGTAGACCTGAGTAGAGGAAGAATGGCACTTGGATGGCCTTATGACAAGGACTCTTGGAGTTGGAGTTCCTCTTTTGCCACCTAATTTTGGTTATGTGTTTACTGCTCCCTGAGTTCAAGTCTGTCCTAATAGCTTCATGTCATGTCATGAGTAATAAAGAATTATCACCTTTTGCCTCTGGACACTGACTCAATTCACATTTTCATATTTATACTTCCGACTTTTGCCCCGATCAGTAAAAGTGCAATTTAACCTGCAGGTGTTGCATGTGATACTGAGCTCTTGCACTTCGATGCATCTTAGAGGAAGAAAACGTTTCTTTTTGTTTTAGATATATTCAGCCTAGGAACATGGTAAGCATGGAAACATCCAGTATTCTTGTTGTAAACTACCTACCCCATCACAATCAATCAATCAATCACTTGTTAAGCGCGCTACTCACCCATTAGGGTCTCATGGCACGGGGGGAGGGTTGCTACTGCTTAAATAGCCAGGTCTTGAGTCGTTTTCTGAAAGTCAGGAGGTCCTGGGTCAGACGTAGGTTGACTGGGAGGGAGTTACAGGTTTTGGTGGTGAGGTGGGAGAGGGATCTAACGCCGGTTGTGGTACGGTGGATGCGGGGGGACGGTGGCGAGGGCGAGGTTGGTGGAGCAGAGCTGGCGGGTGGGAACATGGAAGCTGAGACGCTTGTTGAGGTATGCAGGGCCTGCTTCGTGGAGAGCTTTGTGAGAGTGGATGAGGAGTTTGAAGGTGATCCATCTTGGGTCCAGTCAGGCAGGTCTAATCAACCTTAAGCTCAACCCTGGGTAGCTGCGGCTGCGAGCAGTAAGGCTTAGCAAAGGAAAAATGTGTAAAGCATTTAACAGCATTAAACAAGAGAATAGGAACGTCCCATGACACGATAGGAATAAGACACCGATTTACAAAAAAATAGCAGATTTTTATATATTTTTAGAGAACTTAGGGCCATATGTACGAAAGCTTTTTCCCATAGACACAGAATGGGTAAAATCCTTTGGTGCATCTGGCCCTTAGTCATCAAAATCCACAAGAGGTTCCTGAGGTACAGATTTTAGAACCAATAGATAACTTTTGTATCAACTGCAAACATGCACTGGGCAACAAAAAGTTTGGAAACTTAAGACAGTTCCAGCCCGAGTTGGGCGACCAAGTCTGATAGGATAGAGGTCTAGGGGACCCAAAAGGATACTCTGGACAGTTACCTGGACACCAGAGTGTTTTTAGAATAAGATCCAAACTTTACATGATGACTACCACAAACGACAATGGAGTGGTTCTGATGGTGAGGGATGTAGGCTCAATGATGCTCAAAGAATGCACCTGATGTTGTGCGGTCGATGAGGGTTAGAATAGTGGAGCCCTCGATCCACAGGTGAGTGCGAGCGACTCTGTAGATGGATCTCAGGGTCCTACAAAGCCCTCTTTGTAGGGCTCCAAGGGCTGCCAATGCAGACCTTGCGTTTTTGCAACACAGCGGTCATAGTGTAAACCTTTGGTTGAGGTTGGTGTCCCTCTTTGGCAACAAATCCAATCACAACCAACACTCAAGCGACCACCAGACCCAGGTGCACCTTTTGGCTAATCCGAATTGTCCTTTGGGGTGCCTGGTAGCGGCAAAACGCCTGCGGTGGCACCCAGAGATGCTTCTTGGGCTCTTTCAGATTTTATGTCCCCAGATCCATTCTGGGGGGCCTGCCAACTGACCCTTGTAGTTTCTGCTTCAGACTGGGGCCGAGAACCAGCTTTTCCCTGAGCCAGGCACACAGAACAGGATCTAAACTCCGCTAGCCCAAAATGCAGCAGGTGCAGTCGCTTTGGCTTCGCTGCCTCTCAATGTGTGTTTCTAAATGGTGAAAAGTGGTCTTCTTCTCGTCCTTCTTCCAAGTCCAGCAAGTACTGAGGATCAATGTGCTGAGGTGCCATATTTATCCCAGGAACATGCTCTGAGTGGACCACACAGTCACTAGCCAATGAGATACTGGGTCCCTTTCTACCTAGTGATGAACGTCCTGTGATGTGTGGTATCTGGCTATCCCAAAATGCCACATTCTTGCCCCCTCTAAGATGGCACAATCCTTTATTGGTAGTGAAGAGCAAGGTAGCCCACAGTAGAGGTGTGGCCACCTGAGGGCAACATACCCATGGTAAAGCCAGTTTGGGGGTGAGTTTCCTCTCTCTGGCCCTGTCTCCATGCATTCACCAGGAACAAAGGACATCCTGCTCAGGGGTGTTGGGCCAGGCAGCCCGTCAAAGGCGGCTTCCGCTTTGAAGTTTGCCTTTGGGCTAACCCTCCCGCCCTCCCCATCTGAGTGCCCATCGGGGCAGAAGAGGTGACACCTCACTGCTGCAGCACTTCACTTTGTTCCTGGGTCTGGGAGTTGTTCACATTTCCCCAGGTGGTCAGAAACCTGTCTGAGTGTGTATGCCTTTGTGAGGCTGCTGGTCAAGCAGAGCACGGAGGGGCAACTTTCTAAAAGTTGCCCACTATTAATAGTGTCAATAATTTCGACCTAGACATCAGGTGTCACTTAATGCCACGACTAATTTGATACCTCACATAACTCAGTTTGGTAGTCCCAGTCAAAAGCTAGCCAGGTGAGGATGCCACGCGGTATCCCTATATTAATCAATAGAGCTACCATCTTTACCCACAGCAAAATGACAATTTGGAAGTGTTGCTGCCAAGACATATTGTAAACTTTTGTCTTACTTAGCACAATATTGCTCCCTGCCATAGGACTTGATAGGCCTTCCTTAGGGGAGACTCACATATAATGTTAAGGGGTAGGGTGGCCTTGCCACAGGTTTAAATGGCAAAGTTGAACTGGTAGTGCAAACACTGCCCTTCCAGTTCGCAGTGGCTGGCTAGGAGCCATTTTGTATGCTGTCACAAGATGGGGGACACAAACGGTGCTGCAATGCTGAGTTGACACTCTGCCTTACATGCCCTGGGTACAATATACTAGGGACTTATAAGTAAGCCGGGCCCTGCCAATTGGGTGTGTCCAATTTGACGTGCAATTTAAATGGGGGTAAAACACTGGCACTGACGTCTAGTTAGCAGGCCTCAGTGCACTCTCAGAGTTGAGAAACCTGCAGCATCAGTCCAAAAATGTGGGAGTGAACATGCAAAAAAGAGGTATTTCCTTACAATTACACTAATAGTTAATCGTATAGTATGATTCAATATTAGCAGAATAAAAGTCTGGCAAAAAACAAGGAGGGTGAAGCCCCGACCGATGCTCATAAGGACTGGCCATCTCTGTGTTCTTGCACATTACAGTAGGTACTTCGCGTTGCCACTAGCTGCTGCGTTACATGTGAGGTATACTTAGTACATTAATGGCCCTGGTGCTGACTTGCTTATCCCATATCAGTCAGAGCACAGCTGAAAGCTGGCCTGTTGTAGCAACATCCTTTGTTATGGGCAGGCAAGGCAATATGAGTGGCGCCATCTTTTGTGCCAATGTACAAGAACATCAGCGTTCAATAACTACTATATGAAAATTCCACTTACCTATGGTGAAACGAACCTAAAATCATAACAAACCCAGCAGTCCGAATGCCCAGTATACTACTATGTTGATAGAGCAGTGGTAGTTAATGTATGTGGTAGATGGTGAGCTCAAGGGGGTAGCGCATAATTTTTCGCTTGGGCGCGAAATGTCAAGAGGAGCTCTCCCCAGTCTAATGGGGGATATTTGTGGAGTCTTCTGTCCTCTTTGCACTGGAGAGACGCACTCTCAGCTTCTGCCCAGGATAGTACGGTACAGTGCCAAGCGCCGGATGGGTAGATGCTCCCATTGACATCTTATAGAGTGCCGCGTGAGCAGTAGGGCTTGGCCTAAAAACCATGAGGTGGCTTTGTTTGCCTTAGAGTGCCGAAGGAGGCCAGGGGCACATCCCTCCCATCTATGAAGATCGCTGCATCCCAAGAGCCAGTGTAGCTGATCGACCACTGATGTCCAGAACCCTTGTAAACTCGGGCATGTACAGAACATATGTAATACGTTAGCACAGGAAGAGTGACAATAGGACACCTTGAGTCCATCCCCAGGAAGGAGGAGTTGGTCTTCTCGCCACTGATTTTGCCATCTCTATGGCCCAGTGCTGCAAAGGCAGTTCCGGGGATCGCAGGGGGCAGGCCAGGGGCTGCAGCATCGACCCCTGCATGACCCCCATAATCATTAGTGTGGGTATGTTCGTACAAATGACAGGTTGGATTACTAAAGGAACTGGAGAGGACGTGGTTTTGCTAGGTTGCAGGATATGACCTTTAGGCTCTGATCTTTCAGATTAGGTGCGGACAATTTGCAGACATACAATAATAGAGATGAAGGCAAACACGAATGTGGCTTCCAAATTCCCGTAGGCTGTACTTAAAGACAGGAGAACGGCAGAGGATGGACATTAAGGATAGGGTTACTTACGGGGGAAACCAGTGGCGAAAAACCTTTTTTTAAGTCAAGGTAAAAATGTTCATGGAGGATCTGTAGAACAGGTGGTATTTTCCATCAGCCTGACTCGGGAGTCTCCATTCTTCCTACGTCTATGTATCTCTCTCTACTCCTTTGCATGCGTCGCTCGTAACATTCGCACTTGGGCCCCAGGGCTATATCCAGTGACTGGCAGATAAATAATGCACGGGCTTCCGCGCTCTCTGATGTTGTTTTCAACTTTGAATCCATATGATTGGATGTATGTGGCCTGAGCAGGCGCGTGGCACAGAGAAGCTTCGCCGCCATCACAGGTCGGGCTGCAGTGAAAGAAACCGAGCTGCCTAACCTTTTCCCTCGCCTCAGGAGCAAATGTGCTTTATGAACGGGACCGTCCTAGTAAATCCTGCACAGAGAGGCTGAAGCAAACTTTGCCGGGCTGCGGGAACAACCCTCATGTTTGTCAGTCAATGCAAATCCTGTTTCAAAAGGAAAACAGAAACATTATTCCCTGGGTTATACCTGCCAGGGTTCAATACATACCAGCTCTGATTTCGAGAAGCAAACTTTGCCTCAATGAGGACGACAATGTTCCTATCCACCTGCTGCAGGCCCAGTAGTACCAGTAAACGGCAGGCGTCCTGTTTCGTTTTTTCATTCTTCAGCTCTACAGAAACGTTCAACTTCGCAACTTCTCTGAATTATACATTAATTGTTAGTCTTACTTATTCATATTTTTTTATGACTTTTTCTCTCCGATTTTGCCCGTTTTTTCTCTTCTTTTTCTTTACCTTCTTTCTTCCTATTTAATGGACAAAATGCTTAACTTGTCTTAAATATTGCCCCACTCCATATTGCATGTAATTGAATTATGTTCATGGAATTCTTTTATTTATTCTGCCATGACATTGGCTTCTTATTCACAATTTTAGATCAGTGTTTGTGGTCTACCTATAGCCAACAATAGTTTCATTTTATTCGTACTTAACTAATAAAGACCTTTTGAACATAAAAAAGAAATGCCCAACTTAAATTTGATTTGTACTTTTTTTGCTCTGTCTTAGTCAGGGAGAGATGGTAACCTTCTAAATCTGTGTGTAAACTTCATACTTGTATAGCACACTACTCACCCGTTAGGGTCTCAAGGTACTGTACGCATACCGCTGTGGAACCCTTCCTGGCTTTTTCCCTGTGAGGTGCCCACTCCTGGGCAACCTCCAAGGTGAAGCCAGGCATCCCAGCGCTGTTGGGGTCCTTGTGGAGATTAAGCAAGCTATTGCCCAGAGTTACAGAGTGGGACCCATGAATTAGATTAGGCACCCATGCGAGAAACATCAGGTCCGAGGAAGTGGAGCCCAAGACCTGCCGAGGCAGGAATTGAACCCTGGTCCCGGGCCAGATTTCTGCATCAGGGTCTGCCGCTCTAATTATTGAGCCACACTTCTCCACTGTGAGTGTACAGGCTTTGCAACCTCGGATGGGTAAGAAAAAGTCTGATTGGACGATGCTGGATTCATCCATAAGACCCCCGGGTAAAACGCAGAGAGCTGGAGTAGGTGCCTTACTCCACCGGGCCACTGCTCGAGCCAACTTAGAGTTGGTCTTCATGTAGTGCCTAAACCCAAGCTGGATGCGTGCCAGACGAAGGGCAGTGATTACACAACAGGAAGGCAAGGGCAGGTCAATTGTAAATAGGTCTGGAGGTACCTGTGACCTGAACTAGGGGAAAAGGTTACTGGGAGTATTGTCCTGGTGAAGACCTTCAAGGCTAAGAAAGCAGGTGAGAGAGACAAGAATACACTTAAGCTAGAACACTTGAAACTGTTGGCAATGGGGGAGCACTAGAAAGGGGAGGCGGTGCTCAGAAGTGGTTGCTACGAGCTCCCTGTTACCAGATACACATTTCACACACTTTAAATAGGGTGGGCTGGGCGTTTGGAACTTTTTACTCAAGGTGGCTGGAGCAGGGCAGGAAGCGTAGCTTCCTGGCTGAGGATGGATGAGGTCATCGCACGGAGACCTGGTTGCTATCATGCCTAAGAGAAGTGTTCTACACCGCCTGCCCCTGGGCAATGGTCGAATTATGTTGTATGGCAACATTAATATATTACTTCACACCCCGGTGTGGCGCACCGAAGCAGATTTTTGAATGAGTATGAGACACTGTGATAACACTTACAGTTTGAGTGGAGAAAAGTTCCAGTTGCATCTATGTAAGTATCAATTAGTATTAGGGCCCGCCCATTCTAGGGTGACCAGACGTCCCAGATTTCCCCGGACAGTCACGGTTTTTAGAGGCGTGTCCCGGTGTCCCGGCGCTTCTCTTAATTTTAAACAAATGTCCCGGTTTTTGGGACAAAGGTCAAATTATTACATAAATGTCTCGGTTTTTGGGACAAAGGTCAAATTATCTAGGGAAGCATAGGTTAAAGGTATACTCTCCTTTAACAGATGCCTACAAAGTATGCAATAATTAAGTAATTTAGCTATTACTGTCAGGCAACACAGTCCCCTGTCTGCTCCCAGCAGAGATACAGAGTGGGGGTGGCAGAGTGAAGTGGGTGGGTGGGGGCGGGTTGGGGGTGCAGGGTAGGAGGTCAAGCCATAGCTTATTTTATATGTATAGTCTTGTAAATGTGTATGTGTTTTTATAGATATGTATCACATATATAGGCTCACATTCACAAAGCTACGCAAAAAAAACGGGACAGGCCAGATTTAAAAGTGAGTGTAAAGTCGTTAGTCATTCTTTTATGTCTGACCTGTCCCGTTTTTTGCTCCTCAAAATCTGGTAACCCTAGCCCATTCCCATGTCCTTTCCCCCGACACTAACACAGTCGGTTGAGAACGGCTGTGGCATACTTATGGACAGGCAAAGGAAAATTATGTCACTCAAGGGGAAAAGGTGCACCCCAGACCGCCAGACTCTATTCACTGCCTCAACTCCCAGGAATGGACCAGGTTCCCTCATGATGGGACAATGATAGATACACGGATTACTGCCTAGTATCCCAAGAAGACAGCACGAGTTTGACAAAGAGGTAACAACAAACTTAAGAAGTATTGGCAAAGACAACAGATATCGCTTTGGAATTTTTTTTTTAAGTTTTTCTTTTTGAAAACATATGCAATGGTCATTAAAAATTTTAAAATGTTAAAAAAACAAAAATGTTGCGATCTAATGGTGCTGAGCCAATGTTTGCAAGAAAAAGCGAAACATGAGCGATCACAACAATAAAGAAAAAACAATGATTACAGTACAAATTATACTGAAGATTGGCCAGCCAACCTTGACACTGAAATTGACTATTAATTAAGTGGCAGTGCATGTGCGCACACACACAGGGCACTCATTCACAATGAAGAGAGCTAATGACTGAAAAGGCTGATCTTTTGTCACATGTAGCATGATGTGGCGGGTGAATGCTAAGTGTGACACCTGAACAGGCCAACAGATGAAGAGGGCTGCCCAAAAGCCCCTGTGTGAGTATATCATGTGTTCAAGAAACTGAAACGCATCATGGTTCCTGCAGATGTACTTTAATAAACAAATGGCAAGCAGTTCTTCCCTGGCTCATTCTTCGAGAGATAGAAGCGAAGTTGGTACCTATTATTGGGCACCTGAGAGACCCACAAGTGAGCGGTGGTCTGAGACTTGAATCTCAGATTTTCACTATCTATCTATCTATCTATCTATCTATCTATCTATCTATCTATCTATCTATCTATCTATCTATCTATCTATCTGCCAGTGGTGAGTACCATTGTGTAGGTATAGTTAGGTGAGAGTTTCCATAGGTAAGACTTTTTTGTTTCTTCATTAACTCTGGCACTGACATTAAGTCAGTATTTTACTCAAAAATTTTGCATTTTGCTATCTGGGGTAAATCCATTCAGTGGTTTTCCAGAAGTTAGCATTTAAAAAGGTGATTGGGGTGGGCAGCAAGGGATTTATGCCAGTAACAATTTGGAGCTAGCTTGATTGTTGGTCCAGATATGCTCTGATTGGCCCAATATAAAATGGATGAGTGAACACTTTTTGGCTGATGGAGAATATGTTGTGACAGCCATTACAGGCCTCAGGTACTCAGTCTTTGAGTCCTGGAAAAAAATCAGTGGCCCATAAGGGACAAAGGTTGGCACATCCAGACTCACAGGGGCGAAAGGGGGCGCCCCACCTTAGGTAAAAGTTTAGGAAAAAAAATATTTAGGGTTGTGGGGCAGTGGTACCAGTGCTTGGAACTGTGGTACTGAGAATGACAACTGCTGTGGTATAGTGGGTGCTGGCTACTGTGGTACAGATAAAACATTTAAAAAAAACTATGAGAAGGGCCTGGTCACAAACAAGACCCTGTAGTCAATGGCCACTGTGCAGGCCATAGGCTGAGCGTATAGGAGTTGGCTGCTTGCAGTGGGTTAGGTGAATGGCAAACCCACCATTGCACAGGAGATAATAACTAACGTTTATAAAACAGTAAACTACTGAAATTTGCAACTTATAGTTTAGTAAACTAACTATAACATTTGCCTCCGTCATTCATTCCTTATGCTCTCACATCACTCATGACATGTTGGTGACATCACTGATATCTTCTCAGATTACTTCGTCCATGATACTACTGCTAGTCACATTACTCTATAAACCCTTACATCTTTAAAAAAAAGAAAGTTGTCAAGTAAAAGACCTACAGTCATATGCAGCACAGGGTTACTTTATGTACACGCATCAGTGCATAGAATGGTAGTACAAGCCCCGAAGGAAAGTGTGCATGTGTCTGTTTGAGGTTATATTGTACACCATTTACAAACCAGAAAAGTTTGTGGTATAAGTAGCACACCATGTTAAACAAGGTGAAGACTGAGCACTCCTGATGTGGATCGACGTGGCATGTTTCAGAATAGGTTATGAAGTAAAGTGAAATCATTTTGCAAAAATGTAGAAACATCTGTGAGAAAAGACAAAGCATCTGTTCACAATAGATTCTCCACAAGTGGCTGTCTGGACAAGTGCCCAAGTTAAATAGTTATAATACAGCGATATACACAAATGCTAAGTAATAGGGTTATTTATGAGGTGTAGATGGTTATTTCCAGAACCTCACTGACGATCCTGAAGAACTGCAGATTGTTCGATAATGTAGAACCTAGGGGTGTCCCATTAGAGGTGGTTTAACTCACACTGGGGCTGTAAGCATGGCTCTAAGATTATGTGCCATTGTGCTCATCTCAGGAATATGTGTAGTGTATTTCACCAAACTACTGAGGGTTGTCCGGGCCTGGCAGAAGGTGACTTATCAGTGGCAAATGTAAAGCTGTTAACCTTTTTACTGAAAAAATCAGGTAATGTAAAGTCTTTAAGAATTTGCTATACACACACACATATTTCTATTATCATTTTTTTTGCCAAATAGGATGGCAAGACAGCTAGCCCTTTCTTTAGGCCAAACCTAACAACAAAGCCTGTGAATCATGTGGCAATAAATTTAAATCTCCAAGCACAGTTTCACTCAATCCTCTAAGAAAGGCAACAGTGAACAAACAAACATAGTAATGAGGTTTGGGAAAACACAATAAATGGAGAACTGCTAAGTGGTCTGAGTCAAGCCCTAGATCGAGGTAGGAAAGGTAGAGTGAGGGGAGAAAAGGGCAAAAAACAGAAAAGCAACTCCAATGCTGGGCCAGACTTTTTATGGCAATTCTGGAGAGATGTGAGCAGAGGAGAAAGAAACAAGGAGATGAAGGATTATAGAACTTCAAGAACCTTGTGTTCACTACCCTAGTACAGCATCAAACTCCTAGTGTGCTGTTTCTGATCAAGTCTAAGCTCAGAAAAGGCAACTGGGAAAGTTTTGCCAGCATTAGCAACCTAAAGATATCATGGCCCCTTAATGTTGATGTGTCGTATGGACCATACACATTTCCATCCAGTGAGGGAAGATGCTCAACCCATGTCCATAAATAATACAACTCACTTACACCTCACCGAGACAGAATTGGATTGAGGTAGCTTAAAAAATCGGGTAGAGGCAACTTCGAATCATACATCAGAGCCATCACATAAGGACCAGAAAAGAACCTGATGGCTTTGCCCAGTAACTGACTCAAACAAACCCTCTGACCCATTCAAAATGATGAATCAGAGGAAATCAAGCCAAGGCTGTGCCAAAAACATAAGGCATTCAGGCCATAGTCAACAAATCAGATATCTTGTCTACCAATTGGGCACTAAGATTGAACAACCATCATAAGTCATTCATCAACACAAGCTGCACCTTACCTTCTCATTACAATGTAAATCTCAATCCTGTCCCCAGGATTATCCCAAATCCAAGCCTAAACCCAGTGATAACAGTAAAGTTTAAGAATAAAAAGGTCGAGGGCATGTCTGCCCCTGTAACAGATAGGAAAAACATTTTAACAAAAAAGGTGCCCATAATGACATGACAACGCCTTAGCGGGAAAGGTTTTTTGTTTTAACTTTTCTTAGATGTTTTTCTTCAATTGATTTAGTTGAGGGCAACTGCAGAACAGAAACTGTAGTGTTGAAGACCTCATTTATTTTGCTTGGCATGTACGCTTCCAGGCATTTAATATACTATGGTTGGAGCTGGGCAGGTTTGTGCGATTTCTCAAGTATGTCGGCTGTCTTAAGCTCTTGGGATAGATGCTGTTCTCGTCAGAGCCCGTGTGAGATTAATGACTCGTTAGACTTTATATATATTTATCAGCTTATACATGATATGAGGTCTTAACCTGCACTGATACATTATTTCAGCTTTAAAGGGTCTATCCAGTGATGAGACAAAAACAAAACAGTTCTCTTTAATTAGTCCCAAATGACTAAAAGTCATCAACAATTAGCATCCTAGAATGTTGCTGTACTTCATGTCATCTGCCTGGATTTTGAGACATATTGTGACATAATTCACTAGATACCCTCTTCAGACATCTCCCAGCAACGAAATCCTTTCCTGCATTCTTGCTAAATAGGACGACGCGTCTTCCACCTACATTTCCAAGTGCGTGTTTGTCGTGGCTCAGCCTTGTTTGGTGGCCTCAGAGCACGCGCAGGATCACGCTGACCCACTGCAGTCGGTTGAATACACTGACATGAGCCCACCTCACGCTTCCCCTTCTGAAAGCAAGGAAGATGGCGCCTGCTTGTTACATGTTCTCATGCATGAATGACCAGCAGTGATGTATTCCACCTTTAATTAGGTATTGCTGAAAATATCATCATCAAATTGTGACAACCTGGCGTAGCCACCGTTGGGACAGCAGGTGCAGTGCGCCAGGGCCCAGAGCCCTGAGGGGGTCACCGAACCCTGGCCATCGCTGTATTACGTTACCTCAAGAGCAGTCATAGGGGGGCATTTTCCTTCTTTGCAGCAGTGCCCATGGCGTCCTTGCTACGCTACTGTGCGACAACCCGTAATGTTTATGTTGTGATCTCCATTCGAATGTTGCCAAGTTTATGTTGTGTGTGGGCATGTGTGAGCATTTACATTTGGGCTACTGCACTCACAGAATTTGCAGCCATTTGAAAGCCCATGTGTCACAGGATTTGTTTTCATCATTCTCTTCCCATCATTCACAGGAAGGTCATCATTCCAGGGAATTAAAAATGTAAACTAAACAAAACTTTATTTTGCAGGTAACACAAAAAAAAGAACTAAATGGGTAACGCGTGTTATGGTGAAAAATAGTATCAGCTACTGGTAACATTTACGAACCTCTCAACATTAGACTTATTCATTTATTTCCACTAGAAAGACTAGAGACCAACTGAGAGACAGAGACTTTATGGGAAGAAAAGATCCTGAGCAGTTCTGCTCTAGGAAGGAGGTATTATGTAAATTAGGCTCTGGTATTCCTCTACAATGTGGCCACGGAAATGGATTTTAAAGGAACCTTAACTTGGACTGTCTGGGAACTCGGTCCACTTTTAAGCCCACAGATACATTTAGGAAGAATTCTGAAAAGGGCAGGAGACCAGATCTGAGCAATACCTTCCCTGCCCCAAGGGGCTGCCAGAACCTGATTTAGCCGGGTTAGTCAGATGTCTGTCCACAAACACAGTTACACATATTCATACCAATACATTGGCCTCGTTCTCTTCCGCATGAGCAACTGTGATGATGCAGAAGTAACAATTCTCCCAAATCTTTGACAACTCACTTTAAATAGAACTAGGAGCTTCGAGCTAAAATTAGGTCTGAGTCAACATCAACTTGCAGTTTATCTGAATTTATTGATGTTGACTGTTTCAGAAAGATTATGTTTACAATATCAAACTCTTAAGAACAATTGCGGATGCATGACCTCCGCCCGCCCTTTAATTTGCACATTCGATGACGTCCACACGTCACTTTTCAGGAAAATTAAAAAAACAAACCATCCCACTTGTTCTTCACTCGTCCATCTTTGACATTCCAGCATCTTCAAAAGTTAACACGGAAATGACTCAACGGGAAACCCTTATGGTTGGTTATTTACAGACACGCTTGAGCGCAATAAATCATACATTTTTCGAGAAAGCTAGTTCCACCGGGAAGCGACTAATAGCGTTAAAATCAGTGTCAAGTGGAAGTGGTGGATAACTAAATGCGCACCACGTCATTTCATGCTGAGGGCGGTTGATTTGCTTCTCAGAAAACTTGAGAGGTCTTCGCCACGGGCTGTATCCTGAGCCAAAGCCTCATTGTGCAGGTCAAATTCTCAGACTTACCTTTAGTGTGCTCCGCCAGCAGGTCTCGCGAGAGGGTGATCTTTCCAATGACATCATCACGACTGGAAGAAAGAGAAGGAAAACATTGAATGTTAGTGCTTGTTTTCGAGACTGATGCACTACCTGCGTGACACCTCACTGGCTTCAATTTCCCATATGAAACACAACTACCCGCTACCACCCATGGACCGAAAATTATCTGGGCAAACACTCTATTCGGAATGCACACCCAGTGCTTCATTTGTAAATAAAAACGTGCTGTGCCCAAAGATCTCCTTTGAAACACGGCTGTTGCAATTAAATGTGCGAGCACAGAATACTGAGGTAGAGTAATCCTGAAGCCATTTGGGCCTCTTTAAACCATTTACAGCCAATCCCTGCCCTTCAGCTGACTCTTGCAGCTTTCTGCTTTCTGCTTTCTGCAACGCTTTTTAATAATTGCCGGCCCTCAAAAATAAGTGCTGGTGCCCCGCCCCGGAAACCACCGGCTCAAATTGAGCAGTGTGCACATCATCTGCTTCACATAAATGAAATGTTGTCTGTGATATACCGAATACATCACTCTTGGTGTACACACTGACTGCTTTATAAACAGTGGCAGTTATCTTTTACACCATGTTGTGCACCTGGTCAAGCCTTCCAAGCACTACATAACTGTTTATCACCAGCCTTTTATCCACTCTTAGCCAGACCCGGCTCCAGAATTCTGGTCCTAAGAAGGCTCTGAAGATGCTTGGTTGGGCCATGAGAAACCATGGATGAAGCAAGCACAAATCAAAGAACTTTGGGAGATCTTCTGCTTAAACTCTGACAACATGTGATTGTATAGGCATGACTAAGAAGTCAAAGTAACATATCTTTAGTAATGCTGGACCAACTTGGGATGACCTTTGGCAACGTCCAGTGCCCACTTCTGTGCCTTCATTTCTAAATTTCCTTCTAATCAGAGCTTGCAATCTCTGTCTTCAGTTAACTTTGGGGCTTTTGGTTTTATGGTATCTTTTTTAACTTTTCCATCTAAATTTATCCATATATTTTTTATAGCAGTCTTAATGCTACTTATCCATATTTATTTGTATTTTGAGAATAAATGAAATCGTAAAATGGTACATTTTCACATTTAGTTCACTAATAAACATACCCTAACACTCTGATGCCTGTCGTGGTTTAGCAAATTAAGCGACCATATTTAACAAAACACCACACTGACAGGTATATATTAGCATTATACTACAGATATACATTGAAGTGGAGAAGTGTGGCTCAATGGTTAGAGCGGCAGACCCTGAAGCAGAGATCTGGCTCAAGACCAGGGTTCAAGTCCCGCTTCGGCAGGTCTTGGGCTCAATTCCCCTTGACCAGATAATTCTCGCCTCAGTGCCTAATCTAATTCATGGGTCACACTCTGCAACTCTGGGCAATAGCTTGCTTAATCTCCACAGCGGCCCCAACAGCGCTTGGATGCCTGGCTTCACCCTGGGGGTGCTCAGGAGTGGGCATCTCACAGGGAAAAGCCAGGAGGGGTTCCATAGCGGTATGAGTACAGCGCCTTGAGACCCTAACGGGTGAGTAGTGCGCTATACAAGTGCTAATTTACATTTATTTTATTTACATTGATATAAGCCTGTATTTAAGGAAATCTCATCCTGTTTTCGAACTCCCCATGCTATCTACCCAGCTTTTGCCATGGAATGCATGAAAGACGACCGGTCTCAAGAAGTCCAATTTTCAGTATTTTTCCACTTTTAAAAATACATTCTTACTGGAAACACATTGTTTCCTGCGTGTATGTATCTGTAAAAATCAGTAAAAGAAGAAAGCCGGGGTCTTAGTGGGGTTGGAGCGTCAAGGGCACCCTGCGGCTCAGCTGTGGGTGGGTGATGGGTGTGCCAGCATTAGCATTCTTCCTCATTGAACTCAACTTCAGCTCCACAGTTTGGTCTCAATCTACCTGCGAGCTCCAATTCTGCTTTCGCCCCAGTTTTTTTGTGAGCAGTCATAGCAAAGGTTTCATTTTAATAGATACTACAGTATCACTTCAAAAGTTGAGTATTTTTAAGCAAACGTTTGTAAAGGGCTAGTTCTCTTTAGGAACTTTGGAAACAACAATGGCAAATGGGGCTTTTGAATACAGAATGGCTAAATGGATGCAAACAGAATATGTTTTATAGTAATGGGCAGACAGGTTACCCCGAATATATTTTGGGGAAAACTGGTAAATGGTGCATTTTAATGACCTATGAGTCAGCAACATTGCATAAGACACTAGGATTTAAACACAATTTTACATGACACTTGTAGTTTCGCACCAGTAATTATTTAAGAAACGACATGGTGTATTTCAAGCAGATGGGACAGTAGCAGTGATTTGCACATGGTGCGGTATGAAGAAAAAGCAGAAAGGAATATTAGTTTAAAATGCACTTGGGAATAAGATGACTTTATAACAGGTTGGTGATGATGAACGCGGGGACAAGCTGGGACTGATTCAGCCACATGCTGAGCATCAAAATAATTGAAGTTTTCTCTGACATGTGATTGGCTCTTACCCAGCTTTATAAGCCTTTCAGCAACACCACCTGTAATGAATCTTTATCATTATCATCAATTTATATTCTATTGAATCTCTACTGTAGTGCTTTCTGTACCTGTTTGACGAGGCCTCACAGCAATGATTAAATGGATGATTTAATGGACATGGAACCCAATCTTTCAGTGCGTGGATTCAGAAGGGTGTGGATTGCAGTCTCATATAAAGTGTAGCATATACATATCATTCATGAGGTCTCTGACACAGTCGCATGTAAACATGCCCCACGCATGAAGCGGTATACAAAAAGTGAATGTGCCATTCAAATGCCATGCGTGTTGCTTTTTAGGAGAGTCCTAGCCCTTGTTGGTGATCCGAATACCTGTAGCTTTGACATTCATGTTTCTGTATGGGGGCAAGATTCAGAGGTTGTATGGCAGGATGAGAGAAGTTGCCTCCAAAGAGGGGTAAGGTTGGAGTTGCCCCTGGCGTATAAATAACCCAACCACTGCTACACCACCATTAAATCACTTTATGTGGAATCCCTAACAGCAGAAAAAGGCCAACCCCATGAAGGCACACTTAAACCAGGGTAGGATAGCTGCTACATATCTCGATGAAATCCAGCTGCTTGCACCCCACTTCTGCACCCAGATATATCAAACAACAAAACAAACGAGCCAAATCTATTGGCTTTGCCAGTGCTTATTAGCAGTAGATAAATGAGCAACAACATGTTGTGAACAATTAAAATTGAAAAAGCTTCAATGCTGAGAATACAAGAGCATGAATTTAACCTTACTGAGATCTGCAGCAGCTGCAGTGGTCTTTGGTGCGCCTCAATCCTTCTTACCTTAGCATCACTTTCCCCTGCAACTCCTCTCAGTTAGGCTCTCATGCTCTGCTTCTCCACACATCTTTCTGAAATCCTCCGTATGCATACCTCACAGTACCCCTTCCTCTTCATTACCACCTTTGATTCTGTTGTTCTGCATACACTTCGTTGTGTCTCCAGCCATTGCCACGCCCTCTCTCTTTTTCTCTCGCTCCCCCTTCGCTTGCAAAAACAGAATGTTCTTTTTCTTTGGTGCTATGAGTATTTTGACACCTGTGCCTCTCCTTCACATACTTTCACATAAAATGGTAATTCCAATCGCCGCATATACGCCCATCACTCGTTTCACTCTGCAGAGAAGCCATGGACTGGACAAGTCTGTAGTCTGAAAATGTTTATTTCCTACTGACTGGCACGGTGGGAAACTTGCACTGCCTTCAGCCTCAGCTCTAGAGCTGTCAATCATACGGTGTCAAGAACACCCATACATACTCTCAACTCACCAGTCACCTAGAGGTGACTCAGCTCACAGTATATGCCACAAAAGACTCTCATTTGTGTGAAAAAAACAACAGAAACACACCATCTGGCGAAAGCAAAGACACATGCACTTATAGAAAGAAAAGATGTGAAATGTAAACAGGGACTCTGTCTATGACATGGCATACCTTAATAGTTTTTTACAGTCGTTTTTAACAAATTGATCATTGCTTTTGCTTGTAAAGTGAAGGATATGAACATAGTGCCTGGTATGGACCCATTTCAAAATATGTTTTTAAGTCAGGTATGACTTTCAGCCCTCACAATCCTTCCCGCTGCCTGCAAGCAGCTGATGTTCACTCTTTACACAGCAAGCAGAGAATGCCTGCTGGTGAAGCCCAAGACCCAGAGGCTGGTCCACACAGCAGACCTGGCTGCACCCACACTGTGGCTGCTTTCTCACTCAGACACAGACTATTGTAAGTCATTTCTAGTTTTCATGCAAATGACGTGAGGTGGAAAGCACAGGTAAAAGGTCTTCAGTGGGGTCAGGCAGCAAAGTGGATCCTTGGTAACGATGGGGAGCCACTGTGCAAGGTCTCAGAGTTGATCAAAGTCTACTCGGTGTCGTGGCTAGTGAAGCCCTTTATTGAAGGATATCAGCATTGCTCCAATGCTGCTTGGTTTGCTGGGGAAGCAGGTGATTGGGTGCTGCTCGGTATGTAATTTAGTAAAATTGCTAATTAAGGTTTTTGGCATTGATGCTTGGCATTGAGTCCTGCAGAGCTTTCAGTTAGGCAGGGAGGGGTACACTCTGACCACAGTCAAGGGTCCAGGACCTTAGGGACAGTACATGAGGGTCAAGACTCACCTCCAAGAGAGGGCAACATACGTGACCAGGTCAGGTGGAAAGCAGAAAAGCCTCTGGAAGTTTGTTGTATCCCTGTAGCTCAGACAGGAGGTCAGCCAATCAACCTTGGAGTCACTTCCGAGGTCCTTGGTTCAAGCCAAGCATTTCCAGTCTGACTTCAAGTTCTTCAAAAAGCAGGGCAGTTGTTCTGGTTCTTCTGATGTCAGGTATTCTGAGGGGTGCTGAGGATGCCACATCTATGCCAAGGGCCATCTATGGCAACCGCTGGCACACACCCAAGCCAGTGAGGTAAGCGCTCTCAGAAGCGACCCTACCCACATTTACAGCACTTACAGACTATCCCACGGTGCTCCTCTCTCCCTAAAACCAAAATGGTGGGACTTTTCATCCTCTCAGTCAGTGCTCCCTGGGCACACCTTGATGTGTGGCTATGATAATTAACAAAACTGCCTTGTGGTCACCCCAAACCAGTTCTAGGGCAGCTTGTCTCCCACCGGGTTTGCAGCCAGTCTGACTAGAGGGGCAAATAAAGGGGGCAAGCCTGGTGTCAAGCTCTCATCTGCTTGTGACACAGTAGGCCTCTGAAGAATAACTGGTCCTTGGGCACAGCCCCAGGCCATCCTGTCAAGAAAAGCTAAAACCTCCTCACACCCAAGCCCTCTGTCCTCTCTCTGGGAGCAATCCATATGTCACCACCAAAGGTCATCAAAGATTTAGGGAGAGAAAGGTAAGTTTTGTAAAAAATACTCTTTCTAACACATAGTCGAATTTCTTAATTCACCCTTAAATTGGATTTTGAATAACTATTAAAACAAATCATTCAATCATATTTTTAGCTTCTTCCTAACCAAAATAATCAGTATAAGCCATGGACGTCAATTCACCAAAATGCCAGGGGTAGCGGAAGTGACATCAGACACCATTTCATCTTTACTTTTACTCACACACATATGCTTCCACAAACACACATTCAGCCATGCACACACTCTCTTTTACATAAGCACGCTCTCACCCGCAAGCATACACGCAACATACACTTAAAAGTGATTTTTACTTACCTCAGCTACCAAGGAGGGTCATATTCCAGCTAACTGTACTTAATTTTTTATTACACTAATAGCAAATGATATATTATTCACCATTAGTGTAATAAAAAAACTGATTGAAAATGTGGAAATGGAACCCCAAGCAACTTCCATAAGGATGAGCTGCCCCGTGTTCCTGGCACTGATTTTGCCACCTGAGGCCAGGGGTCGCAGAGCCAGTGGCTGGGGTCGCAAGGGGCAAGCTGGAGGTCGAAGCTGCAACCCCTGGCGACCCCTAGATGTCGTCCATGGTATAAGGTGTCATAATGTAATCCAGTATTTACTTATGGAGCCTATAACCTTGCCAAAGTGAAAAGGGCTTTTGGAATTGATTCATTGTCAGCACATCTGTAACATTAACTTCTACATGTCCTACTTTTAAATAACTTGCACCCTGTTTTTCTGGTCAAAGGTCTACTGTAAGTGTGACTCATTACATCATTCCCAACTGACGCATTGCTGCAGGAATTCGAAGCATCGCCACTGCCTGCACGCGAGTGAGGTCCCCACTTGACGCTACAACCATGGTTTTCCATGCAGGCCCCAGCTTTCCGTCACGGCATGTCAGAAGAACCACCGCTGGGTGAGTTTTGAGCACTGCATCACTGAAGTCCGTGACGCACCACCCTGACTCCGATGCAGCGCCTGCTTCATCGCTGTGAGATCAACGCATCGCGGCTTGACTTCTGATGCATCACTGACGCATTGTCCCTGGGCCCAATTTTCTTCATCGACATCGCACCGCAGTACTAATCAACACTTTGGGGATCATTACAACATTGGCGGGCGGCTTCTGCCGCCCGCCAAGCTGTAACCGCCATGCGGCCGCAAATGCGGCCACACTCCCGCAGTGCCCATTACAACATCCTAGTTTACGCCCGCCGGCCCAGCGGGGATGCGGCTGCAACATAGGAGCCGGCTCCTAATGGAGCCGGCTGTGTTGCGGCCGTGCGACGGGTACGGCTATGCAGACAGTGAAAAGCTGCACGGGGCCCTGTTAGGGGGCCCCTGCACTGCCCATGCCAGTGGTGCAAACCGCCAGAAACAGGCTGGCGGTAGGGAAGTCATAAACCCCAGGGCAGCGCTGCTTGCAGCGCTGCCCTGGCAGATTATCACCGCCAGGGCTAAAACGGCGGAAAACCGCCGGCCCCGGCGGTGCGACCGCGGCCGCAGCGCCGTGGTCGAAATATGGGTCTCCGTACCGCCAGCCTGTTGGCGGTACGGACGCCACTTTAGCCCTGGCTGTCTCAGACCGCCAGGGTCGTAATGCCCTCCTTTATGCCAACAATGATGCATCACCTCCCCTGCCTAGCAGTAAGGACCTGACACCTCACATCCCATGTGACAGTAAGGAACCGACGCATCTCTGGCTCTTTCAATGCATCACCTCCCCTGCGGCTCGCATTGTCTTTGTTTTTGATGCATCTCAAGAACTTTGCCTCAGTGAAGAGTTTCATTGACTTCAAGGAACTACAATTGCATGTGATCTTTTAAAAGTCATATCTTTGCATGTGTTTGTTGGATTTTTGTTGTTTTATTCTTGTTTTACTCAGAATAATATTAGCTATTTTTCTAAACTGGTATGGAGTCCTTTTGCAGTGTTGACACTGTGTTACTGCATGTGGGTACAAATATATTACACATTGCCTCTGAGATAAGTCTGACTACTCGTGCGAAGATGCCAAAAGGGTGAGCAAGGGTTATCTTAGCTGTGTGACTCCCTTACCCTGACTAGAGTGAGGGTCCCTGCTTGGAACAGGTGCAAACTACAACAACTAGAGACCCTGTTACTAACAAGCACCATATACTAGGGTCTTGTAAGTCAAATAAATCTGAGAATTAGGTATATGCCAATTTTACAGTTTTAGGAGCGAGCACAGTACTTTCCTACTGGTTAGGAGGAGTAAAGAGTGCAGAGTCCTAAAGCCAACAAAACAGTTCCTTGGAAAATCTGGTAGAATGTAAAGCAAATGATGATCATTTCCAAGAAAGAATAAGTCCAGTATCTAAGGTTTTGTCTAAAGTTTTTGCTCAGAAGGCTGCAGTCAACACTGACAGGATTGCCCAGTACCACGGCTGTAGTCTGGATTCCACCTCACGCCTCTTTCTTCTACAACGATATACACCCTTCCCCTTTGTTTCACGATTGCAGCTCTTTTACCTAGGCTTTCTCTCTTTGTCACTTTTAGGTATTTTTCTTCCTCCTCATTTTCTTCTTTAGTGCTTTTCTCTCTCTCTCTCACTTTGGGCCAGAGTCTGAGAGAGAAAAATAAATCCTGATCCTCAAAAATGAGTGCCAGTGGGCCCCACCTGCACGGAGAGTGATTCTCAGGGGTAGGGGTCCACACAGCCCTCCTACCTGGGCCGGTTTTGGCTCCCAGGACCCTATATCCTGGGTTCCAGCGTGACTGTTAGGGGGATGGGGCACACACCACCAGCACAAATTAAGCACTGCTCTTCCATATATGCCCATCCTACCTGCTATTTACACCCTATCCACAATGTAAGCACTATTAGTTATAAACTCACTATCTGGAACATGACAATTACACGCTCAGTAAGCACAATTGGCTTTCTACACCATATCTGAGCGCTTCCCTGTTGTAAAACCTGTTATGTATGCGTTACCTACTATGCGCCTCATACATAGTGTGTATGCACTGTGACCCCAATATGCTGTGATTTTTCTGCACTTTGCATTTTTTCAATCCATCTCAAGTTCACTTCACTTCCACACTCCTTCTTCCCACATTGCAGTGTTGTGAGAATGACTGTGGCAAATGTGTTTCTAGACCAAGCGTGCAACAGACCTTTAGCAAGAACTTGTCATTGTCACTTGCCAGTTTTCTAAACTGCAATGAAGTTGTCATAAAAATGGAAGAGTTTGCCAAGACAATCCACTTGTAGGTTTCTCACGTAGATGACACAGTTGTTGCGGCCAAAACTGAGTTTTTCCTCACGAAACCGTTGACAAAGTTCAAATAACTTTGTGATCTGCGATATCTATCCATATTTGGTATAATATCTAGTAATCGTTTTGGTTAAGAAAAACTATATTTAAATATACTGCACCACTAAAAGTAGGAGCCTAAAAAAAGTGACACATTTTGATTAGCAGACGGTGAGGTCTAACACCAGGCACTGTTAACTATAAATTCACAAGTTTTTTTTTTACTCAGTGACACAAATGCAGAGTAGGAGCCCAAAGTACAGACATAGGCAATTGGGGGAGCTGCACCAAGGGCATGATTCACTAAGGTAAACTTTGGTGACATCACTGATGACCACTGCAGCCATCACCCTCTATACAGCCAACCCCACCCTGCACATAGCCTTCGGTCATGCACTGTGTGTGGTTGGCCATAGGGCCTGGCCCTAGGAACCCCATCTTCCAGGGTTGGCTGTTTTCCAATTAAAGGGGAGGGAGGCACGCAGCCTCCCTCCTCAAGCCTTGCTAGGCCCTGGGGACCCCAACCCTAGGGCCATTAAAAGAAATAAGGGGAAGGAGGCCACACAGACCCCTTCCCTCCCTATATATGGGCCCTGGGGACCCTATCCTCCGGGCCCACTTATTTGAATAAAGGGTCATACAGCCCTCCTCCATGGGCCTCTTTAGGCTCTCGGGATCCCATTCTCCAGGGCTGTGTAATTTGTTTAAGGGGAGGGGGCCACACGACCACCCTCCCCAAGCAATTATCGGCCCCTGGGACCCCATCCTCAGGGACACTTATTTAAATAAAGATGACAGGAAGAGTGTGGCTCCTCTCCAAGCCTTGTTAGGCCCTGGGGACTCCATCCCCAAGGGCCACTCTTACATATAATGGGGAGGGGGATGAAGGGGACCCCCCTTCTCAGGTCGATTTCAGCCTCTGTGACCCCATATTTGTAGTCCAGTGTTATTTTTAGGGGGTCCCTCTTTCCCATGCCGATTTCAGCCCTGGGTGCTGAATCCCCCTGGACGGAGAGTGATGCTCAGTAGTAGAGGGCTACACAGCCCTCCTCCCTGTGCCGGTTTTGGCTCCCAGGACCCTATCCCCTGGGTTCCAGCATGACTGTTAGGGGGAGGGGGCATGCGCTATCCTCCCTGGGCCAATTTTGACACTGGGTACCCCATCCCCCCAGGCCCGGTGTTATGTTTGGGGGGGGACACGTGGCCCACCTTCCTGGGCTAATTTTGACCCCAGGGACCCCTATTCTCAGGGATCCGAGCACCGTTAAAGGTGGGTGTCCTGGTGCCCACCCATGGTATGCACCATACTGTTGTACGGGGCAATTGGGGGGGGAGATGGCCCCAACCGACTCCCACATGCAGCAGGAGCTGGCATTTCTCCTGCATGCAGGGAGCCGCTACTAATGCTGCTCTCTCCAAGTGGGAGCAATATTTTGATCAGAAGTCCGCTCCCACCGGGTGAAAGCAAATTTTAAGCTCCAGCCTGCAGGGAGCAGACTTAAGTGTTTGCTTCTGCATGGCGGGAGATTTGAAAATGCTCCTGCCAAACAAGAGCAAACACAGTTTCCCTGCCTGCACTGCTACAGTTCAGGGAAAACACACTATCCTGAGGGTGGGCTTTTAAGGACATAGCTTCTGAGCCTGCCCTGGGGGTTGTGGTCCCTGGGGCCGCTAAATGCTCTGTATAGGTTATTGTAGGGCTGTATTCTGCATGCTCCGCACAGATGCCGGTAGGGCTGGGACCACTATCTGCATCATCCCATTCCATGCCATAGAAATAGGAATCAAATTCTTATTTTGTTGCAAAATGTGTTGCATGTTATTCAGTTGAGGAACAATTTGCATCTCATTTTGAAGTCTATTCACATGAAATCTACAGCTCCTTTTCCAATGTCCCTCTGAACAGCAAATGTTGTATGTTCCTGTTTTTGCTTGACCATTATCACAGTAGCATTATTACCATTGTTAGTAGAAACTCTAACTCAAGAACCACACTTTCCTTCTTGCACACCACTTTAGAAAACATATTGACCCATTTCTGAAAGAACTGAATCTGTCCCACCATCAACTTTTGCTTTGTGGATTTTGTTTGCATCACAATAACCACTGGAATACTTTGTGTAGGAAAGGATCTCATCTAATGATTTCATTTACCAGCACATTATACTCTGCTGAAGATGCATACTCATCTCAGGATTCAAACCCAACATACAATCAGAAAAATAAATCCAGGCACACCTTCCTTTGAACGGTCATCAACTCCAGTATACTGGCTGCACATCTGCATCAATCTTTCATAATTTGCATGAATTGACTTATCTGTATTTTGCGTTGCCTCTTCCTCAGAAGCCAGACTTTACTCAGCAACACATTACAGTGATGCACAATGCATTTCAGTATGCCTTAGCTGTGCTTGTTGTGCCCAAATATAACATGCCAAAAACATCAACAGCAAATCAGTATAACATCTCATATGTCACATGACACCTCACACCCTGCAAAAAACCTATTAGCACTCACTAACTTCACACATTAGACGACTCACATGAGTAATATGGCAGTACTTCAAAAATCGTAAATGTGCTCCAACTTTCTGCCAACCAAAAACGTTTTCACCAATTAGCTTAATTAGTGTTAACTGGCTTCCTTATTTAGCCTCTCTTGCCCGATTTCTCCACCAAAAATATGTAAATGCTTTAATTAAGTGGGTCGGTGTACAAGATAGGGACTGTCCAAGTCTTCATAAGACCTTCTAATTCTTCGAAAGACTTAGTCCAGAGCTAATATACAAAAACCTGCATGAGATATGATTCTAAGTTGCAATTTCATGAGAGTTTATTCAAAGATATAATCATTTCAGAAAGTAAAAAGTAATTACTTAATCAATAAGGAATCAGCTCAACCACAACAGTTGGGGCAATGTGCTAAATTCAATTGAGTTCATACTGAAAAACATAATCTTCTCCTTGTGATGGATCATAGTAATATTTCTGCCTGCCTGTTATTATAGGCCACCGTCCTCCGAACAAGCATTTGGAGTATGATGACGTATAGCAACTGAAACGGGTTAGAGACAATAGTTGCAAACATTATAAAGCATCAGTGTTACAAAACCTACATAATACAATTTGTTCACTGTGAAATCACCAGAAACACGAACATCATAGGGCCAGATGTAGCAAAGGGTTTTTCCCATTTCTGTGTCAATGGGAAAATGTGTTCGTACATATGGCCCATTGTTCGGTACACCTGGATCATGCAACTCGCACCTACTCCAGTGGTTTACTCCATTTACAAAGGCTGAAAGTGAAAGCATGGACCCTAGAATTTCATTGAATGGTCAATGCTTTTTCTGACTGACACCATTGTGCTCTTTCACAATGTGCATTTACAAACACAAATTAATCACCTTGTAAAGTTTTACAAAAAAACATTCCCAAACACAGGCAAAGCCAAAACCTAGCTGCCAAAGCCATACCTATTGGGGTTTGCCAATGCTTTTTGTATGTTCTGAAACTGAATATTTGTAGAATCTTACACGAGTAGCAGGTGTGCATTAGATTCATATTTAGTGGACTGTGGATGTTTATGGATTTGTTTAGGAAGCAATTCCTTTTTTCAGTTGAAAACCAGGAGTAAAGCGAATTAAAGCCAGGCTCAAGCGAAGCGTTTTTGGGTCAGTGGTATGCTAAGGTGACAAAGTGGGAAGTTCCACTGGCTGAATAAAACAAAGTCCACATGCTCATGGAATGATACCAAAAAGTGGCCCGGTGTTAGTAGTGTTTGTGCTGACCCGCAGACCTATGTAGAGGTTGTTACCTGAAGTGTCCTAAACCATAAGTCATTGGGGAGCACCTACATATTAGTAATATCAGGACAGTGCATTATACAGATCAATTCCTAATGGTACAAAGAGTTAAGTTATATTTAATTGACAAACATCAAATATAGATATCATTTCATTACTTTGTATTGGTGTATTTTCTTCTTACATGACTAGAGCACACAAGATAACACATTACAAAATGTCCTACACAAAACGGTATATTGACAAAAACAGCCAGCATGTGTTTCGCAAGTAAACACCTTTCTCAAGATTGTTCATAAAAGCTGAATCATAAAAAACTTGATATGAGAGTCACAGTAATCACAGGAATGTTCTGAAGCTTACGCCAACATGAATCCTATTCTACCAAAGGGTACTATTAACAACTAATACTACATCATAGCACTAAGCTGAGCCACATGACGGAAAGTGTTAATATAAAATTCCAAAATAAATCTTAATCTTAATTAGAGCACGTGGAGTAACAGTTGAAGGATATGCCACATATTTTAATCCAAAAAAACAAATGCCCATAAATGCAGAGAAATAAGCAAGCAGCCCTAAACAGAAATAAAATCAGATACCCTTAAAGAAATGATGGGCAGGCGGCACAGTAAGATAAGCACCAGTGGAATTAAAACAAAATACATCACTATCTGGCTAAAATATGGAGCTAGAAGGATCCTAGAAGTAATCGCGTACAGGGTGACACACATCAAAATGGCTTCCGGGAGAGCCTCCATTAAAGAGCTGATAAGTACGCTAGACAGAATCATTGGCATGTGGTTTCCATCAAAATAAAGAGGAAGAACAAGATCTGCATATGGAAATGTGTTGCTTGGTTACCATGGAGGTGAGTTGATGCTTGAAGGAAATTGTCCAGTGAAGGCGCAGAGGTGCTCGGCAGTCAGAAATGGAATCACTCCACTAATATGTGCAACATTCTGTGCACATCAGGAGAAGTATCAGGTAACACCAAGGCGTGCGCAAGTCTTGCAAAAAATGCCATCTGAATCCAGTGACTCCTAGGTGGTGTTCATAATCTCCTTGATGGAGAACGAGATGAAGACCGTGATTGCACCTGAAGTTTAAAGTCGTCTTTTACGACCTGGAAGTCACTGCTCTAAGTTACACCACAGATTCAGCAAGTGTATTGGAGCAGTGTGTTATATTATGATGGATCTCCCATGATCACAACCTGGAGAGATCTCCCGTGGCTCTCTGGCAAGCATAGGTATGTACCAAGTTACCATCTTGAGCAGAGAGAAGAGACAGGTTACTGCCCACACATCTCTCTAAGGCCCATATTTATACTTGTGTGCGCCGCATTTGGGTCATTTTTAGATGCAAAAAAGGCACAAACTTACAAAATATAATTGTATTTTTTTAAGTTTGCGCCGCTTTGGTGTCGAAAAATGATGCAAATGTGGCTCAAAAAAATATAAATATGGGCCTAAGTGTGCCTGGAGAAAATGTATGTAAAAATCACACCAGAACCTGCCAGACTGTTAGGAGTTTTTTATTTACTGTTAGGGGTTCTGGCAACTTTTCTCCTGAAGCGCATATACACTAGAAATATAAGCTATTATTTTTAAGTGTTCATTTTTTTATTAATTAATTTTAGTTTAGTTTAGAATAAATACGAGAGTACTATCTTAAATCTGAAGACAACTGTATCAGATGCAAAAGCATGGAATGTGAAAACGATTAAAACACACAACATAGAACATGGTGCATTTTAGGTCCCCCTACGTGCTTGATCTTAGCACCAAGGGTTTGCTGGTAATGTGAGTTAAGCATGAAGATATTTTCATCACACACCTAAACTTCATCTGTTTTCCACGGACTGACGTCTGAAGAAACAGTGGCCTTGTTAAGGAGGAACTGAGCTGCTCTCTGCTTATCCTGAAATCAAAGTCTCGATCTCGCCACAATAACATTGTGAACGACTAATTTAAACCATCCTAACTGTTTATTTTGAGAAAAATAAACCTCATGACTCATGATGTCAGGTGGTGGAAATATGAGGCATGACAATTCTGCAATCTAAAAGACAAATCACAGTTCAAAGGCAAATATTTATTATGCCTATTGGGTAACATCCTTATCCAAACACTCAGGGAAACACTTAAATATATGGCATGGAGACACCGAAGTGACCACCACAGTATTTGCAATGGAGCCTGAGACTGGCACAATATAGAGCTGAGATACTACGGCTCGGGTATTTTGGCTCAAATGTGAACATGTGCGAGTTTGAGTAACATTTAAAACAATCAGGTGATTCTAGACAGGTAGGAAGTGTCAGTGCAACAAGCAAATACAGTTACACACAGACGACGTAGTGCAACCACTGACACTAAGCACATGCCCTTCTATATCTGTTGCAAGTTGAAGAAAAGAACTGCACCAAGTGGAGAAGGTAGAAATAATTGAAAAAGTTAAACGTTCCTTTCCCGTGGGTCTTTCTGATTGTTACAAAAAATCAAAAATAGCGGGGAGAGGTACTAATATGTATCAATAAGATGCTTTCACAGAAAGGACTTTAAGACAGACCATCATTAAATCAACCACAAATGACATCAAGGTTGGGCACAAGACAAAACTGCTCTTGAAAAGAAACTACTTGTCTCAACAAGGTTATTTTTTGGGATCTCCGTGCTTTGCGGATAAAACAGAAATAGCTTTTCTCTTCCTCGTGGTACTTAATATGGCATGATGTGGTCTGCAAACCCCCATACAGTTCTATACTGCCTGCAAAACACCAGTCCAAGTACAACCTTGGTTATCACCTCAGTGCCATCTCCATTTGGGCAGCATACCATTGGTCTAGGGGTGGGGGCTAAGGCTGAGTTTCCATAGTGTAAAGTGGGATGCAGTACTCTTCCCGTAGGGCTCCACAACACCCTACTTCCACAGAGAGCGCAGACCACCTAACAGGCCACAGGTGCTCACAGGCCTCTCGGATTCGCTGTCAGTGGCTGCAGCTTGCAGCTACACAGCCATTGAACTACTGCTGATGAGCTTCACTGTACCTGTCACTCTAAGTCACTGAGAACTTGGAATGCCCCACACATCATTGTACAGCACAGCAATTCAACAATTCACCAGGCTCTATAAGCTTGGTACTGGGACTACACTCTCAGCAGCAATGGAGCGAAGCAGCATGCGTGGACACTCCTGCAAAGCCTCCACCTACTCCCAACGCCATTGCTCATGCCAGTGTGAGAGGTGCTAAGTAGATGGTGAAGTGAATTCTAAATGTAGGGCAGAAAACTCAACTGAGGCACATGCAGGGGGCACCATGCTGAGAGATGCCAACATGCTGCCACATCTGACCCCCAATTGGTGACAGCACATGTTCAGCAGATTAGGCAGTGTGGCTGCTTGGCCATTTTGTCAGCTTGCATCATTCAGGTGTCAGCTAGCCTCCTCTGGACCATTCACCTTCATGGGCCAATCCTTATCACCACCCCAAATAGGGGCGGTGGAAAGTAGCACTGCAAGAGTCCCACTAAATCCAGCAACCTCCACACTGAGTCATCCCTCTCCTTTTTGGCCTAGAGGATCATACTTATTCAGTGTGATATGTCTGACTTGACAATACTTGAAAGTGTGGTCATCTTACATTCGGTGGCACTAAACAATTCAGTCCGACTAATCTACTTCCTTAACTTCAGTATTGTATATGTTGGTTTCTGTAATCTATGTCTTCCTGGGAACTGCTATTCATCCTACAAGCCACATTCCTTATGCCGCTGATGCCTTTCCACTTCTGCTCTCTTTTAACTGTCTTTATTGCACAGTTTTCATTTTTAGGTTTGAAGTGTAAGTGCACTTGTGCCACTCATGGCGAGCATATTGTTTTTTATAATTCTCTAATGAGCTTTGGTTCCGCCTCCTTCAGCCCTCGCTTGAGACCTTGTTAATTACACCTTGGCTCATAGGATCTTGGCTCAGCCCATAGGTGCATTTTATTCTGACATGATTTATTATCTTTACATCTCCACTAGAATGGATGAGGGGCTACCTTACATCAGTAAAGTACACAGTTATTTTTTTATCTACTCCTGAAAAGTACACTCTGTTATTTATTTATCTCATCCATGCAGTGTATGCAGACAGCAATCATGTTTTTAAAATTGTTTTGCACTGTGGTAAGCATTTTTTGAATGCTTTTGTCAGGACTCAACTGAAAATGAAAACAATTGTCTTTGCCAATGCTTGCCCTTTGTTGTGTTCAGGTGCATCAGTACTCTATCTCCTTCTACTTTACTTGCCATCAAAAATCTACATACCTCCTCTCCCAAGGGTGGTACAGTGGTGGCTCATCAGTAGGAGCCTCAGGGTGTCTCCATGTCATGTGTGAGCTACCAAAATATCAGAGCCTCTGGCCAGACTGAAAACAATTTAATTTAGCAGTGTTCATTAAAACATGGCTTTTGTGTTTTCACAAGGAGTGGGCGATAAATTCCGCTCCGCTGGTGGAGTTGGCAGAACTTTGGTCACTTTGCATTCTGTATGTAACACTGAGTTCTGGCCAAACTTTGATAACTGCCACATTGTACATTTTTTTCTTGTGTGTGGCTCACCAATGGTAAGTTGGGGAGGGCGAGCGAGATTTGGCATCCACTAGGCAGATTTTTGGTCCCTAGTAAGGGCACCCAGCAAGATTTCCCCAACACGGGGAGTCGCGACTGTTCACTGTTAGCAAGCTGCCGCTGGAATCTACTCGAGAAGCAGGAAAATCAACCTGAGAAGCAGCATCCTCTGGTGCACTGTGTGGTGCAGCTTGTGCTGATTTTTCAGCACAGAACGAGCTCCCAGCACTAAAAATCAGTGTGAGCACCTCACTGTGCCTAATTCCACCCTTTCGCAAAATTCTGCAGAATCTTCCACAGTTTTCATGTAATTCGGCGGAATTCCACAGAGTGAAACTCTGCGAGTTCCTCCAACCCTAGTTTTCACAACACATATTGTGCCTCGATGACAGGAGGATGAGGGGGCTGAGCGACGATCCATCTACTGAGTGCAGTTTAAAAACACAGCATCTGTAGGTGTATGTATGAATTGCAGATATGTGAGGGTACTATACCTACATTCCCTCATACAGGCAAAATGTATATTATTTAGCAGTCATACAGCACATGGCTCTGGCGGAATAGTATATTTGCTAAAATGGGGCTGGTGGGAGAAAATCAGTGCATCCCTGAGAGGTAATGAGGATCCAAACACAGCAACAGGGGTAGGACACACAGGCACTGTCTCAAATTCTGATATGTCTGTGCTTTCAGTCCTATCAAGAAGCTAATATAGGGATTCAGGTGAGGCTTCCCCTGTTTAATCTTGGCCCTGCTGCTCTGTCTTGCTGGTTCCGATGCCCTGCTCCTGCCATGCAGAAGCTGAAGAAAATAAAGCAAGTTAAAGAAAACAATCTAGTGCCGTTTCTATGAGTGAGTGACTGCATATTTGAGTGATTCAGAGTGAATGAGACTGAGTGAGAGTAAAACAGGGTGTCAATGAGATTGAAAGTAAGTAAGAATCAGTGAGATTGAGAAACTGTGATACAAATGAAAGTGAGTGAAGTAATGTGAGTTAAAAGGAGTGAGTGAGTAGAAGAGTGTGCGGAGGAGTGAGTTAGAGACATAGTTATCAATAGTTCTGCAGATGCAGGTGCATCTGGGCCGAGAGGTGTGACCCTAATTATAAAAGCAGAGGTTCAAAGCAAAGCCCCCTCTACACCAGGTGTTGTGAGAGTCAGTGAGGGTGAAAGATAGTGTAAGTGAGTCAGTGAGTGAGAGTGAGGGAGTCTGATTGACTTAGAGTGAATGTGGGGGAGACAGTGAATGACAGTACAGTGTGTGAGATGGTGTGAATCAATAAAGGATTGTTTGTTAGCATGTGCTATGCTGCTTGGCCTGCCGCTGGGGACTGGAAAACCAAGGTAATTCTTGGCTTACTGAGGCACCGAAGGTAACATGCTGCTGTCATCATAGTGGAAGTAATTCCTGGCTTATGGGGACACCTATGACAAAATACAGGTGCAGGCATATTGGAGGTTATTCCTGGCCTAGGAGATGCCAACGATAGCATATTGGCGCTAGGGGGTAGGGGGGCGCGAACCATGGAAAAATGCTGGCTCTGACATACTGGAAGTACTTTATGACACTTGGGTCACCCATAGTGTAGGGGCAAAATATATGGCAAAATGTTGGTAATTGGCATAAGTATGTAGTTCTTGGCATAAGGGTGTAGCCACGCCAAAATGCTGGCATTAGTATACTTGAGATAATGCCTCATGTATAGGAGGGCATTGGAGGCAACTTTGAAGAAAAATGAAGTAAAGTCGTGGTAAGTGTTCCCCTGCTATCATAATGAGCCCGGAGAGGCCTGCCCACAGTCAGTGGTCATAAAAGCACGAATGCTGTATGTCCATAAACACTTCTAAATATAAGTAAATAGTAGTGTGCTGTGTGTGGAGAGCCCAGGGACTTTATGTGGCAGCTCATGGGTGGAAGGGCATTGCCCAAATTCCCCTGTTGACAAAGCATCAGATATGTTTTTAACGCTACAGCTTTTTAGTACGTTTATGTGAACATTATGCATGAAATGCAGTATTTGACGCCAGTTTTTCACATATGCTCAAGAGGGGAAGCCTAGAAGTCAGGGTATTCTCATTTGCCCCCTTACTGGAATCAGTGGCACGTATTATGCCCACCGCTTTCAGAGGTCACCAGCGGCTACTGGGGTGGTACATGTTGTTCCGCTCAAACATCTTGATGCTGTTCCTTGAAATTATTTACCTCATTCATGCATTGTACTCACAAAGCAATCCTTTTACAATCGTTTTGCACTACAGCAAACATGTTTCGATTGCTTTTGTCAGCGCTCGAATGCTAGAGTGAAACCAACTGGGCTTTGCCAATGCTTTTTCTGTGTTGTGCTCAGATGACTCAATGCTCTTACTTTTCAAGGCGCTATCACAAGATATATGTGGTTACCATGCTCACAACTGCCACTGTTTGTCCTCCTTAGTCCTAGAACATCTTTGGACTTGGTTTGTCATCCACTTCCATCAGTTGGCATGCGTTAACCAAGACCGCATATCAGGGATACCATGGAAAATAAATAACTAAATAAGTGCAGGGTTTTTATGTAGGAACCTGCCACTGGCACAGCCGAATGCCACCTAGGTTCTCGAATACCAAGGCTGCCTAGTCTTTTTTTTTTTGTTTTTCATCTTCTTATTGTCACTCATGCACTATGATTGACAGCCATGTTTATATTTCGACAATGCAAAGGAAATAATATATGCATACCATGTCTCTACATAGTCCTATCCGTTATCTTAATTTCAGTGCGCTAGTCACCTTTTACTAAAATGTGGCAGAGTCACCCATCCCAAGAACATTTCAAGACATAGGTGTAAAAATTGTGCATTTTCTGCACAATTTCTAGAAAGCTATAGGAGCTATAGGGACTTTCATAAAATGCACATAGCCTATCATTTACCTTAGCATCTAGCTAGACCTCTACCATACACTTCTTTCCCTACCCTTTAAAGTAGACTGCCAATCATATTTTGTGACTAAGAATCTTCTTAGAAGAGCAAGGGCTTAAACAAATAAAACAATACACATATCGTTCAATCTCATGTAGTATAGGAGGTCTAGGAGGTCTAGAGAGCCCTTGCAGGCTCAGCAGGACTGTTGCTCAGGTTGAGGAGAACTTACTGGTTCATTCAGAAGACGTGTAATATTACAGATTCGGGTTTCAGACGCACCCACTAAACATCAGCGATTCAGTTTATTGAAAGCCACTTTTTTTGTTATTGAGTACAGTCTTTTTATTTTGGCAAAACAAACTCAATTCCACTAAACATTAGCCTATTATTTTAATAAAAAGGAAACACACCCTTTTGTCCTAAAATACCAGCTTTTCACCTTGAATAGGTGGTTTGCTGGCCAAATGTAAACAACTTCCTGTACTAGGCGGCGTCCCCAGACGGGGGCATCCCCAACTGTGTTCTGTTTTTTTACCTAAGAATAGAAGTCTTACTTAAACAGCTGGTCTTAAAGAGTTACTTGAAGTGCAGAGCAGCTGGCTGTCCTCTAGGGGAAGATTCAAGAGCATCCCAGGGAGTCTAACCCTATACTCAGGAGAAACTTGTACTCATGTTAGGAGACATTGGTTGGCAAATTGTTAGGGAGTCGTATCGTCTAAGGTTCCTGGCAGTTACAAGAAAGGAGGGCAACCTAGACGCTTTCTTTGGAAGACTGTAAGCAAGGTAGAAGTAACACCGAATTTCATCCTGCGTTTTATACTAGTTGGAAATCAAGGCCAGTAACACCCTAAATATGCCACTTCCAAATACTGAATCAGAATTGGGTCGCAAACGCAAATTGTGATTCGGTAACCAGTTAGAGAATAACAACTTCAGGCTTGATTTAGATCTTGGCGGACGGGTTACTCTGTGACAACGGTGCCGGATATCCCGTCCGCCGAAATCTAAATCCCGTTATATTCAATGGGATTTATATTTCGCCAGACAGGATATCCAGCACCGTTGTCACAGAGTAACCCGTCCGCCGAAATCTAAATCCCGTTATATTCAATGGGATTTATATTTCGGCAGACGGGATATCCAGCACCGTTGTCACAGAGTAACCCGTCCGCCGAAATCTAAATTCCATTACATTCAATGGGATTTATATTTTGGCGGACGGGACATCCGTCACTGCTGTGATGGAGTAACCCGTCTGCCAATATCTAAATCAGGCCCTTGGTGTTTGTACATTTAAAAAAACTTTTTTTGAGGTTGCAAACGGCCTGATTCTGTAATAGGGTCGTTTATGATCTCAAAAAAGCTTTGTACTACCGGCTTTAATCATTTTGCTTCTCCTAGCCCCGTGTTGGGTACAGCTGTTCTATTCCATCATTGTTAATATGTTTTTTGTACAATTTCTCTTAAGAAACTTAGAAGCATTTAAGATTTTGAAATCCGTGCACTTTCCTATAATAACCCAAGTAAATAAATTGATTGGTAATTATTTTTACTACGACTCTTTTATGTGGTGGACTTGTTCTCTACATGAGAATTTTTCCTATCCCCATTCCTATTCAGCACTCTAAACAGGGTGCATTAGATGCCTACGAGTGTGGTAAGCACCACCCCAATACGAATGTTTTAGATGCCCGTAAATGGAGGTAGTAGCACCACAAGTAGAGCGGTGCTACTAGTCTGCAAAAAGTGGTGCTAGTAGTCTGCAAAAATGGCGAGAACCAGCCCAAACAAAGTGATAAGAATCACCCAAATAGAGTGTTTTAGGGGCTTTTAGTCATGATGAGCACCACCTATATAGGTTGTTTAGATACATGTATGGTGAGCACCACCTAACTACGGTGACTTAGGTGTCAGTAATAATGAGGACCACCAGGCGCGCAACTACGGTTGGGCTGAGAAGGCTTTAGCCCCTCCTACCCCTGGTTCCCTGGGATAGGCTGGCTGGGCTGGAGCCGCTGGACTGACGTTCAACCACAACAACAAAGTGTTCCCGCGAGGACAGTTGTAGCCCTGACAGTCCTCTGTGTGTCTTTATTACTTTAACAATCCACATACAAACCCATGTTCTAATTATATACCATGATCATTTATTTCCATAATAATAAAGAGTTGTGACTCACTATTTAAAGTGAACAGGTGAAATGGGTCAAAATTGCAATTATTGCATACCACACCCACTAACAAATAACAGCAGGGGTACCCAGCAACACTGTGACTCTAACCAAAGTGGTAAAATAAGTACCCATAAAATGGCAGTTAACAGACAATTTTATGCCAGAAGAATATTCCCTTCTGTAAAAGTCTATAAAGTTAGCCTAGTACATTAAAATATAGCATACCTTTTAATAGCATTTTATCTTATGTTTTCTAAGTGCTGTGAAGACATAGATATAGTGCAACACTAATTAGACATAAGGTGCAAAAAGGATATATTTCTTTTTGACATCATGGAAAAAAGCCTGCTCCATTCTTTTTAATGCATATTATAGCCAACTGAATATCAGTAGTAATATGTGCCATTATTGGGCCAATTGTAGACATCTATATGCAACCTGCATAAATGTTGAATTCCATTAGGGGTGTCTCAAATTTACATCATATTTTTGGGACTGGCAACATGGACATCACTTAGTTAAGGTCAGCACATGCCATTTGCAGTGATGCAAAACTGGAGCCGAATTAAGGCTGATTTGCATATTGCTGATTCCTGTTTTAGGTCACAAGGTAGGCAAAACAAAGTGGGCTATAATACGGCTATAATTACCAGTGGCTGAGATTCATTCAAGCATTCCACCCATCACTTTTTTGCTTTCTTTGGTGTGACTCTGAAAGAGAGATGGGTGTGCCCAGGCCTGGGTCCTATGCTCAATGTGCCATAGGACTCAAGCTGCACCCTACTGCTGAGGACCAAATAGGCTGAAACTGGTTTAGGATTACTTGTGTCCCCATTCATAGGGCTTCTGGCCTGGTGGTTTGGCCTATACTATTAGTGTTTCAGCAGTCAGCAGAAACAAGACTGAAATGCATATTTCTTGCCCATGACTAGGTGGCATGGTGAGTGTTGGACATGGCCACACCCTAGCTGAAAAGAGACTATCCATGGAAGTGAAAAAGATGGCCCATGAGTATAGCCTCAGAGAATTGGACATAAAAGCCCTATAAATAGGGTCCAATTGTGGCAATGGTGGCAGCGCACCTGCTCCATCTGACAATGAGGTTAGAGGTCAAATTCCCAAGAAATTAATACCAAAGTTCCTGTTGGGGGGGACATCAAGAAATGGCTGGCAACTTATGAGGCAACATGAATAGTGCACGGGATTCCAGAGGATGTCTGGGGGTTAACGTAAGGTGATTCTTCCCCAAAGTAGGGAGAGATGCCCTCTGGACACCGGCAGGGGAGAGCATGGTGAGTTAACCGTCCATCCCGAAAGGGAGGGATCTCTTACTCTATGCTGGTAAGACAATGGGGGTGCCCCTCAGTTGAATGGGCCAGGTAGCTCCTCTCCACAGGTGAGGGAGATGCGACTCAGCATAGGCAGCTCCCAGTGGAGCTGGGTGGTAAATGGGTCTCATGCCCCTTCTCACAGGGAGGGGGAGTCGGGGATGGGCCAAAGCCCAGGAAGTCCCATGTTTCGTCCCGAAGGGAGGTGGAAGTTGGGGATGGGCCACTGCCCAGGAAGTCTCATGTTCTCCAGGTGAGGGGTGGTCAGAGGTGGGCAAAAGTCGGGGATAGGCCAGTAGCCCAAGGAGTCTCATGTTCTCTTTCCAGATGGGGGGGGATGGGTCAGAGGCGGGCAGAAGCCCAGGAGGCCTCATGTTCCTTCTCAAAGTGAGGGGAGAGTCAAAAGCGGGCAAAAGCCTAAGATGCCCTACATCCATTCCCAGGCCCTGATGGTTCTTGAAACGGAGTACCAGTTGGAGAAGCTGACTAGTGCCAGAAGGAACCCCACTGAGGGGGGTCCCCTAGTAGCAGGGCATGTGAGGGGATGGCCAGAACTGGTAAACCATCAGTTCTGGTTTTGGATGGGTCCTGTCCAAAAATGGGAGTAGGGGGAGAAAGATCTCATCCCTGGTGGGCCCCAGGTAATAGATCCTGGGTTCGATGACCAGGTACAGGAAGAGATCCCTGGTCTGATCAGTCAGGAAGGGGGAGAAAGGTGCAAGACTTCCGGGACCATAGGCTCCCCCTTTTTGGGGCCACCAGGGGCCGAGGTTCTTAGGAGGTTAGGTGATGGGTTATGGATGCTGGCAGCTGTTGGTGCCCTTGTCCTTGTGCTGTTCCAGTGACCTAAGTTGGCCCCAATAGTAGGGCCAGGAGTGCCAACCCTGGGGCCAGAAGGGGCTGCACCGTAGGATAGCCCCAAGAGCAGCAAAGGAGATCCTACGAGGATCAGGTGGCTTAGGGCTGGAGGGGGAACCACCACAGTGGTGGGCCATTGCTAGGCTTTATCGCCCTGAGCTGGGTGGTTTATCAAGGGAATGATGGAAATCACCCTGGCTTTAGGATGGGATGGGGTCATGTTGGACATGGCCCTTCTTAAGGGATTTCCATTAGACTATTTGATTTTTCCTCCCAGTTTTTTGTTGACTCTCTGTGCATGGCGGGCACTTTCCCCAGTACTGCAGGGGGGAAGTGCACACGCCCTTCCTACTCATGCCAGGAAGAGGCACTTACTTGATTGGTTGAGGTGTCATAGCCAGGAGTTCCCTGTAAAAAGGTCCATGACGTACCCGGGGCAGGTAAAGCCCTGGCCACTAAAGGGACGCTGCACTGAGTGTGCCACCCACCAGAGTAGCCTGACCAACATGCATAAGGCCTGATACTGGAGGCCTGTGGAGGCGCAGGTGCGCCTACGCCTAGGGTGACATCTTCCCTACAGGGGCAAGCCCTGAGTAGGCCTTCCACTATCCATAGAGCACCCCCTGGAGGGCAGATCAGGTGGTAGGCAGAAGGCAGGGCAGGGATGCACGGGTGTCCCATGCTCTGGTAAGGGAGAACCCCACATGGGTTCCCCCACTAAGGAGAATGGCTCCCCTTGAGGTTTTGCTGATCCTCTCTGAGTGGCCTTAGGGCCTTGGGCACTTTCCCACTGTAAGCACAGTGTGAAAGTGCATACACAACCTCCCTACATAAGTTAGGAAGGGTCGCTCAGCAGTATGTGCACACTTGCACATTGGTGTTTTCATGTATATCTTGAGCCTGGCAAGGATTACCTATATGTGCACACTTGTACATTGGTGATTTCATGTATATACTGAGCCTAGCATGGCCTACCAGTATGTGCACACTTGCACATTGGTGTTTTCATATGTATACAGAGCCTGGCACAACTTGCCAGTATATGCACACTTGCACATTACGGTTGTTATATATGTGATGAGCCTGACACACAGGCCTGTCTGGGTGCCCTTACACCCTTAGGGTACATGTGCTCATGGAGTGAAGAATGCCCATATGTGTTTTCACCGCCATTAAGAGCTGCTATGCCCTTAGGTTAGTATGGGGGTAAGTTTATAATTAATCCTAGCTGCAATAGTGGATTGCAGTGGAGCAGCCCTTGTCATGTTTACTATCATTAGATTCCCAAAAACAGACCCTTTCCAATGGTGAAGGTGGTTTTGATAGTAATACCCTGGAAATGCCACTTCTAGAAAGTGGGTATTTCCATGTTCTAAAATCCCTTTTGTGTGCCTTTTCAATTCAAGCTTCATTTCATGGGGCTGAGACAAAAACACAGCCCCCAGTGCATTCCCCATCGACATTTATAAAACTTGGACAACCAAAATGACAGACCTCTGTCATTTGAGGACCTGGCTAGATATATTGTAGTGAGAGGTTTTGACACTTTGCCATTTGGAGTCAGATCATGGCCCCCCTAAAAATAAGGATCTATATTCGAGGGCCCCATGACAGACAGGACTGAAATGTAGAGGAGACATCTGTGGTTCAAAGGCGAATCCTTTGAACCACCCCCAACTTTGAAGGCACACTTCAGTATAACTAGGGGGACCACACTTCAGTAATTTAGAGATACACTTGTAGGAGAGCAGGGTGGAGTCCCCGTATTATGTGTTGCACATTGCCAGAGGAATCTGTTGTGCACAGGAGTATTTACTGTCCTGGGGAGGGATCGCGCACCCTTCCTGCTTCGTGGCTTGCCTGGGTACACTGCTTGCTGCAGTTTGACACTCTGAAGTGTGCTCTCCAAGGGCTTGTTGGCTTGCCCCCTGTTCTGCGTGGAGGTCTCAGGGACATCAACGACCTCCTGCGAGGGACCTATGCCATCTACCATGTCATCTGAAGAGCAGTGCCCTCCTGCGCGTCTATGTTATCTGCTGGATTCCACCTGGTAGCAGTGGTGTGAGCGTTGAACTAAGTATGGGACCTGTAGACCACATTTGCCTTTTGCGGGACCTGCAAAGTACAGCCCACATTCAAGAAGTGTGGCCCTTTATCGTGGGGCTATATCACACATAAGTGTTTGGTTGGTAGTGAACAGATTACTTGTTGCCGGATCTCACGTGGCCCACAGTTGTCGAGTGTGCTGCATTTCTCTCATGTGACAACTGACTGCAGGCTAATTGCCTGCGGTGTCTGTGTCACTGGTTGCGATCCTTGGAGGTGGGGGCGTACCGTGAGCAGTGCCACTTTCTACCTCACTTGGTACCACTGAGCTGGTGTCTCTGTTTGTGACCGGATTTTGTTGTGTGTGGCTCAAGTCATCGTGCACCAGGCGTTGTGCCTCATTTCAGGGAGGTACAGAATGGGAACTGATTGTGTGTTCAGAAATGCAAAGTGCGACTCAAGTCATCTCGCACCAAGTGTGGTGTCTCATTCCAAGGAGGCACTGCATAGGTAACTTTTCATAAGCACCGGGGTTGTCTGGTGCAACTCAAGTCATCGTACACCAGACGTTGTGCCTCATTCCAGTGAGGCACAGCAGTGGTAACTTTTGTGTGCAGTAGGATTTTCTGGGGTGACCCAAGTCATCGCACACTAGATGTTGTGCCTCATTCCAGGGAAGCACAGCAGTGGTAACTTTTTGTGTGCAGTGGGATTGTTCGGTGCGACTCAAGTCATTGCGCACCAGAAGCTGTTACTCATTGCAGGGAGGAACTGCAATGGTAAATTGATGTGAGCATGTTGGATTGTTTGGTGTGACTCAAGTCACGCAACACCAGATGTTGTGTCTCATTCCAGGGAGGCATGGCAGTGGTAACTCTTCGTGTGCAGCGGGATTATCTCATGTATCTAAAGTCATCGCACACCAGACATTGTGCTTCATTTCAGGGATGCACTGCATTGGTAACTTGTTGTGTGGAAGCGGGATTGCATGATGTGTCTTAGGTCATCGTGCACAAGACCTGGTGCCCAGACCAGAGAGGCACGGAATTAGGTAAACTCTTTGTGTGCAACCGGGATGCTGGGGCAGTACAAGTCATAATGCCCCAGGCATTGTGTCCCCTGTCCTGGGAGGTGCTAAATTGGCAACGACCTGTGAAGTGAAGTGGCTGGCTTGGCTGGGCCTCCCTTGTGTGTTGCAGAATGGGGTCTACGTCGGAAGGCCGGTGTGCGATCCCTTGAGTGAACTTCCCTAATGTGGACCAAACCACCATTTGCCGACTGTTGCCTGATCAGCCATTCTCTCATTCTTCCCCCATACCTTTGCCCCACCATCTTGACTAAGTGTAAACACCAGCTGAGAGCAGCCTAGTATCTGGGGAAAGGGAGCTTCATTTGAGAAAGGCTTGGGTCCACAAGGGGTCTGCAGACTCATTTACACCTCACCTGCTGGTTGTCAGAGGACTGCATTAGCGTGCTCGAAGCGAGTGTGTGCGAGTGCATGTAGGCGAGCGTGGCTGACATCCATGGCACCACACAGCGGTGCAGAGTGAGTTTGTGACAGTGAGTGTCTGGGCTTGATTTCACCACGTGGCAGCATTGTCGTGCACGTTGTTTATTATTGTGGTTGACATTGACATTTACTGTTGCGGCCTAGGCTGCGGAGCTATTTCAAAAGTTCTATAGTTCTCTGTATGTATACATTGCTGCTATCGTTGGGAACCGGGATGCATCCTACAACTGTTATACATTGAATTGGGGTGATCGTAGGGGTGAGTCTCGGGCTACCAGTGTGGTAGTACCGCATGTGGGTGTGGGGAGGGAAATTATTATTTTTCTCACATGTACATACTGCTGATTTCGTATAACACTGTTGGGCTCGTACTATTAATGATATTTTTGAATGTGATTTATGCCCAGATTTACATGAGATTCATGTGATGATTAATTCATGTGTGTTGAACACAAACTTTATTTACATACACTTTGTGTGAAGTTTTGTTTGTGATGCTCAGTGTACTTATTGTGTGATTGTGCTACGCCAGTGCTTTACACATTGCCTCTGTGATAAGCCTGACTGCTCTGTGCCAAGAGTGAGCGCAGGTTATATAGTGAGTGTAATCACCCACCTCTGACAGGAGTGGTAGGTTCTGCCTGCGTAGGGCCTTGCCTCAGCCAACCAGAACGTGCCACCTCCAACAGTGGGCAAAGAAAACACAACTTGTGGTGACAGTGACAAGAATTAGATAGTGACAGTGCTTTGCAAATCATGGTATACTATTAAAATGATGATAAGGTAGGTCAGAAAGTGCCTCATTAAGGCAGGAAAATGCTCAGTCGCTGTGCAATATCTAAAGGCTAAAGTCTCACTTGCCTCCTCCTAATAGTAACATTTCAATGTATGCCCAATGCTGAAGATGGAGTACATTTTGGAGGAATAACTGAGATCCTGGAAGGGCAGAGAGGGAATCAAGGTTAGGTATTAGGTCTTTTTACAATTGTTTAAGGAATGGGAGTGAATGGTTTAGATTACGTGGAGGGGCCACACTCATTACTCATATCCAAAACTGTTTTCTTAAATATGCTAATTTTCCACATATCACTGCTGTTAGAAGCCAGCTTACCATTGTTTTATGAATACATTTTTATGCTTCTGCTGAACATTACCCCAAGATGTCATATTTCATGATCCTTTTGCCCCATTCAAGGGTTCCAATTAAATATATGCCCCATGCTTTCAGTAAAACATTACGTTAAATTGCAGAGATGTAAGATTTTAAGTTGCAACATTTTTTCTCTCTGTCCTGTTGCTGCTTATTTCTAGAAAGTATTATTATTCAAACCTCTTCTAACAATAATATTCATGTATGTGGCACATGCTTGGACATTGGGTCTGTGCTTCCTTGGACTTCAAATGACAAAAATATCAAAGTTGAAGTGGCAACAAACACTCTTTCACCACAAATGGCAATTCACAGTTGACCCCTTTATCCACACTGAGTTCCTCAAAAGACTCCCATTGACTCCTCTAGCTGGAAGAAAAGGATTGTGAACTGAAGAACCTTTGAACTAGGGTTAATTTCTGATCTTGCTACTGTATTAATGAACCCCAAATCCAGAACTGGCAAGGCAGTGCCACATTAGCAAATGTCCTAACAAGGTTTACCTGTTGATATGCTAGTTAAAACGAATTAGTATGGTTAGATGTCCCATTGATAATCACATTTTAGGCTCAGTTTCTGCACCCCATGTGCTGTTAACACCAATTTATTTTCAAATGTGAGGTGCATTTCAGGCAATGGCACCAGCCAAGTGTATCGAAACAATGAACACTTGACGGGAGATGGAGCTCAAGACTCATTACCATGCAGTACCACTGAATATAGATTTACTATTTTGTAAGTTACATTGCCTGGGCATGAGGCATCCTTCGAAGGGACAGCAAGAGAGCTGTTGCTTCTGATAAGCTTGTATTTTTACATAAACCTATTGGGTACTGAGAAATGTGCTATGAGCAGAACAATGACAAAACAAATGCATTTAAACTGCCCTGCTTGGTACAAATTTTGAAAAATCTCCTTTGTGTAATTATGCATGAGTGTCTTGTATTCTTTAAATCCCAATAGCTCAAGGTCAATTCAACTGTCCCAGTGCATTTTAGCATGCACTATTTGCCATTTATTGTTCCTGAAATGGCACATCCTGCTTGGTCTACTGGCCAAATGTGCATTTAAATGTAGCATTCACAGTTCATTCTGCTAAATGTCTTCGATGGAGAACGCTTCAACCCCACTAAAGGATATCAAATTCAGACTAATGTTATTGGCCAGGTATGCTTTAAAATGCACCCATGTCTGTATATTCTCCATAAAAAATGTTCCCCATGTAATGCAGCATACAACAACAGTGAACAGAGCCCCTACAAGACAATGTAACCTAGGTTCTGAATATGGCCCCAGCCGCATTGCTCAAAGTGTTAGCCTCCCCTGAAGTTTGAGTCTAGTTGCGCTCCCGAGGAGCAACACCCAAAGATGGAGCTTTAGATGCCAGTAGTCATGATGAGCCCGAGGGGGTGTTCAGAATCCCTCCAAGCAAGGTGAGCAGCACAGAGGTGATTTGTTTGTACCAAATGAGCATACACCTGCATAACACAACCCGATCAAGTTGACTAGGGAGCGGCTTCAGATTTTCAGGGCAGTGGGAGTGTCAAAGACCTTGTTTTTACTGAATTCCTATTCCATGCAGCCGAAATGGGCTCTACATGGAGGTGATATGTAATGCTGGGGACACATCAGTCCATCTTGAAGCACAGAATGTGAATAGTGCTGTGCCCTCTATATTCGGTGAGGCAACTGAAGAGTCAACAGGTGTGAGATAGCGATTGAGAGTCACACCACCACGATCACACATGATATCAACAACTATTTCATGGCAGCGGCTCTCAGAACCTGGTCCCACACACCCTGCTAGGAGAGCGTTGCTGAGTTCAGAAGGTCTGCCTATACACCAGTTTACAGGTGAGCATTAAAGGGAAATGTGGCACAGGGGGATGCCATGCAGAAATTGTTAGATACGGTAGACCTGTAGGGGGCATTCAGCCCGCACTCAGCAGAGATTTATACATTCTGCAGCCAGCCATCGTAAAGCATTCTTGATCTCCAAACATGCAAAACGATATCATTAAATATTCATCGTGGGGTACGAAAGACATTACCATAGAAAGGTTCATAAGAAGCTAATAATACAGCCATAACTAAAAAAAACGAAGTACAATTTAGAGAAGTTACTGGGTGGGACAAATAACTTACTGGTACCGACAAGTGGATGTGATTAACTACCACTTCTATTTTACATTACTACATGGGCATTAACATTACCTTTTAGCAAAAAAACACGAAGCAAGACTGCTAAAACTGAAATTGAAAAAATACAAAGGTCCTGATTATGATTGTAGGGTTAATTCTATTTCAGGTACAAACTCCTATCAGTGGGAAAACATCACTCCAGCCAGGAGGCATTAGTCCTGTGCTATTGTACACGTTGTACTTATTGCAAATAATGTACTATTTCCCCAAAGATTTTGATATTTTAAAACTGGCAAGAATCTTGTTGACAAACAGCATGACATTCTGAGTTTCTCTCTACGGAACATGATCCAGGGTGCAAAATTACAATTTGCTCAAACCAGATATCTCACCATAGTTGCAATTAGGGCCACAGAAAACTAATTCTGGTCATCTTGTGAGCTGGAGGGACACTGACCGTAATAGAAGGGAAGCACCAATTATGAATGGTCTCCCAAAGAGTCAATGGGACAAAGTATTGCCAAGGAGCGCTGTACCTGAGGGCGTCTTCATCCATAACATAGAAGGAGATGGAGTGGAAGGAGGATGGAAGGTGCACCTTGTATTCTTCTCCCCAGAAAGGAGAGAGTGTCTTCCACACCGTGGCAGTCCTAGAGCAAGGGATAAAAGACAAGTTCAACTCACTCAGTCGATCACAGCTCCTCTCTTTCAGCCAACGTCTCAATATGTACCGATGGAACCGTTCCTCTCCAGCAAAATCCAATGCCTTGACTGTCAACCCGGCTCTTGAAATGCCCCCAACCAATATCACAAGGGTGTCAGTGGATTGCAACATTACCTTGCACATTTTACTCCACGTCTGCTTCTTCTATTGAAGTTTTTTGTCTACCATCTTTACGCGCATTATCCCCCCTAAAGTATCTGCATCACCTTCAGATGTGCACACCCTGACTGGCAGGCTCCATTCAATTCCTTTGTAACTCTGCATCTCTGGTAAAGAGGTGTGCTCCATGTTTATTCTTCAATACACAATACTGCTCCCCTCACAGGTTACAAGGCATGAGGCTGGGTGTCTGCATTTCAGTATTCCTCAAGCTAACCACCTGTTAATTGTTTCAGAATAGGTGAAAAAACATTACATTGAAGGGATATTGGACTCTGAGGCTGCACTCTCCCCAGATTTTATAAAATGGTACCATTGGCTATAAAGTGAGCACGGGAAAAGAGCCACTTGCTCTAATGTTGGTCCTGATTTTGGTGCAACGGGCCCCTCATGCCCGTTGACCCCAATGCCACTGCATCTATTGCAAGAAGACAACAACCTCGTATGTGACCATTTGTTTCTTTAAATTAGTCAAACTAAAACATACCTCACCCCTTTCATCTATATCTCAGAGTGCTTGGTGATGAGACCAGTCTTTTATCTCATGTTGGACTAATGTAATGCCTTGTATTTATTCACCCCAAAAATGACGTTTCCAGGCTCCAAGAAGACTAAGGGCCTGATGTAGTTTGGCAGATGGGGTCACTCTGTCACAAACGCAATGGATTGCCTGTCTGCCATATTCCGATCACATTTTATCTTATGCGAATCGTAACATGGTGGACGGGATATTCGTCACGTTGGTGATGGAGTAACCGGTCCGCCAAACCCTAAATCAGGCCCTAACTTCGGGTGTGCTAGCGCTTACAGGGCTGAGTAGATGAACCCATGTTACACCCAATGGGAGGTCCCTGCAGTGGCTCCTATGGCAGACCACGTACAAGTCAGGGCAGCGTGTTTGACTTAGAAATGCCTTCCCCATCTGACCTCCGAATATCTCAGTGCTGAATCTTCTCAGGCCCTAATAAACATTTCAGGTAGAGGCATTAACTCCTCGGGTGGGAGGGAGCAGCCTCGGGAGAAGACATGGGGTATGAACTATATAGGATGACCTAGGTCGTGTGGTGCCTGGGGTGGTTGGACACACTCATTTACTACTGGGACATGGAAGGATAAATGGAGTGATGAGGATAACAGGTAAGTAATCAGTGCATTACCTAAGTGTCCCTTTTTTGTGCGCTGCAGACTTTAGTGCCTTATTGACTGTATTCTTGCATCATTGTTTACCAGTCCTACTGTTCGGCTGCTTTTTCCTCTTTTTAACTTTTAAGTGTCACAATGATTCATGCTTAGAACCATTGCTTTATTTTCGTTTTGCACAGTAATTTGTTGACTGTTTCCTGCAGTTTCTTTACACGTTCTGCCCTGCTTTTCTAACAAGATCACACCTGATGTATGATTTTATTTACATTGATGCAAATTGCAATGACTGATCTATTATGTTGCTCTGTCCGGCGCTCTGAAACCCACCTGGGTGGAATTCGCGCTACATAAAACAACTTAGATAAATACAAATTGCTTAATAACATATGGAGAGATGGTGAAACATCAACTCCTCTTGAGTACAAAAACACCCAGTACACCAAAGACTGCTTCTGACGGAATGTCAACCTGACCAGTGGTGAAACGGAAGCTACGGAACAGCACTGTGCAATAACACACAGAGGTGGGAACACGATTGCAGAAGGGCTGAATGCCGCTCAAAATAAGACGATGAGCCCGACTGGTCATCTCTTGATCCTTCTACGAAGCTGTCACGCAAATCTCATTAATAATCTTCAGAGCTCAGATGCAGGCAGCTCTACCTCGAGGGGAAATGGGGCTCCAAGAGGCCCCCGAACCAATAGAGCGAGCAATTGCAGAAAACAATCCACAAATGTTCGTTAGATTCTTTAAGCATGCTAGGACAATGGAACAGGCCACCAATATGGAGGTCCACTGTCAGTGTCCTCATAGTAGTTTTTCTAAAATACTATTGCATAATCCCTAGATTATTACTAATGTTATACATACCTATGCCTAAAATACCATAGCAGACTTTAATGCAGTTAATTTCCCGGACAAAATGGCAAAGAAGTTACGGTAGAGCGGGGAAGGCGAGGGCTTTCTGCAACTAGGTCTGGCTGAGTCAAACTCTGACCTGGGGCAAGTCAGAGAGATCTTCACTGCTGGAGTCCACAACTGGTGTAAACCATGGTGAAGAGAACACAAAAATGGACAGAAATGTTGTAGGAGGTGTGGATGAGAAAACCATCATTTCATTTGGATTCTCTGCTACTGTTCTGCTCAAAGTGAAATACTGGCTTATATTAAAGGTTTGGGTCCATTGTTTCAAGATCACATTCGTCACAAAATTCTTATATTTTTAGCTGGTTGCCCGGGAGGCGGACTTGAGTGGATCCATTTTTCCATCTTCATTTTTTTGCAAACATTGGACAATCTCTGCTAGCATGAATATGGAACCTTTCTTTCACCTGCTATGTTCCATGCCCCTCCATGTAACATTTGTGTTTTTGCCAGTGCCTGTGTTTGATTTTTGGCCAAACCTTGTCTTTTGTTATTTACTCACTGTATACTGTGCTTTCTTTCTACAGACTTCCCACTGTGAACCCCAGAGGAAACACCCCTAACCATCCCAGTAGCTGAGATGCCTATTAGACAATGAAGAGCGTCAGAACTAAGCCACAGACGGTGGTCAAGGAGAGATGAATATACGCCAACATAGGATGACTGACTGCCCACCAGGACAGACAGAATGATTGTATATAAGAATACAGATATTGAAAAATGTATTACTAATGTATGTACATATGGATTTAAGAATAGTAAATCTATACCTTCCTATATAAACATACAGTGACAGTCGTGTAGTCGATATTTTATAGGCATATATTAAAAGCTCGATTTCCTACAGTCACAGTGATCTGCTTCACCCGGATCTAGTCTTTATCTAAACGTTTGGTACCCAAACTCCTCTTTGTTAAACATGGAGTGAGGAGGACTTACCGAACGATAGTTTCATTGTCAATCTTCACAATGCAGTAGGGGTCACTGCTGCCAGTTCTAAAAAGAAAACACATTTCACTGATTAGGTAATGACCTGGGAAATACTGCGATTATTACACTTTTTTAAGAATTTAGAATGTAGCTAGTTAGGCACCATAATAAAACTTAGCACACTCATTGGATTGCTGAGAATATAAGTGTCAATCAGATAAGTCTGAGTTCATCTCTGGACCTCACAAACAACAACTGACTTTTTAAACTGACATTGGGGATAGCAGTGCCTCCGCGGTGGGTAATATTACTGTTTTGAATTGTGTTTAATAGCGCTGTTTTCAAGGTACATGTAACAGAAACTGATAACATGATGTTAGTTAATAAATTGTTGTAACATGGAATATTGTGTGACAGGTGAGGAAATGTTTATAAATCTACTTGTCCATGGAGATGCTACAGAAATCCGCTTATTCTGCGAAACAATCCCTTTGTTCCATTTCGTGTCATAATATCAGAGCTTTGATAATGCAAAGATCTGGATGTGAGGGGTTGCAACTCTGCCCTTTCTGAGAGAGAGTCTTGTGAATTGCTGTGGCAGATGGAACAGTTTTAGCAGTACATTCAGCTGATTTTACATAATGTTACTGTAAATAAACATTGAGCATTCTTGCGATCCGGAAGACAGATAGATATCTGGCAGTCTGGTCCTTCCCTCTTGACTTCAGCATGTCATCTTTTGCAAACCCGCACTGTAGCTGACTTCCCTTGTTGTATGTCAACAACCGAACACACAAATTACAAGCACAGAAAAGTCTTTCAAATATTTGCATGCATCAAAATTATTTTATTAAATGATACCTTAGATGCGGAAATACCAATACCATACCTCTATCAAGGATTACATAACTTAACAAGGTACATAACAAATAAAAATACTGAATCAAGAAGCAATTATGAGAACAAATAAAAACAAATATATATTTGAAAAATATTTGAAAAATGTGAAAAACTTTTTGTGCAATCTGTTCCGGTGCGAGGGGCGAATAAGCATTGACCAGCTTCCGCCACCAAACTTGTACTATACTTTATGAATAATGGTCTTAGCAAACGACGACGTAGTGTATAAAGAGGGGACACACAAATATAACATGATTTAAATCTTGGACATAACTCAGGCAAAGATCACAAAACTTCTCCTCCCTAGGGGCACCCTCTTAAGCCCCAGTAACAACTCGAAGTGGAAACAAATTCACTCCTAATAATATGATTTTTCTACGCAAACCATGAGAAAGGTTCCATATCACATAAGGTTGAGTTTTTTTTGTAAATACTGCTCAATATCGTTCAGCATGCTGAGCACAACACAAACTATTTCTTTTCTGACTCACTTTGTAGATGGATTTTTAAATCAGATTTGTTACCAGGTGCTCCGGCAGAGGTGCCATATCATTCTGGCTAATATCAAACATATCCAGAGCTTTCGAGTAATTTGAGAAAAGATCACTCTTTTTTTCAGGTTATAGAATATATCATGTTTCAAAGCTGCATGAATGGAACCCGGATCACAAGTCAGTAAATTATTCCCCCACTTCAAAACAGCTGCCATAACAAGCACAGTGGTAGAGAGGAGGCCAATCTCAAGCCAAAAGGCAGAAGGGGCAGCCAGATGATTCAAATTGCGAATTTGGTGCCAAATATGCCCTTCTACCTTTTCGCAAAAAAGGACCAGTACTGCTCCTCCATTTCTTCACAGGCATAACCCAAAGAGGGTGAATCTTATAGACTGCAAGAACATGGGCAAAGTTCCTTTGCTCACAACACATATACAGTCTATCAATAGCTGAGGCCTGGGACAATGCCTTACTTCTACACCGACTAATATGATCATTACTTAAACAAATACTAGAGAAAGTTCTGCCAAGGTATGGATACAATTTCACCACTTCCAATCTATTGTTTCCTAAAGACCAAGAAAAATCTTTTCTGACTCTGCACCCACAGAAACTAAAAAACATAAATTTACTCTTAGGGATGTTTATTTTCAGAAAATGTTCATCAGCAAAAATTCCTAATGCAGCAAGACGCCTCTGCAGTCCTATCGGGTTATATCCAAAATAACAATGTCGTCAGCATAAAGTAAACAACTGACATTCATTAATCCCAATTTGGGCAAATCCCCTTTCACTTGTCCAACTCTACTGAATAAATCATGAATATAGAGAGAAAAGAAGGGGCACCAATAAGCACCCTCCACTTCACTAGATAAACCCTGATTCCCTCCCATCGGGACCTCAGTCCAGGCTGAAGAGGGCTGGGCAATAATTAGCCCAAGGAGGTGGGACAAAATCCCCAATGTGGAAAATTTCCTCCACAGCATCCCACAGTCAACCCTATTGAACGCTGTGGAGAAATGAATGAAGATGGAATCTACAGGCTTACCCTTCCCACCGGGTATTTTTCAATTAATGTTTGGAGAACTGTGATGTTATTTAAGGTACCACAGTTCTCAGCCTTCTCAGCTGGAATGAGGATGTTACTGAAGGCCCATTCCCGAAGATGAAGAAGAATACTTTTGGCACACAATTTCCCAATCACATCCAGCAGGGCAATCTCTCTATAAACATGTGAGTTGGTCAGTGGAATGCCTCAGATTCCCTGGCAAATGTGTCACAATAGGCTACGGCTCTGTTTTTTATATGAACGTGTGCAAATATGTCCAGTGCATTAACCACTCCAATTTCACGAAACAGCGCTGCCATAAGAAAACTGCCATTAGGAAAGGACTGTCCAATCTTTTTCAACTGTAGTCAGTAAAGCCTTTACTGATTTAGTCAGTGATGCTGGTAGAACAGGGTATTCTGCAGTAGGCATTTCTGGAGAATATACTGTCATTTTCTCAATCGCAGAGATCACCCGTTCTATTCAATGTTGCTTGTTTGTCCTACACTCTCTATATTGAGGTTGTCCTCTCTCTGGACAGTATTTAGGTGTTTTTATGTCTACCAATTTGGATTTAGAAAATTTCATGTTGTCTTTAGGGCAGATGAAAAACATGGTGCAGCCTCCTAAATGCAGCTTAACACTGGCAGGATAAATCGTAGTTACTGCCTTCGGAGGCTTGAAGAAGCTTTTTCAGATCTGTAAATGCTTAGACTCCTATACAGTGACAGTAAAGTCTTGATAGGTTGAGAGTGCAGCTTCCTGAAAGTCCAGGCACCGGTTCTCTCTGGCAAGTTTCGAGGTCATGTCTTATTCCATATAATTCAGAAGATGTGCAACAATTTGAAACAGGGGAGCTCCCAGTAGGGGCCCAAGCCCAAGGGACCTGAGGGCTCTCTGCACAACAAACAAATCACAAAAGTTGTTCCTGCCAAGAACATCATCGAGGTGTTTTTTAACAAAGGTTTCCATTTTTCTAATCTCCAAATGTTGTTGTGCCATGAGCACGACTCTAAGTCTTCATTTTTGGCCGAGAGTTTAGCAATATCATTAGAAAGATGCAACACAGTTGTCTTAACATCCTCTGCACCATCCTCTGATGCCTCATCCAGCCTCGTCCAGCTAGTCTCAATGCTTGTCTAGTCTTTCTTTCACTTGGTCCAGGGCGGTTGTATGGTGGTCAATTTTGCCATCTTTTGTTTGAAGATTGGCATGCATATCCTTTAGTATTCCTAGTAAATCTTGGTTGTCTATGGGCAAGAAGCCCAGCTTGGCCTGATCCGGCTCAGAGGAATCATTATCAGCAGGGGCTTGGCCGAGCACCTGTTATCAAAGGCAAGTTTGGGTTGCTTAAGATCTGTTTTGCCCATGTTGCACTTTCAGGACCAGAGAGGTCATAGAGAAAAAAGGCTGCAGGGATGTACTGCACCTCACCAGGCTCAAAATGTGCCACAACAGAGAGTCTCAATAAGCGTTGGTATTTGTGCAGGATGTATATAAGTGTTCTCTAGTATTCTGTGGGCCTAGGAATCTGCACTTCCAGCCACAAAGACCCAAAGTATATGCCAAGCAAACAGGCTAAACGGATCTGTCATATGAATGCGGTATAATTCATCATTGTGCAGTGCTCATTTCACAGAAATCAAACAGGAGCTGCAGGGTACAACCATTTGAAGGCGGGGGGGGGGTCACCACTCCACCCATCCACTGGGCATATGGAAACAGCTTGAAGGGCTTTCTCTCTGCCGTGGCAGCTCAACCATGCACCAAACAATCTGGTGGGCTGCAAGCAGTCCCAGTACTAAGATATGTCCCATAGGCAATGCTGCCACGCGAGGCCAAGCAACGCTCCAGTAGTCTGGCAACTAGCATCTAATTCCCAGCAGGAGAAGTCACCAAATGGCATTGCTGCATCGTTCGCAGCTCATGGTGGTGTCCAGGCCCACCATGCACCTCATATGGAGGCTGTGGCATTTCAGCAGGGTTGACGTTCTGAGCAGCAGGCAATTCATTCAAACAGGAATGTATGGGTCAGATCAGCCATCCACAGTATGCATGTTCCCCTCTATCCTTTCAGTTGATGCACATAATTAAGGATTTTGTTTGATATTTGGTGACTGGGGACCAAAGCTCCCAAGTTAGGCAGCCCTATTGGTTGCTCTACGACCATGCTCCCAAGAAGAGCGCTTGCTGTAATATTTGTATATCATATATATATAGAACATATTTTATACCATGGCAGACCGCACATGCACTTCTTGTTGCTTAAGCAATGAGCCATTAAACTTTATGTATGGTTGGAATTTGTTTTTGGTGGAGGTGTTGCTTATAAGTGTTTGGGCCTTGAGAGAGACCTTTAGATGTGCTCCAGACTTGGTGCAGAGGCATGGAACAACTTCTTGAACATAGTGTGGCATACAAAAAGAGCATGCGCTGTAACTTCATAGACTGTGTATATAAGTACAACAGTACTTGTAGTCATGAAGTTAGTGGAATCCTGCGTTAGGGAGCAGTCGGATCTTAATTGCTTTTCTAAATTCTAGATGGCTACTGATGGTCCTTATTGTCTTTTGGAGTGTGCCCAAAAGTTTGCGTGTCCGTACTCTTAAAGAGTTCCCACTTTTTATTAAAAAAAATAGAATGAGCAGCATTGTAGCCATTCTCAAACTAAGGTTCTCATCTGACAGTACATCATGAGTTTAGATTGTACCAAGATAGGTCCACTCTCATAGATATCCTAGGGCCAAATGTACTATATAAGTGGTTGCAAAAAGTGGTCGCGAACTGCATACCGACTTTTTGTGACGCTATTTTATTTTGCAAACTGACCTATGAACAAATATGTTGGTTCACAAAATAGAAAATTGCAGGTGACTGCAGAATGACCTAGTTAATATTTACTATGCAATTTGTGACCGACCAGGATTGACTGCAGTCAGAAGGATAGTGGCTTGGAAGGTACAGAGGACTGCATCCCTGACACTGCTTTTCTTTTTAAAAAAATTCTGTTTTGGAAAACTTCAGCAAGAGAAGGTCCCCTGGTCCACTGCCAACTCCTACTGAAGCTGCAACCCTAGGTTACAAAGGGGGAAGGGTACAAATAGGACTGCTTCCCCTTTATGAATCAGTTGCCACCTCAACTGGTGAAAGGGTAACTGACCAATGTTTTGCAGATGGAATAATTGTCTGAAACCATTGACAACTATGTTACTGATTCACAATTTATAATAACGTTCTCCTTCGAAATTGCAAACTGGTAAACCTTTTTAAACCTATTTTGTGATGCAGAAAAACTTTTCAGATTTGCGAAATGTGTTTAGAACATATCTAAAAGGGTTATTCAAGTCACAAATCCTATAATTTACCGAAATGGAAGGATTTGCGACCACAAAACCATCTGTACATCTGGCCTCTAGTGAGTAATGAAGAGGGCTTCGAAAGAGACTCTTCCTGTAATTAGAAACAGTGTGGAGCCTTAGGGGTAATGTAGTCCCACCTACGTTGGGTGGATTTAGGTCTGGTTGTGGCATTATAGATTTGCTGTAGCTTTGTTGATTAGATGTCAAGAGATTCCAACATCGAGCCCATTGGCATATTTAAGGTGTGATAAACCCAGACCCATTGATGCCTGATTCCTGTGAGAACGGCAAAGCAAGGGAAGGTGCACCATAGTATTCTTATTGTAAAGAAGGCATCGCTGGTCATTTTGTGTGCTTGGGCTAAGTGTGAGAGTTTAGAGTCCATGATCCAATCAGGTTTTCCACCTCCTTCAATGTGGTTGAACACTGATTTCCTAATTGCAATTGGGAGAGAATTGTAATTAGGAAATTTGGTATTCCTAATGTTAGTACATCTGGCCCAGAGATCCATAACCAAAGACTTTACATCTTTTCATCAACTTGTGAATCGACAAAGTTGATGCTCTTGTGTGATGAGTTTTAGGAAGATGGTCTTCCCTCTACAATAATAAGTAAACCAACTGTGATACAGCCAGGCTTCTGTAAAAAATAAGCTCTGAAGAACCACGAAACACATGTTGGCTGTGAATGATTAAATATCCTAAACGGCACAGTTTATCCCGATGCTCAACTCACAAGAAAATAATAGTGGACATTTGTACTACTACCATGGCTCTATACTAGACACACGGACCCGGGATAAAAATTACGTTTGGTCCATTTTTAAACAGACTTTCTGTAATAGGAAAACTTATAAAATCCGGGACTAGTGTGAGAGTATTTCATTCGTACATACAACATTGTGATATGTAATACTTTTTTTTATAAATAATTACATAGAAATACATCTGAGAGAATCATATACTTGTTCCCCATTACAAACAAAATAATTGATGGTAATACATACACACCTAGTCAATGGGTAGATTGGCACAGACCATTAATGTCAGTAAAAGTCCAGTAGCTCAAGGTAAAGCTGGATCTGTGCTTGCAGAGAAGGTGAATTTGTTCTGTGTTTGAAGTTGAACCCCCACCCCCATCAAAATTTAACTGGAGGTAAAGCCATCTTGAGTCAATCACTGCCCAGATTTATGTAGAGTTTCAGGTGGTTTAACATAGGTCATCACCTTTGGATCTGCATTGGCGTCTTCCAGGAGAGGAGTGATGATGGCATGTCTACTGGGTGCCAGGACTTTACACTTTGTGATGGAAGCATTTGCCAATTTTGTTGACGTGTGGAGCGATTATTGGGGGAAAAAACTTGTTAATGCTTCTGGGTCTATCTCAACAGCTACATGAAATGCCTTAATCAAGATTGTAAGTCCAGAGACACCTAGTTACTTTAGAAATGCTAGCATATTCTTCAGATTAGAAGAGGGCAGTGAGTATGTGAATGCCTCCGATTATTCACTATCACTACCCATACTGTGCTTATTATGAAAGTGAAAAATGAGTGCAAGTCTGTGCAGTGTTACACAAAGGAAGTGTGTTAGTGTAGTACCGTAGATGCCTCATGATTTGCTCACTTGTTGTGCCGGATTTCAGGAACCCTACTTTACTCAGGTGTCTGACTAGAGTCTGAGTAGCCTTTATTTGCCCTGTTTGCCGGATTTCAGGAGCCCTACTTTACTCAGGTGTCTGACTGTTCGAGTAGCCTTTATTTGCCCTGTTGTGCTGGGTATAGTGAACCCTACTTTACTCAGGTGTCTGACTGTTCGAGTAGCCTTTATTTGCCCTATTGTGCTGGGTATAGTGAACCCTACTTTACTCAGGTGTCTGACTGTTCGAGTAGCCTTTATTTGCCCTGTTGTGCTGGGGATAGTGAACCCTACCTTACTCAGGTGTCTGACTGTTTGAGTAGCCTTTATTTGCCCTGTTGTCAGGGTCTCGAGAGTCTGCATATTCTCTGGTATCTGGTTGTGAGAAACCTTTAATAGGTCTAGTCTCTGGACCCGAAGGGGTTCTATGTGCTCCCTTGTCTTTTCTCTGCTGTAACTCGGGAGTTCCTCAGTGTTGAGAGGTGTGCGGCTCTCAAAGCCAGCACTGCCTTGGAGCAGCTTTGTGGCCTGGAGTCAGCAGGAAGATCTTATCTGGGCACAGACATTTCCTGACGTGCGAGAGTGGAAGAGAACGATTTTCCACCTTGCAAGACTCAAACCGTTCCAGAAAGGATGTTTATGAAAACAGCAAGGAGTGGAAGCGGTTCCCACACTGAATCAACATGTCAGCCATCCTCGAGATCGGAATGACGTGAGCAGGGCCCAGAAGTCCTCGCCTCATAAGTCAAGGAGAGACTAGAGAAAGTGGGCTTTGGGTCGCGCGAGGAGCCGCACACAAGACATAGAGGCATAAGGACTGGAAATACTTGTAGGAAAAAGTACTGCTGTGTTACAAATGTCCTTTCTAACAAGAGCACTCTAGAACAAGCGAAGATGTATGCACACAAACAAGCAAAGCTGGGGTATTGGCGGACTGCCTGAAGGGGGTGCTCCCAAAACAGAGTTAAATGGCTGTACTAAAAGGAAAATCAAATTATGGGTTAGGTTGGTAGGTCTGAAAACTGTTCTGGTTTTATTCACTATTGCCAAACTTGTTAATAGTTTTTATACTGAGAGAAAATGTATAAAGGTCGAGTTTGCAATGCTAATTAAGTAATCTATAACGTAGGCTTCACTATGTAATATTAACAGACTGATTAAACACTTGGGAAAAGTAAATCAAGTCCATTCAATGTTCTTTTATAGGGAGGTAATGAAGGAATCAGAAACTGAACAATAACTGGACAGTCCCCTCAGAATATCATAATTTGCACCCAAAAGCCCCCATAGTGAGTTTAGGAGTATTTCCGATCAGGTGGAAACTGTGGTCCAAGCCCAAACTGGGCATACAAGTTTTGAGGAAAAACCTACACCTCAGAGATCTTCCCTGGATACATTTTGCAGGTGGAAACCTAGTAGGATATAACCATGGAAAATCCTTGTAAAAGGAAAAAATGTGAGCACGTTGGCCCAAAAAAACAGATCTATACTTTAGTCCTCCATTCTGAGGGTCAAGACTCATAATAATGCAGCCGTATCAGTAATGACTGCACACAGTAATACCGGTTACAATATTACTGCAAGGTAATCCTGCCTCAACTTGTAATTAGGCAGCGCATGTTACCTCTTTCGCAGATTTTTGTATTGCTCTTGTGCGTTGCTGTCATTGAGTGTTTAGTATTTTTTATGAACTTCTTTGGGAGGTTTGGGCAACCTATTATGATTCTGTCTCTTTATAGTGTGGTTTTAAGAATTATCTATGCAATCTAAGCATAAACGTGTAGTAAAACCCCTTGAAATTTATTTCAGCTTGGAGTACCATTCATGTGGCTAAGTGAGTTATCTTGTAAATTTAATTGATTGCTGAAGTTTCAATGCCTAGTGTCTTCACACCCTTACATGCTGGGTGAAAAGATTAATCAACCCCATCCTTGCATAAATTCTGCAAAGGAAATTATGCTACAGCAGCAAGAGTTATGATCACTGATGTGCAGTTAAGACATGGAAGAGAATGTCAACTACTTATGCACATGTTTGAAATAAATGAAACAACAAGAGCTGTATTTGAAATAAACATGATCGTTTCGAACATGCCATGAAGGGTAAATGTGGGTGCAAACAATCTGCGTCTCTCTATTTTGATGCTAATGTCAATTGAGAGTTGAGCTCTAAATGCACTTTGATGATATTTGCACTCGGGTTTATCTCCTACTCAGAGATGCTGGAAAACCTTAGTGCATAGCAGGTACAGTAAAAGGCATAAAAGATGTTTGAAGCTTGCATGTTTTATTTCCTATGATTAATGTGAAGCAGTAACTCCCGGTGCAACAGGTAAATGCAATCGGGGGGGGGGGGGGGGGGCTGGTCACTACAGTGACATGAGCACCTGTCTATGTTTGGGATGAATACAATCAAAATAAAGTGGATTTTCACAAGATGTTATTCTAAGAAAAAATACTAAATAGATATATTTTTTCCTGAAACTAAACAATTCGAACATTATTTTCAAGTTGGTTACAAGTTGCTTACCTTTCATAGTGGTTAAAGACTTGTGAGAGCTTTTTCATATAGAATCCAAAGTATATTTCTTATTATTTTCCAATATTTTTCTGGGATATGAAAGCAATGTCAGCCTTATTTGAAAACAATGGAATGCTATTTCATTCCACATATTTGTGAATGTGGAGACTGATTTTTCCTTATAAACATTAGAAAACGCTAAGATAACTTATGATTTATATGTACATTTCATATTAGTAAAACCACTGCAACATTAAGTATCTTTATTTGATCTTCCCCCACAAAAAACATATTTACAGAGATATTCAGAAGCAACTTAAATTTCTTTTCAGAATTTCGCAATTTCAGTAGGATTTTAAACTTTGCACATCTCAAAAGGAGATTTGCATTAGTGAATTTTAAATCTAATTTTACCAAAAACAGTACTTGTATTTATTAGATTTTTGCAATTTTACATGATGGGAATTTGTTACTGAGGGAATTAGAGATATTTACATGAGAACCTGATTAGTTACGCACACAGGAGATTAAGGGGGTCATTCTGACCCTGGGCGGCGGCGGAAGCCGCCGGCCTGGCTGGAACCGCCAGAATACCGCTGCGCGGTCAAAAGACCGCCGCGGGTATTCTGGGTTTCCTGCTGGGCTGGTGGGCGACCGCCAGAAGGCCACCCGCCAGCCCAGCGGGAAACACCCTTCCATGAGGATGCCGGCTCCGAATGGAGCCGGCGGAGTGGAAGGGGTGCGACGGGTGCAGTTGCACCCGTCACGATTTTCAGTGTCTGCATGGCAGACACTGAAAATCATAGTGGGGCCCTGTTACAGGGGCCCCTGCAGTGCCCATGCCATTGGCATGGGCACTGCAGGGGCCCCACGACGCCCCACGACACCCCATACCTCCATCCTGTTCCTGGCGGCCAAAACCGCCAGGAACAGGATGGCGGTCGGAATCCCCATCGCGGCGCAGCAAGCTGCGCCGCCATGGAGGATTCCCCAGGGCAGCGGAAAACCGGCGGTACACCGCCGGTTTTCCGTTTCTGACCGCGGCTGTACCGCCGCGGTCAGAATGCCCAAGGGAGCACCGCCAGCCTGTTGGCGGTGCTCCCACGGTCATTGGCCCTGGCGGATTTTACCGCCAGGGTCAGAATAACCCCCTAAGTGATTTGCCCAGAATCACAAGATGTTGAACGGAAGCCAGGGTTCACTGGTTCCCCAATTCCAAAACTGGCAGCTGTAGAGGATAGGGCACTACTCCTCACAAGAAAGTTAATATCCCAAAACACAGTTTAGTCTCTCCAGACACAAGAAGTTTATTTTTCACGCTATAAACTGTACGCAACTGATTTATTTCCTAAAGAGTGACCCATCTGCAGTTCAATCATCTTAAAATGCTAAATGTGGTGATAAAAATGTGAATGAACACCAATGATCAGTTCAATGAAGTTGGATCTTTATTGGCACAGTCATCGACTGCTCCAACTGCTCTCTACAATGGTCCCCTCTGGAATGCCCCCCGAGGATCTCTCATTCCACGTTCCATGTATAGCATGTAGAATGTATGAGATCACCACATCTTCCTTCTCTATACACAATAATAACAACTGAATATATGTTTCAAAATACATAAGCAAAATGTTAACAACTGAATATAAATACATTTCAAAATACATGCGTAAAAGCCTAATGACAATATCTAGCAGGTTTATTAATAATCATCTTACTTCTGTGTCTTAATAGTTCTTCATTGTTTGCTTCAAACCAGGTTTGTTTTTTTGATTGTTGTTCACCATGATTTTTAATCCCACTTGGCTCTTCAATAACATTGTGAGATCTCCCCTTAGTGTCACCATCATAATCTCCCTTAATTTTCACTATTCTGCTTTTATTCCACAATTCGTGACTTTTGATGTGTACTGCGTTTTTGGAAACAGCATCTATTCTCTCTGGACATCTGAATTTGGAAAACCCATTAGCCACATGAGTGTTGTTAAGGGGTTGAACATTTTATTGAACTTTTGTAACCAAATATTCTTGGGTTGTTTGTCTTGAACTACCAGAGATACATAATTTAACTCATTGGTAACTAACAAAACTTGAACACTCCTCCCTGGTCTTAATCTCATACGAATAACCCCTGGTGATACCACCCGAGTATATTCAAACTTTTTTTAGCTACATAAACTTTCTCAAGAATCACTTTGTTTTTATATTTCATAAGTGCTTCAAAATAACCAATGAGGTCTATTTTTTCATTGTACGACACATGGTGTCTGTCAGAAGGTAACAAGTTCCTTTCTCCATATATTTGTGATAGCAATTCTTCAGTAATTATGGTAATTTTTGCCCCATAATCTATGAATAGGCGTAGTTTCTTCCCATCAACCTCAATGTTTTCATAAGAGTCTATGCAATTATGTTCACCACATTGGACCACTAGTATTACATCTTTCTTTGGGTTCACCTCATCGCTAGAACTTTCATTTGGATCAAGTTCTTCAATCACATTCACTTTATAAGGAGTTTTACTACCTTGACAAACTTTGGCAAAATGCCCTATTTCCCCACATATTCTGCAATTGACATTTTTAGCTGGACATGGGCGAGCTTTGTTACCGTGTCTAGTATTACCACATCAGAAACATATGTTCCTTCTGCTGAAGAATTCACCTTTAGTTTGATTCTGAGTTGGTCTCTTGGTTTGTTCTTTAGCGTAATTGTAGGAGTTCCCTTCCATTTTGACTGTGCTTCGTCAACATGTTCTTTTTGTGACAGTTCTTTGCGTGCTTTCTGAGGAATTTCTACACTTTTTAAAATTTCTACTGTTTCTGTCAAAGAAGGATTTTTTAATGTTAACAGTTTTTTCTTGAACTTTCTTATCCCAATAGTGTACCACTATTTGATCGCGAATATGTTGTGCCGTAAGGAAGATGTAATACTAGTGGTCCAATGTGGTTAACATAATTGCTACGTCTATTAATAAATTCTTGGGCAAGGATTGCTATTACAAATATGTGGCGCAAAGAACTTGTTACCCTCTGACAGAAACCCTGTGTCGTATGATGGAAAAATAATAGACCTCATTGGTTATTTTGAAGCACGTATGAAATATAAAAACAAAGTGATTCTTGGGAAAGTTTATGTAGCTAAAAAAGGTTTGAATATGGGTTATTCGGTATGACATTAAGACCAGGGAGGAGTGTTCAAGTTTTGTTAGTTACCGATGAGTTAAATGATTAATCTCTGGTAGTTCAAGACAAACAAACCAAGAATATTTGGTTACAAAAGTTCAATAAGGTGTTCAGTAAAAATGTGGACAGGATCACAGGTTTCAAACATAAGATCAAAGTACAAAATGATGCCACACCTGTAAAGCATAAAAGTAAAAGGAGAAAGGTGCCCTTCAGTGTATGTCAGGATTTAGAGAGTATTCTCAAACAAATGGTTGTTGATGGAGTTATAGAACCTATAGAGTCATCACTTTGATTATCTCCATTGGCCATTGCACGAACAAAAATCGACAATTAAGAGTTTGTATTGATTTGTGTAGTCTGTACAAGGTCATATGGGTTGATTCACATCCTTTACCATGTATTGAAAACATCACATCTACTTTTGCTGGAAAATAAGTTCACAGCAAAATAGACGTATCTTCGGCATATCATCAGCTTGAGTTTGATGAAGCTTCAAGGCGTTACACAGCTTTTGTGTCACCTTTTGGCACTTTTCAATTCAAAAGAATGCCCTTTGGGTTGGCGTCCGCCGTGTCTGTCTTTCAAAGGGTTTTATAAAACCTACTTCAGGGTATTGAAGGTTTCGTACATTTTCAGGATGATATACTGATCGCTGGTGAAAATGGACGTACCCAAGATGAAACAATGAATAAAGTGCTATAAAGATTACAAAAATATGGTGTAGTAGCAAATGTAAAAAAATTTGAGTTTTCTAAATCCAGCATAGAGTACTTAGGTCATGTTATTTCAAAAGATGGGGTTAACCCAAGACCAGGTTTGGTAGAAGCGTTCGTTAGTGCACCTGAACCAAAAACAAAAGACCACGTTGCTTCTTTTCTGGGTTTATGTGAATTTTATTCAAAATTCATTACTAATTTTTCGACTAAAACAGCAAACTTATGGGAACTCCTCAAGAAAAATAAAGAATTTGTTTGAGATGCAAAATCACAGAAAGAATTAGAGCACTTAAAAATGACATAGTTGAGGGAGGAATTTTAGCACCATTTGATCCTATTGAATCTTGCACTATTACTGTAGACGTTAGTAATGATGGTTTGGGGGCAATGTTATCCCAAGAAGACAAAAATAATCACGAACAAACTATAGGGTTTGTGTCACGTTATTTGAGAGTCAACTAAAATGTTTTTTCTGTGATAGAAAAAGAGTTATTGGGTTGCTGCTGGGCTGTTGAGCAGTTCAAGAGCTACATTTGGGGGAGAAGGTTTACATTCAAGACTGATAATAAACTGTTGGTGAACATTCTTAGTGGAGAAGTTATCGAAGAATGCACTCTGAGAATTGCTAGATTGAGTTCAAAACTACTACAGTATGATTTCAAAGAAGGGTATATTCCTGGTGGGAAAAATATCAGGGCTGATTATTTGTCTCGTTCACCAATCGATTCGGACGAGAAAATAGAATTGGGGGATGAAGAAGATGAAGAGTGTTCGATTGTGGTTGTATATGAGTCTGATGGGAACCCTTTTATGGGGACTGAGTGGAACGAAGACATGTTAAAAGATGAAGATATGGTACATATAAAGAACTATTTGATCCATGGTTGGCCCAAGGAGAGTTCCCTGCCAATAAATTTACAAGCCTATACTAAAGTTGCAGATGAATTATCGGTAGAGAACAATGGTATTTTGATGAGGAACCATAAATTCCTTCCACTCAGAGTCTTAAGAGATAAAATCATTATGATTGGTCATCAAAGACATTTAGGACAAACCATTACTAAGAGAAAGATAAGAGAGTGTTATTGGTGGTCAGGTATGGATCTTGAAATAGTTATGTGTGTGAGAAATTGTGTGATCTGTGCAAACAGTGACAAAGTGTTGAAAACTCAGCCAACACCTTTAACACCAAGTATTTTGCCTGCGGCACCCTGGATTAAGCTGGCCATTGATTTTATTAGTCCCTTTAGCACCCTAGCAAGAAGATCTAGAATTGTGTTTGCGGTGGTGGACTATTATAGCAAATAGTGGGAAGTAGAGTTTATGGAGGAACCCAATACAAATGTGGTTATTAAACGTTTGAAGAGATTATTGGCCAGGGAATGAGCACCTAAAGAATTAGTGTCAGACAACGGGGTACACAGTTTATCTATATAGGAATGAAATAATTTTTGGGAAAATATGCTATCCAACACAAACAGGTAGCTCTTTATCATCCTCAAGGAAATGGTCTTGTTCAAAAAATGAATGTTGTGGTCACATCGTCCCTCTACAAATGCGGTTACAAGTGCGTTTGAAGTGATGGAAGGTTGTGTTTCGGCCTGTAAGCTGTGTCCTGCTTGGCTGAGAGAAGTTAAGACCAAAGCCGATAAAGCTAAGGGGGTCATTCTAACATTGGCGGGCGGCAGAGGCCGCCCGCCAATGTTCCCCCGTCAAAATACCGCTCTGCGGTCACAAGACCGCTGAGGGTATTTTGAGATTTGCCCTGGGCTGGCGGGCGGCTGCCAAAAGGCCGCCCGCCAGCCCAGGGCAAATCTACCTTCCCACGAGGACGCCGGTTCCGAATGGAGCCGGCGTAGTGGGAAGGTGCGACGGGTGCAGTTGCACCCGTCGCGTATTTCAGTGTCTGCTTTGCAGACACTGAAATACACAGTGGGGCCCTCTTACGGGGGCCCCGCGGCACCCCCTACCGCCATCCTGTTCCTGGCGGGAGACCCGCCAGGAACAGGATGGCGGTAGGGGGTGTCAGAATCCCCATGGCTGCGGAGCGCGCTCCGCAGCCATGGAGGATTCACCCGAGCAGCGGAAAGTCGGCGGGAGACCGCCGACTTTCCGTTTCTGACCGCGGCTGAACCGCCGCGGTCAGAATGCTCGAGGGAGCACCGCCAGCCTGTTGGCGGTGCTCCCGTGGTCGGTGACCCTGGCGGTCACCGGCCGCCAGGGTCAGAATGACCCCCTAAGTCTTTAGATGAGAGCATTTTCCTTGTGTTGAAACGTTTCAGAATAAAATTAAAGATGACTATGATACAAAACACAATGCACGGGTAGAAAGACCCGAAATTAATATAGGTGATTGGATATGAGTAAAAGATCTCACTCATGTGGCTAAGGGGTTGTCCAAATTCAGAAGTCCAGAGAGAGTAGACACTCTGGTGGTCATTACAACTCTGGTGGACGGTGTTAAAGCAGCGGTAAGACCGCCAACAGGCCGGCGGTAAAAAAATTGCAATTACGACCGTGGCAGAAACCACCAACAAAGACAGCCACTTTAACACTCAGACAGCCACGGTGGTACAAACAAACAGCGCGGCGGTCACCGCCAACAGACAGGCGGGAGACAATGTACCGCCCACACTATTATGACAGGCCAATCCGCCACCTTTTCTGGGGCGGATTCACCACAGATAAAAACACGGCGGAAACAGGAATTTCGAAGGGAAAACGCTCACCTCTACACACTCCACGAGGAACGAGGACACCATGGAACCGGAACTCCAAATTCTCCCTGCGATAGTCTTCCTGCTCCTCTACCAGGAGCACGAACGCCGGCGGCGAAGACCACGGTGAGTACACCACCTACGACACAGGAGAGGGGGGAGGCAAAAAACACGAACACACAAACGCAACACCGCCACCCTCACCCACCACAACAAACACACTAATGCATATCAATACATCACAGTTACACCCCCCAACTCCCCCGGAAGAATGCAAAGACCAAAGAAAATGAGTGTAACCATCGGAATATATTAAAAACAAGTAGGCAGAAATATATTTATGCACAATGTACAAAATAAATACCAGGCATAGTAGTCCAGGTACTGCACAAAGAAAGTCCGTGGAACACTGAGACCACACTGTATGGGCGAGGCCCACACAAGATCCCCGACCATGACGGAGAGAACACTGCAGGGGCATCAGACAGCAAGAAAACAGGCACCTCAGGGGGAGGGAAAGGGGGGGCACCTCAGCCGCTTGAGTGCACAATGCCAAATCCACGAGGGGCCACATGCCCACTGTCACATCCTGGGGAGTGCAAAGCCACAGTCTCTCAAGTCTCTACAGTGGGTGGTTTGCCCACTGTCCAATCCTGGTGAGTGCAAGGCCACAGTCTCTCAAGTCTCTTCAGTGGGTGGGTTGCCCACTGTCCAATCCTGGGGAGTGCAAAGCCACAGTCTCTCAAGTCTATACAGTGGGTGGGTTTCCCACTGTCCAATCCTGGGGAGTGCAAAGCCACAGTCTCTCAAGTCTCTACAGTGGGTGGTTTGCCCACTGTCCAATCCTGGGGAGTGCAAAGCCACAGTCTCACAAGTGGATAACAGTCTCCACTGGTTCTGGAGGGGGCTTGGTGCCCAGAGTGCTTCATCCTGTGAAGGACAGAGGTAGTGGATGGATCTCTCCACTGGTTCTGGAGGGGGACTGGTGCCCAGAGTACTTCATCCTGTTAAGGACAGAGGTAGTGGATGACAGTCTCCACTGGTTCTGGAGGGGGACTGTTGCCCAGAGTGCATCACTCATGCCGTGACGGACCCAGTTGCGTCAGTGCCCCTGCCGCTCATGGGCTAGCGGTGCTTGAGATGGCGGTGCCCTGTTCAGCGGTGCTTGAGATGGCGGTGCCCTGTTCAGCGGTGCTTGAGATGGCGGTGCCCTGTTCAGCGGTGCTTGAGATGGCGGTGCCATGTTCAGCGGTGCTTGTGCTGGCGGTCCTTCATGGCCCAGCGGTGCTTGTGCTGGCGGTCCTTCATGGCCCAGTGGTGCTTGTGCTGGCGGTCCTTCATGGCCCAGCAGGGCTGGTGCTGGCGGTCCTTCATGGCCCAGCGGGGCTGGTGCTGGCGGTCTTTCATGGCCCAGCGGGGCTGGTGCTGGCGGTGGCCTCCTGGGCAGCTGGGCTGGGGCTGGCGGTGGCCTCCTGGGAAGCTGGGCTGGGGCTGGCGGTGGCTTCCTGGGCAGCTGGGCTGGGGCTGGCGGTGGCCGCCTGAGCAGCTGGGCTGGCGGTGGCCTCCTGGGCAGCTGGGTTGGGGCTGGCGGTGGACTCCTGGGGAGCGGGCATGATGGCGGTCTTCTCTGCCGTGCTGCTCTTCCCAGACTTGGCGGGTTTCTTGTGGCCCTTCCCCACCTTGGAAGGTGTCACAGCTGACTCCACACTCCCAACGGGACCCCTGGGAGCGGCTTTGGTGGCTGGAGTCTTCCCCCTCTCCCACCGGGCACTGGCCAACTTCTGATGCTTCACAGGTGGGGGACTGTCTATGCTGTGGCTCCGTGCCACATTGGCTGTCCTGGTGGCCGGTGCACTCCACATACCGGTGACTACAGGCACCACTGGTCCCGGAGATGTTGTGGCTGCTGTGCAACTTCGGGACCTATGAGATGGACGGGGTGGGGGAGGTGTGGGAAAAAGGTCAAGGGTGGACAGGAAAAGTTTTTGGGACACACTGGGACGGGTAGCTGGAGGGGGTTTGGGAGTGGAGAAAGAGGTGGTGGTAGTAGGAGGTGTACGTTTGGTGACTTTGGGTGAAGGTGCATGCGCTGGAGGCTGTCGTGAGGTGGATGGCTGTTGGGTGAGTGTGTGCCTGCGTTTGTGTATCTTGGGAGGGGGCGTCACAGACACACTGGGAGAGGACACAGGGGACGTGTGAATGGTAGTGGGGGTGGTGACTGCACGTGAGCGGGGTGTGCTGGTGGGTGTGCTGGTGAGGTACGTAGTGGCTGTAGAGGTAGTGCATGCAGGAGTGAGTGTGGACGAGACTGGGAAGGAGACGACGAGGAGGGGGACACAGTGGAGGCAGTGGATGTTGGTGTGTCTGCATGTGTGTGTTGCTTGCGTGAGTGCCTGTGGGATGTGTGGTGCTTATGTTTGCCTGAGCTTCCCTTGTGTGTTGAGGTGTGTGCAGGCTGGTCTGATGGTGTGCTTGGGATAGGCAGAGGTACAGGGGATTGGGTCTGGGTGGAGGGGGGAGGCTAGAGATGGGGATAATGGCTGCCATCAGTGCTGAGGCCAGAGTCTGAAAAGCTCAGTGAAGGGCCGCCTGACCAGAATGAATGCCCTCCAGGAATGCATTTGTTTGTTGCAACTGCCTTTCTACACCCTGGATGGCATTCAAAATGGTAGACTGCCCAACAGTGAGGGACCTGAGGAGGTCAATGGCCTACTCACTGAGGGCAGCAGGGGTGACTGGGGCAGGGCCTGAGGTGCCTGGGGCGAAGGTGATGCCCACCCTCCTGGGTGAGCGGGCACGGGGCAAAGGCTGAGGGGCTGCTGGGAGGGCGGTGCTGGTAGGGGGGTGGCGGTTGTACCTGTAGATGTGGGGGGCACAGATGTTGCCGCCACCACAAGGGAGCTCCCATCAGAGGACGAGTCCGTGTCGCTGGTGTCAGCTCCTGTCCCCGCCGTGGAGCTCCCCTCGCCCTCTGTCCCACTGGTGAATTCGGAGTCCGTAGTCTCACCCTCCAGGGCCATGTGGGATGCAACTCCCTCGTGCTCCGGTGCCACTGCTCCTCCGCCTGATGATTCTAATGCACACAAGAACAGGGAGACCACAAAAAGGGGGGGGAAGACAGAAGAAAGACATGTTGAGTGCATGGATTACCGATTCCATTGGCGGACACGACAGACACAGAAGCCCCCTGCACTACGCCGCGCTCTTGGGCTTCACTGTCCAATTCCTGGGAAATGGCCTACAAGGCTATGTACGACATCTGCACACATAGATGACACAGGGGCATGAATAGCTGTACTTGGCACTCTACAGAGGTGGGGTGGGGTGCTACATGGCCTGCCTTACGGAGTGGCCTTGCCTACGGACCTCGCCCCAGCCTAGGGAAACCCACAGCCCTCCTCCCCCACCCAGACACCGCCACTGCGCGCAAAGTCAGCAGAATGAGAGTGTACCCACCCCCTTGTGTTTGCTTTGATGCCCTCAAGCGCCCATCCAACTCCGGGTAGGCCACCGCCAAGATCCTGAACATCAGGGGGTCATGGTGCGACGGGCACCCCTCCCACGTTGGGAGGCCATCCCCAGCTGAGCCTCCGCCGTCTTCTTGCTCCAGCGGCGAATGTCCTCCCATCTTTTCCGGCAGTGGGTGCTCCGTCTGTGGTAGACCCCCAGGGTCCGGACGTCCTTGGCGATGGCACGCCATATATCTTTCTTCTGGTGGGCGCTGACCTACATGAAATGTACAGGGGAAAAAGAGAAGTCATTACCAACTGCACCGTCACAGTGATTGGCCCCCATCCCTACCCTTGCCATGTGGCACATGCATTCACCGTCTTTCATGCATGCAGCACTCTGCCCCCTTCCTTCTAACATCCAGCCCTCTCCACACAGGCATAGCCCATACAACATGCTCCCTGTGTACTTACCTGTTTGTCTGGAGGACCGTAGAGTAGCGTGTACTGGGGGAGGATCCCGTCCACGAGTTTCTCCAACTCCTCCGATGTGAAGGCAGGGGCCCTTTCCCCAGACGCACGAGCCATTGTCTCCTCCAGACCGAGGTCACAGCAGCACTTGCAGTGTAGGTCCTCTCCTGTCGAAGATCAGGTATCGAGTGATTGAACAGATAGAAAATGGCGGTCACGTCCGCGGCGGTGCGTACCGTCACCGCCGGCGTACATCGTCATTGGCTCCTGGGACCCATAGGGTCCAATGTTAACCAATGCAGCATTGCGTCGCGGTCTTCGACCGCCTACCGCGACGGTGTACAACGCCAGCGCAGTTACCTCACATCCCATTGTCCCACTTTAGAGGTCAGGCAGCCGCCATTTCAGGGGCCCAAATGGCTTCATTTTCAACTGCGTCACACATACCTAGGCCTAGACTTAACACACATACAGGCCACCTTTTGTGTATGGATGGTGTTCTGTGTAAACTGTGGGTACGTACCCCTGAGTTGGTTGTGCTCGCTGTTGTCCTTCATAGGCACCGTACGCTGGGACATGTGAGGAGATGGCGGCATCCTCCGGTGTACCGACCGTTGGTGGACCTGTCGACAATGGAGGAGCGACATTTGATAATCACCTACAGGCTTGACCGTGCCACAATCCAGGAACTGTGTACCCAGTTGGAGCCAGACCTGATGTCAGCAATCCGCCATCCCACAGGAATCCCCCCTCAAGTGCAGGTGCTGTCAGTGCTCCATTTCCTTGCAAGTGGGTCATTTCAAACAACTGTGGCCATGGCATCAGGGATGTCCCAGCCTATGTTTTCCAACGTATTGTCCAGAGTGTTGTCTGCCCTTCTGAAACACATGCGGAGCTACATCGTTTTCCCTCAGGTGGAGGATTTGCTTACAGTGAAAGGTGATTTCTATGCCCAGGGACATATCCCCAACATCATAGGTGCCATTGATGCGACCCATGTGGCTTTGGTCCCCCCCACAGGAGTGAACAGGTGTACAGAAACCGGAATAGTTATCATTCTATGAATGTACAGATGGTATGTTTGGCTGACCAGTACATCTCCCATGTGAATGCTATGTTCCCTGGCTCAGTGCATGACGCCTACATCCTGCGGAATAGCAGCATCCCTTGTGTGATGGGGCAACTCCAGAGGCACCGTGTGTGGCTATTAGGTGAGCCCCTGGAAGCAAGTCATTGGGAATGGTTGTCTGGGTCTGGGGTAATCCCTCCAGGTTAGTGTGTGTCCAACAGGTGCCCCTCGCCATTTGCAGGTGACTCTGGTTACCCCAACCTGTCATGGCTACTGACCCCAGTGAGGAATCCCAGGACCAGGGCAGAGGAACGCTACAATGAGGCCCATGGGCGAACTAGGAGGGTGATCGAGCGGACCTTTGGCCTCCTGAAGGCCAGGTTCAGGTGCCTCCATATGACAGGTGGATCCCTATTCTACTCACCAAAGAAGGTGTGCCAGATCATCGTGGCCTGCTGTATGCTTCACAACTTTGCTTTGCGACGACAGGTGCCTTTTCTGCAGGAGGATGGTCCATAGGGCGGGGTTGTGGCAGCTGTGGAGCCTGTGGACAGTGATGAGGAGGAAGCAGAGGAAGAAGACATGCACAACAGGGACTCAGTGATCCTGCAATATTTCCAGTGAGACACAGGTAGGAATCCAAACCTGCCTAGTACATGTACTTTGACACTACTACCTCTCTCCTGTCTGTCGTTTTCACCCAGTGTATGGTCACTGAGTTGTCACTTTTCCTTACGATTTCACAGATGTGGGTCCCACTGTGTGACATCTGCTTAGATTCCTCATTGACTAGAGCTGTGTGATATAGGTATGTTGACATTACTATTTAAAAAACATTTTGTCACTGTAATTGCTAATACACTAGTTCGAAATCACAGACAGACTCCAGATCGTTTTGTGCTTTAGGTGTGTTTATTTAAATTCTCAATATTGGAGGGGGTAGTGAAATGGTGAGGGGTGATGGCGGAGGAGTGTCCATGGCAGAGCCCAGTCTATTAGTCTCACAGGTGCATTGCCCATATGGGCATAGGAAGTGGAGCTGGGGCAGTTTAAGTATGGACAGGGTGACAAAGTGGGACAGTAGGATGACAATCAGGGTGGTCTCATTTCTTGGCGGGGGTCTTGGCATCGTGCTCTGTCTTCGTCCTGGATCTCAGGGACGGTTTGGGTGGTGGTTCTCCGTCTGCAGGGGGTGGGGTGCTGGTGTGGTGGTCCTGTGGCGGGACGTCCTGTCCACTACCGCCGGCGGAGGTGGTGGGCAGTTCATCGTCCATGCTAGTGTCAGGGGCCCCTTGTAGTGCCACAGTGTCCCTCCTGGTGTTGAGTAGTTCCTTCAGCACCCCTACGATGGTGCCCAGGGTGGAGCTGATGGTTCTGAGTTCCTCCCTAAAGCCCATATACTGTTCCTCCTGCATGCGCTGGGTCTCCTGAAACTTGGCCAGTACTGTTGCCATTGTCTCCTGGGAGTGGTGGTAGGCTCCCATGATGGAGGAGAGGGCCTCGTGGAGAGTGGGTTCCCTTGGCCTGTCCGCCCCCTGTCGCACAGCAGCCCTCCCAGTTCCCCTGTGTTCCTGGGCCTCCGTCCCCTGGACCGTGTGCCCACTACCACTGCCCCCAGGTCCCTGTTGTTGTTGGGGTGGTGGGTTATCCTGGGTTCCCTGTAGTGGTGGACACACAGCTGATTGACGTGTCCTGGGGACGGAGGTATGGGCCCGCTGGGTGGGTGCTGTGCTGATGTTTCCAGAGGGGGGAATGCCTGTGGTGGTCTGTGCCTGTGTGAGGGGAACCGACTGTCCAGAGGTCCCCGATAGTCCGGGCTGGTCATCTAGATCCAGTTGGACAGAGGTGCTGTCATCACTGTGGGCCTCTTCTGTTGGTGGTGTGGACATGTGTAGACCCTCCTGTCCGGTGACGTTGGGTTGGGGTCCTGCAGGGGTATAAAAGGATGTTTATTAAATCTGTGTGTGTAATGGTGTGCAATGGGTGGGTGACCGTGTACCCCAGTGCTAGCATTCCTGTGTGGGAGCTTGTGTGATGATGGTTTAGGGGGTGTATGGGTATGTGCAGTGGGCATGCTTTGGTGATGGGTGTCCATGCTTTGTTGTTGCATGCAGGGCTTGGTGTTGGGATGTGTGGTTTGTGATGGTGGGACATATGTGAGGAGTTGGGGTGCTGAGGGTGAGGGTGGGGGTATGTGATAGCATGCAGGTAGGGAGGGGGATGTAATAGTAAAGCTTTGACTTACCAGAGTCCATTCCTCCACCTACTCCTGCGAGGCCCTCAGGATGCAGAATCGCCAAGACCTGCTCCTCCCATGTTGTTAGTTGTGGGGGAGGAGGTGGGGGTCCGCCGCCAGTCCGCTGAACTGCCAGGTGGTGTCTTGAGACCACGGAACGCACCTTCCCCCGTAGGTCGTTCCACCTCTTCCTGATGTCCTCCCGATTTCTTGGGTGCTGTCCCACTGCGTTGACCCTTTCCACTATTCTTCGCCATAGCTCCATCTTCCTAGCTATGGAGGTGTGCTGCACCTGTGCTCCGAATAGCTGTGGCTCTACCCGGACAATTTCCTCCACCATGACCCTGAGCTCCTCCTCCGAGAACCTGGGGTGTCTTTGCCGTGCCAGGGGGTGGTGTAGGTGATGTGTGGGGTGGAGTGTGTGGTGATAAGTGTGGTGATATGTAGTGGTGTGTTGTGTGAGGTGCGTGGAAGTTGTGTGGGTGATGGTGTTGTGTGCCTGTGGATGCTAGTTTGTTGATGGTGGTGTCTCTCTCTGGCCTTCTCTCGGTGATTCTGGTCGTGGGGGTTTGTGGGTGATGTGGGTGGGTGTTTTATATTGTAATGGGTGTGTGGGAGTGGTGTGTGTATGTGTATCAGGTGTGTGTATTTTGCATTTTCCAATGTGGCTGTGTTTTGTAAGAGTGTGTGTATTTTGAGCGTGGCGGTGTGTACCGCCAATGGAATACCACGGTTGAAAGACCGCCGCGTGGATTCGTGTGTCGTGATAGTGTGGGCGTATTTCTGTTGGCGTGACGGTGGAGGTTTTGTTTTCGCCAGTTTATCACTGACCTTTGGTGTGGCGGACTTGTGTGGGTGTCTGACTTTTGGCGGATTCCGAGATGTGGGTCATAATAGCTGTGGGGGATTTCCGCAGCCGCGGCGGTGTGTTGCCGGTCTTCTGCACAGCGGTAAGCGGCTTTTACCGCCAATGTAGTAATGAGGGCCTCTGTTTCCAAAAACGCAGAACGCATCAAACGTCACAAATGGTGAAATAAAAGCAGAATAGTGGAAATTGAGGATTAGCAATCCATTGTGCTTTGCACACGTGGGTTCCAGTCCCATCCTCAATGCCAGATTTTGTGGTGATAAAAATGTTAATGAACACTGATGAGCAGTTCAGTGAAGTTGGATCTTTATTGGCCACAGTCATTGACCACTCCGACTGCTCCCTACAACTGTCATCTCTGGAATGGCCCCAGAGGATCTCTCATTCCACATTCCATGTATAGCATAGAATGTAGAATGTATGAGATCACCACACAAAGTCCTGGTATCGTGACACAGAACACGTGTCATGTTGAGAGCCTCAACATGCCTCTCCAATTACAAACTGTTCAGGTACAAAAAAGTGACACTTATGGTTTAGAATGACAAGCAGCTGAAGCATTTTTCAGTTTTGCCAGTTGATGGAAATAATGCTCAGACTGCAACTTGACAAACACAGCTTTTGATGAATTGCTAATAGAAACATTATTGACAAAATATGCTCTTACTTTCTGAAAAGGGGCTATAATTTTACAGAATCCAAATAGAAGTCTGTGACATTTTACGGACAGTAACATCATATTGTTTTCCCTGACAACTATGCCACTCTCCATTTGCAAACAGAAACCTAGAGGAACCAGTTTCTACCCTCTAAAGTGAAAAGGAAGGTCTTCTGAATTATTTCTGGTGCATGCAATTGGTAAACTGGTTGATACTTCTACGGTGATTTTATTAATGCACGATTGGACTTCGAAAATGTCTTATGCTTAATAGTTGAAAGTTTAATCCTAACTTGGGGAGGTTGATAGCCAGTGACGTTTTTCAAACGTGAGTTTCTTGAGCCCACATTGTTATTTCAGTTGTACAGTTCTGTACTGTGTGGAGTCTTGCGTTTTGTTTTTTTTGGTAACCCAACAATTAGTTTATTGCATAAGTGTTGTTTTGGCTCCAGTGATTGTTCACTGAGATGTTCGTCCAGTATGAGTGAGAACAACCATGGGTAAAGCCCATAAGTCTATTGTTGGCTGACAGCTTTCTGGCAATTCTTGTTTTGCTCTGTCATGGTTTTTGCAAAACGTTTTTGGTTTGCAATATACCGGCCCTTACCAATCTAAAACTAAAATCATTTGCTACAGGAAAACTCGTTTTTGGTCTAAAAAAACACATATTACCATAGTACTCCCTGGCATTGAAGGGAACAACTTAAAAAGCCAATCAGTCGTGCATTGGCTGCAGGCCCCTTGCCGGGAAGGGAGGGAAGGTGGGTGAGAATGAGGGAGTAATAACTTAATACAGAACAGTTTCAAATTGACCCCATACTGGTATGCTGTTAACTAGCAACAGTCAGAAAAGCATAAACACTCCATAAGGAATTTAGGGCCAGATGTAGCAAAGGATTTGCGCCTCGCAAACGGCGAAAATCGGCGTTTGCGAGGCGCAAATGCCTCTTTGCTATGCAGAAATGCATATTGCGAGTTGGGACCGACTCGCAATATGCATTTCAGAATCGCAAATAGGAAGGGGTGTTCCCTTCCTATTTGCGATTCTGAGTGGTATGCAACAGCATATGCGGTCGCAAATGGTGTCGCAGTTACCATCCACTTCAAGTGGATGGTAACCCACTCGCAAATTGGAAGGGGTCCCCATGGGACCCCTTCCACTTTGTGAATGGACCCACAAATATTTTTTCAGGGTAGGTAGTGGTCCAAGGGACCACTACCTGCCCTGAAAAAAACCCGAAACTAAAGGTTTCGTTTTTTTTTGTAAGTGCAGCTCATTTTCCTTTAAGGAAAACGGGCTACACTTAAAAAAAAAAAAAATGCTTTATTGAAAGCAGTCACGAACATGGAGGTCTGCTGACGACAGCAGGCCTCCATGTTTGCGAGTGCCTAGACTCAGTATGGGGCCGCAATTTGCGACCCACCTCATTAATATTAATGAGATGGGTCTTTGCGACCCCATACCGACTCGCAGAAGGTGTCTGAGACACCTTTCTGCATAACATTTTGCGAGTTGCAAATTGCGAGTCGCTAGTACTCGCAATTTGCAAGTCGCAAAATGTTATTTTGCTACATCTGGCCCTTACTGTTATCACACCAGGATTTAAACACAAAGCAACAATAAAGTAAGTATAAAGCAAAACAAAAACACTGACACTGAAGGGATCTAGATTGTGTGAGGATGCACTCCTTTTGATACAGCAAAATGCAGTCACTCAAAGGGAAGTTAACCAGTGATTTACATAGGCTGCCCCACTGCCCCATGCAATATGCTGAAGGGGGCAGTAGCAAAATGTGAATGACACAGCAACAGACAAATGGATGAAAAGAGGTGACTCAAAGCTTCTATTTGTAAGTTTATTGCACATATTTTTATAAAAACAAAAGGTCTTGGCTAGTGCCAGACCAAAAAGAAAATATGCCAGTCCCCAGCAACCAAGATCATCTGTGGGGTCCCCCAGGGTCCTCCCTCAGCCCTACCCTCTTCAAAATTTACATGGCCCTGCTCGCCAACATCCTCCACCCTCACGGAATCACCATCATATCTTACTCAGACGACACCCAGCTCGCCATCTCCCTCACCAGGAACCCCACCACAGCCAAGACAAACCTCAACACCGGACTCCTCGACACCGCCAAAAGGATGACAGCAAGCCACCTCAAACTCAACTCCAACAAAATCAAAATCGTCATCTTCGGCCCCAACAAGACAGTATGGGACGACTCCTGGTGGCCCACCGCCCTAGGACCACCCCCAACACCCTCCACCCACGCACGCAATCTCGGCATCATCTTAGACTCATCTCTCTCCATGGCCCAGCAAATCAACTCTATAACTTCCGTCTGCTTCAACACCCTCCGCATGACGCAAAAGACCTTCAAATGGATCCCCATAGAAACCAGGAAGACCGTCACCCATGCACTCATCAGCAGCAGACTAGACTACGGAAACGCCCTCTACGCTGGTACCACAGTCAAGCTTCAGGAGAAACTCCAGCGGATCCAGAACGCAACCGCACGTCTCATCCTGAACCTCCCACGCCATGAACACATCTCCGCCCACCTCAGATCCCTTCACTGGCTACCCATCAGCAAAAGGATCACTTTCAAAATCCTCATCCACGCCCACAAATCCCTCCACAACACTGGACCAGCCTACCTCAACGAAAGAGTGAACCTCCACGCACCCACTCGCCTCCTCCGCTCTGCTGACCTCGCTCTCGCCACAGTCCCTCGTATTCAACGCACCACCTCCGGAGGCAGATCCTTCTCCTACCTTGCCTCCATGACCTGGAACTCCCTCCCCACCAACCTACGCAAGACCCAGGACCTCCTTACCTTCAGAAAACACCTCAAGACATGGCTTTTTGAACAGTAAATCGGCACCCCCTTCTGTTTTTGTCCTCCCCCCCACAGCGCCTTGGGACCCTACCTGGTGAGTAGCGCGATTAATACACTTTTTTGATTGACTGATTGATTGATGCAGATGGCAGAACAGGTGATACAATTTTTTTTAAAATAACCTTTTTTGTGATCTTCATATCCACTACTATGCATAAGCATTGCTTCTGCTTCTGCCATTGATAAGAGCACTATGCTTTATGGTCCAGTATATCTTTCCCAGTTTTGGTGCCATTATTGCCATAGTCTCTGGTAAGGTTCCCCTGTTCAATGTGTCATTGCTTACTTCTCTGAATTTGTCTATTGTGCCCCAATAGTATTCCAGATAAAATTATTCTGGCAGCCTGTCCAACCCCAGAGCTTTTTTATTTTCATATATTTTAGAGTAACCATCAATTGTTTTTAGTGAAGGAGGAATCTAAACTTATGCTTTAATCAACAGTCAGTTATGGAAGTTTTGCTCTAAATAATAATGTATTGATGGCTTGTAGGTTCTCTTTGATAGCTTTGCTAAATTACCATAGAATATTTTGTTGATTTCATTTTGGGAGCTGTGGACCTGGCCATTACCATCTCAGAGCAACATGACAGATTATCTCTTTTGTCCTTTTTCAGTAACCAGGACAATAACCTTCCTGATCTACCCCCTTCCCTGCATTTTATCAGTACGGTCTGTATATAAACGCATCTAGTCTTTCAAATTGGTCAACGTGTTTACTTTTGGTCTCATATGATGCCACGAGTATAACAGGAAGTATGGTGCATGATCAGTGTGTAATCTGACTAGATAATTTGTGTGAGAACATTGTTCAGGTACATCTCAGGATACAAATATGTAGTCAGTTCTACGGTATGAGCCTATGGAGGATGGTGTAGACTATTTCAGTGTGAGGAAATACTTCAACCATATCTATAATAATCACTCTAAATGTTATAGCTCTTATATGCATCATCTGTAGTCTAGGTGGCTGTCTATTCAAAACACAAGACATTACATTATTGAAGTCTCCAGCAAACACAACCTTTGTACCAAGGACTTTCACCTCTACAACCTCAGGGAGAAATTCCATGTCTGGCACATTTGAGGTATAGGTGTTGACAAGTGTTAGGTCTTGTCCATCAAGCATGCCTCTCACCACCACTTAGTGTCCTTCCAAGCCATCTGTATGCCTTTTGCACCGAACAGTGCATCATTTGTCACCCATACTGACACCATTTGAGTACGGGGAGCATGAGGCGTAAAACAATCCCCCTCTGATTTTTTTAGCTAACTTGTCATGCTCAAATTTTGTCAGGTGGCTCTCCTACAGTTGGACTAGCCCTAGCCTCATAGGTCAGGACCCTATGTACTTTCTTATAATAATTGAGCCCGCGTACATTTCATACCATAATTTTAACTTTAACTGCCATATTGCGCTACCAGTTTGCCATCACAACAATCTTATAGTTTGACTCAATTTTTGTCTCTTCTATTTCCTGTCCTTGTGGTCTGATTTGAATTTCTCACATTTTTGTATCTGTTTTTCTTACAGATTATGCTCTGGTTGGCTCTCCTCCCTTCCTGGGAACTGAGAGTTGCTCAGCATCCTTCACATGGCTTTCCAAGTTCAACAGTTTTTGTAATACCTTACTTTTCCCTGTCTCAACCCCCAGTTTAACTTGCAGTTCTCATAAATCAACCACATTAACCTTTGCTACAACTGACAACTTGAAATACAATAATACAGAACTCGAATAGGATACAGACTGCCAACATCCACTCCACATCCACGCATTGTAAAGAGGGAGAGACGCATAACCTCCATATGAGTATACATACAGTTTCTCAGTATGGGAGCCAGTGTCCCTTTAGTATAAACTCTATTATCTACTTTTCATGCACAATGCTCAGAGTTCCATCTTCATTCACCAGCTCTTTCTCAGTTCCAGCTGTCCACTCCTCTCTTCTTCTTATTTCTTAGTGTTTCGTGTCAGGCATTGTCATTTGTGCGGCTACCATGCTCCTGTATATGGGTCCAGTGTTTCTGAATGTCTTTCTCAGTTTCTCCGATATTTTAAGCCAACGCTATTCATCTCCCAGGTCGTGAAGAAGGATGCTTTACCATGATTCAGTATTTAGGTTTGCCAGAAAGAATAGCATATACTTTAGCCCAAATTCACATAGGACCAGATGTATAAAGCATATTTCTGCTTGCAAAAGGCCCGATTTGCAGAATTGTGCCTTTTGCAACCGGTAAAATGCTTTTTCAAATGTACAAAATGCAAAATATGATTCAGTAACTTGTTACAGAACTATTTGGAAAGAGCCTGTTTTGCACACCCCTTCCAAATACTGAATCAGTATGGTATGCATTACTGTTTTGCGACCGAATTCCAGTTTCGAAACAATAATATTTCACTGCCATTTTAAAGTTGTTGGTGACCCATTCCCAAAGAGACCACCTCCCCATTTGAGAATGCTGAAAAAATGTCTTTTAAGAACTGGCACTGGCCCCACAGACTACTGCCTATACTCTTCAAAAATTAAACTTCAAAGTTTCCTCTTTTCTTTTTAGACGCATCCCATTTTCCTTCAAGAAAAACAGGAACATTTGAAAAAAAAAAAGATTGGTGTATTAAAAAGCTATCACAGACATGGTGGTCGGCTGACCTCAGCAGGCCACCATCACTGTGATGGCTGAGATTCCTAATGGGGTGCAAATAGCAACCTAGCCCATTGCTATTCATGTGGTAGGTCGATTTGGGACCCACTAGCAAATGTCATTTGGGAATTAACCACTACATACATTAGCTGTACCGATTTCCAATTTACAATTCTGAGATAATCATAGTTAGGAAATCGGTATTCTTAATGTTAGCACATCTGGCCCATAGTTTCCTCTTTACTGCTTCAAACGATCGGTATTGTCTTTGTAGTAGTTGCACGTAATCAGGAAATATTTGAATCTTCATACTTTCATAACTTGCTCAGGTGTATGGGTTGCCTGAAGCATTGCATCTTGGTTGCGTAAGTTAAGAAAACAAGCTATAATTGCTCTCAGTGGAGCTCCAGGTTTTGGCAGTGGCAGTAGTCAACGGTGTACTTGTTCCATCGAGAGCAGGTTGTATGGACCCTTTGTTTCAAAGATCCATTGTTAGAGGAGCCGTTCTGTAGAGGGGCCTCAGAATGTTCCAGAAGGCCTAAAAAGCGAAGGCTGATACTCTCTGATGTCTTCTCGGCATCCTCTGCTCTATCTGGTAGATTGAGATTGCTTTCCTTTAGCTTAGGAACACTTTGCCTCATTCACTTCGCATTAGTTCTAAGGGTTTCTGTTGCCTTTTCATTTTCCCGTGTCCTTACTGTGACATTTTTCAAACCTGCTCGCATTAAAGCCATTTCTAGTGAAATGGTATCTATTTTATTTTTGAGAGCCACTCATGTATCCTTATTTAGCATGGCGACTGTGGATTGTGTTTCAGAAACTGCCTGGTCCTGCATTTCTGTCTCCATGTTTTCTAATGCGGCCTCCCCTGGCGGGCTGTATACTGCATTCGTTTGTTGGGTTGCATATTGCGCATCGATTCGTCTTCCTCCATTTTAAATATACTTTTTTTTCTTGCTCAGTCAGCCATTGTTGTTGTATCTTTTCATCCAGTATTCCCCCATGTGCATCACTTATTGCAATTATTTGTTTTTTTATTAATTTACAATTGGTAGCTACAATACTAAGATATATTGTTCAAGCTACAATCAGTTTCAATCACAAATAAATTATTAATACAGAATTGGTTTTATTGCTATATTGGATCTTCTTGCAATCTCTTCGAGCTGGAAAGATAATGATTTATTTACATATGATTTATGCTTTCTTCAGTACTAACTTATGATTGGTTTTACTGATATGTAATGAGTGCTGTGTTTATTGTTTAAACCTTCTCTTTGCTTAATCTCTCACTGCCTTCATTTCTTGTAGATGTCCTATAGAGTTTTTTAACACTTTAGCAACCTCGGTTTTATTCTCAGCAACAGTACAGCATCCCACAGGTCTATACTTAATTTAAATCTGTGGCTCTATTCTCTGCCTTGCTGTATCGTGTCCTTCCAGTGCCTGTCAATCTCTTTATTATGTGGGCACAGGGTTTCTGCCAGGTTGTACAATATTTAATATTTATGTCTCTAGGTCCAGCCAGGCTTGTTTTCCCTCAGATTTGTTCCTCCTTTCTTTTTCGCTGTGTGCAACTCAACAACACCGCTCCCAGTATGGGGAGCATCACCACAGGAGCCCCAGATCAGGCCTGTCTCACACGCCTCCTGGGCTGGCAACCTCCACACCCTCGGAAACCCCTATCCCCGAGGCTTGCAGCTCTACGACATTCCGTCCCAAGGCTCTTTCAGCAAGGACTCTGCAGATGTGGCTGTTGCTGGCACAGTCCGTGGCTTTATGTGGTCAGAAGTCTCCATGGCTGTATTCTCGCTCGGGCTCGTGGTGCGGCCACGATGCTCCAGCGCTGCAAGTCAGCTGACTCTAACTCTGCATTAGCGATCAGCGAAATGGCGGCATCTACAGCTGTCCTGAACACATACCCACTGTTATTACATCTTTGTGAGTCTCCTATTACTCAGATGACTATGTGGAGGTAGGATCATTGTCGGATTCTTTTTGTTTCTGCTGCAGCATGATCGTTTATTTATCGGTTGCCAGCTTGCTGGCCGCATCATCTCTTCTGACACAGAGGTAGGGCAATTATCACAGACTCTGAACAAGCTCAAACATATCCATCATGAAATCAATTCGCTTAACCAACCTTGTATTGGTAAAATTCACCTCCGACCATTTGGAAAAGTAATTGACCAGCACGTACCTGAGAGTACACCTCAAAGTACAGTAAGGAGGAAGCAATAATGTGATCCACCTAATGCTATGCTCTTTGTGGGAAATCAACTAGTATTCTAGAACAATTGTTAACTACTTGAGTTTTTTGCTTGCTCAACATGCATTACAGTCCCCTCCACTCCTCTTCAATCAATCAATCAGTGTACTTGTAAAGCGTGGCTAGTCACCCGCTAAGGTCTCAAGACGCTGGGGGAGGGGGGCAGTAAGTGAGTGGTCATCAAAGAACAGAGGGGATCAGGTGAAGAGCCAAGTTTTTAGGTCTTTTCTGAATAGTGATAGAATGGGAGATCTTCTGAGGTGGATGGGAAGGGAGTTCCAGGTCTTGGTGGCGTGGTGGGAGAAGGACCTTCCTCCTGCTGTGGCCTTCCGGATGCGTTGGCGAGGTCGGCGGATCGGAGGTGCCTGTTGGGCATGTGGAAGAGGAGTCTCTGGTTGAGGTATTCTCCTCTGGCGTTGTGGATGGCTCTGTATGCGTGCGTGAGAAGTTTGAAGGTAATTCTCTTGTCTATTTGGAGCCAGAGCAGGTCTCTCAGTAGGGCGGAGGTGCGGCTGTGTTTGGGGACATTCTTGACGGCTGGTTTATGTACGTGTTCATCAACCGGCCACCAGAAATACGAAATCACTAATCTTTTCATAGAAGTCTTTCCACAATGCCCTTATAATCTACTTTGTAACGATACAATACGGCCAGCTTTTGCTGTCTTCTCAAACTATCTCTATTGTGGTCCTCGAATGTATCACTGTGCTTCTTCCATAGAATAATCTATGCACTGCCTGTAAGTGGACTGCATCCTTAAAGTTTGATGCGCCACTTCAGGAGTAACAAATAAGCACAAATATCTGAGGTTTTTATGCATGTTTTATTGCTGAAAACACAAACATCACCTAATGTTTCCAAGAGCTCCTTAATGTTGAGCAAAAGACAGGATACTTTCCAATTTGAGAGCCGGCAAATCTATACATATGTGGTTTGAATGCCAGTATTAGTATAACAGGAACTAACCACCCAGAAGCCTCAATGTGGTGGAGTATAATATTCTCACAGAGTAAATTGACTTCGGCCTTGTTCCTATTCATGGTCATACAAGTCTTCAGTGACTTGCAATATCCTTAGAAACAGCAGAGGGGTACTTTATCCCAAATATGAACCAATTAACTAATTCACTGTGAATAGCTGCATATTTGTGTATATCTCACAATTGTTCTTATGTTACCTTTGTTTTCTATTGTTCACCACAAGCTTGACTCTTTGTAACCAAACTGTGTGTTAGCAGTGTACAGTTTATTGTAAAATGTTCTGATGCACCTTCGGCCTGGTTCACACAACATACAGCTTCAAATAAATATTTAAATTCCCATAAGCCACAGCTCCTACCATCGTCCCCCCGTCCAGCCAATGTTTGCTTCACAACAATGATTTATAGGTTACCAGTGCTTGATTTGAGCCAGTGGTTTCTGGTGCTTGGCACTTACACTTGATTGCCAACACCAGCACTTACGACAGCCCGCCACATAGTGGTGCTATTTGTCTAATTTTGCAATGAGCACACAGGTTCTTTAATAATTATATATATATTAAAAATGACTAATACCTGCTAATGCAAGCTATTGGAATAGCTTGGGCAGCAGGTTTTAGTCATGTTTAATGTATATTAAAACTTTGAGTTGTCACACTTGTGGGAGTGTGATGGTTAATAGTTGTGTTAGTATTGTCATTGGCAGCGTTGGCAGGGACAGTGGGTGGTGCAAGGTCCTTGACAAGGGCCCTGGCACTTTTTTTTTTCAAATTAAGCACTGGAGGGTAGTACAGCAAATATGAACCTTAGGGTTGTGAATTTTTCCCATTAATGCCATTTTACCTTATGAAAATATTAAATGCCAGAGTCAATAAAAAAACTTGAAATAACTTTCCTGCCTGGGCATTAACTTTGGGTAAAATGTCATTAGTGGAAGCCCTCATTCGTTACTGGGCAGTTGGAATTATAAATTGACTCGATTGTGAACTGGTCTGGGAGCTGGTTTTGTGCGAGATGCCTCAGGTTGAAACTTGTCCCTGTGTGAGCAGTTAGGTTAAGCATACAGTGGGTGCGCTGTCTAACGACTCATTGCTGTGAAAATGGTAAACATTGCCCTGGAAGCTGCTAAATCTGTCGTTTTAGTTAATATTAATCGCGATGACACAATTATTAACTTTATTAACGCTAATACTTTGTGTGACGCTTACGTTTCGCCCCTCTCTCGCCTTAAGTGCACCCCATAAACTGAAAGGTCGCACCTAAACAGCTGCCAGTTTTGCTGTCGCTAGCTAATTAAACAGCTGATTGCGGGAGTTATGTTAGTCAGGCCCACTATATAAACAGCAGATAAGAAGCACAGCTCTCCCGTCTCTTTAAAAGCAGAAAGAGAGTTAATTGGGACTCTGCTGGAAGAAGGCCAGAAGCAGGGCTGCAGCGTCAACACAATGGAAAGGCATTGTTTACACTGGATAAGGAAACAAAGGCGGAGGAAGCCAATGCTCAGGTCCCACGCGACATAAATCAGCAAACCTTGGCTGGGTGAATAATATCATGTGCGGCAAAGTGATAGAAATCCCATATGACATCCTTGAGGATATGGGACCCCGGGGCGGGGCAGGGACTGGACAGCCACTGTGGCCTCAACAGACTGAACCGACGAGTGACTGCACAGTCACAGGCTTCCGGTTCTGTACTAAGGGCCTGATTACAACTTTGGAGGAAGGTGTTAATCCGTCCCAAAAGTGACGGCTATACCACCAGCCGTATCACAAGTCCATTATATCCTATGGAACTCGTAATACGGCTGGTGGTATATCCGTCACTTTTGGGACGGATTAACACCTCCTCCAAAGTTGTAATCAGGCCCTAAGTCTGGTTTGCTTCAAGGTTTTTTCTCCATCAGTAGCGTGCAAGCATTTCACGTGGAGTGGTACACAGGGTGTGGAGGCGCGTCATCACCAGTACTGCAATAAAACAAGGATTTCTTGCATGATGTCCTTAAGTTGTGCTTCTACAGCAGAGAACTCCATGGGCACCTGCAGACTTGGCTCGTTCCCAGCCCTTTTGGCGCTGAACGAAAAAAGGGCTGAAAATTATCTCAAATTGTCGATATAATGTAGCTTTTGATCATTATGGATTCTGGGAACCATGGAAACACAAAAAGGCTGTGCTCACTCTGTGAACAAATTCATAGTAGCTCTGTGTTTATTATTTATTTAATAAAGCGCGGTGGTTACCTGGAGTCGGTGCCCTGGCACTAAGGAAGTCTGCGATTGGAAATAGCTACTTTCCTCCCTTCAAGAGTTCAGCTATTTCTTGAAGAGTCTGAAATCAAAAAACGGGACGAATGGAGGAGGAGGGTTTGAGACTCACTCCTTGGTGGCAACGTGAGATAAAATATTGCTGCTGAATTTGCTGTATTTAATCTTAGGGGAGAGAAGGCGCTGTGCAGAGCAGAGAGAACTTTTGGGTTGGTAAAGAGTGTCTTCAGTAAGTGAACTGGCCCACAGTGACGAATATCTTTTTAAGCAAAACAGAGAGTTCTGAAAGTAATGACGTTTTTGAGATTAAGCCAATGCTATTTTTTTCAGATGCTGCGAATTGCAAGATCTCACGTGAACGCTGAGTAGGAGTCTGACTGCAGAACTGTGACTGAGTGGTGGGTTGTGAACAAGATAAACAGGGCACTGCAGTACAAACAATGGCAGTAGTCCAGAAGCGAAATTGTCAGTCCATGGACCACAGTTTGTCAGATGTTGGTAGGAACCTATTGAAACATCATCTGTTACATTCAGAGTGCCAAAATAGCTGCTGATCACTTTATTGATTTGAGGGGCTGTTGAGGGGGTGGTTTCAAATATGATTCTGCTAATAAAGGAAACTTGGCCCCAGGTCGTTTGGCCACCATGCAGGGGACCAACAACCAGGAGAATTTCCCTTTTTGATTCCATTTAGTTTGACCCAATATTGACGATGCAAGATTGGACACTGCATTCAGTGGCGGATGGATTACGGAAACAGATACAATGATCTGCATTTCATTAGCATAAGAGATTATTTAAAAGCTGAAAGCTCGGGCTATGTTGGTGAGAGGTGTCTAATATTGTATTAACCTATAGTGAATAGTAATAGTTATTTTTCTGTTAATAACTTTCTCGATGAGCTTTGAGGTGAAGGGTAGAAGCAAAATTGGACGGTAGTTAGATGGGTTCATGGAATTAGCTGAAAGCTTTTTTAGTAATGGCAAGTCCAGGGCATTCTTCCGGAGCGCGGGGAGCTGAGCAGAGAAAATAGATTTGTTGCAAAGGGTTAAAATAATTTCTGAGGCATCCAGATTGAATAGGAGGACTCTTGGCAGGCAGGAACCTAAGGATGAGCCAGGCATAATAGTGGAGATCTCTGCATTGTCTTCTCTATAAATTGGAGAAAGAATAAATAGAGACGAGCTGTTTTTAGGGCAAGATTTCTCATCAAAAGGTCTAGAGTAGTCAGGGGAAGGAGGGGTGAAAAGTGCATAAAGATTTTCTGGATTTTATTAGTAAAACGGATTGTGAGATTAACACACTGGTCTTGAGTATGTAAAATGCCTTGGAACTGAGCAGCTCTTTAACTAAAACAAAGGTTTTCCTGGAAGCTGGGTAACTGTTAGTATGGGGGGTCAGTCTGTGAATCATAGTATGTGTATTTGAAGTCCCTTGAGGCATGGTGGTGAATGTTTAAGGGTCAATTTGTAGGCCTTCCTATTGGAGTCTAAAGGGTGCTGTTGCCACCTGCACACTATGGCTTTGCGGTGACAATTTTCAGTAACTTTGTATAATCGGTCTTTATGCCATTATTTACAATGAAGAATGAAATAATATGGAATCTTAAAAAAACAAATCCAAATTTTACTGTTTATAGTTAAGCCAATTTGTATGGGCAAAGGGACCTCAGCTACACCCTTTTTTACCATTTTCAAACCAAGCAGTAATGGGGGTGGAGGATTCATTCTCCTTTAAGTGTATGTCCATTATAATGGTTACATTCTAAAATACAGTATTAGTACAATTTATTTTAAATACTTTCTTTTCTATTTCTGATTTTTAGCCAGTCCTGCAACTCCTAGCTCTTCTGGCAGACCTTTAGGCACTAGGGGGGTCATTCTGACCCTGGCGGTCGGTGACCGCCAGGGTCACCGACCACGGGAGCACCGCCAACAGGCTGGCGGTGCCCCGTCGAGCATTCTGACCGCGGCGGTTCAGCCGCGGTCAGAAACGGAAAGTCGGCGGTCTCCCGCCGACTTTCCGCTGCTCGGGAGAATCCTCCATGGCGGCAGAGCGCGCTCCGCCGCCATGGGGATTCTGACAGCCCCTACCGCCATCTTGTTCCTGGCGGGTCTCCCGCCAGGAACAGGATGGCGGTAGGGGTGCCGCGGGGCCCCTGGGGGCCCCTGCAGTGCCCATGCCTATGGCATGGGCACTGCAGGGGCCCCCGTAAGAGGGCCCCACAAAGTATTTCAGTGTCTGCCATGCAGACACTGAAATACGCGACGGGTGCCACTGCACCCGTCGCACCCCTGCAACTCCGCCGGCTCCATTCGGAGCCGGCATCCTCGTTGCAGGGGCATTTCCGCTGGGCCGGCGGGCGCTCTTTTGGAGAGCGCCCGCCGGCCCAGCGGAAATGTAAGAATGGCCGCCGCGGTCTTTTGACCGCGGTGCGGTCATTTGTCGGTGGGACTATGGCGGGCGGCCTCCGCCGCCCGCCATAGTCAGAATCAGGCCCTAGGTGTCTCCCCAGCCAAGTCTCATGAATAGTCCAGTCTTCTGTGGTCAGCTTTGCCCTTTTAGAGTCGGGTCCCTCTGCTTTTGGTGTCCCTGAAGCAGGCAAACAGGAGGGAAAACAGTTGACCACTGATGAGCAGTTTGAGTCTCAGGTTGCCAGACAGAGTTAGGTGTCCTTCGCTGAGCCGTCTTCTTCCAGTGGGAGTCAGAAGTAGGGAGTTTTCTTCCAACAGCGCCTTCCTCTCCAGGTGGAGTCTTCCCAATACTAATTTCTCACAGTCCCCACCTTATTTAGCAGCACTTCCTCTTTCTCCTACTGTACAGTTATCCTGGAGCCCTGTTTCAATGTGGAAAAAGCTTTCCTCTACCAGGCAGGCCCCACTTTATCTCCTTAGCCCCTAGGCCAGTCTCCTACTTAGATGAGCTCTCCTCCCACCTAACAGTGCCAAACGGATCCTCTCCTGAACTGTGACTAGAGTCTGGCTGTCTAAAAAGCTCCTGGGAATGAAAAGGAGAAGTCCTCCCTTGAATCTCTAAGTCAAAAGAGGTAGTGTAGTGGTAAGGCTTTCCTTTGTCCTGCCAAGTGTTCCAGTAAATTCCCAGAAAGCCAATCCCTGCCAAGGGGTCAGCAGTTAGCACCTCACCGTCCTTCCCGGGCGCAGTTGCAGGCCATTGTCTTTTAAGCCAGGGTTGTTAGCAACCCAACAGTGGATGTGCATTCCAGTTCTGGTAATGTGATGTGAAGCAGAACTTGTTCTAAGCCAGTTCCGACACAGGCAGCCTAAATTTTTGAACGTTAAGTAAAAAATAACATTGATGGACTTTGCTAGCATTTTCCAGTGGAGAAGCAGACCTAAAGTACATTTTTACAAAGTAATCAGATTTTGACAATTAAGTAACAAATAATGTTGATAAACTTAGCTAGTATTTTCCAATACAGAGACAGAACATTACAATAGTTGTGTTATGGAAAACATAGCTGGAATGATTTAGTCAAATAGATTTAGGCCTGTAGTCACTGTGAGGGCATACTTTTTAAATGTAGAGTTTACCACTTCATTTATATATTAGGCACTCTGTTTTGTGGGCTTCCAAGCTACCTTTTATGGTTGGCTGATTAATGTATAAAAACAGATTTTCCTACATATGTTAGGTACTTTCCCTTGCCACTGGTTACTGCAGTTTCTTTTATCTGCACAACAACCATACAGAAAAGGCAAATTTGCCACAGTGAAGAAAGTCTTTTGTCCTTTTACTATAAATCACAGGAGTTTATCAGAAGGTGCTTTTGATTATCTCTGGTAACATTAGCTATGGCCAATATGCCAGGAGTACTAGGCTCTGGCGTATTTTATTTCTGGTTTGCTTTGCAGACTGCCTTATAATGGGTAGTTTATTTC